>NC_134104.1:63175000-64425000 GCF_040939455.1 Microcebus murinus
GGGTAGGCATCAGATGTCATGGGAATGTGCAAAACAAACAGAAAGTTGTGCCCACCTTGAAGTACCATCATAGTTGATTTGGAAGGTAAAGAATGAGATCACCTAAGAAAAGCAACATTTAATTAGGTGCCCCAAATAATATAGGATGGTGCATACAGGAGAATCAAGAGAATTCTGAATAAAGGAATCAGGTGAAGTTATACAGTGGTAGCTTTTAGGAAGAAAATGGTGTCAAGTGGTGATTTAGGTAGGTTTAGACTCAATCATCATTAGCACTCATTCCCAAACTACTCCAAATAAACGTACAATCCAAATTTTTAGAAGTGATTTTGCTATGCAATCTCAACTTCAAGATAAGCCTATTCACTTGCTATATAAACTGAATTCCTCATATTTAGATGTCCGGGACATACACTCAGAAGAAGAGAGTTTCAAAGGAAAGGTTGCATGTCGAATTTTAGAGAAAAGCTTCGAGATATTTTTCCATTTGGAGTTAGAGGTTTGTACAAAGCCAGTAACAAGCACAGAGAAAAGAGATGTAGCTAAAGCAAAAGGAAAGCCAAGTTGGATTGTAGAGAGAAAAATAAACGGAGATTAGAAAAGAAGGGTGAACTGATGGAGATTCCTGATGACCAGACTAGTGATAACAATGGCTCACTTTCACGAAGCCTCAGTTATATATTGGGCTCTGTGTTGGGCATAGTACACTATATTATTTTAATTTCACACAATCCTGTAACAAAGGTGTCATAAATCCTGTTTTAGAAAATATGATAAAGGGGTTAAGATGGTTGACCAAAGTCACACATCTAATAAGTGATACATCTGTCTGAATCTGCAGTTCATGCTCTTCCCCTTTACATATTAATACATTAAAGTACTTTAGATTGACTATGCTAAGAAGCTGGAAACCTTTGTAGATTTTATTTTTCAATTAAATTTTATTTTTTTCAGAGTCATTATGCACATAGTTTTAAAAGTCAAATATAAAACTTCTAACAAAAATTGGCAGTTCTCTGTTCACTTTTCCCTCTCCACCTTTAGGTACTGCTCTTCAAAGGTAACATGTACATTTTTTAAAGCTTTTTTCATTCTGTTGCATTCTTCATATTTCAAAATGATATGTGTAGACTGCTATTTATTGTTTTATATTTATATTTTTATTTTATTTTTTATTTTTTTGAGACAGAGTCTCACTTTGTTGTCCAGGCTAGAGTGAGTGCCATGGCGTCAGCCTAGCTCACAGCAATCTCAAACTCCTGGGCTCAAGCGATTCTGCTGCCTCAGCCTCCCGAGTAGCTGGGACTACAGGCATGTGCCACCATGCCCGGCTAATTTTTTCTATATATATTAGTTAGCCAATTAATTTCTTTCTATTTATAGTAGACACGGGGTCTCACTCTTGCTCAGGCTGGTTTCGAACTCCTGACCTCGAGCAATCCGCCCGCCTCGGCCTCCCAGAGTGCTAGGATTACAGGCGTGAGCCACCTCGCCTGGCCTGTTTTATCTTTTTAAACATTATCTATTGATATCTTGTTTTTGTAGAAGAGGATTTATGACTTATATATCTCTACCTCTTCTCCCTCACTATATTCTATCTTTTCAAAAGTTATATAATTTTTAAGATAAATTAATATCCAATGTGTACGTTATGATGATGATATAGATAGTATTTACTACCCAGTTAGATAATATATCCTGATTATGTTTCCTTCTTGTGTAACTTTTTGTTTTTTTTGGAGTAAGAAGTTGCCTCAGTTTTTAATGATTTTGTTTCCTATATACCTATTGCTAATTCTTTCTAAATTCTCCATAGATTTTTTAAACCTCCCAACACTACAGTTTCCTTACAGTTAAATGCATCAGATAATCTACCAGTTCCTTTTATTTTTTTAGAATTTTCTTTTTATCCCATGCTACTATTTTCTTCAAGTCTTGGTGCCTAGGTCTTTTTATTATCCTTTCCTTTCTATTATCCATTCTTTGTCATTTATTTTACATTTAAGAGCTTTCTACATCCTCGTCTTCCAAGCCTCCTAATGCATTGTTATTACCATATTTTTATTTACCAAAGTTGTCTCTTAGCCCGTAATTATTCTTCCCTCCCTATTTTTGCTTCTTGGATGCAATAGCTTGTCTTTTTCTCCATAGATATTAAGTTATGAATATTTTGTTCTTAAAAAAGTTTTTCTTCTCCCGTGTTTTCATTGCTTCCTCTATACTTTGTTTTGGTCTGTTTTTCATGATGAAGAGGTTTTCAACCTCTCTAATAATAATGCTTTCCTGTGCATTTATATTTAAGAGTGAGGAACTACCAAACTAGAAGCTTTGTGTGTGAGGGCAATGTAGGGTGATAGAGCAGCCAGATAGTGTTTTCATTGAGGACTCCAAATACAAGTATTGTGTAGTTATTTTTTTTTCTAGAGTCACTTGGTTTCTCCAGAGAAAAACCTCCCATCTATTGTCTGGGGACAACATGCTGGCCTTGTGTGAGAGAGAGACTTATAGGAGGAAGCAGAATAAAGGGGAACAGTCTACCCCTTCAACTCGCGGGCTTTCATTTATTCCCCCCTATTTTCGTCTCCAAGCCTCACCCTTTCTCTAGTAATCCTAGTATCCTCAAAGTGAGAGTCTCCTTCATCCATTTTTTTCCAGTAAATAAATCTCTAGTCTTATGCAAGGATAAAGGACAAGACTTGGGGATACACCAATTTTGTACAATCAAGTGCCTTGTTAATCAGCTTTGCTCTTGCACCTGAATCCAGGAACGCCTGTCCTTCCTTTCAGAAGTTCTATGGAAGAAATCGCCCAACTCTTCACTGATATCCCATTCTATAAGGCGTTTTTATGGCTTCCTCCTTTTGGCTAAGACACTATTATTTCTTCATCTACTGAGTTTCTTTTCTTGTTCTCTTTCACCTGATGAGTTGAAAAAATAAAATTACCTTCATTTCAGTGGGGTTTCTGAGATATGGAAAAAATGTGTATGCCTAATCTGCCATGTTTAATATTGTCATAGGTTGTGTTCCTTGGAAGCCGTTGCTGAGACAGTTTGAGGTTCAAGGTTAGAGATCAGGAGCTGTGAAAGGAAGGGGCTTGAACATAGGGAGAAGTCAAAGCATGATGCAGTTTGTCCAAGCTTCAGCCAACCCAGCAGGGAGCTCTGGAGTTAGGAGTGCTACTTGGAATTGTCCTTCATCCAGCAGAAAATGGGCCTTTGTAGCCTGCCTCATTCGGATGTGGGCTGCCCTGGGAAGGGTGTCACCTTGGGCAAAGCAGCTCCCTGGAAGTTAGGCTGACCTTGAAGGAGCTGACAGCTATAATCTATCTGCTGACTGCACTCCTCACAGTGAGGCAGCAAGTCTTTCCTTGAAGAAGGATCTGGGTAGCCATGTCTACTACAAGCAGGAAGCCCACCATAGATATTTTTAAAACACAGGTTTATTAAAATATAATTCACATGCCATGTAATTATCCATTTAAAGTGTGCAATTAAATGACTTTTAGTATATTTAAAGAGTTGTGCATCCATCACTGTTAATCATTTGAGAATATCTTCATTACTCCCCCCCAAAATTCCACTCCCTTTAGCTGTCACCCCTCAGTCCCCACATCACCCCTAGTTCTAGGCAAACACTGATTTACTTTTTGTTTCATAGATTTTCCTCTTCTGGACATTTTATATAAATGGAATCATACAACATGTGGTTCTTTGTGACTGGCTTCTTTCACTTAGCATGTTTTCCAGGTTCATCAATGTCACAGCATATATCAGTTCTTCATTTCTTTTTACTGCTGAATAATTTTCCACTGTATGAATATTATTTATCCATTTATAAGTTGATGGGCATTTGGGTTATTTATACTTTTTGATGATTGTGAATAACACTGCTATAAATATTCATGTATAAGATTTTGTATGGGTATGTTTTCATTTCTCTCAGATGTATACCTAGAAGTGAAATTTCTTGATCATATGGTAGCTCTGCTTAACTTTTTGACAGTTAACAGTTTCTGTCAGATTGTTTTCCAAAGCAGCTACCCCATTTCACATTCCCATCAGTAGTTTATGAGAGTTCCACTTTCTTCATATCCTTGCCAACACTTGTTATTATCTGTCTTTTTGATTATAGTCATTCTAGTGGTGTGACATGGTCTCTCCTTGTGGTTTTGATATACATTTCCTGATGGCTAACAATGTTGGGCATCTGTTCATGTGTTTATTAGTCATTTGTATAAATCCTTAGAGAAATGTTTATTCAAATCCTTTGCCCATTTTCAAATTGGATTATTTGTCCTTTTATCACAGAGTTGTAAATAGACCTTTATAGAGTCCAGATACAAGTCCCTTATCAGATATATAATTTACAAATATTTTCTCTCATTCTGTGGGTTGTCTGTTTATTTCATTACTGGTGCCTATTGAAGCGCAGAAGTATTAAATTTTTGATGGTGTTCAGTTTATCTATTTTTTCTTTTCTTACTCATGCTTTTGGTGTTATATCTAAGAAACCATTCTGTGTAATCCAAGGTCATGACGATTTACACCTATTTATTTTTTTAAGGCTAGAATCAATTTGATACATCTATGTTTTCTTCTAAGAGGTTTTTGTTTTTGTTTTGTTTTTGAGACAGAGTCTCACTCTGTTGCCCTGGCTACAGAGTGTAGTGACATCATTGTGGCTCACTGCAACCTCCAACTCCTGGGCTCAAGCACCCTCCTGCCTCATCCTCCTGAGTAGCTGGGAGTACAGGCATGTGCTTCCAAGCCTTGCTAATTTTTCTGTTTTTGGTAGAGACGGGTTCTCACTCTTGTTCAGGCTGGTCTAGAACTCCTGACCTCAAGTGATCCTTCTGCTTCCACCTCCTAGGGAGCTAGGATTAGAGGAATGAGCCACCATGCCCAGCCCATAAGAGTTTTGTAGTTTAAACTCTTACATTTAGGCCTTTCATTCATTTTGAGTTAATTTTTGTATATGATATGAGATAGGGGTCCAAATGAAGATATCCAGTTGTCCCAACCACCAGAAGAAGAAAAAGCTATTGAACATATGTATTCTGTATACAGCATTATATTAGCCATTATGAGGCATCATAAGGCCATTGTCTTCTTCCTGGTTATCATTTTCTAATTCTGATTCACTAGAATACTTACCTTTAAATTTTTATTTTAGTTTTGTAAAAATATTTGCTAATATTATTAATATAGTCATTAATATGACTATTAATATAGTCATACACAGCATATTTAAAATATGCCACATAATTCTTTCATGGTTGACCTGGTGTCCATTATGCAGTTCATTTTGAGTAGGCTTGTTGAAGTGGCTATGAATTCAGGAAAAATGGATTAGGTACTTGATATTTGCCAGAGATACAAAGAAATATAAAACATGCTTTTTTTTTTTTTTGTCATTGAGCTCACAATCTAGTAGGACAGAGTGACACATTATATAGAAATTTCAACTAACTATCTAAACCAGCATCTTAGCTTACACCAAATCATCATCTCCATGACATTCTAAGTGATTTACTGAAATGATAATTTGTCTTTAAAACTCCTTATATTTAGCAGACCTATAGCATATTAAGAAAAACATTTTTTTTCTTTTTTAGGATCCCATGCTGGCTCCTGATGGTCACTACTTCACTTTCTACATGCTTACGAACCATTATAAACAAATCTGCTTTAGGCTTTTGGCAGGAAGCAATTTTATACACTTTTGTCCATAGTTTCTAGTCATAGAGAGCTACTCTCTCTTTTACCCTGCCACTTTTGTTAAGTGGGCAAAAGTTATCTATTTCTAATCATCAGGCTCCTTTATTATCTTCTATGATCACTAAATATTTATCCATATGGTTCTGTGAAATTGACTTTCCTTGCTAATTTACATCAAGTCGGAAAAAAATTTCAACCTAACATACGAAAATTTTTATACAATAGTGTTGTTTTATATTTTGGTCTCTTAATAGTGGACCAAGTTCAGCAAGGAGATACAGTACAAAATCAAGAGCTATAATTAAGAAGTTATACTATATAAGGTGGGAAAACAATTTTTTAAAAAGGATAATGAAGGTGACTTTATAATTTAATGGAACTGGAAAATAAGTAAGAATATAAAGACCTTTGTAATTATCTACTCTTTAAAGTATAGTACATATTTTTGATTGTAAGGACTCTAGTTAAGGTAGGAAAACTTACCTGAATCTTAAATCTCCTTATCTTAAAATAAATATACTTTGATCTGAAGGTATTATATAAATTCATAGATGTCTTCTTTAACTCCCCTCTCAAATTCCAGCCTCCTCTAGGCTACATGGATTCTGGGAGTCTGATTATATCCTATTTCCTAGGAACTGGGCTAACTGGCCTTCTTACCTCCTCATAGATCAAATTTCTTTCTTTTTTTTTTTTTTTTTTTGGTTCAAAACTTCCAAACTTCCAGAATTCTGTGAGTTCTTGCATTTAATCAGGATCTCCCAGTCTGAGGATGTGCCTTATCCACAGGCATGGCAAAAGTAATTGGAGTGTCCCCCTTTGAGCTCAGCTTATTGATTCTCACAGCTCTGGGTAATTTGAAGATCTGGAATTACCAGAGAATATAATGCTTCCTCAGAGTTTGAGGATTTTGTAGAATGAGTGAATCTTTCTGATTATCCATCACTTATTATTACAGATGATATACACAGTAGAATTTTATAAGATTTCATCAATTCATTATATTTGGGGGGATATCCTTTAAAGTTACTCTTTTTTAAAAAATTAAATCCATGATGTCTAATTTTCTTTTGTCCTTTGTATCCTTTTAAAAATATAGAGACACAAAATAAGTCTTTAATAGTTGGGCTCTTATTAACAGAGATTTTGATATAATAAGAAAATTCAAGAAATAGGAAATGCTTTAAAAGAAATGAAAACAAGAGTTTATAACCCCAAATCCACCAATGTTTCCAACACATGATTACAAGAAAAGTATTTTAAGTCTTTGCCCTAGTTTCACATGCAGTCAAAGAAGTGTAAGCAGTATTTTCTGTTTATCCTTTTTATTATAATTTCACTATTTATACCGTGCCATGATGAGAGGAGCATTATATCTGAAATCATTATGAATTATTGTTGGCAGGAAGAAGAACAGCCAGAATAAGTGATTAAAAAAGAGAATGAGGCAAGGGTCTGGTGGGGATAGGGTGTGGAGCTGCAGCTGCTACCTCAGCATGAACACAGAGACCTGTTATGCACGCAGGGGGAACACATGGTCTGCTTCTCTCCTTGCAGAGCACCTATTTCCGCTGAGCTCTCTGCTGACTCTAGTTCTCAGTCCAGAAGGAACTGGCACAATGTTTACTACCTGGAGGGATCAGAAATAAAGACCAAAACCCCCATGGCGCCTTTGAACGAGTAAGCTTAGAAAGCCACAGAAGGGTAGACAGATTGCTAATAGCAAAGAGGGGGAGTGTGTGGCTTCTATAGTATGATCCTAAGGGAATACTATCTATGGGCAACCAGGAAGAAGGAAGAGCTAGATCTCTGCCATACAAATATCTCATTGCCTGGGTAGAAACTAATTAGAGACAGACACTGGTCCCGTGTTTATATACTGTTTAGAAGACAGCTTAGAAAAAAATGGGCACACAGAGGTAGCCATTCCTCTGTTTGTCATGGTGAGCCCCCCATTTTTCACATAAAATGCACTGGCACTTGGACACAAAGCTCTTTGGAAATTCTTCTGAGTGCACTTTCTGGGACATGCCAAGGTCATGGCAGTCACTAGGGATTATAGAACTTCAGAGTTAAAAAGCCAGAAAGGACTTTGGAGGTCATCCAGTCAGCTGTGTATGCCCAACAGACTCTGAGTGAATCATGAGTTTTCATCGAGTTTGGCATCTGCCTGTGAATTTACATGATGTCACTTTGATGCTGACAAATGAGCAGCCTGGCTAGAGCTGATGCTTGTGTGGGATGCTTCATCCACAGGCGTTGGCTGGTTAATTTGATGAGAAATCAGTTCTTTCTGACTCAGTGGACTGCGGCACCAGCACTTTTGCCTGTTCTGGGCTTCACTTTCCTGTCACTGTCACTTTGTCTCTGAGTTCTTCCCTTCCTCACTCTGTTGCTGACTTTCTGGTGGTCTAGTTAATTGGCTCAGTCTTTACCCTCTGCCCTGCTCTCCTGGCATTCTGGCTTCTCACAATCTGTCTCCTCAAATCAGAGAAAAAGAGGGCTAGAGATCAGGTCTCATGTCTCAGGATGAAGGTTGATTGCCCATCTTCTCTCTATCTGAAGTTTTTTCCTTCTCTTCTGGGGTCAGGATCTCTCCATTCCCTTCATCCCCTCCCTCAGCAGCACATTGGCAGGATTAGACAATGGAAAAGGATGTATTGATTCTAATTGCAGCCTGTGGGTCAGGGGCCTGGGATCAGGCAAGACACAAAGAGGAAACTGCAGAGATTTAGCTCCAAAGAATACCCTGGAGTTGGATGAAGACACAGAGGCTGCATCCTTAAGCTAAGGAGACTTCCTAGCTATGGAAGCAATGAACCAGAGGTAGAGCAGGTTGCGGACCTGTCTCATAAACGTACTTGGTCAAAACCTGACTCCTAACCTGAAGCTGTGAGCCTGAGAAAGATACAGGTACATCAGAGAGAGGAATGTTGAGAGAAACCAGAGAGACTGTATGACTGAGATAAGCCAAAACAGGAGAAGAAAAATTTCACATTGGGGATGAATTCAATGTCCATTTCATTTCTGAACCAACAAGTAATCCTAATATTGTCAGAAAACCTTGAAAATTATGATGGTTCAATATTATATCGAGGAGGAAAAAAGCATAAATTCTAAATCAGTGATTTTCAAACTTGGCTTCACAATCATTCTGGGGCATTTAAAAAAATAATGATGCTGGGTTCTACTGTCAGAAGTTCTGATTTAATTGGTCTGGTGCGCTGGCAGGGTATTGATATCTTTAATGTCAGACTAGGTAAATCTAATCCATCAGTCAAGGCTGAGAATCATTGTTCTAAAAGGAAGTATCATAGGTAACAGGGTAACTTTCCAGAGATTAAGTTTCTTTTTCTTTTCTATACAGAGAGAGGTATCATGAAAGCACCTTGAAATTACATTATGACTCTCCTTCAGAAGAGAAGTTACTTTGGAATCTGAAAGTGGTTCCTTTCAGACAGGCAGGTATATAGGATTTCCTGGAGTCTGAACTCAACAGTCACTGTCTAGAGACAAAGAGATATAATTAGGTGCTCTGTGTTTTGACAGTTCAAGAGAAAAGGCTGCTCAACCCTTTGATGCAGATCCTCAGAGAGAGAAAAGGGAGAGTGGTTGAGGGTCCCCTGATGTCCTGGCAGGTATCTGTGCATGATTCTTACCTTCACCTTTGCTGCTCTGAGCCTGAAATTCCCTTCTTCCTCTTACCAGGTTTCCAGCTCAAATATCAATTCTCCTCTCTGAAGTTTTCCTCCACCACCTCAGATAAAATTAATCTATCTTGCATTCCTAGAGTGCTGCATGCATATTTCTATTCCCAGACTTGTCACTTTGTATTACAGTTATTTGTTTACATGCCTGTCTTCTTTCACAGTTAGACTGTGAGCTTCTTAAAATCAGAGACTTCACTTTTCATCTTTATATAATAAGTGCCGAGAGTGCCTGACATATGATAGGTGTATAGCAAATATTTATGGAGCTAATCAGAAATAATAAGTTAGGTTCCTAGATAGTTCAAAATCCTATTTAATTTATAATGTAATTGAAATAAATATATAATCAATGAGTGGTGGAAATTGATGTAGAATCATCTGAAATTTGTTTACATACACAAATAAATAAGAACATAAAGTGTGTAATGCAGAAACCTCCCAACATGCCACCGGTCAGTGGTCCAGTGGTCAGAGCATTGTGGGGAGGGAGTGGGTAGAAGAGTAGCTGGACACTTGGTTATGGCAGCTTTAGCAAACTAATATACCAATAAAGTCTTAGGACATAATCTATTGTCAAGTTATATTCTGCTTTTATGTATTATTTTTCATGACCTAAAGCCCCAGGGCTTAGTGTAGTTTATGGGCCAGAGAACAGACATCTTAACATATAGTCCTTGATTAAACTTTAAAATAAGCATATCCTACAAATGCCCCATAGAAACCCAAGTTTGGGCAAACATGAAACCTTGAATAAAAATTATTTTTATCCATTTTAGATTTCCCTGAATTAATATATTAGAAATTGATATTTATCACTTTCTCCTCCCCCATTCAATCCTAAGTATGCATTCATGTACATTTAACTATATAACCTACTGAGAGAATCTGCAATGCAGCCCTGGTGGCTTTGTTGGTAGCAAATAGCCCTGTCTCAACTTGCTTGGCTACAGTGACCACAGGGGTGGTCACTGGACTCAAAGAGAACAAATGCACAGGCTGGGATGAGCAATCAGACTCTCTCTCATTTGAACCACGAAACCTAGAAATTGAGGGCACTGGAAGCTGAATGATATTTAGTAGAGACTGAGAATGACTATTGCTGGGGTCTCCTGAATTGGTTTGTTCTTTGGAGACCCCTTGAATTGTAGGAGATCTCTGTCCTTATAATAAGCACCACAGACCCCTTTACTTGAGCCATGTTAAGTAGATTTCTCTTTCCTGCAACCAAATGTGACCTAATACAAAGGATAAAATGAGTTCTAAGGCTGAGAGTAAGCTTTAGAGACTAAAACCATAAATAACCACTGATATACCCCCAATCATATGTAATTCCATATATCCTTTTATTCTTTAAAGCAGAGGACAAAGTCTATACCACAAAGAGGGCAGATAGAGAAAGTAAAACAAAAATGGTAAAGTAGCTGCTTCCATAATTCTTGAAAACTTTATTTTGGATCTCCTTAAAATAATATTTTCATCTGAATATGAGTGAGTACATATGTATAAACATATACATATGCTAAATATGCCAGAAAAATACATGTCTTACTTAGGAGAGAAAGAAGACAGAGAATATGGAATTGAAGCAGGAAGTTCCATGATACACATAGAAAAAAAGCAATTTAAAATCTACCTCTATTATACTAAAATGTACAGATGAAACATGAACATTGTTTAACTTTTTAAAAGAACCTCTAAATAAATGCCTAAATTTTTCATTTTCCTCAGCTATTTTAATTGTTATAAATAGTCAATTGAAAGTTCTTTACCCAAAGCCATGTATTATTTTTAATAAGGAAAATTTTAGTAGCTTTCTGAATTGCATCTGAATTCCTATATGTGAGCATTTAATCATTCTTAATTCTCTGAAAATACTTGGTGAGGTGATTTGGAAGTGCGATTTATTTTCCTTTTCTCTTTGACTCAGTTTTGCCACACAAAGATTACTTTCTATGGGCATTGCCATAGGTTCAGGCTAATGGCTCGGCTTCCTCTTTCTCATATGAGGGTGCACAAGGTATGGGGAGGCTATCTGGATTCAGCAGAACTACATTTCTAGACAGGGTTCTGCATGCAATATTACATCTGAAAATGGGATTCTAAGCTAACAGGTATGTCCTTCTGAGGGTGTTTCCCCCTCCCACTGACCAGGACTGGCTGCCTCACAGGATGGCCCTCTGACTGGATTTTATTAGAGGGAGAGAAAAGCCAGTCAAAGGGGACCTTGTCTTCTCTCTTCAGCATCTGTGACAGAGAAAATAATTAAAAATCAAATATTAAGTGACCATTCAGGTTAAGAAGCGTGGAGGACAGTCTGTCTCAGAGGACAGAAGAAACAAAACAATAAAGTGAGGTCCTAACCCTATACCAACAAGATAGCATAGTCTGTGTGTCGGGACACAGGTACTGAAGTCTGGCCACTGTGGCTCAAACTGCAGCCTGCTGTTTGTTTACTGAGTTTCTTGACCTCTCCAGAGTCCTAATTTCCTCATCTGGTCAGACACCTGGTAATAATAGTACCTACCTCATAATATTGTTTTGAGAATTAAATGTGATAATATATGCAAGATGATTTGCATTCTATCTCATGTGTGACAAGGATTTCATGTTATTAATACAAAGCTTTGCAACCTAGAGGAGAGACATACAGTGAGTGGGGGCAGGGGGCGGGGCAGGACCAGGGCCAGTAACAACGGAGGGGAGATAGGTTAGGTATAGGCTGCGTCTCATGCCACCTTGTTCTCTGCGTGCACCTGCACAGAGGTAACCTGTGCTTCCCTGCTGGACAGCTGCACCAACACATAATAAAATGAGAGGTTTGGAGACTCCTCAGAAAGCAAAGAACAGCTGTGCCTTTCTCCTCCGTTCAGCTTATTTTTGTTCCCTGTGAAGGCCACAGTAGCTACTTAGATTAAAAACAACATCCTTCTTCCCCTCTTCCCCCCCCCCCAAAAAACACCCTCCTCTCCAGTGAACCAAGAGATTTAAGTAGCAGCTCCAGTGACAGAATATCTGGCTGTCTGGCTCCTGTGTGCTGGCGCCTCTCCATCCCCGCCCATCCCCATCCTAGTTTTGGCTTCCCTAGTCAGACTCTGCATAGCAGCAGAGGGTGTGCTCAGCAGCTCTGCCCAATGACTGACGGACCTGCAGCGGCCCCCGCGGAGGAGGCCAGGCTGTGATTCAGAGACTTCAGAGCACATTTGGAGGGTATTGCTTCTCGGCAGCCAGTAACAGCATCAGACTTGGCATTTTGTTAGTGATGGGCACTCTGCGGTCACTTCTGATTAATAAGTTCTCTCGCCTACCTAACCCTCTCCCCAGCCAGGCTGTATTTTCCCCCTCCCCCTCATAAGAAGATGTCATCCATCTTCTTATTTATCCTTGTGAATAACTACATATTCCAATGTCTTTGGATATGAATTCTTCTTTCTTAATCCAATGGACACATGAAACTTAATTGTGAATCCCTTTGGGAAGGTTCTACTTAATAACAGAAAAATCTACTCAAAGGAGGCTCCAAGCCCAAAGCTTGCCCCAGGGGAAAAAAGGTCCTCAGCTGGACCCTTTCTATACATCCCATAGAAATTTCATTCGGCCCTCAGGTTCCCAGACTGGGGGGCCTCTCAGTGTGATCACATGTGCTGTCAGACTATCCTTTCCAGAGCTTGGAATCCTCAACCTTCAGGGACAGGTCTGGTGCCTCCCACATTGTCCTATGTTAAGTTCAGGTTATTTTCTGTACATGCATATCGCATTTTGGCAAAATCGTGGTTTGCAACACACACAGAGGTGTTGATTGTGACTAAGATATTTATAGCATGTAGCATAAGGACTAGACCAGGGCACTGGAATTCAACAAAGGTATCCCAGAGACTGCTGTGGTGAAAATGAGTGTGGAGAGATAAGCTGGCAGGCTCTAAACCCTCCACCCCAATTCAACAAGAAATATTCTACTTTATGAGTTTCACATATTTGGTTTTGGGCTGGATATCCTGTTTGTTTGTTTAAAATCCATTCTCCACCCTTTTCATCTTGCTTTTTGTCCCCAGGAGGCTGACTTCTGTGGACTGCACAAGTGGACCTCCTTGCCCTCTAGCTTTCCATTGGGTTCAGCCAGTGGAAGGAGCAGTAGGAGATTGGAGGGCAGAAGGAGAAAGAAACAGGGGTATTTATTCCCCTGACTCCTTCCCTTCTAAGCTGTGGTTCAGCAATGGCTGCATTCTTCTACCAAAATCTGCATCTCCTGTCTGTGGCTCTCTCCCATAGCTTTAGTTTTTGCCAGATTCTAGTAATCACTGTGCCCTTCTCTTGCCCCGTCCAGCCTAGGGCTGGCAAAGCCATTCCTAGTCCTGAGGTACTTTCACCTTTCCTTGCTGATTTCCCTTTACCCCACACAGAACTTGTGAATAGTCCCTTCATTCACCCTTTTTGAGTATTCCATCTGTGTTTGAATTTGCCATGGTAGGACTGTGACTGATTCGGTCTTCTATTGTGAGATTTTGTTTGGTAAAAGATTTTACTGCTAAATGAAATTTGAAAAACCATGACACTGGACCAATCAGAAGCATTGTGAGAACAAATGCCACATTCTTTGTGAGTGTAAATTACGCAAGATAGCTGAACAATGCCTTTTTTTTTTTTTTTTTGAGACAGAGTCTCACTTTTGTTGCCCTGGCTAGAGTGAGTGCTGTGGCGTCAGCGTAGCTCACAGCAACCTCAAACTCCTGGGCTCAAGCAATCCTGCTGCCTCAGCCTCCCAAGTAGCTGGGACTACAGGCATGCGCCACCATGCCCGGCTAATTTTTTGTATATATATTTTTAGTTGGTCAATTAATTTCTTTCTATTTTTAGTAGAGACGGGGTCTCGCTCAGGATGGTTTCGAACTCCCAACCTCGAGCAATCCGCCCGCCTCGGCCTCCCAGAGTGCTAGGATTACAGGCGTGAGCCACCTCGCCCGGCCATGAACAATGCCTTTTAAGAACCATTAAATTACATGATCTTTACCACACATTTTAAAGTTTCTATTAAGGAATGCATTTAATTTAGTACTAAATTAGAAACTAAAAGGACTCTGGAATCAGACAAGCTTGTGTTTTGATCCAGACACTTACCAGTGGTTCAATCTTGAGTAAGTTATTTAACCTCCCTAAGACTCAGTTTTCTGATCTATAAGATGGAAGTAATAAAGTTCCCTACCTCATGGGGAATTGCTGTGAGAATTAAATGAGATAATATACACAGAGTACTTAATGCAGAGCTTGATGCAAAAATAAACTTTCATTTTTGTTATTTATAATAATATAATATGCAGAAGACTATTTCAAATCAGTAAAAGTCAGCTACTGTTGAAGAAACAGTTCCGTTTGAAACACTGTTTGAAACACTACTGGTTGAAGAAACAGTAGTTTGAAAATCTAAAGGTCTGGGTAGGGAAGCAACAAGTGCTTCACTTAGACAAAGACCAGACCTAGTTCTACCTGCCACTCACGAGTATTGAAATCAGCCTTCCTGTCCAAAGATCCATGGGGAACCAACATGCATCCTGGGCCAGCAGAGATTCCCTGGTGACAACAGTAAATTCAGCCAGGCATATAAAAAGCAGAGAAAGTAAAGTTACCCAGGGAAGTTACCAGTGCTGGAGATACTCCTTCAAATCTGAGTTCAAATATTATTCTCTCAGTGAGACCTACCCCTGATCTATATGAACCTGTGACTCACTTCCAATCCCCAGAGCTTCTGATCTACCATGTAGAGCTTCTGCTCTGTTTGTTTTCTTTACTCCATTGCATCTCCCACCTTCTGGCATACTATAAAATTTGTTTACTTATTTATTACATTTCCTGCTTATTGTCTATCTCCTGCAGCTAGAATATAAGCTCCACAAAGGCAAGACTTTTTGTCATGTTCCCCAACTCAGTACTCAATAAATATTTGTTGAATGTTATTGAGTCATCTCCGCATTATGTTGTATATGACATTTGGCTACCCAAGGATGCCAAATAATAACCACTGGGTGATTATTTAATTGCATTCAATGAATATTTATATCAGTTTAACAAGTCAGTTGTCATTTATGTCTGGCCTCCATGCTCAAATTGTGCCTGCTTAATAGTCTGGCACAAAGTAGGCACCCAATAAGTGTTAGCACCCCCTTGTGTGTAACTGTGTTGGATATTGCTTTTTTTAAAAAATTAGTTTTTGTGTACATATATCTGGGTGGGTGGGTATACCTCAAGGCACATCTGTGCTTGAACAGCTATCTATTTGCAGCTTATGAGAGAGAAGACATTAATTGCTTCTTTAGTATTCCCTTTTCTATTTGAATGTTCCCCCTCATTTCCTTCTCTCCCACAAGAGTGGCACATTTGGTTTTCTAAGTTTTAACCATTTAGTTTGTTTTCTGTGTTGAATTCTTGATAGCATAGAAGCAAGCAAAGAAAAACAAAACTTTTCTTAGTCAACTTGGGTCCTGTTTGTACCATTTTTATTCCTATTAGAAAGCCTCATGATATCTGTCCAAATGATCTTCTAAGGTAATCAGGAGCCCCTTCACTTGCTTTCTTCTGATCAAAGGTGGGATTATAAATTGACCTGATAGTCCATAGCATTACGTTCAAAGGCATAATCCAAAAGCTGGCTTTAAGTCCAAAACAAAGGACTTGTGTTGGAGTATATACATGATATCGAGTGGTAAGCATTTTGGAAGGAGAAACCAGAAGTTTTCTGAATCAGTGGGAGGAGAGTTTTTATAGGACCCCTGCAATATGAACTGTTAAGATTTTCATCTGCTCTGCATGGCGAGGCCCTGTCTTCTGAAGACCCATAGAAGTAAGATGTTCTAACCAGGGATAACAAATAGGTTTCATCTTATGGGACAACTGAGTCCTGTTGTGGTAGGTAGTTCATGGAAAACAGTGTTTCTCAGAGTGTGGACCTAGTTTTAAATAGATCAGTAGGGTGACAATAGTTTACAATAATCTATTGTGTATTTCAAAATAGCCAGAAGAATTCAAATGATTCTAGCATAAAGAAAAGATAAACATTTAAGGTGATATATTCCAAGTGCACTGATTTGATCTTTACAAATTATATGAATGTATTAAATTAAGTTATCACTTGTACCCCAAAACTATGTACATCTATTATGCATCAATTAAAAATTAACTAATTAATTCAATTAATTTAAAAAATTTTCATAGTGATTTTTCAATAGCTTAAAAAAGTAGATTCCAAAACCAAGAATGAAATGTCTATGAATAATTTACTTGCATTTTCTCTGTATCAACTGTTTTTAACATCTGTAATTTGATATAAAGCTTTGTTGTATTTAGATTTTATAAAAAAATAACATCTAATCCAGCAGAAAAAAAGAAATAATTATTTTCTAAATGTAGAATTTAAAAATGTGTATTGAAATAAAACTGTTTAAAATAGCAATAGAATGTTTATAGAGTGAAGTTTTTTCTCTATTGCTTTCTGGTATTTGCACTTCCTATACTCAAAAGGAATTTTTTTCTTTTTTAATGTAAGACTCTGCACAATGTCAGTTGACGAGCAACAGAGAATAGTTTTCAAACACAAAAGTAAAAATAATTACCCTTCCATTTTTCCAAGCTGAGGAAAAGAAAAAAATAAGGGGTTTATTTGCTTATGGGCTTCTAATTTAAACATTTTCCTAGCCTGCTGATTAGGCCTTGAAGCCTGGGGGTAAATAGTGGTTGCAACAAACATCTGCCCCTGAGCCCCTGAGAGACTGGAAGTCAAGAAGCATGTTGTCCTAATTCTTTAAACACCATAGAGAAAGAAACAGAGAGAGATTGAGAGAGAGAAGAAGAAGAAATAAATCTATATATAAATATGGCAATTAGAATATGGATTTTCCTGATCCACAAAGGAAATAAAAGATCATCATTGACAGGTAAGAGTTTAAATATATATGAATGGGAATACCGGACTATATTTCAACAGCATTCACATAATTTCCTAGCCTATATAAATTGTCAGTGAAGTTTTACTTGTCTGGTGTTATTGCATAATCACCTGCTCGACCTTGGCGATGAAGTGAAGCTTGTAGGACTCAAAATCTGTTTACATTTAACTCTGTGGGGACCCATCCCTACATTGGTACATGCTGTAGGTTGGCATTTATATGCAAACTAGCCAATTATCTATATTTTTCTTTGTTTCCCCTACAGCAGAATGGTGAAACCAATTTCTTGCATGTATAATTCTAAGAAGAAATGTAATGCTAGTGAGAAAAAAAAAAGATTCACACATTTCACACATACTGTTCAACAAAATATACAATTCCAGTGTTATCAGGATGACCAAGCACATTTTTATATGTAAGATGTATAAGGCAGTTTGTTTTTAAAAAAACCCTTTATGGATATAAGAGAGAAAGAACCACACAAAAGAAAGATAAGTTGCTTTTCTCACTCTTCTCTCACCAAATGTTCTCTTGTTGCTGCTTCTGCAAAGTGAACAGAGAGAGGTAGCCAATTAACTTCCTTGAGTAACCAAATATTTAAAACAATTGAATACACAAAAACCTTTTAGTGGCCTTCATTTGTAGGCAAGGTAACCACAGAGAATCAATAAATAAATTGACCAAACACTTGTAAGAAGAATGTATTTGTCACAGAACTGTATTGCTCACTGACAGTGCACCTGACTGGTTTCCTGTCCCTGGGTTCCCCTAACTCAGGTGGCTTCTTCTTCCCAAACCCAGGCTCTGCTTTCTTCCAGCCACTTTGTTGATTTTAGATCAAGTCATATTTATTGCTGGCCTCTCCCTAACCCTGGTGTTCCATCTGTACCTGGTTGGGTTCATTTCCTATCTCCTAAGTATACCATAGGCGGAGATTCCTGCTAATTTTTCCAGATCTCATGTTCTTCTCTGAAGCTTGTGTATTAGTTTGCAAGGGCTGCTATAACACAGTACCACAAACTGGATAGCTTGAACAACAGAAATGTATTGTCTCCAGTCCTGGAAGTTAGAAATCTGAGATTAAGGTGTCACCAGGGTTGTTTCTTTCTGTGGGCTATGAGAGAGAATCTGTTTCACACTTCTGTCCTAGAGTCTGGTGGTTTGCTGGCAATCTTCAGCATTCTTTGACTTGGAGAGGCGTCACCTTAATCTCTGTTTTCAGGCTTACATGGTGCTGTCTCTGGATCTCTGTCTGTACATATGATGTGTTCTTTTTATAAGGACACCAATCATCTTAGGCAGGGACCCATTCTACTTCATTATGACCTCATCTTAACTAATTACATCTGCAGGTACACCATTCCTAAATAAGGTCACATATGAGATACTAGAGATTAGGACTTCAACATATCAAATTTGATGTTACACAGGCTGGTCGTGGTGGTGCATACCTGTAATCCTAGCACTTTGGGAGGCTGAGATGAGAAGGTTGCTTGAGCCCAGGATTTTGAGACCAAACTGGAACATAAATAGTGAGACTTTATCTCTACAAAAAAAAAAAATTTTCTTTTTTTTTTAATTAGCTAGACATGGTGGTGCATACCTGTAGATCCTGCTACCCGGGAAGCTGAGACAGCAGCATCACTTGAACCCAGTAGTTTGAGGTTGTAGTGAACTATGAGGATTCTGGGCAAGAGAGTGAGAATTTGTCTCAAAAAAAAACAAAAACAAAAACAACAAAAACTGAGGGGTACACAATTCAACCCATAACAGCTTACTCTTGTCCTAATTTCCAAATGCTGTACTGCTTGATTTCTGCCAATGGCATGTACATGGATTACCTTTGATTGTTCATTCTACTAATTATTTTATAGACATCTTGGATTTGATTTGAACCTCACCTGACTGTACTCATGATCTTTCTGCCACTTTTTAGTACACTAATGTCCTATGTCTATACCTAACCTGATATTTATGTCTCATTATATCTAGTTCTATGTGGTAGGCAGGCTAATGGTCCCCCAAAGATATCCAAGTCCTAATCCCCAGAACCTGTCAATGTGTTAGGTTCCATGGCAAAGAATAATTAAGGTTGCAGATGGAATTAAGGTTGCTAATTAACTGACTTTAAAATAGGGAGATTACCCTGGGTTATCCAGGTAGGCTCAATGTAATCAGTCTGTAAAAGTGAAAGAAGGAGGTAAAAGAAGTCAGAGGAAGAGATGTGACAATGGAAGCAGGGTAAAAGAGATGCTAAGTTGCTGACTCTGAAGATGGAGGAAAAGGGATATAAACCAAGGGAATGCAGGTGCCTTTACAGCTGGAAAAGGCAAGAAAACTAATTATCTCTTACAGCCTCCAGAAAGTAACACAGCCCTATTGACACCTTGATTTTGACCCAGTGAGACCTATGTTGGACTTCTGGACTATTGAATTATAATATAATAAATTTGAATTGTTTTGAGCCACTAAGTTGTGGTAATTTGTTATAGTAGCAATAGAAAACCAATACATCTTAGAATAAAAAATTCCTAAACATGCCTTCATGTTTAGACCCCAGCCTTTGGCCTGCCCTGAAAGTTCTTTCTATTTCCCTAGTCCCAGGCTTACTCCAATTAACTCATCCTGCCACCACTTTGAACCTTAGAATTAACAAGCATTAGATGCAGCATGGTAAGAGAGTTTGCATGGGAGTTGGAAACCGATTTGACTGCAAATTCTAGTTCTGCCCTTTTCTAGCTGTATGACCTTAAATAAATCACTTAACCTTTCTGAGCTTTAGTTACTTTCCCTTATCTATAAGATGTAAATAATAAAACGTACTTGTTACTGTGAGGCTTAATGATAATATCTGTAAATACATCTAACACAATGCCTTGTACGTGTTAGATATTTAATAAGTGGTAGCTATGATTAAAACATTTTAAATTCTTAAGCCCACCATTTCTTTTTTCCACCACATTTTATTTTTAAGCAAGGCTCATTTTGGATTAAAAATATAAACAAGTAATGGGATCTTGGAAGGAAGAATCAGTGAGGCATTGTGTCTTATAGTACTCATTGATGAGTAGATAGATATTCAGGAGTAAGGAAACACAAAACTGTCAAAAACATGCTCAGTGATTTTCTGGGGGGAGACACACCCTGAAACAGAAGAGGATAGCCCTCAATAGACTGAGTTAATTGTGAAATCTGCCCTGTCCTGCAGTAGACAGAGGGATGGAAAGATATTTGCTCGGTTGAATAATAATGTAAGGAACTGCAAAGCAATTTGGGAGATCACATATGCATGTATTCTTTTGCCTTCAAAGAATTTTACATCCAATGACCTAAATCTAGTTCATCATGCCATCATGAAATTGAAAACCACAAAAAGGTCTTTGGGAAAATGGAGGTTATAAAACATCTAAAAATTACTTATAACAAAGAGTAATTTATTTAAAAACTATATAAAAAATTTCTTCTATTTAAAAAAGAAGCAAGAGAAAAAAGAATGAAAAAGCAATACTAAAACATTGTAGTAAAATTTGATAGAGTGAAATGGAAGTGGAAACTTCCTTTTTGAGAGTTAAAAAAAATTCTTCAAGAAACAAGAAATAGCAATAATTGTTGAGGCTTTTACTATACTCAGAAAATCAGGGGCAAACCACCTAATGCAGTACCTTCTGAGTTTAACTGTGCAGATATAAACTTCATAATATTTTAAAACCATGGTATTTAGCAATCATTGTGCCTGGATAAGATAGGACAGTTTTATCAAATATTTATCAACCAAATAACTGGGATAAACTCATTCCAAAGTATATTTTGAGATTCAAAATGTATTTCTAATTCTAAGAACCAAAGAACATAAGTGAAAGACTCTTATTAAGAAACATAAGTAGGTATCATTAATCAATTCCTGCTACTGCAAATTTCTTAAATCCCCAATTTTAAAATGAGAAATATATGAAGTTAGCCCTATGATCACATTTTACAGGACTGGAAAACAAGCGTTATCACAGCTGGTGGGATAGACAGGGTCCACCGGATAATCCCAGTTGCAGAGAGCAACAGGAGTGGCTAGAGGTGAAGTCAGAACAGCAATTGTAAGGTAGAGGCTCTCCTCCAGAGGGCAAGGGAAGTTCCAGGATGTAGAAGTGCAGCACCTGGAAGACATGCATACTTCCCTCCAGGGAAGGAGCCAGATCCCAGGCTCAGACAGGTTGAAGGTCAGAATGTGGCACCAGGATCCATGTGGTACACAAGGAAGCTAGTGGGATTTACGAGGAAGTAAGAAGATGCTGGCAAATAGAGCCAGGACAACATGACATCACTCGGGATCACTGATCAGGAGCAGAGCAGGGGACACACCGTGGAGTTTCAGAATCCATTAGGCAGTTCCTTCTAACGATGAGCTTGTGGACATGGCCTAATTTCCACAGTGTCTTCTGCCTGCTATTCTCAATTTGTAAAATGGTCAGGGCTGGCCAGGTGGACAACAGTGTGAGTCTTGGCAAGCAGCATTCTTGTGATTTGGTACTACAAAAACAGAATGTCCCCAAGTAGTAGGTCCCAGGATACAGTCTGGGATTCTGCCAAACAAATAATTCCAGAAATAGGATGGCAAGGCCTTTGCATGCTGTCTGATGAAGATGTCCTCAACTTCTTCAGCCAGTGACAAAATTAAACACTCACTCCAAACCAATACATAAGCTGATTCATGATAGAGCAGAAAACTTGTTTTAATTTTAGCAATTCTGCAATTTTTAAAAGTCTGCGAAATGAGAAAAATGAGATAATAGATGCCCAGAGTCAATTGGAAACTTCCTAATTCACCTCAGTTATTGACTTATGTAATGATTTCTGGCAAATGGCCTTGGACAAGGAGTCCAAGTCTCAAACTACATTTATAATTATAAATGGAATATATTGGTGATATTTTGCTCTTGGGGTTGGGAACACTCTAACCTCATTCTAAAGACTGACAAATGGGTAGTTATATGAAGTAGGAATGATTGCTGTAGCTCACCCAGATGAACAAGTAAGTATACCTACCTACGGTACAGAAGAACATCTGAAACATTGCAGATTGGTGCTACATGCAACCACATCTAATCAGAAACCATACTGTTTTAATTCTAAATATCTCTCAAATAAATATACATTTTTTTTCCAGGCCTTGCTATGATATTACCCTAGCTCAAGGCCCATTGCCTGGATTATTGACACAGCTTCTTATTTGGATTCTAGTCTTGCTTTCTCTCGTCTTTTTTGATTTCTTTTCCATATTACAGTGATTATTGCTTTTCTAAATATCTAACCTGACCATTTCATTTCCCTAGTTAAAATCTTTAATGAAGCTCCACTTTTCTTGCTACAAAGCCAACATTCTTTAAAATGGTCTATGAAGATATTCATGTTTTTGCCATTTGCTTTGCCAATTTGAATCCTATATTCTAGCCCCACTGACCAATTTTCAGCTCCCAAATGCCATGCTCTGTCACCTCTCGGTCTTCCACTTTATGTTCTCTTTGCCTGTAACTTTCTTCATTACCTCTTTCTCACTTCTCTCCTCCTTCAATTTTCATGGCTAATTTCTATTCACCCTTCAGGTTTGGGCAGGCACTACTTGTGCTAAGCAGTATTCATCTTTTCCTCTACATCCTTGGCACATGGCTAGACTACATTTCCTACCCTCCTTTGCGGTTAAGTGTGATCATGTGACAATTAAAATGTCAGTGGAAGTGATATGCCTGCCACATTCAGGCCTGGCCCATAAAAAACCTGCCACAAGCAAACCAAGCCTTTCTATATCTCTATATTCACCATCTGACTAGAAAGGACTCAGAGGACTTAGAGGAGGACAGAGCCCTAAGATGAAGGTGCCTGGGACTTTCATTATACTGTAGCTTGAGCAAGAAATAAATCATTAGTGTGTTGAACTGTGGAGAACTTGGAGTTTGTTTGTTTTAGCAGCTGGCATTACTTTTCTTAAACAACAAAAGATCTTAGCTTAGTTGTAAATTTCTCTGGGAAACCTTCTTTGGCTGAAAATATCTGTCTTCTCCACTCTACTGTAAGCTCAATAAGGGCAGGGACTGTTATCTTACTCACTATTTTATCTTCAGTTCTTATTACAGTGTCTGTACACCATGTGTGAATACCCAAAAATATCCGTTGAATGTTAAATGAATGAGCTTTATATTGAAGCTTAGAAAACTCTCATTTGAGTTTTCAGAGATTAAATATATAGAATTAAATTTGGAAAAGCACATTTAATTCCTTTATTGGACAGAGTAGAAACTATGAAAACTGGGAAATTCTTACATTTAAGCAAGGAAGCAACTTAAAAGACCAAATCAGCATTTTGGGCCAAGAAAGTACAAAGTAAGGTTTACACTTTGGCACTCTAGCTGGTCTGCCCCTTGATTTTACTTAGAAGAGGAAACATGATAAGTATATCTGTCATCTGGAGTGTCAAGAGGCTTTTGAAAAGCTGCAATAGACTGTGATTTTTCTTATCAATCCAGGCAATTCAAACCTGTTCAAAGTATCAGTTGACATGTCCAATAATGGTTGGTGCATTTTGTTACCAAAACAAGGTAATAGTTGTCTGCTTGTAAGTAAAATGCTGCCAAGAGAAAGAAACTTGTCATCTCTACAGCATTTATATAAAGCAATTTGTAGTTCTTGAATAAATTGGCCAATAAATCTTTGGCCAAGATTTTATGTGTGAGGCAGTCACCAGTTTCTCTCTTAATTAGGGTGTGCTGGACTAAAGAGTGGCCCATGGAAATCATCCTGGATATAGATAGCAGAATGAATGAATTTTCAGAAAGACAAGGCAGACAAAACGAGTGGGAGACAGAGAGTGAGAAAGAGAAACAGAGACAGAAAGATCACATACTAGAATATTCTCTATGTGAATAGAGATAAGCCTAAGATTTTCATGTTTCATATATCTCCTTCAAGTAGAAGTTTTACTGCTGATTTTCACTAAAATTAAGCATGCCATGGATAGGAGAGAACAAGAAGAAAGTGGTATTCATAATTTATTATACTATGCTTCTATATTTCTTTTATTTATAAGAAATTATTAGATTCCTACTTTACCTGTTTGCTAAAGGAATGCAGAAAACAGTTTCAGATTGGATATTTAAGGCAAACACTATTAGGTGTCTGCTCTAAATCCATTCCTTATTTCTTTCTTGTCACAGAAGCCTGCCTTTATTTATGACCAGCCCCAGATGATATATCATGACTAATAATCCAATTATGACACCACCCTTTCCTACTCTCTTTGCAGCTTGGGTAGCCACATGATCCAGTTCTGTCCACTGAGATCTAAGGTGAAATTGCTGACATAGATATATATATGTCTATATCATATATATATATATATATATATATATATATATATATTCCCATCCCCCTCCCATTCTTCCTACTTTGAATGCAGACATGGAGTCCAGAGCTTCAGTGGCCATTTTGCTACTGCAAGGCAATAAGCATGAGGACAAAATCCAACACTCTTTGGCTGCTAGAGCTGAAAAATAGAGAGAGCTTAGGTTCCTGGTATTGTGCCAATTAACTAATACTAGCAGAGATAAACATTTATCTCCAAGGCTACCTGTAATATAAGAAAAATAAACCTTCAGTTGTTAAGCCCTCATTAGCCAGATTTTCAGAAATGTTCAATAACTTGACAAATACATAGAGACAAAAGAGTAGAAAATGTATTGAAATATATTTAAAATATATTTTTAATGTATTCCAATGCGTGCTTTCCTCTTGCTGATTGGCCAAAATAGGCTGGGACACAAGACTTATGTGTATTTGAGCATGCAGTTTAATGGGAGAGTTGTGAAGATGGGAACAATGAGTACAACTCATTTATTCAAGAAATGCTGCTGCTAGTTACTTAAAAACAAAGCCTGCATGAGTTTTAAAAAAATGTCTTATAGGTAAAAGCATGTTACAAGAACATATACACTTTATCAGATAGGGCTAGCAGTCAGACTGAGATATTATTCTTACATGTGAGTTTTTTAAATTACCCACTATTAAGAATAAGCTTGGTCATCAAGTCTGGGGCACGGCCAAACCCATGGTCCAAGCCAGGTAGGTGGATTTGGCTGTGGGATTAGAGAAGGCAGGTTACTGGCAGATAATTATCTAGAAAATTTTGATGAAGTCATGGCTATATATCCTTATCAACCTATTACAGGGATTAGAGATATTTGATCATTCTTAATTTTTGAAGGGTTGGAATCTTAGAAGCCCCTTATGAAATATCACTCATTGCTACATGTTGGGCTAGCTGAACCACTGAACTGAGCCAAAGCATATGAAAAAAGAACAAATGTTTGGAATTAGAAAACCTGGGTTTGGGGTCAATACTGACACTTAACAGCTCATTGACTTTGGGCAAAATCGCTCTGATCTTCAGTTTTCTGAACTGTAAAATGAATATAATAACACGTTTCCTCTGTCCCTTCCAGGGTTGTGGTGAGGCTGAGAGAGATAGATAATGTTTGTGAGGTCTTTTTGTATGCTGTTAAATGTTATATGAATGTTAATTATTATGATGATGGTGATGATATACCTATTGTGGAGCCTGATATTATTCAGAAATTACTAATCCCTCTTAATTACTTTCTTCTAGAAATTACAGCTAACTCTTAAGTGCTGTTATTCTATAAACATCTCTGGCTGGATTTAGGAAGCAAACAGAAATCTAGGGTCCAATTGCTGGACTCATAGCTATGTTATCAGCTAGCACATTTCTGGTAACCACTCAATGTTCCTGCCAGCCTGAGGTGTGTTTCTGAGCTCATAGACTGTCATTCTCTGTCAGAGGCTGAGAGATTTTTAGTGCAGGAAGAGAAGTCTAAGAGCCCTTTCTTCCTTGCCTTGAAAAGAAAATATAATTGTTTGGCAGAAAAACCAGCTATTCACAGTCTGACAACGACCTAACATTTATTCTTTTAGAATATACTTATTATGAAATATTTTACTTATATAAAAATTTATAACATTTTATAATGAACATCCACATAACCACCCACCTTAAGAAATAAAGCACCAACAATATAATTAGAGCCTTTTGGTACCCCTCCAGGTAAGCTGTATCTTGAATTTTTTTGTCACATAATACATTTCTCTGTATTTTTGCTACTAACCAACATTAATTCCTTATAAGAGCAGATCTTTCCAGACTTATCACAGTTCTATATCTCAATATTCCTTCTTCATCTCCTGTTTTAAAGGTTATAGCACTGCTTTTTAAAATTGTAAGTTTCTCACTATCATACATGTTTTTGTCATCTCAAGAACTCAGTTTTATGGAATATATATATTTTGGTAGAAAATAAAGTACCAATGTTCATTATCTTTATACATTGCAGAATTTCTCCCCCGCTCCTCCACTCTTCCTGAACCTCTTTTCTCTTCTTTATTTGCATTGGCATGTGGACTTCATGTTCCCACCGAATGAGTCAGTCAAGATAGAACGGATGTCAATGTCTTCTGAGAAAAAGATGCCATACTGTCTTGTAAAGTCATAAAAAGCATTAGTTTGAGCCAACACTTAAAAAAAATTGGGAGAGCTCACTTAAAAGTCTGGATTTCTAGCTTCTTTAGAAAAATGGAAACCACTGATAACACACTGCCCACATTTCTACATGGCAATAATCCATTTGAACCAAGAAGCAGCTGCCTCTTTCATATGGGGCATTCTCCATTTTATCATATTCCTATCACTTCTTTATTCTCCCAAAGATTAAGACCAATGTCAGTTGCCATTTGTTATCATTCCTGGACTGCTGATGTTTCTTATCGTAGAGAAAAAGTTTTTTCTTTACCTATATCAATACTATCAAGAGTGCAAAACAAAACAAAACAAAACAAAACAAAACAAAAAATCAATCAAAAGAGCCAAACCCTCTCTGAAGCCACCCTTAAATAAGCACAGAGCATAAAAAACAAATGTGCTGACTTCACAATCACAAGTTTAAGAGAGGTCCCCTTGGTCGGGCGTTGTGGCTCATGCCTGTAATCCTAGCACTCTGGGAGGCCAAGAAGGGAAGATGGCTCAAGGTAAGGAGTTCGAAACCAGCCTGTGCAAGAGCGAGACCCCATCTCTACTATAAATAGAAAGAAATTACTAGGCCAACTAAAAACATGTATAGAAAAAATTAGCTGGGCATGGTGGCGCATGCCTGTAGTCCCAGCTACTTGGGAGGCTGAAGCAGAAGGATCACTTGAGCCCAGGAGTTTGAGATTGCGGTGAGCTAGGCTGACCTCACGGCACTTTAGCATGAGCAACAGAGTGAGACTCTGTCTCAAAAAAAAAAAAAAAAAAAAGAGAGAGAGAGAGAGAGAAGTCCCCTTGTTCCCTTATCAGTCAATTTGCTAATTCTAAGGTCCTCTTCTATGGAAATTTGCTCTGTTTACCCCTCATCTCAACCTCACGCCTCCACCCCAAACCTCTAGCCTCTTCCTTTATCTAGATTCATATGTAGCTTTAACCTAGATTTAAGACAATGAGTGTTGAAAACGAGACAAGAGAAACATAGGAAGAGTATAAATGTTAAAAGACTCCCAGGATAAACTATAGCTTTCAATTTAAAGTGAGCCACAGAAATCAACATAGTGGATAGGATTGTTTAGGATTATTTGCAAAACAATTTCACAAAGGAGATCCATGTTAAATATTATTTTAAAAGTGTTGTTGGTGAGATTAAGGCGTCTTCTCTCCTAACATCTCATCACATTTAAGTCAATCGAATATGTGATGATGAAGGATAAACTCTAGCCCTGGAAATTATATTGAGTGGTAAGGCTGTAATGACCGAAGCACTTGGTAGACTAATAGGGAATATTACAAATGAAGAACAGGAAAGTAAAAAAAAAAAAATTGTTAATCTTTAGCTAGTAGTATCCAAGGATAAAAGGCACTGTGTGTCTGGCTTGGCAGACAGACATAGGAATTCTAACCACTAGTAGACTGTTCCCTGGACAGAGCAGGTATAAATCACCTGGCTTTTACAAAAATTATTTGAATGCCTTCCTTCTGGCTTCATGCTTAACAAGAATCTTCTAACTATTATTTTGGAGAAAGTGTGTCTCAGCTAACAGACATGATGACAAGTACTCTCTGATGTATGAACATCTGATTTACAAACAACTTGTAGATTTGGAGTGTTTTCTTCATATTATTCACAACCTTCCCAGAGGTGATACCTCTGCTATTTGTTCTTCTATTGCAGGTCACATGAGAAGTGAGGTATAGAGGTAGGAAATAATATGTTGTGGGTATCTAGAAGTATCAAATCTAGCCTCCAGTGACTGATCCTATAGCAATTCCCACTTCTCACCTTTTCTTCCACAGGCCCCTTGGACATCTCTGCCATGGTAGGGACAGTATCAAGGGAAAGCTGATGAAACAGGATAAATGTATTCTTTTTATCTTTATGTAGAATCTGGAATGTCTTTCCCTATAGAAATAATATTACAAATTGTGGTGAAATGTAGTTTAAATAATACTGAGAGTACCGTACTCATGCTTGTTTTTTGATAGATCAATAATTTTGAGTTAGTCTGGGACTCCAAGTACAATTGAAAAACATATTCTACACTTTAAAAAAAATCTATGTATAAATAAAATTTTGGAAACAAATTGTTTCTGAATTTGGGAAATGTCTTTGTTCTCTCATTGTAATAAATTATTGCCCATTATTAATTTCTAATCACCTTAACTTTGCTGTCTTTTGATTTTGGGTAGGAAGAATTAATCATTAAAGAATTAATGATTTTGGCTAGGAATAATTAATTTATGGCTCTTAAAAATTAAGAGGCATAGGCCGGGCGCTGTGGCTCACGCCTGTAATCCTAGCTCTTGGGAGGCCGAGGCGGGCGGATTGCTCAAGGTCAGGAGTTCAAAACCAGCCTGAGCAAGAGCGAGACCCCGTCTCTACTATAAATAGAAAGAAATTAATTGGCCAACTGATATATATATAAAAAAATTAGCCGGGCATGGTGGCGCATGCCTGTAGTCCCAGCTACTCGGGAGGCTGAGGCAGAAGGATCACTCAAGCCCAGGAGTTTGAGGTTGCTGTGAGCTAGGCTGACGCCACGGCACTCACTCTAGCCTGGACAACAAAGTGAGACTCTGTCTCAAAAAAAAAAAAAAAAAAAAAAAATTAAGAGGCATAAATTACAATACTGAGATGCATTCATTCACTAATATTTGTTAATCATCTACCATATGTCAGGTTTTGAGATACAAAACGGTTAAAACAGATGAGGTCTCTGCCATCACGAAACTTGCAGTCTAATGAGGAAGATGAATATTAAGTTGACCACACCAACAATTAATTATGATTCTGTTGAGTCCTATAAATGAACAGTGCTAAAAAAAGAAAAGAACGTATTAATAATAAGGGAATCTAACCTCCTGTGGGAGTTAGGGAAGACTAAGAAAGGCTAATTTGGGGCCTGAAAGATGTATAGGCATTAGCTTAATAAGTACTTAAGTAAGTAGAGAATTAGTATCCCAATTAAAGGGGCCAGTATCTGCAAAGAACCTGGGGTGGGAAGGAGGTTAGGGTATTGGGAGAAATAAGTGGAAAATGATTTTGAAGGCCACTGTGTCTACAGCATGTTAGTATGAACTAAGGCTGGACTGGCAGGTAAGTGCCAGATCAAGCAGGATGCTGTGGGCCATGTCACTGATTTTAGACTTCACTCTAATATCAACCATTGGAGTATTTTAATCAGGAGAATGACATGATTAGATTTAGGTTTAGATCCAGTCTCTAGTCTCTAATGATGCTACATAGATGCAGCTGTCCCCCAAATTAGCCTGTAGCAAATAAATAGGTGCCTAGTCCAGTATACTGCAACCAGTAGAATTCTATATAATGTATTTCTAAGTCCGTTGTTGGAGTGAGCCCTTAAAATATGTGATCATTTGTCTCACATTGCCTCTTAGAAAAATTCCCTAACTCCTTGGCTTAAGGGATGAACACAGTTACTAATGTTATCTTCATTTCATCTTTAATCTTTTAAATCTAAACAATTTATCAATTTTTCTACTAGCCTGTTGAAAAGTTTGACAAAAATTCAGAATCTATGTCCATTCTTAGGCCACTAGGAATTCATTTAGGGATTAAAGTGGCAATTTATTAGCTAACTGGCATGGAAGCCCATTTGCTTATCTTTGTACTGTATTTGTTTCTGCATTTGGGCCATTCTGCAAAGTGGCAGTTACTCATGGCCTGAGAGTCTAAAAGCAGCATACAGATTTCTGAATTTGTGTCCACGAAGGATTGTACTGGGAGAATCTGATTTATCATAAAATGCTTTATATTATAAGCATATCCAGTGAATGAATCTTTGGCATCAATCTCCTTTTAAAAAGTTAAATAAATAAAAGTAACTAAATATAATTCGAAATCACCCTAGACTCGTGCTATTGCCTTTTTCTCACACATGCAGAGCTCTCTCTGATTTTCCAGAGAGCTCAGCCTGTAGAAGCCGTGTATGTGGGGGCAGGGTGGACAGAACGAGATTTTGGCCCTCCATTACAAACTGCTGTCTTTTCAAATGATGCACACATGCTTGGTCCATCTGTCTTCAAGGACTCTGCAGAATAGTCAGTAAAACTTTCTATTCCGTGTTCAGAGCTGCATTGCCAAATATTAATAACTCATTTTATTTATAACTCATTCTCAAAGTGGGAAAAACAGGTGGTACTTATGAAGAACTCAATAGTAGCCAAATTTCAAAGGGCAGATGCTGCAAGTGTGGAATGAGAGGAAGCATTTTGTGTTCATACTTTTACTGTAAAAATGTTTGCTTATGGCTCCTTTCCTCAACCGTAATACTAGTACTTAAGGCTGCTCAGGACCATTTTCCAGGGCCTTTTCCCCAACCCCCAGCAAAATCATTATTCTCCAGGAAGTTCTCCAGGCTTCAGACTTTTTAAAATGTCCTGATAGTCCTTCATTTCCTTCCCATATGGTCTTGCTCTGATAAATTATGGCCATATGATCTCACAAATTGATCCATGAGTTGTTTTAGTGATGATTGTTTGATGTAAACCCCTCCTGGAGATAATGACTACAGAAAACAGTGGCTATAATGTTGGAAGACTTTAACTATGTGGCATATCAGAAGGCAAGATAATTGTGGGCAGGCAGGATCTTTCTCTTGTCAGTCTCTCATGCTATGATCATGAGAACAGCAGCAAACTTCTGAAGAATCAAGAATGCCCAGAGGTGGCTTAATAAAGTTCAAATTTTCAAAAGAGAAAGAAGGATGCATTGTGGCTGTCCAGTATCCTGCTTTCCTTTTTTTCATAGCAACACTGATTTTTCTGCTGGTAAATTACTTCTTTCTCCATTGGAGTGGGATATTAGGATCTGTTATTGATGTCTCCTAGCCAAAGGGTGGGCATATGACTCAATACAGCCAATCAATTCCCACGCCCTGGATGAACATCAAAATGACTGAATTTTTGTGGCCAGCCATTTATTCTTGCTACTGAGATGGCCAGAACTGCCCAGGTTCTTGATTTTTCTGAACCTGATTACTTAATCTTTTCTTTTTAGTCCTTCCAGTGAATTCCTTTTTATTGCTACATTAGCTAGAGTCAATTTCTCTTGTTTGCAAAGAACCCTAATTGACACAAATATTAATTCTAGAGAATGTGATATTCATCATGTAAGATTCAAAGAGTATTATCCACCAAATTTTTCCAATTCTCCTACCATTTATATGGTAGCACTGCTCTTCCTATTCTCTTTTAAGTTGGATATGACCTTGTGATTTTCTATGGCCAATGAAATGAGACTTGGAGTGATATGTAGCATTTTTAGATGGAAGCTTTAAAAACTAGTGTGGAATTTGCCACTGTTCTGATGATTGGGGAAGTTTGTGTCCAGCTAAAGTCCCTATTAGTTTGAGTATCTGAATGACTACAGTGAACAGAGCTTCTCTGTTGCCTTACATTAGACTTGTAGTATGAAGTAAATGTAAACTTTTGTTATGTTAAGCTATTGAGATTTGGCTGGGTTGGGGACTTGGGGGACTGTTGTACTGACTAATATAAGAGTGACATTACAGGATGTAGAATAATGAGTAGTTATTTCTGGTTGGCAGCATGGAGTCCTAAAGGATAAGACGTGTTGGTTATTTTACTCTCTCACTTTATAAATCAGTCATTAGACCAGAAATATAAGGAAATGAAAAAGACAGATTTCTCTGACTTGAGTAACATATAAACCCTATTAAGAGGAAAGAAGATAGAATGTATATAAATTATTTTATTTTAATAACAAATATAAATAAAACTATAAACCAAGATCATCCAATATGAATGCTTATAAAGCTATAAAACCAATATTATTAAAATTCATCCCATTAATTTTATGTGACAGTTGATATTCTTTAGATAAAATTACTATTTAGTAATGTGAATGTGGTACTGACTTCCATGGGTTTGGTATTCCAATTCTGTCTCATGCCATGTGATGATTCAGGTCACCCACATCTTTTCTTTATTTGAAACACTGCAAAAGCATCATTATAGAGGACAAAATGATGTCATTTAAGTATTAAGACATCCTCTGTTTTTTTTTAACTAACAAAAATTAAAGTAGTACTACTTGGTACCAATGTGAGGATAAATGCAGACCCAGGAACAGAATAGTGTGGCAGTCTTCAGTTATTCAATCCAAGTTATAGTGAATAAGTTAGTATTTATTTTTAAATGATTATTATTAAAATGAAATGACATTAGAATAAATCTCATATGGAACTTGACGACCTCTGAGAATGTCTGTGGGCTACCAAGAGTTGCATATCATAGCCTAAAAGACATTGTACTTGGTATGAAATATTATAATTTCAGCAAAACATTACATGTCTCATAACACTGGACATCCTTATGGATGGACAAGATAATAAAATCATAGCAGTAATGAGATGTTTATTAGTGGGTCAGTACCAACCTAGAAAGAATTTTCTAGTGCCATAGCTCAGAGCTCTATCCTGAAATTTTATTCTATAACTTCATCTAAGCTACAAATAAAAGTGTAGCATGTGTTAAACAACTATGTCAATGATAAGCTAGAGATGAAAATAAGTATGTTGCACAAAGAAGAAATATGCAAAAAAACCCTCTAAATCATATCTCTTCCAAGATTTTATTCTTATGTCATCAGATGTCTATTCCACCCACTATCTCTCCTTTTCAGTCATGTACTGACCCCCAGAAAATTACTCCCCCTCATTTCTGTCACATTCTCCGATGATACATCTGTCTTGATACTTGATGACTTCTTTATTCACATAGATAATCCTTCCAATTGCTTGAATTTTCAGTTTCCTGACCTCCTTTCTTTCTTCCACCTTCCCTAGCCACTCTATGAGCCATATTTTAAACTTTGTGATTGTCAATAACTGAAATTCCTACATAATCTCAATTTCAAGTTCTCCATTCTGACTACCACCTCCTCTAACCTTTCCAGTACCTCAATTCTGATACTCCTTTGTACCCATCAGGACAGATAAAATATCTATCCTACTACTATCTAATCAGTCATGTCTTCAGTTTCATTATTTAGCTTGAATTTTGTGATCAATCTTTATACTAGCTCCCATGCCTATACCCTTAGCTTCTTTCCAGTCTCCACTCTCTCACTATTATTCCCACTTGTCTTCACTTATGGTTTAATCTAATTTTATGCCTATGTCTGTACTTGTTTAGTTGATGATTAGAGAAAAACCACACAACCATGTCGACTGGTCTCACTTTATATTCATGATCATTAACCTTAAGTGGACCCTTAATGCTGCCTAGCAATTATACATACTCCCACTTTGTTAGACTTAGATAATTATTTCATTCCTCCCCTTTCTCTTTAGCTCTTCAACACTTCCTCCCTCATCTTCTCTTTTAGTTTATGACATTGCTTTCTCTTTTTCTGAGAAAATAGGAGCAATATTTAAAGAACCTCCAAAAGCCACACCACCTTATCTATCCTCCCTAATATATTTGTGGCCATTTACTCTTCCTTCTCCTCAGTTATTATGGATAAATTCTATGTACTTCTAGATAAGGTCAGGCCTTCAACTTGTGTTCTAGATCTTTTCCCTTCTCTCCAACTATTCTCCCTACTTCTCATGCATCATTGATTTCCCCCCTCTAATTGATTTTCCCCTATAGTTAACATCCTGTTTTTATTCTTAGCTCAAAAATCAATCAACCAATCAATCAATCATTCAATCACCCTTCTCTTGATCTTACTTCCCTGCCAGCTCACATGCCATTTCTCTTCTTTCTTTTACAACAAAAGCCTAAGAAAAAGGTATTTATACACATAATCTCCAATTCCTCTCTTCCCTTTCTTTCTTAAACGCACTCTAAATGAGCTTTTGCCCTTGCCATTCCACCATAGCCACTCCTGTCGATACCATCCATGACCTCACGTCCTCATCTTATTAGACTTTCAGCAGCATTTGACACGGTTGAGCACTTGCTCCCTTCACTTGGCATGGACAACACAATCTATTGGGTTTTCAACTACCTCATTGATTGCTCCTTTTTATTCTCTCTTCCTGGTTATTACTCAATTCTTTATGTTGGAATGCCTTAGGAATAAGTCCTTGCACCACTTTTTTTGTTATCATACTCATTCTTTTTTGGTGGTCTGAGGCAATCTCATACCTTTAAATACCATCTATATACTGGCATTTCACAAATTTATATTTTTCTATTATAATATTTATAGCTCAAACCTCTCTCCTGAACGCCTAACTTAAATATCAAACTGCCAACTGACATGCACCAAAATATTATCCAAAGCTAACTCCTGATCTGCCCTTCCTTCAAAACTTTATCCTTACTAAGTCTTCTCCTGATTAGTTAATGGTGACTCTATTATTTTAATTGCTCAGGCCTAAGACTATAAACTTCCAGTAGTAGTGTACTAGCTTGTACTAATTGATTATCACTTATTTAATGATTCTTCATATGAGAACTTTTAATTATTGATCAATTAATTTACCCAATTCTTTCAAGTAAGAGGACCTCTATTTTATGGTATCTAGGACCAAGAATATAATCTCCACTTTTCTGGGAACCATAATTTAAGAGAAATACGGTTACTTGAAGGGCATTAAGAGGAAAGTAACCAAGATATTGAGAGAAATTAAAGCCATGTTTTATCAGAAATAGTTGAAGAAATTGAGGATTTATTTAACCTAGAGGAGAAAGAAATTGAAGAAGTTATATCTGTTATTAAATAATTCTAGAGTCCTTCATGTGGAAGTATGATTGCCATACTTTATCTATCCTGGTGTAGTTAAGCCATTAGAAATGTGACAGTGCTTTCTTCTGGGGATGGATGGACTCAATAATCAACCACTAGAACATGATACTGCAAGGCTTAGGCCATGTAGTTCCCAAGATTATATATATCTATATATTAATCTATCTCTGTGTATGTTTGTATGTATATAACAAAAAAGGAAGAGAACAGTATCTTGAGATGTTTTAAAATTCTAATGCATTGGTGTATGTCCTAAGGATTTTTGCACAATTGTTACTTTGCAATATCTTTAGTAGAGTACAGAGAAAACCATTCATTGCCTTGAAACAAAAAGTTTAGTTGAATGTTATATCACACATGAGGAAGAGATGGGCAGGAATCTCATGGGTAAAGAAGCAGCGATTGGATCGTGACCACAGACCAGACTCTAGATGGAACTTTTTCTGTCCAATCCTCTTAAGACAGAGGCCTTTTTCCTACTCAAAATGCATAAGTTTGGCCGGGCGCGGTGGCTCACGCCTGTAATCCTAGCACAATGGGAGGCCGAGGCGGGCGGATTGCTCAAGGTCAGGAGTTCAAAACCAGCCTGAGCGAGACCCCGTCTCTACCATAAAAATAGAAAGAAATTAATTGGCCAACTAATATATATATATATATATATATATATATATATATATATATATATATATATATATATATATAAATCAGCCAGGCATGGTGGCTTGTGCCTGTAGTCCCAGCTACTCGGGAGGCTGAGGCAGGAGGATCGCTTGAGCCCAGGAGTTTGAGGTTGCTGTGAGCTAGGCTGACGCCACGGCACTCACTCTAGCCTAGGCAAGAAAGCGAGACTCTGTCTCAAAAAAAAAAAAAAAAAAGGCCGGGTGCGGTGGCTCACGCCTGTAATCCTAGCACTCTGGGAGGCCGAGGCGGGCGGATTGCTCAAGGTCAGGAGTTCAAAACCAGCCTGAGCAAGAGCGAGACCCCGTCTCTACTATAAATAGAAAGAAATTAATTGGCCAACTGATATATATATATAAAAAAAAAAATTAGCCGGGCATGGTGGCTCATGCCTGTAATCCCAGCTACTCGGGAGGCTGAGGCAGAAGGATTGCTCGAGCCCAGGAGTTTGAGGTTGCTGTGAGCTAGGCTGACGCCACGGCACTCACTCTAGCCTGGACAACAAAGCGAGACTCTGTCTCAAAAAAAAAAAAAAAAAAAAAATTGCATAAGTTTAAGGAAAAAGATCTTTCCTCCAATGGCTGAAAAACAAATGGAAATTATATATGACGTCTGTCACATAGTTCTGAACCTTCTACCCATGTTTTATAAATTTAATTTTTGACCTGGCAAAGAGAAGGGGTTCTTTCCCTGAGGCTCAACTAAGAATTCCCAAGAAAACGTCATTTGGGACCAATAGGTCAAAGTTGCAGGGTGACAGATTTTTGACTTCCTATAAAAACAACTTTATCATTTTTAAGATGTGTTGCCTCTAGAGCAGTAACTGTCAATCTTGGCTGCATTTGGAATCACCTGAGAAAGTTAAACAATTCTGATTTCTGGGTCCCACCCCTAGAGATTCTGATTTAGTTGATCGGGGCTGTAGCTTCAGCATGGTGATTTTTAAAATCTCCCTTAGGTGTTCCATTGTGCAGCCATGGTTGAAAGCCTCTTCTCTAGGGATATTTAACTCCTTTCCATTGCTGAGGTTAGGTGAGGGAGGAAGAGAATGGGGTAGTGTTTTATGTACATGGTAGATGACCACTTAGAGCACATGTTGCTGAAATAATTTAAACATTAAATAGGTGATTGGAGTAGATAGCCTTTTATAACTTTCCCAACCTTGAGATTCTGTCATCTTGTGTCTGCCCACCACAATGCACACACATAGAATCAAATAAATATATACGAGGACACAAATTCCACTGAGCTGCATAAATAGGGGCGCTTTTGCTAGTATAGCTGTATTCCTAGTTGCTGCTTCTTTGAGTGAGTGAACTATTCTTTTATCCTGACTGCTTTTCAGTGCATATAACACAGTTTTATTAGATTACATTATGCACAGCATCACTGAGTCAAAGTGACATTATTAGCCTTCTAGAAGAAGCTTCTTAACCAACTGTGAAGGTTCCTTAATATACATTATGATGTTAATGGTGCACATGAATGTGTGTGAGTAGGTGGTAGGGAACAGAAATTTAACCCAAATTAAAAATGGGAGAGAGACTGCAGCACATGGGAAATAAATGCTCATTGCCATGAGTTTCAATTATTTTTCATGTTTTCAAGGTCAAGTTGGCAATTTTTCACAACTCCTACCCACAAATGCCCTTCCCGATTGATTGACTCTTGCAGCTAGAAGCTCTTCTTACACCCAGGAGGCAAGCTTGCTTTTTTATCATATTAAAAAAAATCTAAATGCCAAAGTGAAAAGAATACTGGGCTTGTTTATTTTTATCTGAAAATCAAAACACCAGGCAAACTCTAAAGTAGTTAATTTTTATTTTAATCCAGGACTTTTAAAAAATAAGTTTAAATAATTTAAAAAATAATATCCTGAAGAAATTGTTAATTATTCTTACTGAACCAAAATAAAGCTTTATTATATCACTGCTAGGGAGGACTCTCCTAATTCTTCTTTCCCATTCAATTAAGCATGCTATCTGATGTGGCAAAAGAAAGAAAATCTTTCCTTCACATTCCTGTTGTAGAATGAAAAAAATATCTACTGCTTATTCATAACCATGTAGGACTTTTTGTCATGGAGATTTTTGTCCTAAAATTCAAACATAGCTTGAAGAATCAAGGTAAGGATCACAATTTTGTACATAGAGAAGGTAACAGTTTCCAAGGGATTCCTAATTGTCATACTGATAAACAAAAAAGGACATATATGAAGTTTGATAGAAGTGAGAGAGTGTGATTAAATGGGAGAAGGAACAAAGTGGGAGGTAGGGACTGTTAGTAGGATAGGAAGATAACATTTCCAACACCATTTAATTCTAAGTATTATACAATATATCAACCTCCTTTCTTAGCCCCAATCTATAAATATGCCCTTTTTTAGTGGTCTAATATATGAGATGCAGAGAGTAAATAACTGACAGAAAAAAGGAGTTGGTCATAGGTTGGCTGTCACCAAGCAATGGAGAAAAGATCAAAATAATTGCTGGGTTACTGGTATGAGCAATCTAGTTGATTGAAGTCCCACTCACTGAAATGGGGAACAGGAGTCGTGCAGTTTTGGACATCTTTTTTAAGATTTCTGAAAGACATCCAAATGGAGCTATCAGGCAGAAGCTGGACTATGTGGATCTGGAGCTTAGAAAAGAGATCTGGGCTACAGTTACCAGTTTGTCATTAGTATATGGATAGTCTTTAAAGCCATGGGACTAGAGAGATCATGGGATCTGGTAATTAGAATGTAGAGTGTGAAGAAAGAAGATCTAGAAGAAAGACTTGAGGCAGTCTAATTCCTTTTGAGGGGAGGAGGAGGGTTCAAAAGGAGTGGCCAGAGAAGTAGGACAACTAGGAGAGAGGGCCATAGAAACCAAGACAAGGGAGTATTTGAAAAAGATAGAGGATCAACTGTGTTGAACACCTTTGAGAAATCAAATGGGAAAGAAATTGAAAAGTGTTCACTGGATTTAAACCTGTTGAACACTGGAAGCCTTAGCAAGAATAGTTGCATTGTAGTGGTGACAATGAAAACCAGATTAGTTTAAATTGGATATTGAAAGGGAAATAGGATATTTAAACAACTTTGAGACAATTGGCTGTAAAGGAGAGTAGAAAGAATGTGTAGCTGAAAGGAGATATGGGAGTCAAGATAAGTGATCTTAGTATAAGATGGGTGATATTATAGCATGTTTAAATGCTGAGGGAAGGATGAAAAAGGAAATGGTTGAAGATGTAGGACAGTAAAGGAGTTAACTAAATGGGGTGAGATTCCTAAGAAATCTGGAAGTATAGATTCAGAGGTTATGGCCTGGAGCGGGAGGAGAACCCCTCTTCATTTGTCAAAGGAGTATGGTGGGGATGGGTAATTAGAGAAGGCAAGGATGAGTGCTGATGCTAGTGTTGTCTAGAAGATGTGATAGTAGGAGGATAAGGACATTCTCATTGAATGGCTTCCATTTTCTCTATTCAGGGCAAAGTCATCAGCTGGAGTTGCTTTGGGAGAGGAGAAACTGGAGGGTTGGGAAAGGTAGAAAGATTATGACCTAGATGTTGCAGACTATCCTTATTTCATGGTTATTTTACTTTACTTTTGAATCTTAAATAGTTTGTTCCCTAGTTCTACCTCTGTCCCCAAATATTATAAAAGCTTTCTAATTCACTCATATCCCCTCCAGCTCTTTTCTTTTCACTTTTTAAATTTTCTCTGCTTTCCTTTTTTCCTTTACTACCAAACTTCTTGAAATAGTAATTTGTGATTACCAATAATTACCAATTCTTTCTCATATTCTATTTGCTCCCTAAATCCTTAGTTGTTGGGAAAAGGAAGATGACCCAGTGAAGAAGAAGAAAGAAACCTCAGAGGAGGAGGAGTAAAATCAGCAGGGAGCCATGCTGAGGAAGCTAAGTATGGAAGAAGGTTCAAAAAGAGCTAAAACCAACCTTAATTCACTCACCTCTTCTTCACTGAGGCACCTGGAAAGAATAATTGGTTATTGCTTCAATAGAATCACAGGGCTCTGCTTATACCACTCACATCATTACTTTCATAACAGTGGTTTAGATTAGGTTATTAAGTATGGAATGTCTGCTTTCCTTAAGTACTAAGTTTCACAGTTGGTATCTCTGACATTTCACTTTGACACTTCTTTTTTTTTATTGTGAATATACATTCTTATTCTTTCAAATTCACATTTTGGCTTGTGAATATCTTTCAAAATTTTTTAGAGCAATTTTTGTGAAACCATGGATAAGTCAAAAATTCATGTTATTTTTGAATATGAATTCTGTTGTGGAAGCAATGCAGTGCAGACAGCTTGAAATATCAATGAAGTGTTTGGGGAAGATGTGGCTAATGAACGCACAATATGTCAATGGTTTGAGAAGTTCCATTCCAGTGATTTTAATCTTGAAAATGAGCCATGTGGGTGACCTGTGACCAATGATAAGTTGGAAGCTGTAGTGAAAGTGAATCCATCTCAACCTACACATGAATTAGCAGCAAGGTTTGATGTTACTACTCCAACAACATTGGACCATTTGAAACAAATCGGCAAGGTAAAGAAGCTGGATAGATGGGTTCTGCATGAATTAAACAAGCACTAGAAGAGAAATTGCCTTGAAACTTGCCTTTCTTTGCTGTCAGAACATGAAGGTAAACCATTTCTACACCATATTGTTATGTGTGATGAGAAATGGATTCTTTTTGACAATCACAAGCATTAAGCACAATGGTTGGATAAAGATGAAGTGGCAAAACACAGTCCAAAACCAAATATTCATCAAAAATAGCTAATGGTGTCTGTTCGGTGGTCCAGTACTAGTATTATCCAGTATAGCTTCATGAATCCTGGTCAGTCAATTACAGCGGATTGACAAAATAATGAGGATGATGTGATTAAGCAGCTGAGATTGGTCAACAGAGATAGGCCAAACCTCTTGCAAGACAATGCTTGACCACATGTGGAACAAACAACGTTGTTTGAACTACAGAAACTGGACTTGGAAACTCTCTATCATCCACCGTATTCACCAGACCTTGCACCAACTGACCACCACTGTTTCTATGCTTTGGATCACTTCTTGTAAGGAAAAATATTAAAGTCTCAACAAGCTGTGGAAAATGCCTTTTGAAATTTCATCTCCACTCACTCTCCAGGCTTCTTCTCTGCTGGCATAAACAAGCTACTGGCAAAACTGTGTTGATAATCTAGGTGAATACTTTGATTAATTGTACTGCTTTTTCTCGGACATATAATAAACTAAACTTTTGATTTGAAATTGGACATTTCAGTTTTTATGACCTAATAATTAGTTGTTTGTATGTGGGTCATCCCCCCATATCCAGTTATTATTAGCTTTGCAGATTAGTATTATATTTCTTTCGTTTTTAGTATTATTTTCTTTGTCTTTTTTGTTTTTGTCTCCCATAACACCTAGCATTGTACCTAGTGGAAACTAGGCATATAATACTGGTTTGTTGAATAAGTGAAGCATTTTATCTAATTTGTGGCTTAATTACATCTTCAAATTCAGGCCTGAAATTCTAGCATGAAGCATGAATATCATATACTAATGTGCATTGGTTCAGCAAGTATTTACTGAATACCTACCATGTGCCAGATACTACTGTAAGTTTCAGGGATGTTACCACAAACAAAACAGACAAAAATAGATTTTGCAAGCCATTTTACAAATCATAAAACTGACCCTTATGTCTATTCTTAGTATTTTCCTCTTTTCCTATCTTGTACTATATCAAAGGCTAAGGCCTTTGTTAAGCCTGATATGCATAAAGGGAATAAGACTCCTTCTTGATAATCTCCTCATATTTTGTAGCTACTACCTTTATTCTTTCAGCTTTCTTCCTTTCTTGGACCGTGGAAATCTTTGTAAGAGTTAATGAATTATAAATATGGTAACTATATTTTTATATTTATAAATCAGGGCACATATTCTTACAGTTTATTTTTTCTTATTTGTAAACTAATTCACATAAAGTCTTACAGTGGCATAAAATTTAAATCACATTTAATTATACATATAATAAATAACCTTCATTAAAAAGTGTACAATTACATGATGATAAATGGACAATTCAGACAATACATATATCAGTTAATACAATATTTGCATTGTTACCTTCGTCATCTGCTGCTGAATTGATGGCATACTATTCCTCTCATATTTATCTGAAGAACCCATTTTCCCTTTTTTTTAAGGAGAAGGAAAGAGGAGTTTATTAATTTGCTTGCAAATGAGGAGGTTGGCAGACACCTGTCGCAAAGTACCAATGTCTTGTTTTTGAGTAAAAGTACAGAGTTTTAAGGATTTTGATTAATCCCATAACCCCATCTTTGGCTAAGATGATCTCATCACCTCCACCCGGACAATTCCCTTGAGCCATCTCCTGTGGCACAAAGAACAAAGAACATTCTCCTGCTCCTCCCAACCATTGGCCTGAGACAGGGATGTAGGTTTTAGTTCTCAGAAAGGGTGAGGGGGGTTTTGAAGAGACAGAAAACATTTTTACCCCTTTTCAGATCATTTTCTCTGTTACATATCCCATGGATGATTTTACCCTTTCATATCTATGGGAGGAGGAGTGACATAGTCATCGATCTACTTCCTGCTAAATTAGGGCAATGTTTTAGATGGAAGATACAGATTATCAGGTAAAAAAGGGCATAAGCAATAACTACAACCTTGAGGATTGACAAGGTGAAATGGACCATTGCCCTACACACAATGTCCAATACATGGCTGGGTTAGAAAAGACCTCTGAGTGCAGAGCCATTAGTTGTACCCTGGGTGATCTGAGAGATCAGCTTTTGCAAGTTCAGAAATCATGTACAGAAATACTTGTACCAAACTAGGTTTAAGATAACACACCCAGCAGCAAAATAGACAACAGAAGAGGAAATAGCCTCAGGAAATCCTCACTGAGGAGTTGTCCTCTATCCTCTACACAGAACCAAAAAAGATTAGCAAAAATATCAACATTTTCATTTCTTTTCCTTTTTCTCAAACAGATACTTTAGATTGGCGAAGGCTGGCCCCCCTCCATGGGGGGCTATACCTTTTTACTTTGGTATGATGGATGCAAGGTTTCACCTCTGACAATTTTAACAAGGTGTGAGTTGTTAGAGGCACTTCATAGGGTCCCTTCCACTTATTTGCTTCCAACTGGGACAAGGACCTGAAAGAGGCAATCTTACATGGTTAGCACCTGACCCACTCATGTGACATGTTGTTTTACTCTATTCTCTTTTACTTATGCTTACATTACCATACTTACCTCAGGTTGCTAGAAAGGGTCTCTCATAAAATATTTTGTTGGGGGGCTTAACTTAAGCCTACTTCTAAAGGGGTACTCTTATCCAGAGGACGGTAAGTGGCAACACCCTATCTCACTTTAGATGGGCTTCTGGTATCAATTTCAGGATGTATGTAATTTCTATTCAAGGTTTAGGGCTTTGCTTACTTATTAGGTTACCTCCACCACAATGAACAGTCTGTCCTCACTCTTGTAAAATGTCCGGGGCTCTTCAGAGTATGCTCTTGGGTTCTGTTGACAATGGGTGACTGCTGGCATCCTTGCTGTAAGAGGAAGAATTGGTGAGCCATCTTTGAAGCAGTCTGTCCATGGTGTCCATCACCAGTATGCCATTCTCTATCTGGTTGGCCTCCTTCCCTGGACTGAACAATATGCAGGCTTGCTGAGGCCCAAACTTCAAAGTGTAATGGCAGTCTCTTGTATATGTCATCAGGCTATAAATTGAGTCTGCTGTTGGGAGAGACCATTCTGGAGCCCATATCATAATTTACCAGGCATGGAACTAAAGAGTTAGTTCAGGCAATTCCCTTCCTGACACCTCCCATGGTGTCAAGATGGCAGCGATAGCAGGCATTCCTTACCCCTTGCATCACACTGCTTAGCACTGGGCCACATGCGCCAGCCCTCCCTACTTCCAGGTCCACCCCTGGGCAGTGGCCCTGCTCAATGCCTCACCGTGCCTAGCATGGGGGTTCTGACAAGGGCAGGAGGATCTCCTTTATCAAAAATCATGCAAACACAGATCATTTTGTGTAGCATAAACAATGAGTTTATCTCAAGCAAAGAGCTCAAGACTCAACATTTTAACTCTATAGTGGCAGGTCGACCATTTGAGCTCTGAATTTTAAAAAAACAAACAGCTCAGAATAAACCACAGATCATTGACCTCCACCTTTCCTCATACTCCAGACAAGTGATACCAACCACCACTTTTCCTCACACTCCAGACAAGTGGTATCACAAAAATCTGTAGACATTGGTACAAAAACTCACCAGAGAAAAATTCACAATAATCAGACACAAACAATACAGGGAATTCCCAACACAATCTAAAACGCCAAGGCCTATCAATCAAATGGGGATGTTCATTTAATGGCAGCTTCTCCTCACTGTACACTGGATTACAAATAACACCATTTTCTTTATACACTTGTTCATAGCTATATATTAACCATTCAGCCAAAGGTTTTCCTGAGGCACTTCGAGATGGAGCTTCCTTATGTTGCAACAAAACTCACAAATAACAAACAGACAATACAGGGCTCTTCAACACAAAAATTTCAGAGCATCAAACAAATGGGAATCCAGAGGGGACAAATGCCACCACAAATGGCACCTCAGATGGTGCATCAACTGCCCTTTCATAGGGCTGGAAGTTTCACAAATGGAAATCCAAAAAGGATAAATACCACCCCAACTGGTAGATTCAAAACCCTCCCTAATGGATGGCCTAATTCCCCTGTTCCTTGGGCCTTTAACAAATACCCCACAGGGCTGGAATGTTCAAAACCCTCCTTAATTCGGTAGCCTAATCCCTCTGTTCCCTGGGAACTCCTCCCCGAATGGTGGAAATACTACCCAAATGGGAAATCCTACCCAAATGCAAACCAGGTTCCCTAGTTCCACTCAACCTCATGACTTCCAACACTAAAAGGCACCTCAAAACAACAAAACAAACAGGAAAGTCTAAAAACCCTCAAAATGGGTGGAATCAGGGTCTCAGGGGTCACCCCAGGGAAATTACTCAAGAAACAAATGGCCAAGGCTGTCCAGACATGTCCAAATGCATTTCCTTCTCCTCAACTCAGTTCAAGTTGTGGGGAACTCCATCCACATCAGGGAGACAAAGAGTTCCCCAGAGCTAAAACAGGCTCTGGCAGCTACTGGGGCTGTCCCTTGCTTTCTCACCTTGAAAAGAAGTTGCTCCTACCCACGAAGACCCATGGCTTTGACCCAGGGCTGGTGTCTGCCTCTTCCAGCAGTCATGGGATGTCATTTTCCCAGGGGGCTGATGGGCCCATCTAGGGATGCCAAATTGTGTTATCAAAAGTCTGGCACTTGTCTCTGAGGCTACATCAGAAGAATCAGGACAAGTGGCTTGAGAAGAAGGAATGATAAGTTTATTAATTTGTTGGCAAATGAGGAGGCTGGTAGACTCTTGTCTTAAAGCACTTCAGCAAGTCCTTCTGCTTGCTTAATAATTGTTTATTCTATCCATTTTGTTTCCAGAATTTCTTGGCAAGTCTCAGAGTACTTCATGTGGATTACTATGAAAGATTTTACAATGCTAATGGCTGCCAATGGTTATGGAAATCTCCAGAAGTTGTTAATGAGGAAAAAAAAAAAAAAAAAACAGAGAAAGAGAGAAAAAAACAAGCAGACAAACAAATAACTTTCTTCAATCCTGGAGTTTAAACAGAGAGAAACTAATTTTACATATCTTCTGTTTGTGGAAGAATAATGTTTCCATGTTGAATATATTTAAACATATTCAGTTGTTATTACCTCACAAAACAAATCTTTGATCTATAGATATATTTTCCTTTGTCCCATTTTGCTAACAAGTTCTCCTAAAAATATAACGTAAGGCCACAGTGTTCATTAACCAGACAATATGACTGAGTTAATTGTCTATTTTCTAAGACTTACCACTCTAGGCCTCCCCAAGTGAACCCAGCCAAGCTTATAGTTTCTACAAAGATTTCCTTTCTGAATGACTAGGTAATAATTAACCTACAAATACCCAGCTACCTACTATCCAAGGTCCAAATCATAACAAACAGCATTTGATAGTTTTCATGGTTTTTTTTTTTTTTTTTTTGAGACAGAGTCTCGCTTTCTTGCCTAGGCTAGAGTGAGTGCCGTGGCGTCAGCCTAGCTCACAGCAACCTCAAACTTCTGGGCTCAAGCAATCCTACTGCCTCAGCCTCCCGAGTAGCTGGGACTACAGGCACAAGCCACCATGCCCGGCTAATTTTATATATATATGTATATATTAGTTGGCCAATTAATTTCTTTCTATTTTCATAGTAGAGACGGGGTCTCGCTCAGGCTGGTTTTGAACTCCTGACCTGAGCAATCCGCCCACCTCGGCCTCCCAGAGTGTTAGGATTACAAGTGTGAGCCACCGCGCCCGGCCGTTTTCATGGTTTTTTTGTGTGTGGTAAAATTAACTTTTTCTTCTTGTAATTCTTTTACAATTACCTATATTCACATGAGACTTTTGGTGCTGAAAATAATAGTATCAGACATTTATGGAGGGCTTCATATGTGCCAGGCAGTGTGTTAAGTGCCAGCATGAATTCTCTCAATCTTCACAATTCTATGAGGTTGGGAATTTCATATTCATTTTGTAGATAAGAAAATTGAAGCACAGAGAAGTTAAGTAACTTGCCCAACATCCCACACTGAATATGTTGCAGCCTCAAGACTCTAAAACCAGAGTTCCTGCTCTTAAAAATACAATGTGCTGTACCCCTCTCCCCTATGGGTTTTGTCTCTCAAATTCAAAAAGAGCATCATGAAAAACAGTGGCATTTGTTGAGGGACTGGATATTTTTTGATGGTTTAGAATAATGGCACAGAATATTTTAAATAGGAACTGTTCCAGAAAATGAAAGATACTTGGTCTTCATAATTAAATATTATACAAAGACACACTTGAAAACTATGCAAAACAAAATAATATTTGCATTAAATAAAGAAAGATTTTGGCTAAAGACAGTAGAAAACTTGAAATAATGGGGAGGTCAGAATGAGGCTGGGAAATAAAATTTATTTTTTTTTAACTGTAGAGAGCTAGAGAGAAGAAAACCCATAAATCACTCTGGCTGTTACTGAAAAAAAAAATACTTGTAAAGTTCCTCTGCTTGGCAAAGGTTAAGAGAATAATAATGTTTTGTCAGCTCAAGCTCGACAAGGAACTGATTAGAACAGAAAGCTTATCCTGCATGGCCAGAAAGGACCCACTTAAAGGGTTTTTTGACTTAGAGTCTGCAACTGGGCAGGCAAGGAGTCACTCATCTTTCTCCTTCTCCAACCTTGATGACTCTGTTTTTTGAACTTTTGCTTATGGTAAGGCAAAGTCATTCTGATATCCTGGCTTATTCTTTAAAACTCTAGTGTGCCAATCTTAGCAGAGCTAACAATATAGACATTTACAAAATTATAACATCTTAACCTTTTGTTAGCCACTATGAAAAATTAATTCAGTAATGGCATTATTAAATTTGTTATTGCCATCATGAAAAAAAATACATATCCCTGTCTAAACTGGTGTAATCTTTGTGAGTCATGACGAATTAAAATTTCAGGAAACAAGAGAGGCTGGCCCTAAAAGAGACTGCTTCCATTTGTCTCCGTATTTTACACCCAAGAACTGCTGTTAATCCTTTATAGTTTTTATGATCTAGATCAACATCAATGCTTAACATTCTGCTGTGAAAGAAAGAAAAAAAATAGATCAGCATCAAAGAATCTATGGTTTGTGGTCTGAATCTTGCTCCCAACTTCAGCTCGAATGACAAAGTCCAAGGGTTCACGTCTCTACTCTTATTTTATCTATTATTGCAAAAACCCAAACTAGTTTTAGAAGTCTTTAATAGTAACATTATTTTAAGATTTTGCTGTTTCCTATAACATTTCCCTTCTATAGATCTATCTATATTTATTTCTCTACCCTTTCAGCTCTCCTTATTCTTATTTTCTCATTCCCCCCTCAAATAATAATACACAACAAAATTATAATTTTTATTTGTTGACAAAATTGAATGGAATTTTTTGTCCCCAATTCTTAAATTTAGGAGTCACACATATATTAATAGATTACTATGTTTATCTCTCACTTTAAAATTTTATGAAAACTTTTATAGTTTATCCCTCCAAACTAAAATGACAGTCATGTTTCATCTTGTTACATTTTTCTATTCTGTTTGCTATTATGCTTACCAACTCTTATCATTTTAAAACAATCTCTGAATTCTGTCAACATATAAACAACAAAAGAAGTCAATGTAGGTAGTACGAGATTTCACTTCACAAAAGTTCATTGTGACATGAGTTCTCCACAGAGACCTAAGCTCTTAATGAGGTTTTAAGTTTGTGCAATCTTTTAAAAATAAAATTTAGAACTAAGTATGAAGACATATTATTTTGACATAGTAATATCTCCTAAAAAAGCTGAAACTTTACTGAAGATTTAGTCTAAAATTATTCTCTCCATTATTATTTATAATAGTATAAAGTTAGCGAAAAATAAAATATTCAAGAATATCGAAATAATTAAATTGTACAATACTCATATCATTGAATATAACACTGACATTAAAAAATGATGTGTCTGAAATATTTAATGAAATAGGGAATGCTTATAACAAAACATTCAGTTAAGAAAAACTCAGAAATCAAAATAGTATATACTGGACACTTCCAGTTTGTTTAAAAATGTCCTGCAAAGGCTGGGCATGGTGGGTCATGCCTGTAATCCCAGCACATTTCAAGGCTGAAGTGAAAGGATTGCTTGAGGCCAGGTGTTTGAGATCAGCCTGGGCAAGTGAGACCCTGTCTCTACAAAAAACTAAAAACAGTAGCCAGGTATTGTGGCACATGCCTGTAGTTCCACCTACTCAGAGGCTGAGTCATGAGGATCACTTGAGCACAGGAGTTTGAGTTTACAATGAGCTTTGATTGCATCACTGCACTCCTACCTAGGTGACAGAACCAGTCCCTTTCCTGAAAAGGACTAAAAATAGATGTTTGGATTTTCTAAAAGTTCTATAATAAGCACATTTTACTTTTATAATCATACACACACACACACACACACACGCACACACACACACACACACGCATCTATAAATAGAAATACTAATAAAAATGTGATATCCAGAAATCTCCAAGTGGTGGAAGGATACTTTTGAGGATTCCTGTTTTTTCTTAGTATAGACTACAGTTCATCTTTGTTGGCTAGTATCTACATGGGTACCCTTTTAATTACCTTTTCAAGGAGGTTTTGCAGTATTTAGGAAAAGAGTGCTGTGAACTTCAACTAAACAAATATAAAGGTAGAATTTTGGATTGGAAAGAACCTTAAAGTTCATCTAGTCCAAATCTTCCTTCTCTCCTTCAATTTCAGCTACAGTCAATCCACACATGCAAAGGAATTTTATATTAATAGTAATGGAAAATAATTCAAATCTAAACCCAATTTCTACAAACTATTTTATTAAAGTAAAATAATAATGAGAATAATAATATGTTTGTTAGTAGCTTGAATTCTACAAATCACTTTTACATACATAATCTCATTTGTTTCTTACACTAGCCTAACCTATATTTGTTCCCATATAAAAGGGAAATATTGAGACTTAGAAACTGAAAGCACTTGTTAGTCCTGCAGTTAGTAAACTCAGGCTTTTCCCAACACTAAATCACATTCTCTTACCACATCACAATGTGATGGATGAATATGTGAAAATCTATTTTAGAATATGCACAAAGAGCTGATTTTAATTACATGTTTAATAGCAAATATTTGAGTTTTGCCCTAAAAGGGCAAAACTGTTTGCGATTCTGTTATTGATTGTGTGCTGAGCCATACTTTGTATGTTTTGGCTCTGTCCTAATGACCCCTGCCTGTTTATCTGAAACCCATGACAGCTATGACATTATTTAATTAACCCTGTGGTTTCTCCTTTTGTGGGCTTGCACTAGGCCAAATAATGGATTTTAATGCTGATTGCTACTTCCTGCCATACGATAGAAAGCTGACAATTATTAACCAGTACCCCTCCTGAAGGATGTATAATAGGGTCAGGAAAACATCAGATGAAGATTTAGAAAGGAAAAATAATTCCTAATTCTCTTGACAAATTTTCCAGAAATGATATATGTGGAATCTGGTGTTTTTCAGCTGTGTTCTCTTAATGAAATTCTAACTCCTAGACTGGCAAATAAGGATAGTGCTGTAACTTGATTGAGGAGTCAGAAGTGGGTGATAAATTAGGTTGCTCAGTCCAGGACCTAGAAGTTTATAGCAAGCAGTTTGGAAATGATCACACTTTCTAATGTAAACAACTGCCAGCCTGGCCTTATGTTAAGCCTTGTGTCATAACCCTTTCTCTACCTAAATTTTCCTTCCAGATGTTATGATGTTCACTGAGATTACAGCCTTTCCTAAGCAAATTAATATTGCCTTGCTGTATCCAATTAGTTATTGATAACTGATTTTCTTATATTTTGGTGGGGTCCTCCCCTGTGATTTTGTTAATGCATTTCAAATTATACTGAGATTTCTTGTGAGATAAAAACTTGCCATCCCCAAAGTCCTCTGCTTCTAGTACTTAGTACCTACCAAATTCCCAACTGCCCTTTTAGTTCTAGTATCTATACTCTTGATCAGATATTTTCCAATTTTCCTGTTCTGTCTGTTTTATCCTAATACTTGAATTTTGTCAAAATTAACTTTTCTAATATCAAACATCTATATAATGGGATTTCTTTGGTTTCTCAACAGAAAAGTACCAGCATGAGGGAAGAACTTTGGGATAAGATTTATGTTAGGCTAAATTCTTGTTTTGAAATCTACTAGATGTTATAATATTAGGCTTATTACTTAACCTTTCTTTGCTTCAGTTTTCACCTGTAAAATGTAGTTATGAATTGTTACCCTACATAATTCTTGTAATGATTAAATGAAAAACTAAATGTAAAGATTTTTATGTAGTTTCTGCTCCTAGAAGATACACTCCTTAAGGAATGTTGAATTTTAGGATCATATTGTTACGGGCTCAGTTACATCCTCCCAAAATCATATGTTGAAGCCCTAATCCTCAGTACCTCAGAATGTGACTATATTTGCAGATAGGGCATTTAAAGAGGTGATTAAGTTACAATGAGGCATCATGATGGGCCCTAATTCAAAATGACTCGGTAGCCTTATAAGAAGTAGAAATTTGGACACATGGAGAGGCACCAGAAATTAGAGCCCACAGAGAAAAGACCAACAAGTCCACAGAGAAAAGGAGGCCATCTGCAAACCCCCCATTGAGAGAGGCCCAAGCAGAAACTAAACCTGCTGATAACCTCAATCTTGGACTTCTAGCCTCCAAAACTGTGATAAAGGAAGTTTTTGTTGTTTAAGCCACCCAGTCTGTAGTATTTTTTTATAGCAGTCCTGATAGACTAATACACATATATTCACTATTTCAGAAGAACTGACCCTCCAATTTTTCCTGTTCCAGTTCCTATTTAATCTTCTAATTAGTAGTAAGTCAGTGATTAAGAGCATGATCTTAGAAGTTAGCCTCAGATTTGAAGCCTTGATTATCCATCTAAGTGACATTGGGTGGATTTCTTAAACATTTCTGAGCCTCAAGTTTCCTCATCTATAAAATGGTGACTATACCTATCTCATAGAGTTATAATAGGGTCAAATTAAAAGATATGTTTGTAAAGGTCATAGTATAGTGCTTGGCATACAGATGCTAAATAACTAGCAGAAATTATTATTATCTTCATATACAATCAGCCATTTACAGGTGTTTTGTCAATTTGGGTTAGTTTTCTTCAAGCCTAGCCAGTTAACACACTAACTGCCATGTGAGTTGTATCTAACTCATGCTAGCTTTGAGACTGGGGCCTTGTGTGTGTAACTCAAATCTCTTCACCTTGGGAGCTGTAAGAACCATTTTTCACTTTGCATATAACTCATCCACAGAAAACAATGAAAAATAACAAATTTTTAATTACTCTATTTTTGTAATAAAACACTGTGGACCCAAGGAAATTTTTTTTCTAGAGTGGCAGTCAACGTGTTAAGCAAATTTTCTTCTCTGTGTGAAGTGCCACACATGTATACGCCTATGATTATTTGATTATTTTGGGAGTGTAAAAAGGCAGCTTCTATCAGGTTCATTGTTGGCTTAAATCCAAAATCACAAACCCTTTAAGTGAGTTGTAATATATTTTCAACATATATCCTAAACATCTTTCCAATGTATTAGATTTATTTAAATGATTTGATGCTTTTGCTCCAAGGACCTAGCTTAGACTATTTTTCTTTCTTGCAGATCTTTACACTTGTCATTTTAGGAAGAAATCATGGCTTATTCAGAAACTCTACCTCAGTAATTCCTCTCTAATAGGCAGTCTTCCAGTTTGCAATAGAATGATTGCAGCTCCTCATTATTACCACCTATCAAGTCTGGCCTCTTGGTGGACTATTGTCCTGGTTCTTTGCCTCCTTGCTTGGAAAATTCCCAAGCAGGGCCAGTGTGATGGAGTGACCACAGACGGGAAGCAATGCCACACAAACAGCTTTTACTGCAGAAAAGAAGGGAGCTATGCAAAGAAAGAGTACATTCCAGAAAGGAAAGGGTTAGTCTCCATGAGTGGAGAAAGACGTTAAGGACTCCCAGGTGGTTCCCTTTTATTGGCCTGGTCTACAGGCAGGCATACAGGAGGTGTGGGATGTTACAAGAGAATTGATATACATGATTGACAGGTGTTCTTATACCAAAGTTTGAAGCTCCACAGGTGTGTGTGCTTCAAAACCTCAAGTTCCTGCTCTTTGTGGTTGTAAGATACATTTTCCTACAGTCCCTTTCTGTCCCCTCCTTCTTCGTTCCCAGGAACTGCCCTCCTGGCCTTTATCTGTCACCTGCAGATTTGGTCCCTGCCTAACACACATGATACAACTATAAAGTTTCCCACATGATTTATAAGATGTAATTTCTGGTTTTATCTCATTCCTGTTACCAGGTGGCTTATAATGTCTTATTACTTTTTAATTTAGGATGAAATTTGCTTCCCTGGGTATTTCATTATGCTTCTTTCACCTAGTAAGATTTTTAGGCTATGATTGTTTCTGCTGTCCCTTCACATATACAATGCACTCTACCTCCTGCTCCTTTCTATCCTTTGCTCACAGTCTGTGAGTTGGCATCACAATATCCTCTGTCCACAGGGTCTATCTGAGATTGCAATTATGTTAAGATTTTACTTGATGTCATTTATTCAAATTAATATTTACCAGGCACTTACCATGCATAAGGCACTATGCTATCCACTGTGGTGGAACAAAGACATTTAAAATAGTCTGAAAGAGTTCACAATCAAAGAATCCTAATGATCTTTTTTTTTAAGCTTCCAATATTTCTTTGTAAACATTTATATGTTCGGACTTGGCTTTTCTTCTTCCACTTCCAATACCTATTTTTTGTGCCATGGGAAGATATCTACTCTGTCACCACTTTTAACTCAAGTAATCCAATAAATTCTCTCTGGGGTCCTCAAAAAGAGTCTCTGTTAATCTATTTGGTATGTTTTTTCTTTCTCAGCTCTCTGCCAATTTTTAGAATAAAAATCGCCAACAGTTTGTGGTAGTATAGTGGTAGTGATGGGTGATTTAAGGGGTTTTGTTTGTAAACATTACATGTCACTTCACTTAATTGGGTTATCTTCTTTCTTCATTCTCATCAAAGGACCAAACCACCACTTGCTATGGACTTGTTTTCATTTATTGGACAACTAAGGAGTTACAGACAGACTTGCTGATGAAGGGAAGAAGGGCTCCTAAATCTATTACTCTAGATAACAATTCCTAGTCAATACAGAGAGCAACTACCCCCACCCCCAAGCAAAAGCCAGTGATGAAAAGAGAAAAGCAAACTCGTTAGCTTTAGTTGGCACCTAGGCTACAAGGTGAGCAATGGGGCCAGGAAGAAGAGAAGAAAAAAGGTGGGAAAAAAGAGTAAGGATAAACATACCTACTGTTAGGAATCCAATATAGAATTTGGAACCCTACCAAGATCTAGTTTACACCAGAAATAGCATTTGTTTCTATGCTTATTTTTATGCCTTCCAAATACTTAACTGTTAAATAATAACCATTAATAAACCACCTGTTCAAAACCCTTTAAGTGCCTATTATAAGTGAAATATCGTGTGAGGTGCTAAACAAGCTAGGAGTAACATACAATTCCCATGCCTGTCTTCAAGAAAGTTACTGTGTAGCTGTAGCAATGAGAGACTATCAGTCAGTATAAGGAGTCACAAAAGGAGAAAAACAGGCATTAAGTACTGAAAAATTCAAAACAAGAAGGTGAGCATTGAGCTGTGGATATGAAAAGCTGAGCTCTATTTCCACTATTTCCTTGCTATGTCCTTTAAGTCTCTGGAGAGAGAGAGAGAGAGAGAGAGAGAGAGAGAGAGAGAGAGAGAGAGAGAGAGAGAGAGAGAGAGAGAGAGAGAGAGAGAGAGAGAGAGAGAATAGCAGAGAGGAGGAAGGAAGGGCAGGAGGAGGGTTAAGAAGGAAAGAAAAAGGAGGTCATCTTAGATGTAAAACAATATTTAGAATAATTACCAATGAGCTCCATTGTGACGCCCAAATTGAAGTCTACAATTAGCTATGGCCCCCTGAGCTGCCCTTCATTTCATAGACAAAGACATCTGGATCCAAATTTTCCCCAATTCAACAGCATGTCAGGGCTCAGAACCAAATCTTCCCATCCTGATGCAGTTTTATTTATTTTTTTGCACCAAATAGTGCATCTTTCAAATTGCTTATTGTGACTCACAGAAAAAGCTTAAAATACAGGGTGTCCCAAAAGTTGCCATACATAGGGAAAATGGGAAATTGTAGCGAAATGTACCTTTATTTACAAAATATTCACTACAAAATTTTACAAAAATTTTTCCTTTGTATGGAGATTTTTGAGACACCATGTATAATCTTGACAAGGTTTACTAAGTGAGAAAAATGTTTCTTTAAAAATATTAAATATCTTTGTATATGTGAAGATGAGGGGGAAGGAGCAATTCTACTTATTAGAAGGAACAAGGTGAGCAATCAATTCCTTAGGATCTGGAAGGCTATATATTCCCAGTCTACTGAAATACAATTCACTCTGGCAGGGATGACTCGTTAAGCCATAACTATTTCGTAGGGGTTAATCACAGATATAAGTTGAGTGCAGGTAGCTGGGCAATGAGGGGACCCAATAGATGCGCCTGAACAGCGGGAAGAGGATCACAGAGGTGAAAAGCTGAACACACTTGCCTGGTTCACAGTATCGTCCGGTGCCATACCCAGGGCAGTGCGCCCTGCAGCCTCAGACTCTAGGCGCTCAGGTTCGCACGCTTGCGGGCATTCTATTGATTCACACTTGCGTCCTTCAACAGGTAGCGCCAATTACAGCCCCCAGAGCACGACCCCCCCGTGCACTGGCCAATACTGCTGTCGATCAAAAGCCTCACCTACTTTTCTAAATTCTCTCCTCCCCCTTTCATTGGCTTTACCTTTGGCCTATCGGCAAATTTCTTCCGCGCTTCTCTACCACAGAGCTTGGCCCTTCCGAGTCTAGGATTGGTGCCGAAGCTACTCCCGCCCTTTTACGTCCCGAGCACTCCGCCCCTTTCACCGCCCCGCACGGCAGAGGCAGAGGGGGCGGGGCGAGCGAGGGCCCGCTCGGGGGCGGGGCTTGCCTCCCACGGCGGGGGGGCGGAGCCTGTGGCGGAGCCCGCCTGCTCGGTTAGGACCTCGGAGAGCGCCCGGCGCCGCGACCAGAGGGACTGGAAGAAGCAGCCGGAGCCCGGCTGGACCGACGCCGGCGAGCCCGCCTCGCTCCGCGCCCTCGGCTTCCCAGGCTGGCAGGCGGTTGGTGGCGTCTGAGGAAGGTGCCTAAGTCCGGGGACGGATAGTCATCCCTTTGGGACGCCGTCGCTGCCGTCCAGCCGTGGCTCCCTCACACCTGTGTGTGTGAGAGCGTGAGGGCACCCGCGCGCGAATGCTTCTGTGGTCGTGTTTGTGTGTGTTGCGGCTGGGCGCGCGAACGTCTGTGTGAGGGTGTTTGTGTGTTCACGCGTCCACGGCGAGAGCCCCGCGCCTCGGCGCTGGGCCCGGGGGAGGGACGGCGGCCGCGGCGGCTGTGCGCGCCCCGCAGGCTGAGTCGGGGACTCGGCCGCAGCCGTCGCCGTCGCCGCCTCACGTCCCCCCTGAGAGCTGCCGCCGTGCTGCGGGGAGAGCGGACGGCGGGCGGGCGGGCGGGCGCAGCGCGGCTGCGGACAGGGGAGGAGGGAGGGGGCGGGAGATGGAGGGACGCGCGGTAGAAGACGGGGCGGCGGAGGGAAGGGGAAGCGGAGGCACGAGTGGAGGCACCTGGCGTGGCCGCGCGCCCCTCCCGTCGGCTGTTGCCGTGGGCCACTCGCAGATGTCCTGAGGTCTGGGCTGTTAGGGGTGGGGAATCAAGGCCTCTCCCCCGTTTCCTATGGAGGGAAAGGGGGCGATGAAGATCATGGGGGGGGCCTGGAAGGTGGTGGCAGAGTAAATACCAGCTCCCTCCAACATTGTTTTTCCGAAAATAGAATATTCTGAGCTGAGCATTTAGAAGAAAAGCCCGCCCTTAGGAGAAAGGCAGTCTTGGTCTGTTGGACTCTGGTTTGATTGTATAATAACGATGATATAATGCTAATGACGATGATGACACTGCCTTTTATTTTTACCCCAGTGCTGATAAAGCGTAGCTACAGCTGGGGCAGCTTGAAAATCTGATTTATGAGGAGGGAATACTGTTGCTTTTGGAGTTGTGTTTTATTTATCTATTTTTTTTTAAGGATACGCTTTTTAGATTTAAAATTTGACGAAATGAAGCCTGACTCTTTTTTCCAGTCGATTATAGCAATACTCATAAAATGGGGACTGGCTACTACTGTCTTGATTAATGAAAAGATAAAGGCTTTTGCTCAGGTATAATTCCATGTATTAAGTCACCCCTTTCCCCGTTCTTTGAATTTCTCAACAGTGTTTAAAATGAAGAAGTTTAATTTCCGAAAAGTTTTGGATGGCTTAACTGCCTCCTCTCCTGGCAGTGGTAGCAGCAGTGGCAGTAACAGTGGTGGCGGGGCTGGAAGTGGTTCCATACATCCAGGAGGAGGGACTGCGGGGGTTCTCAGAGAAGAGATTCAGGAAACCCTGACTTCAGAGTACTTCCAGATTTGCAAGGTACGTTTTGAATTGGCTTAAGGCCTATTATTTCTTTATTATATGGTTGTGAGGAAACAAAGGGGAAAAACACTAGAGGGACTGGAAATTGTTGAGATGCCAGGATCAAAGAGAGTCTGGTGCAAAAACTCCTGTTGATAGATGAGTTTGAATTGTTAAAGGTATTTCAGGCATCAACTCAGCATCAACTTAAAAAGCAATGATAGTTTAAGGGGGAAATAAACACACATAAAAAGTAGAATTTGCAGGAGTTCCAATAGTGGACAAAATTTTTAATATTTATGTATAAGTAGGAAACTGAAGGAGAAAACAGTCATTTGGTTTCCTGTGTTGTCATTCAGAGAAACTAATTGTGATTTTATTTCACTGTTCAGTATAAATAAAGCTATTAACATGTTGCTGGAATTAAGTAGGTAATAGATAAATGTCTATTTAAAAGGGTCCAATGGCATTGCTTTAAAATTCTGAATAAAAACACCCCCCAGATTCTTAAACTCTTCATAAATACATAAACAAATGCAGAGGTTTAATACTTGGAAGAACTTGTATTTAATAATACTTGTAAGAACTCAAAATAGCCAGTGTTCTGGTTTAGTGAGAAAACATTTTAGGTAATTATACTTTGATTTTGAACTTCTAATGAATAGGCAAAAGACAGTTTCTGATGGGAAGAGAAGACTGAATTTACAAAACAAGCATTACATTAATGCATAGAGATATTGTTATACTTTCTGATGTAGAGTGATTTATATAATTTTATTGTCCTTTCTTGGGGATGCCTTGGAATGTGCTTTTGACCTACTATATGCAATAAAAAAGCTACTAAGTCATTGATGTGATAGAAATGAACATAGTTTTTAAATGTGTTTTACTAAATAAGAAAAAACAGAAAACTTGTGAAATCACAGAAATTATCACATTTTTTGACACTTCAAGTTTTAAAAAAAATTACAAAAATTATTTTTGTACTAATCAAATGATATATAAGTTTCAATCATTGCCTCAGCCTCTCTTTCTAGCAGGATCATTATTAAAACATTAAACCTATAGTTATTTGTTTACATAAAAGCAAGTTTAGGCTTGATAAGCAAATTTAATTTTAACCTACCCTGTGAAATTTGTATACAATAGTCATTTTTTCCTCAATATGAAGTAATAGATATTCTATAAGATTAGGGAAAGGCTTAATATTGGTCATGAGATGAATGTATAAAAGAGCATAATGTATAAAAGAATGCATAAAAGGCCAAATTTGAACTGCTATGCATGGGAATTATGCCCTAATTTTTAAATTTTTGACATATTGCTATTTTCATTAAGATTCTGGAAGATTCTGGAAAAAATTTCCAAATTCAGTCCATGGATGTGATAGTGATACAGGAGAATTTTAGTAGAGGTAAAATCGGCATAGAAAACAGACTGCTGAAGCAGAATGGCATTGGGCTGTTGAGGTTGTAAAGCTGGTAGGGAAGGTTTTAAATACAAAAATTTAAATTTTCAGGGAAATGGGTAAATGCAAGGGGGGGAAATGGAATAAAATATAGCCATCTTCCTATGTATTCAGACAAGAGATGGCCATAGGATGTGGCAGAAGTTAAATACATACTACTTCAAAAACATACGGCATGGTAAGAAGAGCATTAGCCTAGGAACCAGGTAATTTGTGTTTTATTTAAAGCTCTGCCACTTGGCAGCGATATAATCTTAGGCAAGCCATTTATCTCCCTTGAGCCTCAATTTCTGCATCTGTAGTATAGAAATAAGTATTTCTGCTCTCCATAACTAAAAAAGAGTTATTGGGATGATCAGACAAGACAATAAAATGAAGGCAATGTGTAAATGGAAAGGGTGATAAAGTGTTATTGTTAAAGTTTTAAAAATCATATGTTCATGGTAGAATGAATGTAACCAGTGGGATATAATAATATTAGGTTATAATTTTCAAATAAATCATAGGCATAGATAGCTATGTAAGCTGTGCACTAATAGTACTGAAGTCTTACTAAATGCAGAAAATAATATGGCATCTTTGGATAGGAATATATTTAATTTTAAAAAGTGGTTGTATTACTGTATTATAGGTTACCTGGTTTATTATAAAGTATATAAAAATGGATTAAGGAAATTCCAAAATTAGAACTGTTACTGAAATGGGGACTTCATTTAGACTCACTGATTAAATGTGCAAAGAACATTCTATTCTAAGTACAAAGGAGTTGGCACCTTCTGGGTACTTTTACCTTATCAACATGACCAAAATTAAAATATAAATCAAGACTCTACTCTTTTGAAAACTATTCTCCTCTTTATCATCTGATCAGTCTCTATTCTGTTTCCTTGCTATTTCCAAAATTTGTGTCCTTTTCTCTATTCCCCCAGTACTTGTTCATTCCATCATATTTTCTTGCTTGGTCTCTTGAACTCACTTACTAACTGATCTCTTCACTTCTTGTTTTACCTTATTATACTTCATTTTGTTATAATAATGGCTATTTTGGAAATATAATTTTAATTATGTCATTTCCCTGCTAAAATTTTATGTAGGTTTTTCTAGAGCAGTGATGCTCTTTAAACAAAAGTCTTATGTGAAACTTCAGCAAATAACATTTATTTAAACAAAAAAGTGGTACTTTATTGACATACATTTATTTTATAAATTGTAAGAGTAAATTATACAGGCAACCAATACAAAATTTTTTATATTCATTTTTTGTTGTGCAGTGTCTTCTATAGGTAGGTAGTAGGGTATTTATTAGCCTTAAAAAGTTAAAGTATAAAGCTGCACCCTTCATAATCAATGACATATCTAAAAGATGTTCAAAACCACAGAAATGACAGAAGCAGCTTTGGTTCAAGGTCAGCAAAAAACAAATGAATGCATTAGGTTACTGTAATCTGTTTAAAGTTCAGTACGTATGCATTTGAATGCCCATGTTTTTCAGGTATCTGTGAGATACATGAACTGCTTTTCCTGAACTTGAATTCTATGAAACACAATTTGAAACCACTGCTATATACAATAAATTTCAAACTGCTTAACTTGGATTGTATATAGTAGTTCCCTTTAGAAGGAATTCCTGTTTACCCTTCCATTCTCATTTCCTTGATTCCCTAGGCATACTGCATTCCCTGAAAGCACCATATTTTCTCATATCTCAATGCTTTTACTTATTCTATTGCTTCTGAGTAGAATGTCTTTTCCATCTTTCATATAATTGGAGAACTCCCAGTTACCCTTTACTTCATAGTTCAAACATCACCTCCATGAGACCAATTCTAACTACTGCCTTCTCATTTATCCACCAGGGTTATTTTATTTTATTTTATTTTTTCCTCTTCTCTGTTTTCCTATAGCACCGGTATATAGCTATAGTGTGAGCTTAGCACCTTCTTGTGACTAAAATAATTAAAAAAAAAATCTATTACTACTATTATATGATGAACTCTTTGAGAAGTAAATTTTTTTTTGGCGGTGGTGTTTTGTTTTGTTATCATTGTTAGTGTGTCCACTACCTAGCAGGCTAATTGTTCTCAATTCTGGCTGAGAGATTTCCAATACAACCCCTGTCTTAGAGGACCAGAATCTCTAGGGATGGGTCCTAGATACTTGCATTTTTTTTAAAAGGCCCCACTGGAGATTCTGATATACAGTCAATGTTGAGAACCATTTATAATAGGCACTCAGTATACTTTTTGAATGCATGAAGCAGCATTATATATGTATGGTTGGTTGATTAATTGAAAAGATATTAAAACAGAAAGCTATTAATAGTAATATATGTAAGCATTTAAATATACATCAATTTATAAATCACTTGATAAATGACTGAGATATTTTTGTTGAGTATTGGTTCTCTAATTGGAGTTCTGTGTGGACTTCGCTTCCATAAACCACCCCAAATGCATATGTACAGTTTTCAGTTTTGGTTTATTTAAAGTAGAGTAAGAACTTACATGCTTTTGAGGCAAACCAAGTGTCAAATCTTCTAGATTATTTATATAGTCCTGTGGCTTAACAACAGTGGTACATTGTAAGAAATGCATTCTTAGGCAATTTTGTCATTGTATAAACATCATGGAGTGTACTTACACACACCTAGATGGTATAGCCTACTATATACCTAGGCTAAATGGTATAGCCTATTGTTCCTATACTACAAACCTGTACAGGATGTTGTATTGTATACTGTGATAATTGCAACACAGTAGCAAGTATTTGTGTATTTAAATCTATATAAACATAGAGAAGGTACAGTAAAACACAGTATAAAAATAAAAAGTGATGCACCTGTGTAGGGTACTTATCATGAATGGAGCTTGCAGGAGTGGAAGTTGCTTTATTGAGTCAGTGAGTGAATGGTGAGTGAATGTGAAGGCCTAGGGCCTAGGGCATCACTGTACACTTTTTTTTTTTTATTATTTCGGCATATTATGGGGGTACAGATTTTAAGGTTTCAATAAATGCCCATTTCCCCCCCTCCCCCCAAAAGTCTGAGTCTCCATCATGACCATCCCCCAGATGGTGCACATCTCACTCATTATGTATGTATATACCCGCCCCCCTCCCCCCTCCCACCTGCCCAATACCCTATTACTGTAGTACCTATGTGTCCACTTAGGTACTACTCAGTTAATACCAGTTTGCTGGAGAATATATCTGGTGCTTGTTTTTCCATTCTTGGGATACTTCACTTAGTAGTATGGGTTCCAGCTCTAACCAGGAAAATATAAGATGTGCTATATCGCCATTGTTTCTTAGAGCTGAATAGTACTCCATGGTATACATATACCACATTTTATTAATCCATTCTTGGATTGATGGGCACTTGGGCTGTTTCCACAGCCTTGCAATTATGAATTGTGCTGCTATAAACATTCGTGCAGGTGTCTTTTTTGTAGAGTGTCATTGGATCATTTGGGTAGATGCCCAGCAATGGGATTGCTGGATCAAATGGTAGATTCACTTGTATCGCTTTAAGGTATCTCCATATTGCTTTCCACAGAGGTTGAACTAGTCTGTACACTTTTATACAACTGGCAGTGCAGTAGGTTTGTTTACATCAGCACCACCACAAACACAAGAGTAATGCATTGCATTACATTGATACAGTACCTCTAGGTGATAGGAAATTTTTAGGTCCATAAAAATCTTATGGCACTATCATCATATATATAGTCCATCATTGACTGAAATGTCATTATGTGGTACTTGACTGTGTATATATATATATGTATTTATATATGTATATATACACACACATATATTTTCATCTCTATAGTTAACTGACCCACACCTAATTAGGCTGGGAACAGGAGAATGTGGGTATTTAATTTATTTATTTTTAGTTGTTTTTGGTCTCTGTAAGTACATTCTATGATGAATGTGGGTATTTTAGCTAGAGAGTAGTTTACTAGTTTTACACATTCAGTGGACAATTAGTATCCATCTGTACATTTTACAAAGAGAATGGAGTTTTTGTTAATCTAGGAAGTTCATTAAGTTTAAATTAGTTTAGAGAGCTTCATCTGTAAGATATCCCATTTGACTTTCATAATAATCATGAAGCAAGGCAAAAAGTGTGAAAGTTTTTATTTTACTGGTAAGACATTTGAGGCCAGAGAATTTTAGTAGTATCCTGGATCTCCAAGTTGATAAGAGATATACCTTTAACACTCTGTTCTTTAGTTTTTAAATCTATTACTTTTTGTTTCATCTTTCTTATTTTTCTAGAAAAAGCAATATGATACATTTCTCAAGAAACATAGAGATTTTGAGAAGGTAAAGACTATTCTATTTACTCTTCCTTCAAACTATATCCTTAAAATGATCAGGTCTTTTCACTTCTACCACTGGTATTCTGATCCAAGCTTACAATATGTCTTGCCTGGACTGCTACTCTCTAGCCTTCTCAGTGGTCTCCCTGTTTTCATTAAGGCCTCACTACAATCTTATCTCATAATAGAAGAATTATTTTACAATTTAAATCATATATTGTTCCCGCTCAAAATTCTCCAATGGCTTTCCATTTATCTTAAAAATAAAATCATAAGTGCTATTACATCTTAAAAAAGATCTGGCCCTTGACAAAATTTTATTTTCAACTGTTCTATTAGTCTCCACAAGCTACATTGGCCTTCTTGCTGTTTCAAAAACATGATTCCTGCCTCAAGGCTTTTGCATTTGTTATTCCTTTAACTGAAATACTCTACTCACCACCTTCCCAAATAGTTACTTACTCCCTTCACCTTACTTGCTTTTTTCACATTTTTCAGTTCTTAGTTCAATTGTTACCTTCTCCAGAGAGGTCCTCATTAACCACTGCTTATCCCCTTTACTCTCTACACCTATCCTGATTACATTTTCTTGGTAACACTTAAAACTGTCTGTTACTAAATTATATATTTATGTTTTGTTTGTTTCTTCCATTAGAATATAAACTCCATGAAGGCAAGGCTTTATTTTATTCTCATCTGTTTCATCAATGTATAGAATAGTGTCTACCACAAAGAAAGCAGTCAAATATTTGTTGAATAAATGAATGAATAAATAACAGCAAGGAAACTGATAGTGGTATGTTAAGAGCAAACTAGATGTTATTTTGAACATCTAGATGTTCATAAGATGTTATTTTGAACAGCTTCTTGGAGATACTTTTATGAAATGAATTTTATGTCACATAAAGAGAAGGAAATCATCCAGTGAAACAATGATACCACTTTTGGAACGTGGTATTTAATTTTCAAACATATGTGCAAAGGAAGATTGTAGAAAGATTCAATTAAATTTATTTGAGTTTTTATTGAGGAAGATATTAGGAACCTTTGTGTTTCCAAATGATCTTTCTGGGGGAATAGTTCAGAAATATTAGATTGACAGTGATGAGCACATGAATGTTCTGGACTTAACAAAGTAGACAAAAATAAATATATCGTCAGAACCAAATGACACAATCCCTAAAGTTCTGAATAAACTCAAATTAGACAACTCACTATTCATTAATGTTTATAAGCTGTTTTTACAAATGGTCATGATGTCAGAGACAGTAGGTAGATAGCTAGTATAATTTATGCTGGGAAGTTGATTTATAATCATTATCTTTATACCAGACATAACATCAGATCTTCCTAAGTAAATACATATAAAATTAGAAACATAGGTATGAAGTGTAGAGAGTTGGGCTTTCCAGGAGACTGGAAGCTGAAAGGAAATTAAGTGCCCAAATATTCCTCAATACTATTTCTTCCTCAAGATTTCATGGTATCCATAATCCCCTGAAATTACATCATTTTAACTGAGCAGTTCTGTAGCTGAGATTAGTACAAGCCCATGATCACAGTTTCACATTTCTACAGTTTTCATCCATAAAAAGAATGATAGAAGATTCCTTGAGATGTGTATACGTGTCTCATTTCTATAGTTATAAACTGGTAGAATAAAAGGTAGTATGGTTGACACGGTAGGCTAACAAATTATGGATATAGCATCTGACAATGACTTTATGATCTTGTCACCAAAAAGGGCAGTAGAGGATGGACATTATAAAAAGTGGTAATAGAGCCAAACCAGGAAGAATTAAGTTACCTTTGTTAAGACTGGTATATTACAAGCTTAAGAACCCAAACGAGTTAAAATTAAAAAAAAAATTTAAGAACCAGAAATCAAAGCCAGATTATTCAGTACTCCAGGTTCTCTGCTTTCTTTATCATGAGAGCATAAAGGTGTAGGGTCAGACTCAAGTAAAGGATTATAGATATGTACAAAGTATGTTTATAGATTTTTAAAGTTACCATAGAGAACAATCATGTTTTCTCACAAAAGGTCCTTTGGTACTAGTATTTGTCAGCAAATTGGGTTGTTGGTCTCATTTAGTATGTCTCAATATGGACCTACATTAAAATCTTACATAATTTCCAAGTATGCTTATCTATAGGATTATTACTAGTGGTTAAACAAAATTCCTATTTCTTATGGTTTTGGTGAATTTCTGTAGACATCCTTCTGTTTTCACTTAAAGATGTTCCTGTGAAAAATCATAGGATTAAGTTTATTTTAATAATAGTGTGATTATATTGATTTCCTACATTATAGTTCTATAAAACCACTTACGTATTAGTTTAACAGCAATAACTTTGATTATATCCTTAAAGGTCTCAAGGAGAAGCCTTGCTTTAAACTTCTAAATTGAGTTTTATTTCCCATAAGAAAAACCTTCAGCTTTTTATTCCTACTTAAGCGTTAAAATAGTTATTGTTATAAAAGCTTTTGTTTGTAGTGAGTTATTTTCTTTTTTAATTTAATTTCATTTTAATATTTTAAAGGCTAATATTAATATGTATAGTAAACTAGTGTTTTTATTTAAAAATATAAAGTATACTGAGTAATCACTCCTAATTTATTAAGTAATAATAAAATTTATTTATAAGGACTAGTAGAAAATCAGTGATTAAGTTTCAGAAAGCCAAAAATAGAAATTATATTTAAAGGATTTAGAGAAGGTAGTTGTAAAAGAATAGAATATAAGACCTCCAAAAAGTACATAATAGGCTAACTGTGATACTTGGGGAGAGGCTTGGTTAAATGAAGCTTCTTAATGAGTGAGATGTGCACCATCTGGGGGATGGTCATGATGGAGACTCAGACTTGTGGGGGGATGGGGGGGAAATGGGCATTTATTGAAACCTTAAAATCTGTACCCCCATAATATGCCGAAATAAAAAAAAAGAAGGTATTTTGACATGTTTATTGTTCAAAAGATATTTTATTTATTATACAACTTTAAAAATAAGTAGGGCATAAGCCATTCTCAGCCAACTAACTATAATACGAGTGAAATAATACTTTTAGGGGTTGATTTATCAGCAAAATCACCTATGATATTTTCTGGACTTATGTAAGATATTAAAAAGAAAAGTATGATTTTAGTTCTATTGGAGGCCTCAAATTACCAGTTGATATTGATGGCATACAGAGTTATTTTGAATGTAATGTTACATAATGATATATAATCTATATGATGAATTTGAAATTGAAAATACAGTATTTAATGTTTTAGTTTCAGTTAAGTATTTTGTAATTGGATTATATATATCCAACAAGTATTTCTTGAATTGACAGTAGCAAAAATCAGTATCTTATTAGGATATGTACATTTTATTATAAATAAAACTGATCTTCCCTGGGGCCTACTGGTAAAAAAAAAACAACAAACCATTGTTTTGTAATGGTGGTTTTAAATGCAAATTTAGTACCTAGATTTAGAAAGTAAAGGTTAGTAGCTAGAGAAAATTGTTATATTTTTGTTTTCTGAGCTGTTATAAATTTCAATGACATTAGAAATCTTATATTTTACCAAAATGAACATAATAAAATCAATTACAGGGACAGGAAGATTGATTGGATTGGTTAATGTTCAGTTTAATTTGCTCATTACAAGGTGACTAAAAACCAGTATATAAATCTACACACCAAAAAAGTTTGAAAATCATTACTAAACTGCTAAGTTAAATTGAATCTGGGGGAAAATTCTTACAGTTGATAAACATAAAAATAGATGGAAAATGTAAAGCTAGAAAAGGATACATAGGAGTACTGAGCAAAATATGAGGAAAACTCAAGAGTAGAGGCAGATAATATGAAGCTGTCTTTAGAAACTATTAAGGAAGAGAGAAATCAGGTATGTCTCAGCATTGTAGGGAGTTCAAGGATGAACAAAACAAAAACCATTTCAAAACAACAAGTAAACACAGAACTGTCAGACTGAATTAGTGTAAGAGGAAGTTGATGAGGGTAAAAATATTGTCAGTAAGTTGATGGATATAATTAAGATCACACTGCAAAACAATAGAATTGGTAGAATTAGTACTGAGAGCAGATGTATAGTAGATGTGTAAGGAGTTGATTTTATATAAGAGAAAAATGGTAAGAAAGTAGCAGATATGGTAGGGATTCTGATGTCATTTTGGTACATTATAGGGGTGCTAATGGAATTAAGCCACAGAAAAGCAACTGAAGCTATCAGAAAGGGAAAGATAGGATGAAGAATAGAGGTAGGATTTGCTTTTTAAAATAGTAGGGAGTGGGCACAGTGGCACATGCCTGTAGTCCTAGCTGCTGGGGAGGCTGAGGCTGGAGGATCCCTTGAAGCCAGGAGTTCAAAGCTGTAGTGTGCTATGATGGTAAATAGCCACTGCACTCCAGCGTGGACAACATAGTGAGACCCCCATCTCTAAAATTATTAATAAAATAAAATAGTAAGGGTATCTAATTTTGAATTTTTTTTCTTAATGAGAATTCATATTTCATCTGAATTCTCAGTAAAATCTGTGCTTTCTCTCCTTTCAGGTAAATAAAAATAGGCGATTCTGCTAGAAGATGATATTCATTTACTATTGCTGCTTTAACAATCACCAAAAACTTATTGGCTTAAAACAATACAAAGTTATTATTTTTTTTTGGAGGGAGGAAGTATGAAATGGGTGCCACTGGACTAAAATCAGTCTGTTGGTAGGGATGCATTCCTTTCTGGAGGCTGTAGGGGAGATTTTGTTTTCTTGACTCTTGCAACTTGTAGAAGCTGCTCACGATTCCTTGGCTGGTGGCCCCCTTCTATCTTCAAAGCCAGCCATGGACAGTTGATCTTTTCCACGTGTCACCGCTCTGACATTGACTTTCCTGCCTCCCTCTTCCCCATTTAAGGATGTTTATGATTACACTGGGCTCACCAGGATAATCCAGGTTAATCTCCTCATCTCAAGGTCAGTTGATTAGCAATCTTCATTCTGTTTGCAAACTTAATTCCCCTTTGTCATATAACCTAACATATTCACAGGTTCTTGGGGGGCTATTATTCTGTCTACCACAAAGATATTCATCCTCACCTGTTTTTGCTTTTCTGGTTATTTTATGGAAAATTTTAAACATGCAGGAATGGCAAGATAGCATAATGAACCCCCAGTTTCAACAATGATCAACTTTGGCAAATCTTGCTCATTGATATTCTGTTATTTACTACTCTCCTATTTTATTATTTTAATGCAAATCTCACATACTATACCCTTTCATCTGTAAAACCTTTAGAGATTAGATAAGGACTTTTTCTTCCTTCTTTTTATAATGTAAACTCAAATATCATCATCACATTAAACAAAATTAATAAAATTTCTTTATATAATCTAATATGTAGTTAAAGTTTAAATTTACTATCACTCTATTTGTCCTTTGCTTACATTAATTTTTATTTATATCCTCTTGGCTAAAATATTCTTTATTCTAAAGCAAAAGAACTTGGAAAATGTCTAAAACATATTTCTTTTGCCACAATTTCATTCCCTTAACAAGTTAATACTCTTATTGGGACTTACCAAAATAACTTTTAAGTCACAGTTTCTCTTTTATTCATCAAATTCTTTTTCAGAAGATTGAAAAGTGTTTAATCTTGGTTTGCTCCATATAGTTATCAAAGAATTATTTTCAAATTGTGCTGCTTTGTTCTCTGATAAATAATACTCTCTAATTCTCTTTTTAAAAAAACTTTTGGATAAAATGATTGTTGGTGCTTTTTTGGCTTTCTTAAAATTTAATATTTTTATTGATATATAATGTTTATACTTTTAGGGTATATGTGATAATTTAATATACTCATAATTTGCAGTGATCCAACTAGCATAATTGTGATATCCATCACCTTAAATATTTGTCTTTTCTTTGTGTTAGAAACAAATTATTCTTTTCCAGTTATTTTGAAATGTATAATATATTATTGTAAGCTATAGTCACCCTACTGAGTTATTTAACACTAGGTCTTATTTATTCTATCAAACTGCATATTTGAACCCATTCATCAACCTTTCTTCAAGTCTCCCCCTGTGTCTGATAACCACCAATCTATCTTCATGAGACCCACTTTTTTAGCTCTCACATATGAGTAAGAACTTGAAAAATTTCTCTCTCTGTGCTTGGTTTATTTCACTTAATAACTTCCATTTTCATCCATATTACTACAAATGACAGGATTTCATTCTTTTTTATGGATGAATATATTCCATTGTTTGTGTGTGTGTGTGTGTGTATGTGTGTATACACACACACACACACACACATATATCACATTTTCTTTATCCATAGATGGGCACTTAGGTTGATTCCATATTTTGGCTATTGTTAGTAGTGCTGTAACCAACATAGGAATGCTTATTTCAAATCCATTTTCATTTGATATTAGTATATGGTGAGAGATAGGAGTCTAGTTTCATTCTTGTGCATATGGCTATCCAGTTTTCCCAGCACCATTTAGAGAAGAGACTTTCCTTTCCCAATTGTATATTCTTGGTGCCTTTGTCAAAAATGTGTTGGCTATAAATACACAGATCTATTCTTGGTTGTTTAACCTGTCCCATTGTTCTATGTGGCTGTGTTTATGCCAGTCTCATACTGATTTGGTTACTATAGCTTTGTAGTATAATTTGAAGTCATGTAATATGATTCCTTCAGCTTTATTCTTTTTGCTTATTATGGCTTTGACTCTTCTGGGTCTTTTGTCATTGCATATACATTTTAGGATTGTTTTTTCTGTTTCTACAAAGGATGTCATAGGTATTTTAATAGAGATTGCATTGAATCTGTAAATTGCTTGGGTTAGAATTGTCATTTTAACAATGTTAATTCTTCCAATCTGGAAGCAAGCATGGAATATCTTTCCATTTTTTTGTGTGTTCTCTTCAATTTCTTTCATCAGTGTTATATAGTTTTTCTTCTATGGAGCTTTCACTTCTTTGGTTGGATTGGTTACTAGGTATCTGACCTTTTTTGTAGCTATCATATATGGGATTGCTTCACTGTTTACTGTTAGTATATATAGATACTACTAATTTATATATATTTTTTATCCTAAAACTTTACTGAATTTGTTTACCAATTCTAGCAGTTTTTTGGTAGAGTCTTTAGGTTTTTCTAGGTATAAAATCATGTCTATGAATAAGGCTAATTTGATTTCTTCCTTTCCAATTTGTATGCCCTTTACTTCTTTCTCTTATCTAATTGTTCTGGCCAGTAGTTACAATATTATGTTGAATAGCAGCAGTAAAAGTGTACATCTGTGTCTTTTTCCAGATATTAGTGGAAAAGCCTTTGATTTTTCTCCATTTAATATGTGTTTGCCATGGGTTTGTCATATATGGCCTTTATTATTTTGAGGTATGTTCCTTCTTTACCTATTTTGATGAGAATTTTTATCATAAAGGGATATTGAATTTTATCAAGTGCTTTTTTGTCATCTATTGAAATAATCATGTGTTTTTTTTCTTGATTCTGTTAATGTGGTGTATCATGTTTATGGGTTTGCATATGTTAAGCTATTCTTGCATCCCTGGGACAAATACTGCTTGATTATGTTGAATGATCTTTTTAATATGTTGTTGCATTCAGTTTGTTAATATTTTGTTGAGTTTTGTGTCTATGTTCATCAGGGATATTGGCTTGTAGTTTTGTTGCTGTTGTGTCCTTGTCTGGTTTTGGTATCAAGGTAATGCTGATACCAAACTTTTAGAATGAGTTTGAAGTATTCCATCCTCTTCAAATTTTTTGGAAGAGTTTGAGTAGAATTAGTATTAGTTCTTCTTTAAGTATTTGGTAGAATTTGGCAGTGAAGCCATCAGATCCTGGGCTTTTCCTTGATATGAGACTTTTTATTACTGCTTTGATCTCATTATTCATTATTGGTTTATTAAGATTTTCTATTTCTTTGTGGTTCAATCTTGGTAGGTTGTGTTTGCCTAGGAATTTATCCATTTACTCAGGGTTTTACAATTTATTTGGCATAGTTTATAATAGTCTCTAATGATTCTTTGTGTTTCTAAGGTCTCAGTTGTTATGTCTCCTTTCTCAGTTCTGATTTTGTTTATTTGGGCCTTCTCTCTTTTTTAAAAAAATCAACTTTTTGTTGATCTTTTGTATTTTTTTGGTCTCTATTTTATTTATTCCTTCTCTAATCTTTTTTAATTTCTTTCCTCTACTAATTTTCAGTTTGGTTTGTTTTTTCTTTTCTAGTGCCTTGAGCTGTATCATCAGATTTTTAATTTGAAGTCTTTCTACTTTTTTAATATACGTGTTTATTGCTATAAACTTCCCCTTTAGTATTGCTTTCACTGTATACCATAGATTTGGGTATGTTGTATTTCCATTTTCATTTGTTTCAAGAAATTTCTTAATTTCCTTCTTACTTTCTTCATTGACCCATTGGTCATTCTGGAGCATGTTGTTTAATATCCATGTGCTTGTGTATTTTCCAAGGTTTCTCTAGTTATTAATTTCTAATTTTATCCCATTGTAGTTTCGGGAGATACTTGATGTTATTTCTGTATTTTTGAATCTGTACAGATTTGTTTTGTGGCCTACAGTATGGTCTATTCTAGAAAATGTTACATGCACTGATGAAAAGAATGTGTATTCTGCAGCAGTTGGGTGAAATGTTCTGTAAATGTAAGCTTAGGCCTATTATATCTAGTGTTTAGTTTAACCCTGCTGTTACTTTCTTGATTTTTTGTCTGTATTATTTGTTCATTACTGACAATGGGGTGTTGAAGTCCTTACAATAAGTCCTTATTGTATTGCAGTCTGTCTCTCTTTAGAACTATTAATATTTGCTTTATATTATATACTATATATTGTCAGCTCTGGTGTCTGATGCATAGGTATTTATAATTGACCCTTATTTCATTATATAGTGACCTTTTTGTCTTTTTTTAATAGTCTTTGATTTGTAGTCTATTTTAACTTTCATAATGAATTAGCAACTGATAATTACTTTCCAAACACGTTGGTTTTTATATTTAGCATTGATTCTGAAAGGAAAATAAGATATTTTTCTTTTCTTAATGTTCTTAATAAAAGAAATAAAAAGGATTCAGGACTCAGGAATTTAGGTACATATTTGGTAAATGAGCTCCACTGCTTGTTTATGACCTTGAAAAGGTAAAAGCACTTTATAGGGAAATCCAGTCAGATCTATAAGGGCTTTGGGTGAGAGACTGGGAAACCTAAAGTTGCATTTTGAGGAAATGTGTATATTTTTGGACCCTCCATGTAAATTTCACTTTTTGTTTTGTTATAATGGTTCCTCATTATCTCTGGACACAGAAATAAAGAGGATGCTCAAGAAGAGATAAGGGAATATGAGACAGTCTCTTTTGGAGGGAGGAGCTCTTGGTTACTACATAAAGTACTATGTGATATTAAGAAACACTATGGGTACATAATATGGTCATTTACAACGTAATTTAGGTGAGTTTTGGCTGTTTATTTTCTTACTAAACCTAGAATTGCTAACCTAAGCTGACCAGTGCCACCTGTTTTTAGCTTCTATTATCATTGAGTCAAAACAATTTCTAAAAGCAAATTACCCTATATTAAACTCCAATATTGATAATATAGCATTGTGAAAATCTTTGTCCATATTTTCCTACCCTATCTCATGTAGCTTTCAAGTGGATGTTAGAGAAAAACATCCAGGGAAACACTCCTTAACCACAATAACCTTATCTCTACTTATTTGGAAATATGATGCATGGTTGATGTTTTCTTCATCAATACTGATAAGAAGATTAGAGTGAATGTCTTCTACATAGTATAGCACTGGACAATTATTTTTAGTGAGGTTTTTAAAGTTTCTTGGAAATTTCAACTAAAAGGTATTTATTGAAATGTTAAAAGGTGTTTCAATTTTATTTCTGACTCTCCTAAAGGACAGTACTAATATGACTGGTAGACTATTTCATATTCCAAAGGGACCTTGAGATAAAGAAATTGAAAGACAGAAAATGCTTATTTACTCTCTGATCCACCCATTTGGCAAATTGAGCATTTAAAAAAATTATTTGGAAGATTTTAAACATACACAGAAGTGGAGAGAATAGTTAAAAAATAAAAAACAAACCCACAGGGTAGCTGGGCGTGGTGGTGCATGCCTATAGTCAGCTACTCAGGAGGCTGAGGCAGGAAGATCAGTTGAGCCCAGGAATTTGAGGTTGCAGTGACCTATGATGACACCACTGCATTCTAGCCAGGGTGATAGAGTGCGACTCTGTCTCAAAAACAAACAAACAAACAAACAAAAGAACCCAAACAAAAACAAACTCTCCCAAAACAAACAACCCCACTACCCCAGGGATCTATCACCCAGTTTCAATAATTATCACATTTTGCTGTTTTTCTTTCATCTATTGCTTCCCTATTTTCTCAGACACATAACTTTTTTATTTTATTAACTTTAATTTTAAAATGTCAGACTTGCAATGGTTGTAAAAATAGTACAAAGAATTCCATATACCTTTCATCTAGAGTCTACAAATACTGACATTTTACCACATTTATTTTCTCATTTTCTGAACTGTTTGAAGTGATGCTCCTTTCCCCTAAATATTTTAGTTTTATTTCCTTGAAATAGGGCTTTTTAAAAAAGTACAAAGCCACAATACAATGATCAAAATCAGGAAATTTACATTTATAAATTTAGTCTTTTAAATATTATTCTGTTCTACTCCATCTAACGCAATTGTGGCCTGCTCTACCTCTGGTCCTAAAGTTGTTTCAATAAAAGTGAAGGATTACTTTTCATTAGCTTTTTCCACTCCTAAGAATAATTTATTTTGAAGCAGGAGCCTAATTATTGTTGACTTACCTGCTTTATCTTGCCTAGGGAAAGACAACCAAATAAAGTAGAAAATAAACTATTCTTGTCAGTAATGACTAATTGACCAATTCAAGCTGATGCCTTTCTGCCATTCACATAGAACTTAGCTAGCTTGACATTCATATTTTTTTATCTCCCATGGTAAGATTATTATGAACAGAACTTTATAAGAAATTTTCTATAAAATCTATTCGACCATTTTAATGAAATTATATATCATTTTAATAAAAAGTCTGTTATTTTACCTGTTTATTTTGATGAATGATCAACACAGTTGTGGGAATGTGTATGTGCATGCACACACACCATATATATACACACAAATATAAATATACACACATGCTCCACTAAACTAGATAATTAGCTTAGCAGAAGAAGATAATGGCAAATTGACAGATGTTCAACATAGAACAACTAGATTTTAGGGACTAGATGAAGTCAATGATAGAATGAATGCTCAATATTGTTTTTGATATTATGTTTAAATAACAAAGCAAGCAATGATAATAATAGTTAACATTTATTCAGTACTTACTTCTGGTCATGCATTGTGCTAAGCACTTTAGAAGAATTACCCCTTTAGATTATTACCACCACAACCCTATGAGGTAAGAATTGCTTTGATTGTCATGAATCAGATAAGGAAATTGAGGCTTAGAGAGATTATAAACTTGCCTAAAGTCAAAAAACTCTTAAGTACACAGCTGTGATTTCTAGTCAAGTCTGTTTAATTTAAGAGTTGAAGCTCTAAACTAGGTCAAATTTACCAGTAGATTCTTTTCCCCAATGTATACTTTTATCTGCTTTGTTGAAGATTAAATGGAGGGGGGGGGTGATGGGGCGACAATCACATAGCTAATGGAAACAGAGCACACTGTAAGAGGAAAGGACATGCTTGTGGCCCTGGTTTGGGTGAGGGAAATGCATTACATGTAATCAAAATGTTTGTACCCCCATAATATCCTTAATTTAAAATAAAGAAATAAAAAAAATTTGCTAGTGGTATGACTTGTTTCACTATTGCAAAGTCATTTATTTCTAGTAGTTCTGAGACTTAATTTCTGCCCATTTATCTGAAAATATCCCTTTAACCACTTAAACACTTTATTCTTTTAGATTATCTTGGGCCTTTTGAGACAGACTTGCCTAGTAGGCCTGACTGTAAAATATGTAAAATATGTAGGTCTGTCTATAAAATTCTGTTACTGCCAAACTAAAGGCTTTCTTTTTCTACAGCTGTCTGCTGCTACTACACAAGGGATCAGGGACTATAAATCTTTAAAGATTTCCTTTGGAATTAGTATTCGTCACCATGAAAGATACCTCCACTTATAGCTTCTATTTCTGTAGATGAGGGTAGTCTTCAGTGTCCAGTCTTCTTTTTCTTAACCTTTTTTTCTGCTATTTGTTAACCTCCCCACCTCTTCCTTTAGAAGTAAAAGCACTGTTACTCATTAAAGTAGTCCCATAGTGACAAGAAATTTAGTCAACATATTATTCTTTAAAATGTATTTCCCAAGTGGTGTTTTTCTCAGTTTTGTTTTGTTTTTTGATTTTTGTGTTTTTTTTAGTTTCTGTCATTGTGATATAAAAAAGATTTTTCTCCTTCTGAGAATTGAATTTTGGACAATGGACTAAAATAAGATATGTGGGGTCAAAAGATATTTATGTTTCTCATGAAATTCTGCTTTTTCATGTCCATCACATTGGTGAGTAGAACTCTTATAGCCAGAAGAAAGAGCTAAAATATCTGCCTACTTCACAATTGTTACCCTATGGACTGTGCTGGCTACAGCTGATAGAGGCCTATTGCCAGCAGCATCTTAAGGTGGAAGTGACCCTAACAGAGCTCAGGGACACTAGTCTATAATTTTTTCCCTTTAATAAAATTTTTACTGGCCTTCTCCTTTTTCCTCTGAGTATTGACTTTGTTCTCTTATTCTTAACTATAAGTTTCTCAGATCTTGCGTCCATTTTTATTGTACCCTGGACCAGCCATACTTTTTATCATCACTCACACTCTTGGTTTTTCCTACCCTATGTTTGCAAAATGAACTCTCTTTACACATTCCAGGGAAAAAAGTAAACTAACACTTCAGATTTTACAAACACTTTGAGTTAGAAAGCCATGAGAACTGTGAAGGGTTGTGTGGATCAGAGATTCTTCCTACTTTGACATGATTGAGCTTATTCTAGAATGACTCTAGGAAGCAGTAGGTAAAAAGGCATTTTGATGCTCTGTAATACCCTTCTTTTTATACACTATCCCTCAAAGATCAGAAATAACCACTGCTTCTCCATTTTTGATACAGTCTTATTATTTTCTTGATAGGTGCACAGGGATCACTTTATCTTATTTATACCCATTAGTAAACTTAGGCACAGAAATGTTTGGTTATTATCCCATGGTTGCTTGTAACTCAGTGGTTGATCTTGACTCTACCCCAAGTTGAAGCTCTGATATTATAATTACTTTGAAAACCACTTCTGTATCTGATTTTAAATCCATATCAGGCAAATCAGGAAGGTCTTTTATACTCAGAATTAGAGTACTGAAAGGTTACATAGCTCTCATTCTAAGGGTATCAATCAATCTTTGTGTGTATTCACTAGCTTAGTGATCTTGTACAAGTTGATTAGCCTTTCTGAGCCTCAATTTCTTCATTTGTGAGGAGAGCACCTATCTCATGGGGCTATAGAAATAAATGAAAATTAAGTGAGATAACCCATGTAATGTGTTTTTCGTTGTGTCTGGTACATAGTAAACAAATGGTGGTGACATCAGCCTTAGGGGCAGTGATTGTGTGTGTATAGTTGTTTTTATTTATTTCTAATGTAGCAAGAGGAAAGCTGTCATTTTCAAGTTCTTTGCAACTGGCAATAAATAGGATAAGAAAGAAAGACATGGACTCTACATTACTTGTTTGGAAGAGGACAAAAATGCTATTTTTGTAAATTGTGAATTTAGATCCTATTTTACTTGTAATGGAGGCTCAAAATGTCCCCCCTCCCCTATCAACTCTTGGGATTTAACAAGGTGCCAACTGAGGAGGAAAGGTGGCCCTCAAATACTTGAAGTCTATTTATGCTTATAATAATAGTACCAGATATCTCAGTGGACTGTTTAAAATGCAGGCTCATGTGTGAATCAGGCTAAATCAACAGTAAATCATCTTTAATAGTCTAACACTATAACTAGTTAGATAATTAGTGCTTTTGAATTATCAAACATAATGCTAAGTATAAGCCCATTGCTGTTTCTTTTAAGGGATACACTATTAGTGAGAAATATAGAAATACCTATCTGTCTATCACATGTCTCTTAAGTCTACTATAGTTTCTAGTACAAGTATTTGTATTAGAAATATCAATGGAATTGGAAGGGATCTTAAAATGATTTAGTGGACTTTTTTAATAGATGAGGAAACTGAGAGGTTAAGTAATATGTCCAGGTTAGACAGTGACAGAGCTGAGACCTGAACAATGTTTCCTGATTTCTAGCACAATATTCTCCCTTCTCATTCTATCTCTATAATTTTGCTTCACAAGATTTTTATATTATCTCAATTATGAGTCTTAGATTTTTTGGGGTAAGATTAACAGTATGAACTATAGAATAAAAATTCCTTACTATATGTGTTGAATTGTTTTGATAAAAATTAGTAGTTTTTTGAATGCCTATAAAACTCTGGAGCTTGAAACAAGATAATGTCTGAACTCAAGTGGTTTATAGTATGGTAGGGAAGAAGCACAATTAGATAGTAAAGAATAACCTACTTTTACATGTGATTTAATAATACATTATTACATATCCATGTAATATGTACACACATATTACATATACAATAATAACATATCCCTTGTTAAATAACTGCAAAATATTAACCAAAAGTGGGTGTTTATTTTGTTCTAACAACCTTGTATTATGTAAACCAATTGCATATGGTGACAGTAATCACAAAGGGGCTCAGAGGGAAAAGGGTGAGAATGATAGCTATTGAACTTTTTTCCTTTTAATTTAAAATATGCCTTTGTTCCTTTGGAAAGTTGAGACAACATCTACAAATACAAAGATAATTATATACTGATTTAAAAATTATTTTAGATAAAGAGTTTATTTCAACATTTACAAAATACTTGATTACAATTATTCATCTTTCTTTAAACATAAGAGAATAGAAGGAAATACTGCTTATATGCATGAATCATATTGATGAACTGAAAAAACACTAATCATAGCATTGGGCTCAGTGAAGAAGACAAATTGAAGTCATGATCCCTGTTCATAAAGGAATTAGAACTTATTTGAGGAGACCAATAAGCCATGATCATTCTTCAATGATTTTGAATAAAAATTAAGCTGTGGTGTTGGTTTAGGATGTTAGCAAATATTTTATGTATCAGTGAGGCCTTGATTTGGGATTTGAGAAGATAAGTAGGTGAGTATTTTATTTTTGAAAAATGCTAACAGATAGGACCTTATTTGTTTATTACTATGTATAAATAATTTTCCACTATTAGGTTTTTGAAGATACTTTGAGAAGAGATGTTTTCAGCAGCTTCAATCACAGAAAAATAACAAAAAAAATTCTTGAAGTATATTAAATTCTGATGGGATTTTGTTGTCAGAGCACAATAGAAACTAATGACATCAGCTCTGTATTTCTAATAGAAGTCTAACAATTGTAACTTCTGTAGTATTCAGTAAACATTGAGATGTGTGAATATAATAATGCTATTAATGAGATTATGAAAACAGATTAAGTTCTAAGCTAATGACAAGTATTTTGTCTTCCTCAGCACTTTATATACTAGAAAATATATTATTCAGTGTTACTGAATAAAACTTTTATTTTTAGACTTTTAACAAATTTAAGATTTCAAATTTACAACTAGAAATATAAATGGGAATTTCCTGCCAATTTTATTAGTAATTGATTATTGCTAGCATAGACAACAGTTACTGATTTTATTTATTTACCTTGTGCCTAATTTACCACATTCTTTTACTTCTAAAAAATTTTAGTAATCTATTTTGTTTCTTACTTTCTTGTATTTTTATGAATTATTTCAATTTCTTGTCTTACTGAATTAGCTGGAATCTATAACACAAAGTTGAATAATGGGAATAGTGAATATATATCTTATTCCTGATTTTAATGAAAATGACTATAGCTTTTTGCTGTGTAGTATATATTTGTTGTTTTTGTTTTTCTCCTTTTTTTAAATTTCAAAATATTAAGGAAATGCAAATGTTTTTGTTACATGGATACCTTATATAATGCTTAAGTTGGAACTTTTAGTGTGCCCATCACCCAGAATAGTGTTCATAGTACCTGATAGTTAAGGCTTTACCCCTCATCCTCTCCCAGTCTTCCTCCTTTCTGTGTTTCCAATGTCCTTTACATCTCTTTGTGCCTGTGCATGCCCATTGTTTAGCTACCAATAATTAGAAAATACATATGGTATTTGTTTTTCCATTCCTGAAATACTTTACTTAGAGTGATAGTCTCTAGTTCTATCTAAATTGCTGCAAAAGATATTATTTCATTCCTTTTTTATGGCTGAGTAGTACTCCATGGTGTGTGTGTGTGTGTGTGTGTGTGTGTGTGTGTGTGTGTATACACACACAACATTTTCTTTATCCACTCACGAATTGATGGGCACTGAAGGTCGATTCCACATCTTGGCAATTGCGAATTGTGCTGCAATAAACATTTGAGTGCAGGCATCTTATTGATACGATGAAGACTTTTCCTTTGGGTAGATACCCAATAGTGGGATTTCTGTATTGAATGGTAAGTCTAGATTTATTTCTTTGAGGAGTCACCATACTGTTTTCCTAGAGGTTGTACTAATTTGCAGTCCCACCAACAGTATGTAAGCATTCCTTTCGCTCTGCATCTATTGTTTTTTGACTATTAAATGATGGCCATTCTGACATCTTATTGTGGTTTTAATTTGCATTGCCCTGATGATTATTGATGTTGACCATTTTTTCATGTTTTTTGGCTATTCATCTATCTTCTTTTGAAAAACTTTTGTTCATATCTTTTGCCCACTTTTAAAGGTGGTGGTTTGTTTTTTTTTCTTGTTGATTTGTGTGAGTTCTTTGTAAATTCTGGATATTAGCCCTTTGTTAGATGTATAGTTTGTGAATTTTTTCCCACTCTGTAGGTAGTTTGTTTACTCTACTGATTATTTCATTTGCTGTGCAGAAGCTGTTTAATTAAGTTTCATTTGTTTATTTTTGTTTTTACTATATTTGCCTTTGGGGTCCTAGTGTTCTTTGCCTAGAGTGATGTCTAGAAGAGTTTTTCATATGTTTTCTTCTAGAATTTTTATGGTTTCATGCCTTACATTTAAGTTTTTTATTCATCTTGAATTAATTTTTATATATGGTGAGAAATAGGGCCCTGATTCATTCTTCGGTACATGGCTATCCACTTTCCCAGCACCATTTATTGAATAGGACTTCCTTTCCCCAGTGTTGTTATTTACTTTGTCAAAGATCTGTTGGTTATAGGTAGATGGTTTTATTTCTGGGTTCTCTATTCTGTTCCATTGGTACATGTCTCTGCTTTTATAGCAGTAACATGCTATTTTGGTTTCTATAACCTTGTAGTATAATTTGAAGTCAGGTAATGTGATGCCTCCAGATTTGTTCTTTTTGCTTAAGATTGCTTTGACTATTGGGGCTCTTTTTTGTTTCCAAATACATTTTAGGATTATTTTTTCTACATTTGTGAAATATGACATTGGCATTTTGACAGGGATTGCATTGAATCTGTAAATCACATTGGGCAGTATGGACATTTTAATGATGTTGATTCTATCAATCCATGTATATGGGATGTTTTTCCATTTGTTTTTGTTATCTATGATTTCTTTCATCAGTGTTTTGTAGTTGTCCTTATAGAGATCTCTGATCTTCTTGGTTAAGTCTATTCCTAGGTATTTTATTTTCTTTGTATCTATTGTAAATAGTATTGAGTCCTTGATTTGACTCTCAGCTTGACTGTTATTAGTATATAAAATGCTACTGATTTGTGTATATTGATTTTGTAACCTGAGAGTTTGCTGAATTTATCAATTCTAGGAGTCTTTTGGTGGTATGTTCAGGATTTTCTAGATACATGATCATATAGTGTCAGTGAACAGGGATAGTTTGTCTTCCTCTGTCCTTATTTAGATACCCTTTATTTCTTTCTCTTTCTGGGTTGCTCCGACTAGGACTTCTACTACTATGTTGAATGAAAGTGGTGACAGTGGGCAACCTTGTCTTGTTCCAGTTCTTAGGTGAAATGCTTTCAATTTTTCCCCATTCAGTATGATGTTGCCTGTGGGTTTGTCATATATGGCTTATATAATTTTTAGTTGTGTTCCTTCTATGCCTAGTTTGTTGAGGGTTTACATTATGAAAAGGTGCTGGGTTTTAGTCAATGTTTTCTCTGCATCTTGAGATGATCATGTGGTCTTTGTTTTTGTTTCTGTTTATGTAGTGAATCACATTTATTGATTTGTGTATGTTAAACCATCCTTTCATCCCTGGGATGAAACCCACTTGATCATGGTAGATTATCGTTTTGATGTGCTGTTGAATTTGGTTTGTTAGTACTTTGTTGAGGATTTTTGCATCTATGTTCATATGAGATGTTGGTCCGTAGTTTTCTTTTTTGTTGTTGTGTCCTTTCCAGACTTTGATATCAAGGTGATGCTGACTTCATAGAATAAGTTAGGAAGGATTCCCTCCTCCTTGATGTTATGGAATAGTTTATGTAGGATAGGTACCAGTTTTTCTTGATAGGTTTGATAGAATTCAGCTGCAAATCCGTCTGGTCTGGAGCTTTTATTTGTTGGTAGATTTTTTTTTTATTACTGCTTCAATCTTGCTACTTGTTATTGATGTGTTCAGGAAATATATTTCTTCCTGATTCAGACTTGGGACGTTGTGTGTTTGCAGGAATATATCCATTTTCTTTACATTTTCTAGTTTGTGTGTGTAGAGATTTTAGTATTCATGGATGATATTTTGCATTTCTGTAGTATCAGTTATAATGTCTTCTTTTTCACTTATGATTGAGCTTATTTGGGCCCTTTCTCTTCTATTTTTGGTTAATGTAGCTAGAGGTCTGTCAATTTTGTTTATCTTTTCAAAGAACTAACTTTTTGTTTAATTGATCCTGTATAGTATTTTTTTTTTTTTTCATTTCTATCTTGTTCAGTTCTGCTCTGAGCTTTATTATTTCTTTTCTTCTATTAGCTTTGGGTGTGGTTTGTTCTTTTTTTTCTAATTCCTTGAGGTGTGACTTCAGGTTGTTAATTTGTCATCTTTCTGTCTTTTTGATATAAGCATTTAAGGTTATGAATTTCCCTCTTAGCGCTGTTTTAGCTGTATCCCATAGATTTTTGAATGCTTGTATCATGATTTTCATTCAGTTTGAGAAATCTTTTCATTTTCATCTTAATTTAGTAATTGACCCAAGAATCGTGCAGCAGCAGGTCATTTAATTTCCATGACTTTGTGTAGATTTGAGAGTTCTTGTAGGTGATTTCTAGTTTTATTCTATGATCTGAGAAGGTACATGGAATGATTTTGATTTCTGATTTGTTGAACTTGTTTTGTGGGCTAATATATGATCTATCTTGGAAAATGTCCCATGTGCTGAAGAGAGGAATGTATATCCTGCTGTTTTGGGGTAGAATTGTTTTGTAGATGCCTGTTAAGTCCATTTGTTCTAGAGTCTTGTTTAAGTCCAATGTTTTTTGTTGACCTTTTTCCATGATGATCTGTCTAGTTCAGTCAGTGGAGTATTGAAGTCCCCAGCAATTATGGTGTTGCTGTTTATTTCTTTGCTTAGATCTTATAGTATTTGATTTGTGAATCTGGGAGCTCCTATGTTAGATGCATATATATTTAAGATTGTTCTATCTTATTGCTAAATTACTCCCTTTATCATTATATAGTGACTGTATTTTTAAAAAATTATTATTGATTTAAAGTCTGTTTTGTCTGCTATGAGAATAGCTACCCCTGTTTGCTTTTGGTTTCCATTTGCATGGAATATTTTTTTCGATCCTTTTACCTTGAGTCTGTGAGTATCCTTGTGAGTTAGATAGGTTTATTGAAGGCAGCAGATACTTCAGGTTTGTCTTTTCATCCATTCAGCCAGTCTATATCTTTTAAAATGAGAATTAAGACTTTTTACTTTCTATTTCCAAATGAGGTCACAAAAAAAAAAAAAAGAAGAGAAGACTTTTTACTTTCAAGATATATGAGAAATTGTTCTATTCATTTTGTTGAATGATATCTACTTGCTTTGTTTTATCCCTTGAGTTCCTGTTTTATATGCACTGTGAGTATTAACTTTCTGGCACTTTCATATTGGTGGATTTTGAGTGTTCTCTGGGATAAAACCCACTTGGTCATAGTCAATAATTTTTTTGATGTGCAGTTGAATTCGGTTTGGTGAGATTTTATTGAGAATTTTTGCATCTATATTCATAAGGGATATTGGTCTGTAGTTTTCTTTTTTGTGGTGTCCTTTCCTGGCTTTGGTATCAAGGTGATATTGGCTTCATAAAATGAGTTGGGGAGGATTCCTTCCTTCTCAATGTTATGGAATAATTTCTGCAGGATAGGTACCAGATATCCTTTGTAGGTTTGGTAAAATTTGGGTGTGAACTCATCTGGTCTGGAACTTTTTTTTGTTGGAAGATTTTTATTGTTGATTCAATTTTGGTGCTTGATATTAGTCTTTTGAGGGATTCCATTTTTTCTTGATTGAGCCTAGGGAGGTTGTGTTTTTTTAGAATTTGTCTATTTCTTCCATGTTTTCAAGTTTATAGGCATTTTTATGCCTATAGGCATTTTATTCAGACAAGATGTTTTGTACTTCCATGATATGAGTTGTGACTTTTCCTTTTTCATTTCTAATTGAGTTTATTAAAGTCTTTTCATTCTGCTTCTTCAAAGAACCAACTTTTTATTAATCTCCTGTGTAGTTACCTTGTTTTTGATTTCATTTAGTTCCTCTTGATATTGGTTATTTCTTCCCCTCTGTCTGGTTTAGATTTAGTTTGTTCTTCCATTTCCAGTTCCTTGAGATGATTCCTTAGATTGTTGATTTGTGATCTTTCTGTCTTTTAGATGTGGACATTTAAGGCTATGAGTTTTCCTCTCAGAACTGCTTTTGCTGTATGCCCCAGATTTTGTTAACTTGTGTCCCCATTATCATTGAGTTCAAAGAATCTTTTGATTTCCATCTGAGTCTCCTCCTTGACCCAACAATCAGAAATAGGCTGTTTAGTTTCCATTACTTTGTGTAGAGATGAGTGTTTCTGTTAGAATAAGTTTCTAATTTTATCCTACTGTAGTCTGAGAAGATACATGATATAATTTCTATTTTCATAAATTTATTGAGATCTGTTTTGTGGCCTAGGATGTGATCAATTTTAGAGAATGTTCCCTGAGCTGAAGAGAAGAACATATATCCTTCTTGTTATTTGGGTGGAATATTCTGTAGATGTCTGTTAGGCCCATTTGTTCTAGAGTTCTGTTGAGTCCATTGTTTCTTTGCTCATTTTATGTTTGTAGACTATGTCCAGTTCTGTCAGTAGGGTATTGAAGTCCCTGGCTATTATGGCATTGCTGTTTATCATTTTGTTTAGATCAAGTAGGATTTGCTTTATGTATCTGGGCATTCCTGTGTTAGGTGCATAAATATTTAGGACTCTTAAGTCTTCTTGTTGAATTGTTCCCTTCATCATTAAATAGTTGACCATTTTTGTCTTTCTTTACTTTTGTTGATTTAAACCATATGTTATCTGATATGAGAATGAGTATACCAGCTTGCTTTTGGTTTCCATTTGCCTGGAATATTGTTTTCTATCCCTTCAACTTGGTCTGACTGAGTTGTGGGTTAGATGCATTTCCTGGAGACAGCAAATACTTGGCTTGTGTTCTTCTTCCCATTCAGACAGCCTTTATCTCTTTAATGGGCAGTTAAAGCCATTCACATTTATTGAGAAAATTGATATTTGGGGTGATTTTGTTCATCCTGTTGGGTAGCACCATATTGTTTTGTTTTACCTCTTTAGCCATTGTGGTATCTGCGTTCTGGATGTTAGCTTTTGGCTGATTTTATACCAGTGGGTGTCTATTGCACTGGTTAGTGTATAATGCAGGTATGAATACTTCCTGCAGGGCAGGTCTGGTCATCACAAATTCCATCAGCAAGTGATTTTCTGGGAAAGTCTTTATTTCTCCCTCATATAAGAAGCTTAGTTTTGGAGGATACAAAATTCTATGCTGGCTATTATTCTGTTTTAGAAGACTGAGGATGGGTCTCCAGTTCCTTCTGGCTTGTAAGGATTCAGTTGAGAAGTCTGCAGTTTGTCTAATAAGTTTTTCTTTGTAGGTTACCTGGTGTTTTCACCTTACTGCTTGTAGGAGTGCATCTTTCATGTTTACTTTGGCCAGCCTAATAACTATGTGACATGGTGATTTCCTTTTCACAATGAATCTCCCAGGAGTTCTGTGTGTTTCTAGCATCTGTATCTCTAGATTTCTAGCTAGGACAGGGAAATTTTCCTCAATTATTCCCTCAAGTAAATTATCCAACCCCTGTGTATTTTCTTCTTTTCCCTAAGAGATGTCTATTTTTCATATATTTGGCCTCTTTACATAATTCTGCATTTCTTATATGCTTTGTTCATGCCTCTCATTTCTGTGTTCTTTCTCTTCACCTGATTTGTTTAGCTCACAGGTATCTTCAAGTGCTGAGATTATTCTGAGTGATCCAGCCTATTCTTTCCACTGTGTTTTGTAATTTGCTTTCCACTGTGTTTTGTAATTTCTTTGTTTTTAATTTCAGCATATTATGGGGGTACAAATGTTAAGGTTACGTATATTGCCCTTGGGCCCCCCCCAGTCAAAGCTTCAAGCCTGACCATCCCCCACACGGTGCGCCTCTCACTCATTATGTATGTCTGTACCCATCCCTTCCTCCCCTTCCCATCTGCCCAACACCCGATAAATGTTATTCCTATATGTCCACTTAGGTGTTGATCAGGGAAACCAATTTGCTGGTGAGTACATGTGGTGCTAGTTTTTCCATTCTTGGAATACTTCCCTTAGTAGAATGGGTTCCAGCTCTATCCAGGAAAATACAAGAGATGCTATATCATCATTGTTTCTTATAGATGAATAGTACTTCATGGTATACATATACTACATTTTATTACTTTTATTGACTTTTTTATTTTAAAAACTCTTGTTTTTATTTGAAATCTTCATTAAAAGCATTGAATATAATCTAGTAGTAAAGTGCTGGATTTCTATTACTGATTTTGCCACATGACAGACCAAAAAATTATCTTCATAAAAACACCTTGAATCAGTGACATCAACTCAAGTTTTTTATAAATCTGAAAAAAATGTCATTTTCCTTTTCTTGGCATTGACGGAATGCTTGATCATGAAAATATATAAAGTATTTCATGCCTTTATCAATAAACATGCCCTTGGTCAATGAATGAGTGTGTGAACATTTATTTCAAATCTTTCCACATAGTTTTCAGCAATTGTCAGGTACTGTTTTAATAAGAAATAGATTTAACAGACATGCCTGAAACAGATTCACTAGAAGAACTGTTAAAATGTGAAATATAACAAATGTGATATGAAATATAAATTGGGGGGCGGTCAACAGTATTCATTTAAATAAGCAGCAGTGGTAATTGGTCATCAGGAGCTCCAGTAGCCTCGAAAGATCTCACGGTTGACTTTTGTACATTAATTTTATAACCTCAGTTTGCAGAACTCCTTTATTTGTTCCAATAATTTTGTTTAGCATATTTCTTAGGATTGTGTTTATTCAAGATTGTGTCATCTGCAAATAGTTTTATTTTCTTTCTTTCCAATCTGGATGTATCTTGTTTTCTTGATAACTTCTCTGGATAGAACCTTCAGTACAGTGTTGAATAGAAGGGGTGAGAGTGGACGTATTCATATGGTATCTAACCTTGCAAGGAAAGCATTCTTTCACTAAGTAGTATATTAGCTGTAGGTCTTTAATACATACCATTTATTAGATTTATAAGCCACAAACAGAATGACAGAAAAGTTGAAAGAATTATATTATAATCTCTCATATGTATATTACCACCTAGATTTGACAATTATAATTTTGATATATTCATTTTATCATATATCTATTCATCTGTCTGTCCACCCATTTATATTATTTTTTGGATGCATTTTAATGTTTCAGATGTTAGTACACTTTAACCCATAACACTTAAGTATGTATAGCATTAGAATTCAGTATTTGTTTCTAATACTTTTTTCTTACCTTTTTTGAGGTAAAATTTAAATACTGAGAAATCACAAATTATACTATACAATTTGATGAGTTTTAACTAATGTATATACTTGTGTAATCCAAACTTCTATGAAAATATAGAATATTACCTTTACTCAATAAAATTCCTTCATATTCCTTCCCAGTCAGTCTTCCCCAAGGCAGACACTGTTCTGATTTTTTTCCCACCATAGCTTAGTTTTTATTTGGAGCTAAATATAAATGTGATCATACTATATAAACTCATTTGTGTATGGCTTTGTAGCATAATGTTTTTGAGAACCATCTATGTTGCTGCATCTATTAGTAGTTTGTTTCTTTTAATTGTTGAATAGTATTTCATTGTATGATTATACCACAGTTGTTATACATAGGAATGGAATTGCTAAGTCATAAGACAGATATGTTTAATTTTATAAGGAACTACAAGATATTTTTCCAAAGTTTTTGTATCATTTTATATTCCTACTAACAATGTATGAGTTTAGATTACTCCGTATCCTTTTCAACATTTGGTGGTAGTACTTTTGTTTTCTTTCTAAAACAATTTTAGGTATTCCGATACATGTATAATGGTATCTTCTTGTGATTTTAATTTTTATTTCCCTGATTACTATTTGTATTGTTTTTTCTCTTTCAGACAGTCCGGCATGGTTTCCCTTATCAGCCCACAGCATTAGCTTTTGATCCAGTTCAGAAAATCTTGGCTATTGGAACGAGAACAGGTGCTATACGAATGTATCCTTCTTTTTTGGTTTATTATTGACTACATTAATACCAATTACATTTATTTAAACATTCAGGTAAGAGAAATATTTATGACTAAATAAAGTTTATTGTTTCTTTAGAAGTGAATAACTATTGTGAAAATCTACATTGTCAATTTTATTGGCATATTTTTTGATGTCTTTGAGATCAGTATTCATGTCCCTTCTTTAATTCATGTTATTGGTAATTTCTGTCTTCTCTTCTCTCCTCATTTGCTTTGCTAGAATTTTATTGCTTATATTGATTTTCAAAAAGAATCAATGTTTGGTTTCATTGTTTTTCTTAATTGTTTCCCTATATTCCATTTCACTCATTTTTGCTTTGATAATTTTTATTTTGCTTACTTTGCTTTTCTTTTGCTTCTTTGAGATTAATTTGATCTTCTTTTCCTAGTTTCCTAAGTGGAAACAGGTCATTAATTTGAGAACTTTCTTCTTTTCTAATATGTGCCTATAGTACTATAAATTTCCTCCCAAATTCTGCTTTAGTGTCATCTCAATTTTTTAAATTAAACTTTTTATTTTGAGGTAATTGTAGATTTACGTGGAGTTGGGAGAAATAATACAGGGAAATCCATACTCTTCTACTTAATTTCCTCCAATTGTAGCATCTTATAAAACTATAGTATAATGTCACAATCAGGATATTGACATTGATACAGTCAAGATACAGAACATTTCTGTCACCACAAAGATTCTTCATGTTGCCCTTTTATAGCCGCATCCCATCCCTCCAACCTCTAACAATCATTAATTTTATTCTTCATTTCAATAATTTTGCCTCTTCAAAAATGTTATGTAAATGGAACCACATAGTACAAAATCTTTGGACATTGACCTTTTTCACTCAGCACAATTGTCTGAAGATTCATCCAAGTTGTTACATGTATCAATAGTTTATTACTTTATACTGTTGGGTAATAGCCCATGATATGGATGTACCACAGTTTTAACCATTTGCCTGTTGAAAGGCATTTATGTTGTTTCCAGTTGTTTGCTATTGTCAGTAAAGCAGCTCTGAACATCTCTGTATATATTTTTATGTGAACCTAAGTTTTTGTATCTCTTGTAAATGTCCAGGAGTGCAACCAGGGGTCATATAGTAGCTGTATATTTTAGTTTTTAGTTTTTAAGTGTATAGTTCAGTGTTATTAAATGAATTCATAATATTGTGCAACCACCACCACAATTTTCCATGAACTCTTTTCATCTTGTAAAACTGAAATTTGTCTATACCCTTTAAATGATAATTCTCTTATCCACCCCCTCCTAACCCCTGGAAATTATCATTCTACTTTCTGTCTCTATAATTTTTACTATAAGTATCTCATATAAACTAAATTATACAGTATTTGTCTTTTTTCTTTTGACTGCCTTATTTCATTTAGCATAATGTCCTTGAGGTTTATTCATATTAAAGCAAATATTAGGATTCCCTTCCTTTTTAAGGCTGAATAATATTCTGGGTGTGTGTGTGTGTGTGTATATATATATACACACCACATTTTGATATCTGTTCATCCATCGATGGACACTTGGGTTGCTTTCATGTTTTACCTATTGTAAATAATGCTCCTATGAACATGGGTTTACAAATATCTCTTTGGGACCTTGCTTTCAGTTCTTTTGGGTATATTCTGAGAAGTGGAATTGCTGGATCATATGGTAATTATAGTATTAAATTTTTTAGGAACTACCATACTGTTTTTTATGGCAGCTATGCCATTTTACATTTCTACCAAAAATGATTGCTTCTTCATGCGCAAAATTTTATAATTTTCATGAAGTCCAATTTATCTATTTTTTTCTTTTACAATTGGCTTTGGTGTCATATCCAAGAAATCATTGCCAAATCCAATGCCATGAGGGTTTTGTCCCATGTTTTCTTCTTGGAGTTTTATAATTTTAGGTTTTATATTTAGGTCTTTTATCCATTGAGTTAATTTTGTATATGGTGTTAGAAAAGTATCAGACCTCACTCTTTTGCATGTCTATATCTAGTTTTCCTAGCAACATTTGTTGAAAAGACTGCCTTTTCCCCATTGAATGGCCTTGACACCCTTGTCAAAAATTATTTGACCATATAGGTGAGAGTTTATTTGTGGGCTCTCTAGTCTATTTTGCTGGTCTATATATATGTCTTTATGTCAGTACTACACTATTTTGATTACTGTAATTTTGAAACTAGAGAAAATATGAATCCTCCAACTTTGTTATTCTTTTTTTGTTATTTCAGCATATTATGGGGGTACAGATTTTAAGGTTTCAATAAATGCCCATTTCCCCCCCTCCCCCCACAAGTCTGAGTCTCCAGCATGACCATGATGGTGCACATCTCACTCATTATATATGTATATACCCGTCCCCCTCCCCCCTCCCACCTGCCCAATACCCTGTTACTGTAGTACCTATGTGACCACTTAGGTGCTGTTCAGTTAATACCAATTTGCTGGTGAGTATGTGTGGTGCTTGTTTTTCCATTCTTGGGAAACTTTACTTAATAGTATGGGTTCCAGCTCTAACCAGGAAAATATAAGATGTGCTATATCACCATTGTTTCTTAGAGCTGAATAGTACTCCATGGTATACATATACCACATTTTATTAATCCATTCTTGCATTGATGGGCACTTGGGCTGTTTCCACAGCCTTGCAATTATGAATTGTGCTGCTATAAACATTCAGGTGCAGGTGTCTTTTTTGTAGAGTGTCATTGGATCTTTTGGGTAGATGCCCAGCAATGGGATTGCTGGATCAAATGGTAGATTCACTTGTATCGCTTTAAGGTATCTCTTGCTTTCCACAGAGGTTGAACTAGTTTGCAGTCCCACCAGCAGTGTAGGAGTGTTCCTCTCTCTCCGCATCCATGCCAGCGTTTATTATTTGGAGACTTTTTGATAAAGGCCATTCTCACTGGAGTTAAGTGATATCTCATTGTGGTTTGATTTCATTTCCCTGATGATTAGAGATGTTGAGCGTTTTTTCATATGTTTGTTGGCCATTCTTCTGTCTTCTTTAGAAAAGTTTCTGTTCAAGTCCTTTGCCCACTTTTTAATGGGGTTATTTGATTTTTTCTTGCTGATTTTCGTGAGTTCTAAGTATATTCTAGTTATCAGTCCCTTATCGGATGCATAGGATACAAACATTTTCTCCCATTCTGTAGGTTGTCTGTTTACTTTCATGACTGTTTCTTTGGCTGTGCAGAAGCTCTGTAGTTTGATCATGTCCCATTTATTTTTGTTGCTGCTGTGATTGCCTTTGGGGACTTCTTCATAAACTCTTTGCCTAGGCCGATGTCTAGGAGAGTGTTTCCAACTTTTTCCTCTAGAGTTCTAATAGTTTCATACCTTAGGTTTAAGTCTGTTATCCAGCGTGAGTTGATTTTTGTGAGAGGTGAAAGGTGTGGGTCCCGTTTTAGCCTTCTACAGGTGGCTATCCAGTTTTCCCAGCACCATTTATTGAGAGGGATTCTTTTCCCCAGCATATGTTTTTGTCTGCTTTGTCAAAGATTAGATGGCTATATGAGGATGGTTTTATATCAGGATTCTCAGATCTGTTCCACTGGTCAATATTCCTATTTTTGTGCCAATACTAGATTGATTTAATTACTACAGGTTTGTAGTAGAGTTTGATATCTGGCATATTAATGCCTCCCATTTTGTTTTTGTTGCCTAGAATTGCTTTTGATATTTGGGGTCTTCTTTGGTTCCATACAAAGTGTAAAATTATTTTTTCTATATCTGAAGAATGCTGATGGGATTTTAATAGGTATTGCATTGAATCTGTAGATCAGTTTGGGTAGTATAGACATTTTGATGATGTTGAGTCTGCCGATCAAGCATGGTATGGATTTCCATCTGTTTACATCCTCTGCTATTTCCTTCCTCAGTGTTTCATAGTTCTACCTGTAGAGGTCTTTTACGTCCTTGGTTAAGTTTATTCCTAGGTACTTTAATTTCTTCATTGCTATTGTGAAGGGAATTGAGTCTTTGATTTGATTCTCAATTTGATTGTTGTTGGTGTATATGAATGCCTCTGATTTCTGTGTATTGATTTTGTATCCTGAGACTTTACTAAATTCATTTAGTAATCTTTGGGGTTTTCTAGATATCATATCATTAGCAAACAGTGAAAGTTTGATCTCTTTTGCCCCTATTTGGATACCTTTGATTCCATTTTCCTGTCTGATTACTGTAGCCAAGACTTCCAGCACTATGTTGAACAGAAGTGGAGATAGTGGGCAGCCTTGTCTGGTTCCAGTTCTAAGTGGGAATGCTTTCAATTTTTCCCCATTCAGTATGATGTTGGTTATGGGTCTGTCATATATGGCTTGTATCATTTTTAGGTATGTCCCTTCTATGCCTATTTTCTTAAGTGTTCATATCATGAAAGGGTGTTGAATTTTGTCAAAAGCTTTTTCTGCATCTATTGAAAGAATCATGTGGTCTTTGTTTTTGTATCTGTTTATGTGGTAAATTGCATTTATAGATTTATGTATGTTGAACCATCCCTGGGATGAAGCCCACTTGGTCGTGGTGGATTATTTTTTTGATAAATGTCTGGATTCGGTTAGCTAAGATTTTGTTGAAAATTTTTGCATCTATATTCATTAGGGATATTGGTCTGTAGTTTTCTTTTTTCGTTGCATCCTTTCCTGGTTTTGGTATCAGAGTAATATTCGCTTCATAAAAGGTGTCGGGGAGGTTTCCGTTCTTCTCGATGTTGTGGAATAGTTTCTGCAAGATAGGTACTAGTTCTTCTTTGTACGTGTGGTAAAATTCGAGTGTGAAACCATCTGGACCGGGACTTTTCTTTTTAGGGAGATTTTTAATTGCTGTTTCTATTTCAGCTGTTGAGATTGGTCTGTTCAGGGAATCTATTTCTTCCTGGTTGAGCCTAGGGAGGCTGTGTGTTTCTAGAAATTTGTCTATTTCCTCCACATTTTCCAGTTTGTATGCATAAAGATTTTTGTAGTATTCATAAATTATATCTTGTATCTCTTTGGGATCAGTGGTGATATCTTCTTTTTTGTTCCTGATGGAGTATTAGAGATTTCTCTTTTCTGCTTTTCGTTAGCTTAGCCAATGGTATGTCAATTTTGTTTATTTTTTCAAAGAACCAACTTTTTGTTTTATTAATCTCCTGAATAGCTTCCCTGTTTTCAATTTCGTTTAGTTCTGATTTGATCTTGTTGATTTCACTTCTTCTGCTGGGTTTGGGGTTGGTCTGTTCTTTTTCCAGCTCTTTGAGTCGTTTCGTTTTATCTGACTTTGGTATCAGGGTGATGTTATCTTCATAAAATGGATCTGGAAATGTTCCCTCTTCTATTTTGTAGAAAAGAAGGATTGGTTTTAATTCTTCTTTGAATGTTTGGTAGTATTCATCCATAAAGGCATCTGTTCATGGGCTTTTCTTTGTTGGGAGGTTTTTTATTACTGATTCGATTTTGTTATTGGTCTATTAAGCTTTTTATTTCTTCTTAAGTCTTAGAAGGTTGTATATTTATAGGAATTTATTTTATCTAGGTTGTCCAATTTTTTGGCATATAATTTTTCATAGGATTCACTTAAGATCTCTCTTATTTTTTAGACATCTGTTGTAATGTTTCCGTGTTTACTTCTGGTTTTATTTATTTGAGTCTTTTCTCTTTTATCAATTAGTGTAGTTTGAACTTTTAAAAAATTCTTCTGAAAGCTTAACTCCTAGTTTTGTTGATTTTTTTTTCTTTTTTCTATTTTCTATTCTCTATTTGATTTATTTCTGTTACAAACTTTATTATTTACTCCCTTCTGTTAACTCTGGACTTGTTTTGTACTTCTGTTTCTAGTTCCTTAAGGTACAATGTTAAGTTGTAACTTTTTCTTTTCGTTAAAGTAGGCATTTGTCTATAAACTTCTCTTTTAGTACTGCTTTTACTGTATCCCATAAACTTTACTATATATTTTGTTTTTATTTCATTTATCTCAAGATACTTTCTCTATTCTTTTGATTTCCTTCAATGGTTCAAGAGTATGTTGTTTTATTTCCATGTATTTTATCATTTTTCCACTTTCTTGGTATTATTAAGTTCCAGTTTCAATTCTTGTGCTTAGAAAAGATACTTGGTATGATTTTAGTCTTCTTAAATTTGTTGTCTTGTTTTGTGATCCAACATGATTTATACTAGAGAATATTTTGTGTGGACCAAGAAAAATTTATATTCTAATGTTCAGTGGAACTTTCTGTGTTTCTTTGGTTCATACTGTTGTTCAAGTCCACTGTTTTCTTTGTTGATTTTCTGTCTGGATGTTTTATCTACTAATGAAAGTAGAGGATTGAAATCACCTACTATTCTTGTATTGCTGTCAATTTCTGCTCTCAGATCTGTTAATATTTGCTTTATAGACTTAAATGCTGTGATGTTGGGCGAGCATATATTTAACATTGTTATATATTTCTTTTGAACTCCCTAATTTATCATTATATAATAATCTTTGTTGAGACAGTTTTTGACTTAGTCTATTTTGTCTAATATAGGTATCCTCACTCCTGCTCTCCTTTGGTTACCATTTTCATGGAATACATGTTCCATTCCTTCACATTCAGGCTATGTGTGTACTTAAATCAAAAGTGAGTTTCTGGCCAGGTGCAGTGCTTCACACCTATAATCCTAGCACTCTGGGAGGCTGAGGTGGGGATTGTTTGAGCTCATGAGTTTGAGACCGGCTGAGCAAGAGTGAGACCCCATCTCCAAATCACTCCCCATCACCATAAACTAGAAAAAATTAGCTGGGCATGGTGGTGCATATCTGGAGGCTGAGGCAGGAGGATCGTCTGAGCCCAGGAGTTTGAGGTTACTGTGAGGTAGGCTGATGCCATGGCATTCTACCCGGGGCAACAGAGTGAGACTGTCTCAAAAACAAAAGTGATTTTCTTATAAACAGCATATGGTTGGGTCTTTTTTTTTTTTAATGATTCAGCCAGTCTATATCTTTTGTATGGGGAGTTTAATCCATATACATTTAAAGTAATTATTGATGGGGAAGAATTCAGAATTTATTATAACTATTTTGTCATGTTTTCTATTTGTCTTGTTCTTTTGTCACTCTTTTCCCATCTTTCTGTCTTCGTTTGTTTGTTTTTATTGTTGTTGTTGTTTGTTTGTTTTGACAGGCTTTGATTCCTTTCTATTTTTCTTTTGTGTAACTTCTATAGGTATTTTCTTTGTGGTTAGCACAAGACTTAGAATATCTTATAGTTTCACCAGTCTATTTTAAGCTAACAATTTAACTTTACTTGAATACAAGAAATCTATTATTTTACCTCCTTTTCCCACATTCTATGTTATTAATATCACAATTCGTATATATCTATGTTATGTATCCACTAAGAAAATTTAATTATAGTATATCTTGTATAATTATATATAATTATATATTTTATAAAGTTTATCTTTAATAATTTTGCCTTTTAACATTTATATGTAAATAAAATTGATTTTTATCACCTTTATATTAATACAGTATTTTATTATTTTCTATATATTACTTTTTTAAAATTTCATACTTTTCTATGCTCTTGTATTACTGTTTAGCACAGGGATTGGGAACCTGTGGCCTTAAGGCCACATTTGGCCTTCTAGGTCCTTTAGTGCATCCTTTTGTCTGAATCCAAAGTTTACAGAACAAATACTTGTATTTTTATTAATGCATTTTTGTTTGCTGTTTATATTTTTATTTTGCTTTTAAAATGAATGTATTTAAAATACCAAAAAATAAGTTTCAATAAAATAATCCTACCATATTGAGTGGCACAATTAGAACATTAATAAGCCATAGGGGCTAAATTGACTGCTGCTATGCTCATTATTTAGTTCTAACTTCATCCACCTGACTAGCTCCACTACCACATGTGGCTAGTTGTTGAGAGTTTATGGGGATCCAATATGGCAGTCTATTATTAGCTTTTGACAATGGTGCACTGTGTTTCTGTTTGAAGTGGAATTTTTGACTAGTTGCACAGCTCAATAGTATTTTTAAATTTTGTCTGCTTAACAACCTATCACGTTAAAGAACACCAAGAGAACACTGGAGGAAGAAAACAGATTTTTAAATGAGGATTGGGAATTACAGTATTATCTTGTTTCTGCTAAAGATGTTAATAAGATGATTTGCTTGCTTTGCGATACTGCAGTATCAACATTAAAGAAATTCAATGCTCATCAGCATTATAACACTCATAAGGACCACAAATATTTTAAATTAGAGGGAGAGGCATGAAAGGTTGTATTACAGAAACTAAAACACGAAAAGCAAAAGCAAAGATAATTCTTTCAAGCAGCAGTAAGACCTGGAAGTAATGCCATTTAAGCAACCTATAAAGTAGCTTATATAGTTGGCAAAAAGGGAAGCTATTCAGCGATGTAGAAATTGTGAAAAATGCAATGTCAAAGTTGTAGGATCCTTAGACCCAATAATATTTCAAAGTACAAACAACTGCCTCTTTCAAGGAGAACCATAACTGATCAACAGCATGAATTAGCCTTCATCCTAACAGAACAACTCCCTGCAATACTTCAAAAGGAAAATATATATTATTGAATCACTTTGGATAAATCAACTGAGAATATTGACTTGGCGCAGGTTTTATACCTCATTGGGTCATAACAGACGATTTTCTTTGCTACGAAGGGGTATTCACTTTGGGGACTCTTGCAAACAGAACACGGGAAATAGCTAGCTTCAACAACTTTCAGAATAAATATCATGAAGTTGAACTGAGTTTGGTAAATTGAGTGAGTTTATGTGAAGGATGATGCACTTTCCATTATAGGAAAACATGAAGGGTTTATTGCACAGATTAAAAAAAAGTATTACCAGATCCAGATGCTCTCATTTCTTTTCATTGTATCTTGCATCAGCAAAATCTCTGCACTAAAGCTAGTATTTTAAGTGACACTTAGCAACAAGTTGTAGGTATTATTAACTATATTCATGCAGATACAACACAACATCATCAATTTTGTAACATGCTAATGATGAAGTATTCATTATGGATTTGCCATATTATTCTAAAGTATATAGGCTATCACAGGGACAGGTGTTAGCCAAAATTTTGTCTCTAAGAACAGATATTTAAATTTTATGTAGTACAGAATCAGCAATGTGCATTATTGAAAGAAGATTTCTGTAGGAATGCAGCATTTCTGTGTGTAAACATGTATAATCAAAATGACTTGAATATTTCTTTGCAAGGTAAAACTAAGTCTATATATGATATGTGGCAAAAAATTCAATCATTTTGAAAAAAGCTATCTGTTTTCAAAGCACTTCTTCAAAAGGAAATTCAGATGAATGTTTTTCTCAGTTAACAAAGGTCATTGATAAGTAGAACGACGTATGTGAATCATTTGAAGAATATGCAGCTGTTATAGACCTATTAATTGGAGAATACGATGAAAGGTTCATTGACTTTGAGAATCATAACATCACATTTAAATTAGCATTTCAGCCTTACCTAGTTGATATCACTAAGGCACCTAAAGAACTACAGATGGAATTGATTGAACTCTCAGGGAGGCAAGGGCCATATACGTAACTTTAACGTTTGTACCCCCATAATATGCTGAAATAAAAAAAGTCATTGTTTGATGCTAAGAAAAATCTAATCGAAATATGGAATAATAAAGTAGAATACTCACACCTTTGACAACATACCTAAAACATGCTTTCTTGCTTTTCAACCATTCATTGTTGTAAATCTATTAATACATTTTTCTATCTAATCCAAATCAAGACACCCTTACGGTCACAAATGACTGATACTCATCTTGAGGGGCAGCTGAAACTGCGGACATCCATGCTGCAACTAAATATTCAAATGATTTCCAACAAAAGCACACACAACAAAGCCATTAAAAATTGTTAACTTTAAAATTGACAAATAAGCAGTTTTCATTCTTTTGAAATTATTAAGTACATGGTAGTTAGATTTTTACAAAAAATGCACATTTTTAAGTATATGTAAATGAAGTTTTTTGAATTCAGCCTTATTTGATTACAGCTACATTTATACAGCCTTCCAACATGAAAAGGTTCCCCACCCCTAGTATAGCATTCTTTCATTTCAACCTGAAGAACTCCCTTTAGCTTTACTTATAAGGAAAATATGATGGCAATGAACTTCTTCAGCTTTAATTTCACTGAGAATTTGCTGAATATGTTATTCTTGATTGGCAGGTATTTTTCTTTCATCACTTTGAATAGTTCATTCCACTTTCTCTGGCCTATAGTTTCTGCTGAAAAATCTGCTGATAATCTTATGGTGTTTCCCTTGTATGTGAAGTCACTTTCCTTTTTCTGTTATAAAAATTCTTTTTATCTTTGGCAATTTGACTATAATGTGTCTCATATAGGTTTGGTTAGACTCATCTTATTTGGTGTCCTTTGGACTTCTGTATCTAGATGTCTTTTCCTTCCCCAAGTTTGGGAATTGTCAGCTATTAATTTTTAAAATAAGCTTTTCTTCCTTTTTTCTCTTCTCCTTGTGGAGCTGTCATAATGTGTATATTGGTCCACTTAATGATGTCTTATAAATCTCTTAAGCTGTCATCACTCATTTTTATTATTTTTTTCTTTTTGTTCCAATGACTATATGGTTTCCAATGACGTGTATTTGAATTTACTCTTCCTTTCTTTGCTTTACCTACTCTGCTGCTGAGCTCCTCTATTGAATTTTTCAATTCAGCTATTGTATTATTCAGCTTTATGATTTCTGTTTAGGTATTAAAAATTTTGTATGCCTGAGTTCATCTTTCTAACTTTATTCATACATTGCTTTCCTGCCCTCTGTAAGGATATTTGTGAGTGTCATTTTTATTTCTGTGTTGAGTAAATTACATCTATTTCTTAAGATAAATTTTTGGAGATTTATCTTGTTCTTTTATTTGGAACATATTCTCTGTTTCTTTATTTTTATTTTGGTTTCTGCACATTAGATAAAACAGCAGCCTCTCCAAGTCTTCACAGAATGGCCTTATAGGAGATTAACAGATAGTGATTCTTTGTACCTCTCAAACCATTACACTCATCAAAATTGCTGTCTCTCTTATTTGCCCCCAGAAGACTAGTGTGTTCCTATCAGTGTACCAAAACAGATGAGCCAGTCCCTCAAGTAGCAGCTGGAAAAGTTGAGGCAGAAGAGTTGTGTCTAATTTTTTTTTCCTGAGGGAGAAGCTGGGAACTGAGTTTATCATTTGCTCAATCTTCACTGAGCTGTGAAGGGGATCTATGGCTGCCTGCATGTCCATTCAGAGCATAGACTCTTTCAAACTTTTCCTTTGCTCTCTGTTGCCTACATGGGCCTAGTGATTGCCAGGCCCCATCAGCTCTCAGAGACAGGCAGTTTGGAAGCCAGTTGGGTAGTAGCCAGAAAAGTTGTGGGGCTATATGTGTAGTTTAACTCCTTTTAGGGGGAAGCTTAAAGCTTGGTTTTGTTACTGAAGTAAGCTGGTGGGGAGGGGCTGTAGAAAGTCATCATATGCCTGTTCACCTTCCTAGGTTACTATTGAATTCCTGTCTTATCAGCTTTTATAGACAGGTGAATTAGAAGCCAGATCCTCAGGCATCAGCTAGAAAAGTCAGGGCATTAGATGTGAATTCTCACCCCTTACTGGAGTAGTCTGGGAGTGGGACTTTATTGTTGGAACAAGCTGAGAATAAGAGTTCTTAGAGGAGTCTTCAGGGCTGTTCATTGCTTCTGCTTTGTTCTCTGTTGACCCCAGGGGACTAGTATATGCCGGGCTGCATTGGCTCCCAGAGGCAGTCATGTTAAAAACCAGATCTTTAGACAGCAGCTGGAAAAGTCAGGGTGCTGGATGTGTAGTCCAACTCCTTCCAGGGAGAAGCTCAAGTTTTTTTTGTTTTTTTTTTTTTTTTTTTTTTTTTTTTTTTTTTTTTTTTTTAATTGGAATGAGCTGGGAGAAAAGCTGTGGAAAATGCCCACATGCCCATTCAGGCTCACAGAGAACCCTGTCACCTCTCAAAAACAGACACATTGTAACCAAAATGTCTAAAAAATTTTTTTTTGTTAATGGGAGGTGAACAGGTGGAAGGGGGGAGAAGAGGAAGGGTATGCACTTTCATGGTGGGTGCAGGGCGCACCACTTGAAGACTGCACTTTCATGGTGGGTGCAGGGCACACCACTTGAAGACTAGACAGGCTTGAAGCTCTGGCAGAGCTGGGGGGAGGGGGGCAGGGGCAAGATATGTAACCCTAACAATATTTGTACCCACAGAATTTGGGAAAAAATTAATTAATTTAAAAAAAACAAATGAGCTAGAAGCCAGACCCTTGAGAAGCTCTTGGATATGTTGGGATGTTAGATATGCAGTCTGACACCTTCTAGGGAGATGGTAGGAGCTTGGTTTTATTGAATGCTTGCTCTGCACTGAACCAAGGGGAGGACCCACAGGAAGTACTCATTTAAAACCACCTCTTGGTTCTCTGTGGTTCTAGGGGACTACTGAACCAGGGGACTTGATCCTATACCCCATCAAGTCCTAGGGATAGTCGACTTAGGGACCAACACCTCAGGTAGCAGCTGTAAAATTTGTGTGGTCCAAACTCTTTGTTCCTCATGGAGAAGCTAGGAGATGGGATTTCTTTCCTGATTGTATGGTGCTGTGGTTGAGGGCTGGTTTATAGAAAGAGTGTGTCTCAACATTTTCTACCTGTTTTTTTTTCCAGCATATTATCAGGGTACAAATGTTTAGGTTATGTATTTTGCCTTGCCTTTCCCTCTCCACCCGCCAAGAGTCTGTCTACCTGTTTTGATGTGGTTATCTTCTGGGTTGGTGTGCAGGAATGTCTCAACTTCTTTGGATTTTTCTCAGAGGAAATAGGTCCACATGTATCTGTTTATTCATTGAATCTATGGGCAGAGGGCGAGTCCTGAATTTCTATTCTGCTAAATTGACTCTTTTAACATTATGAGGTGACCTTTTGGTTCCTGTTAATATTCTTTGATCTGAAATCTCCTTTGTCTGATATGGATATGGCCTATGAAGCATTCCTTTGATTAGTTTTAGCATTGGAAAGATAGAACAATCTTTCCGGTATCTTTTATTTTTATCCTACTTGTATGTCTTCATACTTAAAGTGTGTTTCTTGTAGGTGGTTCTTTTTTGTCCAATTTGATAGTATCTGCCTTTTAAAATAATTTTGTGATTTATTTTTATATCAAAACTATATTCATGTTTTAACATAATATTTTTAAAAGATGTCACTTTTGTATAGAATACCTTTGATCAATTTTTAATTTAACTTTAAAAGATTATCATATGGTAAAATTGACTTTTTAATAGAGTTCTGTGAATTTTAATAATAGCTATTGATTTGTGTAACTACCACCATAGTCAAGATATAAAAGAGTTCTATGATTCTAAAACACTCTCTTGTGTTATCCCTGTATAGTCAACCCATTTCCCTACCCACAACCATAGCAACCACTGATTATTTTTCCTATTGCTATAATTATTTCTTTTTAAAAATTTCATATAAATGGAATCACACTGTATGTGAGAATCTTTGAGGATGGTTTCTTTCACTCAGCATAATGCTCTTTAGATTGATCCAAGTTATTATTTGCATTAAAAGGGCATTTGTTTTCTAAAAGATCATTTCTGAGTAGTCTTCTGTTGTATGAATATACCATAGTTTGTTAATCCATTCATCCACTGAAGGATATTTGGATTGTTACAAGCTTTTGGCTATTACAAATAAAGCTTTGAACATTTGTGTATAGGTTTTGTGGGAAAATAAGTTTTCATTTTTTGGGTGAATCCAATGAATGAGTGTGATTGTTATGTGGTAAATGTATGTTTAAATTTTAGGAAACTGTGAAATAATTTTCCAGTGAGGCTGTATCATTTTGAATTCCTACCAGAAATGTGAGTTACAATTGTTCCTCACCAGCCTCACCAGCACTTGGTATTGTCAATATTTTTATTTTATTTTAGCATTTTTTTTACATTTACCAGTTTATTATAAAGGGTATTATAAAGGATATAGCTTAAAGAGGTGTATAGGATGAGTTATGGAGAAAGGGGCATGGAGCTTCCATGCCCTCCATGAGAGCATCACCCTCCAGGAACCTCTACATGTTCAGCTATACAAAAGCACTCTGAACCCAGTCCCCTTGGGTTTTTATGGACAATTGTGCAAAATATGATTAGCCTTCATGGTATGGGATGTTTTCCTCTCTGGAGAATAAAAGTTTTATGACCCACAATCAAAAAGGCAGGGGAAGCCAGAGAATTCTGTTTCCTGAGGCCTGGTCCTGAGGCCTAACATACCCAGCATTATAACAAAAGACTGTGACGAGGGTTATGGGAGTTATGAGCCAGGAATCATGGATGAAAACCTGTGGGGATATATGTATATGTGTATGTGTGTATATATATATGTGTGTGTGTGTGTGTGTGTGTGTATACACACTGTGCACCATGTGTCTACACACTATGCAGACACACACACCATATATATATACATATACACACACCACCACAGGACACCCTGAGTCTTGGGTTACAAACGCAGATCCTTTACATCAAAAGGATATACATAATCACTAATAATTAGTCCAGTCCATTATATTGTATGAATGTCTCCCTTGGTGAGGCTATTCAGGTTTGTAGACATTCTTTTAATCTTTCCAGTTTCCAAAAGCAGGAGTGGTTTCAGCAAACATATAGCTTTACCCTTTTAGGCATCTGGAATAATTGATAAGAGACAATTATCTCCTGCTCTGAGACTCTTTCAAGTTGTTAATGTCCTTTACATTTCCCAAACTTTTCCACCCTTGGAAAGGACGTTAGGTTTGACCACTGTGTTAGTCCAGATTGCTGGTAGCAATACTACTCTACCAAGTGCTTCCCCCTCAGTCCATTCTTATTCATATAGGGTAGGATTACATAGGTTTGGACCCAGGGAGCCATTTTTACCCCCAGGCAATATAGCTGTATTCTTTCAGAGCTCCAGTTTTGCCAGGTGGCGTGAAGGCACAATCAGCCTCCATCAGACCCTTAGGAATTCTGACAGAGAGTTTTAAAATATAGTTTCTTGCTTAGAAATAATTCCTACTTCCAGAACTTGTAGTTGCAGCCCTGGACCTAGGACCACTGCATCAGGTAGGGGAGAAAATAAATTTTTTGAGGTGATTTGGGAAAGAAAGAAAAAAATTTATAGTCATTATATCAGTGTACTCTTCCCTTGGCAGGAATTGCATAGTCATATGCGCATCTTCCCTACTCCCTGTTCTCTTTATCAACCAGAAAAACAGAAAAATCTATTGGGGACATTCATTTAGTCCCATTTATGTTGAATGTGAGCATACACTCATGAAGCTATATAAACTAGCTATTCATGCTTTCATCACTGCCTTTTTTAGACAATGTTTTAATTGCCTGTTCCACTTCTCTATCAAATTATTACTCTAAGAAGGATATCCCTTTGCCTATTGCTGGATGTTATGGGCTGTACAGTGTGTTCCATGGTCTGAAGAAATAATAGTTGGCCATTCAAATTCATGCAGTATCTTCTGTTTTTTGTTTGTTTTTTTTTTAATTGCACTCTGAGCTTGAGCAACTTCCACTGAGTAAACAAAGCCCCCTCCAGCGACAGTGTCTATTCCTATCAGGACCCAGCTGTAGCCCCTTAGGGCTACTGGCATCAGTTTCACTTGTCAGCACTTGTTCAGCACCTTCCCACCAGGGAATCTTCCCTACAGCCATCTATAAGGATGTCTCTGTCTCTCTTGCTGACAAACAGAACACTGCTTACTGCTATTTTGTGTTTGGGAGAGTGCAAAAGGAACATGTATATATTCAGTCCATCTCTGCATTGCTACAGTACCCCATATCCACACATTTCCTGGACTCAGGTGGCCACTTTAAGGGAGCACACAAAGATATCTGCTTATTGATTTGGGTTACCTTCTGAGCTTTAGAGGATATTCCTCTGATGAACATTGATTTGTTCTGGTTTAATGCACCACTCAAATTTCCTTAGGGTCATGCTCCGTATGGTTCTCCTTTGAAGTGGCCAGGTTTCTGTTGCCCTCATGCCTAGGTATATGGCTAGGGCATTGGTCACTGTCTATGAATCAGTAAAAACTCAAATATAGGGGCTTTTTTTTTATCATAGATCAATTTGTCCATCACTGCTAGGAAAACAGCATGTGATTCAGCCCACCAATTTGATTTGTTTTTACCTTCTGTGATTATGTTAGCAGCATTCCAAACAGGATGGTGTCTATTCACCTTGGAACTGCCATCCAGAAATCCAGCAACTCTTGGTCAGTCAGTTGAGAGCATTTATAGGGTACTCTGAAACCCAGAAGCTCCTCATCCAGTTCCAGAGTCAGCTTTAGGGGAAAAGAGGCTCCCTGCTCATGAGTATTTCCTCCTTGCATTCTTCAAGTGGCATGGACCTTTATAAACCATTTCCATTTTGTTATGAAACTCTGCTAGGCACTGCTGTTCCCATTAGAGTATTTCCCTGCTATCAACTGGGACAGTATGATTATTTCAAGTATCAAGATCATTTTATGTACTTTGATTATAATGGTAGCTTCCATTGATGCCCCATAATAAGGTAGTAAATGCCCTTCAAGTGGAAATTTTCTTGTCTAGAGTTCTAGTAGTCATCGCTGGGTGCTCACAGACTTTTGCCATAAGTCCTAGTAAATGATCCACAGAGGGCTATCATATGGAGAATTTGTCCCCACTGGCACCCCAACTCCTATTCTGTACTCTGTGGGCTCAAGCAATCTTACTGCCTTTATCATCTCCAGTGTATATTGCTTGAAGGGCAGATTTACATGCCTTCTTTTTTACAGTTCTAGGTAAGGGGAACATTTCCCAGTCAGATATAATGTACATAATACAACATTTTTAAATTCAGGATATTATGGGGATACAAACATTTTGGTTACATGAAGTGCATTTGCCTCGCTTAAGCCAGGGCCACAAACGTGTCCTTCCCCCACACAGTGCACCCTGTCTGCATTAAATGTGGGTTTACCCACCCCACCCAGTCTATTGCCCACTCCTTTACCCTCCATCTGACCGGCACCCAGTGAGTATTGCTACCATGTGAGCACCTTAGTGTTGATTAGTTAGTACTAGTTTGATGGGGAGTACATGTGGTGCTTGTTTTTCCATCCTTGTGGTACCACACTTAGAAGGATGGGCTCAATCTCTGTCTAGGTGAGAGGTGCTAGATCATCATTGTTTTTTGTAGTTGAGTAGTATTCCATTGTATATATATGACACATTTTATTAATCCACTCATGTATTGATGGGCACTTGGGTTGCTTCCACATCTCTGCAATTGTAAATTGTGCTGCTATAAACATGTGAGTGCAGATGTCTTTGTTATAGAATGTCTTTTTACTTTCCACAGGGGTTGTACTAATTTTCAGTCCCACCAGCAGTGTAAGAGTGTTCCAATATCTCCACATCCACGCCAGCATTTGTTATTTTGGTACTTTATTTTGATAGAGGCCATTCTCACTGAAGTTAGGTGATATCTCATCGTAGTTTTGATTTGTATTTCCCTAATGATTGGAGATGTTGAGCACTTTTTTATATGTTTGCTGGCCATTATTCTTTCTTCTTTTGAAAAGTTTCTGCTCATGCCCTTTGCCCATTTTATTGATGGCATTGTTTGATTTTTTTTTTTCTTGTTGATTTTCTTAAGTTCTATATAGAGTCTTGTTATCAGCCCTTTATTGGATGTTTGGAAAGCAAATATTTTCTGCCATTCTGTAGGTTGTCTATTCACTCTAATGATAGTTTCCTTGGTTGCACAGAAGCTTTTAAATTTGATCAGGTACCATTTGTTTATTTTTGTTGCTGCTGCAATTGCTTTTGGAGTCTTCTTCATAAATTCTTTACCTAGGCCAATGTCTAAAAGAGTCTTCCCAACATTTTCTTCCAGAAGATAGAGATTCTTTTCCCCAATGTATACTTTTGTCTGCTTTGTTGAAGATTAGATGACAACATGAGGATGGCCTTTCATTTCTGATATTATTAATGTGATATTATTAATATATTCTGATATTATTAATGTGTGTAACAACTTTGTGTCTTAGTTAACCTGAATGGAGGTTTATTGGTTTGGTTAATCTTTTTAAAAGAGAGACTTTTGGTTTCATTGACTTTTCTCTGTTGTATTTCTATTTCAATTTGATTTATTTTTAATTATTTCCTTTCTTCTGCTTAATTTACATTTAATTTGCTCTTCTTTTTCCAGTTTTCTAAAGTTAAAACTTAGACTATTGATTATAGATCTTTTTTCTTTTCTAATACAGATGCTCCTAGACTTTTGATGGGCTTATGTCTCAATAAACCCATCATAAGTTGACAATGTTGTAAATCGAAAGTACATTTTTGACTTATGATATTTTCAATTTACAATGAGTTTATCTAGATGTAACCCCATCATAAGTTGAAAAACATACTGAACACATATTACTTTCACACCATCATAAAGTCTCATAAGTTAAACCATCATAAGTTGAAGACTATCCAAATGTATATTCAATGCTATAAATTTCCCTCTATGAACAGCTTTCCCACATCCTACAAATTTTGATAAATTGCATTTGCATTTTTATCCTAAATATTTTAAAATTTTTCTCAAGAGTTCTTTAACCCTGTTATTATTTGATGTATTGTGTTTCAAAAGAAGACAGAATAATGGCCAGCAAACATATAAAAAAGTGCTCAACATCTCCAATCATTAGGGAAATACAAATCAACACTACAATGAGATATCACCTAACTTCAGTGAGAATGGCCTCTATCAAAAAGTCCCAAAATGCTGGCGTGGATGTGGAGAGATTGGAACATTCTCACACTGCTGGTGGGACTGAAAATTATTATAACCCCTGTGGAAAGTAATTTGGAGATACCTCAAAGAGCTAAAAATAGAAATACCATTTGATCCAGTAATCCCACTACTAGGCATCTATCCAAAGGAAAAAAAGACATTCTATAACAAAGATATCTGCACTCAAATGTTTATAGCAGCACAATTCACAATTGCAAAGATGTGGAGGCAACCCAAGTGCCCATCAATACATGATTGGATTATAAAATTGTGGCATATATATACCATGGAATACTATTAAACTACAAAAACAATGGTGAACTAGCACCTCTTATATTTTCCTAGATAGAGATTGAGCCCATCTTTTGAAGTGAGATATAACAAGGATGGAAAAACATGTACCACATGTCCTTGCCATAAAATTGATACTAACTGATCAACATTAAGGTATTCACATGGTAGTCATACTCATCAGATGCTGGTCAGGTGGAGGGATAACCCCACAACTAATGGAAGCAGAGCACATTGTATAGGGGAAGGATATGCTTGTAGCCCTGGCTTGTGTGAGGCAAATGCATTACATGTAACCAAAATGTTTGTACCCCCATAACATCCTAAATTAAAAAATAACAAACAAAACAAAAACAATAACAAAAAAAGAAAGGCCACATTGCTGATCTCATAGACACAAATATATTACTATTATGAACAAGTCTATTCTGACAACATTGATAAACTACACAGTGATTCCTTGAAATACATAATCTAAGAAACTCACATGAGGAGAAACAAATAATCTTATTTGGCCTATGAGAAATTGAATCAATAATTAGTAACCTTCCAAAACAGAAAGAACTAGGCCCAGATAGGTTTACTGGTGAATTCTACCAAGCATTTAAGGGAAAAATTATACCAATTCTCTACAGTCTCTTCCAAAGAAAGAGGGAATACTTCCTAACTCATTCCAGGAGTTTAATAGTACCCTAGTTATCAAAATCAGACACAGACATTACAAGGAAGGAAAACTACATATCAATATCTCTCATGAATATAAATTTAAAAATCCTCAACAAAATATTAGCAAATCCAATCCAACAATGTATAAAAGATTTACACACCATGACCAAGTGGTTATACAAGGCTAGTGTAACATTTAAAAACTGATTAATATAAACTGTCAAATCAACAGGCTAAAGAAAAAAAAATATATATCAGTAGCATTTTACCAAATCTAATATCTACTCATAATAAAAAATCCTTAGCAAACTAGGAATAGAAGGGAACTTCCCAAACATGTTAAAGAATATTTACAAAGAATCTACAGCAATATCATACTTCATTGTGAGGAACTAGATGCTTTCCTGATAATATCATGAGCAAGATAAGGATGTTTCCCCAACCATTTCTATTTAACATCTTAGTGGAAGTTTTGCTTAATGCAATAAGACCAGAAAAGCATGTAAAAGGTATAGAGATATTGAAGAAAGAATTAAAATTATTTTTCCTTTTGGATTACATGACTCTATGTAGCACATCACAAAGAAGCAACAAAAGCATTCCTAGAAGTAACAAGTGATTACATCAAGGTTGCAGAATATAAGGTTAATATACAAAAGTCAATTGCTCTCTTGTATGCCTGGAGTGGTCAATTAAAAACATGACAAAATTTATATTCACAGCAAAAAGAATTGAAATACTTACATAAAAATAAAACAAGATATTTGTAAGATCTATATGAGGAAAATTACAAAATTCTGATGAAAGAAACAAAAAAGATCTAAATAGATGGAGAGTTTATCCATGTACATGGACAGCAAGAGTCAGTAAATTGTCAAGATTCAGTTCGTCCCAACTTGATCTATAAATTCAATTCAATCCCAATCAAAATCCCAGCAAGTCATTTTGTGGATACCAGCAAACTGATTCTAAAGTGTTTATAGAATGCAAAAGATCCATAATAGCCAACACAATCTTGAAGGAGAGCAATTGGAATACTGTCACTACTGAACTTCAAATCTTATTATAAAGCTGCAGTAATTAAAACAGTGAAGTACCAGAAAAAGTATAAACAAATAGATCAGTGATACAGATTAGACTCAGAAATAGATGTATACAAATATAGTCAACTGATCTGATCTTTGACAAAGGAGGAAAGGCAATTTAATTAAGAAAGTATAATCTTTGAAATGAATGATGCTGGCACAAGTGGACATCCACATAACAACAACAATAAAAATGAATCTAGGTACAGACCTTACACCTTTCACAAAAATTAACTCAAAATGAATTATAGACCTAAATATAAAACACGCAGTATTTTTTATAAAATAAAACTCTTAGAAGACAACATAGAAGAAAATCTAGGTGATGTGTTTTGCAGCAGAATTTTAGATACAACAGTAAAAAGCACAATCCATGAAGAAAAGAATTGATAACTTGGACTTCATTAAAATAAAAACTGTTCTGTAAAAGGCACTCTTAAAGAAATCAAAAGGTAGGTCACATACCTGGAGAAAATATTTGTGAAACACATATCTGATAAAGGATTGCTATTCAAAAACACAAAGAATTCTTAAAACTCAACAATGAGAAAACAATCTGATTTAAAAATTGGCAATAATTCTGAACAGACATCACCAAAGGAAAAAAAAAGATATACATGTAGATGGCAAATAAGCATATGAAAAGATGCTTTCTATCATATGCCATTAGGGAATTAGGGTGGGTCTAGAGTAACTTTATTTTAGGGAAGCTTTAGTCCTACAACTAAGATAAAATCTTATTCAGGTCACTACTGAATGCCTCTGGTTGAGCATTAAGGTATCTTCACTCCTGGTATTTGGAATTAAAATCTCTTCTGGTATTCTGTCAGCTCTTGGATCCATTCAGCTTATAGCTCCCTGGTCCTCTGAAACTACATTAGCTAACATCATAAATCACATAACTGCTATACTATTTAACACTGTTGTAGGTACTGAGGATATAGTAATGATCAAGGCATAAAGCCCTCTGCTCTCATATTGCTGTGTTTTACTAAGAAGGAAGCCATAATAAACAAGCAAAATTAGAAAATATAAGCTAATGTGATACATTATGATGAAAATAAAATAGGAATATGTAATAAAGAGTGGCTTTGGATTACTTTAGATTGGCCATCTGGGAAAGGGTCTCTGAGTAGGTAACTTTGTAGCTGAAGAATGATTATCAAAGTTTTAACCAGGCAATGATCTGGAATATCTAGAACAAAGATATAATTAAATCTTGGGTTGGGTTATTGAAAGAATTGTAAATGATTAACTGTGGTTGGGACATAGTGATTGAGGTTTGAGAAGAAGCAAGTACTGGATCATGTTGAGTTTTTTAAGTCAAGGTATAAATTTTGATTTTATTTTAGATGTAATGGGAAGTCACTGAAAGGTTTCAAGCAGGGGAATTAAATGATATAATAAATTTATAAAAATTACTTTATTTGTATAAATAATTCTTTGTAGGGATCCAAAAACAGAAGCAGTAAGGCTAGTTTTAGTAGTGTGTTTATTCATTAAGGATTTATTCCTGAATATCAGATAAGACAACTAGTATAATCCAACATAGTAGATAAAGATATATCTGAATCCAGAGTTGATGGTTTACAGACACTTTAGAGATTTGAGAGCCAAAAAGTAGATTTGGGAAATTCAAATGTCTATAAAAATTAGACAAGTAACTTGAGTGAGTAAAGTGTAAGAAATATAAGGACTAGTAAAACTTTAGTAAACCAGAAAGTCTATATAGTTTAAAGGAACAGATATGGCTCAGCTTCAGCTAATAATTGCTATGTGAGAATTCAGGCTCAAATCTGATTATTCTAGGGAAAATATTTGCATTTGCATTATAGTTTTTGTGCTTAGGGGAAATCCATTTATATATAATGTGTACATTTAAAGACCAAATCTTACAGGGTTGAGTTATAAACAATACTATTCATTACTATCCCAACTACTCCCTCAGAGAATCTGCTGTGTACATAAAAAGCTGTCTAAGAAATCATTCTTGAAACTACCTTTCATTAAGCCTGATATAGGGAGAGGGGAAAGTATCCCCCAGTTCTTCAAAAATAGTAGGAACTTGTAGACCACCCAAAATCTCTCCAAAGAAATCTTTCTAATCTCTAACGTGTCTCTTGGCCACCCTTGATTTCTCTTATTGAGTTGGGTGGCTATCTAAATTAGTGTCTAGTTTTCTCTTCAAATCTTTCTTTTTTTTATTTTAGTGTATTATGGGGATACAAGTGTTAAGGTTACATATATTGCCCATGCCCCTCTCCCCCCTCGAGTAAGAGCTTCAAGCGTGTCCATCCCCCAAACGTTGCACATCTTACTCATTGTGGTTGTATACACCTCTCCCCCCCGCCCTCCTCAGACCCTCCAGATACCCGATAAATGTTACTCCTATATGTCCACTTAGGTGTTGATCCGTTAATACCAATTTGCTGGTGAATATATGTGGTGCTTGTTTTTCCATTCTTGAGATACTTCACTTAGTAGAATGAGTTCCAGCTGTATCCAGGAATATACAAGAGGTGCTATATCACCATTGTTTCTTAAAGCTGAGTAGTACTCCATGGTATACATATACCACATTTTATTAATCCACTCATGAATTGATGAGCACTTGGGTTGTTTGCCACAGCTTGGCAATTGTGAATTGTGCTGCTATAAACATTCGAGTGCAGGTGTCTTTTTCATAAAGTGACTTTTGATCTTTTGGGTAGATGCCCAGTAGTGGAATTGCTAGTGCAAATGGTAGATCTACTTGTATCGCTTTGAGGTATCTCCATGTTGCTTTCCACAGAGGTTGAACTAGTTTGCAGTCCCACCAGCAGTGTAGGAGTGTTCCTCTCTCTCCGCATCCACGCCAGCATTTGTTGTTTGAGGACTTTTTGTAAAGGCCATTCTCACTGGAGTTAAGTGATATCTCATTGTGGTTTTGATTTGCATTTCCATGATGATTAGAGATGTTGAACATTTTTTCATATGTTTGTTGGCCATTATTCTGTCTTCTTTTGAGAATTTTCTGTTCATGTCCTTTGCCCATTTTTTGATAGGGTTCTTTGGTTTTTTCTTGCTGATTTTCCTGAGTTCTAAATAGATTCTAGTTATCAGCCCTTTAGCAGATGTGTAGCTTACAAAAATTTTCTCCCATTCTGTGGGTTGTCTGTTTGCTCTCTTGACAGTTTCTTTGGCTGTGCAGAAGCTTTTTAATTTGATCAGGTCCCATTTGTTTATTTTTGTTGCTGTTGTGATGGCCTTTGGGATTTTCTTCATAAATTCTTTGCCTAGGCCAATGTCTAGAAGAGTATTTCCAACATTTTCCTCTAGCATTCTAACAGTTTCACATCTAGGATTCAAGTCTGTTACCCAGCTTGAGTTGATTTTTGTGAGAGATGAAAGGTGTGAGTATTGTTTCAGTCTTCTACATGTGGCTATCCAGTTTTCCCAGCACCATTTATTGAATAAGGATTCTTTTCCCCAGTGCATGTTTTTGTCTGCTTTGTCGAAGATTAGTTGGCTATATGAGGCTATATGAGGATGGCTATATGAGGATTACATGTGGGTTCTCTGTTCTGTTCCACTGGTCAATGTCCCTGTTCTTGTGCCAGTAAAAAGCTGTTTTAATGACTATAGCCTTGTAATATAGTTTGAAGTCTGGTAAATTGATACCTCCTATTTTGTTTTTATTGCCTAGGATTGATTTTGCTATGCGGGGTCTTCTCTGGTTGCATACGAAACATAAAATTATTTTTTCTATATTTGTGAAAAATGATGATGGTATTTTGATAGGGATTGTGTTGACTCTGTAGGTCACTTTGGGTAGTATCGACATTTTAACAATGTTGATTCTGCTGACTCATGAGCATGGTATATTCTTCCATCTGTTTACATCTTCTGCTATTTCATTCTTCAGTGTTTCATAGTTCTCCCTGTAGAGGTCTTTTACCTCCTTAGTTAAATATGTTCCTAGGTACTTTATTTTCTTTGTTACTATTTTGAAGGGAATTGAGTCTTTGATTTGGTTCTAACTTTTACTGTTGTTGGCGTATATGAATGCCTCTGATTTCTGTGTATTGATTTTGTATCCTGAGACTTTACCAAATTTATTTATCAATTCAAGGAGTCTCTTGGTTGAATCCGTGGGGTTTTCTAGGCATAATATCATGTCATCAGCAAAGAATGAGAGTTTGATCTCTTCTGCTCCCATTTGGACGCTCTTAATTCCGCTCTCTTGTCTGATTGCTGTAGCGAGGACTTTCAGCACTATGTTGAACAGAAGTGGAGATAGTGGGCAACCTTGTCTAGTTCCAGTTCTAAGTGGGAATGCTTTCAATTTTTCTCCATACAGTATGATATTGGCTGTGGGTTTGTCATATATGGCTTATATCATTTTTAGGTAAGCCCGGTCTATGCCTATTATGTTGAGTGTTCTTATCATAAAAGGGTGTTGAATTTTGTCAAATGCTTTCTCTGCGTCTATTGAGAAGATCATATGGTCTTTGTTTTTGCTTCTGTTTATATGGTGAATTACATTTATAGATTTGCTTATGTTGAACCGTCCCTGCATCCCTGGGATGAAGTCTACTTGGTTGTGATGAATTATTTTCTTGACAAGCACCTGGATTCAATTGGCTAGGATTTTGTTGAGGATTTTTGCATCTATATTCATAAGGAATATTGCTCTGTAGTTTTCTTTTTTTGTTGCATCCTTTCTTGGTTTTGGTATCAGGGTTATGTTTGCTTCATAAAATATGTTGGGGAGTGTTCCATCCTTCTTGATGTTGTGGAATAATTTCTGTAGGATAGGCACCAGTTCTTCTTTGTAAGTGTGGTAAAATTCAGGTGTGAAACCATCTGGTCCAGGACTTTACTTTTTAGGAAGGTTTTTTTTACTGCTGTTTCAATTTCAATACTTGATATTGGTCTGTTCAGGAATTCTATTTCTTCCTGGTTGAGCCTAGGGAGGCTGTGTGTTTCTAAGAAATTGTCCATTTCCTCCACATTGTCCAGTTTGTGTGCATAAAGGTTTTAGTAGTATTCATAAATTATATCTTGTATCTCCATGGCATCAGTTGTAATTTCTCCTTTATTGTTCCTGATGGAGCTTATTAGAGATTCTTTTTTTCTGCTTTTCATTAGTATAGCCAGTGGTGTGTCAATTTTGTTTATTTTTTCAAAGAACCAACTTTTTGTTTTATTAATCTTCTGTATAGTTTCCCTGTTGTCAATTTTGTTTAGTTCTGATTTGATCTTAATGGATTTCACCACTTCTGCTGGGTTTGGGGTTGTTATGTTCTTCTTTTTCCAGCTCTTTGAGATGATTCATTAGGTTGTCTATTTGTGATCTTTTTGACTTTTGGATATAGGCATTTATGGAAATAAACTTTCCTCTCAGGACTGCTTTAGCTGTGTCTCACAGGTTTTGGTAACTTTTGTCACCTTGTTGTTTAGTTCAAAGAATCTTTTGATTTCCATCTTGATTTCCTCATTTATGAATTGATCATTCAGCAGAAGGTTGTTTAGTTTCCATGACTTTGTGTAGAAATGAGAACTCCTGTTAGGATTGATTTCTACATTTATTCCATTATGGTCTGAAAAGATACATGGTATAATTTCTATTTTTTAAAATTCTTTGAGACGTGCTTTGTTTCCTAGGTATGGTCAATCTTAGAGAATGACCCATGGGCTGATGAGTAGAATGTATATTCAGTGGTTTTGGGGTAGAATGTCCTGTATATGTCAGTCAGGCCCATTTTTTCTAGGGTTCTGTTTAAGTCCATTATGATTTTCTGTTTGGAGGATCTGTCCTGTGCTGGCAGTGGGGTGTTAAAGTCTCCAACTATTATGGTGGTGGTGTTTATCCATTTGTTTAGATTTAGTAGAGTTTGATTTATGAATCTGGGTGTATCAAGGTTGGGTGCATATATATTTAGAATTGTTATGTCTTCTTGTTGAACTGTCCCCTTCACCATTATATAGTGACCTTCTTTGTCTTTTATTACTTTTGTTGATTTACAAACCAAGTTATCTGTAATCAGCAATGCCATGCCAGCTTTCTTTTGGCTTCCGTTTGCTTGAAATATTGTTCTCCACTCCTTTACCTTTAGTCTAACTGCATCCTTGCAGGTTAGATATGTCTCCTGAAGGCAGCATATACTAGGCTTGTGTTTTTTTATCCATTCAGCCAGCCTATGTCTCTTGAGTGGGGAGTTCAAGCCATTCACATTTATTGAGATAACTGATAGGTGGGGCAGATTTCTGTTCATTATGTTGGGTTGAACTTTGTTGCTTTGTTTTCTCTCTTGAGTTGTTGTGGTATCTGGGCTTTGATCTTTAGTTTTGAGTAGATTTACATTCATGAGTGTTTATTTTGCTGATCCATGGGTAACACTGTTTTGAGTACTTCTTGAAGGGCTGGTCTTGTCTTGGTGAATTCCCTTAGTCTTTGCTTATCTGAGAATGTCTTGATTTCTCTTTCATATACAAAACTAGTTTTACAGGGAATAAGATTCTAGGCTGGGCATTGTTCTGTTTCAGAACAGTGAGAATGGGGCCCCAGTCTCTCTTTGCTTGTAAAATCTCAGTAGCGAAGTCTGGTTTTATTCAGATTGGCTTTCCCTTGTATGTTACTTGCTTCTTTCGTCTTATAGCTCTTAGAAGGGCCTCTTTAGTTGATACTTTGGTCAGTCTGATGACTGCATGTCATGACGTCTTCCTGTTTGCATTGAATCTCCCAGGGGTCCTCTGAGCTTCTTGAACTTGTATATCGAGATTTTGAGCAAGGCCTGGGAAATTTTCCTCTATTATATCTTCAAATAACTTGTCCAACCCTTGAGTGTTGTCTTCTTCCCCTTCTGGTAATCCTATGACCCTCACATTAGGTTTCTTCACATAATCCCACATCTCTTGTAGGCTTTGCTCTTTTCTCTTGTTTCTCTGTTGTATCTCTGTGACTGATTTATTTAATTGGAAGGTGTTATCTTCAATCTCTGACATTCTTTCTTCTGCTTGATCTACCCTGTTCTTGAAGCTTTCCACTGTATTTTGTAATTCCCTGAATTGATTCTTCATTTCCAGGAGTTCGGTTAAACTTTTCTTCATTGTATCAATTTCTTTAGTGAATTTGTGTTCCAGGTCCTGGAATCTTTTTGCGTTTCCTTTGTGTTGGTTATCCAGTTGTTCTTGTAGGTTGTTGAATTTTCTTATGATCCACATTCGAAATTACTCTTCTGTCATTTTGGTTGCCTGATTTTGGTTGCTGTCCATTTCTAAGGGGCTGGTGCTTCTCTTTGGGTGTGTGGTTTACATTTGGTTCTTTATATTTCTGGAATTCCTTCACTGATTTCTTACCATGTCGATCTGTTGTTGCTTCTTTCCTTTAGGTTTTCGTTTGGGTATTCACATGCCTTGTTTAGTTTCTGAGCCGGTAGATGGTGTTTGTGGGTGAGATTCAACCACACCTTGCATGATGAGTTAGTAGGTGCTGTGAAAAGGCTGTGCAGGATGCCTTCCCTGTCAGTAGGTGGCGCTTGCTTGGAAGAACAGGCTACGCTGTTGTTTTTGTGTCCTGTAACTAGCTCTTGTTCCTCTAGAGAGGCACTCTAGTGCCTCAGGTGGTGGGTGGGGCCCTGGGACTTCTAGGTGTGTCCTTTTCTCCCCCTCAGTGAGGGCTGGTCTAGGAGTGGGTCTAGGCAGAACTGGGTTGGGTAAGCCTGCCCTCAGGCACCACAAATGCCATTAGCAGGGGTCAAAGTTCTGTTCTCTGCTTCCAGGAAAAGCTAACAGGGAGGGGCTGGAATGGCCCTGCTCAGTCAGAAAGTCTGTGTGTGGGGTAGGGGCTGTCTGAGACCCACAGTCTGGGCGGGCCTCATTTCTCCACCCTCTCCAACTCTGTGGCCACTCTTGGGCCTCTGCCAGCAGGCTAGACCTCACTCCACCAGGCCTCCTCTGGCTATGATGCCGGCCGGGAGGTTCCTTGTGCAGGATCACTGCCGGGGCTGGGTGCAAGGTCTCCCTTTTGGAAGAGGGTTGCCCTCTAGGACGCTGATCTGCCCCTGAAGGCACACTCACCTCAGTAGGCTGTTGAAGAATATTTCTTCTGTGCCCTGGGCAATGGGAGACCTTGGTGCACAGGATCTGGTATACAGGTCTGACCTGTGGGCCCCAGAGTTCAAACTATATCCCCACCAGGGAGAGGAGTGCCAGTCCCAATTCTTCTATGGGGAGCGCAAGTTGGGTCTATATCTTTCATTCTCAGGGTCTGCCCTGTTCTCCTGGGATCCCTGTGCCAGCAGCAACTGAGACGGCTGGTGGGTAGGGAGCTCACTCTCTATGTTCCCCTCAGTCAGCTGTAGGGCCCCAAATGGGAAGGTCCCATTCCTTGGAGGTGCTTCTGGCTGGTGGCTATGTTGTCTCTCTCAGCAGCCGCCGATAGGGTTGGGGGAGGGGAGAATGAGACAATATGGTGCCTGCCATGCGGCTCGGGTCTGTGCACAGGGAAATACCCTACAGGAGTTGGGAGCCTGGTCCTGCGTTCACTACAGGCTTACCACTCACTGGTGGTGGCCGTCTCTGGGCTGGTGTCTGCAGGTCTCTTCACCTGCTGGGGAGCCCACCAGCAGTCCAAGATGCAAGGGAGGGGAGAGTCAATCGCTTCACCTATCCTTGCCGCTGGTCTCAAGGCTGCTCCAGAGGTCTCTGCTTCCAGTTCTCCTCCGTAACCTCTTCCCATGGAGTCTCCCGTGGTCTCAGGTACCCCTCCTTCTGACCGTTGTCCGATGTATGCTTTTCTTCTTCTTCTAATTTCTCCTAGAATCTGTCTTTTCTGCAGAGACACTATGTCTGGCAGTGTTTCTCATCTGCCATCTTCATCATCCTCTCCCCCTCTTCAAATCTTTCTAAGAGTGTCTAGTGCCTTGCTTTGGAACTTGGGGAATATTTGCCACTTAGTTTTGGAGACTTTAGTTTTAAAAAGTATCATTTTAATATTCTGTTAGTAGAATTCTGTTATATAGAATGTTAAAATGATGATGTTCTAGGCATTAAGGAATTAAGTGATTTTCTCAAGTTCATAAAACTAGTTAGTGATAGAACTGGGATTCCAACCCAGGATTTTCTGAATCAATTGCTCAAGTTTTACCTACTTTTTTGTTATCTTTATTATCATTTAATTTTTATGATTCTATTTATAAGTAGAAAATCTGTATACTATATTTATATCTTTATGGGCCTGTAGATGTTATAGAGAAGAAAAAATTTACTCAACCCTCTTAAGTTTTATACTTGAGACTGCAAATTAAACTGACAAAAGATAGATTAATGGGAGAAAAAGTGTACAAATGATGATTATGATGATGATATTTTAAATTTTACCTGTATGGGGCTTCACAGAAAAGAAGCGATAACCCAGAGAGGTGATTATATTTGAAAGCTTCTATACCATTTTAACAAAGGGCAGTAAAATGTGTGGAAATGACTAGACAAAGGAAAAGGGGTTTGGATTTCTAGGAGTGGTAAATCATGCAAAGGTAAATATATGGGGAAACTAATGAAGAATAAGAGTTATTTTTGTAAGGTCTGTTTGTGCAGACTCATCCTCTGTGCTTTCTGTTTTCTTTATGGCTGTAAAACTTTTCTGGAGAGGAGATTTATAGCAGTCCTCACTTCTCATAAGTTTCTGCTTTTAGTCAGATAAGGAAGCTCTGAGAAGACTTCTTTCTGTATCTGTTGATTCTCAATTATCTTTATCTCAAAATAATCCATATGCCAAAATCAGCATATTTTGGGGTGGCATATTCTGGTCCCCTTCAATGTGAGTGTATATTTTTCTACTTAGGGGATTATAAATATGTATATACATGGGACTCCTAAATTCTATAAACAAATGTTCAAAATATGTCTCATTCCATTTAAGAACGAGAGACATATAAGCCTGATATATTACTGATAGTACATTCTGAAAGATAGTACTTAACTTTATGTGGTTAATTATGATTTAAGGAAATCAGTATAGCAAAAGGGAAAAAATCCATTAAATTACCTATGAGATAGTTAAGGTTAGAGAGCATAGTTTTTAGTTTTTGAAAAGTGGCATAGGTAGTGTTTTCTTATACAGGGAAAGCTGAAGAGTAAGAGTATTTAACTAGAAGTTGGGAAATAAGACTACTAGTCGTGAGTTTGCCAGTTTTTAAACAGGTAACATTAGCCAAATCACAAATGCTGAGTTTGCTTGTTTGTAAATCGAGAATAATAATACCTACCTTGCATACTTCATAGATTTGTTCTGTAAAATGAGATAGTATATTTAAATGTTACTGGCAGACTATTCTCCATAAGTCTTTAATATTTCCTACTCTTCTGAGAAGAGACATTGATACTTTTGTTCTGGACTACCTTTTCTGGTATGTTTGTATAATAAATAGCATTTCCAGGTAAAGATAGTATATCCTGGGAAATTATTTGCTATCTAGGATAACGAAGATGGTGTCTCCACCCGAACAAAAATTAGGCAGGTTTGGCAGACACACCATGGAAAATATTGGCATTTCCTAAGCTTGAGATTTATTATCTATGATGCAAACTCATTTTGTGTGTCATATCTACTCATGCCACTTTTCAGTCACTCCCATGAACTGTGGGTCTAGAGGATCTGAGGTAAACATGAAACTCATGCTGCTTGCAGTGCCATGAATGATAAAGTTTTTTGTCTCTGACCTAGAGGTCTCATTTCTTCTGGTAGCATTTAGGAAATTCTAAAAGGCTCACTTTATTAGCTTCCATGTAGGGTCTTCATATTTCTTAAAAAAGTATTTTACAACCTGTAGAAATATTACATTTTATGATTAATGTTTGATTTAGTTAAACTCTCAGCAAACATCATGATGAGTTTAACACTTAATTGTTGTTCCTTGTTTATAGGCTCTGCTTTACCAGGCTATTTGCAGAGATATTTTAGGATAGGAAATCCTCTGAATACAAACCATAACCTAAATATGTTAAAATGATTAAGGAATTGTGTGTGTGTGTGTGTTTTATTAACCTTGTCAGTCAAAAATGATATGAGGGCATTTTAAATATCTCCCCTCTTCTCTTCCTTTTCCTTTGCAAAAATACTTTGAGTTCTCTAGCATTGTAGTGATTACATTAGTGTCATATTTCTACTGTGACAAATTATTAGAAACTTAGTTGTTTAAATGATACAGAGTTTATTATCTTATAGTTCTGGAGATCAGAAGCCCAAAATGGGTCTCAGTTGGCTAATATCAATGTGTTTGCAGAGTTCTTCTTTGTGGAGGCTTTAGGGGGGAATTTGTCTTTTTTTTTTCCAGTTTCTAGAGGTTGCCCTCATTCTTTGGTTCCTAGCTCCCTTTCATATTCAAAGCCCTAAGTGGTTAGTTGAGTCTTTTTCATATTGCATCACTCTGACACTGACTCTCCTGCCTCACTCCTTCACTTACAGGGACCCTTGTGGTTCCAGTGAGGCCACCTGGAAAATGCAGGATAATCTCCCTATCTCACGGTCAGCTAAATAGCAATCTTAACTCCATCTGCAACCTTAAGTTCTCTTTGTCATATAACATAACATATTCAAAGATTCCAGGGATTGGGATGTGGACATCTTTGGGGTAGGAGGCATTATCCTGCCTATTGCATTGGTAATCACCCTGTATTTCATTGTTTATCTTTTTCCTTCATAAATCCTCACCTCTCAATTATTTGTTTTATCTTATTCACCTTTCTCTATCACCAGAAAGTTTGGCTACTCTCTAATCTGTCACTCGATTTCTCTTTAGTGACATGCAGAAGGGCCAGAAATAATCTCTTTTGGAAATAATAATTTAACCAGTAAAATTCCTTGAAAAATTATACATACAATGTATATTTGTTAAAGAAGTTAAGGAAATTATCAATTGAAAAACTGTATGTAAATTAATAGATGCATTAGAATTAATTTTAATTTTCAAAGCAGAATTATTTTAAAATCACTAAATTTTCATTAAGTTCAGAAACTTTAAATGGATTGTTTGCTGTATAATACACAAATTATTATGCTACTAAGAAATGGAAATAATAACTTTTGAACACTGTAGCAGAATGTTTTACAGTATTTTTCTTTTCTCTATTTGATATTATTGATAATGGAAAAATTAATTGATACTCCATACCTTATTTGACCAATGGCTATAAATTATTGAAGTATGCCCCAAAACATATGTGGCCTCTCTTTCTTCAAAAATCATACAAGGCTCTTATAGTGATTATGTGATATTTAACTGTATAACTATCCACTTCTACCCTGTGTTCCCAGAATATCTCTTACATTTTCTACAATAGAAACATCAAAATTATTTTGAGGGGATCATTTGGAAATATTGCTTAATTTTGTCTACAGTCAGTTTCTTTAAGTAAAATATCATTTTTCTTTGGAGACCTTGTATAAACAGTTGTTGGTAGTAAACAAAATAAAATTAAAACCTTTTACGAATTTAAATAGTAAATCAGTGTATTGATATAGTGCTTACATTGACAAAGCATTTCTTAAAACCCAGTGATTTAACAAATATTTTTAAAGTTCTAAGTGCCAAGCTTTTAAGGATCTAAAATAATCATAATGCTACTGAATACTGTGGATTACTAATGTTATATTTTCTTCCAAGAAGGAGATTAATCCATGTGTGAAAAATCTAATTAAAATTAGAAACAATCCAGTTTCAAGGGTGTGATTCATGGAGTTAGTTCCTAGGAGCAATAATTGAGTTAGTCATGACCCCTTCAGGAAATAGAGGGACACATAGAAGTATAATTGAAGAGAGTTTAAAGAAAGGACTACTTATGAGTATGGCCCAGTACAAGGGAAGCACTCAGTGGGCAGTGTGTTAGTCTGCTCAGAGTACTATAACAAAATACCACAGACTGGATGGCTTAAACAACAGATATTTATTTCTCACAGTTCTGGAGGCTGGAAAGTCTAGGTAGATTTCATTCTGAGGCCTCTTCTCTTGGCTTTTAGGCAGCCACAATCATGTATTTCCACAACCTCTTTGTGCATGTGCAGAGAGAAAACGAACTCTCTGGCATCTCTTGTTATACAACCACTAATTCAAGGCCCTCCTATTATGACATCATTTAACCTTAATTACTTCCTTAGACACCCTTTCTCCAACTACAACCACACTGGAAGTTAGGGCTTCAACATATCAATTTTTGGGGGGCAGGTTGGACACAAATATATAGTCCATAATAGCCAGCAATGGTAGGAAGCCATATGCAAGCTAGGGTTGCAAGTAGTATGTGCTGTTACTCCTTGAGAAGTTTTAATCATAGAAGTAGAGCTGTTAGAAATGAGCTGTGACTCAGAAGTGAGATACTGTCAAACTATGACATGGTCTTACCCTCCAACTTTTTTTTTACATTTATTTATTTTTATTTCATCATATTATGGGGGTACAAATATTGTTAAGGTTACATATATCGCCCTAGCCACCCCCACCCCCACCGTGTTAGAGCTTCAAGTGTGTCCATCTTCCAGGTGGTGCGTATCACACTCATTATGTTAGTATACACCCATCCCCTTCTCCCCTCTCCCACCTACCCACCACCCGATAAAAGTTTTTTGGGTTTTTTTGACATTTTGGTTACATTTTATATCTTTGCCTTTCCCTAAGAAGGGTTAGAGGTACTCAAGTCTAAGAAACAACAGCAAGCTAGCACTATTTATACTATCCTGGATTAAGCTTAAGCCCATTATCCAAAGTGAGGCAACACAAGATCAGGAAAATGGGCTCCACGTGTACTTGCCATCAAATTGGTACTGACTGATTACAACTATGGTGCTCAAATGGTGGTAGTGCTCCCCAGGGATTGGGGGGGGGCGGGGAACCCACATCTTAGGGATGTGGTGAGCATTGTGGAAGAGAAGGGCATACCTCTACCCTCCAACTTTTACCTACAACCTTCCTGGAGTTCAGAGTCCTAAGGAATTTGCTTTTCATTAGTCTCCCAAGATGCAGAGAAGGGTAGAAAAAAGTAGAAAATGGATCCAGTCAGGTGAATGGAGCATAAGCATCACAGTTACATAAGTTATCTTTTCTAACTCACAAATTATGGGACTCTCACTCCACTGAGATTTCAAGTTGACTTAGTTTTAAGCCATAGGTGGAGAATGCCTTTATTAGAAAATCAGAATTCTGTACCATCTCTGTTTATACTACTGGCAAGCTTTGTTATCTTTTTATTTAGAATATTTCTAAAGATTAAAATAATCAACACAGGCCAACTTTTACCTATTATTTTATCTTATGCATAAATCTTGCTCTATGCATGGTTTATGTCCCAAAGTACAGCAAGTAACAAGTTGATCACTTCACCATCATCTAACAAGGATCAATAACTTTTCAGCTTGCAATAGTGCATCCTCATTTCTGTTACTTTGCCTCATTCACTTAGCCAAAATTCCACATTTAGATTCTGTTTTTGTACTACTTAAATTATAAAAACAACTTCTATATCAATTATGGTTCTTAGTGAACAACAGGAAACTAACTGGTTGATTAATTAGGAAGTTCATTAAAAGGATTTATTGGGTAACTCACTTGGACAGCTGGAAAAATGGGTTCAAGGCAAGTTTCCAAGACCAACACTGAATACCATGCTATAGAAGTGACCTGAGGTGAGTGTATTGATGCTGTTAAAACAAATGAGGATCTCTTCCCCCACTGTAACCTTATTGCATGTAGGAAGAATTTAGGGAGGGAAAAGACTAAAAGATAAACAGCAACACCCATAAGGCAGACAATTGAGACCCCTATAAGGAATTTGGGTATATTCTGATGGCAGTGAACTTTTAAATAGGAGTAGCATTATAACAAGATGACTCAGGATGCAGTGTGGAGAACAGATTTGGAAACAAGGTGTATTAGTTAGGATTCTCCAGAGAAACACAACCAATAAGATATATGTATATGTGTGTGTATATGTAATTCTAATTCTGTCTGTGTACCTATATCTATCTATCAACTATCTAAATATATTTAAAGAAATTGGCTCACACACTGTGGGGGCTGGCAAGTCCAAAATTTGCAGGGCAGGTTGGCAGGCTGGAGACCCAGGGAAGAGTTGATGTTGTAGTCTTACAGTCACAGGCAGTCTGGAGATAAATTTTTTTCTTTCCCAGGGAATGTCAATCTTTTCTCATAAGTCCTTCAATTAATTAGATGAGATTCATCCACATTATGAAGGTAATCTGCTGTACTCAAAGTCAACTCATTTAAATATTAACCACATCTGAAAAATATCTTCACAGCAAGATATGGACTGGTATTTGACCAAAAACTGGGTACCTAAATGGACACATAAAATTAGCCATCACATGAGGAGACAAGTTAAGAAGGAGTTGCAGTGGGAAAGAGATGATTGTTGAGCAAAAATAGAGGCACTCAAGAGATATTTAAAAATAGAATTGATGAACATAGCATGTTGGATTGGGAGTGGAATCGAGGATAACAGTCAGGCCTGACCATCTTAGTGGATGATGTTGCCAGTCAATGAGGTAAGAAACAGAAAAAGCAAAGCAGAATTTGAACAGGAAGACAACTTCAGTTTGTTACATGCTAAGATTTTTGTGGTATGTTCAAGTAAAGCAATACATTAGGCAATGAGACATTTTTTACAAAACATAGGAGAGAATTCTGAGCTGCAGATAAAGATTTGGGAATCATCAACATATAATGGTAATTGAAGACTGGGATGACCCAGGAGGAGTGAGTAAAGTATGAAAAGAAGTATAGGAAGTATAGAAGTCTAGAAAAGAGGTATAGAAGTCTAGAAAATAACTTAGGAAAATATATAAGAAACAGAAGAAAATAATTTCCCAAAGGAACCTAAGAGATGATGGCCAAAAATAAATAAGTTGGAGAGTGTGGTTATTATAAAAAGGTAAGGGAAGAAGAGTGTACGAAGAAGAAAGTTTGATCATAAAGTCAAGTACTGCAAGAGGGGTCAAGTTGGAGAAAGACTGAAAAGTGATTATTGAATTTAGCTATTACAAAGTTATTGGTAACTTTATTATCTGTTAGATAATTAATTCACATGATTTTTATGGAATATCTACCCACCTGGTGTTAAACCAGTATATTACTAAGTACTCTGTAATTGTATTTCTAACTCTAGCATTGACTGTTATATTGTCTCAGAACTTATAATTTCTTAGATAAATTATAGTCTTTTATGTACAATTCTATACTTTGAGTTCTGTGAAGATTTGTTATATAAACTAAATGTCACCACTTAAAAGTATAAAGCAGATTGTGAAAACATGAATTAAACTGATTAATAAATTATTACTTTAAGAAATGCTTAGAAGATCTTGAGATATTTTAAGTCTTAATTAAAACCAGTATATTGTCATGCTATTTCTGTGGTTTTTTTAGATGGATTCTGTGCAAGTCTTTTAAATAGGAACTACTGAAATAGCATTAGGAAATTAAGCTTTGGATATTATTTTAAAATGAGCATATTTAAAATATCACTCTCTATCTACTTAGCAAATAGAGGCTAGTGGTATGGACAAAGGTAGATAAACTTTATTTTACTTCTGAATTGTTACTAGATGACACTGTCATAAAACGTATCTCCCATATTTATAATCCCACAAATTGTCCTCTCCAAAAATAAGGCCCACACTTTTTGCTATGATACTTGAGTAGCTGGGCTCTTCCTTCTTGTGCTGAGCATTCACCAAGTAAGGGAGGCTAGTTTCTTAACTGCTAAACTTCAGTTTGTGAGTCTGGTATTGACAGTATTCAGAATTCCCTATTATTTGTGGATAGTGTACCCTTTTATCAGTAGATAGGAAGATTTCATCTTCACTTGGCAGCAGAATGAATTTAATTTTTTGCATGAGTAAGGACGATTCCTAGTTTTATGGTTACCTATGGAAGCATGTGGACTCCCACCCAAAATTTAGTTCTGATGTCGAGAATAACGATGTGTCACACACCCCAACAGAGTGTGCAAAGGTGTGTTACTTATATAATTAAGGTCTCTGGAGAAAGCGGGGAAGACCTCTTAAGCAAGTCCAAAATGGCTTGAGAGAGTAAGGAAAGGAGACTGGCCTAAATTTTGTCTTGGTTATGTGGTAGGGCTGGGGTGGGAGTTCCTCCATCAGGACAGGGCTTGCATGTTTTGAATCCCCTTCTGGCACTAACAGAGAAAACAACCAGATGTGAGCACAGGGGGAAGAGGAAAGTAGAGTGAGGCTTAAAAGCTGTCAACAGTCAGATATCAAAAATTGGAGTCAGAGCCCTCATTATACTAGTTTCTTTCTCCATAGCTACACAGAAGTATTAATCTGTGGAGATGAAGGCAATTGTTGAGAGTACAAATTTTTTCTATGTGGAAAACTTAGCTATTTACATATTATGATTTAAAGAAACAAATTTTTATTAATTTTGTCAAAAAAAGGCTATCAGGATTTTATTTAATTTTAATGAGTCTAGATCAATTTAAGGAGTGTTGTCATCTTGACAATATTAAGTCTTCTAATTCATGAACATGGTATATATCTTAATTTATTATGGTCTTCAATGTCTCTTTGCAATGTTTTGTAACTTGCAGTGAACAGGTCTCAAAATATCTTTTGTTAAATGTATTCCAAAGTATTTTTGATGTTGTAAAATATATAAATGTTCTTTTGTAGTAGATAGGAATACAATAGATATTTTAAATTTCGATTTTGTATTCTGCAACCTTATTAAATTATTCGTTTCAGTAGCATTTTATGATGTTCTTATGGTTTTCAACTTTTTGTTCTTTTTAATTTCCAAATGTTAAAGGGGCACAAATGTTTTAAGTTACACAAATCACTTTTGTAATGCTTGAGTTCCAGCTATAGGTGTGCCTGTCATTCAAATAATGTTCACTGTACCCATGAGGTAGGTTTTTGCCTTTCCTCTCTTTTCCCCTCCCCCGGGTTGATATCCACTGAGTTTTACTTCCCTCTGTGCACACATGTGCTCATTGATTGGTTCCAATTTAAGAGAGAGTACATATGGTATTTGTTTCTCCATTCTTGAGATACTTCACTTAGGAGAATGGTCTCCAGTTCTATCCAGACTATTGCAAAATGTATTAATTCATCTTTTTTATAGCTGAGTAGTACTCCATGGTATACATATATCACATTTGATTAATCCACTCATGAATTGATGGCACTTGAGTTGATTCCACATCTTTGCAATTGAGAATTGTGCTGCAATAAATATTCGAGTACAGGTGTCTTTCTGATGAAAAGTCATCTTTTCTTTTCGGTAGATAACCAATAGTGGGATTGCTGGATCAAATGGTAGGTCTACTTTTAGTTCTTTGAGAAATCTCCACACTGTTTTCTATAGAGGTTATACTAATTTGCAGTCCCACTAACAGTGTATAAGTGTTCTTTTCTCCATACATCCATGCCAGAATCTATTGTTTTGGGACTTTTTATTAATAATAAAAGTCATTTTAACTGGGGTAAGGTGATCTCTCATTGTGGTTTTAATTTGCATTTCCCTGGTGATTAGTGATATTATTCATATGTTTACTGCTATTTGTCTTCTTATGAGAAGCTTTTGTTCTTGTCCTTTACCCACTTTTTAATAGGATTGTTTGTTTTTGTTCTGCTGATTTGCTTGAGTTCTTTGTAAATTCTGGATAGTAGCCCTTTATCGGATGTATAGCTTGTGAATGTTTTCTCCTATTCCGTAGGTTGGATGTTTCCTCTGTTGATTGTTTCCTTAGCCATGTAGAATCCTTTTAGTTTAATCAAATTCCATTTATTTTTGTTGTTGCCATGATTGCCATTGGGGCCTCAGTCATAAATTCTTTGCCTAGGCTAATATCTTGAAGAGTTTTTCCTACATTTTCCTCTAGAATTCTTATGGTTTTATGCCTTAAATTTAAGTCTTTTATCCATCTTGGATTAATTTTTGTGAGTGGTTAGAGGTAAGAGTCCTGTTTCATTTTTCTGCATTTAGCCTTCCAATTTTTCCAGCACCATTTATTAAATAGGCTTATTTTCCCCAGTGTACATTGTCTGCTTTGTCAAAGATCAGTTGATGGTAGGGAGATGGTAATACGATGCCTCCAGATTTGTTCTTTTTGCTTAACATTACTTTGGCTATTGGGCCTCTTTGCTGGTTCCAAACAAAGTGTAGAATTATTTTTTCTAGATCTGTGAAGTATGATGTTGGGAATTTGATGGGGATTACATTGAATTTTTAAATCATTTGTCTTGTTCAAGTTCTAAGGGGCAATGATTTCAACTTCTCCCCATTCACTATGATGCTGGCTGTGGGTTTGCCATATATGGCTTTTCTAATTCTGAGATATGTTCCTCTGAGATATGTCTAGTTTGTTGAGGGTTTTTGTCATGAAAGGGTGCTGGATTTTGTCGAATGCTTTTTATACATCTATTGAGATGATCGTATGGTCTTTGTTTTTGCTTCTGTTTAGGTGGTGAATGACTTTTATTGATTTATGTATGTTGAACCTTCCTTGCACCCTTGGGATGAAGCCCAGTTTGTCATGGTGTTACTTTTTTGATGTGGTGTTGTAGTCAGTTTGCTAGTATTTTATTGATTTTTGTATGTATATTCATAAGGGATGTCAGTCTGTAGTTTTCATTTGTGTGTGTGTTCTTTCCTGGCTTTGGTATCAAGGTGCTACTGGCTTTGTAAAATCAGTTGGGGAGTATTTCCTCTTCAATATTATGGAATAATTTCTGTGCTATGGGTACCAGGTTTTCTTTGTAGGTCTAACAGAATTTGGCTGTGAATCCTGTAGGGGAGTAGTTGAGGCAGGCCCGTGAGGAGATCAGTTGTTTCTCCACATGGAGCCAAGTCCCTAAAATAAGAGTTGCTACAGAGGATAAGGAAATTGATAGGCAACAGAGAGAAATAAAATAATACACAGACTAAGGTATAGTTTATAGTTTTATATATATAAAAAAATCAGATATAACAGATATAACACAGTGAGGTATTTAGGAGACTGGCATATCTCCATAAATGCCAGCAATATGTTTGATTTGTACAGGTTTATATAATCACAGATATCAATTACCAGTTGTCAGGGTAACATATTTGCATATCAGGGAATGCACTTGCTAGGGGATAATCTACCTAGGTGAACAAACAGATACAAAGTCTTTCAGGGACTAACTACTAAGTTGTAAGAGGTAGTTGTCAATTAACAAAGGTATAACAAAAGAGGTATAATGACTCTATATTTCTTTGATTAGTTATGGTGGACTTAAAGGTAGACAGACAGGAGAGAGCAGGAAGCACATCTCTATAAAACAGGTTGCTTATAACCACCGAGGCACATCTCTGGGAAAAGTGCACTCATTGTCTCCGGCTCCCATCCTGTGGGCCATGTTTGCCTTGCCTTGTCTTTCAAGATACAGGAAAGCTCACAAATTTTGAGATACTGGGAAGCCTTCCTGGAAAACATCCCTACAGGAGATTTGAGAGCTTTCCCATTATAGCAGCCTCTAATTGAACCATTGAGTCCATACATTCCTTCAAGGCAAAACCCTGCAAACTCCTGTTTCTGTCTTTAATATAGTAATATGGGGTTGTACAATAAAATAATGGTCTTATGAGCCACATCTCATTAATTCCTCAATCATATTTCTCAACAGAATCCATCTGGTCCAGTGCTTTTTGTTGTTGTTGTTGGGAGGTTTTTATTAGTTTCAATCTCACTTTTTGTTATGGGTCTATTTTGGAGTTCTGTTTCATCCTGGTTGAGTCTTGGGAGGTTGTGTGTTTCCAGGAACTTGTCCATTTCCTCTACATTGTCTAGTTTATGTGCATAGAGATTTACATAGTATTCATTGATGATGTTTTCTATTTCTGTGATATCAGTTGCAATGTAACCTTTTTCATTTCTGATTGAGCTTATTTGGGTCCTTTCTCTTCTGTTCTTGATTAATCTAGCAAGAGGTCAGTCAATTTTGTTTATCTTTTCAAGGAACCAACTTTTTGTTTCATCTTTTGTAGGTTTTTTTTTTTTCATTTCCATTTTGCTTAGTTCTGCTCTGAGCTTTGTTATTTCTTTTCTTCTGCTAGCTTTGGGTTTGGTTTGTTCATTTTCTCTAGTTCTTGAGATGTGACATTAGGTTGTTAATTTGTGATCTTTCACTCTTAGTAGTTTTTCCTTTTACTCTTCAAAGAATATGTATTCTATTATTGTTGTATGGTGTGTTCTATTATGTCAATTAGGTCAAGTTGATTGAAAATGTTTTACTTAAGTCTTCTTCATTCTGTTTTTCTGTCTTTTATCAGTTATCGAGAGAGGGGTCTTAAAAACTCCAACTGTAATTGTTCTTTGCTAATAGAAATACAATAGATTTTTAAAATTTTTACTGTATTTTTCCTTGTGGGCTATCCCACATATATATTTAACTTATGAAATTAACCTTCAATTAATATTATGCTACTTCCTGAATAGTATAAACACTTTACTAAAGTTTCTATTTCTCCTCCTACTGGCTTTTATGATATTGTCAATTTTATTTTTTTAATGTCAATTTTACTTCTGCATATGTTATCAACCACAAATGCATTATATTTTGTTATTTTGCTTTAAAGTCAATTATCTTTTAAAGATATTTTTAAAGATACTTTATATTGCCATATATTTACTATTTTCAGCATCTTCACTTACTTTTGTATATCCAAATTTTTGTTTGTATATCCAGATACTATCTTATATCATTTTCCTTTTGCTTGAAGACTTCTCTTAACATTCCTTTTAGTTCAGGGCTTTTGGTGATTAATTATTTTAGTTTTGTGCGTATGAAAAATGTGTTTCTTTCAGTTTCACTTTTAAAAAAATTTGATCATTATTTTTTTCAAATATTTTGTCTCCTCCTCATCCTTTCGTATTCTTTGTGACTCCAATTACAACTATATTGGGTCATTTGACATTGATCCACAGTTCAGTGATGTGCTATTCTTTTTCCCACCTCCAGGTTTTGCTGTGTTATGTTTTCTTTCTTTTTTTAGAATTCTTAATTATTATGGGTAAATATAATAATTGTATATATTTATGGGATTCATGTGATATGTTTATAGAGATGTTCAATGTATAATGATCATCAGGGTAATTAGGGTATCCCACACCTCAAGCATTTCTCACTTCTTTCTGTTAAGAACATTCCAAATTCACTTAGTTATTTTAAAATATGCAGTAAATTATTGCTAACTATAGTCATCCTCTTATACTACCAGATACTACGTCTTATTTATTCTAAGTGTATTTTTATACTCATTAATCATCCCCACTTTATGATCTCTCCCTGCTGCTCTTCCTAGCCTCCGGTAACCATTACTGTACCATCTATCTACAAGAATTCCATGTTTCATTTTTCTTTTTGGCTCTCACATATGTGTAAGAACATGTGATATGTATCTTTCCATGTCTATCTTATTTCAATTAACAGAACATCCTCCAGTTCCACCCATGTTGTTGCAAATGACAGGAATTCATTCTTTTTTATAGCTGAGTAATATTCCATCATGTATATGTGTGTCGTTTTTATTTATTTTTATTTCAGCATATTATGGGGGTATAAATGTTTAGGTTTTGTATAATGCCCTTGCCTTCCTCCCCAATCAGAGCTTCAATTGTGTCCATCCCCCAGACTAGGTGTCCTCAAACTATGGCCTGTGGGCCACATGTGGGTGTTTTTGCCTGTTTGTTTTTTTACTTCAAAATAAGATATGTGCAGTGTGCATAGGAATTTGTTCAAAGTTTTTTTTAAACTATAGTCCAGCCTTCCAACGGTCTGAGGGACAGCGAACTGGCCCCCTGTTTAAAAAGTTTGAGGATCCCTGCCCCAGATGGTGTGCATCACAGTCATTATGTATGTATATACTCATCCCTTTCTCCCCACTCCCATCTGCCCGACACCCAATGAATGTTACTCTTATATGTGCACTTAGGTGTTGATCAGTTAAAATCAATTTGATGGTGAGTACACGTGGTGCTTGTTTTTCCATTCTTGGGATACATCACTTAGTAGAATGGATTCCAGCTCTATCCAGGAAAATACAAGAGGTGCTATATCACTGTTGTTTCTTGTGGCAGAATAGTACTCCATGGTATACATATACCACATTTTATTTACCCACTCGTGTATTGATGGGCACTTGGGTTGTTTCTACATCTTTGCAATTGTAAATTGTGCTGCTATAAACATTTGAGTGCAGGTATCTTTTTTATAGAGTGTCTTTTGTTCTTTTGGGTAGATGCCCAGTAATGGGATTGCTGGGTCAAATGGTAGATCTACTTTTATCTCTTTGAGGTATCTCCATATTGCTTTCCACAGAGGTTGCATTAGTTTGCAGTCCCACCAGCAGTGTATGAGTGTTCCTATCTCTCTTCATCTATGCCAACATTTATTGTTTTGGGACTTTTTGATAAAGGCCATTCTCAATGAGGATAAGTGGTATCTCATTGTGGTTTTGATTTGCATTTCCCTGATTAGAGACGTTGAACATTTTTTCATATATTTGTTGGCTATTATTCTGTGTATGACATTTTAAAAATCTGTTTGTCCATTGATGGACACTGAGGTTGATTCCATATCTTGGCTATTGTGAATTATGCTGCAGTAAACTTGGGAGTGCAGATATATCTTCAATATACTGATTTTTTTCTCTTGGATATATATCCAGCAGTGGGACAGTTGGATCATAGGGTAGTTCTATTTTCAGTGTTTTAAGGAACCTCCTCCACAGTGTTCTTGATAATGGCTATACTAAATTTACATGTCCACCAACCATGTATGAAGTTTGCCTTTGTCTACTTTCTTGTCAGAATTTATTAATTCCTGTCTTTTCAATAAAAGCCATTTAACTGGGGTGAAATGATATTTTATTGTGGTTTTGATTTGCATTTCTCTGATGGTTAGTGATATTGAACATTTTTTTATATACTGGTTGACCATTTGTCTTCTTTTGAGAAATGTCTATTCAGACCTTTTGCCTATTTTTAAATTGGATTATTTATATTTTTGCTATTGAGTTGTTTGAGCTCCTTATATATTCTGGTTATTAATCCCTTGTGAGATAGATAGCTTGCAAATATTTTCTCCCATTCTGTGTGTTGTCTCTTCACTTTGGTGATTGTTTTCTTTGCTATGGAGAAGCTTTTTACCTTGATGTGATCCCATTTGTCCATTTGTGTTTGTTTGGTTGTGTTTTTGAGGTCTTACTGAAGGAATCTTTGCAATGTTTTCTTCTAGCGGTTTCATAGTTTCCGGTCTTAAATTTAAGTCTTTATTATGATTTTATTTTGGTATATGGCAAGAGATAGGAGTCTAATTTCATTCTTCTGCATATTATCAGGAGTTTTCCCAACACCATTTACTTAAGAGATTGTCCTTTCCCCAGTGTATATTCTTGCCATCTTTGTCAAAAATGAGTTCACTGCAAATGGGTGGTTTTATTTCTGGATTCTCTGTTCTGTTACATTGGCCTATTCTCTGTTTTTATGCCAGTATCTTCGATTTTATTTACTATAACTTTGTAGTATATTTTGAAGTCAGGTAATGTGATTCCTCCAGTTTTTTTCTTTTTGCTATAGATGGCTTTGGCTCTTCTGGATGTTTTGTGGTGCCATAAAACTTTTAGGATTATTTTTTCTATTTCTATGAGGAATGCATTTGAAATTTTAATAGCAATTGCATTGAATCTATAGATTGCTTTGGGTAATGTGGACATTTTAACAGCATTGATTCTTAACAATTGTTAAGCATGGAATATTTTTCCATTTATTTGTGTCCTTTTCAATTTCTTTAATAAAATAAATATTTTATAGTTTTCATTATAGAGATCTTTCACTTCCTTGGTTAAGTTTATTCCTAGGTACTTAATTTTATTTATAGCTATTGTAAATGAGTTTACTGTCTAGGTTTCTTTTTCAGGTTGTTTACTGTTGGCACCTAGAAGTGCCATTTTTTTTTTTTTTTTTTTTATAAATCCAAGGAAGCCAAGTTAAAAAAAAAAAAATGCTACTGATTTTCATATGTTGATCTTGTATCCTGCAACTTTGCTGAATATGTTTATTCATTCTAATAGTTTTGGGGTGGAATCTATAGGTTTTTATAAACATAAAATCATATTGTCTGGAAACAAGGATAATTTGACTTCTCCCTAACCAAACTGGATGCCTTTATTTCTCTCTTGTCCAATTGCTCTTGATAGGCCTTCTAGTACTATGTTGAATAAAAGTGGTGAATGTGGGCATTCTTATCTTGTTCCAGACTGAAAGTATGGTACAAGCTGTGTGTTTATCATATATGGCATTTATCATGTTGAGGTATGTTTGTTCTATACCCATTTTTTGAGAGTTTTTATCATGAAGGGATGTTGAGTTATATAATTTTTGAACATCAATTGAAATAATCATATGGATCTTGTCCTTTACTCTGTTGATATATTAATATCACATTTATTGATTGGTATATGTTGAAGCATCTTTGCATCCCTGATATAAATCCCACTTGATCATGATGAATGATCTTTTAATGTGTGTATGTGTGTGTGTGTGTTTTGTTTCTTTGTTTGTTTTAAGATAGACCTTGCTCTGTTGCCTGGGCTAGAGTGCAGTGGCATTATCATAGCTCATTGCAACCTCAAATCCCTGGGCTCAAGCAATCCTTCTGCCTCAGCCACTCAAGTAGCTGCAATTACAGGCATGTGCCACCAGGCCTGGCTAATTATTATTATTATTTTTATTTTAGAGATGGGGTCTTGCTATGTTGCCAAGGCTGGTCTTGGACTGCTATCCTCACATGATTCTCCTGCCTTGGCCTCCAAAGTGCTGAATACAGACATTAGTTGTTGATTTTGGTTTGCTAGTTTTTGTTGAGGATGTTTGCATCTATGGTCATTAGAGTTATTGACCTCTAGTTTTATTTTTGTTGTTAGTCTTTTTCTGGTTTTGGTATCAGGATAATACTGGCCTTGTAGAATGTGTTTGGAAGTATTTCCTCCTCAATGTTTTTGGAATAATTTGAGTAGGATTGGTAGTAGTTCTTCTTTAAATGTTTGATAGAATTCATCAGTGAATCCAGTCCTAGGTCCTAGGCTTTTCTTTGATAAGAGACTCTTTATTACTTCTTCTATTTTGTTACTTGTTATTGGTCTGTTTATGTTTTGGATTTCTTCATGGTTCAATCTTGGTAAGTTGTATGGGTCTAGGAATTTATCTGTTTCTTCTAAGGTTTCCAATTTATTGGGATATAGTTGCTCATAATAATCCCTAATGATTCTTTGGATTTCTGTAGTATCATTTGTAATGTGTCCTTTTTCATCTCTGATTTTATTTATTTGTATCCACTCTCTTTTTTCTTTAGTTTTACTAAAGGTTTGTTAATTTTATTTACATTTTCAGAAAACCAACTTTTAGTTTTGTTGATCTTTTTTATTGTTTAGTCTTAGTTTTGTTTTGTTTTTTCCTGCTCTGATGTTTATTATTTGTTTCCTTCTAATTTTGTTTTTGGTTTGCTCTTTTCTATTTACTTGACGTACATTGTTGGGTTGTTTATTTGAAGTTTTTTTTCAACTTTTTAATATAAGTGTTTATTGTTATAAACTTTCCTTTTAATACTATTTTTGCCACATCTCATAGATTTTGTTATTTCCATTTTTATTTAAGAAATCTTAAAATTTCCTTCTTAATTTCTTCATTAACTCAATGGTCATTTGGGAGCATATTGTTTAATTTCTATGTGTTTGAATAGTTTCTTTTGTCATTGACTTATGGTTGTATTCCATTTTTGTTAGAAATTGATATGATTTCAGATTTTTTCAGAATTGTTATGTGGTGTAAAATATGGTCTATGCTTGAACGTTTTGTGGACTGAGGAGACGAATGTGTATTTGTAGTTGTTGGACAAAATGTTCTGTAAATATGTGTTAGGTCCATTTGGTCTATAAGTAACCTTAACATTTGTAACCCCATAATATGCTTAAATAAAAAAAAAATAAAATAAAGTGCAGATCAAGTCCAATGTTTCTTTGTTTCCTGTGTGGATGATCTGTCCAATGTTGAAAGTGGGTTCGAGGTCCCCTAATATTATTTTATTGGAACCTCTCTCTTTCTCTCTCTAGCTCTAATATTTGCTTACATATCTGGGTGCTCCAGTGTTGGGTACATAAATATTTATAATTGTTATATCCTCTTGCTGATTTGACTCATTTATCATTATATAAGGACCTTCTTTGTCTCCTTTTATACTTTCTGTCTTTCAACATATTTTATCTGATGTAAGTATAGTTTACTTACTACTGCTCTTTTTTTGTTTTCATTTACATGGGATATCTTTTATTTTCAGCCTGTGTCTTTTTAAGTCAATTTCATTCCTTGTAAGTGGCACATAGTTGGATCTTCTTTAAAAAATCTATTCAGCCATTCTGTGTCTTTTAATTGAAGAATTTCATTCATTTGCTTTCAATTTTATTCATAATAATTTTTTACTACTGCCCTTTTCTTGTTTGTTTTCCATTTTTTGGTTGCTTCTCTTTTTATTTTTTCCTTTTTCTCTTTCTTTGTTGAAAAGTGATTTTTGAAGTAGTATGTTTTAAATTTTTTTGTATCTGTTACAGATTTCATTATTTTTTACTCTGGCACTTGCAAATAGCATCTCATTACCAATTATTTTAAACTGTTGACAACTTAATTCTAATTCTGACTACAAACAAAACAATTAAGCAAAGAGAAAACTAAAAATTTCTACACTTTATCTCTCCTGTTTTTGACTTTTTGTTTGTCTTTTTTCATATCTTTTTGTACTGTATATTTCTTAAAAAGTTATTGTAGTCATTGTTTTTGATACGTCTTTTAGTCTTCCTACTAAATATATGAGTGGTTTATATATGCAATTACAGTATTAGAGAATTCTGTGTTTATCTGTGTACTTACTATTACCAGGTAGTTTTATATCTTCAGATGATTTCTTGTTGTTCATTAATATACTTTTCTTTCAGATTGAGGAACTCCCTTTAGCATTTTTTATAAGACAGGTCTGGTGTTGTCAAAATCCTTTAACTTTTGTTTGTCTGGGAAAGTCTGTATTTCTCCTACATGTTGGAAGGATAATTTTGCTGGACATAATGTTCTAGGCTGGAACTTTTTTCCTCCAGCTTGTGAATCTATCATCCTACTCCCTCTTTGCCTGCATGGTTTCTGCTGAGAAGTATGCTGCCAGATGTATCAGAGACCATTTATATGTTATTTGCTTCTTTTTCTGCTGCTTTTAGGATCTTTCCTTTGTACTTGACTTTTGAGAGTTTGATTAATATATGCCTTGGGATCTATCTGCTTGGTGTCTTATAACCTTTTTGTAACTGGATATTATTATCTTTCTCCAGGTTTGGAAAGTTTTCTGTTATTATTTCTTTGAATAAACTTTCTACCTGATCTCTTTCTCTATATCCTTTTACAAGCCAAAACTCTTAGATTTGCCCTTTTGAGGCAGTTTTCTAAGATCATGTAGATATGCTTTCTTTTCTTTTCTTCCCTGTGTATTTTCATATAGCCTGTCTTAAAGCTCACTAATTCTTTCTCTGCTTCATCAATTCTACTGTTGAGAGACTATGATGCATTTTTCAGTGTGTCAAATGAATTTTTTAGCTACAGAGTTTCTGCTTGATTTTAAAAAATTATTTCAGTCTTCTTGTTAAATTTCTCTGATAGATTTCTGAATTCCTTCTCTGTGTTGTCTTGAAGTTCATTGAGCTTCCTCAAGATGGCTATCTTGAATTCTTTCTGAAAGGTCACAATATCTCCATCACTCTGAGATTGGTCACTGATGCCTTATTTATTTTATTTTATTTTTTTGGTGAGGTCATGTTTTCCTGAACATTTCCTGAATGTTCCTGATGCTTGTAGATGTTCATCAATGTCTGGACATTGAAGAGTTATATATTTATTCCATTTTTTGCCATCTGGCATATTTGTACTTATCCTTCTTGGGAAGGCTTTCCATATATTCAAAAGGGATTGATTCTTGTGTTCTAAGCCAGTGGTCACTGCAGCACTAGGGGTGCCCTAAGCCCAGTAATGCTGCGACTCTTGTCTATTCCTTGAGCTATAGTGGGCTAAAGCTTTGGTTCTTATGAATGTGCCTTTTTGCACAGTTGTTCAATTTGGCATTTCTTTGGTGGGGGATGATCACTGGATGGTTCTCTTCATCAATCTTGCTCTGCCTCCTCAAATTTATAATTTTTGATAGTTTCTAGTGATATGTGTTCAAGTTCATGAATCTTCAATGTATTCTTTTAAAAATCTGTAGATGTTCTATTTGTTTAGATAGATTGATCTTCCATATAGCTATTTAACATGCTCAATCTGATCTTTACCTTCTTCAACACATGCCATATAGTATAATAAATATTTTAATATCTCTATTTCTAGCCTCTGTTTAATTTCTGTGGCTGTTTCTATTAATTGATTTTTCTTCTCATTATAGGTTATGTTTTTTATTTCTCTGCATGTCTGATTAAATGCCATACCTTTTAAATTTTACCTTTTTAAATACTAGAAATTTTTATAGTTCCATAATTATTCTTGATCTTTGTTTTTTATGTAGTTATGTGGCAACAGTTTGATACTTTCATGGCCTGATTTTATGCAGGACCAAAGCAGTCTTAGGGGTAAATTTTTTCCCAGTACATAAGCAATATTCTCTTGAGTGCTTTGCATGATGCTATGTGAATTCTGAGAATTTTTACTATGGCTGGTGGGAACATGTAAAATTCTTGGCCCCAAATTAACCTTTTCCCTTGGTTTGTTCTTTCTAGATTTGTTCTTCAACAAGGATGGTTTTTCCTTCTTGGTTTGTTCTTGTCCCAGTCTTAGGTAGTTTCCTCAAACTTATTCCCTGAGAAATATTTAGCTAAAGATTCAAGGGGGACCCTCCTGCAGATCTCTAGAGCTCTTTTTATGTGTCACTTTTTCTTATTTGCTATTCCACTCTGCAAACTTTAGTTGTCTCTATCTTCCTCGGGCTCTTAGTTCTGTCTCCTCATCTCAGTGAACCTGCTAGATTTCATCTGGGTTCTCCCTCTGTGTGTTGCATCCTGGAAACCCTCTCTAGGCTGTAAGCTGGGGAGTCATAGGGCTCACCTCATATTTTTTTCTGTCTTTTAGGGATCACTGTCATCCCCTACCTGATACATAGTATGTGAAAACTGTTGTTATATAAATTTTGTCCAGATTTTAATTTTTTATGTGAGAGGATAAATCTGATCACTGTTTCTATGTCTGGAAGTAGGAGTGCTCATGTAATTTCTATCTTTATGGAAGCAAATGAATTGTAAATAAATAAATACACAAATATATGTCATATCATTTATATAGAATATATAAGTACATTTTTATGTTTTCTCATTCTCCTTTTCTTCTTCTGTCCCTCCTTTCTTTCTTCCTTTTCTCTCTCCCTTTCTTTCTCTTTCTTATAAGTTAACTTTCTTTACATAATATAGATAATCTCTCATAAAACTGTGTTACTATTTATTTTCTAATATGGCTTTGTTTTGGGTTTTTTTTTACACCTTATTTACAGTGTTTATCATGTAGAAATGTTATGTTTTTATGTACTCAAATATATCAATCTATTTCTTTATGATCTATTGGTTTTAAATTATGTTTAGAAGGTTTTCATATATACCAAAATTACCAACATATTTACTTAAATCATTCTTTTACTAATCCCTTGATTTATTTATTACATTAAAATCTTTGACTCATTTTAAATTTATTGTCATGAAAGGTGGATTTAATCAGTTAAAGAAAACTCAGATGAAATGAAATGGATCTGGATTCTCAATTCTTGTTTTACTTCATGGGAGAAAAACTGCTACCTTTCAAACCCCTTACTGTCATTTTTTATTCAAATTGCTGCAGTACTAAACATCTGTGTTATGTAATTTAATTTACATCAACTAAGACTAAGATTTTTCAACTCTATTTACAAAAATAAGGATAAGTAAAAAGCAAAACATCTGTTGATAAATAAGTTAATTTCTTCTTTGCTCATTAATATTGTGCTAATTAAAATGTTAGAATCCTTGACTTTTATTATATTAGACTCGGGAGACCTGGTGTTGATTGTTATTGCCAAGATGAAAGTGGTGCAGCTGTCCTGCAGCTACAATTTTTGATCAATGAGGTAAGGATTTTTTTGACAATTTCAAACACCTCCCCACAACACACTATATTAATGGTGTAATCTTTTTAATATTATGACTTTAAATGCCTAAAGATATATATCTTTATATATATATACATGTATATTATATATATGTATAAAAATATAATATTATTCATAGTCATCTTTTTCATAAAAGATTGTACTCCTATATTTGTCAATTTATTACATTTTAAAGAAAAAATATTTTTATGTACCAGATCCTGTTACTGTAACTATAACGTAATTTAGATTCATTTTAAAATTTTTTTAAAAAACCTCAAGTCCTTTAGTTGCTTCATTGACCATTAAATTTTTGTTCTATCTACTCATTTCCCACCAACTTCAATTTTGTAATCCATCCCAAACTTCATGTTTTGTCTTTATTTTCTGTGAAATAATCTTTTTACTTATTTACCTTTGGGCCCTTTTATCCATATATATCTCCAAATGCATTTGTTGGTATAAGTATGCATTTGTATTTACTTTTGTATCCATAGCTATTATGGCAATTAGCTATCAACTCTGTCCATATTTTCATAGAACTATGGTTATGTGGAACTCTCTAAACACAAAATGTGTATCTGTGAAGCTCAGAGAGGTTACAGATATTTCATTAATTGAAAGCTACTTAAGATCGTCTTGAATCATGTTTTTATGATGGAACCTGGAGTCTTTTAGGGTTCTTTTAGGTTAAGTAAACCTGTCAATGCAAAAATGCTTTAAAAGTTTGTGCCATACCAAATTCAGGCACTTAGAAGATAAAATTCAGTGTCTTGGAAAAATATTTGGTTGTTTTCTCAAGGCATGACAATGATTTTTTTAATTAAGTATTTGCATATATTTGCATATATCTCTATATATTAATATATATCTTTCTAAAAATTTACAATATAAATGTGGGTAAAATGGCTCATAGAACTTTATATCAGAGAGATGCAAGAAAAATTAGTGATATTGGCAAATGCCCACTTACCACTTCTCTTGGCTCAAAGTCTTTCCCAGAAGAATGTGAGATTCTCCTTATAGGACAAAGCTAGCATATTTCACCTTATAGGCACATGTGATATGGGTTACCAAAAAGAGAAAGAAAGGTAAAGAATAAAACAGAAAATGTTTAAAAATATTTTATTGTAATAATTAGTCATTATCTAGAATATCAACCTTTCTTGAGGTCTCAGTGCTACTCAGTAGTTCCTAGTTGAGGGATCTCAGCTTTTTGTCTTCTGCATAGATGTATACTGGTAGATATAATTTTCTTTCATGTGATTTGCACTGAGTCTGATCCTCTGAGATTTGTCCTCAAGCCTCTAAGTTTGCCTCTATACTGCATAACTAAGAATAAAGATAAATCTTCAACCTCCTTACATTGTTCACATGATCTACCCTGAACTGCTCACTTTGACCCACCTCACACTCAGCTTCTATACCTTTTCCCAAACTTTCAAGTTTCTGATATCATGAATGGTGTTTCCCTCTACAGTTATAAATATTTTCACAGATCTTCACATATAGTGCTTTGGGTAGGTTCACTTTGCTTTTGTAAATGAACACTAGACAATCTACTGATGTGCTCATTTTCATGTCTAGTCTGGTCTTTGTAGGTGCTATTATGCTCAATAGTCCTGTTCATTTTCTTCCAGTGATAAGTTGCATCTCAATTTTATCACAGAATTAATGACACTAAGTTCTACCCTACATTTATTCAGGTATTACTAAAATATTACTGAATATATGCTGCTCTATTTTAATTCCATTGTCTTTAGCATGTTTTATCTTTTGTATAGCGTATGGCTATGTATTGTAGAGAATGTTTTATTTTATATATTGTGTTCTATTTTCACTATATCCCAAGTGAACTTCTACCTTTCTGAGAAATGAGATCAGTATCTTGTATCTCAAAAGAAATCAATTGTAGTTTATCAAACGTTTCCAAGTAATCCTAATAACTTTCCAGTTTGCATATAGGAAGCATATTTACAGTATACAAATAAAACAAGCAAATAAACACAAAAATCCTCGGGGCGTATATAGGGTACATCTTATTGCATAGTATAAAATTATTTATTAGTTTATGTTAAGATGTATATATCAATGCATACCTCTTGGAACATGTATATTTATATTAATATAATTACATATAACTATGTAAATTATACATTTTTTTTACATTTTAATGGATAAACTCTTCGATTATGATCCTGTGTTTATAAAGCTATTCCTCTCTGAGACTAAAATCATAGGTACATAATGTAAAGAGAACCATCATGGGATACATGAGCATTTGGGGCCTAGGAATTGTTTTATTAATAGAAAGAAATTTAGATTTGTCCCTTCTTCTCTCTTCTAATTCCCAAAGAATAGATAAATCCTAGAGATTTCAACATAGTTCTTCCTGGCATCTAAATGGAACAATCATTTTTAGATCTATGATTTATGTTGTAAAGGTTACTTAAAACAAAGTACCTTGGAAAATATTTAAAGCATTTTAGGCATCAGGACCACCATGGTTCTGCAAGATCAGTTTTAGAGAATACATTCAATGCTCTAGCTTTAAGCTCTAGCTTTAGGGGTAAGCACTGACATTTTCAGCTGGGAAATTATCATTATGGTAAAAGTCCTGACATATTTTGAGATGGTCTTACTTAACTCAGTTAAATAGTTTAAACATATATATATAAAGTCATACATAGCAGTTATCTATCCATATGCTTTCTATGATATCAAGAGATGGAAAAAATCCTCTTGTATTTGAAATAGGATTCATTGTATTCATTTGTATTTGGTGGTGCTGTATAAAAAGAATCAGTATTTTTATAGTTATACTGAATTGTAGTTGCCTACATGTTCTAGATCAGGGGTCCTCAAGCTTTTTAAACAGGGGGCCAGTTGACTGTCCCTCACACCGTTGGAGAGTGCACACTGTGGGCCCAGGACGAGTCAGCTGCTAAGGAGGGCACGCAGCGGTGGCAAAAACACCTGGAGGGCCAGATAAATGTGCTAGGCGGCCCGCATGTGGCCTGCAGGCCATAGTTTGAGGACGCCTGTATGGTTTCCTTTATAATAGATGAGGCTTCTTAGGCTGTACAAAATAAATTAAATTATACCAAATATGCTTTTTGTGAAGAATATATGTTTTCCAACCATACAGGAAATCGTTGCAAAAGAGAATTTTTATATGAACTGTATTCAATTTATATTAATCTCATTAAACTGAAGTGTCCAATTTTGAATCAAAAGTCTAGTTTATTATCTCTTAAATAAGAAACAGCACAATCAATCAAAGTATGCACCTAAACTATCAACACAGTTTTGCCATCTTAACTTAGATAGCTTGTTTATGCCAGCAGTGAAGAAGCCTGGAGAGTTAGTGGCAATCAAATTATGAAAGGCATTTTCCACAGCTTGTTGAGAATTGAATATTTTTCCTTGCAAGAAGTGGTCCAAAGCCTGAAAGAAGTGGTAGTCGGTTGGTGCAAGGTCTGGTGAATATGGTGGATGATAGAGAGTTTCCAAGTCCAGCTTCGGTAGTTTGAGCATCGCTGTTCGTGTAACATGTGATCTAGTGTTGTCTTGCAAGAGGATTGGCCTGTCTCTATTGACTGGTCTTGGCTGCTTAATTGTAAGCATCCTCATCATTTTGTTCAGTTGGTTGCAGTAGACATCTGCTGTAATTGATTGAAGGTTCAGGTTTCATGAAGCTATAGTGGATAACATCAGCGCTGGACCACCAAACAGACACCATTAGCTTTTTTGATGAATATTCAGTTTTAGACTGTGTTTTGGCACTTCATCTTTATCCAATCATTGTGCTGCATGTTTGCAATTGTCAAAAAGAATCCATTTTTCATGCACATAATACGGTATAGAAATGGTTCATCTTTATGTTGTGACAGCAAAGAAAGGCAAACTTCAAGATGATTTCTCTTCTGTTGCTCATTTACTTCGTGTGGTACTCATCTATTCAGCTTCTTTACCTTGCTGATTTATTTCAAATGGTCCAATATTATTGGAGTAGTAACATCAAACCTTGCTGCTACTACATGCATAAGTTGAGCTGTATTCACTTCCACTATAGTTGAGCTGTATTCACTTCCACTACAGCTTTCAGCTCATCATTATCCACTTTGGTCTCAGGTTGCCCACATGGCTCATTTTCAAGATTAAAATCACAAGAATGGAACTTCTCAAACCATCAACATAGTGTGCGTTCATTAGCCACATCCTTCCTGAACACTTCATTGGTATTTCCAGCTGCCTGCACTGCATCAGTTTCATGATGGAACTTATATTTGAAAATAACATGAATTTTTGACTTATTTATGATTTCATAAAAATTACTCTAAAAAATGTGGAAGATTATCACAAGTCAAAACATGTGTTTGAAACACTGAGGATGTACCTTCACAATAAACATAAAACAAGAATGTCGAAATGAAATGTCAGAGATATCAACTGTGAAACTTAGTACTTAAGGAAATCTGATATTTCATACTTAATAACCTAAACTAGGTTGGATATTTGCTTCCTTCTAAAACTATACACAATATGTGTGAATAATAGAAACAAAAAAATTTAAGCTTTATTTTTCCCAAAGAACAATCTTAATGGTAATAATGATGCTACAAGAATTAATCCTCTATATTAATAAATGGATATTCCTTGAGCTGGTCATTTGGATGGTCAGGATGACTCTTCTACTTGCCTTTTCTACTTTCAGCATACTTAACCTTCCCAATTGAAATATATGCAACTTTCCTTCCTTAAATTTTTAGCTTATAAGACAAATAACTTCCTTAGGCAGTGAACAATTCAGTAAATTTACTTGTTTCTGCTTCACAAAAACTCTAAGTAAATTACATACTTACTTTTTCTTCTTTTTGTTCCAGGGTGCTTTGGTCAGTGCAAGTTCAGATGATACACTTCATTTGTGGAACCTTAGACAAAAAAGGCCAGCTATTCTTCATTCTCTTAAATTTAACCGAGAACGGTAAGAACATATGAGTTAAACAATTGTTTAATACATAACCGAATTCCTTCCTGAGCAAGTTTCAGATTAAATTGACAGACTTTTTTTTTTCATAATCTCAATAGCTAGAAATTATTTAATGTTTATGCTTGCTTTTATGAAAGTTTATTTTCATATAAAATGGATAATTGATACAGAGTCAGCCATCTACTAAAGGGGAACACCTATGCTTTTTGTTCTCCTAGCTATAAACCAGCACTTCAGCAATGATGTATTCTTTTCCCTGGTCCAGGATACTGAAAACCTAGACCTAAATCTAAAAGTCAAGTAAATAATAAATAAATTTCCACTTGTCTTGATCATGACAATTACCTCCTACACTCTAACCCTTTTACTTAAGTATCTTTTTATATTAAGGAAAACAGACAAAAGTTTTAGATATCAAAAACTGATGGTATTAACTATTGAGCAATACTAAACATCCAAGATTCACATTTTTAAAGATGATAATTTGATCAGAATTCAGATCCCTCCATTTTAGAAGGAAATCTCAATGATCAAAAAGAGGAAATTATATGAATGCATATGGGAAAAGTTATTAGATTTTATTTATAATAAACTGTACCACATTTTAATCTTTCTAATGTTGGATTCAACCAGACCTAGAACATAACACACATTCACTTAAATGATAATCCATGTAGAGATGCAGTAAAAATTTTAATTTAACTGTATAATAATCAGATACTTGTTCATCATTTGGGAAACAAGTTCTTTGCAGTGAATGGGAAGGAACATCACAGAAAAATTTGATGTTAATAAAAAGAAGAAAACCTCTGAGAAGTAAATTTTCACACATTTGCAAGTGCTATTTAAACTGAGGAATGAGCAAGGTGAACAATGGAGGCAAGAAGTCATTAGCCTACATCATAAGATAGTGTGCATTTTATTTTATTGAATGATAATTGTTGATAAGGAATCACCAGTATATGATTGAAGTAAACCTGTTTTTATAAATATGGAGAGAAAGGAGGATGCCAGCTATACAGAGATTTTTACTTCTGATGTAGGGGTGTTCCAATGAAGGGAAGAAAACCCCTTAAACTCCTCAAGTGGGTTATTGGCTTTACACATGAAAAAATTCAAGAGCAAGCCAACTAGAGACAGAAAGTTTGTAGATCCTACTGCACAAAGTAGGGGTGCTTTCCTGAGCAGGATTGGGACTCACTATGAGGCAATGGTAACATTTTCAAATGTTTAGAAACCCTATACATAACCAGCATTTTCTTGTGGTCAGGTCATAAAAGTTAATCATAAGTTGTTGTCACAGAAAGGCAAGCACAAACTTTAAGGCATCCAGCTGAGCAGTTTATCCATCCTCAGTTGGTCCCAGACCCATGAATTGTTGATGATTTCTTTGTTCAGAGTGGTTATAGTCTGGTATTGGTCAAAATGTCTGCATTTAGGCTCTCACAATTTTCTTTTTTGCCTTATTCCTATATCACTTCTACCTCTAGCTTTTTATTTTTCTTCTCATGTGCATAATATACTATCTAAATCATTAACTCTCAATATTCTAAGTAATATTCATTAGTATTATATCTCAGTATTTTATGATTCACAATCAATGGAAATATTTTTGTATTCAATCTTTTTTTTTTAATTTCAAGGTATTACAGGGATACATGTTTTTGGTTAGAAGGATTGCTTTTGTAATGCTTGAGTCAGGGTTATAAGTCTGTCTGTCACCCAGATAGTGTTCATTGTACCCATTAGGTAGGTTTCACCCATCCCTTCCTCCCCATTCCACCCTGGTTGATTTCCATTGAGTTATACTTCCCTCTATACACATGTGTGCTCATATGTTCCAATTTAATAGTGGTGTTTCTTTTTCCATTCTTTAGATACTTCACTTGGGATAATGGTCTCTAGTTCCATCCATATGGTTGCACAAAGCCTCAGTTCAACCTTCTTCATGGCTAAATAGTATTACATAGTATACATACCACATATTGTTAATCCACTCATGAATTATTGGGCATTTGGCTTGATTCCATGACTTTGCAATTGTGAATTGTGCTGCAATAAACATTTGAGTGCTGGTGCCTTATTAGTAGAAAGACTTCTTTCCTTTGGGTAAATACCTAGTAGTGGGATTACTGGATCAAATGGTAGGCCTACTTTTAGTTCTTTAAGGAATCTCTATACTGTTTTCCATAGAGCTTATACTAATGTGCAGTCCCACCAACAGTGTATAAGCATTTCTTTCTCTCTGCATCCATGCCAACATCTAGCTGGGCAAGGAGATATTTCATTGTAGTTTTAGTTTGTATTTCCCTGATGATTAATGACACTGAGAATTTTTTCATATAAAGCTTCTGTTCATGTCTTTTGCCCACTTTTTATTGGAGTTGGTTGGTTTTTTTCTTGCTGATTTGCTTGAGTTCTTTGTATATTCTGGTTATTAGTCCTTTATGAGATGTATAGCTTGTGAGTATTTTTTTCATTCTGTAGGTTATCTATTTGCTTTATTAATTATTTCCTTGGCTGTACAGAAGCTTTTCAGTTTAATCAAGATCAATTTATTTATTTTGTTGTTGCTGCGATTGGCATTGGGGTCTTCTGTATTTCTTTGCCTAGATTGATATCTAGAAGAGTTTTTCCAACATTTTCTTCTCGAATTCTTATGGTCTCATGCCTTACATTTAAGTCTTTTATTCATCTCCAATTAATTTTTGTGTGTGGTGACAGATGTGGATCCTGTTTCATTCTTCTGCATGTGGCTTATCTAGTTGTCCCAGCACCATTTATTGAATAGGAATTCTTTTCCTCAGTATATATTGTCTGGTTTGTCAAAGATCAGTTGGCTGTATGAGGATGGTTTTGTGTCTGGGTTTTCTGTTGTGTTCTTTTGGTCTATGTCTCTAATTTTGTGCCAATAACATTCTGTTTTGGTTATATAGCCTTATGGTATATTTTGAAATCTGGTAATATAATGCCTCTAGATTTGTTCTCTTTACTTAAGATTGCTTTGGTTATTCAGGCTCTTTTTTGGTTGTAAGCAAAGCATAGAATTATTTTTTTCTAGATCTGAAATATGACATTGGTATTTTAATGGGGATTGCATTGACTCTGTAAATCATTTTGGGAAGTATGGACATTTTAACAATGTTGATTCTACCAATCTATGAGCGTGATATGTTTTTCTGTTCATATCATCTGCAATTTCTCTGCTCAGCATTTTATACTTCTCTTTGTAGAGATCTTTCACCTCTTTGGTTAAGTATACTCCTAGGGATTTTATTTTCTTTGTAGCTATTGGGAATGATATGGAGTCTTTGATTTCACTCTCATCTTGACTGTTATTGGCATATAGGAATTCTGCTGATTTGTGTACATAGATTTTGTAACCTGAACCTTTGCTAAATTTGTTTATGAATTCCAGGAGTCTCTTGGTGGAATATTTGGGATTTTCTGGATATAAAATCATATCATCAGCAAAAAGCAATAGTTTGACCTCCTCTTTCCCAATTAGGGCATGCATAATTTCTTTCTGTTGCCTGATTGCTCTGGCTAGGACTTCCAGGACTATGTTGGTTAGAACTGGGTGCCAGTGGGTATCTTTGTCTTGTTTCCATTCTTAGTGGGAATACTTTCAACTTATTTTTCATTCAATGTGATTCTGGCTGTGGGTGTGTTATATATGGCTTTTATGATTTTGGGATATGTTCTTTCTATGCCAAGTTTGTTGAGGGTTTTTATCATAAAGGGGTGCTGAATTTTGTCAAATGCTGTTTCTGCATTTATTGGAATGATCATAATGATCATATATGGTCTTTTTGCCTGTCTTTATGAGTTATATCACATTTATTGATTTTTGCATGCTGGACCATCCTTGCATCTCTAGGATGAAGCCCACTTGGTCATGGTGGATTATTTTTTTGATGTGCTATTGAATCTGGGTTTTAGTAATTTATTGAGGATTTTTGTATCTATATTCATAAGGGATACTGGTCTGTTGTTTTCTTTTTTTGTTGTTTTTTTCCTGGCTTTGGTATGAAGGTGCTACTGGCTTTGTAGAATGAGTTGGGAAGTATTCCCTCCTTATGAATGTGTTATGCAGTAATTTCTACAGTATAGGTACCAACCTTCTTTACACACCTACACCTTCTTTGTAGGTGTGCTAAAATTCAGCTTTGAATCCATCTGGTCCATCCAGGGCTTTTTTTGTTTGTTTGTTTTGTCAGAAGGTTTTTTATTGCTGCTTCAATGTTGTTTCTCATTATTGGTGTGTTCAGGATTTCTCTTTCTTCCTTACTAAGTGTAAGGAAGTTGTGTGTTTCTAAGAATTTGTCTATTTCCTCTATGTTTATGAGTTCATGTGCATAGAGTTTTTTTATAGTATTCACAGATGATATTATTTCTTTTTTTTTTTTTTTCTTTTGATACAGAGTTTCACTCTGTTGCCTGGACTAGAGTGCCATGGTGTCAGCCTAGCTCATAGCAACCTCAAACTCCTGGGCTCAAGCAATCCTTCTGCTTCAGCCTGCCAAGTAGCTGGGACTATAGGCATGTGCCACCATGCCCGGCTAATTTTTTCTATATATTTTTAGTTGGCCAATTAATTTCTTTCTAGTTTTAGTAGAGATGGGATCTCGCTCTTGCTCAGGCTGGTCCCGAACTCCTGAGCTCAAAAAATCTGCCTGCTTTGGCCTCACAGGCCAAGGATTACAGGTGTAAGCTACCACACCCAGCCTATTTCGGTGGTATCAGTTGTTGTATCTCCTTTTTCATTTCTGATTGAGCTTATTTGGTTTCTTTCTCTTCTTTTCCTGGTTAATCTAGCAAGAGGCCTGTCAATTTTGTTTATCTTTTCAAAGAACCAAATTTTCATTTCATTGATCTTCTGTATTATTTTCTTGTTTTCAATTTTTTAGTTCTTCTCTGATCTTAGTTATTTCTTTTCTTCTGCTGGAATTGGGATTGGTTTATCCTTCCTTTTCTAGTTCCTTGAGACATATTATTAGATTTTTAATTTGTGATCTTTCTGTCTTTTCTTTGTAGGCATTCAAGGCTATGAATTTTCCCCTTAGGGCTGCTTTTGATGAATCCCATAGATTTTGATAACTGTGTCCTGTTTTTCATTCAGTTCGAGGAACCTTTTGATTTCTATCTGAATTTCATTTATAATCCAATAATTACTCAGTAGCAGGTTGCTTAATTTCCAAGACATCACATAGAATTGAGTCTTTCTGTTGGAGTTGATGTCTAGTTTTTTTCCACTGTAGTCTGGGAAGATACATGGCATGATTTCTATTTTTTTGAATTTGCTGAGTCATGTTTTGTGGACTAAAGTATGATCAGTCTTGGAGAATGTTCCATATGTTGATGAGAAAAATGTATATTCAGTAGTTTTGGGGTAAAATGTTCTGTAAATGTCTTTTAGGCTCATTTGTTTTAGAGTCATGTTTAAGTTCTGTGTTTCTTTATTTATTTTCTTCTAGAATTATCTGTCCAGATTTATCAGTGGGGTGTTGAAGTCTCCAGCAATTATGATGCTGCTGTTTATCTCTTTGCTTAGATCTAGTTGGATTTGCTTTATGAATCAGGGCACTCCTGTGTTAGGTGCATAGGTATTTAGAATTGTTATGTTTTCTTGTTGGATTACTCCTTTTAGCATTATATAATGACCATCTTTGTCTTTCTTTACTATTTTTTATTTAAAGTTAATTTTTTCTGATATGAGAATAGCAACCACTGACTTGTTTTGATTTCCATTTGTATGGAATATATATTTTTTCATCCCATCCCCTTGAGTCTCTATGAATCCTAAGTTAAATGTGTTTCCTGGAGATGGCAGATACTACTCACTTGTAATTTCATATCCATTCAGCCAGCCTGTGTCTCTTGAGTGGGGAATTTAAACCATTCACATTGATTGATAGAATTTATATGTGGGACTGTTCTGTTCATCCTGTTGGGTAATACCTCGTTGTTTTGTTTTATATCTTGCACTATTGTTTTATATGAGCCCTGAGCTTTTGTTTTTTGTATTGTTTTACACTGATGGGTGACTTTTATGCTCATCTATGTATAATGCAGTTCTGAGTATTTCCTGCAGAGCAGGTCTGGTCTTGACAAATTTTCTCAGTGTTTGCTGGTATAGAAATGTCTTTATTTTTCCTTTATGTGTGAAAGTTAGTTTTTCACGATATAAAATTCTAGGCTATCAGTTCTGTTTAAGAAGACTGAACATGGGGCCTGAATCTCTTCTGGCTTGTAAGGTCTCAGTTGAGAAGTCTGCAATTAGCCTGATGGGTTTTCTTTTGTAAGTTGCTTGATGTTTTTGCCTTATGGCTCAAAGCAGTTCTTGTTTTCATGTTGACTTTGGCCAGTCTGATGAATATAGGTCTTGGAGATTGCCTCTTTGCAATGAATCTCTCAGGTGTTCATTGAGCTTCTTGTACCTGGATGTCTAGATCTCTAGCAAGAATAGGGAAGTTTTCCTAGATTATTCTCTCAAATAGTTTTTCATGCCCTTGTACATTTTGCTTCACCCTCAGGGATGCTTATGATTTTCATATTTGGCCATTTAATATAATACCATATTTCTTATATTTCTTGTTCATTTCTCTTAATTCTCTGTTCTTTATTTTTAAAAACTGAGTTAATTCAAAATAGTTGTCTTCAAGCTCTAGGATTCTTTCTTTTGCCTGGTCTAGTCTATTCTTAAATTTTTTTTACTATGTTTTCTATCTCCTTAAGTGAATTTTTCATTTCCAAATATTACATTTTTTTTTTAATATGTCAACTTTTTAGTGAATTTTTCATTTATTTTCTGAATTGCTTTTCTGGTTTCTTTGAGTTGGTTTCCATTTTATCTTTGATTTTATTGAGCTTTCTTACAATCCATATTTGGAATTCTTTCATTCTGTCATTTTAGTATTTTTTAGTATTCTTTCATTTACTATTTAGTATTTTTAGTATTCTTTCATTCAGTCATTTTAGTATTTTTGTTTTGATTGGTATCTACTGCTAAAGAACTGATATTCCCTTTTGGGAGTGTCCTTTTACTCTTATTTTTCATAGTTTTGGAGTTCTTTTGTTGATTCCTTCTCATCTGGAGCAGCTGTTGCTTCTTAATTTTGGATTTTCTTTTGTTTAGATGGGACTTTTTCCTCTGCCCTGACTTATATAGATGTGTTCATAGCATACGTTGGGTAAGAACCTTTGGCTCTGCTTGTGGGTGCTTTGATGGCACTATAGTTTCTGGGTGGATGCATTGGTTATAGATATTCTTTGTGTGGTGCTAAGAATTTTGTCAGTTGCTAGTTGTTTATAGGCTGTAGTCATGGTGAGCTATGTGAGTGGAGAGATTTCCTGTCTCTCTTTGATGAAGGAGGATGGAGGTCTTTGAAATCGTTTCTCTTTCCCCAACCCAGTGGTCTTCTTAACAGTGTGAATTGTATTGACCTTCCCAGTTTAATCTGTGAGATAGTAGGTCACACTTGTGGGTGAGAATCAACCATGCCCTTATGATTAAGTCAATAGATGCTGTAAAGGGCTGTGTAAAAGGGCTGTAAAGGGCTGTGCAAAAGGGCTGTAAAGGGCTGTGTAAAGATTGATCTCCCTATCAGGAGGTGGCACTTGCTGGAAGATACAAGATGAAGTGTTGATTTGGGGACCTGTGACTGGCTCTAGTCCCTCAGGAGAAGCAGTTGAATGCCCCAGGTTTTGGGTAGGGCCCTGGAACTTTCAGGGGAGTCCCTACTCTCTGCCACAGCAGAGATGGGTTGGGGAGTGAGGCTAGGTGGGGCTGGAATGGCTGAGCCCACCCTCAGGCTCTAAAAAGTCCTGCAGTGTAGCTATTTCAGCAGTGGTAAAAGGTCCACTTTCAGCTTCTGAAGAAAGCCACCAGGGAGGGGCTGAAGTTGCTCTACCCAACCAGAGCCTGCTTGTGGAGAATGGGCTGTCTGAGATTCACAGTCTAGCTATCATGAGTGTGTTTCACTCTTCTCCCCACTTCCCTGCTCCATGGTTTTCCTCCAATGTATGCTGTCAGGCAGGAGCTCTAACTAGCTAAGCTCCCCTACAATTGTGCTGTAGGGTGGGGAACTTGCCCACCCAGGATCCCAGCCTAGGCTGAGAGCAAAGTTTTCCTGTGGGGGAAAGGGTGCTCTGCAAGTATGCCACAGCTACGAACCACATGGCACTCTCCTCTTAGTTCTGCTCACATGAGCTTCCTTGCCTGCTGAGATTAGGTCACAAATCTCCCCTCTATACTCCTGATCAACATAATCAAGTCCTGGGGGTGTGAGATCTGGCTTGTGAACCTGTCCCCAAAGATCAATCTCTGACCATGCCAGAGAGAAATGTGCTGGTCCCAAGTTGCCTGTAGAGTGTTCCAGCAGGTTTGATGTCCCTCCACTTTGGGGTATGCCCTGCTCTGATGTAGCCATCATGCACACAGCTCCAGAGAATGCCAGTAAGCAGGGAGCTTACAGTCTGAGCACCTCTTTAGCTGCTGTAGGACTTTAAGGGGAAATGGTTTGAGCCCCACTCTCTGTAGAAGCCTTGGTGTGGTGGCTTAATTGTCTCTCTCAGCAGCTGTGGATAGGGGAGGCAAAGGGGAGGAAAAGAGTCTGGATGGAGGAAAGCTAGCTCTCTGTTCATCTCCATCCCCCTCTCCACAAGGCAGCTGGCCTGGAATGTCCTTGCTCTTGGGTCATACAGATTCCCCAGGACTCACTGGACCCCTGTGGCTCCTGGAGTCTGGGCCAGGGTTGGGAAATGTTTGCATGGGAATGAGTAAGTCAAAAACTGAGAGGCAGAAGCCCTCTTGGGGGAGGACAAAGGTGCACAGTGGATAGAGAAGCAATATGGTGTCTTGCTTGGGGTGGGGTTGGGGCTGGGAACCTGTACTTTGTCCACAAGAAGCTCTCAGTTCATTGGCAGCAGAAACTTTGGGACTTTTGGGGGTAGAAAGCCACTCCAGCAGCTCAGAAGCCCAGTGTCAGAGATGTGAGGGTGAGATTAACAGACCACTCCACCTACCCTTTTTGCTGCACTCCAAGCCTCTCAGGGTTGATCTCCACCAATATCTTGCTCTTCCTTGTTCTGCTCTGCAATTTTTCCTGTGATTCCCCCACAGGTTCTAGTACCCTTTCCTCAGAATTACATTCAATCTAGTGTTTATCTGTTTTTTTGTTTTTTTTTTTTTCATCCAAAACCTTTCTTCCTACTGAGACACTCTGGCAGCTGTTGTCTCTGGTCATCCATATTTCCTCTCAACCATAGTTATTCGTAAATGCAAAGAGTTAATAGGCATTTAGTAATTGATATAAGATTGTCCTTGATGGGAAGCCCATTTATTTGAAAAGTGATGCAGTCTGACAAGAGATGCTCAGATCCTGACCTAGGCAAGCAGCCCTCTCATATCCAATCCTTTTTAGGAGGAGAAGAGTTGGTATTTTAGACATTTGCTAAAACTATATAGGGCTTCATTCTTTAAGCCTAATTTTGGCTGTTTTATTTAACAACTTAAGTAATATAGCAGAAATTTCAGGATATTGAAACATTTTAAGAATAGTCAAGAGTTGTACTATTCCTTTATCTTTACCACTAAAAATATTATACATGTGGTTTACCATATTGATTTTATCCACCTTTCTGCTGGAAAATTTTTGTCTTTTATTTCAATGCTTCTAATAGATCTGATCCTACTTTTTTGTGTGGATGGACAGAGTGTATTTTTTTCCATTGCAACTAGAATTTGAAGGCATCAACCTGAAATAATTGAAAGGATCAGAATCTAGTTTTAAGGAGTTTATTCAAGCAAAAAGTGGGAATGTTCATTCAAGAGACTTAGACTCCAGAGAAATGGGGTTAATATTCTGAAGTTAAAAGTTAAGTTCCTGCCTATAAAACAAAGGAGCTTGGTAGGATTGTAACTGTTTCTATACAAGACCAGTTTATGAGTTACAAAAATTTAATTAGTTACAATCTGTTTTCTTTTCTATGTAAGGCTTATTTTCATTTTCTTTTCGATTTAAAAGAGTATATTAACATTCAATCCTAAAACAATCTGGTAGCCATGAAGTCTTTGTGTGAGAAAGCTAAGAGGGAAGTTAATCTGCAGTGAAGATCTATTAGGAAGAGGGAAGGAGTCTTCTCTGTTGTCCTTTAGTCTTTTGCAACATTTTACAAAATGGGGGAAGGAAGAAGGCTAATCTATAATCAGAAAAACAAAGGGTAAGGTGCCTAGGTTACAGCTGAGTGACTCAGTCCCCATAATCACATTCCTTTAAGGATCAAAATAATTTAGAGTTTCAACAGCTTAGAATTTGAGTTACTTATTTTTACAAAGGGAATGTTCTGATCCCTTTCATGGCCCCTTTTTTGGGAAGAAATGATTGGTAGTGATGAATTCCAATTATAATTTTGTTATCTCAAATAGAATAATTGATAGTAACATAAAAGAGCAAGCTGACAGATTTGGAACAAGTTTAAATCATAGGAATTTTGAGGACATTGCCGTTTTAATGTGTACAAAAATGTGATATTTAAAAGACACATACTATATATTATCATATGGCTTGAGAATATTCATTAACTATCACAATCTATTGTAGGAAGGGAAAATATCTGTCAATATATGGTGAATGTGAAGTTCAGGTATATCAAGGAGAATTTAATCAAGCATATTTTGGAACACCTTCCAAATTCTCTGTCATGAGCCATTTAATTAGGTAAATTTTCTAAATACCTTTATGCTTCTCTATATGTTTCAGTTTATATAAATTATACTATAAATTTTAGTTTATTTTATTAGGGTACCTTTAGTCTTTAGTTTGACAATCTTGGAAGACAGTAACCAGTCTTAGATTGTTGAGAAATAGGTTTATGTATCTAGCTGTTTCTGATAAATGATTTCTGGACTACTTCCAAATAAACCTAAATTAGGAAGAGAAACTGTGTTTTTGTGATGTGTGATCTGAATAATGAATAAAATCAAACATTCATATTTTAGGCATATTAGTAGCACTTGCTATCACTGATCATAAATTTGTATAATGTTGGAGAAAGCATAAAGTTATTTCATATGGTTTTCAAGTGAAATTCAATATGTAGACTATGGAATAAGGCCCCTATATCATCTGTACTTATCAGTCTATTTTTTTGTCTGTGTGTTTTGCTAATTAATATCATCAGAGAATTTCTGAGGAATATTAGCTAAACAGAAGGGAAGAAATATTTTGTTTAAAAAAATCCTATAATTTATGAACTCTCTGGAAAACTTGATCCATTTGAGTTGGCTTTTGTGGACTCAATTTATAACCCCAATTTAAAATATTTTATTGCTTTATAAAAGCAATTTGAATTGGCTTTAAAAAAAATCTCTTGCATAATTAATATATTCACCTGGCTTGACATTCAAAAGATAGAAGGGTATATACAGTAAAGGATCTTTCTTCCATTCCTGTCCCCTGGACACTTACTTAGTTAGCAGGGGCAAACAGTATCTTTACAGAGATTCATTATGAACATATATAAGGAAATATTATATGTAACACAATTTTATTTTTTATGTATATATAAGTCAAATTGAAAATATGTCTTTTTTGTTAAATTATAGCATGTTATACAAAGGGTTTTATTCTTTGCTTTTTTTTCCTTTTGATAAGGCATTCTAACTATCACTCCTTATCAGTATATAAAAGTTTTGCTTTTTTTTTTTTTGGTGTGTGTATAAATGTTACTGAATCATCACAAAACTATTTAAATCTTGTGTACACATTGAAATAATTTTGAAGTTGTGTAACAAATACCCAAATCAAAATACAAAACATTACGAGAGCCACAGAAACTCACCTATGTTATCTTCCAGTCACTAACCTCCAGGTCTAATGTTACAGAATAGTTGATTCTCCTTCCATAGATATGGAAGTGTAAAGTTGAGAGTTGGGAATATATAACAGAGGGAATGGTCTGGGAAAAAAAAAGCAAAAGATGTTTTTGTCTCTTTAAATCTTCTCCTACTCTTTTTGGGAATTGAGGCCTGTAACCCCTGTTTTGGGCAGGTGGTCGGGAGGGGCAGGGAATGTCTTTCATTCTTTGTGTTACAGGAGATAGCTCAGCTGAACTGTGGCTCTATCCCAGGTCCAGCAACTGGCCTCCTACGTGGGTGCAGGTCACAGGCTTTTTCTTCAGTAGAGGTGGGATTAGAATCATTAACTGCATTTAAGCGACAATAGTCTAGAACTGAGAGCCCTCCCTTTAAAAGCTCTGTATTTCTGCTTTTATACAGGAATTTGGATTTTGAGATGAAAGTCTACCATTTTCCTTCTTTGCTAGCAAAGTAATACATTTCTCTTTCCTTCTCCTCAACCACTTGTCCTGGTTCTTCTGATACGGCCTTGCGGACAAGTGCTGAACTTTGGTAACACTAACACCATTTTGATTTCCAATACTATAGATTAATTTTGTCTGTTTTGACAATTATATAAATGGAATCATAGATTTCTACTTGTTTGTATTTGATTTCTTTAGCACATCACTGTATTTGTGAGTTTCACCCATGTTGCATGTAGCTGAAGTTTATTTATTTTCATTGTTATATAGTATTTAATTTACCTCAATTTGACTAACCATTCTAATTCAATTTTCTTGCTTATACTTAACTTTTATGTTTCTACTTAAATTTTAGAAAAAGCTTGCCAAATTTCACAATTACATTTGCTGAGATTTTTAGTCAAAATACCTTGAATCTGTAGATCAGTTTGAGAACTGACATGATGGTGGATGGCAATTTTTTTTTTCTTTTTTCTTTCTTTTTTTTTTTTTATTTCGACATATTATGGGGGTACAGATTTTAAGGTTTCAATAAATGCCCATTTCCCCCCCTCCCCCCAAAAGTCTGAGTCTCCATCAAGACCATCTCCCAGATGGTGCACATCTCACTCATTATGTATGTATATATACCCGCCCCCCTCCCCCCTCCCACCTGCCCAATACCCTATTACTGTAGTACCTATGTGTCCACTTAGGTGCTACTCAGTTAATACCAGTTTGCTGGAGAATATATCTGGTGCTTGTTTTTCCATTCTTGGGATACTTCACTTAGTAGTATGGGTTCCAGCTCTAACCAGGAAAATATAAGATGTGCTATATCACCATTGTTTCTTAGAGCTGAATAGTACTCCATGGTATACATATACCACATTTTATTAATCCATTCTTGGATTGATGGGCACTTGGGCTGTTTCCACAGCCTTGCAATTATGAATTGTGCTGCTATAAACATTCAAGTGCAGGTGTCTTTTTTGTAGAGAGTCATTGGATCATATGGGTAGATGCCCAGCAATGGGATTGCTGGATCAAATGGTAGATTCACTTGTATCGCTTTAAGGTATCTCCATATTGCTTTCCACAGAGGTTGAACTAGTTTGCAGTCCCACCAGCAGTGTAGGAGTGTTCCTCTCTCTCCGCAACCACGCCAGCATTTATTGTTTGGAGATTTTTTGATAAAGGCCATTCTCACTGGGATTAAGTGATATCTCATTGTGGTTTTGATTTCATTTCCCTGATGATTAGGGATGTTGAGCATTTTTTCATATGTTTGTTGGCCATTCTTCTGTCTTCTTTAGAAAAGTTTCTGTTCAAGTCCTTTGCCCTCTTTTTAATGGGGTTATTTGATTTTTTCTTCCTGATTTTCATGAGTTCTAAGTATATTCAAGTTATCAGTCCCTTATTGGATGCATAGGATGCCAACATTTTCTCCCATTCTGTAGGTTGTCTGTTTACTTTCATGACTATTTCTTTGGCTGTGCAGAAGCTTTGTAGTTTGATCATGTCCCATTTATTTATTTTTGTTGCTGCTGTGATTGCCTTTGGGGACTTCTTCATAAACTCTTTGCCCAGGCTGATGTCTAGGAGAGTGTTTCCAACTTTTTCCTCTAGAGTTCTAATAGGTTCATACCTTAGGTTTAAGTCTGTTATCCAGCGTGAGTTGGTTTTTGTGAGAGGTGAAAGGTGTGGGTCCTGTTTTAGCCTTCTACAGGTGGCTATCCAGTTTTCCCAGCACCATTTATTGAAGAGGGATCCTTTTCCCCAGCGTATGTTTTTGTCTGCTTTGTCAAAGATTAGATGGCTATATGAGGATGGTTTAATATCAGGATTCTCACATCTGTTCCACTGGTCAATATTCCTATTTTTGTGCCAATACCATATTGATTTAATTACTACAGCTTTGTAGTATAGTTTGATATCTGGCATATTAATGCCTCCCATTTTGTTTTTGTTGCCTAGAATTGCTCTTGATATTCGGGGTCTTCTTTGGTTCCATACGAAGCGTAAAATTATTTTTTCTATATCTGTGAAGAATGCTGATGGAATTTTAATAGGTATTGCATTGAATCTGTAGATCAGTTTGGGTAGTATAGACATTTTAATGATGTTGAGTCTGCCGATCCACGAGCATGGTATGGATTTCCATCTGTTTACATCCTCTGCTATTTCCTTCCTCAGTGTTTCATAGTTCTCCCTGTAGAGGTCTTTTACCTCCTTGGTTAAGTATATTCCTAGGTACTTTAATTTCTTTGTTGCTATTGTGAAGGGAATTTGAGTCTTTGATTTGGTTCTCAATTAGATTGTTGTTGGCATATATGAATGCCTCTGATTTCTGTGTATTGATTTTGTATCCTGAGACTTTACTGAATTCATTGATCAGTTCCAGGAGTTTCTTGGTTGAATCCTTGGGGTTTTCTAGATACAATATCATATCATCAGCAAACAGTGAAAGTTTGATCTCTTTTGCCCCTATTTGGATACCTTTGATTCCATTTTCCTGTCTGATTGCTGTAGCCAAGACTTCCAGCACTATGTTGAACAGAAGTGGAGATAGTGGGCAGCCTTGTCTGGTTCCAGTTCTAAGTGGGAATGCTTTCAATTTTTCCCCATTCAGTATGATGTTGGCTATGGGTCTGTCATATATGGCTTGTATCATTTTTAGGTATGTCCCTTCTATGCCTATTTTCTTAAGTGTTCGTATCATGAAAGGGTGTTGAATTTTGTCAAAAGCTTTTTCTGCATCTATTGAAAGAATCATGTGGTCTTTGTTTTTGCTTCTGTTTATGTGGTGAATTGCATTTATAGATTTACGTATGTTGAACCATCCCTGCATCCCTGGGATGAAGCCCACTTGGTCGTGGTGGATTATTTTTTTGATAAGTGTCTGGATTCGGTTAGCTAAGATTTTGTTGAAAATTTTTGCATCTATATTCATTAGGGATATTGGTCTGTAGTTTTCTTTTTTTGTTGCATCCTTTCCTGGTTTTGGTATCAGAGTAATATTCACTTCATAAAAGGTGTCGGGGAGGTTTCCGTTCTTCTCGATGTTGTGGAATAGTTTCTGCAAGATAGGTACTAGTTCTTCTTTGTAAGTGTGGTAAAATTCAGGTGTGAAGCCATCTGGACCAGGACTTTTCTTTTTAGGGAGATTTTTAATTGCTGTTTCTATTTCAGCTGTTGAGATTGGTCTGTTCAGGGAATCTATTTCTTCCTGCTTGAGCCTAGGGAGGCTGTGTGTTTCTAGAAATTTGTCCATTTCCTCTACATTTTCCAGTTTGTGTGCATAAAGATTTTTGTAGTATTCATAAATTGTATCTTGTATCTCTTTGGGATCAGTGGTGATATCTCCTTTTTTGTTCCTGATAGAGCTTATTAGAGATTTCTCTTTTCTGCTTTTCATTAGCTTAGCCAATGGTGTGTCAATTTTGTTTATTTTTTCAAAGAACCAACTTTTTGTTTTATTAATCTCCTGAATAGCTTCCCTGTTTTCAATTTCGTTTAGTTCTGATTTGATCTTGTTGATTTCACTTCTTCTGTTGGGTTTGGGGTTGATCTGCTCTTCTTTTTCCAGCTCTGTGAGTCATTTCATTAGATTGTCTATTTGTGATCTTCTTGTCTTTTGGTTATAGGCATTTATGGAGATAAACTTTCCTCTCAGAACTGCTTTAGCTGTGTCCAAGAGGAGTTGATAACTTGTCTCTCCATTGTCGTTTTCTTCATAGAATGTTTTTATTTCCCTCTTGATTTCTTCAGTTATGAAGTAATCATTTAGTAGGAGGTTGTTTAATTTCCACGTTTTTATGTAGAAATGGGAGTTTCTGTTAGGGTTGATTTCTAGTTTTATTCCACTGTGATCTGAGAAGGTACATGGTATGATTTCTATTTTTTTAAATTTCTTGAGATTTTCTTTGTGTCCTAGGATACGGTCAGTCTTACAGCATGTCCTGTGAGCTGATGAGAAGAACATATATTCAGTGGATTTTGTGTAGAATGTCCTGTAAATGTCAGTCAGACCCAATTGTTCTAGAGTTTTGTTTAAGTCCATTATTTCTTTATTAATTTTCTGTTTGGAGGATGTGTCTCGTGCCGTCAGTGGGGTATTTAAATCTCTGGTGATTATGGAGTTGCTATTAATCCATTTGCTTAGCTCCAGTAAGGTTTGCTTTATGAATCTGGGTGCACCTAAGTTGGGTGCATATATATTTAAAATTGTTATCTCTTCTTGTTGAACTGTGCCCTTCACCGTTATATAATGACCCTCTTTGTCTTTCACTACTTTTGTTGGTTTAAAAACTAAATCGTCTGAAATTAGAACTGCCACACCGGCCTTCTTTTGGCTTTTATTTACTTGGAATATTGATCTCCACCCTTTTATTTTTAGTCTATATGCATCCTTGCAGGTTAGATGTGTTTCCTGAAGACAGCATATACTTGGCCTGTATTTTCTTATCCATTCAGCCAGCCTATGTCTCTTGAGTGGAGAGTTTAAGCCATTCACATTTATTGAGAGAAGTGATAGGTAAGGTAGATTACTGATCATTCTGTTGGGTTGGATGTTGTTGCTATGATTTCTGTTTTGATCCATTATAATATCTGGCCTTTAATATCTTTGGGTTTTGGTTGTTTTTATATTTGTGGGTTAGTATTATGATGTTCCGTGCGTAACGCTGTTTTAAGTACTTCTTGTAGGGCTGGTCTTGTCTTGGTGAATTCTCTGAGCCTTTGCTTGTCTGAGAATGTTTTTATTTCTCCTTCATATACGAAGCTTAGTTTTGGAGGGAATAATATTCTAGGCTGGGCATTGTTTTGTTTCAAAAGAGTGAGAATGGGGCCCCAGTCTCTCCTTGCTTGTAAAGTCTCATTAGAGAAGTCTGATGTTATTCGAATTGGCTTTCCCTTGTATGTTACTTGCTTCTTTTGTCTTACAGCTCTTAGAAGGGCCTCTTTAGTTGATACTTTGGTCAGTCTGATGACTGCATGTCGTGACGTCTTCCTGTTTGCATTGAATCTCCCAGGGGTCCTCTGAGCTTATTGAACTTGTATATCAAGATTTTGAGCAAGGCTTGGGAAATTTTCCTCTATTATATCTTCAAACAGCTTGTCCAACCCTTGAGTGTTGTCTTCTTCCCCTTCTGGTAACCCTATGACCCTCACTTTAGGTTTCTTCACATAATCCCACAGCTCTTGTAGGCTTTGCTCTTTTCTCTTGTTCCTCTGCTCTATTTTTGTGACTGATTTATTTAATTGGAGGGTGTTATCTTCAAGCTCTGAGATTCTTTCTTCTGTTTGATCTACCCTGTTCTTGAGACTTTCCACTGTATTTTGCAGTTCCTTGAATTGATTCTTCATTTCCAGGTGTTCGGTTACACTTTTCTTCATTGTGTCTATTTCTTTTCCCATATCCTGGAGGCTTTATGTGGTTTCTTTGTGTTGGTTATTGAGTTGTTGTTGCAGCTGGATGAGTGTTCTTATGATCCACATACGAAATTCCTCTTCTGTCATATTGGTCGCCTGATTTTGGTTTGTGTCCATTTCTAGGGGACTGGTGCTCCTCTTTGGGGGTGTGTTTTCCATTTGGTTCTTCATATTTCCTGAGTTCTTTTGCTGATTTCTTCCCATGTCAATCAGTTGGTGTTTCTTTCCTTAAGTTATTGTTTGGGTATTCACACACCTTGTTTAGATTCTGAGGAGTTAGGTGGTGTCTGTGGGTGAAATTGGACCACTCCCTGGATATTGAGTCAGTGGGTGCCGTGGAAAGGCTATGCAAGATGCCGTCCCTGTCAGTAGGTGGCGTTTGCTTGGAAGAACAGGCTATGCTGTTGATTTTGTGTCCTGTTATCAGCTCTCGTTCTGGGTGGAGGTGGGTTGGGTAAGCCTGCCCTCAGGCAGTTAGCAGGGGTCAAAGTTCCGTACTCTGCTTCCAGGGAAAGCTGTCAGGGCAGGGCTGGAATGGTCCCGCTCAGCCAGAAAGTCTGGGTGTGGGGGTGGGGCTGTCTGAGACCCGCAGTCTGGAGCGGGCCTCGCTTCTTTCCACCCTCCCCAACTCCGCAGCTACTCCTGGGCCTCTGCCAGCAGGCCAGACCACAAGCCTCCAGGCCTCCCCAGACTGTGATGCCGGCGGGGAGTTTCCCTGCACAGGAACACCACCTGGGTTGGGCGCGCGGCCTCCTCCTGGGAGGAGGGTTGCCCTCTAGGACGCCTATCTGCCCCTGGAGGCACACACACTTCAGTAGGCTGTTCACGTATAACCCTTCTGTGCCCCGGGCAATGCTAGCCCTCGGTGCAGGGGATCTGGTCTACAAGTCCGACCTCTGGGTCCCAGAGTTCAAACTGTATCCCCACCAGGGAGAGGATTTCCGGTCCCAATAACCCACAGGGAGCCCAAGCTGGGTCTATGTCTCTCAGCCTCTGAGTCGGCACCGTTCTCCTGGGAACACCGTGCCAGCAGCACCTGGGAGGGCGGGCGGGTAGGGAGCTCACAGTCTGAGTTCCCCTGAGTCAGCTGTAGGGTCCCAAAAGGGAAGGTCCGGTTCCCTGGAGGTGCCTGTGGCTGGTGGCTGTTTTGTCTCTCTGCGCAGCCGCCGGTAGGGTCAGCAGAGGGGAGTAGGAGGCAATATGGCGCCTGCCGCGCGGCTCGGGTGTGTGCACACGGAGGTGCCGGAGGAAGTTGGGAACCTGGTGCCACGTCTGCTACAGGCTCACCGCTGTCTGGCAGCGGCGGTCTCTGGGCTGGTGTCCGCAGGTCTCTCCACCCGCTGGGGAGCCCACCAGCAGTCCCAAATGCAGGGGAGGGGAAACAGCAAATCCACCTACCCTTTTCGCTGGTCTCTGGGCTGTTCCTGTGGTCTCAGCCTCGAGTTCTCCTCTGCAGCCTCCTCCTGTGGAGTCTCCAGGGGTCTCAGGTACCCCTCCTTCCAACCCTCGTCCGCTGTATGCTCGTCTTCTTGCTTCTTTCCTCTAATTTCTGCTAGAATCTGTCTTTTCTGCAGAGACACTCTGTCTGGCAGTGTTATTCGTCCGCCATCTTGCTCCACCCCCTGGATGGCAATATTAACTCATCATTGATAATGACAATATTGATTCATTCAATCTGTGGACATATGTTATAATCCTCTATTTACTTAGAGTCTTCTTTTCTTTCTTTAAATAACATTTATAGATTTATCTGTAGAGGTCTCCTATGTTTTTGAATTTGATACTTTTAATACTATTATAAATCATACTTTTAAAAATATTATTATCCAGAAAGTTTTTGTTGGAATATAGAAACTTAACTAATTTTTATTTGCTGACTTTGTATGGCATTGCTTACATTGAATTGAATTGATAATTCAAATAGTTTATCTGTTGTAGATTTTGCTGTATACACAATCATATCTTCAAATAGTGACAGTTTTATTTCCTTCTTTGTAGTTTTATATATATATATGTATATGTTTTGTTTCTTTTTATTACCATATTACATTGGTTAGGACAGTATATTAATTATCTATTGCTATGTAACAATTTTGCCACAAACTTAGTGACTTAAAACAACACTTACTAGCTCGTAGTTCAATGAGTCAAGAGAACAAGTAAGTACAGCTTAGGTGAGTTTAAAAAAAAATTTTTGTGAGAAAAATTATATTTAGCTTTTTTAATTTTTATGTTTTAATTTAATTTAATTTATTTATTTATTTATTGTTTAGATTAAACAGTTGCTTTGTTGTCCAGGCTGGCTTTGAACTCCTGGGCTCAAGGGATCTTCCTGCCTCATCCTCCCGAGTAGCTGGATCTATGGGCACATGCTATTTAAGGCCCAGTTTTTTATTTATTTATTTATTTTATTTTATTTTATTTTTTTTTACACAAGACCCTCATGTCTAATAAGGCCCAGTTTTTTAAAATAAAATTTTTTAAAAATCTCATTAGCTGAGTTTTTTGTTTCAGGGTCTCAAAACTGCAATTAAGATGGCTTACAAGGCTGTGGTCTCATCTGAAAAACTGGGAAAGGATCTATTTTCAAGCTTATTTGATTGTTGGAAGTATTGAGTTTCCTTGCAAGTTGTTGGATTGAGGGCCTCAGATTTTTGCTGGCTCTTGGCCAGAGACTATCCTTAGTTGTTTGCTACAGGGTCCTCTAACAACAGAGCAGCTTGCTTCTTCAAAACCAGTAAGAGAGAGTGTCTTCTCAGAAGATAGAGATCATAATCATATATAACTTAATTTCAGAAGATACAGATCATAATCATATATAACTTAATCATTCAGGTGATGATATCTCATAACTCTTATGTTCTATTGATTAAAAGCAAGTCACAGGTCTTGTGCACACTCAAAGGCAAGAATACTAGGAGGTGGGAACCATGGAGACTACTTTGGAATTGGTCCTCCATAGACCTACAGTACAATATTAACTAAAAAGGATAAGAACAATGGTTTTCTCATTTTATTACTGATTGTAAGGGGGAATGTTTTCATTATTTCACCTCTAACTATGATAATTGCTACAGGCTATATATATATATTATTACAATAGATTTAGTGGTTACCTGGATGAATTGTATAGTGGTGAAGTCAGGGCTTTTAGTGTACCTATCACCTGAATACTGAATATTGTGTACATTGTACCCCATAGGTAAGTTTTGATCTCTCATCACCTTCCATCTTCTCCCCTTCTGTGTTTCCAATGTCCACTATACCACTCTGTGTGACTCATATACCCATTGTTTAGCTCCCACTTATACGTGAGTTCATGTGGTATTTGTTTTTGTATTCATGAGATGCTTTACTTGGGATAATGACCTCTAGTTCCATCCAAGTTGCTGCAAAAAACATTACTTCATTCTTCTTTATGGCTGAGTAGTATATACCACATTTTCTTTATCCATTCATCAGTTGATAGGCAGTTAGGTTGATTTCATATCTTTGGAATTGTGAATTGTGCTGCAGTAAACATGCAAGTACATGTGTCTTTTTGATATAAAGACTTCTGCGTAACAAGTAGATATCCAGTAGTAGGACTGCTGGATCAAATGTTAGGTCTGCTTTCAGTTATTTGAGGAATCTCCATACTGTTTTCCATAGAGGTTGTACTAATTTGTGTTCCCACTAGTTGTCCCCTTTTCACTGCATCTGTGCCCAAAGTCTAAAAATATCTTTTTTTTTTTTTTTTGACTTTTTAATAATTTCCATTCTTACAGGGGTAAAATGGTATCTTGTGATTTTAATTCACATTTCCTTGATAATTATTGATGTTGAGTATTTTTTCACATGTATATTGGCCACTTGTATATCTTTTGAAAAATGTTCATGTCTGATGCCCACTTTTTCATGGACCTACTTGTTTTTTTTTCTTGCTGAATTGTTTGAGTTCCTTGTGGATTCTGGATATTAGCCATTTGTTGGATGTATAGTTTACAACTATTTTCTCCCATTCTGTAAGTCATCTGATTACTCTATTTATTTATTTGCTGTGCAGAAGCTTTTTAATTTGAGTCTCATTTATTTATTTTCATTTTTGTTGTATGCATTTTTGGGGTCTTAGTCCTAAATTCTTTGCCTAGGCAATGTCAAGAAGAGTTTTCTTATAGAATTTATATCGTGTCAGGTCTTACCTTTAATTTTTTAATCCATCTAGAGTTAATTTGTGTGTATAGTGACAGAGAGGGTTGCAATTTAATTTTTCTGCATTTGGCTATCCAATTTTCCCAGCATTATTTATTAAATAGGGTCCCTAGTGTATGTTTTTGCCTGCTTGGTTGAAAATCAATTGGTTTTATCTGTATGGCTTTATTTCTATAGTCTATATTCTGTTTTATTGATCCATGTGTCTACTTTTATGCTAATACTATACTGTTTTGGTTACTATAGCCATGTAGTATAATTTGAAGTCATGTAATGTGATACTTCCAGATTTGTTCTTTTTCATTAGGATTGTTTTGGCTATTTGAGCTCTTTTTTGATTCTATATGAAATTTAAGATTAGTTTTTCTAACTCTGTGAGAAATGGTATTGGTATTTTAATGGAAATTCCATTGAATCTGTAAGTCAATTTTGATAGTATTGTTATTTTAACAATGTTAATTCTTCCAATTCATGAGCATGGGATATTTTTCCATTTGACTGCGTTGTCTATGATTTCTTTTATCAGTGTTTTGCCATTCTCCTTGTAGAGATCTTTCAACTCCTTGGTTAGGTATATTTCTAGTTTTGTTTTGTTTTGTTTTGTTTTTGCAGCTATTGTAAATCGGATTGAGTCCTTGATTTTATTCTCAACTTGGCAGTTATTAGTGTGGTGAAATACTACTGTCATTTTGTATATTTATTTTATAACCTGAGACTTCACTGAATGCTGTTATCAATTCTAGGATTCTTTTGGAGGATTCTTTAGGGTTTTTTAGATACAAGGTCATATCATCAGCAAACAGGGATAGTTTGAACTCTTCTTTTCTGATTTGTATGCCTTTTATTTCTTTCTCTTGCCTGATTCCTCCTCTGGCTAGGACTTCCAGTTGAATAGAAGTGATGAAGGTGGACATCTTTGTCTTGTTTCAGTTTTTAGAGGGAATGCATTCCATATTTCCCCATTCAGCATGATTTTGGCAATGGGTTTGTCACATATAGCTTTTATTATTTTGAGGTATGTTCCTTCTATGCCTAGTTTATTAAGAATATCTATCACAAATTGGTGCTGAATTTTATCAAATGCTTTTTCTCCATCCTTTGAGATTTAAAAAAAATTTTAGTTCTATTTCTGTGGTGAATCACATTTATTGATTTGTATATGTTGAATTATCCTATCAAGTGGGTTTCCCTGGGATGAAACCCACTTGATCACATTGAATTATTATTATTTTTTGATGTGTTGTCAGATTTGATTTGCTAGTATTTTGTTGAGGGGTTTTATATCTGTGTTCATGAGTGATATTGAGCCATAGTTTATTTTTTGTTGTGATCTTTCATGGCTTTGGTAGCAGAGTGATACTGCTTTTGTAGAATGATTCCCTCCTTCCTGATGTCCTGAAAGTTTCAGTAGGATAGATACCAGTTCTACTTTTTTAGGTCTGGTAGGATTCAGCTGCGAATCCATCTGGTCCTAGGCTTTTTTGTTTGAGAGATTTTTAAATTACTGATTTAATCTCACTGCTCATTATTTATCTGTTCAGGATTTCTATTTTTTCATGGTTTAGGCTTGAGAGGTTGTCTGTTCCTAAAAACTCATTTCCTCTAGATATTCTAACTTGTGTGCATAGAGGTGCTCATAGTAGCCTTGGATGATATTTTGTATTTCTATTGTTTAAGTTGTAATTCCTCCTTTTTCATTTCTGATTGAGCTTATTATTTGAATCCTCTCCCTTCTTTCCTAGGTTAATCTAGCTAGTGCTCTATTGATTTTATCTTTTCAAAGAACAACTTTTGTTTCATTGATCTTTTGTATTTTTTTTTCAATTTCATTTAGTTTTGCTCTCATCTTTGTTATTTCTTGTCTTCTGCTAGTTTGGGTTTTGTTTGTTCTTGTTTTTCTAGTTCCTTGAGGTTTGACATTAGGTTGTTAGTTTGTGATCTTTCTGTCTTTTTGATATAAGCATTTAGTGTATGAACTTCCATCTTAGCTTGGTTTTTACTATACCCCAGAGATTTTGGTAACTTGTGTCTCCATTGTCATTCAGTTAAAAAAATTGTTGATTTCCATCTTGATCTTGTTTTTGATTCTAAAATCATTAAAGAGCAGGTTGTTTAATTTTCATCTACTTGTGTTTTGAGGGTCCCTGCTGGAATTGATTTCTCATTTTATTTCACTATAGTGTAAAAAGATCCATGGTATAATTTTGATTTTTTAAAATTTGCATACATGAAGGTTGACTCTTTGTTCTGTAAACTTGAGTTGATTTTGACAAGCGTATAATATTTTATCTACTATTATAGTTTCATAAGAATAAGTTCACTATCCTAAAAATCCCATGCTTTACTTATCTCTCTCCTTTTCCCTTCAAGCCCCTTGCAACTACTAATAAAACTACTGTCTCTACAGTTTTCCTTTTCTGTAATGTCATAATATAATTGTACCTTTATAGTATGTAGCTTTTTCAGACAGGCTACTTTCACTAAGCAATATGCATTTGTTTCCTTCATGTTTAGTCACTTGAAATAGCTCATTGAATTTTATTGCTGAATAATATGGCACTGTATAAATATACCAGTACATTTGTCCACTCCTCTATTAACGGACATCTTGTTGCTTCCAGTTTTTAGTGATTATGCTGCTCAAAATATTTGTATGCAGATTTCTATGCATATATCAGTTTTCAATTCATTAGGAAAATACCTAGGATTTACTGGATCGTATAGTAAGACTATGTTTAGCTTTGTAGGAAACCACCTGTCTTCCAAAGCAGTTGTACCATTTTGCATTTCTACCAGTAACAAACGAGAATTTCTTTTTGTGTTTAAGTTTGCTAAGTTTCTAGTGATCTATGTTCAAGCTTATTGATTGTTTCCTTGACCATGCCCACTTTATTGATGAACTCATCAAATGCATTTCTAGTTTTGTTTACAGTGATTTTCATTTCTAACACATTTTAAAATCTCTTTTAGAGTTTCTGTCTTTGTTTCATTGTCTTGAATGTTTACATTTTCCATTAGAATACTTAAGATATAAATTGCAGTTATTTTACATTCCTTCTTTAATGAATCTAAAATCTTTGTCATATCTAAGTCTGATTCTGATGCTAGCTTTGCCTCTTTAGACCTTTTTCTGCTTACCTTTTATTTTTATATAAGTATTCCTTAATTTTTTTTTGAAAGATGGACATGATATATCAGTTAATAGTAATTCAAGTAAATAGCCCTTTAGTGTGAGGTTTTATGTTAATCAAGCTAGGAGTTAGGTTGTGTTTGATGTTTGCTATAGTTATAGGTGCCAGAGGCTTTAAACTCCACTGTCATTGATTTTTTTCTTCTCTGTTATTTTTTTGTTTCCTTAAGAATTCATTACTGACTCTTAGCTGAGAAACTCTTTCAGTGGTAATCTATGATTATTATGTGGTAGCCTTGATGTTGTGTTAAGGTATCGGTGAGTGGGAGCATTTTATAAACTTATTACAAAGTTGCAGTCTTTAGTCGGCCTGGACTCTGACTGCAGGTGTTCGTAAGCTGCTTCTCTCTTCTCCGTTAGGTGAAACAGAAAGGCTAGAGGGGGCTGGAGTAGTATAATTACCTTCTGCCTTGTGATATAAGCCTCTACCAAGGTCTTGTTTTTTGTTGTTTATATATATTTTTCCTTTTTTATTAATTTCATAATATTATGGGGGTACAAATATTTTGGTTACTAAGAATGCCTTTGCCTTGCCCAAGCCAGAGCTACAAACGTCCCTTCCCCCATACAGTGCACTCCACACCTATTAGTTGCAAGTTTACTCATGCTGACCATGCCCCTCCCAACCGACTGCCACCCAGTGGATATTACTTCCATATCAACACATCAGTGTTGATCAGTTAATACCAATTTGATGGTGAGTACATATAATGATTACATATAGTGTTTTTCTATTCTCGTGATACTTCCCTTTGAAGGATGGGCTCCAGCTCTATCCAGGAAAATACAAGAGGTGGTATATCACTGTTGTTTCTTATAGCTGAGTAGTACTCCATGGTATACATATACCACATTTTATTAATCCACTCATGTATTGATGGGCACTTGGGTTGTTTCCACATCTTTGCAATTGTGAATTGTGCTGCTATAAACATTTGAGTGCAGGTGTCTTTTTTATAGAGTGTCTTTTATTCTTTTGGATAGATGCCCAGTAATGGGATTTGACCCATTGCTGGGTCAAATGGTATTGTATTGCTTTAAGGTATCTCCATATTGCTTTCCACAGAAGTTGAACTAGTTTGCAGTCCCACCAGCAATGTAGGAGTGTTCCTATCTCTCTGCATCCATGCCAACATTTATTGTTTTGGGACTTTTTGATAAAGGCCATTCTCACTGGAGATAAGTGATAACTAATTGTGGTTTTGATTTGCATTTCCCTGAAGATTAGAGATGTTGAACGTTTTTTCATATGTTTGTTGGCCATTATTCTGTCTTTTTTTGGAAGGTTTCTGTTCATGTCATTTGCTCACTTTTTGATAGGGTTGTTTGATTTTTCCTTGCTGATTTCCCTGAGTTCTAAACAGATTCTACTGATCAGCCCTTTAGCAGATGTGTAGCTTGCGACAATTTTCTCCCATTCTTTAGGTTGTCTGTTTGCTGTCATGATATTTTCTTTGGCTGTGCAGAAACTTTTTAATTTGATCAGGTCCCATTTATTTATTTTTTTTCTGCTGTGATTGCCTTTGGGGTCTCCTTCAGAAATTCTTTGCCTAAGCCAATGTCTAGAAGAGTATTTCCAACATTTTCCTCTAGAATTCTAATAGTTTCATACTTTAGGTTTAAGTCTATTATCCACCGTGAGTTGGTTTTTTTGAGGTGAAAGGTGTGAATCCTGTTCCAGTCTTCTACATGTGGCTATCCAGTGTTACCAGCACCATTTATTGAATAAAGATTCTTCTCCCTGGTGTATGTTTTTGTCTTCTTTGTCAAAGATTAGTTGGCTATATGAGGATGTTTTTATATCTGGGTTCTCTGTTCTGTTCCACTGGTCAATGTCCCTGTTCTTGTGCCATTCTCAAGCTGTTTTAATGACGAGAGCCTTGTAGTATAGTTTGAAGTCTGGTAAATTGATACCTCCCATTTTGTTTTTATTGCCTAGGATTGCTTTTGCTATACGGGATCTTCTCTGGTTGCATACAAAGCATAAAATTATTTTGTCTATATCTGCGAAAAATGATGATCGTATTTTGATAGGGATTGCGTTGACTCTGTAGATCACTTTGGGTACTACAGACATTTTAACAATGTTGATTCTGCTGACCCACGAGCATGGTATGGTCTTCCACCTATTTACGCCCTCTGCTATTTCCTTCCTCAGTGTTTCATAGTTCTCCCTGTAGAGGTCTTTTACCTCCTTAGTTAAATATATTTCTGGGTACTTTATATTTTTTTGTTGCTATTTTGAAGAGAATTGAGTCTTTGATTGGTTCTCACTTTGACTGTTATTGATGTATATGAATGCCTCTGATTTGTGTGTATTGATTTTGTATCCTGAGATAGTTCTATCAGTTTTTGTTTTACATATTTTGCAGCCAGTTTGGTGCATACATATTTAGGATTGGTGTATCTACTTGGTGGGCTGACCATTTTAATTTCATACAATGTTCCTCTCCGTATGGTAATTTTATTTCCTCTGAAATATTCTTTATCTGACATTAATATAGCTCCTTTTGATTTCTTTTGATTCATGTTTGCATGATATATCTTTGTCCTTAAACTTTACATTTACCTATGTCTATATCTTCAAAGTGAGTTTCTTATAGACAGCCTACAGTTAGGTCATGTTTTTTAAGTCAGTCTGCCAGTCTATGTGTTTTAATTGGTGTTACATTTGATGTAATTATTGACATATTAGAGCTTGAGCATTCCATTTTTTGTTGTTGTTGATTCTATTTTTCATTACTTTGTTCTTACATTTCTGTGGTTAATTGAAGATTTGTTAGAATTCCATTTTGATGTATTATTATATAATACATCAAATATGAGTAAATATGAGTAAATACAATATATGTATTCCTTCTCCTCTCGAGGTTACTAAATTATGTTTGATGGCTGAGGCTAAAATTATATGATCTGATGTGGTTCTAAATATATCTAGGAGTTTTTAAATTTATTACAAATGAAAGAAAGGAAGTAAAGAAAGGAAAGGTCTCTATATTTCATTCAAACTGGTAAAATGTAGCAGTAGTAAGCTATGATAAGTTGTTTATATATAATGAAATGTCTATAGCAACTATTTATAAGCTTCTAGGTTTTATTTAAACCTTCTGTTTTAGGTGGGTTTTGACATTGTTGTTGAAGGGGAAGAGTAGATGTCATCTTGTTACTGATAGGTGGGAATGGAAGTTCACTTAGACCCAGTGACACCTGAGATAGGGATATGTACCTTATTACTGCTTGCTGGGATGGGATTTATGCTCCCCACTTTTACCACCCATGCCAGGAGGCTTAGGAGTGCCTCATACTATTCCTTACATGGCCTCCACTGACCCAGTTCTCTTATTCAGAAATTAAAATATTCTGTAACTTTAAATGAAGGTAGAAAATGTTATTTCTCTTTCTTCAGGAACATGAAAATAAACTTCTCTCTGCTGCCTCTGCCAGAAATTGTGTTGTTTTTCTCTGTGGAATTGAAAGGGAACCAGCTTAGTTAATTATATGTAAAATTTTCTCAAGTCTTCAAAGGAGAGGTAGACAAATCTGCATTGTCTAAAGATTTTTGTACTCTTTTCTTTTGTTTATTTGTACTAATACAATTTACCTTATTGACCATGTGTATTTTAGTTTTCTTTCATTGGGGGACAATTAGTACCTCAGATGGTATGAATTTTTTATAAACCATGGAATATCTGGATTCCAGAATTGGGGATAATCTGGAAATCGTCTACTCCAACCTCCATCTAAATTTGAGAACATGGATAAGAATATTTCACAAATTAGCCTAACTTATTTTTGAATAATTATTTTCCTTGGAAAGTTTGTTCATGATTAACCAAATTTTGCTTCTTGTAACTTCCTTATATGTTATTCTTATTTTATTTTCTGTGCCTGTCTATGTAAAATGTCTAATCTCTCTTCCAAAACAAGATTACTCAAATTTCCAGTTAATCAAATTGTCCCTCAATTTAATATTATTAGTAACCCAAACATACTTAGCTTGCTGTGATTTTTAAACTTTTCACTGTTTCAGTCACCATTCCCTGAATGTAACTCTAGTTTCTCAGTATTTTTTAAACTTGTACTGTATCAAATGGAACAAATTGAAATGTGATTTAATATAATGAATGCTATAAGTGAATGTATGATACTTAAGATTATGTTTGATTTTATAATCCTTGGTCACATAATAGTACTATTGATTCATATTGAACTTAAGGCTTAATAAAACTCCCGTTCTTTTTTTTATTTAAGCAATTGTTAAACCAGATTTCCCCAATCATATACTTTAGAAGCTGATTTTTTAAAAACAAAAATGCAAAATTTTGTATATATTTCTAGTAATACATTTTTCTTTTCAACCTATGGTACTGATACCAAGATATGTGTGGATCAAATTATTTCATCAAACATTTTTATATGTTTTTGAGAGTAGATCTGGAAGTTAATCAATGGAGATTGTTTTTCCCTGATGATTGTTCTTTCTCAGTAGAAGGTGATAGGGATTAACAATTTTTAAATTTGAGTAGGACTATAGAGAATGTACAGCTTAGTATAGCATAAAATGCTTGGCTTACAAATGACTTCTGATGGTTAAAAGCAGAGAACATTAGGTGATTAGGCTACTATTTCAAGAATAAATAAAGAAATATCAAGTAACAGTCTTCAGCAAAACTCTTTGTCTTTTGCTAGTTTAGTTTTAATGAGGAAATAAGTTTTGTTTTTTAGTGAAGGAAGTGTGTTTCTTGTTTTATTTTACATAACTAAACTAAAATAATAGATTTTCATTATTTGATTTTGCCATTTTTTTTGATTAGGAAGAAAAATTTTATTTCATAAGAAATACTTTGCAATTTTTTTAGAATTCTGAATTTCCAAAGGGCTGGAAATATGTCTTATAAGTTCTGTGTTTCTGGTATCTATTAATAGATGCATGTAGTACCTGTGAAGTGTTTATTATATTAATGAATCTTCTATATGTCAATCATTACTTTTCATGCACTATTTGACAATGCAAACTAAGAATCTATGAAATCCCCTCATGAAATCTTTTGACCATGTTTTTCCTGCTTGTTCTAAGCAATTTTGTAATAACTGTAAGATTATAAAAATATTTTAATCTTTATATGATAGGTAATAAATAAATGCTGAAAAAATCAAGGTAAAGTCAATATTCTGTGATTCCTAATGAGAAAGTAAACTATTTCAAAAAGTTCCCTTGAGAATTTCAGCTAATAAATTTATATAATGCTACAAAGTCCAGTAAACAGAAAAAAATTATGATTTATATCTGAAATCAGCACATTATGTCCTATAGGTAAAATGTGGTCCACCACCTTTTTAAAAAATAAACTTTTATGGAATCTAGCCATGCTCATTAGTTTATGTATTGTCTATGTCCATTTTTGCACTACAGTGGCAGAGTTGAGTAGTTGCAACAGCATGTGGCCTTTGTGGCCCAAAATATGTACTATATTTTAGCACACTTCATGGAAAAAGTTTAGTGTCACCTGACTTAGATTATTGGTAAGTCATTTTAATAATTGCAGAGATTTGTCTTATTTTTAAAATTTGATTTATGCTCAAAAATTTTCCAGCTAATGATAGACAATAATATTGAGTTTTTACTGACTCGTTAGTTGATTAATTAGGCCATTAAGACCATGAATGAAATTCAACTAAATTTTCACTTATCTTTTAAATTTTGTTTCTTGTATGATAATTCCAGTTAGGTAGAGCTTGTTCAAACGTATCAGATTCTTTTTCTTAAATAATTTTATTACTTTGTTCTTTCTTTTATACACTTTGAGTTTTTCCACTAAAATTTCTACATATCAGCCTTTGACATAATATGCTGAGGGAATCATAGTGTAGCTATCTGTCCCTTTTCCTGGCTGTTGTGGTTCTCATTATCATCATTATTGTTATTGTCATTATTATTATTATCCTTATCATCATCCTTATCTTTAATTGGTTTTGGAGGACTATATAACTACAAGGCTTTATTCCTACTACTAATAACTTACTAATTTAGGTTCTTATTTTGAAACTTGAAGAATAGGTAAACAGTACTCAACCACAGAATGATGTTTCTTAAAATGTGGTTCATAGATGAGGTAAATCAGAATCACATAGAGAAGTGCTTCCTAAACTTTAATGTGTTTATGACTCACCTGGAAGTTCTTTCATAAAATGCAGTTTTCAGTTCAGAAATCTGACCTGAGATTCTTAATTTCTAAGAACCTTCTAGGTGATGTCTCTGCTCCTGGCTATGGACCTCACTTTGCATAGCAAGGACTGAGAAACGTGTTAAAATTCCCAAGTTGTATGCCTCATTCAGGACCATGGAGTCACAATTTGTGTGACTGGAATCTGGGAATATGCATTTTAATGAGATATTTCTTTATATCAAAGATTAAAAATTGTTGCTATAATTTAGTGATTCTTAACTTTGATCTGCATCAAAATCACCCAAAAGGAGTTTTTAAACTATATTGCTAAATATTATCTTAAAACTACTGAATCATCATCTGAGATATTTGTGTTTTTGACATGCAGAATCATTATACACCTAGCTTTAAGTGTAACCAGGTTGCGTATTACAATTATAAATATTATATAAGGGGCTAGAGTCTTCATTGAAGTACCAGACTCATCAGGCCTGGAATGTGAGGATCTGGAATCCAAACAATGAATAGTCCTAAAATTGAACTGTATTAGAACTTGGGGATGTGGAGGATTTCAAAGCTGAAATTGTCCAATAAATTTCCTACTGCATAATTTTAAATCATTTTGTATGTTAAAATATATATTTTGCTTAGGTATTATTAGAGTGTTTCTCATATACTAGGGGTATGGGCATAGTCATAGGTTGTATTTTGCAATAATTTCTACTCGTAATATTTTTATTTTTATGCTAGACTAATGGAAACCTTCTGAAAGATTTGAATAAACAAATTTATACAAAAATACTGCTACACAGGTTCAATATGTAAAGTTAAATTTGCGTTTTATGATAGTTTTGGTACCAAGCAATATTACATAGTTGTTATGGGTTAATAAAATAACAGAGGTAGACTGTGCACATATATTATGCATTCATGCCAAATAATTGTGAAATTATGTGTGTTGGTGTACAAAGAGTTCAAAGCAGTTAGAGTATATACAACTGTTGAGGAAAACAAAAAAGCACCAAGTATAGACACACTAAACTCAAAAGAACCTATGCAGTTAGAACCATATCCATATTGTGAGTTTATTTTATTTCTGTAAAAAATTCAACTCCCACATAAATTAATGTTATTCATTTGAATTCTAGTTGTAGTTTTATGTGTACTTATTTTTTTTGTTTTATATGTGTAAAGAGCCATAAGTATGAAGAATGTTAATCTTATTTTTATACATAAATTTCTAAAAGATCAAAAGTGAGGATTTTTCAGCAAAAAGTTTTCAAGGATTTGTACATTATTCGGGCTTGAGAAACATTTATTTTATATTTTTATCTTTAATGAAAAAATTTAAATACAACTTTCTACATTAGCTTTTTTTTTTATCTTTTTTACTATGATTAAACCCTCCTTCCTTTGAATTCTTTATAGAAATTCACACATTTTACTTTTATTTTTCTTACTTGTCTACTCTCCCAATAGATAGTATGCTTTTCGAGGGGAAAAGGGTGTTTGTGTTGTAATCTAAGACAATGCTTTTTTATAAAGAATTGTTCAGTGAAGGTTGAATAAATATGGATGGGAGGCTAAGAATGTCTCAGATGATTTACTATAGGAGAATGATAGTCAATATGGATATAGGAGCAAGATTATTTTTTCATGGCTTATATGTAACAAAAAAATCCTTGATCTATCAGGTGTTCATTACAGAAATAAGTTACAAATAAAGATGTAACTATTAAATACAATAAGTTGTGTAAATATATAGCTTAATCCTTTATTAGGGTTATCAAGTACACAGCACAAGTATAATCATGTCCTTTTCCTCACCTGTGTCAATCATCCTAAGTAATCACATTATTCTTTTTTATTGGGTTCAGATAAAATCTGAGAATCTTTCTTAACTAGTTGTTATACCCATCAGTTGGACATTGTGTATAAAGTGAAACCTTTTTGATGTCAAGGCTCTAGCTTCTTTTTAATAAGGATCAGAAAAAGGTAGTTATCAGTTCAAGTAGTTCTAGTTTTGTCTTATTACTTAAACCTAGCAGTTCTTACACTTTTCTTGTTAACCTTGGAAATGACTATGTAATATTTTTTGAAGTTTGAATTTTTTCTACTTGAATGCCTATATTTGTGTCTTCTTTAATGAGATTAGCATTTTCTCTACTGTTCCTGTGATTCAGAAAGGGTGATCTTAAATCCTCTTTAAAATGAGTTTCCTCTTCCTACTGAAGACTGAATTTAAAATTGATTTTTCATTGTCTAGAAACATAAACATCAAGTTATTTCCTATGCAACAGTGTTAATATCCTTTGGTGACAGCAATTCTAGATTTTAGGGTTTTTTTATTTCAACATATTATGGGAGTACAAATGTTGATAGATTTTAAGTTTTAATCAAAATTGTCCAATATCATATAGATTGTAAATTAACCTGTTATTGTTTATGTCATAGCAGGGCTTTTAGTTTTTTGGATATAGTATCAGTGCAAGGTGCTTTCACCAGGGTGCTTTGATGAAGTATGGTTCAAAGAGGTGATCTAGCACCTCTTGTATTATCCTGGATAGAGCTGGAGCCCCTTCTAATAAGTGAAGTATCACAAGAATAGAAAAATAAGCACCACATGTACTCACCATCAAGTTGATATTAACTGTTACACTTAAGTGTACATATAGTAACAACATTCATCGGGTATCAGGCAGATGAAGGGAAGAGGACGGGATGAGTATATACACACCTAATGGGTGCGGTGCACACCATCGGGGGAATGGACACGCTTGAAGCTCTGACTCAGGTGGGGCAAAGGCAATATACCTAACCTAAACATTTGAACCCCAGTTAAATGCTGAAATTAAAAAAAAAATTTAAAAAGAGAGGCTGTCTAAAAATTCAGTGAATCACACTGAGATTATAAACTGAACACACTGGATATTTCTTCACTCTTATATAAAGTTGTACAAGACAAAATGCTATTGAAAATTATCATTCACATTCTTTATTATTATTATTATTGGTCTGTCTGCCTGGTGTCAGAATTCTGTTCAGCTCTTCTAACAATGTACTAGCTCCTCTTCTAAGTTAACTATAAAAAATATTGTGATTCAATAACAAGTTCTGGTAAGAGATAACTGAACTTATCCTCCTTCTCTTTTTAAGGATAACTAAAGAGTATGATTAGGCCTAACCAGAGAAAGTAATGATATTGTGACTAGAAGACTCTAATAAATTCCCATATGTCATATAGAAGTAATAGTTGCTCCAGCTATGGAACAGGTCCCAGAGTTGATCAGAAAGTGCATTGTGAAGATAAGAGCAGAATAATAAAACTAAGGGGAAAAGTACAGTGTATCTCTGACTTTATAAATTTTCTTTTTACTATTATATTTAGATGCCAAACATCTGAATAAAAAGTATATAATTTATTATCTCATTTAGATGTAGCTACCACTTCTCTATGAACTATGAAATTACTTTATATGTACCAAATTTCTATTTGAAGTGAATCTTTTTTTTTTTTTTCCTTTTTTGAGAGAGGGTATGGCTCTGTTGCCTGGGCCAGAATACAAGGGCATCATCATTGCTAACTGCAACCTCAAACTCCTGGGCTCAAGCAATCTTCCTGCCTCAGCCTCCCAAGTAGCTGGAAGTACAGAGGCATGCTACCATGCCTCGCTAATTTTTTAAATATTTTGTGGAGATGGAATTTCGCTGTCGCCCAGGTTGGTCTCAAACTCCTGGTGTCAAGCAATCCTCCCATATTGGCTTCCCAAAGGGTTAGGATTAGGGATGTGAGCCACTACTCCTGGCCTTGAAGTGAATGTTATTTAAACAAAGCAAACAAACAAACAAAACAATGTGGTTTAGTGGAAAGATGGCAACTTTGTAAGCAAGCAGGAATGTATAAGAATCCCAGTTTTGCTACTTACTAGCTGTCAGTCCTAGGCAAGTAATGAGAAAAAATTTCAGCCAGTTTCCTCTTTGTAAAACAGAAATACATATCTGTCTTCCAGTGCTGTTTTCAGAATTAGAAATAATGTAAATTAATGCCCATATAGGCACTTATAATGGTTATTATTATTGTTTTTAATAATACCCTATTTTATTTATCCTGTACCCTCAGCTATAAACTAAAATGCTAATTGAGTATATAGTAAATTTTATTGTTTATATAGCTACCACTGCATGATAAATGTAAGGAAAATATAATGTTGACCAGATGTAAAATTTAGATATTTTAATTATAATTTTCTTTCTTTCAGAATTACTTACTGTCATCTACCTTTCCAGAGTAAATGGCTCTATGTTGGAACAGAAAGAGGAAATACACATATTGTAAATATTGAATCTTTCATTCTTTCTGGATATGTTATCATGTGGAACAAGGCAATTGAACTGTAAGTTTGAACTTGAATATCAATTTATTTGACTTAAATATTTCATATCATTATATAACATATATGTTGAATTATAGTTATTTGATGTATCTATTGCTAATTTATAATTAATTTGAGTGAAAAGTTCAGCTAAAATAACTTAAAACCATAAAGGCTTTTAAAAATGCTATCATTAAGGGTCATATATACAAAATTTGATGATAATATAGTATGGTTCATCCCACTAATTATACATGGATATCATCTCATTTTTGTTATAATTAACCTTAGTATAACCACTTTCATTGGGAGGACTGGATTGTTTTATGTAAAATAATCATGATCAGTGCACATACTTTTGAATGCTGGTAGCTTATTCTTTCTTGCCTTATTAAAATGTTGTTCTGGGTTCAAAGGAGAAATAATTTGTCAACGTCTTCCAGATTGTGATATATACAGCGTTTTTGGTATGTTGTTGATGGTAATTACAACTTTGGCTTTGGCACTGATATTTAAGTTTCTGCCACATAAAATGTGAAATTTCATGGAATTCCAAGCCATCTATTTGTAGAATATACATAAACAATTCTCTGGTCAATTTGTTAATCAGAAAAACAACTTTTATTTAATAAATGTTTATGATCTGTATATATTAGGTCCTTGATAAAATGTTTGACTTGAGGCTGGGTCATTATCTCTCCCATGTATGTTTTATATTATAAAATTATTCTCCAAAATTATGATTAAAACAATCTCTTTTCATAAAGTTTGACTCTGGTCTTTATGATAAAGCTTTTCCTAATCCCAATATTTCAGTGGTTTCAGTGTGCATGTATATTGCTCGATAGGAAGGTTGTCACTAGTTATACCCTTGTTATATTCTTTTTATATTATGTCCTGATGGGTCTTTTATTAATGATAATTATTCCTCCTTCATTAGATTAAGAACTGCTCCAGAGAAGAATCTTGTTTATTTTTCTTTATTTTTCTTCATACTTGGCTTATTTTGGTGCTTTTCACAGAGTAGCTACTAAATAACTGATTACATTATTGAAGCATTAATATGTTAAATAGTTACTACTGTTGACTTACAACTTTCATTTATTTTTTCAAGATAATTGGTATGAGCTATTTTGCTCTTACTTTTCTGTATGTGTATTTTAAAAAACATTTATCCCATAAACAATTATGTTTCCCCCCACCACACAAAATACTTTTTTAGCTATAAGGGGAAAGAGCCTTCCCCCTATAATCCTAGTCCTATAAAAGCAATAAACAGGAATGAATTTAGTGCTTTTCACATATTATTTTAGATGTTGATAAAAACATACAAACAGATAAACTTAAGATTATAACCTTTAAACAAATACAATGTTAGTACATACTATAAAACTTTAAAACAAATTCAATATTAGTACAAATGTGTAGATGTATTATTTGTGTTCAGTTGAATGCTGCTAAAGTATTTGAGAAGAGTTTATTATCTTAGATCAAATATTTCACCACTTTTGTAATTTGTCTTCATATTCATTTACTTAACAAATCCTTTTTTTTTAATTATTTTTTTTATTTTGGCAAATTATGGGGGTACAGATTTTAAGGTTTCAATAAATGCCCATTTCCCCCCCCTCCCCCCAAAAGTCTGAGTCTCCATCATGACCATCCCCCAGATGGTGCACATCCCACTCACCATGTATGTATATACCCGCCCCCCTCCCCCCTCCCACCTGCCCAATACCCTATTACTGTAGCACCTATGTGTCCACTTAGGTGCTACTCAGTTAATACCAGTTTGCTGGAGAATATATCTGGTGCTTGTTTTTCCAATCTTGGGATACTTAGTAGTATGGGTTCCAGCTCTAACCAGGAAAATATAAGGTGTGCTATATCACCATTGTTTCTTAGAGCTGAATAGTACTCCATGGTATACATATACCACATTTTATTAATCCATTCTTGGATTGATGGGCACTTGGGCTGTTTCCACAGCCTTGCAATTATGAATTGTGCTGCTATAAACATTCGAGTGCAGGTGTCTTTTTTGTAGAGTGTCACTGGATCATTTGGGTAGATGCCCAGCAATGGGATTGCTGGATCAAATGGTAGATTCACTTGTATCGCTTTAAGGTATCTCCATATTGCTTTCCACAGAGGTTGAACTAGTTTGCAGTCCCACCAGCAGTGTAGGAGTGTTCCTCTCTCTCCGCAACCACGCCAGCATTTATTGTTTGGAGATTTTTTGATAAAGGCCATTCTCACTGGGGTTAAGTGATATCTCATTGTGGTTTTGATTTGCATTTCCCTGATGATTAGAGATGTTGAGCATTTCTTCATATGTTTGTTGGCCATTCTTCTGTCTTCTTTAGAAAAATTTCTGTTCAAGTCCTTTGCCCACTTTTTAATGGGGTTATTTGATTTTTTCTTCCTAATTTTCGTGAGTTCTAAGTATATTCTAGTTATCAGTCCCTTATCAGATGCATAGGATGCCAAAATTTTCTCCCATTCTGTAGGTTGTCTGTTTACTTTCATGACTATTTCTTTGGCTGTGCAGAAGCTTTGTAGTTTGATCATGTCCCATTTATTTATTTTTGTTGCTGCTGTGATTGCCTTTGGGGATTTCTTCATAAACTCTTTGCCCAGGCCGATGTCTAGGAGAGTGTTTCCAACTTTTTCCTCTAGAGTTCTAATAGTTTCATATCTTAGGTTTAAGTCTGTTATCCAGCGTGAGTTGGTTTTTGTGAGAGGTGAAAGGTGTGGGTCCTGTTTTAGCCTTCTACAGGTGGCTATCCAGTTTTCCCAGCACCATTTATTGAAGAGGGATTCTTTTCCCCAGCGTATGTTTTTGTCTGCTTTGTCAAAGATGAGATGGCTATATGAGGATGGTTTTATATCAGGATTCTCACATCTGTTCCACTGGTCTATATTCCTGTTTTTGTGCCAATACCATATTGATTTAATTACTACAGCTTTGTAGTATAGTTTGATATCTGGCATATTAATGCCTCCCATTTTGTTTTTGTTGCCTAGAATTGCTCTTGATATTCGGGGTCTTCTTTGGTTCCATACGAAGCGTAAAATTATTTTTTCTATATCTGTGAAGAATGCTGATGGGATTTTAATAGGTATTGCATTGAATCTGTAGATCAGTTTGGGTAGTATAGACATTTTGATGATATTGAGTCTGCCGATCCACGAGCATGGTATGGATTTCCATCTGTTTACATCCTCTGCTATTTCCTTCCTCAGTGTTTCATAGTTCTCCCTGTAGAGGTCTTTTACCTCCTTGGTTAAATATATTCCTAGGTACTTTAATTTCTTTGTTGCTATTGTGAAGGGAATTGAGTCTTTGATTTGATTCTCAATTAGATTGTTGTTGGCGTATAAGAATGCCTCTGATTTCTGTGTATTAATTTTGTATCCTGAGATTTTACTAAATTCATTGATCAGTTCCAGGAGTTTCTTGGTTGAATCCTTGGGGTTTTCTAGATACAATATCATATCATCAGCAAACAGTGAAAGTTTGATCTCTTCTGCCCCTATTTGGATACCTTTGATTCCATTTTCCTGTCTGATTGCTGTAGCCAAGACTTCCAGCACTATGTTGAACAGAAGTGGAGATAGTGGGCAGCCTTGTCTGGTTCCAGTTCTAAGTGGGAATGATTTCAATCTTTCCCCATTCAGTATGATGTTGGCTATGGGTCTGTCATATATGGCTTGTATCATTTTTAGGTATGTCCCTTCTATGCCTATTTTCTTAAGTGTTCGTATCATGAAAGGGTGTTGAATTTTGTCAAAAGCTTTTTCTGCATCTATTGAAAGAATCATGTGGTCTTTGTTTTTGCTTCTGTTTATGTGGTGAATTGCATTTATAGATTTACGTATGTTGAACCATCCCTGCATCCCTGGGATGAAGCCCACTTGGTCGTGGTGGATTATTTTTTTGATAAGTGTCTGGATTCGGTTAGCTAAGATTTTGTTGAAAATTTTTGCATCTATATTCATTAGGGATATTGGTCTGTAGTTTTCTTTTTTTGTTGCATCCTTTCCTGGTTTTGGTATCAGAGTAATATTCGCTTCATAAAAGGTGTCGGGGAGGTTTCCGTTCTTCTCGATGTTGTGGAATAGTTTCTGCAAGATAGGTACTAGTTCTTCTTTGTAAGTATGGTAAAATTCAGGTGTGAAGCCATCTGGACCGGGACTTTTCTTTTTAGGGAGATTTTTAATTGCTGTTTCTATTTCAGCTGTTGAGATTGGTCTGTTCAGGGAATCTATTTCTTCCTGGTTGAGCCTAGGGAGGCTGTGTGTTTCTAGAAATTTGTCCATTTCCTCCACATTTTCCAGTTTGTGTGCATAAAGAGTTTTGTAGTATTCATAAATTGTACCTTGTATCTCTTTGGGATCAGTTGTGATATCTCCTTTTTTATTCCTGATGGAGCTTATTAGAGATTTCTCTTTTCTGCTTTTCGTTAGCTTAGCCAATGGCGTGTCAATCTTGTTTATTTTTTCAAAGAACCAACTTTTTGTTTTATTAATCTCCTGAATAGCTTTCCTGTTTTCAATTTCGTTTAGTTCTGATTTGATCTTGTTGATTTCACTTCTTCTGCTGGGTTTGGGGTTGGTCTGTTTTTCTTTTTCCAGCTCTTTGAGTCATTTCATTAGATTGTCTATTTGTGATCTTCTTGCCTTTTGGTTATAGGCATTTATGGAGATAAACTTTCCTCTCAGAACTGCTTTAGCTGTGTCCCAGAGGAGTTGATAACTTGTCTCTCCATTGTCGTTTTCTTCATAGAAGTTTTTTATTTCCGTCTTGATTTCTTCATTTACGAAGTAATCATTTAGTAGGAGGTTGTTTAATTTCCACGTTTTTGTGTAGAAATGGGAGTTTCTGTTAGGGTTGATTTCTAGTTTTATTCCACTGTGGTCTGAGAAGGTACATGGTATGATTTCTATTTTTTTAAATTTCTTGAGATTTTCTTTGTGTCCTAGGATATGGTCAATCTCAGAGAATGTCCCGTGAGCTGATGAGAAGAACGTATATTCAGTGGATTTTGGGTAGAATGTTCTGTAGATGTCTGTCAGACCCAATTGTTCTAGAGTTTTGTTTAAGTCCATTATTTCTTTATTAATTTTCTGTTTGGAGGATCTGTCTCGTGCCGTCAGTGGGGTGTTGAAATCTCCGGCGATTATGGAGTTGCTATTAATCCATTTGCTTAGCTCCAGTAAGGTTTGCTTTATGAATCTGGGTGCACCTAAGTTGGGTGCATATATATTTAAAATTGTTATCTCTTCTTGATGGACTGTGCCCTTCACCATTATATAATGACCCTCTTTGTCTTTTACTACTTTTGTCGGTTTAAAAACTAAATCGTCTGAAATTAGAACTGCCACACCAGCCTTCTTTTGGCTTCTATTTGCTTGGAATATTGATCTCCACCCTTTTATTTTTAGTCTCTGTGCATCCTTGCAGGTTAAATGTGTTTTCTGAAGACAGCATATACTTGGCCTGTATTTTCTTATCCATTCAGCCAGCCTATGTCTCTTGAGTGGAGAGTTTAAGCCATTCACATTTATTGAGAGAAGTGATAGGTAAGGTAGATTACTGATCATTCTGTTGGGTTGGATGTTGTTGCTATGATTTCTGTCTTGAGCCATTGTAATATCTGGCCTTTAATATCTTTGGGTTTTGGTTGTTTTTATATCCGTGGATTATTATTATGATGTTCCGTGCATAACGCTGTTTTAAGTACTTCTTGTAGGGCTGGTCTTGTCTTGGTGAATTCTCTGAGCCTTTGCTTGTCTGAGAATGTTTTTATTTCTCCTTCATATACGAAGCTTAGTTTTGCAGGGAATAATATTCTAGGCTGGGCATTATTTTGTTTCAAAAGAGTGAGAATGGGGCCCCAGTCTCTCCTTGCTTGTAAAGTCTCATTAGAGAAGTCTGATGTTATTTGAATTGGCTTTCCCTTGTATGTCACTTGCTTCTTTTGTCTTACAGCTCTTAGAAGGGCCTCTTTAGTTGATACTTTGGTCAGTCTGATGACTGCATGACGTGACGTCTTCCTGTTTGCATTGAATCTCCCAGGGGTCCTCTGGGCTTCTTGAACTTGTATATCGAGATTTTGAGCAAGGCCTGGGAAATTTTCCTCTATTATATCTTCAAAAAGCTTGTCCAGCCCTTGAGTGTTGTCTTCCTCCTCTTCGGCTAAACCTATGACCCTCACGTTAGGTTTTTTCACATAATCCCACAGCTCTTGTAGGCTTTGGTCTTTTCTCTTGTTTCTCTGCTGTATTTCTGTGACTGATTTATTTAATTGGAAGGTGTTATCTTCAAGCTCTGAGATTCTTTCTTCTGCTTGATCTACCCTGTTCTTGAGACTTTCCACAGTATTTTGTAGTTCTCTGAGTTGATTCTTCATCTCCAGGACTTCGGTTAAAGTTTTCTTCACTGTGTCATTCTCTTTGTTGAACCTTTGTTCCATTTCTTGGAGGTTTTTTGTGTTTTCTTGGTGTTGGTTATTGAGTTGTTGTTGCAGCTGGGTGAGTGTTCTTATGATCCACATACGAAATTCCATTTCTGTCATATTGGTTGCCTGATTTTGGTCGGTGTCCGTTTCTAGGGGGCTGGTACTCCTCCTTGGGGGTGTGTTTTCCGTTTGGTTCTTCATATTTCCTGAGTTCTTTCGCTGATTTCTTCCCATGTTGATCAGTTGTTGTTTCTTTCCTTAGGTTATTGTTTGGGTATTCACACAGCTTGTTTAGTTTCTGAGGCGTTAGGTGGTGCCTGTGGGTGAAATTGGACCACTCCCTGTATATTGAGTCAGTGGATGCCGTGGCAAGGCTGTGCAAGATGCCGTCCCTGTCAGTAGGTGGCGTTTGCTTGGAGGAACAGGCTATGGTGTTGATTTTGAGTCCTGTTATCAGCTCTCGTTCTGGGCGGAGCTGGGTTGGATAAGCCTGCCCTCAGGCCGTTAGCAGGGGTCAAAGTTCTGTGCTCAGCTTCCAGGGAAAGCTGTCAGGGCAGGGCTGGAATGGTCCCGCTCAGCCAGAAAGTCTGGGTGTGGGGGTGGGGCTGTCTGAGACCTGCAGTCTGCAGCAGGCCTCGCTTCTTTCCACCCTCCCCAACTCTGCAGCTACTCCTGGGCCTCTGCCAGCAGGCCAGACCACAAGCCACCAGGCCTCCCCGGACTGTGGTGCCGGCGGGGAGGTTCCCTGCACAGGAACGCCACCTGGGTTGGGCGCACGGCCTCCTCCTGGGTGGAGGGTTGTCCTCTAGGGCGCCTATCCGTCCCTGGAGGCACACAGCCCTCAGTAGGCTGTTCACGTATAACCCTTCTGTGCCCCGGGCAATGCTAGCCCTCGGTGCAGGGGATCTGGTCTGCAGGTCCGACCTCTGTGTCCCAGAGTTCAAACTGTATTCCCACCAGGGAGAGGATTTCCGGTCCTAATTCACCCACAGGGAGCCCAAGCTGGGTCTATGTCTCTCAGCCTCTGAGTCGGCACCGTTTTCCTGGGAACACGGTGCCAGCAGCACCTGGGAGGGCGGGCGGGGTCCCAAACGGGAAGGTCCCGTTCCCTGGAGGTGCCTCCGGCTGGTGGCTGTATTGTCTCTCTGGGCAGCCGCGGGTAGGGTTGGTGGAGGGGAGGATGAGGCAATATGGTGCCTGCCGCGCGGCTCGGGTCCGTGCACACGGAGGTGCCCGGAGGAAGTTGGGAACCTAGTGCCACGTCTGCTACAGGCTCACCGTTGGCAGGCGGCGGCAGTCTCTGGGCTGATGTCCGCAGGTCTCTCCACCCGCTGGGGAGCCCACCAGCAGTCCCGAATGCAGGGGAGGGGAAACAGCAGATCCACCTACCCTTGCCGCTGGTCTCCGGGCTGCTCCGGTGGTCTTAGCCTCCAGTTCTCCTCCGCAGCCTCCTCCCGTGGAGTCTCCCGGGGTCTCAGGTACCCCTCCTTCCGGCCCTTGTCCGCTGTATGCTCGTCTTCTTGCTTCTTTCCTCTAGTTTCTGCTAGAATCGGTCTTTTCTCTACTTAACAAATCCTTTTCATAGTTTTAGTTACTACCTGAACTAGTGACTTATATATATTTATAAGGTCTGTACTTTATGATTTCAAGACTAATAAAGAGTAGTAAAAGATGTATATTTTAAAGAAGGGTAAAACTAGGTGGAATTAAAGAGATAAAATAAGGCACTTTTGTTAATGTTTTCATAGTATGATCTTATACATATGATTCAGCATTAGCATAGCCTCTACCATTATGTAAATAAATACTGTTTGATAGACTTAATACGTGCCTCTGAAAATGTTCTTGAAATATCTTCAAGAAGTTATTAAGAAACAACATGCCATCACCTCCTGAATGTCTCTTGATTTGTTTAGACTGGATTTCCAAAAATGTGTTCCATGGAATTGTAATTTCCTTGTGGTAGATAAAATTTTAAATGCCAACTTCCAGTCTCCCAGAATTGTCTTTTGATTTCTCTCTACCTCTCAAGATACATTAGAAAATGCATGCTACTTCCTGTTGCTATTGTCCTGTATGGGACAATAATAAAATATGGATTTAATTAAGAAGAACCATTTCATAAATATAATTTTAGATCATGAATTATAACAATATATTGTCTAAGTATGACAACTGTAAGACTTATTTTTTAAAATTATGAGATTATTTCTAAATCCTAACTTGAAATACATTTCATTCAATGTTTCTTTTTCAGCTTATCTCTATTTTTAGTGTGTTTCCAAAATGTTGGTTATTTGGATCCTGGAACACATTTTCCAAAGAAGTAATGATGTTTGCAAAATGCTTTATAAAGTAGCAGTATAGAACTAAATTGTCATTAAAAAATATTTCTATGGAAAAATATATTTCAGATTATAGTACAGAAATAGCTGTTTTTGTAGGATAGCCCCAGCCTTTAAAAAAGGTAACCCTTTTATCTATATATGATTAAATTTTGAGCATGAAATTTATAATTAAATTTTATGTTTAAGGTTGTATTTAACAATCATTCAAACATTTATTGAGCACTATTATGAGATAGGCACTAGAAACAACTATGAACTAAGAAGACACAGTTTCTGTTCTCCTGGGACCTCCAGTCTAATGAAAGTAAGATTAAATAAAAAGGACATTAAAATATATTGGAAATGTAAAATGGTAATTCTACAAGAAGGGCGTCTGATAGAGACATAGGGTCCCAGAGAAGTATCTGTGAAGGAAGCCATATACATTTATGCTGAGATCTGAAGGATGAGTTGATTCAGTTAGATGAGTAAAACATAGGGGACATTGGTGATAGTGTTCCAGGCAGAGGGAACAGAACAGGCAAAGGATGGAATGTAAGACAGTTTTGTTTCACTTTCAGAAATGTTAAGTAATATGGTTTTTAGTTCATTGGAATGGCTAGGGGAGAGATTATAAGAGATAAAGCTGGGAGGTAATCAGGATATATATCATGAAAGGTCTTGTAAGCCAATTTGAGAAGTTTGGACTTACCTAAGGCCATTAGAGAGCTAGATTTTGAAGGGCTTTGAGTAGAGATTTGTCTTGATCAGCTTTGTATTTTAGGAATACTACTCTGAATTCAAGTATGGAGAAATAATTAGAAAGAGGAAAGAGTATATTGGTAAAAGTTATGATGGTGGTTATAGAGGTAGACATAAGCTGAGATATTAAAAAAATATTTAGAAGGTAGAAGAGGAAAGAAAAATAAGGAAAACTTATGGGCATGCCCCCCCCCCCCCCAGTGTTTGGCTTGAGCAACTATATGTTGCTCAATTAGTGAAAGAGTACAGGAGATTGAATAGATTAGGAGTAAAATAATGAGTTCAATTTTAGGTAGGTTGAGTTGTATGTGTTTTTAAGACATTCAAATGGAGTTGGTATGGAAGAGTGGTAGCAGGTAGGATCTACGGATATGAAGGTAGTGAGATAGATCAGAATTTACATGATTGTTGAAACCATGAGGATAGATGAAATTGTGCAAGAAAATTATATAGAGAAGAGGTAACAAATTAGCCATTGAATCAATTATTAATATGACTCACAAATATGTTTTATTTGGCCCTCAGATTATTTGAATATGTTATGAATTATTAGTTTCTAATATTTGAAAGTTGGTAGAGTGAAATGAAAATTTGGATTTCCAGCTTTTCATGAAAGGAATTCACGATGAAACAATCCTAGTCTAGCATTCTTTAATGGCAGCAATCAACTGGAACTGAGTAACAGCTTTCTTTTATAAGTGGATAATATGCTGTCCACTTTGGCACAGTTCTTATTTAGCCTATTAACTCATTTGCAGTATCTGCATGGTTCCTGTAGGTTTTTTAAATTCATGACCATATATGGAAATAGATGGCAGTTTAGGACAGAATACCAGGGAGTACCAATATTTAAGATATGGGAAGATAATGAAAAATCCACAATGGAAACTATCAAGAAGCCTATTGTGGTGCAAAGGAGGGAGAGAAATAGGGACACCTAGAAGAATTACCAGGTATTGTTTAGGTGGCTAGTACATGAATTTAAGTTCATTGATAATTCTATCTAAAGTAATTTTCCTGGGATTTTCAGAATCCAGAGTCCACAGATGGTTTTTTAAAATCTTTTAGGTTAATTTCTCATGACCATAAGTTTTGCCGAGAGTACTTTGTGGGATTTGGAAGTTTAATGTTAGAGAAAAAGTCATAAGAAAGATACTAAAATGTTAATAGTCATTAACTCTACATAGTAAATACTGTGAAAGCTTGTTCCTTTTAACTTTGACGTCTTCTAAGTTTTTAAAAAATAATAAAGAATATTTGATCTGCAGTCTGAAAAAGTCACTGCCAAATAACAGAAGTTTAGTGCTAGATTATTTTATGAACTAGAGTGTTTTGTAGAATCTGAGAATCTAAATGGAAGAGTCTTATGTATGATCTAACCAGTATTTTCCAAAATGTATTTCAGTGATTCCTTTCATCTGATCAATGAAAAAGGATTCAATGGACCAATAATTTTGTAAAATATTGAAGATTTATAATGCTTATTTTAATAGTACAGTCTCTAAGAAGTTCTATGGGGAAAAAAGTATTTAACTTTATTTAATTCAGGGTTTCCCAAATTTTTTCAATATGGAACACTCTTTATGTGAAATAACTTATGTTTCTACTAGTTTATCATTGAGTACATTTTGGTAAATGTTGGTCCAATCAAACCAAAGAAATAAATAAATGTTTGTGGTTTGTTGGTTATTATTAGTTTCCTAAAAGATAATTTAAGTACATTTTCCCTTATCAGAGGAATTTATACTTTTACAGAACATTGCATTTGTATGTAGATGATGTGTTACATATAAATGTAGAAAGAATTGCAGAAAGCTCTGTAGATTTTTATGAAGCCCTCTTTGATTTCTTTTCTTCCTACATATATTCTAAAATGCAAATAGTAACTCTGATTTCTAATTATCACAATCATATTTATTGAATGTGTACTATATTTGCCATTATATTAGACACTATATACATATCATTTCTAATCTTCACAATTATTCAGTAGGATCAGTGCTATTATTTCTATTTTTAGTTGAGATTATTTAGGCTGAATCTACTAAAAAAGTTTAGTAATATCCAATAAATCTGTGCTTATTCTTCCCGGTCACATTGAGGAGTCAGTATGAGGAGACCCTAGAATTAATTTGTCACTGTTCTCTGATTCCAAGTAGTTTCTATGATTTAAATCTTCTTCACTGTATTATAAAGAATCTTTGATGCTTGTCATGTGTACTTAAGAAATAAAGTGAAGCTATATCAATATAATCATAATAGAATTAATCTGGCACAGGTAGGCCACGAAGAAAGGCTATGCAAAATTGAGTAATAATACATCTCTGGTCATATCAGGTCATATCTTATTTAACCATGACATACATAATCATATTCAGCAATGACATAAGTTAGACTGGGAATTATAAAAGAAGCATGCCACATATCAGAGTGGAATAAATTTAAAGTCAAATTGATAGAGCACAGGTCCTTTAAAGATATGCTATTAGATTCATAATTATCTGTTAGATGATGAGATTATGTTAGATGATGAGATAAACGAGATATAAGTCATGAACTAGGTTTCCCCAATTTGTCAATTTTCTGTAAGATGGCTATCACTAGAGTGAGTTTATTTTTAAATCAAAGGTGCCACTGTACTTTTCTTTAGGGGCAAAATCAGAGGAGATTTCATGTCAAAGGAAATCTTAAATCAGGTATGTACTTTGAAACTTGATTGACACAGGTTTACACCATCAGCTGTAACTGTGGCTGTATTGTTCTTTTGTCTATATAAATAAAAATTCAGTTAAAAAATTTCAGAGGCCCTTATCTGGCAACAAGCATATCAGATAGTGAAGAAATGCAGTGTTATGTGAATCTTTAAGCCTGATTTAAAAAAAAAATTACAACTACTTTAATAAAATAAGTAGGAGAAAGAAAAATAGTTGGAAAAGAAAACCAAAAATCCAAGCGAATCTGAACTTAAGCCCCAAATACTGGCACTTTATTCCAGTAAAATCTTAATTTCTTTGTTTCAGTCTCTAATGGGGTAAGGTATTTTAATGTTTTGTTTTTAATTACTGTTTTGAATTGATTTAACAGATCCACCAAGACTCATCCAGGTCCAGTTGTACATTTAAGTGATAGCCCAAGAGATGAAGGGAAAGTGAGTATTACAATACCATTATTCTTGCTTGTGTTTTCCTCATTTTTGAAAAAAGGTGTTTCTTACTATCATTTTATACCTAATATTTAACATAGTTTATAGCATCTGATGTTATTTAAATTTAAAATTTGTTGAATGAATGAATGAATTATTCATGTTAATATTGGTTCCAAGTCAAGTCTTTAGTTTCACTTGGTACTAAAGTTGATAATTTAATTCTGGAATTTAGAGGAATATAACATGGAGAACAACTTTAATTTTCAAATGCTCTATGCTTGAATTTAATAACATGATTATCAGTATCATTCATTTGCCTCTGTTATTCAGTTTTGGTAGTGATAAATGACTAATATTAAATAACTTAAACTAACCAATCTTTATTTTATAAATATATACTAATATAGAAATACTAATATAGAAAATGATATCAGATAACAGAGATAATCCTTATTCATCTTGATCATTTTATAATTTGCCTTTTATGATGAGGAAACAAAGTTGATAACATGAAAAGATCTAGTGTCACTATCATTATAAATAATATGTTTCTTCAAGTATATAATTTTTGCTTAGTACTAGAGAAAACATTAATAAATTATTTAGTATGTAGATTTGGTTATTTGTTTTTTTAAAGTATAAAAACTGAATTAGTGTAACAAAAATTAAACCTGAAAGGCAAGTCCACTCAGTGGATAATATTGGATTTATTCAAATTGATCCATCAGTACAATGTAATTCCAATCTGGTGTCATCAGAGTTTGCTTATTTTTAAAGGATTCATGAGCTGATTTAAAAATTCACCAAAAAAAGAAAGTGTTTGAGAGTAGCCAAATAATTAAAAAAAAATAAATACAGTGTGATATTGGTACAGAGGTATATAAGAAGAACAATGAATCTACATAGATATTCCCAAAATGGTTCAGGCGTTTGGGAGAATTTTATATATTTTAGAGAAATTTGAGGACATAATTATTGAATAATGATATTGGACAATTGGTTATCCATTTCAAAAAAATAGTAAGACCTCCACCTCATACCATGCACAGAAATAAAATTCCAGATGTAGAAAATACGTAAACATTAAAATCACAACTCAGAAAGTATTTGAAGATTTTTGTAGGATGTGGGTTGTAACTGTGGAGTAGAGACACCCTTGGACAAAACCTAAAAAACTTTAAGGAATATACCATGACAAGAGTATTGTAATAATAATAATAGGCAACAAAGTGGGAGATAATATTTGCTACATTATTAGCAGATGAATAATGAATATGCAGAATATATAAAGAACTTGTACTAATCCTCATCTTATAATTGTAATAGAATTAACATATAATATCTAATAAATCAGGAAGTAGTAATATAAATATATTTAGACATATGAAAATAAGAGCTTAACATGTGGTCACCTCTTACCACCTCTAGAGAGCAGAGTTGGGCAGTAAGGAGGAAACGGCCCACTAGTAATCAGAGAAGTTCAATATACCATTTTTGTTTTAGAATTTTTATGGTTTTATGAGTTACATGTAAATCTTTAATCCATCTTGAAATAATTTTTGTGTATGTTGAGAGATAGGGATCCTGTTTCTATTCTTCTGCATGTGGGTCTTCAGTTTCCCCAGCACTTTTCCCCAGTGTATGTTGTTTTCTGTCAAAGATCAGTTGGTTGTAGGTAGATGGTTTTATTTCTGGGTTCTCTATTCTGTTCTATCAGTCTATGTCTCTGATTTTATACTAATACCATGCTGTTTTGGTTACTATAGCCTTGAGGTAAAATTTGAAGTCTGGTAATGTGATACCTCCAGATTTGTTCTTTTTACTTAATATTACTTTGGCTATTTCAGTTCTTGTTTGGTTCCAAATAAAGTTTAGGATTATTTTTTCTAGATCTGTGAAATATGATGTTAGCATTTTGATGAGGATTGCATTGAATTTGTAAATAACTTTGGGCAATATGGAGATTTTAATGATGTTGACTCTACCAATCCATGAGCAGGAGATGTTTTTCCATTTTGTTTTTGTCATTTACAAATTCTTTCATCAGTGTTTTGTAGTTTTCCATGTAGAAGTCTTTAACCTCCTTTGTTAAGTATATTCCTAGGTATTTTATTTTCTTTGTAGCTATTGTGAATGGTATTGAGTTCTTGATTTGATTCTCCACCTAATAAAGCCAGGAAAGGACACAACAACAACAAAAAAGCAAACTAGAGACCAATATCTATTATGAATATAAATGCAGAAATCTTTAGCAAAATACTAGTAAACCAAATTCAACAGCATTTCAAAAAGAAAATCCACCTTGATCAAGTGGGTTTCATCCAGGGGTGCAAGGATAGTTTAACGTGCAAATCAATAAATGTGATTCACCACATAAACAGAAACCAAAACAAAGCCCATGTGATCGTCTCAATAAATGCAGAAAAAGCATTTGACGACATCCAGCACCCTCTCATGATAAACCCTCAATAAACTATGTATAGAAGGAACATATCTCTAAATTATAAAAGCCATATATGATACCTCCACAGCCAACATCATACTGAATGGGGAAAAGTTGCAAGCATTTTCCCTAATAACTGGAGAAAACAGGGGTTCCCCTGTCACCACTTCTGTTCAACATAGTACTAGAAGTCCTAGCTAGAGCAATCAGGGATGAGAAAGAAATAAAGGGCATCTAAATCAGGACAGAGGAGGTCAAACTATCCCTATTTGGTGACAATATGATCTTGTATCTAGAAAACCCTAAGGATTCCACAAAAAATGCTGCTAGAATTATATAAAATCAGCAAAGTCTCCAATTACAAAATCAATGCATACAAATAATTAGCATTTCTATATACTTATTAGCATATAATCTTGAATAAATCACTTCTTGTATATCAGTTTTTCCACCAATAGTCTTTTTTCACATAGAAGTTTTTGTTTTTAATGTATTCAGTTTATTTTTTCATTTGATTCCTGCTTTTTGTTTCTTATTCACGAAATCTTTCTCTTCCTAAGAGAGCATACAATCATATTTTATGTTTTAAGGCTTTGCATTTCACAATTAGATTTTAATCTATATATAATTTATTTTATGTTGGTTTGATATACATTTGATATTTTGTACATATAAATAATACATTTATTGAATAGTCAATCTATTTTCTAATCATTTATAGGATACTTTACTCTTATATCAAGTTCTCATATTTGAGTGGGTCTTCTGGGCTTTCTCTTCTGTCATGTTATTTATCTATTATTGTAGCAATAATATTAGGATAATTTATAATTAATTGGGATAATTATTAATTGGGATAACTTAAAAAATGTCTTGATATCTGGTTAGCTGTTCCCTTTTCTGTTTCAAAGTTATCTTGACTATTTCTGATTCATTTTACTATATGAGTTTTAGGATCAGCTTATCAAGCTCTATATAATTTTCAATTTGGATTTTGTTTGCAATTTGAACATGTAATTTAGAGAAAATATACATGGTTAAGATATGGGTGTTCTATCTATGAACATGATGTATTTACTTTGGTTTTCATTTGATTTTCTATATCACTTTATAACTGTTTTTCATAAAAGTCTTACATATTTTTTACTAGCTTAATCCCAAATAACTTATAGATTTTATTGCCCTTGTGACTTAATCTTCTTAAAATCAGTTTCATAATTCATTATTTTTAATGTATAAAAATTATTGATTACAATGCAAAATTCTACTTCAAAAAAAAAAGAAAAAAAATTATTGATTTTTTGATATTTTTTCAGTTACATTATTGAATATTTTGTTTTTAATAGCTGTGCTTAGATTCTCTGGAATATTCTGTGTATAAAATCATAGCAAGTACAGACAAATTTTGTTTCTTCCTTTCCAGTATTTATTGTTATAGATATCATTTTGTTGGTTAGGACCCCAGTGCAGAGTTGAATATAAATGGTTTTAGTGGTAACTTTCTTTTGTTTTCAACCTAAAGGAAAGCTTCCAAGATTTCAGCATTAAATAAAATGTTTGTTGTAGGTCTTTGGTTTATTGCTTTTATTAAGTTAAAACATTTCTACCTATTTCTAATATTCTAAGATTTTACATTATGAATGATGTTGAATTTTATCAAATGCTTTTCTATGTGTGTTGAGATGATTAGTCTTTAATTTTTTAATTTGTTGAAATATGTTCATAGATTTTCTAACTTTAAAAATTTTTTCCTTTCTGAGATAAATTCAACTTGGATGAGGAAAGCTAAACTTGGAAGCTTGTTGGTGAAGCACAAAAAGGAACAAACTACTAAAGTTAAAGTACCTATTGAATCAAGATAATATCATATATTCACAAGATAGATCATCCTTTCCCCAAAATATAATTTTTAATGAAACTGCACATTAGCCTATCAAATACAAGAGCATGCTCTTGAACTAAGAATGTCTGTATTGGATATAGTATTGAGTACATCTCAAATTCTCTCAGCTTTGCTTGTCTCCCAAACCCTTAGCTTCTTGGTTCATCTCAAGTTTGGCAGGATTAATCAGCCTCATGCAGTACTGCTTCCTGAAATTGACTAGCTATGCTCAGAGTTTCTGGTTGATTCCATTAATTCTAGATTTAGAAGATGTGCCCTAACATAAGGCATTCAATCTGGCTTCCCTAACAGATGCCAAAGGGGTCAAATGACACAATTATGAATAGAGGAGGTGTTAACTCTCCATGTAAAAAAACCTTCACTAATATCAGATAAGAGACAAGAAATAAATTATTCTTTTCTTCCTCCATATAATTGGGCTATACTGAGTTATAATTTTCTCACATAAACATTTGGAGACATCCTGCAAGTCCATGGCAATATACCTGCTAAGTGACTGGTTGTGTCTCCTTTGCTTCTTCCCATAAAAATAGTGGTTAGTGTGATAATGAATCTTCTTACTTTTACTTTTTGCTTTACTTCACTTTTCCTTTCTGATTGCAGCTCTGAGATTGCACTTCTCCATCAAACATTATCACTTAAGTCTTGCCTCAGGCTTTTTTTCAGCAGACTCCTGGTTAAGGTAATAGTTATTATAATTGTTCTAGATCAGGGAGGGAAACTATAGGCTATGAGCCAAATCTGGCTTGCTGCCTGCTTTTGTAAATGTTTTATTAGAACACAGCCATGCTCATTTATTAACATATTGTCTGTGACTGCTTTCTTGCTGTAAGAGCAAAACTGAGCAGTTGTGACAGAGACTACATGGTCTGCAAAGCTTAAACTATTTACTATCTGGCCCTTTACATAAAAAGTTTGATGACCCCTTTTCTAGATTGTAAACCCTGCGATAGAATTGTAAACCCTGTAAACCCTCAGGATACGATTTTAAGAGTTAGATTGTCTCTGTCACAGATTTTAAGGTTTCAATAAATGCCCTTACTCCCTACCCCCCACAAGTCTGAGTCTCCAGCATGACCATCCCCCAGACGGTGCACATCTCACTCATTATGTATGTATATACCCACCCCCCGCCCCCCTGCCCAATACCCTATTACTATAGTACCTATGTGTCCACTTAGGTGCTGCTCAGTTAATACCAGTTTGCTGGTGAGTATATGTGGTGTTTGTTTTTCCATTCTTGGGATACTTCACTTAGTAGTATGGGTTCCAGTTCTAACCAGGAAAATATAAGATGTGCTATATCACCGTTGTTTCTTAGAGCTGAATAGTACTCCGTGATATACATATACCACATTTTATTAATCCATTCTTGGATTGATGGGCACTTGGGCTGCTTCCACAGTCTTGAGATTATGAATTGTGCTGCTATAAACATTCGGGTGCAGGTGTCTTTTTTGTAGAGTGTCATTGGATCTTTTGGGTAGATGCCCAGTAATGGGATTGCTGGATCAAATGGTAGATCCACTTGTATCGCTTTAAGGTATCTCCATATTGCTTTCCACAGAGGTTGAACTAGTTTGCAGTCCCACCAGCAGTGTAGGATTGTTCCTCTCTCTCCGCATCCACACCAGCATTTGTTGTTCGGGGTCTTTTTGATAAAGGCTATTCTCACTGGAGTTAAGTGATATCTCATTGTGGTTTTTATTTGCATTTCCCTGATGATTAGAGATGTTGAGCATTTTTTCATATGTTTGTTGGCCATTCTTCTGTCTCCTTTAGAAAAGTTTCTGTTCAAATCCTTTGCCCATTTTTTAATAGGGTTATTTGATTTTTTCTTGCTGATTTTCGTGAGTTCTAAGTATATTCTAGTTATCAACCCCTTATCGGATGCGTAGGATGCAAAATTTTTCTCCCACTCTGTAGGTTGTCTGTTTACTCTCATGACTGTTTCTTTGGCTGTGCAGAAGCTTTTTAGTTTAATCATGTCCCATTTATTTATTTTTGTTGCTGCTGTGATTGCCTTTGGGGACTTCTTCATAAAATCTTTGCCTAGGCTGATGTCTAGGAGAGTGTTTCCAACATTTTCCTCTAGAATTCTAATAGTTTCGTACCTTAGGTTTAAGTCTGTTATCCAGTGTGAGTTGATTTTTGTGAGAGGTGAAAGGTGTGGGTCCTGCTTTAGCCTTCTACAAGTGGCTATCCAGTTTTTCCAGCAACATTTATTGAAAAGGGAGTCTTTTCCCCAGCGTATGTTTTTGTCTGCTTTGTCAAAGATTAGATGGCTATATGAGGATGGTTTTATATCAGGATTCTCAGTTCTGTTCCATTGGTCTAAGGTAGTTTTAAAGGAACTCTTACTTCTGCAGTTCTAGCGTAGACTGTGCTAAAAATAGGCCCAGGATCTGCTTATAAGGAGACAAAATTCATAACTTTGGTAGGTCTTATTTGTTAAAGTCAGAGCACTGATAATGAAAGAGTATGACCATAACAACTGGTATATTAGTGTCCTATGGCTGGCATAACAAATTACCACAAATGCGTGACTTAACAGAATTTTTTTGCACAGTTCTGAAAGCCAAAAAAAGTCTGAAATGAAGGTGTTGTTTGGGCCATGCGGCCTATGAAGGCTCTACAGGAGAATTCTTCTTTCTAGCTCGAGTGGCTCTTGGTAGTCTTTGACTTGTGACAGTATAACTCTAATCTCTGTCTTAATTTTCCATTTTAACATGACTTTCTCCTCTGTGTCTCTGTGTCCTCTTTTCTTTTTATAAGAACACCAATCACTGGATTGGAGCCCACCTAAATTCAGGATGATTTACTCTTGAGATCCTTAACTAATCGTATCTGCAGATATTCTATTTACAAATAAGGTCATATTCTAAGATTCTGATGGACATGAAATTTTGGGGACAGTATTCATCTACTATACCTGGAATAGAGAAATTTGTATAAATAAGCCTTAGAATATTGTAACACTCTCCGCCAGTTTCTTCAAACCCTCCTGGCCAACAGAAATACCTCTTTCACCATTTCTGAAGAACAGTTTCATTTTCTGGTACACAGTGTAATGACTTTTCCTGAGGTAGTTTCTTTGCATGATGATGTTTATCCTGACAAGACTAACTCCAGGATCATTGTCTCCAGGTCAATAACCAGAATCAGATCTCAGATCTCAGCACAGCTTAACATAGAAGCATGTCTTCCTCCAGGAAGAAATAGACTAAACATAAAGAAATATAATATCCACTAAAGGAATTGAGAATCTGACTAATAATGTCAGTTACCAAGGGAATGTGTTTGGGAGTGGTTTTTAAGTGTTTGAACTTAGGAGAGCTGCATAGAGGAGAATTTATTTATATGGGTGCACTCATCCATAATTTGGGATTTAATGCTTTGATAAGAAATACTTGGATCTGCACCTAGTATTAATAATTTTTTGGGATGGCTCCTTGAAGCCTGTACTCAAAAAAGGTATATGGTATATGTAACCAAATGCTCAGTACCTGTTCCTGAAGCTGAACAAAGAATGAGAACAGTTGAGGAGAAAGGAGAGGAAGGTTTATTAATTTGCCAGTAAATGAAGAGGATGGCAGACTCTCATCTTAAAGAACCACCCTCCTCTTGTTGTGAAGAGTTTAGGCTCTTACACAGTCCTTTAGTTGACTCAGGGTCTTCATGACCTGTGCCACATGCTGTTCCCATGGGCCCCTGGTGGCTTGATTGTTCCTCATCTGATCTAATCTTGCAGTTTTTCTGTCATTTGTCTTGTGACCATTGAGCCATCCTCTGTGGTGAGAAGAAGAGAACAAACAAACCAGCATGAACAGATGTGCAAGCTAAGCTTCCTGGTATTGTTACTGTGAGATTACAGTTGCCCTTTGGTTTAATTTTTAACCCATAACATAAAGTATAGATATCAAAGTCTTTTGGTATAGTATTAAAGAAGGGATCAGAAGACTAAGGGAGATGAGACTTTATTAGCACCACACTCTAAGCAACTGAGCTAACTGGCCACCCGTTGGAGATGAGAATTTAAAATAAATGTATTGTGTTTGTTTTGGCTACTCACTTTCTGTGTTCCCTAGGAGGCTCCGAAGGCCACTGTCTTCACACAACCTAATAGGAAATGTTCTGGAATGGCATGTACTGGCGTATTTGAGAAGCTTGGTAGTGGTTGTCCTTCAGAGGCCTTTGTTGATAGGGGGAGTTGATGACAGAGACCCAGGATTCATAATATCTATAGGGATTAAATATCATGGATTGGTAGAGGCCAAGTGGAAATATTTAACTGTCTGGCAATAGGAACATAGTTACAGTAACAAGCAGCAAGGCTGGAGTGGCAAGGTAGGACTCTGTGGTAATAGCTAATACATCATTATTCTAGGAGCAAAATTAGATGGGCAGCTGACTTGGATGTTGTTTACTTTGCATAATCAGAAAAAATTCAAGAATAATTTAGCATTTAACATTCACCATCAAAATCACATTATCTCATAAGGTTTTCAGACATGTTAGTTCATAGTTTTGGAATCCAGTGATAGAGAAGCCAGTTATCTGTGAAGAAGGATCCTAACATGCTGTTTTAAATATATACAGTAATTATCGGAACATCTGTGATCATTGACAGGAGTAACTGTTTACCTTTTCAGTACTGTTAGCTATAGAGTCAGAGCAGACGTTGATACCAGAAGAATTAACACCAGTCCTTCTCAAACTCTTCCAAAAAATTGAAGAGGAGGGAACACTATCATACTCATTTAATGACACCAAAGCCAGAAAAAGATATCTCAAGAAAAGAAAACTACAATTGAATATCCATGATGAATAGAGATGCAAAAATCCTCAACAGAATACTAGCAAAGTGAATACAACAGTAGATTAAAAGGATCATACACTGTGACAAGTGAGATTTATTTCTGGCATTCAAGGATGGTTGAACATGTGAAAATCACACTTTCTGATTTCAAATTCTGATTACAAGACCACAATAATCAATATAGTATGGTACTGGCATATAAAACAGACATATAGACCAATGGAACAGAATAAAGAGTCCCCAAATAAATCCATGCATATATAGTCAACTGATCTTCGATAAGAGTGCCAAGAATACACAGTGAAGAAAGATAACCTGTTGAACAGATGGGTTTGGAAAAACTGGATATCCATGTGTGAAAGAATGTAATTTGATCCTTTTTGTACATCATACTAAAAAATCAACTAAAAATGAATTAAATAATTAAACATAAGACTTTAAACTATAAAACACATATAAGAAAACACAGGGAAAATGTTCCAGGACATTGTTCTTGGTAGTGACTTCATGGATATGACACTGAAAGTACAGACAACAAAAATAAAAATAAACAAGTTGGAGAAAATCAAACTTGAAAGCTTCTGCACATAAAAAGAAACAATCAACAGAGTGAAAAGGTAACATAAAGAATGGGAGAAAATTTTTGCAAGCTGTATGTCTGACAAAGGATTAATCTCTAAAATACATAAGGAACTTGTACAACTTTTTAAGATATCTAATAACCTGATTTAAATGTGGGCTTAGAATTTGAATAGCTATTTCTTTGAAGAAGGCTTATAAATGGTCAACAGGCATATGAAAAAATATTATAAGTCACTAATCATTAGATCAAAGCCATGAGAACATATCACCTCATACCTGTCAAGATGGCTACTATTTAAAAAAACCTGAAGAAAATTGTTGGTAAGCTATTAGAACCCATATCCAATATATTGGGAATGAAAAATAGTCCAGCCACTATGAAAAACAGTATGGAGATTCCTCAAAAAAGTAAAAATAGAGCTACCTATTTCATAACAGCAATCCCACTTCTGAGTATTTATCCAAAAGAATTGAAATCAGGATATCAAAGAGATATGCATTATAACACTATTTACAATAGCCAATAAATGGGAACAGCCTAAGTGACCATTGGTCACTACTGCAAAAGACACAATTTCATTCTTTTTAATGGCTGAGTAATATTCCATAGTACATACATACCACATTTTCTTTATCTAATCATCTGTTGATAGACACTTAGGTTGATTTCATGACTTAGCTGTTTGTGAGTAGTGTGGTGATAAACATACAAGTACAAGTATCTTTTAAGATAATGATTTTTTTTTCTGTGAGTAGATACCCAGTAGTGGAATTACTGGATTGAATGGTAGTTCTAGTTTTTACTCTTTGAGAAATCTCTATACTATTTGCCGTAGAGGTTGTACTCTAGTTTACATTGGACTGAATAATAATCAATGGAGACTCCAAAAGGTAGGAATGTAGGAAGGGTATGAAGTATTAAAAATTACCTATTGGTTACTGTGTATACTATTTGGGTGATGAAAGTCCAGACTTTATCACTACACAAGATATCCATGTAACAAAACCTCATTTGTACCCCCATATCTATAAAATTTTTAAAAAAGTCAAAATAATTAGATATAAAATTAACAAGAAAATCCATATGTGGAAAACCTTTAAACTTCTTGAAAGGCATAAAAGTGTACTTGAATAAATGAAATATATTCTTCGCTCTTGAATAAGATGGTTCATTATATTTTCTTCTACTTTCTGAAATTTACTCTTTTATCTTGATATTTTAAAGTGAAATTCTTACATCATTAAATAATTTTAAGTTGTTCTTATTTTCTTAACTATTTATAAAGCTATAAATTTCCCTCTCTTTTTTATTTTTTGCTGTGTCTTGCTTTGTCACCCAGGCTGGAATACAGTGGCACAATCATTAAGCATAAATTTCTCTCTTAAGATTCATATATGTCCCATAAGTTTCAATGAGGCATTTTTGTTCAGTTCTGTTTCATATGTTTCATTATGATTTCTTCTTTGCTTATTAATTATTTAGAGATATTTTAAGTTTCTAAAATATTTTTATCTAATTGTAATTTACTGTGTTTAGAATATAGTATCTACAATTTTTGTTTTTTGGTATTTCATAATTAATTTGATATTTATCAAATACATATTTCCTTCAGATACTGCTTTAATAATGAACAAGTCGCCCTACTCCTTTGTCTTTATGGTACTAACATTCGATTGTGTGAGAAATATTTTTTTAAAATTCATATATGTATGATTTGTAGCTTGGGAGATGTTTGTGTTTCGGTATAGACAGATATGATTGTGGAGCGGTCTTGTTTTGCCTTGATCCCTCCTCATGGTCACAGAGTGACCTTGTCTAATGTCTCCTGGATGTCAGGGGATGCTTTTCTCTTTTTTAATTTTCTAAGTGATTCTAATGTCATATTTCTTATATTATAATCTTGTATAATTACCTCAACAATTTATGACATTTTGAGGTCTAGTATTTTATATTTTATGATTTACTGGGGCTATTGCTAGTAATGTTTTATAAGCAAAGCAATTGTTAACTTTTAGATATTTGCTTTGAAAAAATATAATTACACTTAAAAATATTTTATTACATCTTGGGCTTAAATTTGGAAAGATTACATTATTAATTTTCTTGCTTAAGCAATATTTTTCAAACTTTTTAAACTAACAAATTTCCTTTCTTGTAGTCTCATACATACACTCAATAGAAATTGGTTTTATTGTTCATCATTTTCTCTCATAAAAGAATTGGATTGAAGTTAAAATATATCTAAGGATAGCATATATGACTTTATATAAATTTTATTTTAAAATATTCAAATATATTTAATTTTGGCATTAATTTCATTTAGTAAGTCATACATGCCATTTACTTTAAGTTAGCATGTAAAAAAGCTCATTTTTTGTAAATCAATAACCAAACATTTATGTTATAGTTTCACAAATAAATATCTATTGATTTAATGACCTGATATTTGAACTTTTTGTGTGTTTTTTGTTGAAACTACTAGCTGGTTCACTTTTGTTATTTTTTGTGTCTCATTATGTAATGTTGAGGTAAGTGATAAAGTGTCAGGATGCTATGTAGGAATAGGTTATCTCCATCACTGTATTTTCTGTTTTTACCACTGGTTATGTTTACCCTTCCTCTTCTTTTTTGACTAACCAATGATAGGTTATATTTTATTAGATTTAATCTATCATTGATAAAGAAAACAGGAAGGATACAAGTCATAACTCAATCATGTAACAGTAAAAATCAATAGCATGGCTAGCATTGTCTAGCTGAATCACTGAGTATTGAAGATGATCATCTTGTAATCATTATCTGCTCTCAAATTCTATTTTAGAAGGATGAATATGTATTTTGTTAATAATATTTATTGATTTAAAAACAAATATCAACCATTTTAATGATATGAATCTCTCGAATACCTTTGTGAACTTCTGAGTGTTCACAAACTATCAGTTTAAAATCCGGTCATCAGTCAAAGAGAAAATAGAATTTAATATGAAGTAATTTAAGCCACATTTGTGGCCACATTTTTCAAATGCATGGGACTGAATGGCATATATATAGTTTATTAAACTTAGCTCATTTCCTCTTTTATTTCATCTTTATTTTCTATCCCAATTTTTCTTTCAATCTTTATACTTATTTTTATAGTGTGTTATATATATTTACATTCTTCCTTAATTCTCCTTGGGAATGAGGCAGAGTTTATTGGTTTATATTGAAGCAGAGTTTGTCATGTTTTTTTAAATGTAGGGCTCGTATGTGCAAATTCTAGAAAAATTTATATTCTAAATAAGGTTGTGTTATTTGGTATGATTTTACTTTATTAACATTAAACTTTATTTGAATCAAATTAAAATTAATGTTAGAATTAAGAAAATGATTGTTTTAATGTTTTCCAGCTGCTAATAGGTTATGAAAATGGTACTGTAGTATTCTGGGACTTGAAATCTAAAAGAGCAGAACTCAGAGTTTATTATGATGAGGTAAGTGATTTCTACTGAATATTTGAAAATATTGTGACCCTGTGCCTGTTTTCTATTTTTAAGGTTTGTATTTTAGAAAACGAAATTGTGAATCTGTCTGATTCTCTCACTTAGTACCTCACACTCTTTTTTGGTATTTTTACAAGTTACAACTTTAGGTTTTTCTCCTGAAAGGGAATTCTGCCTTCACTACCTATTTTTGGCCACCCTCCCCCCTCATTATTTTGGCATCTTCTATACTTTCATGCTTGTTGCCTATACTGTATCTCCATCTTTGTCTCAACTGCTTTTCCTTCCTCTATGCTTCAAGCTATTTTGTGCCTCATGGTTCTTAAGGTCTCCAAAAACACTATTCACACCTGCCTTAGAAATTCATTTTCTGTGGCAAAAAGTTTAAGTCAGTTTGAAAAGCCTTATCTTCTAATACTTGCCTTCTTACAACAGAGAGAAATTTTATAAATAGTAATATTTAATAAGTGACAATAATATCTTGAAGTAAGCTTTATTGTATATAAGTAAGACTTGATTAGGTTTTCATTTAGGGGAAGCAACAAACTCCCATTTGTCCAGGATAGTCTCCTAGTTTACACTTTAGTTGTTGAAATATTGATTCTAGGCAATTAATTATTTTCTCCTTCAGAAGAGGCTCATATGAAGACAGTGAAGCAGGGGGCAAAAGGTGAAAAGGGAAATTACCTTTTGTAGTTGTGGAAATAAAGGTGATCCTCTATACTCTTCATTCAATTTGAAAAATGGTAGGAATGGGAAGAGTTAGAGGTAAAATATAGGCCAGAAATATCTGTCCAGTAAAACCCACTCTTGTATGGGAAAAGCACCAAATAAGGCAGTACTGCAATAAATAGAAAAGGACACACATATACATATTTCTTTTAGAAAATATCTTTATTTTATCATGGAGGAATAAAAAAACGTTGCCAATTGAACCTGTCGTCACTCGACTGGGATACTTAACATGTTCTCTCCCATCCTTACATAACTGTTAAATTTTTCAAGTGTTGGTGCTTAAAGACGTTAAGTCTTTGCCTACTTCACAAGTGTAAACTCCACAGTTCATTCTTAGTGGTTCTCTCAAACTAAGACTTTATGATAGACAGATAGTTGTCATAGTGGTAAAGAGTTCAGTAGGAAATGACATAGCAGCTTGGTAATTTGATCATGATTGGTGAAAAATAATCTGACAAGTAATATCATGTGTTCTTTATGATCAACTTCCTGGGCATCTTGAATCATAGGGAAAGAAGGTCCTAAGGCACTAAGCTAGGATTTTCCTTTTGTTACGTATACAGAATATAAAGATGGAGATGGATATTGTTCCTTCTCTCAAGACTAGCAGTTAAATGAAAGTCCACATACAATCTGGATATTTATCCAGTTGGAATTAGAATAGGCAGCTCTAAAGGAACTCGGAGGAAAATTCTGAATCAGATAGTTTTCCTACAGCATTAAAAAATATGGAAGGAAGATTTCGAACTTTAAAAAGTCAGTAAAAGTAATTATGTGAAGAAATTTTTAAATAAGGATTTGCAACACCCTAAGTTAGTAGAGTACCACATTATACCTAATTCATACCTAGAAATCATTTTAAATATATTGGCATCTGGATATTGATATCCATTTGTATGGCTATTTATCTACATAAATATCCATTTAATGGATAATTATATGTTCTATCATTTTTATAGGAATAGTCATATACTTCATTTTACTGCCAAACTTTTCAAACTTTCCTTAGCACTTTACCTCTCATATCTAGAAACTATATTTAATAACTATCTGAAATGTTTTTTCCTAAGTCACCCACATACATATAGTAACATCTTCTTAATCTTTAAGTTCCTCACTAAACCTGTGACTTTACCCCAGTCCCTCCTTAAAATCATTTCTTTATTTGTCTGTGTCTTTCTACCTCATGTATCATGCCTCCTTTCTCCATCACTGATTCTCCTCTTAGTGCCCTTTTAAATTAAAGATGCTCTTCAGGGTAGAATATCTTCACCCTCTTTTCATCTCTCCCCAATTATACACTTATACAAATATCCTCTCCCATAATATCAAATATTACCTTTGTGCTGAAAAATTTAACATCCATACAGCTCTATCATTTACCTCTCTCCTGAGCTTTAGATCTAAATATATATAACCATCTATTAAGTAAGTTCAGGTAAAATATCCCCTTGACACTGAATTTGCATTTAAATACCTGAACCTACTTCTATGTTTTTTTAAAGTTTTGTTTAGTTAATTCAGTGTAGAACCCTCAGAGTAATATTTGACTCTTTCTTTATCATATATCACATGCAATCAGTTTTTGCAGTCTACTTGATTCTTTGTATTGTCTCTCATTTATTTCCTCTTTTCTCATTCCCACATCTAATGCCCTAGTTTAAGTTATTATCTTTTGCCTAGATGACTATAAAAGCCCTTTACCTAATCACCTTTCCTCTGATATCTTACCTTTTCAACATATCCTTCATATAAGATTATCATTTTAAAAACATAGAACATAATTCTCTACCTCAGAACCTTTGACTGACCTCTAATTATCAACAATATAAAGTCCATATTCCTTGACATGGGATTTAAGGTCCTACTGCTATATTTTCCCTTTAGTTTAACATACTGAGTCCTTCTACATGCTCCCCACATTTCAAATGTATTACTCACTATCTCCTAAAAATACCATTTATTTCTTACCTCCAAGCCTTTGCTCCTGCTAATTCCTCATCATGGACTCACTTCTTTACTCTTCTGTACAGCAAAATCTTATTAAGTCTTTAGCCACTGTAAAGCCATTTGGACTATTTAACTAGCCCCTTCATGAATAGCAACTGATGAATTGAAAGTTCTATTTAAAAAATTCAAGATTATTTTCAGTAATAAATATATGAATTTTACTTTCACATTAGCTGTAAAATTTTTGTTTCATTACATAAATAATTCTTAAATAATATCGCACAGAGAAATCCCTCAGCATTTGGCATGAGGAAAGTCTTTTAATTTTTTGAGAAATTGCTTTATTTCCTTTTTTCAGGTCGTTATCCAGTTTTTTGAGTTTCCTTTTTCTTTTTTGTTTTCAAGAAACTCAATTTCAGCCACTGAGGTGACAAAACTGCTAGTGTTTTATCTTTCAGAATCTGTTTTATATTTAAAATTCTTCTTGAATTAGTTGCATTATTTTTGCTTCTTCAGTAAACCCTTTAAGTCCCTTTTTTTTAAAAGAAAAGAGTAGGATAGAATCAAACAAATAGAAATAGAATATTTACCCATCAAGTCAGATCAAATGACAGCTCCTCAGTAATTCACTATTTGATATCCTGATTCTAACAAGTTGGTTTTATATGTCTATTCTTCTGTACATATCTCTTTTATAGTACTTATTTTGGGTTTGTTATGGCTATTATTCTTATATTTATCTTTTCCAATAAGTAGAAATTCAGTGGCATAAGAAGGTGTTTTAGGGCTGAGAATGCCTTCTCTGCCTCTACTTTTGGTGGCAAAGCAGTCCAAAAGAACTTTAAATTGATTGTAGTTCATCAAAGTTAATATTTGGGGGGGGTGCAAAAAGAAGTGACATTTCCCTTAAACCACCTACAGAAGGGAGAAAAAATAAGCAGAGGCGAAAACAAGGAAATATTTTCCTTCTAACTGCCTTTGCTGGACTCTGGCAAAAAAGAAATCTCTGCTTTGTAATGAAGGCCAGGGTAAGAGAAAACTCAAGTCTGGTCTTTTGAATTTAATCAAATATTATATATCTTTTGAGGCACAGCTCAGATCTTATTTCCTTTATAACATGTTTAATGATTACTCTAGCTATCAATTATCTGTAACTCTACTAATGCTTATTGTTTGGAGCTTTTAACAGTTATATATACATAACTTAGTCCTTAAATTATATATATATATATATATATATATATATATATATATATATATATATAAAACTTAGCAGTTATGTGTGTATGTGTGTGTTAAAAGTCACAAACAATAGGTATGACCAGTTTTCATTTATGTCACTCTTCTTTCTCCTGCCATTTTTAAAGTGTATTTAAGAAAAAGATGTATACATCTGTTCTGCCTTTCTCACTGGACATAGCACATCACTCAAGTTCTGCATATACTTTTTTAAAAATTTAGAAAGAATACCAAGGGCATGGAGAAATGTGTGTGACATTAATTATTCATTCAACAGATATTTATTTAGTACCTACTTTATGCAAGACATTGTGCTAGTAGTGGGAATACAACAACTTGGAAAAATGCAACATAGTCAGCCCTCCTTATCCATGGGTTCTTCATCTGTGGATTCAACCAATTGAAAATATTTGGGAAAAAAACCAATAAAAAATAATAATACAACAATTAAAAAATCATACAAATAAAAAAGCACTGTATAGTGACTATTTACATAGAATTTATATTGTATTAAGTATTATAAGTAATCTAGAGATGATTTGAAGTATATGGGAAGATGTGCATGGGTTATATGCAAATATTATGCCATTTTATATAAGGGACTTGAGCATCTGTGAATTTGGATATCTGCAGGGGAAGGGAAGGGGGTGCTGGAACCAATCCCCCATAGACACTGAGGAATGATTATAATTACTCTTGAATCTTATCTAATTCAAAGCTACAGAATGAACCTGAAAAAAAATATATAAAAAACCCTTTTTGCTTTAAATCTATTTAAATAGTATATGCTAGAGCCAGGACAGTGCAGTGATTGAGAATATGGCTTTTGTAATTAGACACACCTTGGCTTTGAGTTGTGTCTTGAGCAAGTATGTCAATCTGTCTAAGCCTATTTCACATGGGTGAATTGAAAAAAAAAACTATTTTATAGGATTAAATGAGATAATATATTTAAAAATACCATGGTGTTTGGCACATAGAAAGCCTTCAGATGGTAGTTCTTACTTAAAGTATTTTTTAATTGGTTACTTTAAGTGGAACTAGGACTCTACCTTATCAGAAATTATCTTCTAATTTTTATTTCTTTGTAAATAATTTTTCAAAGAACTATCATAGGATATAGGAAAGACATAGGATTTACAACAAAAAGTTCTAGAAATATAATGACCTTAGGAAATTTACTTAACTTTTCTTTATCTCAGGAAATGAGTTTTAGTAGCCTTTTATAAGCCTGTAGACTAAAGGTAGAAGCTAAAGATGGTCTGATATGGGTCATAAAAATTTCATGTTTCTTAAGTGTTACTAGTATAATAATTTTATGTCAAAATATTTTTTCCTTTGGAATATAGATTGATATAACATATCTACTTTTTCCTCTTCTACTTGTTTTAATCATTATTTTATTAGGCTATTCATTCAATTGACTGGCATCATGAGGGCAAACAGTTCATGTGCAGCCATTCAGATGGTAGCTTGACTTTATGGAACCTGAAAAGCCCAAGTCGCCCTTTCCAGACCACAGTTCCACATGGTAAGATGTATGCTTTCAAAAGAGATAAACACTGACGTTACAGGGCCTTGACTTGAAGTAGGAAATGTAGTAGTGGGTTTGATAGAAAAGGGTAATAATAGGACATGGCTTCTGGTTGTAAATATTTCTTTTTACCTTCTACAGATCCTAACATGATGCCCCAAACTTTCCATACTTCCCCTCTTCCTTAACCTATGTCCCTACTTTGTAAGCTGTACTTACATAGAGACTGTACTAACAAAAAATTGGATAATGGATGGTTGATATATCTGAGGCAGAGGATATAATATAGAAAATTTGGCCAGTTTTAAGAGTTGAAGAGCAAGTGAGAGAATGACACTAAATAGATCTAACTTTGAGACCCAATTCCTATACTACTTTATTGTTTTCTAGATTATCCTACTTATTTCCATTTGTGCCATTTCATTCCACTAAATTATGAGGACTGTGGTTTTAATTGTAAGGTTTAAAAAAAAATCTTCTTACCTTCCATGTTAAAAAGAACATTTTAATCATAAATGAGGATTTTAATCTTAAGTAAGGATTTATGTTGGATCTGTATACTTAACTGGGCAGAATAAAATATTCAAATGTATGAATATGTATAGTTCAGGTGGCCAAATTATTTCAGATAATATTGGTGATGATCTGAGTTTCATGTTTACCTCATACTATTAGCTGTTTGTAAAAATAAACAGGTCAAACCCTAACAATTAATCAAACAGATTCTGTTTTATAGTTTCTGAGTATTTCTTGTAGTGTCACATTTAGAAAATAGTGGTATGTTTTCTAATGAGTGATCCATAGATCACAAGCTTTCTCAAAATTATTTCATGTGTTTGTCTGACATTTTTTTGTACCACAGTGGTACACTCCATATGCAAATGATTGAATTATTGCAACATTTAACCTAGCTGCTTTACTTAGAGATTACTTTACATTTAGACACTTAAAAATGCCTTATTTAGAGATTGCCATTGGGGAAAATTTGGATAGATATTTGCTACACATGCCACTCAGGATTACTATTTGTTTCTATGTAGTTTCCCTCCACATCCTCTCACTCTTCCCTCCCCGCCCCTCAAATTCTCATACCTTTTCTATATAAAAGTCTAATAACATTTATTCATAAATTTTCTATTTACTTCCTTCTATTCTCAAATATCAATTTTATTAATAAATTATTAATAGTTCCTTTTGGCTTGACTGGACATTTTATACTTTCATATATTTTATCATATCCATATTTGTTTTATCAGTTTGGTGGTTTTCTATAATTCTGCTTTCCTTTGAAATAAATAAGGTTATGTGCATAGGTTGTTGAAGATACCAGTATTTATGTCTTTCATAACATATATTAAATAAATCAGTTTAAATTCCTGATGCCTCATTATGACATAGTTAAGCAAATACCAGTGATTTTGACAATAGAGATATTTTTTGCCGTATCTACCTACATCTTTGGGTGTATCTTGTCTCCTTTTGTTTTAACTGTTTTTATTTTCTAAAATAAAAATTTTTTCTAAGTAGTGCTTTAATTATATCCTGTAAGTTTTTATATGTAATTTCATTGATGATACATAATTTTCAATAATATTCAGTTTGAGGTATTTTTTAATTCCGATTATAATTCTCCTTTGACCCATAAACTAGAAAGACATGTGTTTTCTAATTTCTAATTTTATTATGGATTTTAAAATTATAGGCAGAATGTGCTATGATACTACAAAATTTACTGAAATTTTCTTTATAATTAGTGCATAGCAAATTACCATGAAGTTCCAAGTGTGCTTGAGAAGAATATACACTTTCTGATTGTTATATGAAGGTCAAATTTGGAATTTTTTTTCATTTTGTATGGTTTAAATCTTTGCTAAGCTTTTGTTTGATATTTCATTTCTAAGAGAAGTCAGTTAAAATTTCTATTATAGTAGATTTACCTTGTATTTCTGTTCATTTCTGCTTTATATACTTCAAAAATCAAATAGATCAAGGTGGTTATGTATATCAGATTCTCTGTGATTTAATTGATATTTGTCTAGTCCTCTCAATTGGTTAGAGAGTGGCATTAAAATCTCCTAATGTGATTGTAGAATTTCCTACTTCTCACTATAATTCTGCCCATTTTCTCCTTCATGTACTTTAAGATCTATTATTAGGCATCCATCATATCTCCTGTAGAGAGCATACACAGCTGTCCCTTCATATCCCCACATTCCACACCTATAGATCGGAAAAAAAAACAAAGATTGAAAATATTCAGGGGAAAAATACGACAATTAAAATAATATAAATAAAAAGAAACAATACAGTATAATAACTACTTGCAAAGCATTTACATTGTATTAATATTAGTGGTCCCAACCTTTTTGGCACCAGGGACTGGTTTCATTGAAGAAAATTTTTCCATGGAGGGTATGGGGATGGAGTGTCATGGGTCTCAGGGAGGTGGTGCGGAGCTCAGGTGGTGATACATGGCCTTTTCCCTAACTGGCTATGGACTGGTACTGGGCCATGGCCCTGGGTGGAGGACCTCAGATATACAGGAGGATGTGGTTAGGTTATATGTAAACAGTTTGCCATTTTATATAAAAGACTTGAGTATCTCTGAATTTTGGTATTTGTTGGGGGGGGGGGCTTATAATCAATCTTCTACACTCTACAGATACCAAGTTGGGTCTTGTGTTTTTGTCTAGTGTTACAGTTAAAATGTCCATTAATATTAAATGTAATTACTGATGACATTAAATTTAGGCCTACCACTTTATTATTTGTTTCTTATGAGTCCTATCATATTGAGTTTATTCTTCTTTTGTCCCTTTCTGCCTCCTTTTGGATTATTTGAATTTTTTTATTAGAATTCCATTTTTATTTACATATAGGCATTTTATCTGCATGTAGTTTTTTATTGATTGCTCCAGGGAATACAGTATACTTCCATAAATATTGAAAGTCTATTAGAGCTAACATTATAATGCTTTACTTAAAATGTAGAAATCTTGTAACCATACAAATTTATTTATCATCCCCCACTGTCCTTTATGCTATACTTACCATACATTACATCTAAATATATTGTTGTAATATTTGCTTTAAATAGTCACATGTATTTTTTTTCTTTATTTCGGCATATTATGGGGATACAAATTTTAAGGTTTAAAAAAATGCCCTTTCCCCCCTCCCCCCACAAGACTGAGTTTCCAGCGTGATGATCCCCCAGATGGTACACATCTCACTCATTATGTATGTATATACCCACTACCCTCCCCCTCCCACCTGCCCAATACCCAATTACTGTAGTACCTATATGTCCATTTAGGTGCTGCTCAGTTAATACCAGTTTGCTGGTGAGTATATGTGGTGTTTGTTTTTCCATTCTTGGGATACTTCACTTAGTAGTATGGGTTCCAGCTCTAACCAGGAAAATATAAGATGTGCTATATCACCATTGTTTCTTAGAGCTGAATAGTACTCCATGGTATACATATACCACATTTTATTAATCCATTCTTGGATTGATGGGCACTTGGGCTGTTTCCACAGCCTTGCGATTATGAATTGTGCTGCTATAAACATTCGGGTGCAATTGTCTTTTCGTAGAGTGTCATTGGATCATTTGGGTAGATGCCCAGTAATGGGATTGCTGGATCAAATGGTAGATCCACTTGTATTGCTTTAAGGTATCTCCATATTGCTTTCCACAGAGGTTGAACTAGTTTGCAGTCCCACCAGCAGTGTAGGAGTGTTCCTCTCTCTCTGCAACCACGCCAGCATTTATTGTTTGGAGACTTTTTGATAAAGGCGATTCTCACTGCTGGTGTTAAGTGATATCTCATTGTGGTTTTGATTTCATTTCCCTGATGATTAGAGATGTTGAGTATTTTTTCATGTTTGTTGGCCATTCTTCTGTCTCCTTTAGAAAAGTTTCTGTTCAAGTCCTTTGCCCACTTTTTAACAGGGTTATTTAATTTTTTTCTTGCTGATTTTCATGAGTTCTAAGTATATTTTAGTTATCAGCCCCTTATCAGATGCATAGGATGCAAAAATTTTCTCCCATTCTGTAGGTTGTCTGTTTACTTTCATGACTGTTTCTTTGGCTGTGCAGAAGCTTTGTAGTTTGATCATGTCCCATTTATTTATTTTTGTTGCTGCTGTGATTGACTTTGGGGACTTCCTCATAAAATCTTTGCCTAGGCCGATGTCTAGGAGAGTGTTTCCAACATTTTCCTCTAGAATTCTAATAGTTTCATACCTTAGGTTTAAGTCTGTTATCCAGCATGAGTTCATTTTTGTGAGAGGTAAAAGGTGTGGGTCCTGCTTTAGCCTTCTACAAGTAGCTATCCAGTTTTCCCGGCACCATTTATTGAAAAGGGATTCTTTTCCCCAGTGTATGTTTTTGTCTGCTTTGTCAAAGATTAGGTGGCTATATGAGGATGGTTTTATATCAGGATTCTCACATGTGTTCCACTGGTCAATATTCCTATTTTTGTGCCAATACCATATTGATTTAATTACTACAGCTTTGTAGTATAGTTTGATATCTGGCATATTGATACCTACCATTTTGTTTTTGTTGCCTAGAATTGCTCTTGATATTCGGGGTCTTCTTTGATTCCATATGAAGCGTAAAATTATTTTTCTATATCTGTGAAGAATGCTGATGGGATTTTAATAGGTATTGTATTGAATCTGTAGATCAGTTTGGGTAGTATAGACATTTTAATGATGTTGAGTCTGCCGATCCACGAGCATGGTATGGATTTCCATCTGTTTACATCCTCTGCTATTTCCTTCCTCAGTGTTTCATAGTTCTCCCTGTAGAGGTCTTTTACCTCCTTGGTTAAGTATATTCCTAGGTACTTTAATTTCTTTGTTGCTATTGTGAAGGGAATTTGAGTCTTTGATTTGGTTCTCAATTAGATTGTTGTTGGCGTATATGAATGCCTCTGATTTCTGTGTATTGATTTTGTATCCTGAGACTTTACTAAATTCATTGATCAGTTCCAGGAGTTTCTTGGTTGAATCGTTGGGGTTTTCTAAATATAATATCATATCATCAGCAAACAGTGAAAGTTTGATCTCTTCTGCCCCTATTTGGATACCTTTAATTCCACTTTCCTGTCTGATTGCTGTAGTCAGGACTTCCAGCACTATGTTGAATAGAAGTGGAGATAGTGGGCAGCCTTGTCTGGTTCCAGTTCTAAGTGGAAATGATTTCAATTTTTCCCCATTCAGTATGATGTTGGCTATGGGTCTGTCATATATGTCTTTTATCATTTTTAGATATGTTCCTTCTATGCCTATTTTATTAAGTGTTCATATCATGAAGGGGTGTTGAATTTTGTCAAAACCTTTTTCTATTGAAAGAATCATTTGATCTTTGTTTTTGCTTCTGTTTATGTGGTGAACTGCATTTATAGGTTTACGTATGTTGAGCCATCCCTGCATCCCTAGGATGAAGCCCACTTGGTCGTGATGGATTATTTTTTTGATAAGCGTCTGGATTCGGTTAGCTAAGATTTTGCTGAAAATTTTTGCATCTGTATTCATTAGGGATATTGATCTGTAGTTTTCTTTTTTTGTTGCATCCTTTCCTAGTTTTGGTATCAGGGTAATATTCGCTTAATAAAAGGTGTCGGGGAGGTTTCCGTTCTTCTCGATGTTGTGGAATAGTTTCTGCAAGATAGGTACTAGTTCTTCTTTGTAAGTGGGGTAAAATTTGGGTGTGAAACCATCTGGACAGGGACTTTTCTTTTTAGGGAGATTTTTAATTGCTGTTTCTATTTCAGCTGTTGAGATTGGTCTGTTCAGGGAATCTATTTCTTCCTGGTTGAGCCTAGGGAGGCTGTGTGTTTCTAGAAATTTGTCCATTTCCTCCACATTTTCCATTTTGTTTGCATAAAGATTTTTGTAGTATTCATAAACTATATCTTGTATCTCTTTGGGATCAGTTGTGATATCTCCTTTTTTGTTCCTGATGGAGCTTATTAGAGATTTCTCTTTTCTGCTTTTCGTTAGCTTAGCCAATAGCGTGTCAATTTTGTTTATTTGTTCAAAGAACCAACTTTTTGTTTTATTAATCTCCTGAATAGCTTCCCTGTTTTCTATTTCGTTTAGTTCTGATTTGATCTTGTTGATTTCACTTCTTCTGCTGGGTTTGGGGCTGGTCTGTTTTTCTTTTTCCAGCTCTTTGAGTCGCCTCATTAGATTGTCTATTTGTGATCTTTTTTACTTTTGGTTATAGGCATTTATGGAAATAAACTTTCCTCTCAGAACTGCTTTAGCTATGTCCCAGAGGATTTGAGAACTTGTCTCTCCATGGTTATTTTGTTTATAGATTTTTTTTATTTCCATCTTGATTTCTTCAGTTATGAAGTAATCATTTAGTAGGAGGTTGTTTAATTTCCACGTTTTTGTGTAGAAGTGTGAGTTTCTGTTAGGGTTGATTTCTACTTTTATTCCACTGTGATCTGAGAAGATACATGGTATGATTTCTATTTTTTTAAATTTCTTCAGGTTTACTTTGTGTCCTAGGATACGGTCAGTCTTGTGAGCTGATGAGAAGAACATATATTCAGTGGATTTTGGGTAGAATGTCCTGTAAATGTCAGTCAGACCCAATTGTTCCAGAGTTTTGTTTAAGTCCATTATTTCTTTATTAATTTTCTGTTTGAAGGATCTGTCTTGTGCCGTCAGTGGGATGTTGAAATCTCCGGTGATTATGGAGTTGCTATTAATCCATTTGCTTAGATCCAGTTAGGTTTGCTTTATGAATATGGGTGCACCTAAGTTGGGTGCATATATATTTAAAATTGTTATCTCTTCTTGTTGACATGTGCCATTCACCATTGTATAATGACCCTCTTTGTCTTTCACTACTTTTGTTGGTTTAAAAACTAAATCGTCTGAAATTAGAACTTCCACGCCAGCCTTCTTTTGGCTTCTACTTGCTTGGAATACTGATCTCCACCCTTTTACTTTTAGTCTATATGCATCCTTGCAGGTTAGATGTGTTTCCTGAAGATAGCATATACTTGGCCTGTATTTTCTTATCCATTCAGCCAGCCTATGTCTCTTGAGTGGAGAGTTCAAGCCATTCACATTTATTGAAAGAACTGATAGATAAGGTAGATTACTGTTCATTCTGTTGGGTTGGATGTTGTTGCTTTGATTTCTCTCTTGAGCCATTGTAATATCTGGCCTTTAATCTTTGGGTTTTGGTTGTTTTTATATTCGTGAGTTTTTATTATGGTGTTCCGTGTGTAACACTGTTTTGTGTACTTCTTGTAGGGCTGGTCTTGTCTTGGTGAATTGTCTGAGACTTTGATTATCTGAGAATGTCTTTATTTCTCCTTCATATATGAAGCTCAGTTTTGCAGGGTACAAGATTCTAGGCTGGGCATTATTTTGTTTTAAAAGAGTGAGAGTGGTCCCCATTTTCTCCTTACTTGTATTGTTTCAGTTGAGAAATCTGGAGTTATTCAGATTGGTTTTCCTTTATATGGAACTTCCTTCCTGTGTCTAACAACTTGTAGGAGGGTCTCTTTTGTTGATATTTTGTTCAGTCTGATGACTACATGGTGTGGTGTTTTCCTGTTTGCATTGTATCTCCCAGGAGTCCTTTTGGCCTCTTGTATTTCTAATTCTAGGTTACTGGTTAGACCTGGGAAGTTTTCCTCAATTATTTCTTCAAAAAGCTTATCTAACCCTTGGGTGTTTTCTTCCTCCTTCTCCGGAATCCAGTGGACCCACAGGTTATTTTTCTTTGTATAATCCCACAATTCTTGTAAGCTTTGCTAATGTCTCTTATTTTTCTGCTCTAACTCTGTGATTAACTTATTTGATTTGAATGAGTTGTCTTCCAGTTCTGAGATTCTTTCTTCTGTTTGGTCCACCCTATTTTTGAGGCTTTCCACTTTATTTTGAATTTCCCTGAATAAATTCTTCATATTGAGGATGTCTGATTGATTCTTCTTCAAGATGTCCATCTCCTTAGTGAATCTTTCTTCCAATTCTTTTATCTTCTTTGTAGTTTCTTTGTGTTGGTTATCCATTTTTTCTTGCATTTTATTGAGTTTTTTTACAATCCAATTTTGGAATTATTCTTCTGTCATTTTAGTGTTTTGGGTTTGTTCAGACTCCATTTCTTGAGAGCTGGTGTATTTCCTAGGGCGAGTATTTTTGGCTTGATTTTTTTTTATTTTATTTTTTTTGAATTTTTTTTTATTTCGGCATATTATGGGGGTACAGATTTTAAGGTTTCAATAAATGTCCATTTCCCCCCCTCCCCCCACAAGTCTGAGCATTGGGCCCTCCCCATCTTTGTCAATTGCTAGAGCTGTCATCTACTTTTTGTAGTTTCTTGATCAGCCACTGGGGGGAGCTCTTCCAGCACACTTGAAAGGTTCCCCTGACAGGGGTAGCTTTTGGGGAAAGTGGGTTTTCTTGTCTCGCCCTGCCTCCAGGGGTGGAGCCAACCACTTTCAGCAAGGGAGATGCGGGCTGCGGGGAGGTGGTATCTCCCCAGTCTGCCCTGCATGCCCTGCACCCCAGTGGCTGTAACTCCTCCTAGGCTGCTAGACTTCTCAGTAGATCCTTGATGGAGCCAGGCCTGACGAGCCGATGGCAGATTGTGTAGGGGCGGGATTTGCCAGGAGAGCCTCTAGGCTGGGCAGGGTCAGAGGGCTTAGCCCACTGACGGCTGGGCTGTGGATCCCCTCAGTGGCAATTGCTAGCCACTGGTAGGGCACCAGTACTGGGGGCGACTGATTAGGGTACAGCCGGTGCTGGGTTGCGGGCCTGGGTCAATAGGACACCCCGTAGGTTCCTCCTCACCGCCTGCCCAACCGCCTGTTCAGTCGGAACCCACGCTTTTACTGACCTTCCAACTTAGAGCCCCCGCTTAGTCTTCCAGGTTACCAGAGGTGAGACCTCTAACCGCCTCCCCGGTCTGCACAGATCAGTTTCCTCCCATCTTGGAGTCCTCCCTAGCACGGGCTCAGCTGGGACCACGCTATCAGCTTTCATCATCAACTGCACCCTCCAGCACCCTCTTCTGTTGCGGTTTCACACCAGTTTCAGACAGGTCTCTGGCTGGGTGGGTGTGGAGGTCAATGGGGAAGCAAGGAGTTCTCCTGTGGGTCTGATCCCACTTCACTACCTGGCCTGGCGGGCCGGCGCCCTCCCATGCACCCTATAGTTTGCTTTGCACTCTCCAGAGAACGTGATCTTGTTTCCTGATCACCTTGTTTATCCTTTTATGAGAGTTCCACGTTGCTCTTCTGCGGATTCTCAACGCTGTCCTTGTAGTGGGGAGGTCCACTCGCAAGTAGGAGACCAAGATCTGTGTCTCCTTCTCTGGGAGCAGAAGTCCGGAGAGTTACCTCTACTCCACCATTTTTTCTCCTCTTCCACATGTATTTTTTAATTAAGAGGAAAAAGAATCTTTTGTATTTCCTGTTATTTATCACTTTCATTTATTCCTGAAGATAAAAGGACATTATTTAGCATTTCTTGTAGGTCTTGTAGAAATGAATTCACTTAGCTTCCTTTTATTTAAAAATTGTTTTGTTTTTTCTTTTTGCTTTCATTCTTGAAGGCTATTTTTGCTAGATTTAGATTTCTGACCTGACAGTTTATGTGTGTGTTTTGTTTTTAAAATGATGAACACTTTAGAGATGTTTCTATAGTTTTCTGGCTTCCATAATTTCTAAGTGAGTAATCTGTAGTAGTATGAGTTTTGGTTCCTCTGTATAATGTGTCATTTTTCTCTTGTTGATGTCAAACATTTTTTGTGTCTTTTATTTTCAGCAATTTAACTATGTTATGCCTAGGCTTGGTTTCAAGTTCAAGTTCATTCTTTTAAGAGTTCTGCCAAGTTTCTTATATTAAAAAATTTCTATCTTCCACAAAATTTAAGAACTTTTCAGCCATTTATTTCTTCAAATATGTTTTACTGCTTCCCCCTCTCTCTTTTTCTGAGATACCAATTACCTGTCTGTTAGAATTTTTGGTATTGCCCCGCATATCTCTGAGCGTCTGTTTATTTTTCTGTCAATCATTTTTCCTCTGTATTTTAGATTGGGTAATTCCTATTGATCTGTCATCAATTTAACTGCTCTTTTTAACTAGCATCTTCATTCTCCTATTAAGCTTATGTTATTTTCTTTATGTCAGGTGTTTTTTCATGCGATACCTTTTTGTATTTTCTATTTCTGTACTGTTTTCTTTTTTCATTCATCACGAGTGTTTTCCTTTCCTTTAAGCATTGAGCTTTTCTAAACCTTTGTCTGATAATACCAACATCTACTTTACCTTGAAGTTGGTCTCTCGTCATAAGAATGGTTCACATTTTCTTGTTTCTTCATATGCCTAGTAATTTGGATTATATCTTACATAATGTTGAGATTATATTATGTACACTCTAGATGTTATGTACATTCTAGATTATAAGTTTGTTGCACCCCTTGTTTTTAGCCACAGTGCCTTCTAAACTGGGAAACCCTCTCTAGAAGTACTTCATTATTTTTTAAAAAATCAAAATCTTCTGCACTGAAAAAGTACACTTTGTCTCAAAGTCAAATTACTAGACGATGCTGGGCTAAGAAGAAGATGATCACAGCTGATGAGGCTAGATCAGCACCTGTTTCACTGTTAATCTCTGTTGAGATTAATACTGTGATGGCCTTGCTTTTGCTCTGTATCTGGTTGCTGCTCATGATGGCAGACATTGCCTTTCTTTCACAGTAAAGTATAATACTTTCATGCTTTCAAATATGTATCCTTCAATTACAGTGCTCTTAGGTAAATATACACATATACACATACACAATACATATCTACATACATGATATTAAAACAAACCTTATTAAAATAATTAATAGTTAAATTGTTGCTCAGAAATAGGACAGGGGTGTCTGCAATTACTACTTTTAGTTAACATTTTCATGAAAATACTAGCCAATATGATTAGACTTGAAAATAAAGTATATTTTAAAAATTTAGAAAGAGAGTTCAAAATTATACCTAAGTGAGGTAAGCCAGGCACAAAAGGACAAATATTGCATGATTCCATTTATATGAGGTACCTAGAGTAGTCAAATTCATAAAGGCAAAAAGTAGAATGGTGGTTGCCAAGAGCTAAGGGAAAGGGAGTATAGGGGGTTATTGTTTAATGAGTACAGAGTTTTAGTTGAACAAGATGAAATATTTTGGAGGCTGATGGTGATGATGGCTGCACAACAATGTGAATGTACTTAATTCTACTAAACTGTATACTGAAAAATAGTTAAGTGGTAAATTTTATATGCCTTTTATTAATACAATTAAGAAACTAAATTTTTCATAAATTTTTCATTATGTGACCAAGTTCCTGTAGTGAAAGATGAAGGTACATTATGTTTTTTTAAGAATATATTTCAAATGTATATTTCAAAATTGGCTAAATATTAAATGACAAGGGAAATATTAATATATTCTATAAGATGGGTTAATAAAGCATCCTCTGACATTAAAGTAAAATAATTTAAAAAATATTTATTTTTTAATAATTAAAAATAAAAACTTCTACTGAGTTACATAAAAACTCTTTATAAAACAACATACAAATCAAAGGGGAAATAAAAACAAAATGGCAGACAGAACTTCTGAAAAATAATAATACTGAAAATACTCCATACCAAAACTAAGAAATACACTTAAGACAATAGAGGAAAACTCATAATTTTAAGTATTTTATGTAAATAAAAATGAGAGTCTAAAGATAAATTCACACTCAAAAGCTAGAAGAGAACAGCAAAAACTTATAGAAAGAAGGAGGAAGGAAATCATAAAAATAACAGAAATTATTGAGTTAAGAAATATAAGACCATAGAACAAATAAAAATGCTGAGGTGTTGTTAAAATTATAAAAAGAAAACTGTGGGCCACTATTAATCCTATATTAAAAGGATTTGTTCTGTAAAATTTGGATTCAGTCAAAATGCCACACTCAAGGATCCAGAAGGTTGCTACATGTGACCCCAATGCCACAGGTTCCCCACCCCGAAGAAAGAAAACATGAAATACAAAATTATATGGGAGAAATAACCTTTGAAATGGAGGAATTAAAAAAAATTACATAAAACTGTATTTTGTACACCTCTGCAAATAGAATTGAAAACATAGATGAAATGGATAGCAAAGAAAGTATAATTTATCAAAGCTAATACCTTTAGGGATAGAAACTGTAACATAAATTTACATGGAAACATGTAAAACATGCTAAAACAACAGACCCAGATAATATTTGAAAATTTTGCCAAATTTTCAAAAAAAAGATAATCCAAGTGCTACAAAATATAGTATTCTAGAACATAGAAATGGAAATAAAAAGAAAAATATATTATAAACTATATAACTATAAATATTGATGTCAACATTCTAAATATGTTTTAATTAGAATTTTAATAAAATATTAGCAAACCAAATCTAACAATATACTAAAAAAATTATCACCAAGTGGATTTATTCTAGTAATTCAAAGATCATTCCTTATTATGAAAACTATTTTTAAAAATCTTCTCATTAATCTAATGAGAAACAATAATTGTCTCAAAAAATGGTGCAAAAAAATCACTTCTCAGCCTTTTGGCTAAGACCAAGTGTAAAAAATGCTGCAGAAGACTTCAACAAAAATCAAAACAATTCCTGATATAAAATATGCACTCAATTTGAAATTTTAAATACTTTTTTAGTAACTCCTTCATTGAGATAAAATTCACATACCCTACAATTTATTTGAATTATACAATTCAATGGTTTTAATGTATTCACAGAATTGTGTAACTATCAGGACAATCAACATTATAATATTTTTATCATCCCAAAAAGAAACCACGTACCTATTACCAGGTACTCTCCTTCCTCCCCAAACCTGCCAGTCTTAGACATTTACTCTACCTTCTGTATCTATGGATTTACCTATTATACTTATTTCATAGAAATAAAGCCACACAACATATGTTCTTTTGTCACTGGCTTCTTTAACCTAGCAAAATACTTTCAAGATTCATTCATGTTGTAGCATATATGAGTACTTTATTCCTTTTTATGGGGAAATAATATTCTATTTTATAGATATACCATATTTCATTTATTCATTCATTGATGGCCATTTGAGTTGTTTCTACTTTGTAGATATTAGGAATAATTATGTGAATATTCATGTACATTTTTATGTGGACTTGTTTTTAATTCTTGGTTATATAACTATAATTGGAATTGCTGCATCAGATGGTAACTTTTGAGTTTAATATTTAGAGACATGGCAGATTACTCTAAAAAAGTGACTGTACCATTTTGCATTCCCATCAACAGTATATTGAATCTCTAGTTTTTCTGTATTGTTACCAATGCTTGTTATTATCTGACTTTCTGAGTACAGATGTTTCTACACTTATGATGGGGTTACGTCCCAATAAAGCCATAGTAAGTTGAAAATATTTTAAGTCAAAAATGCATTTAATAACCTAACCTACCAAACAACATAGCTTAGTCTACCTTATCTTAAACATTCTCAGAACACTTATCTTAGCCTATGGTTGGACAAGATTATCTAACATAAAGCCTATTTTATAATAAAGTGTTGAAAATCTCATGTAATTTATTAAATACTGGCCTGAAAGGAAAAAAAAAAAAAGAATGGTTATATGGGTACTTACAGTATAGTTTCTACTGAATGCATATAGCTTTCATGCCATATTAAAGTAGAAAAATTATAAGTTGAACCATTGTAAGTTGGGAAGATCTGCACTGCTATCCTAGGGTGTGTGAATTTATATCTTACTGTGATTCCGACTGGTAAGAATGAGTAATGATGATAAGCATCTTTTCATACTTATTGTTCATTTTCTCATCTTCTCGGAAGAAGTATTTATTTAGATTCTTTGCCACTTAAAATTGGATTATTATTTTTTTTTTTAGTATTCAGTTGTAAGAGTACTTTATATATTCTGGATACAAGGTTCTTATCAGATATATGATTTGCAAATTCTATGATTTGCAAATTCTATGATTTCCAATTCTATGTGTTGTCCTTACACTTTTTTTCATGATGTCCTTGGAAATGCAAAAGTTTTTAATTTTGATAAAGTCAATTTTATCTACCTTTGATTTTGTTGCTTGTGTTTTGGGTGTCATAAGTTCTTTGCTAAATCCATGGAAACAAAGATGTACTCCTCTACATTTTTTCTAACAGTTGTATACATTAGTTCCTACATGTAGTCTATTATCCATTTTTTAAATTTCAGAATATTGCCAGGTACAAATGCTTTGGTTGTATACATTGCCTTTGCACTGCCCTAGTCAGAGCTACAAGTGCGCCCATCCCCCAGTGTACACCACACTCATTAGGTATGAATTTACCTATGCCCTCTTCGCCCCTACCACCTGCCTGACACCTGAAGAATGTTACTTCCATATGTGCACATAAGTGTTGATCAATTAGTACCAATTTAATGAGAGTAAATGTGGTATTTGTTTTTCCATTCTTGTGATATTTCACTTAGAAAAATGGGCTCCAGCTCCATCTAGGATAATACAAGAGACATTAGTTCACCATGGTTTTTTATGGCTGAGTAGTACTCCATGGCATACATACACCACATTTTATTAATCCACTCATGGATTGATGGGCACTTGGGTTGTTTTCAATCTTTGTGATTGTGAGTCATGTTGCTATAAACATTTGAGTGGAGATGTTTTTATTATAGAATGTCTTTTCTTCCTTTGGGTAAATACCCAGTACTGGGATTGCTGGATCACATGGTAGTTCTACTTTTAGTTCTTTGTGGTATCTTCATGTTACTTTCCATAGAAGTTGTACTAATTTGTAGTCCCACCAGCAGTGTATGAATGCTCCTATCTCTCCAAATCCAAGTCAACATTTGTTGTTTGGGGACTTTTTTTATAAAAGCCAATCTCACTGGAATTGAGTAGTATCTCATTGTGGTTTTGATTTGCATTTCCCTGATGATTAGATATGTTGAACAATTTTTCATATGTATGTTGGCCCTTAGAATGTCATCTTTTGAAAAGGTTCCTGTTCATGTTTTATGCCCTCTTTCTTTTTAATGGAGTTGTTTGATTTTTTTTCTTGTTGATTTTCATGAGTCCTGTGTAGATTCTGCTTATAAGCCATTTATTGGATGTGTAGGATGCAAATATTTTCTCCTATTCTGTAGGAGAAAATATTCTCCATTCTAATGAGAGTTTCCTTGGTTGTGCAGAAGATTTTTAATTTGATCAGGTATCATTTGTTTATTTTTGTTTCTGCTGTGATTGCCTTTGGGATCTTTTTCATAAATTCTTTGCTTAGGCCAATGTCTGTAAGAGTTTTTACAATGTTTTCTTCTAGACTTTTTATGGTTTCATGCCTTAGGTTTAAGTCTGTTATCCACCATGAGTTGATTTTTGGTAATTGAGACATGCAGATCCTGTTTCAGTCTTCTAATGTGGCTTTCCAATTTTTCCAGCACCATTTATTGAATAGGGATTCTTTTCCCCATTGTATGTTTTAGTCTGCTTCATCAAAGGTCAGATGACAATATGAAGATGGTTTTATATTTGGATTCTCAGTCCTGTTGCATAAGTCTATGTCTCTGTTTTTGTGCCAGTACCATGCTGTTTGGTTACTACAACCTTGTAATATAGCTTAAATTCTGCTAGATTGGTGCCTCCCAATTTTTCTTTTTGCTTAAGGTTGCTTTGGCTATACGGGGTCTTCTCTGGTTCCATATGAAACATAGAATTATGTTTTCTAGATCTGTGAAAAATGATATTGGTATTTTAGTAGGGAGTACATTGAATCTCCAAATCACTTTGAGTAGTGTAGACATTTTAACAATATTGATTCTACCAATCCATGAGCATGGTATGGTTTTTCTTATGTTAACATCCTCTGTAATTTCTTTTTTCAGTGTTTTGTAGTTCTCCCTATATAGGTCTCTCACCTCATTAGTTAAATATATTCCTAAATATTTTATTCCCTTTGGTGCTATTGGGAAAGATATTGCATCTTCAATTTCTTGGCTTGACTGACATTGACTGTTAATAAAAGCTACTTATTTGTGTGCATTGATTTTGTAGTCTTAGCTTTGCTGCATTCATTTATCAATTCCAGGAGGCTCTTGGTTGAATCCCTGGGATTTTCTAGATATAATATCATATTATCAGGAAAGACCATATAAATAAAAGAAAGAACAAAGACCATATGTTCCTCTCAATAGATGCAGAAAAAGCATTTGACTAAATCAGCCACCTTTTATAAAAACTCTTAACAAAATAGGCATATGTGGGACATACCTCAACATTATTAAAGCCATATATGACAAACACACAGCCAACATCATACTGAACAGAGAGAAATTGAAAGCATCCCCACTTAGAACTAGAACCAGACAAGGTTGCCCACTACCTTTACTTCGATTCAATATAATTCTGGAAGTTCTTGCCAGAGCAGTCAGATAAGGAAGGAACTCAAGGATATACAAATGGGGGCAGAAGAAGTCAGACTATCACTATTATCCATTTTGGATAATAATTTTTATATTTGTGTGGTAGGAGTTCAATTCCATTCTTTTGTATGTGGGTATCCACTTGTCCCTGCATCATTTATTGAAAAGATTGTTTTGCCCTCATTCAATTGTCACAGCACCCTTGTTGAAAACCAGTTTACCATAAAAGTAAAAGTTTATTTCTGGATTCTTCATTTATCTGGTTGACTTATGTGTCTATTCTTATTTGAACCACATTATCTTCATTGATGTTGCTTTTTAATATGATTTGAAATAAGTAAGTGTGAATCTTCTCTTTTCTTTTTCTTTAAGATATTCAGGATATTCTAAGTTTCTTGCATTTGCATATAAATTTTAGGATTGGCTTGTCAATTTCTATTAAAGGCAGCTAAGATATTTGATAGGGATTACATTGAATTTGTAAATTAATTTGCAGCGCATTGTCATTTCAACAATATTAAGTTTTTTGATTCCTGAACATGGGGCATCTATCTATTTATTGTGGTCTTTAATTTATTTCAACATGTTTGTAGTTTTCAGCATATAAATTTTGAATTTTTTGTTAAATTTATTCCTATTTTATTCTTTTTGATGCTATTATAAATAGTCTTTTCTTTATTTCTTTTAAAATTGTTCATTGCTACTATATAGGTATGAATACATTTAATTTTTACATATTGATTTTGTACTTTGCAACTTCCTGACATTTTTATTTATAATAGTTTAGTAGATTCCTTAGTGCTTTATTGAGGTATAAGCAGCAAATAAAATTGCATATGTTTAAGATCTACAACTGGATATTTTCATATGAATTAATATGTCTATCATCTTTCATAACTGTGACTTTCATTCTTTTTTTTTTGTCCTGAAAATGCTTAAGATCTACCCTCTTAGGAAATTTGAAATATACAATATAGTATTATTAACTATAGTTAATAGTTAATAGTTGTATATTAGATCTCCAGAGCCTATTCATCTTGCATGACTGAAATTTTATACCTTTTAACCAACATTTCCCATTTTTCCCCTCTCCAACACGTGGCAACCACTATTCTACTTTCTGTTTCTTTGAATTTATCTTCATTTCTGCATGTAAGTGAGATCATGTGGTATTTGTCCATGTATAGATTATTTCAGTTAACATATCCCTGAGGTTCATTCATGTTGTCATGAATGGCAGGATTTTCTCTTCATTATTGTGAATAATGTTGCAATAAACATGGGAACTCATATATCTCTTTGAAATAATGATTTCACTTCCTTTGGCTATATAGCAAGAAGTGAGATTGCTGGATCACATGGAAGTCCTATTTTAAATTTCTTTCAGGAACCAGCATACTGTTTTTCATAATGGCTATACCAATTTACATTCCCATGAACAATGCTTAAGGATTCTCTTTTATCCTTGCCAATACTCATTATCTTTTGTATTTTTGATTATAGCCATTCTAACAGGTGAGGTGATATTGTGGTTTTGATGTGTAATTTCCTAATGATTAGTGATCTTAAGCACCTTTTGATATACTTGTTGACCCATTTATGTCATCTTTGAGATATATCTATTCAGATATTTTGCCCATTTTTTAATTGGGTTGTTTGGGCTCTTGCTGTTAGGTCGTTTGAGATCCTTATATAATTTACATATTAACCCCTTATCAGATATAAGGTATGCAAATATTTTTCTCATTTCATAGGTTGCTTTTTTACTATATTGTTTTCTTTGCTGTGTAACTTTTTAGATGATACAATACCACTTTAATTTTGTAATATATATTGAAATCAGAAGTGTGATGCCTCCAACATTGTTTTCTTGCTAAGATTGTTTGGGCTATTGAGGATCATTTGTGGCTCCATATGAATTTTAGAATTTTTTTTTCTATTTCCTTAAAGTATTCTGGTGGGACTTTGAAAGGGATTTCATTGAATCTATAGATCACTTTGGATAGCATGGGCATTTTAATAATATTAATTCTTCCAATCCATAATGATAGGATGTGTTTCCATTTATCTGTGTTCAGAGAATCAACTTTTAGTTTGTTTTTGTTTTTCTATATTATTTTTCTCTTCTGTACTTCAGTAGATTCTGCAATAGTTTTTATTATTTCATTGTTTCTGCTTGGTTTTGGTTTAGTCTGTTCTTCTGTGTCTTAACATGGAGAGTTAGATTATTGATTTGATATTTTTTTTTATAAAGCTGCTTATAGTTATAAATTAACCTCCCAGCACTGCTTAAGCAACATCTTAGACTTTTTGGTATGTTGTATTTTCATTTCATTCTTCTCAAAATATTTTTGGTTTCTTCTTTAATCTACTTGTTATTAAGTCAGATATTAGTATAATATATGTTGAAGTTTTCTTGTGGTTGCCATTTGAATGTTATATCCCTTTGTATTATTTCCTTTCAGCTTATTTGTATCTTTGATCTAAAGCAGGTTGTCCATAAACAGCATATAGTTGGATATTATCTTTTTGTTTTTATCTAGTCATACCATCTATTCCTTTTGATTTGCTTGTTTAATCCATTCACATTTAAGTTATTGTTGATATGTTTTCTGTGTCTCTTCCATTTTTATTTCTTTAGTCCTCCTTTAACTTCCTTTTTTTACACTAAATGAATATTTTCTAGTGTAACATTTTAATTCCTTTAATCAATTTTTCACTCTTTTGAGTTGTTTTCTTAAGGAATGTCTTATGGCTTACAATGCATAATATATCCTAATTTATCAGAATCTACTTCAGACCTATATTCAAATTTATATTCACTATATATTACATATTAATATACACTATTTTATTACTATAATACTAACTGAATTTCAGTGTGATATAGAAATTTTACTCACATAACTCTATTCCCTTTTCTCCGCTTTTGTCTTATTATACATGTTATATCTATGTTATATCTGTGTGCTGCCAACTCAACAATGCATTGTTAGAATTATTACCTTATATAATTGTATGTCTTTTAAAGAAGTTGACAAAAAAGTAAAACAAGTATGTGTGTGTGTGTGTATGATTTGTGACATTACCATTTTTACTTGTTATTTGTGGTTCTGTTTCTTGTTCCTGTAGATTCAAATTACCAATGGGTGTCTTTTCCTTGTTCCAATTTTTTCCCTACCCACCTCTTTTATGTTGTTATTAGAAAATATATTATAGATCCCATAATACAATTATATACATATTGTTTTACAAAATTAATTTTTGAATCATTTAAATGATGATTGGAGAATATATGTAGTTATATCATCTTTTATAATTATCGATTAATGTGTGGTGACCTTTACTTGTACTCTATTCTTTGTATGGATTCACACCAGTGTCTGGGGTCATTTTCTTTAAGTATGAAGAACTTTCGTAGTATTTTTTTGTAAGATAGCTCTATGAGCAACAAATTATCTCAGTTTTTGTTTATTTGGAAATATCTTTATTTCACCTTTATTTTCAAAAGGTAATTTTGCTCAATGTAAGATTCTTGCTTGACAAGTTTTGTTTTTATTTTTCCCAGTACTTTGTGTTATTCCACATTCCACTGCCTTTTGGCCTCCATTGTTTCTCAAAATTAGCTGTTAGTGTTAGGGTGCTTCCTTTATACACAATGAGTCATTTTTCTCTTGCTGCTTTCAAGATATTCTTTTTGGCTTTCAATATTTTTTTACTCTGATGTGTCTAGGTGTAGATTTCTTTGTTTTGTCCTATTTGGAATTCACCAAACTTCTTAAATGTGTAGATAATATTTTTATCAAATTTAGGAAAATTTCATCCCTTATTTAAAAAATATTTTTCTGCTCCTTTCACTGCTTCTCTTCTGGTACTTTCATTGTACATATGTTGGTGTGATTGATATTCCACCTATCTCTGAGACTTTTTATTTTCCTTCACTCTTTTTTGCTTTTGCAATGACCTCCTACTTGTTTTTCCTGCATGAGTCTCTTACATCCTCAAAATTGCTCTATTAAATGAAGTTATATTAATATTTCTGAAACATGCTTTACATACATCTTTCCCCAACTTGAAAGCTTCCAATAATTCTCTGTTGTCTATACTACAAATGAGTTGTACATTGATTGGTTCTTTGTAACTCATCAACATTATTTCTATTATCCTCCATGAATCCATTAATTTAGCCAAATTGGCCTATCCATAAAAGCACAGTTGAATCTCAACTTCTACAATACTTTATGTCTATCACCCATTTACTTATGGTATGTTATATTATCATTTTTATATTTGTTTTGTTTAATCTAGTGAATTTGAAACCTCTGGAGTTTAGTTGTTTCTTTATACCTTGTAATTTATTATAGTATTCTGAACATTAGAAATAGCCATAAATGTAATTGTTGTTAATGTGTTGTTATTAATATATACAACATGATACAAACATGTTTCAATTACTGACAATGAATATAATCAAAGGAGAAAAATCCTTACCCAAAAGTAAATTGTTAGAGTTGGAAATTGAAGTAAAACATTAACTAATCAATTAATTATATAATTATTCTTTTCCACTAAAATCAGTTGATGACACTGATGTATATTGATTGAAAAATGCCTTCATATATACAAACAACTACAAATAAACTGTTTTATCCAATCAATGGTTTGGCAAGTTAGAAAGGCACTGGATGGTAAAGGCACATAAACTTCAGGGAATGGGTCACTCCCTGGCTGTGTCACTTCTTTAAGTTATCTCTATTCCCAACTTATTACCAAAACCAGTAGTCTTCAACCATCTCTTCCTCAATCTTAAGATAACTGTTCATAGTAATTCCTTGAGCAAAAGCTTTCTCTATATAAGGTATCCTGATCTACATATAATGTCAACAATTTTATTTTATACACAGTAGAGATATCTACTTTTTTAACAATGTGAATGATTCTGACCAATTTTATGTTATTGGTTACTTCTCTAATTGACAAAGAATAAAAGAAAGAAAAAAGCAATTTCAGAAAGCATGCCATGGAACAGATAATACTTTGTTGTTTGCTGATTCCTTGCCCTTTAAACAAAATGAATAAAACTATCTTGACATTCTATTTGGATTTGCATGTGCCATTCTGAAGCTAATCTGAAATTTTAAATATATGCATGTAAACTTCTCTGTATGTAATAGGTGTGAGTGTCTCTAAATAAGTGTGGTGATACAAGAATACATAAGGATACTTACTAAAAATAAAAAAGAAATAAACATAGCATTTTCAAAATCATGTCAATTTTATCAAAGTGAGACATAAAATTAAATCAAAATCATAACTAGAAAGACAAGCATGGTATGTGTGGAAGTAGTTTTACTTCCATTTCCTTCTCTTTTTGTTTTCTTCTTCAAAATCTCATGGAGTTTAAACAGTATAACTCTTCATTTATAAAAGACTATTATTTTCATTTTATCCAAATATAATACATCATTAAATTTATTTTTTAAAATCATGAAATGTGTTATCTGTGTTCATTGTCTAATAGGCTTTTCTTTAAATGAATTTGATGGAAATGGAATGATGGTAGTCCACATGCTTTAAATGGAAAATTTTTCTATACATGAAAGGGTTTGCATGTATTGTCAATAAAATATTGAGCCTAGTATGGACATTCGTGTTATCTTGTTTGTTTCATGCTGTTTAACTGAATACCACTGACTGGGTAATTGATAACAATAGAAGTTTATTTGGTTCATGAGTATGGAGGCAGGAAATTCCAAGATTGAGGGGCCATATTTGAAAAGGGCCTTCTTGTGGTATTATAACATGGCAGAAGATTTCACATGGTGAGGGACCATGAAAGAGAGGGAAGGGGGACAAAATCATCATTTTATCATGAACCAACTCCTGTGATAACTAATCCACTTTTACAATAACAGTATTAATTCAATCATGAGGGTAGAGCCCTCATGACCTAATCACCTCTTAAAGGTCCCTCCTCTCAACACTGTTGTATTAAGTAATGTTGTGGAATTCAGATTCCAACACATGAACTTTTGCAGGACAGATTCAAACAATAGCAACAGTAATACATTTCATTATGAAGATAAGTGTGGATATGTATGTGACTTCAATTCTAAACCCGTTTATTTTATCTTCAAACTTAAATAATTGAAATAATTTTATATGAAAGTAGATTTATATGTAAGAATGTAAAGCAATTAAAGTTGAATAATTTTACAAATAACTTTATTGATTGTATAGCAGTCAATTGTCAGGACTTTAAAAATTGTTTATAAATTCAATAAAAATATTAGGACACATAGGCATGTGTTTATCCCATTATGACAAACATATAATTACATCATTATTCCTTTTTCTTTACATTCCTTTAATCAAAAATTTTTTAAATTCTTATAGATGAGTAGAATTTAAATTATGTTTAATAAAATCTTTCTTTTTCCTTAGGAAAAAGTCAAAAAGAGGGAAGAAAATCTGAATCTTGTAAACCAATTCTTAAAGTAGAATACAAGACCTGCAGAAACAGGTATGCATTTTTACTTTAGGGAATAGAGAGGTAAGAAACATAGACAAGAAAGGCAGATAACCTTCAATGTTAATATATAATTTAAATTTTACATTATTATAAATATAGTAACTGAATCCTCTACATTAATAACTTTTTGTTCCTTAGTAGGCATATCTATGATGATGATTATTATGAATAGTACAAATAACAAGTGTTAATTATTTCAAAATTCTTAATGAGTATTTAGATAAGTATTATATACATTAAGACTTTTTGGCCATGCACATTACAGGTAGCAGTATTGATTAGGCAGAGCTATATGACTATGTTATTACATATAAAAGAATTAAATATATAACTAAGTCTCTGTAGTAGCTTATATTCTGAAGTTGCAAAGATTATAGTTAATAGGAAAGATAAAGTTATGTATATTAGCATATTAAAAAGTACAGAATTTTAAGATATAGAAAACTAAAAAAAAGAATAATACTTAACAAAATATTATCTTATATTCATAGTAGCCATATCCTGTACATTAACAATGTTCCTTTTACTTGAAATAATTATTAGTGGCAATATTCTCACTTAGAATTAACATAATAAATCTTGCCTAAACATTAACTTTATTTTATTCTAAATTGATAATCCTACTTTATATTAATTGTATACTCATATTAGAATATTTTTTTGGTATCACAGGTATATTATGTTTGTTTATGTCTGCTCTTCTAAAGTTTTAATAGTATAAAATTATGGTCATTTTTAACCAGCTACTTTAAATATATTAATATCTCTTTATCCTAGCTTAATGTTAGTATGCATTAATTAGTAAAAATGACCACAGTTTTATAGTATTATAACTAAACTATTAAAATGTTTTAAATTTAATCACTGTGAATGGAAATATAAATTATATATATTTTCTTTCTTAAAACATTATTTATAGGCCGGGCGCAGTGGCTCACGCCTGTAATCCTAGCTCTTGGGAGGCCGAGGCGGGCGGATTGCTCAAGGTCAGGAGTTCAAAACCAACCTGAGCAAGAGCGAGACCCCGTCTCTACTATAAATAGAAAGAAATTAATTGGCCAACTGATATATATATATAAAAAATTAGCCGGGCATGGTGGCTCATGCCTGTAGTCCCAGCTACTCGGGAGGCTGAGGCAGAAGGATCGCTCGAGCCCAGGAGTTTGAGGTTGCTGTGAGCTAGGCTGACGCCACGGCACTCACTCTAGCCTGGACAACAAAGCGAGACTCTGTCTCAAAAAAAAAAAAAACAAAACAAAAAACAAAACAAAACAAAACATTATTTATAATTTAAACTTTGTTTGAATCTTTAAGTTCAATATTATTTATATTACTTGTTATATAGTGTTGCACTTCAGGGATTATTGAGGTGCAAGGTACTATATTAACTATTCCAAACAGTTTGTGGTATTTTGTTATATTTTTCCTTTTCACTTGTATATTTGCTTTTAGAATTTTTTTCTCTCTCCTTCAATGTTGGGCTACCAGGACTTCTTATAATTTGCATTTTGTTTTATAATAGTATTCAGCCTTTTGTTTTCTATAGACTAAGAAGCTTGAAAGCTAGACTTTTAAAATGGGAATAAATAGATTCATGTGAAGGCCTGAGAGGTTTTTCCATAATAAAATACATACATGTACTTTAATGATATCTATTGTATTGCTCCAGATATAGTTCTATGAGGTCCTCAACAATATGTTTAATAGAATATTTAATAGCAATAGTCAGAATAAAATTTATTAGATTATTACCATATACCATGCAGTGTACAATTTGTTTGGTGTTCTGAAATGAGATTACTGCCTGCTTTTGAATTTGTTATGTTCTAGTAACAGCGGCAAGGCCATAACCTAGTGGTTTCTATACACCATTTAAGATACTTTTATAGAGATAGGTTATAGAGGAACACAAAAAAGGGCACCTTATCCAGACTTGAAGGGAATAGGGAGGAGAACTGAGAAGAGATCAGTGAAATTCTTCTTGGGAAAGGAAAGATGCCTGAGAGGGAACTTAAAATGATAGGTTAATGCCAAGGAAACAGAGTAAGGAATGAAAATGATGAGGAGGTACTTTAGAATCAGGAACTTCAGTCAAAACAGTGTAAAATAATGATCAAAATCATTCACTTTTGTTGTGAGTTTACCCACCCCCACCTGAAATAATAAATAAATAAATAAATAAAAATAAATCTAACAAAATCATTTACTTTGGAATGAGACAGCTATGTGACCTTGAAAATTTTAATTAACTCTTTCAAACTTTAGTTTTATAATCAGCAAAGTAGGCCACAGTCCAGAAATGGAATTATAGAGCCACATCACCACTTCATCTGTTTCACAGCAGAAACTGTGAAGTTATAAGTTAGGAAGGCTGTGGCAGAAACAGAAACCTTAGGAAGAGATCTACCATATATGCTGCAGCAATAGGGTCTCTTAATAGACTGCATAGGTAGCACATGTAAGGGATGAGTTTTCTTCTTGTTTTATTTCAGACCAGCCATTCACAGTCTTACTTTATGTTTCCAGGGATAAACAACCACTGTGCACAGAAATCACTTCTCCCCAAATTGCTTACTGGCTCTCCAACTAAGCCTCTTTCTTGAAGAGACTTAATAACTTTATCCTCTTTAAGAAAGAAAGATTGATCTCTCTACCTGCTACCATTAGCATTATTAGGTTCTCTTAAGCTAATGAAAATTACTTTCTGCAAGTCTTTTAATCTCTTCCTATCACGGTCATCTAATGATAGCCTTCATATGTAGTTAAGCTCACAAAGCTTCAATATACCCATCTGTTAAGTGGAGATAATATTATTAGCTCAATCACTGGGATGTCATAAAGATTAAATAAAATAATGCATGTAAAGTTCTTTATACGATACCTGGAACATCATAAATAATAAATGTTAGCATTTAATATTATGTTATATAACCTATCTAATCCTGTTGACTTTATTGAGACAAAATTTTAATGCTAGTTTTAAAATTAATTTTACAAATTATATATATAGTAAATTGATTTTTTTTCTTTTGGTATACAATTCTATGTATTTTAACACATGTATGGATATCTAAAATTACCGCAAGAGGAATAAAGAACATTTTCATCATCCCCCAAAAACTCTCTCATGCTATCCATTTATGGTCATATCTCTCCCCAATTCCTAACCTTTGGCAACCACTGATCTAGTCTCCATCATTATAGCTTTGCCTTTTTGAGAATGTCATATAAATGCAATTATGTATTATGTTACCTTTTAAGCCCAGCTTCTTTCATTTAGCATAATGCCTTTGAGATTCATTCAAGTCACGTGTTGATCATTTGTTAATGTTTATTAATATTTTCTGTATGCAAACATGTCAATTATATGGCTATTTACTTTTCTTTCATAAGACTCCATCTCTGAAATATCCCTTAATAGATACTTTGTATTAAATAACAAATGAGGCAGTCTAGGGCATTACAGCATTTACCAAACAACTGTGTTTCCTTAAATGCTAATAGTATTCATGAAATAAAAAAGATATGTAATCTAATAAATTTGAGAAAATTGGCATTCTATAAAAAATAATTTGGATTCTTTATTGTATAATTTCTCAGAGTTTAATATACAGCATGAAATGAAAAATTTCTAGAGGGAGATATGGTTTTGAAGTGCTTACCTCATTATTAAATTGACTTTTTTTTCTAAACAGCTATTAAGTTGTATTCCACAGTTTGGGAAACATTAAACTAGAAATGAAAAACCTGGGCTTTGGAATCTGGATTTGAATCTTTGTCCTGGTACTCACCAGCTGCTTGATTCTGAAAAAGTTTAACTTGCATTAATACCAGATTCTTCATGTACAAAATGAGGCTAATAGTACTTTCCTCACCATGGTTGTGAGGGTTACATAAAATTTACTTTATATATACATATAGCACAATATTTGCCACATGGTAAACATTCAGTAAATTGTAGCTACTTATTAGCAGGTCAGTACATACTAGTGTCAGAGCATAGGCTCTGAAGTCCGATAGATCTCAATTTGCTTTTGAGTTTTGGTGCTTAGTTGTTACTTAACCTCATTAATAAAATGAAGACAACAGTTAGGGGGTTTAATGTGATAATCAAATATCTAATACAATTAATAATGTGTGGTCCTATAAGTATTTTCCTGAGAAAATAACTTTTTACAGAGAAATACATATATATAAGCAACTAACTTCAGACCCAGTGTATTCTGATTTCGAGTCATAATGAGAGCAGAAGAGGTTTTGTTCCTTCCAGTATTAAAGAGGACATATTTTCTAATGTGTATACAAAAAAATGCGAGAGTAAATTGCTCTTTATCCTATGTTTGTATTAGTGTTAGGAAATGAGAGTAAATTTTCCTACACTTACCCTGAAAAAATGGATATTTATAGTCTTTATTAATATTGATAGTAGACAGTTAAGCTTAATATTTATGAAAAGATATATTCTCCTAGTCTTCGCCTCTTTATTAGAAAACAAAGCAACAAACAAAAGTATAAAAACACATACTCTTTCATAAAGAACTATATTAGAAATGCTTTTAAAATCTAGAGACATCTTATTAATAAAATAAATACAATGTTATAGAAATAACAAACATACTTTTTAATAGCACCATTAGTAAGTTGGTCATTTACTGTATCAAATCACTGGTGCAAGACTGTCACTCAAATCAACTGATAGAGGACTCAGGGAAAATAAGTTAGAACATTTTGCTTATTTTGCTTAAAACTCAAATACAAATGTCAAAATATTAAGACAGAAATATAAAGAAAAATTAGTACAGGTATTTTATATGTAGGTTTTGATATAAACTTTTTAAAAGTGTTTTTTTCATTATATATGCAGGATAAGATTAGCAAATACCCCATTAATGTTTGGTACTGTGCACAGTACAAAATGAAAGAGGAAGGGAAATCTTATAGAGTGATTTCTAAAAACAAGTAGATTATTCAATCTAGCAGATAGGATAAAAGTGAATTATTTAGGGAGCATTGTATGCTCAGAGAATTTGATACATATATGTATGTGTGTGTGTGTATATATATATATATACACATATATATATATCAGCAAATAACTTTAGACCAAATGTTTTCTGATGCAGAGTCATAATGAGAACAGAAAAGGTTTTGCTCCCTTCTAATATTAGGGAGGACATGGTTTTCAATGTCTGCACAAAAAAAGCGGGGAGTAAATTACTCCTTATCCTATGTTTGGATTAGTACTATAGGATGTGAGTCAATTTACCTACTTTTACTCATTAAAAAATAGATATGTATGGTCTTTATCAATATTTATAGTACATAGCTAAGCTTAATATTTATGAAAAGATATTACACTTTCCAAGTCATGGGATTTTTCTTTTGCAAAGCTAAGCAACAAAGGTACAAAAACTCATATTCTTTTAAAAGAACTATATTAGAGATGCTTTTTAAAATCTAGAGAAATTTGACATAATAAAAGTCTTTAGTTCTAGAGCCCATTCTTCTAAGTGAAGTATCACAAGAATGGAAAAATAAACACCACATTAGTCAATATTAAATTGGAACTAATCAACACTTATGTGCACATATGGAAGTAACATTTATTGAAAACCAAGCAGGTGGGAGGAGAGGAGAGGGGATGGGTAAATTCACACCTAATGTGTACAGTGCACACTATCTGAGGGATGGACACAGTTATAACTGACTCAAATCGTACAAAAGCAATTTATGTAACCAAAACATTTGTAGCCCCATAATATTCTGATTTTTTTTAAAGTTATTTTAAAAAAATTTGGAGAAGAATATTTTCACTTTGGTATTTACTTCTTGAAAATACTTTATATCAACACATTATTTTCTTTTGTGTACATATACTAGAGATATATAGGCATTGGTTTGAGAAGAGAAAAATGAAAAATTGTGAATCTATTTCATGTAGCTATATTTTATAATCATCTCAACTTTACCTTACTAATTGTATCTTGCAAACTAATAGACTATAAAAATTTTGTTTGATGTTAGTTGAGCAAGATAAATAGAGCTGGCTGGCCATAAGTATTAGTAAAACCAAAAGGCTATTTATCTTTGATGAACTATTTTTTCCTTACATATTAGCTTTCTGCATCTTTTTATCATAACTTTTTTTTCAACAGAAACACCATGTTTAGAAGTTTCGTGTTGCTTTCTGCCATTCTGGGCTTTCCACTGTCACATTTCAGGCCCCACATGCAAACTTGTTGATCTGATATTCTAACATAGACTAATTGTCTAATAATAGTGATTTAGAATTTTGAAACCAACTAATTTAGGTGAAGATGTCTTTTTGAGAGTCAATGAGCATCTCCACCTTCTTCCAACCTCACTGCCTTTCTGCGACCCCACCACAATATCTTTAGATGGATCCATTAGTAATTGTGAGAATGTACATCTAGAAAAAGGGAAATGGTAGAATAATAGTTTGTTGATTGAGAAATTTGGGGCCAAGAAAGCCTCTCTGTCAAATTACATTATATTTAATCACACCTGTTTTTTATAGGCTCAGTCATGTGACTTTGTGTCATCTTAAAGGACTTCCTCAGTCTCACTAACTTTTTTTTCCCTGTGTAGTGAACCATTCATAATATTCTCTGGTGGGCTGTCCTATGACAAAGCTTGCAGAAGACCAAGTTTAACCATCATGCATGGAAAAGCAATTACAGTACTAGAAATGGATCATCCTATTGTTGAATTTCTAACTTTATGTGAAACACCCTATCCAAATGGTAAGTAAAAATGAAACTATTAATGTTGAAAAAAATAATTATTGAAATGATAAGTTCATAACAAAATTAAGGTAAAATATTTTCAGTTTTGGCAGCAGACGTCCGTTGTGATATAACACTGTGAGCTACAGGTGCTGGAGCAGGTTCTGCAATTGTACTACTTGACAAACTGGAAGTAGGACAGATGTAGTGCAGCAGTCCTGGCATTTCAGGTTCTAATATCAGGTAAGTGCTTTAAACTTTGATTGGGATGGTGGAAGCTGAGCTGGGAGGGTCTGATAGAGGTTTGGGGTGAAATCACTTGGGGAAACTGAGAGGTCTCCTAATAGCTTCTCCTAGATCAGCTCCACCCATCCCATCACAAAACCAATCAAAGTTAAAGCACTTACCTGATATCAGTGATCTGTAACTCTGGTGGTGCTGCATCTGTTTCACATCTGGCTTTGCTTCAGATGCAACTGCAGCACCTCTAATTACTCTAGGATTGCTGATGTGTGGTTAGTGATTTATTTCAACTTTGAGAATAATTAGAATGGCCTTCAGGAAGAGAGATGCTTATAATTTATCATCCTGAATATAAATAAAGACTTTGTAAACATAAAAACTTGTCTAAAATTATATGCAAATTGTATAATGAAATCTAATAATGAAGAAATATTTTAATGAAATCTAAAAAGTGAGAGGTGAAACATAAAAAGGAAATATGAGTTTATGATTACAACAAAATGTATGTAATTTATGTAAATATATTACTACATTTTCAAGCGGGAACATGTAAATATAGGGGAAATAGCTTTGAACAGAATATTTGGTGTTGTAATTTAGCTCTGCCACTTACTATTAATAGCTATGTGACCTTGGGCAAGTCATTTTATATTTATGAGTTTTATTTCCCACTTGTAGAAAAACAATAATGTTGTCCCCATATGATTATTGGAAGGTTAAGTGAACATACTTTATAAACTATAAAGAGATATATATGTTATGAGTTTTATTACTAAATATAATTTCTTAAAATCTTTAGTTGCATATTTAAAACATGGAATAAATTGATATGAAATAACAATCAAGGTAGCACTTTACTTCCAGAGTTACTAGGAACAGACAATTTACCTGTGTTGTTAATTAACTAACAAATATTTATTAAATGCTTCTATAGCCTCAGTACTAAAGGACTTGTTGAGCATACAGATCATGTATGAAACTGATTTCTGATGTCAAGTTGTATAAAATATGGTCAGATGAGTGAAATAACTATAACTTAAGTTTAAATAATATAAGACATTAATTAAATGCTGAGTTATATGGTTCAGAGTATAAATAATGTATCAATTTATAAACTAGTTCAATTGTCAATGACTGAAATAGTCGTACAAAGTTTCACAGAAAAAGAAAGATTTAGGTAAGCATTGAAAAGGATATTTAGTGAATGTTTCAGAAATTGTGAGGTTTGCTAGGATAAGATCAAAATTTAGAGGTGTTTTGAAATAAGGAGCTACAGAGGAATTTTGAGGAAATACTAAGACAAGAGAAAGTAGTGATTTTAATAAGATTTACCCAAAAGGAATATGTGGGTTTAAAGAGAGAAACAGTGAAATCTGAAATTCCAGATTCCAGCTGTGGGACTTTTGCAATAATGTACATTTAAAATGGTCAAGGCCTGAAACAGGGTACTGTCTGAGGAATGGAATGAGGAAAACCCACTGAATTTGGTAAAAAACTGAATTAGAGAGTGACATGATTGATGAGTCAAAGATAACTATGTATTTTAAGAATAGTGGTTTCATGCACAATAATAGCAATTTTTGAAAGAAAGAAAAGTAGGTCTGATTGTGAATCAGTAGAGTTGTTTACAGAACAGAAAAAGAGAGAAAAGATCTTACAATATTTATTTATGAATTATCAGATTATAAGATTTATTTATGAATTATCAAATGTAAGAGGAAGAAGATGTACCAACAATAGAACTGAGAATTTGTGAGTGCAAAAATCAAACTCCATGTCTGTGTGTATATAAATTTCTGTACATCAGTAGAAAAGTTAGGATAATTTCTAATAATGTTCAATAAATTATAAATGTACCATAACCATTCCTATTTATTTCTGAACCATGTATATTAATATAAATCTTGTTTTTCAGAAAAATGGTAATAAGATTGGAAGTTTTCATTGTCAGAGGCTAAGAGTAGTTTAACTTTACTAAGTAAAATATTAATATAAATGTGATTTCTTAACTATTGTTATGCTCTGCATAACAATATTTCGGTCAGTGACAGACCCCAAATAAGATGGTGGTCTCATGAGATTATAATAAAGGAGCTGCTCTGTACAAGTGTACAATTTTTATCTTTTATATAGTATTTTTAGTGTATGCTTTCTATGTTTAGATACACAAATATTTACTATTGTGTTACAGTTGCCTCCAGTATTTAGTACAGTAACATGCTGTACAGGTAACAGATTATTAGCCTAGGAACAATAGGCCATATCATATAGCCTAGATGTGTAGCAGGCTATACCACCTAGGTTTGTGTAAGTATACTCTATGATGTTTGCACAATGATGACATGTTTTAGAAATTGTGAGGTTTGCTAGGATGAGATCAAAATTTAGAGGTGTTTTGAAATAAGGAGCTACAGAAGAATTTTGAGGAAATACTAAAACAAGAGAAAGTAGTGATTTTAATAAGATGTACCCAATGCATTTCTCAGAATATATCCCCATTGTTAAGCAGTACATGACTGTATTTAAATGTGTTTTTAACTGTTAAAGCAGTAATACATGAAAAAAAATCCTACAATACACAATAGTATATAATGAAAAGTTTCTCACTGACCATCAACCAGCAACAAATGCTGCTAAGATTTGTAGATATTCTCCCCAAATTAATCTATAGATTTGCATACTCATTTGTGTATACATTATCTTTTTTGTACAAATGACAACATACTCTATATACTGTTCTGTGTCATACTTTTTTCACTTAACAATATATTAAAATTATGATTTTGTATTAGTAAATATGAAACTTCAATCTTCTTTACAGCCACATAGTGATGTCTTACACATACGTTAAATTTATTAACAATTTTTAATATTTCTGAATCATTTTTGACATCTGACCATTCAACTCATCTCTCAGAGAACACAATGCTTTAATTCTCTTATCTCAACCCTATTACTCAGAGTAATTAACAGACTATTATCAGAATTTGTCAGTTTCACATCTAGACTTAACTGTATCTAGTCCTCTCCAAGCCCTATAAATAATGAACTTCTATTCAGAGAAGTATTATTTATAATAGAGCTTTTCACCCTTTTGGGGGCTAGGGTTAAAAGATCGGGCCTGCTCAGATATAAACCAATCTAATAAAGGAAGTAATACAGTTGTCATCTATAGAACACCTACTGTATGCCAGGCTTTGCAATAAACATCTTCATATTATTGTTTCATCTAATCTTCACAACAGTCTAAGGTAGTTATTATTGTGCCATTTCAATGGGTAAATAAATTAAGATCAAAGAAGTTAACTAATCTGATGAAGATAAAAGTTTTAGTAAATAATATACATTGAATTGATCTTAACACTGACTCCTCATGAAATCTTTTTATTCACTGGTCATAGCAGTACATAAGGTACAAAGGTGAAAGTTCTGCTGCCAGTTTGTGTTACTGATAAACAAACACTAATATAAAATAAATGTAATTATCTAAAATGATAATTTATTCATTTATGATTTTAGCTAATTCATGCCAGTGTCTTAGCCATTTTATTTTTGTAGCAATTGCTTCCTAACCAGTGACTTCCCTAAGGAGGAGAAATGACAAAGAAGAAATAACTCTTAGGTCATTAAATATGAAATATATGAGTTCAAATCAAAATATTTAGTTTATTATATCTCAAACAAGAATCAGTACAATTAATCAAAGTGTGAGTCTAAACTACCCGAACAGTTTTGCCATCTTTACATTAGCTTGGTTATGCCAGCAGCAAAGAGCCTGGAGAATGAGTGGTGATCAAATCTCGAAAGGTAAAGTTTTCCACAGGTTATGGAGAATTAAATAGTTTTCTTTGTAAGAAGTGGTCCAAAGCCTAGAAGAAGTGGTAGTTAATTGGTGCAAAGTCTAGTGAATATGGTGGATGACAGAAAGTGTCCAAGTCCAACTTCTGTAGTTTGAGCAGCAATTTTTTTTGCAACATGTGATTTTGCAAGAGGATTGGCCTGTCTTTACTCACCAATCTCAGCTGCTTAATTGCAAGTTTCCATATCATTTCATCCAATTGGTTGTAGTAGACATCCATTGTAATTGATTGACCAGGTTTCATGAAGCTGTAGTAGATAATACCAGTGCTGGACCACCAAATAGATACCATTAGCTTTTTTTTTATGAATATTTGGTTTGGACTATGTTTCAACACTTTATATAACCATTGTCCCAAATTCTTGGGATTGTCAAAAAGAATCCATCTTTCATCGCACATAACAATACAGTGTAGAAATGATGCACCTTTATGTAGTGACAGCAAAGAAAGGCAAGCTTCAAGACGATTTGTCTTCCAATGCTTGTTTAATTCATGTAGTGCCCATCTATCCAGCTCCTTTACCTTGCCCATTTGTTTCAAATTGTCCAGTATTGTTGGAACGGTAACTTGCTGCTAATTCACATGTAGGGTGAGATGGATTCGCTTCCACTACAACTTTCAGCTCATCATTACCCACCTTGGTCTTAGGTCACCCACATGGTTCACTTTCAGGATTAAAATCACAAGAATGGAATTTCTCAAACCATCAACATACTGTGTGTTCATTAGTCACATCCTTCTCAAACACGTCATTGATATTCTGAGCTCTCTGTGATGCATTGGTTCCACGATGGAACTTATATTTGAAAATAACATGAATTTTTGACTTCTGTATGGCTTCACAAAAATTGCTCTAAAAAATTTGAAAGGTAATCACAAGTCAAAACATGCATTGGAAAGAATGAGAATATACCTTCAGAATAAAAAAGCAAAACAAGAAGTGTCTTCCATCTGTTTGTATCGTCTATAGTTTCTTTTCTCAGTGTTTCATGGTTCCCTTAGATATGTCTGTCATCTCCTTCATTAAATATATTCCTAAATATTTAATTTTCTTTGATGCTATTGTGAATGGTGTTGTGCCATTGATTTGATTTTCAGTTGACTATTATTGGTGTATATGAATGCCACTGATTTATGTGCATTCCTTTGGTATCCTGAGACCTTCCTGAATTCATTTAACAATTCTAGAAGTCTCTTGATTGAATCCTTGGGGTTTGCTAGATACAATATCATATCAGCGAGATGTTAATATCATAACAGTGAGAGTTTGACCTCTTCTGACCCCATTTGAGTATCCTTAATTCCCCTCTCTTGTCTGATTGCTGTGAGAAGGACTTCTAGCACTATGTTTAATAGAAGTGGAGATGGGGGGGGGCAACCTTTTCTGGTTCCAATTCTAAGCAGGAATGCTTTCAATTTTTTTCTCATTCAGTATGACATTGGCTGTGTGTTTACAGTATATGGCTTTAATTATTTTAAGGCATGTCGCATCTATGCCTATTTTATTACTGAGAAATGAAATTGTAGAAGATGTAAACAGATAGAAAACCCTACCATGCTCGTAGATTGCCAGAATCAATATTATTATAATGTCCATACTACCTAAACTGATCTAAAGAATTAATGCAATCACTATCAAAATACCATCATCATTCTTTACAGATCTAGAAAAAATAATTCTACATTTCATATGGAACCAGAGAAGACCCTCATATAGCTAAGCAATCTTAAGCAAAAAGAACAAATTGGGAGGCATCAGTCTACCAGACTTCAAGATTTACTACAAGGCTATAGTAACCAAAACATCATGAGATTGGCACAAGAACAGAGATACAGACCTGTGGAACAGGACTGAGAACCCAGATATAAAACCATCCTCATATTGTCACCTAACCTTTGACAAAGTAGACAAAAATATACATTGGGGAAAAGAATATTCAATAAATGGTGCTGAGAAAACTGGATAACCACATGCAAAAGATTGAAACTGGATCCCCAGCTATCACCTCACAAAAATGGACTCACAATGGATAACAGACTTAAACCTAAGGCATGAAACCTTAAGAATTCTAGAAGAAAATGTTGGGAAAACTCTTATAGACATCAGCTTAGGCAGAGAATTTATGAAGAAGAACCCCAAAATAATCACAGCAGCAATAAAAATAAATAAATTGGATCTGATCAAATTGAAAAGTTTCTATTCAGCCAAGGAAACTCTCATTAGAGCGAATAGACAACGTACAGATTGAGAGAAAATATTTGTATACTAAATATCCGATAAAGGGCTGATACCAAGAATCTATATAGAACTTAAGAAAATTAACAAGAAAAAAAATCAAGCAACCCCATCAATAAATCGGCAAAGGATGTGAACAGAAACTTTTGAAAAGAAGACAGAATAATGGCCAGCAAACATATAAAAAAGTGCTCAACCTCTCTAATCATTAAGGTTTATCATCATGCAAATCAAAACCACAATGAGATATCACCTAACTCCAGTGAGAATGGCCTCTATCAAAAAGTTCCAGAATAACAAATGCTGGTGTGGATGTGGAGAGATTGGAATACTCTTACACTGCTGGTGGGACTGCAAATTAGTACAACCCCTGTGGAAAGTAATTTGGAGACATCTCAGAGAACTAAAAATGGAAATACCATTTGATTCAGCAATCCCACTACTAGGCATCCACCCAAAGGAAAAAAAGACATTCTATAATAAAGACATGTATACTCAAATGGTTATGGCAGCACAATTCACTTATTGCAAGTGTGGAAAGAACCCAAGTGCCTATGAATACATGAGTGGATTAATAAAATGTTGTATATGTATACATGAAATACGACTCAACTACAAAAAGCAATGGTGACCTAGCACCCTTTGTGTTATGCTGGATAGATCTGGAGCCCATCCTTCTAGGTATCTATCACAAGTCTGGAAAAACAAGCACCCCATGTATTTGCCATCAAATTGGTGCTAACTGATCAACACTAAGGTACTCACATGGTAGTAATATTCATTAGGTGACAGTCAGGTGGGGGTGTGGTAGGGGGGTAAACTCACAACTAATGGATGTGGACCGTACTGTATGGGAAAAGGCCGTGCTTATAGCCCTGGCTTGCGCAAGGCAAAGGCATTATATGTAACCAAAATGTTTGTACCCCCATAATATTCTGAAATAATAAAAAAAGAAGTGTCAAAGTGAAATGTCAGAGATACCAACTATTAAACTTATTACTTAAGGAAATCAGACATTCCATACTGAGTAACCTAAGAGTTATATGAAGCCCCACTGTTCTTCAAACTGAAACACAAAACAAAAACCCCAAGAAATATTGAAACAATGTTGAAAAACTTAAAACAGCTCTAAGAGACAAGAAAGAAGGGGGAAAGTCTCAGTTTGAGAACAGTTTAATTAGCAGTGTATAGACTGCATATTGCCACATAGATATATATCCAAGTACCAAGCACCAATGCATGCCTTTTCTTCCTCAGGTGTGTGTTTGAGCTTTTCTTTCATATGCATGTGAGATGTAAACATAAAAATGACTAGACTCTGTAGCTTCTCAGGACTGGAGGGACTATGAGGGCCATCTATTCCTTTAGCTTAGTTTCCCATCCAAGACTTCAATCCTCTGGACAAAATTCCTGCAAATTGATTGCTGTGTTTAGGATTAAATACCTCTCAAACTAGCTAGTAGAAACTGCTGGTATGATGAAAACAAAGTGGAATTTAGAGTCAGGAAGCCTGGGTTGAAGTTTCAGCTCTATCGCATACTAGTTGTGTAACCTTGTGCCAATCTCTTAATCTCTTTGTACCTCAGTTTTCTCTGTAAAATGGGGAAAAATAGTAATATCTTCTCTAGCTACTGAAAACCTAACGTATGTAAAATGTTTTTATAAATACCTTTCCCTTAAATTCAGAATAACTCTTTCACTGTGGCTTTCCCTCATTAGTCCTTTATTATAGATGGAAAACAATGTCTTCCTTGAACATTCTAAATTAGCCCACCTTCTCTTCCAACAACAAATCATTTTTATGCCATACCCTTATTTTTTCATAGTTCACATTACTTTCTGAATTCTTATTTACTTGTTCATGACTTGTGAAGATTCCTTGAATATAAACGCCATGAGAATGAGTAACTTGTCAGTGTAGTTCTTCATATATCCTTTGTTTTTAAAACAGTTTCTGCAGCATATTGGAAGAAAGAAGGAAAGAAGGAAGGGAAGGAAGGAAGGAAAGAAAGAGAGTCAGGGAAAGGAAGGAAAGGATGAAAGGACGAAAAGAGGGAGGGAGGAAGGAGGTTTGGAGGAAGGGAGAGAGGAAGAAGGGGGAAGAGAGGTGGGGTTAACTTTTTGGAACTTGGAAATCTTAGCCTATCCTCATATTCTGCTTTCTTAGGGTATATACTCCTAGGCACATAGTAGGCAATCTATAAATGTATTTTAAATCACATTGAATTGAAAGTAAACTTTTTAGTATGGGCAGTATTGTTCTTATAGGGAGATGAACATGCATCATATCCCAAAAAAGCAGAACTACTATTTCCTCAGTACATATCATTATAGGCTTGAAATCAGATCTAAAATACTAAGGTTATAGAAGAATAGAACAAGTGTTTATGAGATTAGGTGACAGACTCATTCTCTTCACATAGTCCACTACTTACAACCCCATGATTATTGAGATATATTTAACTCTATACAATGCAACTTCTCATTTTTTCCTTGTTCTCTGTAGTGCTCTTAACATTAAATTTCAGAAACACAACATATATTTATTCTTTTAAAGTATTCTTTGTTACTTCTTATTTTGGCTCCTAGTTTGGTCTTTTCAAATCAATAAAATAACATTTGTTCAGGAAATGAAATTTTGGTGATTTTATAAAATATATAATTTTATAAAATATATAATTTGAAAACTTTTCAATTTTTTGTTTTCACTTGTAGAATTTCAAGAACCCTATGCTGTTGTAGTACTTCTGGAGAAAGATCTCATTGTCGTTGACCTGACACAAAGCAAGTAAGTTATCCATGTACAGATTAACACAATTTAAAAACTCTATTTGTTACAATTAAAATACAAGAGCAAACTTTAGATAATTGCCATTGGTATTCTTTAAATAGTAAATATTCTTTATGTGAATATTGTTTTGCTAGAACTATAGAAATGCAGATTGGCTCAATGATGAAAACTAAACCCAGGGAGTTTGGGTAACACTGAGAAAATTGTAAGATGTCTTAAAGACAGCACCTGATGTTTGGACAGAAGCATTTGGAGACTCAGGACATATAATAATTGCATTTTTTACTGAGTCCTTAAGCAAAAGGAATTGTTATGAAACCATGTAAAATATCATAACTGTCCATCTGCTAGTCTATTGACTAAAGGAAAATGACACAAGATAAAAGGATTATTGAACTACTGCAGATAATACAGAAGACCTGAATTTTGGTGGCAGAGAAGATGAGCACCTTCTTTTACTTTTTTTCCTTTTCCATTATGTTGCAGACAATTAAAACAAATAGGGAATATTGCTGTTACAGTGGTGCTGTCCATTCCTTTACACTGACAGTAAAAGTAGACTTGAAATTGATTGACACTGTCTTCTTGCTACACACTTTCATTATGAATGATGATAACATGAAACTAATTTTCCCTCATTATAAATTCTAGACCCACTAATCTCTTAGTCCCTTCTGTTTGCATCAGAATTTTACACATTCACTCTCCTCTACCTGGAATAACCCCTCTCCCTTTTTCTCTTTATTAACATCTTATCTGTAAGAATCCCAAGCCAGATATCACTTCTTCATTAAAAAAAATTTTCATTATCTATATAATTTGGTCAAATATCTTAGTATGGGCTCTCATAACCTCCACATTCCTCTTTACATGGCTTTTGACACAGATACATTTGCATCAATTTCCATTTGTTGTTACTTAAACATTGCTTCCCTATTAGGCTGGAGTCGCCACAAAGGAGGGACTGTCTCCCCACATGGAGTAGGCTCTGAAATAATTTTTGTTGAATAAATTACAATCTGAATTCTACTTTCCATGTAGTTTATAAATGTAAGAACGAGAGTTCTTTATGCTAATTTTCAGCATATAATCTCTCAGTATTTTCAAGGGGATGTAGGATTTGGGTCATAAGATCATCCTAACTGTGAATTCTGACTAGCTGCCTTATTTGTAAACATTAAACTTGATTAAATTTTGTATACATATAGAGATTTATGATTATTCCTCTAAGAAGTTCTAATATAGGTCTTATTTAAAATGTGTTCTTCTTGTCTCTTTGGTACTCAACTTTCTTTCTGCATCATATTTGTTGTTTCTTCATACCTTGTTTAATTGTCTGACATCTACTGTACTTTAATAACTACTTTCTTTAGCATATACATTTATTTTTTCTTTATGAATTTTTTTATAAAATTTATTCAATGTGAACATTATCATTTAATGCATTTATTTGTGTGCTTTTCATTACCTTATGTAACTATGTGAATTAACATTTATTAGAAAGTTTTTATCTTAACATTTTATATTCTTTTTTTTCGGCATATTATGGGGGTACAGATTTTAAGGTTTCAATAAATGCCCTTTCCTCCCTCCCCCCACAAGTCTGATTCTCCAACATGACCATCCCTCAGATGGTACACATGTCACTCATTATGTATGTATTCTTTAGCACCATGTATTAAGATCTATATGACAATACCATTTCATTGGCTATTTCTGAAATTTAATATATCAAAAACTGAACATATTCTCTTTCCCTTCCAATAGTATTCTCTCAGCTATGTTGAATGTTAAACAAGTTATAACTTTGGAATCCTTTTCAAGTTTGTTTCTCATTTTCTTTTTATTTCCATTTAATCCTCAACATGAAAGCAAGCATTAGGGCTTACAAGTATTTCCTTTTTTTAGTTTCTTAGATTTATATTTTTATTTCTATTTTCAGAGCAACTAGTTTTTATTTTACACCTAAAGTCCTATTGTAAATTTTTGTTCTTATTTCTTCCTTCAATATCTTTTTTGCCTACTTTTTTACAATATACTAAAATAATTTTTTCCCAAACATTTTCACTATATTGTTCACCTTGTCAGGAGCCTATCATTGTTACCCTTGCTATTATCAAATCCCAAGTTATAGATCTGGTCTTCAAGGTGATCTATTCATCTTACTTTTAACTCTTTAATCTCAGAAATGTTAATTTCTACTCTGAAAAAGGGAATCTCTTATCCCTCTGGCTTAATTTATTTGTCATTTACTAAACATGGCTTGCTCCTTTGCACCTGATTTTACATATACAACTATTTTTACATGGGATACCATCTCCAAGATTTCAGTTTGGTAGAAAGAGAACCTCAGCCAACACCCCCTTCATTCTTTGGAGATAGAACTAAATTCCTAACTCCTAATGTGAGAACATTATTTTTAACATCTCCTCACCCACCTCAAAACCCATTGTATTATAAGTAATATAATCACACAGACCAGAACAGATGTAGCATGGAATAATATTTATTTCCCACTAGTGAAGTGCCCAGTATGTATAAAGTTCTAAATAGCTACAAGAATTTTTAATTTGATACTATACTCATGTTTTTTAAGGTTTTAGTAGGCTTAAGGAAATGAAATTTGTTGCATCTATAAATCTTCATTCCAATTATGTCTTCTAGTTTACGTAGGAAATGATCTTTAAAACACTCATGAACATACACAAACACACCCTTATACACAACATACTTTTTTCCAATTACACTTGCAAAAAAATTAAAAATTGCCTATATATTGCCTTCCTGTCCTAGCTCATTTTATGTTGCTATAAGGGAATACCTGAGACTAATTTATAAGGAAAAAAGGTGTATTTGGCTGATGATTCTGCTAGAATTATGATGGCTAGAAAGTCTAAGGTTGAGCATCTGTATCTGGGGAGGGTCTCAGGCTGCTTCCACTCATGGCAGATAGTGAAGGGAAGCCAGCATGTGCAGATATATGGAGAGACAGAAAGAAAGAAAGATAAGGGGGAAGTGCTAAGCCAGCTCTCCCAGTAACCAAGAGTGACAACTCACCCATGAGGGAGGGCATTAATCTATTCATGAGGAATCCATTCCCATAACCCAAACACTTCCCTTTAGGCTCCACCTCCAGTGTTGAGTCAAATTTCAGTGTGAGGTTTGGAAGGGCAAACATCCAAACCATAGCACTTCCTTTGAAAAACATATCAAAATTTACTAATATTTCAATATTTATAAGTATATAAATATTTAAAGATGTACATAAAGTGTTTAGTTGATATAATTTTTAACAAATTGACTAGTAAGTCAACTTTTTGCATAATTTCCATTTAATATAATTTATTGTATCCATATTAGGAAAGCAGTATCACTGTGGAATGTTAGAATTATCAGAAGAAAATGCATTTAAGTAAAATTCTACAAGTACTAATATTATGTTTTATAGATAACTCTTTTTTATTTTTTTATTTCAATATTATAGGCATACAAATATTTTGGTTACATAAATTGCTTTTGTTCTGTTTGAGTCCAAGTTATAAGTGTGGCAGGCATTCTTGTTCATATGATCTTTGCTCTATGGTGCTTAAAAATAATTAAGTGAAATTTATAATTAATATTTAGAAACATTTTAGGGTTTACTTTATCGAAATATTTCATGTTTTTTATCTCTGCAAAACGACATTAATATATTATCTTTATCTATTAGTTTTCCGATCTTTGAAAATCCATATCCTATGGACATTCATGAATCACCAGTTACATGCACAGCATACTTTGCTGACTGCCCTGCGGATTTGATTCTAGTACTCTATTCTATAGGAGTCAAGCATAAAAAACAAGGATACAGTAATAAGGTAAAAGCAGAAATTATAAATAACTTTTCTTGTATTTGTATCACATGATCATACTTTTTCCTATTACTTTATTTTCTGGCTTTCCATATCAGAGGAGTTCAACTAAATTTTTTTGAAGTCATAGGCTAACATCTATTAAAGATATAACTTCTAAAATTCAAATTTCCTAAATGCTACATAGCTTCAAGTCTATAGAAATATAAATTTCTTATACATTAACTATATACTAAGATATACTTATCTATCATGTAAATTTATGTACTAAGTATGTACTTAAACTAACACATTTGAATCATAAAATGTAACCTTTATTTTGGATGGAGGATTATGTGTTAAGAAAATCGAAAAAGAAATCATTTCTTCTTAGCATTTATTAATTAATCAATGGTTTAAGGGACATAATTATTAAAAGTCATTTTTAAACAACATTCTAGAATTCCTTTATGGTATGTTTACTACAAGACTCATATATTTGCAATTGTAACAGACCATCTATTATTTCTATTATTTGCCCAGTGCCATTGGGGTGGACAATTCTAAGAGGCGCTATTTGCATCGATTCTGTGTTAAATGGTACCACCATAGTTTGATGGTACACAGACTGTGTGACACATGTACCAACACTGTATTTGTAGAATTAAAAATATTTCTGGCTGGGTACAGTGTCTCACACCTGTAATTCTAGCACTTTGGGGGGCCAAGACAGGAGGATCACTTGAGGCCAGGAGTTCAAGACCACCCTTGGCAACATAGCAAGACCTCATTTGTACACAATTTTTTAAAAAATTAGCCAACTGCGATGGTGCATACTTGTAGTCCTAGCTACTTGGGAGGTTGAGGTGGGAGGATTGCTTGAGCTCAAGAGTTCAAGGTAATAATGAGCTATGATCGCAACACTACACCCTAGCTTGGGTGACAGAGTGAGACCCTATCTAAAAAAAATACTTTTATTTGTTTATATGAATGGTAATATTGGTTAAATTCTATATTTTTAAGGGAGATGGAATTATACAGTTAGAGGTGTTTGTTCAATGAAAGAATTAAAAGATAGCTGTATACTTCATCCTTGATTATTTTACAGCTATTTAATTTTAAGTGAACCTTTTATCATTATTTTAAAATATTTCATTCTAAATTCCAAAGTCATTCAAACTAAAAGTAAAACATATATATTCTCCTTGGATAATCTATTTAGGAGTGGCCAATCAGTGGAGGAGCATGGAACATTGGTGCACAAACATATCCTGAAATTATTATCACGGGGTAAGTGGAATGTGTTTTGTGAGTTATCAGTTCATCAACAAAAAGATATTTACTGAGTCTTGATGTTTTTCCATAATTTTGCTCTATGTAGACTAATAGTTTAGATAAAAATAAAATTATAAGAAACAGCATCTATCCAAAGATGGTAATCTTGGTGGAAGACAGAGTCGAACCACTGGAAACAGAATTATAACAAAAACCATAAATATAAATTATATTACCAAGAGAAAGTCAAAAGGGGGAAATCATAAGATATTAGTCAGAGAAATCTTCATGTGGAAATAATAGAATATTAACTTTAGAATGGCCCTTACCAACATCTATTGATTCCTGCTAAATCCAGGAATCACTGCTCTGTATCCCCATCAGGTATTTATTTAAAGTATGCTTTAAAACTTACAGCACCAGAAATGTCACTGCTTTGTATGGCAACTCACTTCATGTTCTACTATTAGGAGTGAAAAGAGAAACATAGCTAAACATAAATATGAGATTTAAAATATAATAAGGGATCTGCTATAGGAAGATAGAATAGTGGTACTTTCCCTGTTCTTCGCACTAAGTACAAGTAAAAACCCTGGATACTATATGTAAGACAAACATAAAATGACTGGGAAATGTGGAGAGCATCAGACTGGCTAGGGACCCCAAGACCCAAAGAATAACATGGTGATCAATTCCTTAGGTTTTCTTTCTTTCTCATATATCCCAAAATCAGCACTGAAGAAGCTAGTAACTTCTTCAGTTAGAAGAACTGAATGTGAATGGGAACAAACAAAAAAATCTCAACAAAAGCTAGTTCTCTTTAGCCAAGGGATGGGGATAGGGGAAGCCTATCAAGATAGAAAGCCTTTACCCATTTATTGGCTCACAGTTCTGTAAGTCAGACATCTGGTCTGACTGAGATCTGTGCTAGGCTACCATGAGACTGAAATCAAGAGGTTATCCAGACTAAATTATCATCTGGAAGTCAACATAACCTAACCTTATCAGGGAAATGATACATTTCCTATCATATTCACAGTACTGAAGATTACACAGGACACACACACACATATATATATATATATATATATATATATATATATATATATACACTAGGAGGTAGGAATCTTGGGAGACATCTTAGAATTCTGCCAACCACAGTAAATGTTAAAGCAAGAAGAATTGCCAAAGGTAAAAGGTACTATTTCAAAATAATAAAATGGTGAATCCACTAGAATTTTAAGGACAGAGCCTCAAAATATACAATGCAAAATTTGATAGAAAAGAATACAAATCTTCTGTAAATAATGGAAATTATTATAAACCTCTCTCCGCTACTGATTTAAAAATCAGAGAAAAAATCCATGACAATAAAGATTTGAACATGATTTCATAAATCTGACCTCACTGATATAATTAGAACATTACACTCCACAACTCAAAAATGTACATTCTTTTCAAGTGTACATGGGATACACACCAAAACTGACCTTAGGCTGGACCATAATACAAATGTCAATAAATGTCAAAGGATAGTAATTATATATAAAATGTTTTCTGACCACAGTGGAATTGAAGTACAAACCAATCACAAAAATATATAAAGAAAATTTATAATTTTTAGAAATTAAATAATTTATTCCCAATTTAGGAGTTAATGAAGAAATTATAATAGAAACCTTTTAAATATCTCAAACTGAAAGATAGTGAAAATACAATGTATCATTACATTTAGATGCATCTAAATCTATGTTCAGAGGTAAACTTATACCCTTAACTGTGTATGGTGATAAGAAAGACTAAAATTCAGTTATGTAATTATCTATCTTAAGACTTTAAAAAGAATGGCAAAGTAATCACAAAAGTGTAAAAACAAAAAAGAAACATAAAAGAATGCTAAGAACAGAAATTCATGAAATAGAAAGTTTTCCCAGTAATGCAATTGTGCTAAGAAAAAAGAAAGAAAAAGAAAATCAAATATGCAATGGAAAAGATCAACAAAGCTAAAGTTGGTTTATGAAGAAAAATAATAAAGTTGGTGAAGGTTTTAGAAGATTAATCAAGAAAAATAGAAGAAAAAAGATCATTAATAAAAAGAATATTACTAAAATTTTATCATCAATTGAAAGATATGAAGATATTTATGACCCAACATACTATTAAAGATAAGAAATAAACTCATAGGAAAAAAACAGCCTACAAAACTGGCACTAAAAGAAATGGGAAATGTGAATAATCATATATCTATTAAAGGAATTGAATCACAATTTAAAACCTTCTACAAAGACAGCTCTGGACACAGATAGCCTCGTGTGGAATGCAACTAAATATTTAAGAAAGACTACCATTAATTTTTCACAAAATCTTCCTGAAAATAGAAAAAGGAAACATTGCTGAACTCTTTTTATAAGGTCACCATATTTTTGATACCAAAACCTGACAAGCACATCACAAGAAAGGAAATATATAAGCAATGTCTTTCATTAATATGCATGTACAACCCTAAATAAAATGTGAAGCAATAGAATTCAGTGATATTTGAAAAAGGGTACTGGCTCAAAACAAAGTTGACTTTATTTCAGGAATGCAATGCTGGTTTAATGCTCAAAAAAACAATCAATATAATTTTCTGCACTAAGTAAATAAATTTGAAAAATCTCATGATCATATATTTAATGAGAATTTGATACATTTAACATCTATTTATGATTTTTAAAAAACCTTCTAGCAAGCTAGAAATAGAAGAGTAATTCTGTAATCTGAAAAAGGGCTTCTATTTTAAAAAAAAAACAAAACCCAACAGTAAATATTATAATTATTGGTGAAATACTTGAAGTTTAGTCCCATACATAGAGAAAGAGACTAGGATTCCTTCTCTTATCCCTCCTTATTCAACATTACACTTGTAGACCTAGCCAGTTCAGTAGGGCAAAAACTTGAAAATAAAAATATAAAGATTAGAAAGGAAAATATAAAAATATTGTTACTCATGAACAACATGATTATGGTGTGGAAAGAATTATAAATCTTGATCAAGTGAGATTTATCCTAGGAATGCAAGATAATTTCAACATATGAAAATCAATCAACCTAATACACATATTAATAGCATAAAAGAAAAACACATAATTATCTCAATTAATGCAAGAAAAAGCATTTGAAAAAATTGAGCACCTGTTAAAGATTAAAAACAACAACACTCAGAAAACTAGGAGAAGAATGGAACTTGTTTAACTTGGTAAAGGGCATTTTTCCAAACTCACAGCTAACATTATACTCAATGGAAAAAGACTGAACACTTTCCCCTGAGACCAAGATCCAGACAAGGCCGCCTGCTTTTCCTACTCCTATTTCTTATTGTACTGGACATCCTAGCCAGAGAATTGAGGCTAGAAGAAAAAAATAAAAGGCATCCACAATAGAAAGGAAAAAGTATAATATCCCTATTTGTAGATGACATAATTTTTTACATAGAAGATCAAAGAGAATCCACTGTGAAACAATTTGGAAAGAATAAATGAAGTCTCAAAATTATAGGATACAATATTGAGACAAAATCAGTCATGTTTCTACATACGAACAATGAAAAATCTGCAAAGAAAGTTATGCCAAAGTTATTCCAATAGCATCAAAGAAAATAAAATACTTAGGAATAAATTTAACCAAAGAGATGAAAGACTTGCAAACTAGAAACTACAAAACTTTGCTGAAAGAAATTAAATAGGGCATAAATAAATGGAATGACATCCTATGTTCATGAAATGGAAGACTTAATATTGTTAAGATGGCAGTATCCCCAAAGCAATCTATATATTCACTACAATTCCTATCAAAATCCCAATGGCCTTTTTTTGCAGAAATGCAAAAGCTTACCCTAATATTCTTACGGAATTACAAGGGATCTCAAATAGTCAAAATAATTTTGAAAAAGAACAAATTGGAGGATTCAATTCCCAACTGCAAAACTTTGTATACAGCGATAGTAATCAAAACAGTATGATTAGTCCTCATTTAACGTCCATAGGTTCTTGGAAACTGCAACCTTAAGTGAAATGATGTACAGCAGGTCCTCACATGGCATCATTTTATTATAAAGTTGTTGAGAAAAAAATTGGTTTCATTATACATTGTTTCACTTAAAGTCAGTTTTTAAAACCTATCAACAATATTAAGTAAGGACTTACTGTATATAGTACTGACATAAGGTTAGAGATATAATTCAATGGAATAGAACTGTGAGTCCTGAAATAAAACTATACATCTATGGCTAATTGATTTTTGACAAGGGAACCAAGACCAAATGAATCATCTTTTCAACAAATGGTACTGGAAGAACTGGATATTCACATGCCAAAGAACAAATTTGGACCCCTACCTTACACCATATACAAAAGTTAACTTAAATTGAATCAAAGAATGAAATTTACAGCTAAAACTATAAAACTCATAGAAGAAAACAAAGGGATAAACTTTCATGACCTTGATTTTTGCCATAGTTTCTTAGATATTACACCGAAAGCATAAGCAACAAAAGAAAAAATAGATGAACTGGTCTTTGTCAAGTGAAAAGATAATCCTGAATGAGTGAAATATTTCAAATCATATATCTGGTAAGAGTTTACTATCCAAAATATGTAAAATACTCTTAGAGTTCTACAACAAAAAGGCAAATATTCCAATTTAAAAATAAAATAGGCAAAGGCCTTGTATAGACATTTTTCCAAAATATAATAGATATACAAAAAGCACATGAAAAGATGCTCAACATCATTATTCATTAGGAAAAAGCCAATTAAAACCATAATGATATATACCACTTCATAATCACTAGGGCAGCTATAATTTTAGAATTTGAAAATAATTCTAATTTGTGGAGAGAATGTAAATAAGTGTGGAGAGAATGTAAATAAATTGGAAACCTCCTACATTGCTGGTGCAGCTTCTATGGAAAGCAGTTTGGCAGTTCCTTAAAAAGGTAAACAGAATTACCATAGGATCCAGCAAGTTCACTCCTAAGTATATACCCCAAATAATTGAAAGTAGGTGTTTAAACCAAAATTTGTATGTGAATGTTCACAGCAATACTAATAGCCAAAAGGTGAAAACAGTCCAAGTGCCCATCTACTGATGAATGGATAGACAAATTGTATATCCATACAATAAATATTATTCTGCCACAAAAAGGAATGAATTTCTGATATATGCTATAAAGTGGAAGAACTTTGAAAACATTATGCTAAGTAAAAGAAACCAGTAAAAGGCCATATACTATATAATTCCACTTATATGAAATATCCAGAATAGGCAAATCCTTAAAGACAATAAGTATATTTGTATTTACCAGCCTGGAAGATAAGTGTGAAGGGAGTGATGTTTCATGGCTATAGAGTTTCCTCTCAAAATGATGAAAATGTTCTGGAACTTAATAGAAGTACAGCATTATAAATGTAATAAATACCACTAAATTGTACACTTTAAATTGGTAAATTTTATGTGAATTTAGCCAAAATAAAAAATATCTTCAAAAGAAGTGAGAATTTAGAGAAAAAGAAATATATTTCAGTAAGGGAACCATTATAAAGCACCAAATAGAATAATGCATTTAAGCAGACTATATAAATAATTATATTAAATGTATATGGGCTAAAATGTTCCTGCTAAAATAAACTTTGGAACTCTGCATTGAAAAAAATACAAGTCTGTGCAGTTTAAAACCACATTTTCAATACATATGTATTCAGTAAGTTTCAGTATATAAGGATTAAAAAACATACTGTAAATAGTAATAAGAGATACTTGGTGAAGCCAAGGTAAAATCAGATAAAATAGATTTTATAGTTAAAATAATCCCACAGATACAGTACATCACTTTATCGCATTAAAAGTTTCAGTTTAAAAGGAAGATATAGTAATTTTAAATTTCTATTCAATAATATCTTCAAAATTTATAAAGCAAATGTTGACAGAAATACAAGGAGAAATTGACAAAACAAACATTCCGTTTGGACAGAAATCTCTCTTCTTAATTAATAGAAAAATTAGTAAGAAAACAGAATATTTAGAAAAAATAATTAACAAACTTTATATATCTAGAATACATCATCATAAAGAAATGATAAATGGTTGAGGCAATGGATACCCGAACTACCCCGATTTGGTTATTACACATTGTATGCCTATATCAAAACTTTACATGTACCCAATAACTATGTACAACTCTTACGTATCCATAATTGTTAAAAATTAATTTTTAAAAAAGAAATGACTCAAGAAATATAAATAATATACTAATAAAAATGTGAAAAATAGAAAATGAAAAAGCAAGCAACAAACTAGAAGAAAATATTTGTAATCTATAATATAACCACCAAAATTGTATCTAGAGTAGATAACTTCAAATCAATAATAAAAAGGCAATTAACCCAATTGAAAAATGGACAAAAGGGGGGGGAGGAGCAAGATGGTGGATGAGAAACACCACCAGACAGAGTGTCTCTGCAAAAAAGATGGTTTCTAGAAGAAATTAGAAGAAAGAAGCAAGCAGACAAGCATATATCAGATGAGGGTAGGAAGGAGGGGTACCAGAGACTACAGGAGACTCCACGGGAGGAGGTTGCAGAGGAGAACTGGAAGCAGAGACCTCCCAAGAAGTTGAAACCAGTGGTATGGATAGGTGGAGTGGTTAACTTCCCTCTCCCTTGCATCTCAGACTGCTGGTGGGCCCCCAAGCAGTTGGAGAGACCTGCAGATACCAGCCCAGAGATGGCCACCGCCAGTGAGTGGTAAGCCTGTAGCAGATGCAGCACCAGGCTCCCAACTCCCTTGGGGTACCTCAGTGTGCACAGACCTGAGCTGCGTGGCAGGTGCCATATTGCTACATTCTCCCCACGCCCTTGCCTATCTGCAGCTGCCGAGAGAGACAACATAGCCACCAGCCAGAGGCATCTCCAGGGAACAGGACCTTGATTTTGGGGCCCTTCAGCGGACTGAGGGATACTCAGACTGTGAGCTCCCTAGCTCGCCAGCCTTCCCAGGTACTGCTGGTCCAGTGATTCCAGGAGAATGAGACAGATCCTGAGGCTGAGAGACATCAACCCAGCTTGGGCTCCCTGTGGATGAATTAGGACTGGCACTCCTCTCCCTGGTGGGGTCAGGGATTGAACTCCAGGGCCCAGAGGTCAGACCTGCAAACCAGATCCCATGCACCCAGGTCTTGTATTGCCTGGGGCACAAAAGGGATATTTGTGAATGAGCCTACTAAGGAGTTTGTGCCTTCAGGGGCAGATCAGCATGCTTAAGGGCAATCCTCCTCCCAAGGGGGGGCCATGTACCCAGCCCAGGTGGAGACCCTGTGCAGGGACTCCCAGCCTGCATCATAGCCAGGGGAGACCCAGTGGGGTGAGGTCTGGCCTGCTGGCAGAGGCCCAGGAGAAGCCATGAGGTCATGGAGGGTGGAAAGGAGTGAGGCCTGCTCCAGACTGCAGGTCTCAGACAGCCTGACCCCCACACGCAGACTTTCTGACTGAGTGGGGCCATTCCAGCCCCTCCCTGACAGCTTTTCCTGGAAGCAGAAAACAGAACTTTGACCCCTGCTAGCAGCATTTGTGGTGCTTGAGAGCAGGCTTACCCAACCCAGCTCCATGCAAACTCACTCCCAGACCAGCCCTCACTGAGGTGGAGAATAAGGACACACCTGGAAGTCCCAGGGCCCCACCCACCACCTGAGACACTAGAGTGCCTCTACAGAAGCACAAGAGCTGGTAACAGGACCCAAAAACAGTGTAGCCTGCTCCTCCCAGCAAGCACCACCTACTGACAGGGAGGACATTCTGCACACCCTTTTATGGCATCTACTGACTCATCATACAGGGAGTGGTTGAATATTACCCACAAACACCACCTACTGGCTCAGAGACTAAATAGGGCCTGTCATTATCCAAATGAAAACCTAAAGGTAAGAAGCAACAACTGATCCAGATGGGAAGAAATCAACGAAGGAACTCTGGAAATATGAAAACTCAAACAGAAAGCACACCCCCAAAGAGGAACACCAGCACCTTAGAATTAACAGAAGAAGAATTTCGAGCATGGTTCATAAGAAACTCAACGACTTGCAAGAAAAACTGGATAACCAACACAAAGAAAATGCAAAAAGATTCCAGGACCTGGAACAAAAATTCACTAAAGAAATTGAAATAATGAAGAAAAATCAAACTGAACTCCTGGAAATGAAGAATCAATTCAGGGAACTACAAAACACAATGGAAAGCCTCATGAACAGGGCAGATGAAACAGAAGAAAGAATCTCAGAGACTGAAGATAACACCTTCCAATTAAATAAATCAGTCACAGAGATATAGCAGAGAAACAAGAGAAAAGAACGAGGCCTACAAGATGTGGGATACTATAAAGAAACCTAATATGAGGATTATAGGATTACCCGAAGGGTAAGAGGAAACCACTCAAGGGTTGGATAAACTATTTGAAGAAATAATAGAGGAAAATTTCTGAGGCCTTGGTAAAAGTCTTGATATATAAGTTCAAGAAGCTCAGAGGACCCCTGGGAGATTCATTGCAAATAGGAAGACATCATGACATGCAGTCGTCAGACTGACCAAAATACCAAAGAGTCCCTTCTTGAGCTGTAAGATGAAAGAAGCAAGTAACATACAAAGGAAAACCAATCCGAATAACACCAGACTTCCTACTGAAATTTTACAAGCAAGGAGAGACTGGGACTCCATTCTCACTCTTCTGAAACAAAAATAATGCCCAGCCTGGAAGCTTATTCCCTGCAAAACTAAGTTTTGTATACGAAAGAGAAACCAAGACATTCTCAGATAAGCAAAGACTGAGGGAATTCACCAAGACAAGACTAGCCCTTCAAGAAGTACTCAAAACAGTGTTACCCACAGATCAGCACAATAAACACTCACGAATGTAAATCTACCCAAAACTAAAGATCAAAGCCCAGATACCACAATGGCTCAAAAGAGAAAACAAAGCAACAAAGTTCAACCCAACATAATGAACAGAAATCTGCCCCACCTATGTTATCTCAACAAATGTGAATGGCTTGAACTCCCCACTCAAGAGACATAGATGCCTGAATGGATAAAAAAACACAAGCCAAGTATATGCCGCCTTCAGGAGACACATCTAACCTGCAAGGATGCAGTGAGACTAAAGATAAAGGGGTGGAGAATTATATTTCAAGCAAATGGAAACCAAAAGAAAGCTGGTGTGATGGTGCTGATTACAGATAACTTGGTTTGTAAATCAACAAAAGTAATAAAAGACAAAGAAGGTCACTATATAATGGTGAAGGGTACAGTTCAACAAAAAGACATAACAATTCTAAATATATATGCACCCAACCTTGATATACCCAGATTCATAAATCAAACTCTACTGAATCTAAACAAATGGATAAACAACACCCTCATAGTAGTTGGAGACTTTAACACCCACTGACAGCACAGGACAGATCCTCCAAACAGAAAACCAACAAAGAAATAATGGACTTAAACAGAACTCTAGAACAAATGGGCCTGACTGACATTTACAGGACATTTTACCCCAAAACCACTGAATATACGTTCTTCTCATCAGCCCATGGGTCATTCTCTAAGATTGACCATACCTAGGAAACAAAGCACGTCTCAAAGAATTTAAAAAAATAGAAATTATGCCATGTATCTTTTGGGATCACAATGGAATAAAAGTAGAAATCAACCCTAACAGGAACTCTCATTTCTACACAAAGTCATGGAAACTAAACAACCTTCTGCTGAATGATCACTTCATAAATGAGGAAATGAAGATGGAAATCAAAAGATTCTTTGAACCAAATAACAAAGGAGACACAAGTTATCAAAACCTGTGAGACACAGCTAAAGCAGTCCTGAGAGGAAAGTTTATTTCCATAAGTGCATATATCCAAAAGTCAAAGATTACAAATAGACAACCTAATGAATTGTCTCAAAGAGCTGGAAAAAGAAGAACAGACCAACCCCAAAGCCAGGATAATAAGTGAAATCATTAATATCAAATCAGAACTAAACAAAATTGACAACAGGAAAGCCATAAAGATTAATAAAACAAAAGGTTGGTTCATTGAAAAAATAAACAAAATTGATATGCCTTTGGCTAGACTAATGAAAAGCAGAAAAGAAAAATCTCTAATAAGCTCCATCAGGAACAATAAAGGAGAAATTACAATGGATGCCATGGAGATACAAGATATAATTTATGAATACTACAAAAACCTCTATGCACACAAACTGGAAGATGTGGAGGAAATGGACAATTTCTTAGAAACACACAGGAAACACAGTAGGCTCAACCAGGAAGAAACAGAATTCCTGAATGGACCAATATCAAGTACTGAAATTGAAATAGCAATAAAAAAACCTTCCTAAAAAGAAAAGTCCTGGACCAGATGGTTTCACACCTGAATTTTACCACACCTGCAAAGAAGATCTGGTGCCTATCCTGCAGAAATTATTCCACAATATCAAGAAGGATGGAATCATCCTCAACACCTTTTATGAAGTGAACATAACCCTGATTCCAAAACCAGGAAAGGATTCAGCAAAAAAAGAAAATGACAGACCAATACCCTTATGAATATAGATGCAAAAATTCTGAACAAAATCCTAGACAATTGAATCCAAGTGCTTGTCAAGAAAATAATCCATCAAAACAAAGTGGGCTTCATCCCAGGGATGCAGGGATGGTTCAACATATGCAAATCTATAAATGTAATTCACCATATAAACAGAAACAAAAACAAAGACCATATGATCCTCTCAATAGACGCAGAAAAAGCATTTGACAAAATTCAACACCCTGTTATGATAAAACGCTCAACAAAATAGGCATAGACGGGGCTCATCTAAAAGTGACACAAGCCATATATGACAAACCCACAGCCAATATCATACTGAATGGAGAAAAACTGAAAGCATTCCCACTTAGAACTAGAACAAGACAAGGTTGCCCACTATCTCCACTTCTATTCAACATAGAGCTGGAAGTCCTTGCTACAGCAATCAGACAAGAGAGTGGAATTAAGGGCGTCCAAATGGGAGCAGAAAAGATCAAACTCTCACTTTTTGCTGATGAGATAATATTATACTTAGAAAAACCCAGGGATTCTACCAAGAGACTCCTTGAATTGATAAATGAATTTGGTAAAGTCTCAGGATACAAAATCAATACACAGAAATCAGAGGCATTCATATATGCCAACAACAGTAAAAGTTAGAACCAAATCAGAGACTCAATTCCCTTCAAAATAGCAACAAAGTAAATGAGGTACCTAGAAACATATTTAACTAAGGAGGTGAAAGACCTCTGCAGGGAGAACTATGGAACACTGAAGAAGGAAATAGCAGAGGATGGAAACAGGTGGAAGAGTATACCATGCTCATGGGTTGGCAGAATCAACGTTAAAATTTCTATACTACCCAAAGTGACCTACAGAGTCAATGCAATCCCTATCAAAATGCCACTGTAATTTTTCACAAATATAGAAAAAATTTTATGCTTTGTATGTAACCAGAGAAGACCCCGTGTAGCAAAATCAATCCTAGGCAATAAAAATAAAATAGGAGCTATCAATTTACTAGGCTTCAAATTATACTACAAGGCTATATTAATTAAAACAGCTTGGGACTGGCACAAGAACATGGACATTGACCAGTGGAACATAACAGGGTACCCAGATATAAAACCATCCTCATATAGCCAACTAATCTTCAACAAAACAGACAAAAACATACATTGGGGAAAAGGATCCTTAATAAATGGTGCTGGGAAAACTGGATAGCCACATGTAGAAGATTGAAACAGAACCCACACCTTTCACCTCTCACAAAAATCAACTTAAGCTGGGTAACAGACTTGAACTTTAGGTGTGAAACTATTAGAATTCTAGAGGAAAATGTTGGAAATACTCTTCTAGACATTGGCCTAGGCAAAGAATTTATGAAGAATACCCCAAAGGCAATCACAGCAGCAATAAAAATAAATAAATGGGACCTGATCAAATTAAAAAGCTTCTGTACAACCAAAGAAACTGTCAAGGGAGCAAACAGACAACCCACAGAATGGGAGAAAATTTTCACAAGCTACATATCCAATAAAGGGCTGATAACTAGAATTTATTTAGAACTCAGGAAAATCAGCAAGGAAAAAGCAAACAACCCTATCAAAAAATGGGCAAAAGACATGAACACAAATTTTTCAAAAGAAGACAGAATAATGGCCAACAAACATATGATAAAATGCTCAACATCTCTAATCATCAGGGAAATGCAAATCAAAACCACAATGAGATATCACTTAACACCAGTAAGAATGGCCTTTATCAAAAAGTCCCCAAACAATAAATGTTGGCATGGATGCGGAGAGATAGGAACACTCCTACACTGCTGGTGGACTGCAAACTAGTTCAACCTCTGTGGAAAACAATATGGAGATACCTTAAAGCGATACAAGTAGATCTACCATTTGATAGAGCAATTCCACTACTGGGCATTTACTCAAAAGATCAAAAGTCACTTTATGAAAAACACACCTGCACTCGAATGTTTATAGCAGCACAATTCACAATTGCAAAGTGTGGAAATAACTCAAGTGCCCATCAATTCATGAGTGGATTAATAAAATGTGGTATATGTATACCATGGAGTGTACTATTCCACTTTAAGAAACAATGGTGATTTAGCACCTCTTGTATTTTCCTGGATAGAGCTGGAACCCATTCTACTAAGTGAAGTATCTCAAAAATGGAAAAACAAGCACCACATGTACTCACCAGCAAATTGGTATTAACAGATCAACACCTAATTGAACATATAGGAATAACATTTATTGGGTGTCAGGCAGGTGGGAGGGGGGATGAGGGGATGGGCATATACAAACACAGTGAATGAGATGTGCAACGTTTCGGGGATGGACACGCTTGAAGCTCTGACTCAAGGGGGAAGGGGGGAACATGGGCAATATAAGTAACCTTAACATTTGTACCTCCATAATGTGATGAAATTTAAAAAAAAAAAAAGAAAAATGGACAAAAGACTTGAATGGGGCCTTTGACAGAGGAGAAAGTTGTATTGTTTGTCCTAATTAACAATTAGGGATATGCAAATTAAAACCATAATGAGATACCATGTTATATTCAATACATACTGACAAAAAAGTTTAGAAATTTGTTGGTAACAAGTGTTAGAAGGGATTTAAATCAATGAGAATTCTTCTATATTGTAAATGAGAGTACAAATTTGTAAATTTTGGTACAGTTTGGAATTATCAGTTTGAATATTTTCATACCCTATGACCTACTGATTCTACTCTTATACATACATAAATAATAAAAGACATGTACAAGATTCTCCATGGCTGCAATATTTATAATAGCAAAAGGAAAGGAAAGGAAAGGAAAAGACACAACCATATTGCCCAATTACCAAAGAAGATCTAAGTTGTGGTATAATCACATAAGGGACAATTATGTATTAAATGCAGCAGTGAAAATGAATGAAATTACAGCTACAAGCAAAAGTATGGATGAATTTTATAATTTTATATGGAAAAATGTGAGAAACCATTATTATAAAGTATTTAAAAGCAGCAAAAGTAAATAATGTTTATACATACACAATGTGATAATATTAAAAACAACAGGATGATAAACAATTCAGGATAGTGGTTACTTCTGATAACAAAGAAGGCAGGAGAGATGGAATCAATAAGAACATAGCTGTAGATGCAAGTTAATAGTAATCTTTGGTTGAGTGCTTTCAATACAATTATATCCTATATATTAAATTGATGTTTCCATAGCAGATATTACATGATAAAAAGTAAAATAGAATTAAATGTTGTTAGGTTATATAGAACTTTAAGCCAACATCCTTCAGGATTTTTCAGTACCATTTATAAAGTATCTATAGATATATAATTAGAGTACACAAACAATCATTCATATAGTCAAAAATTGAAAAAAAATCCAAATGTTCATTAACAGGTGAATGAATAAATGGGGTGTATCCATACAATGGAATACTATTCAACAATAAAAAGGAACAAATTACTGATACATGTGACAACAAGGATTATCCTCAAAAATGTTATGCTAAGTGAAAGATGCAGACACAAAAGAGTAATTATTATGTAGGTTCCCCTTATATAAAAATTCTAAGAAAGAAATCAGTCTATACAGGCAGGAAGTAGATCAGTGGGGATCTACTGGGGATGTGAAAGAGGGTTGCATATTGGCATGAGGTAACTTTTTGGGGTGATGGAAATGTTCTAGAACTGAATGATATTATCGGTGTGACAACTATATAAACTTACTAAAAATTATCAAACTGTACATTCACAATGGTTGAATTTTATAGTATGTAAATTATATCTCAATAAAGCTGTTAACAAAGTAAAGTCAGCCATTCAATTAATGACTACCTCACTCTCAAAAAAAAAATCAGTTGACCATATAAATGTGAGTCTATTTCTGGACTCTACTATGTTGTATTGATATATGAATCTGTATTTTACCAGTAGCACAATAAATTTACTGTAGTTTTAGAATGAGGCTTATGTAGTTTGAGTTCTCCAACTTTGTTTTCATTTTTCAAAATTGCTTTGGCTTTTCTAGGCCCTCTACCTTTCTATATAAATTTTAGAATCAGTTTAATTCTACAAAAATAATTTTGCTGTATTTTGAGATTACATTGAATCTACATGTAATTTGGGGAAACCAACATCTAGTAAGTCATACAATTATCCAAAATACATTATATCTCTCCTTTTATTAATGCCTTTTATTTTTTCAATCAACGTAATTTTCAGCATACAGATCTACCACAAATTGTATTAGTTATATCTGAGTATTTCTTTTGAGTACCATGGTAAATGGTACTGTTTTGTAATTTCAATGTCAAAATGTTTATTTCCATTAAATAAAAATATAATTGATTTTTGCACATTGACATTGTATGTCACAATCTTGCCAAACTCTTTTATGAGTTCCAGTATTCTTTTTGTAGTATCATTGGGATTTTCTACATAGCCAATTGTATAATCTGCAAATGGAAACAATTTTTTTCTTCCTTTTCAGTCTGTATGCCTTTTATTTCTTTTTCTTTTTTATTGCAGTGGTTAATATCTCCAATATAATGTTGAATAAGAATGGTAAGAGGGAGCAAATTTTGCTTTGTTCCTGATGTTAGGGAGGAAACATTCCATCTTTAACCATTATGTATGTTACCAGTGATCCTCAACCATGAAACCAGGGACTGGTTTTTCCACAGATTGGAGTGGGGGAATCACTTAGGGATGATTCAAGTGCATTGCATTTATTGTGCACTTTGTTTCTATTATTATTACAGTGTAATATATAATGAAATAATTATAAAACTCATTATAACACAGAATCAGTGGGAGCCCTGAGCTCCTTTTCCTGCAGCTAGATGGTGCCATCTGGGGGTGATGGGAGACAGTGACTGTAAATATACACGAAGCTTTGCTCACTCACCTGCCACTTGCCTTCTGCTGTACAGCCCTGTTCCTAACTAGCCATGAACAGTATGTACCTGCAGCCCGAGGTTTAGGGACCACAGTGTTAGGTGATATGTGTAGTTGTTCCTAGGTGCCCTTTATCAAGTTAAAGAAGTTTTTTCTGTTGCTAGTTTATTGAGAGGTTTTTTTGGTTTTTTTTCAGAATGGATGGTAAATTTTTTAAAATATTTTTTCTGTATCTATTGAGATAACCACGTGGTTTTTCCCTTCTAGTCTGTCAGCGCTTTGGGAAAATCACTCCTCAAACCATGCTTTCCTCTACATTCCACAATCAACATATAAGAGGACTTCTGTGACAAATGTGGGGTTTTTCCCCATACATCAAGAAATAGGCACCAACTGTGTGTCCTTTAATTCAATTCTGACACTATCTGCCCCAAAGTAGTGTCAGATTTTACAGGGTGAGGGCTCAGTTCCCAAGAGACCTCCCCTCCCCAGACACCCCAGAAGTTCTAAGCCTCTGGAACTTCTGACTGACTGGCTTCAAGTTGGGGTTCCTATAACCTCCTCCCTCTTTGGGTTTGATTAATTTGCTGGAGTGGCTCACAGAACTCAGGGAAACACTGGCATTTGCTAGTTTATTATAATGGATATTACAAAGGACACAGATGAAGAGATGCGTAGGGTGAGGTATGGGGAAGGGGTGCAGAGCTTCCATGCCATTCCTGAGCACACCACCCTCCAGGAATCTCCACGTGCTCAGCTATCTATCCAGAAGCTCTCCAAGCCCAGTTCTCTTGGGTTTTTATGGAGGCTTCATTACATAGGCATGATTGACAACCATGTAGAAATGTGATTGGACAAAAGTGCATGATCTAAACCCAGCAAGGCCTGTCTGTTTAGATTCTTCCTGGCCTCTCTGTGTAGCATTCCTTCCTCCAGCGTATAGGGCAGGATCCTGTCTAGAATGAGGATCCTTTGACCCACAATCTGATTAGAGTTCTGCCTTGGGCAGGTTAAAAGAGGACAGGAGAAGGTCAGAGAGAGATTCTATCTTCTGAGGCTGGCTTCTGAGGGCTAAAGTGTTCCAACATTATAACAAAGACTATGGGAGTTATGATACTCCATAGGAGCCATGAATGAAAACCAATATAACACCACAATCAGTGTGGTGATTACAATATGGTAGTTGATTTTTTTAAATGTTTAACTGGCTATCATTCCTAACACAAGCCTCACTTAGTCATGATGTATTATCCTTTCTATATATTACTTGGTTTTCTTTGCTAATATTTTGTTGACACTTTGTATGCCTGTTCTCATGAGGGGTATGTCATTTTTTCTGGTTTTGTTGTCAACATAATGCTGACCTCATCAAATGTGTTGCAAGGTCTTCTAGCCTCTTCTATTTTCTAGATGAGTTCTTATAGAATTGACATGAAATTATGTATTACCAAATAATGGTAAAACTAGATAGATTTAGGGATTTACTTTTATATTTTGAAACTTTAATTTTACTGTGATAATCATTTCATGCTTATATTAATATTAGAATTCTGTCAGTTATCTTTTTCATTGAGTATAAACAATTTTACATAAAATATTCATTTTCCACAGGCCATTTTTCATTGCTCTCTATTATATATATATAATCTTATCATAAAATCTAAGAAATTGTTCTTTTTCTATTAATAATATTTAGATTTTAGTGTATTTAAAAAATAAACCATTGTTTTAAGCTTATAAATGGCTTGGCAGTTTTGAATCAAAATTTTAACAGCAGTCATGTTTTCATACATTTGGAGTGATTATGATTTTTACTTAATATACTTTAATTAATGCTAACTTATTTCTTATCTAGTCATGCAGATGGATCAATAAAATTTTGGGATGCTTCTGCAAGTAAGTTTCAAGTTTCTCCCTGTATAACAGAAACCACTCGGTTAACATTTGCTTATTGCCATCCACCATATTTAGTTTGGGCAATTAACATTTCAGATATATTTTTAGCATATATATGGCTATGTTACAAAATCCATTTCCTATATTGTTAGATAAATTAAAGTGTTATCTGTACTGTACTTTTCTTCTATGATATAAAACAAACAAGACTAAGTCACTCTTTGGTGGCAACCCATTATATCTACAAGAGGCATGTTGCGTTGGAAAAAGTACCAAACTTTGTTGAATTAACTCTGTTCATGGATTTCCTTCACCTCCTACCTGTGCAGTCTTGGCCAAGTGCTTTTACCCTCTAGTCTTCACTTTTGTTCCCCACTCATCTACTAAGTCATATGAAGATCAAAAGAAATTATGTGATGAATGTAAAAATTAATTTTAAATTATTGAGAATTATGAAACTTAAGTAATAAGGTATTCTGTTCAACAGTGAAGTCCATGCAAAGATGCCCAAGACTTTATTATACTCATATATATCCTTCAGAAAACTTAGTCACTAGAAAAGATAAAGGAATGTACACATATAACTACAGAGCAAACCATATAATAATAACTCTACATGTAGTACACCAAATTCTATTTGTTATAAGAAATGGAGGAGACTTATTTGGACTAGGTAGATCCAGAAAGGATATTTTGATGGGGTCCTATCTAATGTGAGTTTTAGAAGATAGTTAAGATTTGGACAGTCAGGAATAGGAAGAGAAGAACAAGTTAGCAATGACTCTAAGTTTCTGAGGATGAGTAACCAGGAAGATGTAGGTAGCTCTTTTGGAAATAATACAAGAGAGCTTTAGAAGTTTGAATTTTGTAATAACACCAGAAAATTCAACTAAAAATATCCAGCAGGTAAGGAGAATAGTTAGGAGTGGAAACTCCTGAAGAAGCAGCATAAAAGTAATATTTGAAGCTATAGAAATAAAGAGCTTTTAAGGAAGACTGTAATAAACAGAATATCAGAGGAAAAAGGTTAAATACTGATAATACTCATAGCCCACAAGGTAGAGTCCCTCAGCAATCAAGCAAACCATCAGCAGGAGGAAAAGATTAAAAGCTATGTGTTCTGAAGCCCATCCCTGACCTCAGTAGAGAGCAAGTGCTTAAAGGGAAACTCCAAAGGGCAACAGAATTTTCAGAAGAGTTGAATTTTTTCATGCAAATCAGAGTTTTTTCCTGGACAAAATCAATTGCATAGTGGTGTCATTTCTCCTTCCCCACCACCTCAAAGTCATTCCTTGGCTTTTAAAATATGACAGGACACTTTTGCATTAATTATTAGGGTACATGCCACCCTTAAGCATGCATAATATTTTAAGAAATTCATTTTAAAGAAAATATTTTATAACATTCAGAATATTGCAATGAATTACAGCATGTTTGATATTTATACTGTAATCAATTATAAGGGCATATCTTCAACTTAATGGATGTCACTGAAAAAATATCACTTTGCTAATTTTATGAAACACTAACACAGGAAGTGAGGTGAATTTGAATAATCGAGTTTATATTATTATGTATTTTAGTTTTCTATTGCTAAGTAATACATTGACAAAATCTAACAGCCTGAAACAGCACACATTAACTATCTCAGCATTTCTATTTATCAGGAATCTGATTACACTTTAGCTAGGTCCTTTGCTCAAGGTCTCACAAAATTGTAGTCAGGGTGTTGGCTGAGGCTACAGTTTCATCTGAGGCTCAAGGTTATCTTCCAACCTCATGTGGTTTTTGGCAGGCTTCATTTTCTTGCACATTTAGAACTCATGGTAGCTTTCTGCTTCAAAACCAGCAAGAGCGAGTGTCTCTTTACCTTCAGAGAGGGCCCTAGTCTCTCTTTTAAAAGATTCACCTGATTACGTCAGGCTCATTAAGAATAATCTTTGTTGCTTAACTCAAAGTCAGCTAATTTGGGGCCATAATTATGTCTGTAATACCATTTCACCATGGTTATGTAACAATAATAATCATGAGAGAGATATCCCATCTGACCTTAGAAGCCATTCTATAGCACCCAGTACAAGCCTTACCTATTTTAAAAACTATTTTAGTTTCATATAACTTCAGGCTTATAAAATAATTGCAAAAACAGGACTGAAACTATAAAATGTTGTATACCTTTCTTCCAAATTCCCCAAATGTCAATGTATCTACTTTTGTTCCCCTCCTCCACCTCTCTTCGTCCCCCTCCTCTCCCTCTTACTCTTTCTTTCTTCTTTCCATGTATTCGCTCACACACGTGCATATATATATGTACATATATATGTATAGCTTTTCTGTAGCCATTTGAAAGTAAAGTTGTAGACCATGCTCCTCTAGCACTACATACCCCTTCATATTTCAATGTGCATTTCCTACAAACAAGGGCATTCTCTTACATAATCAAAGTATAGTTATCAAAACCAGGAGATTAACAGTCCTACAACACTATTATCTAATCCCCAGATCTTATTCAGCTTTCTCCAATTTTCCCAATAACATCCTTTATAACAAAAGAAAATCTAGAATTATTTGTTGCATTTAGTCATCATATCTTTTGAATTTAAAAAACAAATCTGGAATAGTTCCTGAGTCTTTATTTCATGACATTGATATTTTTAAAGAGTTCAGGGAAGTTATTTTGTTAGAATTTCCTTCAGTCTGGGTTTTTTTTTTTGTTTTTTTTTTTTTTTTTGAGACAGAGTCTCACTTTGTTGCCCAGGCTAGAGTGAGTGCCGTGGCGTCAGCCTGGCTCACAGCAACCTCAATCTCCGGGGCTCAGCGATCCTACTGCCTCAGCCTCCCGAGTAGCTGGGACTACAGGCATGCGCCACCATGCCCGGCTAATTTTTTCTATATATATTTTTAGTTGGTCAATTAATTTGTTTCTATTTTTGGTAGAGATGGGGTCTCGCTCAGGCTGGTTTCGAACTCCTGACCTTGAGCAATCCGCCCGCCTCGGCCTCCCAAAGTGCTAGGATTACAGGCGTGAGCCACCGCGCCCGGCCTTCAGTCTGGGTTTGATTACTGTTTCTCATGATTAGATTCAGATTATGCACTTTTGGTGGGACTCCTGATTGTTGAAACTTTTCTCAAGGATCTTTTGTAGAATCAAAGCTTTTCTATAGAGGAATTATTATCATCATGATCTCAAATGGAAGAGTATTGCTTTAAGTAAATATTCTTGAAAACAGTTCATAAACCCAAAATTTATGAGATCATTTGACCCTTTCTTGACACATAAGCACTCAGAAAATATCCCTTCTAAAATGATTATAGATTATTGAACTCCCAGTATTACTAACTGGTAAATTAGAATGTTTCCCATCTGAAGAAGTGTCTAAAAATTCGTTGAGAGAGATAAACCCTTTGGGGATAGCATAACTATCTCATCTAACAATCAAAGGGTGAAATTTTGAAAAAAGATTGAGAAGTCTCTCCTAGGAAAAAATTATTTTCAGTATTTCCTAACTTTCTAAGCCCTAATGCTTTCATCAGTAAGTAATGATAAAAATACTCACTTTGTGGGACTTTTCTGAGGATCACATGAGAAACACCTATATATTCCATGGTTTATAGTATATATATTTTTCTCTATAGTCTCCCGCTGGCTACTGTACTGAAATGAGAGCATAACATTGAATGCTTACTAATTAAAATATAATTAATTTTCTTAACTTGGTTTTGCTTTTGTGGTTTAACAAATATATTGAAAAAGCTTTAATGACATCTAAGAATTAAGTTTATATTAGATGATAACTTTGTCTCAATATCTTATAGTAACTCTGCAGATGCTGTATAAGCTAAAAACTTCAAAAGTGTTTGAAAAACAGAAGATTGGAGAAGGAAAACAAACATGTGAGATTGTAGATGAAGATCCATTTGCCATTCAGATGATTTATTGGTGTCCAGAAAGCAGAATATTCTGTGTATCAGGAGTCTCTGCATATGTCATAATTTATAAATTCAGCAGACATGAAGTTACAACAGAAATAGTTGTAAGTTATTTAAAATTTAACTATCACAATTAAAGTTATTAAAAGAAAACAATTAACATAGATTTAGGGTACTACTTAGTATGATTTTAAGCTATTAAGTGTGCAGTATGTGGCCAATAATACAATTCATAGGATTTTTAATTACTATTGTTACTTAATATATTAAAAAATGATTTGGCTTAAAATGACAAAAACAGTTCTTTGTCAAGACTTGGGTTTTTTCCCCCAATGTCATAATGAACTTAGATATTATTTTAAGTTAATCTTGCTACAAATTAAACATGTCATATTTTTCTCATTTTTCTTTTTGATGTTATACAAGTTACATCTTCCTGGCCAAAATGAGTCAATTTATTTTGTCTGCTAATTGCCAATACTAGAACTTTAGAATTATTTTTTAAATTTATTTACTTTTATTGACAAAAATTGTACATATTTATAGTGTATATGATGTTTGAAATATGTAAATATTGGGGAATATATATCTTTATATTCCCATATATATACCTATAAAATGTATAGGTTTTATATAGACATTTATTGATTTATGTATATAAGTCAAATTAATGCAGGTTTTGTTGTATACTTTTATTAATTTTTAAAGTTTACCTGATTTTTGTTTTCTTGTCAACTACTTACCATAAAGATTATTTCTTTATAATAAAGTTATTTTTGATGATTTTCTATATAGCAACTTTTTTTATAGGATAGAAATAATCATGGGGCAACTAAACTTAATTTTTAAATCAATGAAATACTCTGATTATTCAAAATAATGGTTCACTTATGGGATAAATTAAATCTATTAAGGTACTTATAGAAAATTTTCCTTCCCTACCATGTCCAGAATATAAGATTATTTATTACAGGCCTATGTATAAGTGTTTTTACCTCAACAGCTAAGATTAATATCACTCTTTTGTAATGTATTAGTTAAAAGCCTGGGGTTTGAAGTCAGGTAAACCTAGATTTTAATTCTAGCTTTCCCATTGAATACCTGTGTGACTTTGAGCAAGTCTGGCTAAGATACAATTTCATCACATATAATTTCCTGTGTAAAACAAAATTGAAAACTGGAAAATAAAAATAAACTGGAAATATTAATACCAATTTCATAGCATTCTTGTGATGATTAAAAACATTATTATAATGAATATCTAACTCTATAGTAAACACTCAATAATTGATCATTTTATTGTCACTGTTAGAGTTTAGGGTTTTTTTGTAGTTTTAAAGCAATTATGACAATAATTTGGTAATATTGCTATATTCATCACCCCATAATGACATTTTTGTAAGCGATTGTTTTCAATCTCAAAAATGCTCATTTTTACATTATAAAGAAAACATTTTTTATAAAATCAGTTTTACTTAATGTATTTAATATAGTCATGAAGTACTTAGTTTTAAAACATTTTTAGTTTAGGGCTTTGGGGAACAACTTTTTATTCCTATATAAATTATCATATGTTTTTATTAAGTAATTTTAATCAAGCTGATGAAATTAAATAAGGGCTAAGGTAATTAACCCACCAAAATTGTGTAATTTTTTTTTTTGGAAAATTTCTACTAGATTAATGCAAAGGCAAAATGCAATGAAAAAATTTTAAACTAAAAAGCATTATACAAATAATGATTTTTTTCATACACACAAACACATTCTATACACACACTCCCCACATAGACACATAACCACATACATCCAATTTAATTTCTTTCATTAGAATAACCATAACCAGTTTCTTCTTTATCTTATATCATATAATTTTTAAATTACCTTAAAATATTTATTATATAAAAACTTTATTCCCAGTGGTAGAATTCTTCTTATAATTCCAAAGAATTTTTAAAATTTTATATTTTTGTTGACTGCTATTGAATATTCATATAATTACGGACTTAATTCAATTTGGGGTACTTCTCTACTTTAGTATAAATTGAAATTGAATTTATTAATCTGAAAAAATTGTGAATAATTTCTAAAAAGTTATTAGAATTTTAATGTGATTATTTATTATTATGACTTAGATTAAATTAAAACTTGATTTTTTTTTTTAAGTCATTAGAGGTACGACTTCAGTATGATGTTGAAGATATTATTACCCCTGAACCAGAAACAAGTCCTCCGTTTCCAGATCTCTCATCCCAGCTTCCTTCTTCAAGTAGTCTCTCCGGAAGCACTAACACTGTGGGTAGTGAAGGAGTAACAAAGGACAGTATCCCATGTCTCAAGTAAGAGTTGCTACCAAATTTTAAAACAGTTTTATATATTAATCATATAAGTATTTGAAACCATGACAAAATCAAGCTTCTTGCTTATTAAGTTGTCAAGTGATCTGTAATTGAGGAGGGGGTCTTTTCTCTGAACATCCATGAAGAGGGCACAATATTTTCATCCTTTGTTTATTTGCTCATATATTTCCTTCCCAGAAGAACCCTAAAGAAAACATGGCTTTGATAGAATTGGAAGTTTGACAGGGTGAAAACTTGGCCATTTGTTTGAAATTGAAAAAGTATGTTTATGGAATTTCTGTGATCTTCTTGGAATCAAAAAGAAAACCAAGTTTACTGTCCACTGCAAGAGCCTTATGTTAGCAAAAAGAATTTCTCTCATGGTTGGTAGTGTATTGAATAATATTTCTTTCTTTCTTATAACTACTGCTATTTGTTAATAAAATATGTAGTCTTGATTTATCTAAACAAAGTTTAGCATTATATTAAATGAAACCTAAAGTTAATAAAAGTCCATAGTGATATTCACTTTAAATTGTCTTTATGCTTTTTAATAATAGGTTATAAATTACTACTTACTGCTTGTATACCATCAAACCTAGTGTTAGCTGGTTGGAGAATTAGCTTAAGCAGGGTATTTCTCAGAGCCACATATGAAAATATCTGCATCTGCTACTTGAGGAAACTTAGACAGCTAGTTTTCTCATTTCTTTGAACACTCTTATGGAAAATTTAGAGATAAGATTTCAGGAACAAAATTCATACAATTAGTAGTTGCCATAGCATAGTTTTGTACTCATTGGTTTTCCTGCCAAAACTTTTCCTGTGAAATACAAGGGGAAAAAGGTATTACTGTGAGGAAAATCTACAAAGAGGAAACATCATCATAAAATTTTAGCTAATGGAAAACTTTCATAATATTATAATTTTACATATTTAATCTTACTTTTATTATCTTTGCTTTACTTTATTGAATTCTATTAAAATAAAAACCAGAAAAAGAACAAAAATTTCAACAAGGTTTAAGAAAGCATTTTGTAGATTGATTTATTAAGAAGCCTCATTACAGTGTGAAGCTTCTAATGACATACATTTATTTTTCTATAAAATTTTTAAAAAATTAAGATAGGGGTTTCAAAGATAGTGATGAAAGAGAAAAAACACTGAAACCAACAATGATCTGGTACTAGAGATAAAATAAGCAGTAAAAATTATGAAATATAATATATATAGACACATTTAATGTTGACTTGAAAAGTAATGAAGGCACTCTTAAGGATAACTAAAACAACCAAAGGAAAAGCTCAGTATAATCCTATATTATGTGGTTATGGCCTAAGGACCAAATGGAAAACCTGATTTAAGTATATTATTTTGTAATTTACATTACATTATGAAAGATTCTTAAGTTGTATACTATTTGTACTTTGCTAAATTGTATGTAGGCATCCATCCCGAAGTCACTTTCCTTTGCTGAATTTAGTCTCCGATATGCATTAGTTAATAAATAAACATTTCAACTAGCCAAATCTTAATTTTAGCAATATTATGATTCTTATCAGCATACACACACTTGTGCAAGTATATGAATTATTTTTTTTTTTGCCTTTGTGTTCCTACTGACCAAAATGGTGGTCATCATGGGCCTCATTAAGAGGGTGAGATTAAAATAAAAACTTGAAGTAGGTGAGAGAGTTAGCCAAAGAATATCTGGTGGAAGAGTGTTCCAGGCAAAAAGAACAGTTATAGCAAAGAACTTAAAGTTCTTGGCATGTTTGAGGGGCAGTAACAAAGTCAGTGTATCTAGAGTGGGTGGGGAGGTGATAGGAGATGAAGTCAGATAGATAATATCAATTGTGGCCCATTGTAAGGACCTTGCCTTTTTATTCCAAATGAGAAATAGGGAATATATCATAAGATAGAGAAGTGACATGATCAGACTTAAATTTTATTTTTTTTGAGACAGAGTCTTACTCTGTTGCCTGGGCTAGATTGCCGTAGCATCAGCCTAGCTCACAGCAACCTCAAACTCCTGGGCTCAAGCGATCCTCCTGCCTCAGCTTCCCAAGTAGCTGGGACTACAGGCATGCGCCACCATGCCCAGCTAATTTTTTCTATATATTTTTAGTTGTCCGGCTAATTTCTTTCTATTTTTAGTAGAGGTGGGGTCTCACTCTTGCTCAGGCTGATTTCAAACTCCTGACCTTAAGTAATCCACCCGCCTCAGCCTCCCAGAGTGCTAGGATTACAGGCATAAGCCACCGCTCCTGGCCTTAAATGTATTTATCTTTTTTTAGTTTACACATACTTCCATACAGTTTTATTCTTTTCTTAGTGTACATCAACCAATAATTATGTTCACTAAATTTGGAGGACATACTGTGATTTTTATACAAGATCTGGTAAAAAATATATAAAATTCTATTCTAAAATTATAACAAATTCAGTTTTCTGATTACAACTTTTTTTTTTATTTCAGCATATCGTGGGGGTACAAATGTTAAGGTTACATGTATTGCTCTGGCCGGCCTTAAATTTTAAATAGACTAATTTAGTGGTTGTTGAAAATGGATTTGGGGATAGAAAGAAAGAATAGAAGCTGGGAGACCAGTTAGGAAGCTACTAGAGTAAACTAATTAAAGATGAAGTTAAGGGCTGCCAGATTTAGCAAATAAGGAACAGGATACCCACTTAAATTTGATTTTTAGATAAACAATGAACACTTTTTTAGTAGCAGTATATGCCAAATATTTCATTATACATTTATACTAAAAAATGTATTTACTGTTTATTAGAAATTTAAATGGGAGTCCTGTATTTTTATTTGGCAGCTGTTAATAGAGTGATAGTAGTAGAGGAGTAAACAGTAGTCAGATTCTGTATATATTTTAAACGTAGCATTGATGGTATTTGATAACTGGATGGTTAGGAAATGTGAGAGAAGTATGAGAGAGGAAGAATTACTTTAAGGTTTTTTAACTGAATAACTGGAAAGCTAAAAGTTGCTATCAATTAGAAGAGAGAAGGCTACAGGTGGGGCAGGTTTAGAGGAAAATATCAGACATTCAGGTGTTGGATATGTTAAACCTTATGCTGAGTAGTAGGTTAATGGTCATTCTCTTTATTATGCTTTATAACTTCCATATATATAATGAATATTACATAATAAAAATAATTACATAATAAAAATAATTTAAAATACTATTCTCCAAAAAAATAAAAGAAGTGATGAAGGCCAGTTAATGTGGATTTTAATAACTGAAAAGGTACTTAAAGAAATAACTAAGCAATCGTAAGTGGTTCAGTATATTTTGAGGAAGCTAGAAGATACTGTCCACCTGAGAGCTGCCCCTCCCAATACCTGGTGGTGTATATTTCTATAGGATAAATCTATATAAATTCTCAAGTTTGAACATGCTTAGTTAAGCTGTATGTAATAGAATTGTTTTTTCTCTTTCTTCTAGTGTTAAGACACGACCAGTGCGGATGCCTCCAGGATATCAAGCAGAACTTGTTATTCAGCTGGTGTGGGTAGATGGTGAACCTCCCCAACAAATTACTAGTCTTGCTGTAAGCTCAGCATATGGAATGTAAGTAATTAAACTTTCCTTCTGAATTGTATTATTTAACTTATCTGTTTGATGTTTTTAGACGTTTCTTTTAGAATACTTAGGTGAAGTCCTGAAAATGGAAAGAAGCCCTTAGCTGGATTTTTATTAGATTGAACATAAGAAAAATAAAAATTTAAACTGTGGTTATCTGTTCTTTTTTGATGTCAAACTTGTGATAGTGTTCTCACTTTTGATGTTATTAAGAAATTATTAGGATGTAACTGCACTTATACCTTTTTGTTTGTGTGCTTTTATATTTTCTGTTCTTTTCTCCTTATATGTTATTTTGGATACTTTCCTTTGACTTGTTTTTTAGAGTTCATTAATTCCCTCTTCAGCTGTGTCTAATCTAATGATAGATATACACATGGAGTTTAATGTCAGTTATTTTTCAGTTCTAGACCTTCTACTTGATGATTTTAAAGCTTCCTGTTCTCTTTCTAAATTATCATTTTTGTCTTTATTTCCTTGGGCATGTTGAATGTAGTCTTTACATGTGTTTATGATACTTCCATATTTGGTATCCAAACTATTACTTTTCTTGGTTTGAGCATCACGATATATTGTGTATACATATTCTAGTTTGGGGTTATTTTTAAAAATTGAGAAATGAACATTATAATTTGAGGTTCTAGATGATGTTATCTTCCTCCAGAAAGTATTTTCGCTAGTCTAGGTTAAGAGACTATATACAGACTATAACATAACTCAATAAAATATAACTTATGAACAACATAACTCAATCAAATATAAGATCTTTGAAAGTTGGATTTTATTCTCTTTAAAGTCTAATTTAATTCCATTTAATCCTGATTCCTAGGTTGTAACCTTCCATAGAGGTTGTGTCAAACTATACTCCCACCAGCAATGTTGAGAATGCCTGGTTTCCCACAACCTTTATAACAACAACATATAACCAGACTTTTGATCACCATTGATTTAAGTGAAAAGTAGTACTTATTATAATATTAGTAGACTTTTCTTGTATCTTAAGTGAAATTGAACACCTTTTCCTGTATTGTGACATTTTCTGTTTCTATTCTTTGTCCATTTGTCTGCAGAGTTGGCCTTTATCTTAGAGATTTGTGAAAATTGTTTATATGTTAGGGAAGTTAGTTATCTCTATGATGTAATTTGTGAATATTTCTCCTGCTTTTGTTTGCTTTATGACTTTGTTTAGGATGATTTCTTCTTTCACATGCATAGCTTTTAAAATAATTCTATTTTTTATTCTCTTCTTTTATGGCTCTGGATTTTGTGTCATCCTTAGAAAGGTATTCCTAACATTAAGATAATAAAAAATTATGTTTTATCTAATATACTGATTATTTATTTTACAGATTGAAAGTTTTAATCTATCTGAAACTTATTTAAGTATAAAGTATGAAATAAGGATTAAACTATATTTTTTCCTGATGACTAAAAATGTGCCAATACCATTTCCTTAATACTTCATCTCTACTAACTTAGAATCAACTTTTATCAAAAAATACATTTCCTTGTGTATTTGTCTATATTCTGTACTTCCTAAGCTAAGTCTAGTGAGTCCTAAGAGAACTCCTTGAAGCCATCAGTAAAGAGAAGTACATGAAAAAAAGTCTTAGTTTTGTGTTATTGGAGTTTTCTGCAAAAATATATGGAAATATAGAAAAATATATGGAAATATAGATGTTGAATGTCTTGCTTCTTGACTAGAATATACTTTGGTAGGAAAGGGGGAAGTAATAGCTGATAGAATAAGGAAGAGGGTGAAGGGACTATGAAACAGTCCTATTATTTGATATGTAAGAATGTATGATTAATCTCTAGCCCAAGTAATTACCATGGAAGATGGCTGAGCTCAAGCCATTTACAGGGGTTCCCTTCTAAAGAGATTGACCTGAAAGGCTAGGGGACATCAGAATTAAGAAGCTATGAAGATATATTACATGATTCAATTGTTAGAATAGGTCAGCTGGAAAACACATTTTCCATGTAAGGGAGCTGTGGGAGATGATGGTCACTATAGAGCCTTTGAAGAACCTACACTTGTATCAGAAAGCTGTCTCATAGAGAGCTTCAGCTGCCAAAAAAATCCCAGTTCATGAGGCTACTATAGTAAATTCCACCAAGTTTTAAAGAAATAAATCATGAAAGTATTATATAAAATTTTCCTGAGAATTAGGAAAGATGAAATCATGCTCATCTCATTTTATGAGGCCAAGATAACGATGCAAAAACTGAAAAAGGCCATTACAAAAAGGAAAAATTATAAGTTCATATTATTTATGAACACATATGAAAAATCCCAATCAATATATAAATAACTGACAATTAAAAAAGATAACCAAGTTTGGTTTAAACTAGGAATGCAAGGTTTGTTTAACATTTTAAATGAATCAGTATAATTCATCACATTAACAGAATAAAGTAGAAAAGCAATATGATTGTCAAGAATGCAGAAAACAAAGGCATCTAATAAAATTCATCATCCATTCATGATTTTAAAAAAACTACTTAGTAACTAAAATAAGAAGAAAAAAATTTTTTTTAATTTAAGAATATTATAGAGATACAAATGCTTTGGTTACATAAATTGCCTTTGCACCACTCAAGTCAAAGCTATAATACAAGTGTGCCCATCCCCCAGACAGAGTACACCGCACCCATTAGGTGTAAATTTTTTTACCCATCCCCCTCCCCCATCTCACTTGCCCAACCCCCAATGAATGTTACTTCCATATGTGCCCATCAGTGTCCATCAATCAGTACCAATTTCATGATGAGTACATGTGGTGTTTGTTTTTCCATTCTTGTGATACCTCACTTCAAAGAATGGACTGCAGCTCCATCCAGGATAATACTGGAAGTAGTTCACCATTTTTTATGGTTGAGTAGTACTCCATGGTATACATATACCACATTTTATTAATCTACGCAGGAATTAGTGGGCACTTGGGTTGATTCCACATCTTTGCAGTTGTGAATTGTGCTGCAATAAACATTCAAGTGCAAGTGTCTTTTTGATAAAATGACTTTTTTTCCTTTGGGTAAATACCCAGTAGTGAGATAGTTGGATCAAATGGTAGTTCTACTTTTAGTTCTTTGAGGAATTTCCATTCTATTTTCCATAGAGGTTGCACTAGTTTGTAGTCCCACCAACAGTGTATAAGTGTTCCTTTCTCTCTGCATCCATACCAGCATCTACTCTTTTTGGAATTTTTGATAAAAAGCCATTCTCACTGGGGTTAGGTAGATATCTCATTGTGGTTTTGATTTGCATTTCTCTAATGATTAGAGATGTTGAGCACTTTTTTATATGTTTGCTGGCCATTATTCTGTTTTCTTTGGAAAAGTTTCTGTTCACTTCCATTGCCCATTTCTTGATGGGGTTGTTTGATTTTTTTCTTGTTAATTCTTTTGAGTTCTAGATAGATTCTTGTTATCAGACATTTATCAGAAGTGTAAAGAGCAAATATTTTCTCCCATTCTGTTGGTTGTCTATTTGCTCTAATGATAATTTCCTTGGCTGTGCAGAAGCTTTTTAATTTGATCAGATCCCATTTGTTTATTTTTATTTCTACAGTGATTGCTTTGGGGATCTTCTTCAAGAATTCTTTGCCTAGGTCGATGTCTGAAAGGGTTTTCCCAACATCTTCTAGGATTCTTAAGATTTCACATCTTAGGTTTAAGTCTGTTATCCATCTTGAGTGGATTTTTGTGAATGAATCATTCTTCTGCATGTAGCTATCCAGTTTTCCCAGCACAATTTATTGAAAAGAGATTCTTTTCCCCAATGTATATTTTTGTCTGCTTTATCAAAGATTAGGTTACAATATGCAGATGGTTTCATCTCTGGAATCTCAGTCCTATTCCACAGATCAATGCTTCTGTTCTTGTACCAATACCAGGCTGATTTAATTAATATTGCTTTATACTACTGCTTGAAGACCGGAAGACTGAATCCCCATCAAAGTACCATCATCATTCTTTAAAGATCTAGAAAAACAATCTTTGTATGGAACCAGAAAAAACCTCGGATAGCCAAAGCAATCTTAAGTAAAAAGTCTATTTGCTTTTGAAAAGATTATTAATCTTTAATTTTCTTTTCCTATGATGTCTTTGTCAGGTGTGATATAAAGATAATGACATGATAATAACATGAGTTGAAAAGTGTTCTCACCACCTCTGTTTTCAGAAAAAAAAAAAATACATAAAGTTGGTATTATTTTTCCTAGAGAATTTACCAGTAGAGCCATCCGGGCCCAGAATTTTCTTTGTGAGTAGGTTTTAAGTGATAAATACAATTTTCAAAATAGATATAAGGCTAGTCAGATTTTCTGTTTCTCTTTATGTGAGTTTTGGCAATTTGTGTCTTTCAAGAAATTTGTCATTTAGCTGAGATATCAAGAAAGTAATAAACTAAAAATTGATGAGTTAAAATGTTTTTCTAAGATCTTTTATTTTGATAATTTATATAATATAAAATTTACCCATTTAAATTTACAATTCAATTATTTTTTTGTAAATTTGCAGAGTTGTGCAACTAGAACCACAATCTAATTTGAGAACATTTTTATCACCCACCCACAATGATCCTTATGTCAGTCTCATTCCCACCACTACCCCAGACAACCACTAATTTATTTTCCATTTCTCTAGATTTGCCTTTTCTAGACATGTCACATATGTGGAATCATATAATATGTGATTGTTAGTCTGGCTTATTTCACTTAGCAGAATGTTTTTGAGGTTCACCTATGTTGTGTCATGTATCAGTACTTCATTCATTTTTACTGCTAAATAGTGTTACAGATATGCCACATTTTGTTCTTCCATTCACAAGTTGATGAATATTTGGATTGTTTCCATATTTTGGATATTATTATTAATGTTTTTATAAACAGGTCTTTGTGTAGATGTATGTATTCTCTTGGGGAAGTACCTAGGAGTGGAGCAAACCTATAGTTTTCTTTTCTTGTGATATCTTTGTCTAACTTTGATATTACGGTAACATTGACCTCATAAGATGAGTTCAATCTTCATTTTCTGGAAAATTTTGTGAAAAAGGCTTGGTATTTTTCTGTAAGTGTTTTATATAATTCAACAGTAAAGACCTCTGGGCCTGGTTTTCTGTGGTAGAACTACCCTATCATTATGCTGGGGAAAAGGGAATGGATGCAGACCCTGGATAAATTTCTGTTCTTACTGAGTTTCAGTAGTTTTTCTTCAATAGATGCTTCTCAGTATGATGTATGCTTCGAGCAATGTTTATGTCAATTTTTTCACTTTTTCATTGCTTTTTGGGGAGAGGATTTCCCAACCACCTTGTAGTTATTCTGGAAGTTCTGTGAACATGAAATTTATATAACATTTCCTTATTTCTTTTTAAGGTTTCTTTATTTCTTTCTTTATTTTTAATTCAGGGTATTATGTGGATATAAACATTTTGGTTACATGAAATGCATTTGCCTTACTCAAGTCAGAGCTACAAGCATGTCCTTCCCCCATAAAGTGTGCCCCATTTCCATTAGCTGTGGGTTTACCCCCCCTCATCACTAACCTCCCCAACCCCTCCCTACCTAGCACTCAGTGAGTGTTACTACCATGTAAGCATCTTAGTGTTGATCAGTTAGTACCAGTTTGATGGCAAGTACATGTGGTACATGTTTTTTCAACCTTGTGATACTCACTTCAAAGGATGGGCTATTGAGGATTATCCAGGATAATATAAAAGGTGTGCTAGATCGTCATTGTTTTTTTGTAGTTGAGTAGTATTCCATGGTAGACATATACTACATTTTATTAATCTACTCGTGTATTGATGAGCATTTAGGTTGTTTACACATTTTTGCAATTGTAAATTGTGCTGCTGTAAACATTCGAGTGCAGATATCTTTATTATAGAATGTCTTTTTTTTCTCCTTTGGATAGATGCCTAGTAGTGGGATTGCTAGATCAAATGGTATTTCTATTTTTAGCTCTTTGAGGTATCTCCAAATTACTTTCCACAGGAGTTGTACTAATTTGCAGTCCCACCAGCGGTGTAGGAGTGTTCCAATCTCTCCACATCCACACCAGTATTTGTTATTTTGGAACTTTCTGATAAAGGCCATTCTCACCGGAGTTAGGTGATATCTCATTGTAATTTTGATTTGCATTTCTCTAATGATTAGAGATGTTGAGCATTTTTGTGGGGCTTGGGGGGAATCTCTATTCAATAAGTGGTGCTGGGAAAACTGGATATCCACATGCAGAAGATTAAAACTGGATCCCCACCTCTCACTTCTCACAAAAATCAACTCAAGATGGATAACATATTTAAACCTAAGGCATGAAACCTTAAGAATTCTGGAAGAAAACGGTGGGGAAGACTCTTTTATACACTATCTAGGTAAAGAATTTATGAAGAAGACCCCCTCTAAGCAATCACAACAGCAACAAAAATAAACAAATGGTAACTGATCAAATTAAAAAGCTATTGCACAGGCAAGGTAACTGTCCTTAGAGCAAATAGACAACCTACAGAATGGCAGAAAATATTTGCTTTCTACATATCCAATAAAGGGCTAATAACAAGAATCTATATGGAACTAAAGAAAATCAACAAAAAAAATCAAACAACCCTATCAATAAATGGGCAAAAGAAATGAACAGAAACTTCTCAAAAGAAGACAGAATAATAACCAGCAAACAGATAAAAAAGTGCTCAACATCTCTTTTTAAAGTTTCTAATCTCATCGCTGATACTGGTAATTTATGTCTTCTCTTTTTTCTTGATCAATCTTGCTAAGGTTTATCAATTTGATTAATATTTTCAAAGAACCAATATTCTGTGAATATTCTTAATGCTTTCATTATTTTATTGACTAAAGCTCCTATTTTTATTTGCTTCTACTTACTTTAGATTTAATTGCATCTTTTCTCTAATTTCTTAAAATAGAAGCTTAGATAATTACTTTTAAATCTTTCTTTCTAATGTAACCATTTGAAGTAACATATTTTCCTGCAAATACTGCTAGAACTGTCTACCATAAATTTTACATATTTACTTTCAATATTATTTAGTTTTAAATTTTTAAAATATTTTTTACCTCTGGGTTATTTAGAACTGTGCTGTTTATTTCAAAATATAATAATTTAAATTTAATATAATTTTAATATAATTAAATTTAATATAATTCTGAATAATTTCTAAATATTTGGGACTTTTTTATATATCTAATTATTATTGATTGCCAATTTATTTATGTTGTTGAGAGGTAACCTATTTTGTAATTTCTCATTTCTTTAAAACTTATTGTGTTACAATTCATCCAAGAATATGATTTATTTTGGTAAATGTTCCTTATTTACCCCCAAATTCTACACAGTATTCATCTGGTAGTATTTATTTTTAGCCTCAAGAACCTCTTTGGCATTCCTGTATTTCTAATAGCAGTGAACCCTCTTGATATTTGTCTATCAGTGGTGCAAATGCAGGTAGGAATACTTATTCATAAATCAAGTAGAGAATTTGATTTAGTATGGGCTTTATTCTTAATGATTAAAGGGTTTTTATTTTAAGTATTAGATTGCTTCCAACAGTCATACTTTATTTTCTATTTTAAAATTTGAGGTATCCAAATAAGTTAGAATTTTATTTTCATAGTATGTCAATATCATGAACAACCCTGAAGGCATATAAAGTACCTATCTAAGTGTAATAAGTACAAGTAAATAGAGTAGTTTATTATATTTTTAGTATTTTATATTATATATTTTAAATATTTTATATTATATATAACTATATGTTATATATGATTATTTTTTAATACATGAGCCACAATCAAGTAATGTATTAGGATTGTATTAGGGTTGGACATCAGTTAAGTAGGGATGAGACAAGTTAAAATTTTTAATAGCTATTATATAGTTACACGATTCACATTCATCAGCGAGGGAAGCAGTTTAGCTAAATATAGATTAGAACCATATTATTAATAATAGGTGGAAAACAAACATTAAAATATTTTTATTGGCATTTATGTGGATAGCTGACAAATGTTAGATATTATTTGGTTACCCACTTTAAGGAGATAAACAATAGATAAGATTTAGCTATGGGTTGAGAGAAATGTTAAGCTAAGCACAAGAATTATCAATTTCTCAGTTTGAGTTACCTCCGCTGAGACATAATCTTGACTTTCATGCAAATGAGAAGGGTTTAACATAGTTAGAAATGTCCAAATTCAAGAGTTTCTGTATCATCTATTTAAGAAATAAAAATCTTTTATGATCTAAATGATTTTCTTTCTTATAAATTGTCCAAGTATCCAAAATTATGAATAAATTGATTCAATTTGATATTAAACTAAGTTATTGAATTTAATTAAATATCTGGAAATTATAATTTAAGCCAATATATCAAGGCCTAATGATTTATAGCATTATAAGAATTAAACTATTTTATCAATATTATATATAATTTAATACAAAATTTTATAATTTTATAATAGCAAAATAATATTAGTATATTAGGCAAAATTGATAAAAGGCTTTTAGAAAATTAAATTTAATTAGGATTTTTATGAGAAAATAAACCCAGTACTTATACAACTTACAACATTACAGTCCAGTAAAACTTTCTCCAGTGATAGAAATGTTCTATTAATATATTCTGTGCTGTCTGATATAATACCACTAGTCATACTGAGTACTTGAAATGAAGCTAGTAAAACTAAGGAACTAAATTTTAATTCTGTTTAATTATAATTAAATTAAACTTAAAATAGCACATATAGTGCTAACATTATTTTTATATTGTGGTAAAATCAAGGAAAAAACAAAGCTGTTTTCAAGCCAAAATTATTAGGTCAGTCTAATTTTTCCAAAGCATGTAAGATTACAAATGTTATGTGACCTTTTTTTTTTAAGTAAGTATATGTGACTGGTAAAAACATTAGGTTATTTAAAAGCAAATTTTTCTTTTTATCTTGTAACGTTTTATCCTAGGCTATTAAAGAAACCCATATGTAAACCTATTTTTCCATTTTGAGTTATAGCTTAAGAAAGAAAATCAATTTCTTAAAGTAGAAGAGAACCCCAAGGGCAATCACAGCAACAAAAAAAATAAATAAATGGGACCTGATCAAATTAAAAAGCTTCAACACAGCCACCAAAGAAACTGTCAAGAGAGCAGACAGACAACCTTCAGAATCGGAGAAAATATTCACATGCTACATATCCGATAAAGTGCTGATAACTAGAATCTATATAGAACTCAGGAAATCAGCAAGAAAAAAATCAAACAACCCTTTCAAAAAGTGGGCAAAGAACATGAACAGAAACTTTCCAAAAGAAGACAGAATAATGGCCAATAAACATATGAAAAAAGGCTGAACATCTCTAATCATCAGGGACATGCAAAGCAAAACCACAAGAGGACTTCTTAATAAACTCTTAGCCTAGGCCAATGTCTGGAGAGTGTTTCCAACATTTTCCTCTAGAATTCTAATAGTTTGATACTTTAGGTTTAAGTCTGTTATCCAGCATGAGTTGATTTTTGTGAGAGGTGAAAGGTGTGGGTCCTGTTTTAGCCTTCTACAGGTGGCTATCCAGTTTTCCCAGCACCATTTATTGAAAAGGGATTCTTTTCCCCAGCGTATGTTTTTGTCTGCTTTGTCAAAGATTAGATGGCTATATGAGGATGGTTTTATATCAGGATTCTCAAATCTGTTCCACTGGTCAATATTCCTATTTTTGTGCCAATACCAGATTGATTTAATTACTACAGCTTTGTAGTATACTTTGATATCTGGCATATTAATACCTCCCATTTTTGTTTTTGCTGCCTAGAATTGCTCTTGATATTCGGGGTCTTCTTTGATTCCATATGAAGCGTAAAATTATTTTTTCTATATCTGTGAAGAATGCTGATGGGATTTTAATAGGTATTGCATTGAATCTGTAGATCAGTTTGGGTAGTATAGACATTTTAATGATGTTGAGTCTGCCGATCCAAGAGCATGGTATGGATTTCCATCTGTTTACATCCTCTGCTATTTCCTTCCTCAGTGTTTCATAGTTCTCCCTGTAGAGGCCTTTTACGTCCTTGGTTAAGTATATTCCTAGGTACTTTAATTTCTTTGTTGCTATTGTGAAGGGAATTGAGTCTTTGATTTGGTTCTCAATTAGATTGTTGTTGGTGTATACGAATGCCTCTGATTTCTGTGTATTGATTTTGTATCCTGAGACTTTACTAAATTCATTGATCAGCTCCAGGAGTTTCTTGGTTGAATCTTTGGGGTTTTCTAGATACAATATCATATCATCAGCAAACCGTGAAAGTTTGATCTCTTCTGCCCCTATTTGGATACATTTAATTCCACTTTCCTGTCTGATTGCTGTAGTCAGGACTTCCAGCACTATGTTGAATAGAAGTGGAGATAGTGGGCAGCCTTGTCTGGTTCCAGTTCTAAGTGGGAATGCTTTCAATTTTTCCCCATTCAGTATGATGTTGGCTATGGGTCTGTCATATATGGCATGTATCATTTTTAGGTATGTCCCTTCTATGCCTATTTTCTTAAGTGTTCGTATCATGAAAGGGTGTTGAATTTTGTCAAAAGCTTTTTCTGCATCTATTGAAAGAATCATGTGGTCTTTGTTTTTGCTTCTGTTTATGTGGTGAATTGCATTTATAGATTTATGTATGTTGAACCATCCCTGGGATGAAGCCCACTTGGTCATGATGGATTATTTTTTGATAAGCATCTGGATTCGGTTAGCTAAGATTTTGTTGAAAATTTTTGCATCTATATTCATTAGGGATATTGGTCTGTAGTTTTCTTTTTTTGTTGCATCCTTTCCTGGTTTTGGTATCAGAGTAATATTCACTTCATAAAAGGTGTCGGGGAGGTTTCCGTTCTTCTCGATGTTGTGGAATAGTTTCTGCAAGATAGGTACTAGTTCTTCTTTGTAAGTATGGTAAAATTCGGGTGTGAAACCATCTGGCCCGGGACTTTTCTTTTTAGGGAGATTTTTAATTGCTGTTTCTATTTCAGCTGTTGAGATTGGTCTGTTCAGGGAATCTATTTCTTCCTGGTTGAGCCTAGGGAGGCTGTGTGTTTCTAGAAATTTGTCCATTTCCTCCACATTTTCCAGTTTGTGTGCATAAAGGTTTTTGTAGTATTCATAAATTATATCTTGTATCTCTTTGGGATCAGTTGTGATATCTCCTTTTTTGTTCCTGATGGAACTTATTAGAGATTTTTCTGCTTTTCATTAGCTTAGCCAATGGTGTGTCAATTTTGTTTATTTTTTCAAAGAACCAACTTTTTGTTTTATTAATCTCCTGAATAGCTTCCCTGTTTTCAATTTCGTTTAGTTCTGATTTGATCTTGCTGATTTCACTTCTTCTGCTGAGTTTGGGGTTGGTCTGTTCTTCTTTTTCCAGCTCTTTGAGTCGTTTCATTAGATTGTCTATTTGTTATCTTTTTGTCTTTTGGTTATAGGCATTTATGGAGATAAACTTTCCTCTCAGAACTGCTTTAGCTGTGTCTCAGAGGAGTTGATAACTTGTCTCTCCATTGTCGTTTTCTTCATAGAATTTTTTTATTTCCGTCTTGATTTCTTCATTTACGAAGTAATCATTTAGTAGGAGGTTGTTTAATTTCCACGTTTTTGTGTAGAAATGTGAGTTTCTGTTAGGGTTGATTTCTAGTTTTATTCCACTGTGATCTGATAAAGTACATGGTATGATTTCTATTTTTTTTAATTTCTTGAGATTTTCTTTGTGTCCTAGGATATGGTCAATCTTAGAGAATGTTCCAAGAGCTGATGAGAAGAACTTATATTCAGTGGATTTTGGGTAGAATGTCCTGTAAATGTCAGTCAGACCCAATTGTTCTAGAGTTTTGTTTAAGTCCATTATTTCTTTATTAATTTTCTGTTTGGAGGATCTGTCTTGTGCCATCAGTGGGGTGTTGAAATCTCCGGTGATTATGGTGTTGCTATTAATCCATTTGTTTAGATCCAGTAAGGTTTGCCTTATGAAACTGGGTACACCTAAGTTGGGTGCATATATATTTAAAATTGTTATCTCTTCTTGTTGAAGTGTGCCCTGCACCATTATATAATGACCCTCTTTGTCTTTCACTACTTTTGTTGGTTTAAAAACTAAATCGTCTGAAATTAGAACTGCCACGCCAGCCTTCTTTTGGCTTCTACTTGCCTGGAATACTGATCTGTACCCTTTTACTTTTAGTCTATATGTATCCTTGCAGGTTAGATGTGTTTCCTGTAGACAGCATATACTTGGCCTGTATTTTCTTATCCATTCAGCCACCCTATGTCTCTTGAGTGGATAGTTTAAGCCATTCACATTTATTGAGAGAACTGATAGGTAAGGTAGATTACTGTTCATTCTGTTGGGTTAGATGTTGTTGCTTTGATTTATCTCTTGATCCATTGTAATATCTGGCCTTTAATCTTTGGGTTTTGGTTGTTTTTATATTCGTGAGTTTTTATTATGGTGTCTGTGCATAACACTGTTTTGAGTACTTCCTGTAGGGCTGGTCTTGTCTTGGTGAATTCTCTGAGACTTTGATTATCTGAGAATGTCTTTATTTCTCCTTCATATATGAAGCTTAGTTTTGCAGGGAATAAGATTCTAGGCTGGGCATTGTTTTGTTTCAGAAGAGTGAGAATGGGGCCTCAGTCTCTCCTTGCTTGTAAAGACTCAGTAGAAAAGTCTGGTGTTATTTGAATTGGCTTTCCCTTGTAAGTTACTTGCTTATTTCATCTTACAGCTCTAGAAGGGTCTCTTTAGTTGATATTTTGGTCAGTCTGATGACTGCATGTCGTGACATCTTCCTGTTTGCTTTGAATCTCCCAGGGGTCCTCTGAGCTTCTTGAACTTGTATTTCAAGATTTTTAGCAATGCCTGGGAAATTTTCCTCTATTATATCTTCAAATATTGGACAAATAGCTTGTCCAACCCTTGAGTGTTGCCTTCTTCCCCTATGACCCTCACATTAGGTTTCTTCACATAATCCCACATCTCTTGTAGGCTTTGCTCTTTTCTTTTGTTTCTCTGTGCTATCTCTGTGACTGATTTATTTAATTGGAGGGTGTTATCTTCAATCTCTGAGATTCTTTCTTCTGTTTGATCTACCCTGTTCTTGAGACTTTCCACTGTATTTTGTAGTTCCCTGAATTGATTCTTCATTTCCAGGAGTTCGGTTACACTTTTCTTCATTGTGTCTATTTCTTTATTGAACTTTTGTTCCAGATCTTGGAGGCTTTTTGTGGTTTCTTTTTGTTGGTTATTGAGTTGTTTCTGCTGGTCGTTGAATTTTCTTCACATTTGAAATTCCTCTTCTGTCATTTTGGTTGCCTGATATTGGTTGGTGTCTGTTTCTAGGGGGCTGGTGCTCCTCTTTGGGGAGGTGTTTTCCATTTGGTTCTTCATATTTTCAGAGTTCCTTCGCTGATTTTTTCCCATGTCGATCAGTTGTTGTTTCTTTCCTTTAGGTTTTCGTTTGGTTATTCACACGCCTTGTGTAGTTTCTGAGCCAATAGGTGGTGTCTGTGGGTGAGATTCGACCACTCCCTGTATAATGAGTCAGGTGCCATGAAAAGGGTGTGCAGGATTTCCTCCCTTTCAGTAGGTGGCACTTGCTTGAAGGAACAGGCTACGCTGTTGTTTTTGTGTCCTGTTATCAGCTCTTGTTCCTGCAGAGAGGCACTCTAGTGCCTCAGGTGGTCGGTGGGGCCCTGAGACTTCCAGGTGTGTCCTTTTCTCCCCCTCAGTGAGGGCTGGTCTAGGAGAGAATCTGGGCGGAGCTGAGTTGGGTAAGCCTGCCCTCAGGCACCACCAGTGTTGTTAGCAGGGGTCAAAGTTCTGTTCTCTGCTTCCGGGAAAAGCTGCCAGGGAGGGGCTGGAATGGCCCCGCTCAGTCAGAAAGTCTACCTGTGGGGTGAGGCTGTCTGAGACCCGCAGTCTAGAGCAGGCCTCGCTTCTTTCCACCCTCCTCAACTCCGCAGCTACTTCTGGACCTCTGACAGCAGGCCAGACCACACACAATCAGGCCTCCCCTTACTGTGATGCCGGTGGGGAGGTTCCCTGTGCAGGAACGCTGCCTGGGCTGGTCACATGGCCTCCCTATGGGAGGAGGGTTGCCCTCTAGGACGCTGATCTGCCCCTGGAGGCACTTACACCTCAGTAGGCTGTTCACGTATATCCCTTCTGTGCCCCGGGCAATGCGAGACCTCAGAGCATGGGATCTGGTCTGCAGGTCTGACCTCTGGGCCCCAGTGTTCAAATTATATCTCCACCAGGGAGAGGAGTGCCAGTCCCAATTCACCCACAGGGAGCCCAAGCTGGGTTGATGTCTCTCAGCCTCAGGGTCTGCCCTGTTCTCCTGGGATCTCTGTGCCAGCAGCACCTGGGAGGGCAGGTGGGTAGGGAGCTCACAGTCTGAGTTCCCCTTAGTTGTAGGGCCCCAAAAGGGAAGGTCCCGTTCCCTGGAGGTGCCTCTGGCTGGTGGCTATATTGTCTCTCTGGGCAGCCGCGGGCAGGGTGGGCGGAAGGGAGAAGGAGGCAATATGGTGCCTGCCACGCAGCTCGGGTCTGTGCACACGGTGGTGCCCCGGGGAATTTGGGAGCCTGGTGCCGTCTGCTACTGGCTTACCGCTCACTGGCAGTGGCCATCTTTGGGCAGGTGTCTGCAGGTCTCTTCACCCACTGGGGAGCCCACCAGCAGTCCGAGATGCAGGGGAGGGGAAACTTGGCTGAGTCACCTATCCTTCCCAGTGGTCTCCAGGCTGCTTCGGTGGTCTCAGCTTCCAGTTCTCCTCTGCAACCTCCTCCTGTGGAGACTCCCATGGTCTTAGGTACCCCTCCTTCCTACCCTCGTCCACTGTATGCTCGTGTTCTTGCTTCTTCTAATTTCTGCTAGAATCTGTCTTTTCTGCAGAGATACTCTGTCTGGCAGTGTTTCTCGTCCGCCATGTTGATTCCCCTCTCACCTTTCTTTCTTAATGAAATCATTTTCTAATACCTTTCAGGTAGGATAAACAAAATATCCAATTTTTAGACTTTTTTCCCCTACCTGTCATTCCCTGTCCCTTTCCTTCCAGAACACTCTTATGAACCAGAGTCTATGACTCTATGATTTTTCACAGACTGCCTTTTAGATAGTAATTTAATTAACTAAGTTTTTATTAATGTTTTAAACATTTTAATTGAAATATAATATATGTGAATTAAAATTTGCAAATTTTAAATATGCCATGTGAGTATTGAAAAATATATGTGACAAATATTAGTCATGTAACCACCAGCAAACATGATATAAAAAATATCCATCCCCTTATAAAGGTTCATTGTGCCCTTTTGTATTAAATTATCAGCCCCTACCCATTAGCCCCTCATAACCAGTGACTTGCTCTCTATCATTATAGTTACATTTTCTACAATTTTGTATAAATAGAAGTGTAAATTAATTTGTATTTGTTTTCTTTTATTTACCATGATGCTTTTGAGATTTATCTATATTTTTGTGTGTATCTATGGCTTGTTCCTTTTCAATGTTGAGTAGTACAGTCATCCCTAGGTCTCTGTGGAGTATTGGTTTCAGGATACTTCTCTGACTGTCCCCCCTCACCCCCTCAGGATTGGATGTTCAAGTTTTATATGTAAAATGGTGTAGTATTTGTAAATAACCTGCACACATCCTCCCATCTACTTTAAATCATCTCTAGATTACTTATAATACCAAATACAATGCCTACACATCACTTCATTCACATGGATTCAATGTAGTATTTGGCACACAGCAGATTCAAGTTTTGCTTTTTGAAAATTTGTGAAATTTTTTCTTTTCTGAATGTTTTAAATCCTCAGTTGGATCCACAGATGTGGAACCCATAGATACAGAGGCCTGACTATATTTTATTATATGTATTTATAAAAATGTATTTATTCATGTATTACTTCGTGGAAATTTGGGTTGCTTACAGTTTTTTCTGTTATGAGTAAATCTGCTATGAACATTCAGTGGAGGTCTTTGCATAACATTTGTTTGACTCTTCTTGGGTAAATAAGAGTGGAATTATTGGGTCATATGGCAAATGTATGTTTATAAAAAAGAGACAAACTGTTGTCTGACAAGGCTGTATCATTTTGCATTTCCACTGCAAGGTATGAGGGTTTCTGTTTTTCCACGTAGTTTTTCAATACATGGCATTATCAATCTTTTTAATTTTATTCACTCTGGTGGATTCTGTGGTATCTAAATTTGGTTTTAATTTGTATATCCCTGAAGACTAATGATATTCATCATCTTTTTTTTTTGAGACAGGGTCTCACTTTGTTGCCCAGGCTACAGTGAGTGCCATTACATCAGCCTAGCTCACAGCAACCTCAAACTCCTGGGCTCAAGCAATCCTACTGCCTCAGCTTCCTGAGTAGCTGGGACTACAGGCATGCGCCACCATGCCCAGCTAATTTTTTCTATATATATCGTAGTTGGCCAATTAATTTCTTCCTATTTTTAGTAGAGACAGGGTCTCCCTCTTGCTCAGGCTAGTTTCGAACTCCTGACCTGGAGCAATCCGCCCACCTCGGCCTCCCAGAGTGCTAGGATTACAGGCGTGAGCCACCGCGCCCTAAATGTTTGACATTTTTACATCTTCTTGGTGAAATGTCTGTTCAAACATTTTACCCATTGTTAAAATTCAATTGTCTTATTATTGTTAGTGGCAGTTCTTTGTGTATTCTGTATATAAGGTAGTATTTTGCAAATATTTTCTTTCAGTCTGTGGTTTGTCTTTTTATTTGATTATTGATATATAGAGCGAAACAATTTAATTTTGATGTCATGTAGGTTATCAAGATTTTATTTTATAATATGTGTTTTTTTTGTCCTGTTCAACAAATTTTTGTATAATCCAAGATTACTAAGAATTTCTTTTGTGATCCATTTTGAGTTAATATTTGTGTACTATTGAAGGTAAAAGTTAAGGTTCAGTTTTTTCCCAGTGTTTTTTGTGGTATTAATATAATTGGCAAATAAAATTGTATTAAGTTTAAAGTGTACAATATAATGATATATATATTATGAAATGTTTACCACAATAAAGTTAGTTAACGCATCTATCATATCACCTACTTACCATTTTTGTTTTGTTTTGCTTTCATTTTGTGGCAATAACATTTAAGAATTACATTTTTAGCAAATTTCAAGTATACAAGAAAGGAATGTTTGCCAAATGTTTAGAGGCTTCTGGAGGAAAAACAAAGGAATAAATGAAGCAAAAAAAAGAAAAAGAAAAAAAATAAATAAAAATAGAACAAATAAAAAAAAATTTTTTAAAAGAGAGTATTGTTAACTATATTCACCAAGCTATACATTTGATCCCCAGAACTTATTCCTCTTATAACTGAAAATTTGTGCCAATTAACCAACTTTTCCCCATCATCCCCATCCTCGTCTATGGGAAACACCTATTCTACTCTATTCCTCAGAGTTCGAATCTTTTAGATTCTATATATAAGTGAAATTGTACAGTATATCTTTCTCTGGCTGACTTTTTAATTTAGCATAATACCCTCAAGTTTCATCCATATTATTGAAAATGGTAGAATTTCCTTCTTTTTATGGCTGAATTATATTCCTCTGTGTGTTTGTGTGTGTGTGCATGAATGTGTCCCAATTTCTTTATTCATTCATTCATTAAGGCATTTACATTGTTTCTATGTCATGACTATTGTGAACAGTGCTGCAATGAATATGGAAGTGCAGATTGTCTCTTTGAGTTACTGATTTTGTCTCCTTCAGTAATTTCACCCAGAAGTGAAATTACTAAATTATATTGTAGTTCTATTTTTACATTTTTGAGGAACCACCATACTATTTTTCATAATCGCTACCAATTTACATTTTCACCAACAGTGGACAAGGTTTCCCCTTTTTCTATATCTTTACCAATTCATGTTATCTCTTGTCTTTTTATTAATAGCCATTCTACCAGCTGTGAGGCAGTATTTCATTGTGGTTTTGATTTACATTTCCCTGATGATTAGCTTTGTTGAGCACATTTTCATATACCTAATGGCCACTTGTATGGTTTTTTGGAGAAATATAAATTCAGATATATTGCCTATTTTTTGTCAACTTACTTGGTTTTTTGCTGGCGAGTTGTGTAAGTTTCTAATATATTTTGCATATTAACTTGGTATCAGATATACAGTTTGAAAATATTTGCTCCCATTCTGCAGGTAGCCTTTTTTTTTTTTTTTGAGACAGAGTCTCGCTTTGTTGCCCAGGCCAGAGTGAGTGCTGTGGCATCAGCCTAGCTCACAGCAACCTCAATCTCCTGGGCTCAGGCAATCCTCCTGCCTCAGCCTCCCGAGTAGCTGGGACTACAGGCAAGTGCCACCATGCCCGGCTAATTTTTTCTATGTATATTAGTTGGCCAATTAATTTCTTTCTATTTATAGTAGAGACGGGGTCTCGCTCTTGCTCAGGCTGGTTTTATTTTGTTGATTACGTCCTTTGCTCTGCACCTTTTGAGTTTGATGTAGTCCCATTTATTTGTGCTTTTGTTGCCTGTACTTTTGGGGTCATATATATCCAAAAAATCATTACTGAGACTACTGTCAAGCAGACTTTTCCTAAGTTTTCATCTGGGAAGTTTATGGTTTCAGGTCTTACATTTAAGTTTTTGATCCATTTCAAGTTAATTTTTGTGATCAATGTAAGATATTCACATTCTTTTTGCATGTGAATATCCAATTTTCCCAGCGTCATTTATTAAAGAGACTATCATTTTTCCATTTTGTATTCTTGGTACTCTTGTCAAAAATCAATTGATTGTATATACATTGGTTTATTTCTGGGCTCTTTATTTCATGGGTCTATGTATCTATTTTATGCTAGTACTATATTGTTTTAATTATTGTAGCTTTATAGTATAGTTCAAAATCAGGAATTATGATGCCTCCAACTTTTTCTCATGATTGCTTTGGTTATTTGGGTTCTTTTGTGATTTCATATAAATTTTAGGAATTTTTTTCTATTTCTGTGAAAAATGCTATTGGAATTTTTTTTTTCATTTTTTTTTATTATTGTTTTGATAGAGATTAAATCTATTGATTAATTTGGGAAGTGTGAATATTTTAACCATATGAATTTTTTCAATCTATGACCATGAGGTATATTTCCATTTATTTGTGCCTTTAATTTATTTCATCAATGTTTTAGAGTTTTTGGTGTACAAATCTTCCACATCTTTGATTATAGTTTTCCTGAGTATTTTATTCTTCTATGTTATTGTCAATGGGATTGTTTTGTTGGTTTCTTTTTTGGCTAATTTGCTGTTATTATATAGACGTGCTACTGACTTTTGCATGTTAATTTTGTACCCTACAACTTTACTGAATTCATTTATTCTAAAATTTTTTGGTGGATTATTTAGGATTTTGTGCATATAAAATCATATCATCTGCAAACAGAGACAATTTAACTTCTTCCTTTTTGATTTGGATGTCTTATTTATTTATTTATTTGCCTACATGCACTGGCTAGGACTTAAATACACGTGGCCAGAGTGGACATCCTTGTCTTGTAATACTGTCTTAAAGGAAAAGCTTTCAGCTTTTTGCTATTGAATATGATACTAATTGTGGCCTTGTCATATATGGTTTTTATTGTATTAAAGTATATTCCTTGCATACCTAATTTGTTGCTAGTTTTTATTATGAAAGGATGTTAAATTGTGTCACATGCTTTTCTGCATCTATCAAGATAATTATTATCTAGCATTCTGCTAATGTGGTGAATCACTTTTATTGATTTGTATATGTTGAACAATCCTTGCAGTATAGCCAAAGCAACCTTAAGCAGAAAGAACAAATTGAGAGGCATCAATTTACTAGACTTCAAGATATACTACAAGGCTATAGTAACCAAAACAGCATGTTACTGGCACAAGAACAGAGACATAGATCAATGAAAAAGAACTGAGAACCCAGATATAAAATCATCCTCATATAACCATCTGATATTTTACAAAGCAGACCAAAACATACACTGGAGAAAAGAATCATTATTCAATAAATGGTCCTGGGAAAATTGGATAGCCACATGTGGAAGACTTGAAACAGCATCCGCACCTCTCACCTCTCACAAAAATCAACTCACAATGGATAACAGACTTAAACCTAAGGCATGAAACTATAAGAATTCTAGAAGAAAATTTTGGAAAAACTCTTACAGACATCAGCGTAGGCAAATAATTTATGAAGAAAGCCCTAAAAGCAACAACAAAAATAAATAAATGGGAACTGATCAAATTAAAAATCTTCTGCACAGCCAAAGAAACTATCATTACAGCAAATAGCCTACAGAATGAGAGAAAATATTTGCTTTATACCCATCTGATAAAGGGCTGATAACAAAAATCTATATAGAACTTAAGAAAATCAACAAGAAAAAATCAAACAACCCCATCAATAAATGGGCAAAGGACATGACCAGAAATGTTTCAAAAGAAGACAGACTAATGGCCAGAAAAAATATAAAAAAGTGGCCTGTGTCTTTTAATAAGTGAAACAAAATTACAAAAAATTGGAAAAATTTAATTTTGTATATTTCTTTATATTGAATATGGTGTCAAAACCTTTTTTCTTTTTTCTTTTTAATTTAGTATATTTAGAGGGTACAAGTTAAATTCTGTTACATGTATATATTGTATAGTGGTGGAATCTGGGCTTTTGGTATACCCATCACACAAGTAGTATACATTGTACCCAATAGCTAATTTTTCATCCCTCACTCCCTCCTCCTATATCCCCCTTGTCAGTCTCCAATGTCCATTATACCACTCTATGTGCCCTGTGTAGCCACAGTTTAGCTCCCACTTACAAGTGAAGGCATGCAGCATTTATTTTTCTGTCTCTGAGTTACGTCACTCAGGATGATAGCCTCCAGTTGCATCCATGTTGCTATAAAAGACATTTCATTCTTTCATATATCTAAGTAGTACTCCATGGTAAATATATATATCACATTTTCTTAATCCACTCATCTGTTGATGGGCACTTATATTGATTTCATATCTTTGTAATAGTGAATTGTACTGTAATAAACATATGAGTGCATTTGATATAATGATTTATTTTCCTCTGGGTAGATACCCAATAATAGGATTGTGGATTGATGGTTAGATCTGCTTTTAGTTCTTTGAGAAATCTCCATAGAGGTTGTTCTAATTTGCATTCCTACCAACAGTGTGTAAGTGTTCCTTTTCACTGTATCCATTCCAACATCTATTATTTTTTGACTTTTTAATAATAACCATTCTAATTGGAGTAAAGTAGTATCTAATTGTAGTTTTAATTTGCATTTCTCTGATGATTAGTGATGAGCACTTTTTCATATGTTTCCTGGCCATTTGTATATCTTATTTTAAAAAATGCCTATTCATGTCATTTGCCCACATTTTAATGGAGTTATTTGTTTTTATCTTGCTGATTTGTTTAGTTTCTTGTAAATTCTTTATTAGTCCTTTGTCAGACATGTAGTTAGGAAATATTTTCTCCCATTCTGGAGGTTGTCTGTTTACTCTATGGATTATTTCTTTTGCTGTGCAGAAGATTTTTTAGTTTAAATCCCATTTGTCTATTTTTGTTTTTGTTGCATCTGCTGTTGAGGTCATAGTCACAAATTCTTTGCCTACACCAATGTGCAGAAGAATTTTTTTCTACATTTTCTCTTAGGATTTTTATGGTGTCAGCTCTTACATTTAAGTCTTTAAACTGTCTAGAGAGTTAATTTTTGTATATGGTGAGAGATAGGGATCTAGTTTTATTCTTCTGCATATAGCTATCCAATTTCCCAGCAACATTTATTGACTTGTGTCCTTTCCCCAGTGTATGTTTTTGACTGCTTTGGTGAAATTGGTTGGTTGTGTGTATATGGTTTTATTGCTGGGTTCTCTACTCTGTTCCACTGATCTTTGTGTTCTACTTTTATGCCAGTACCATATTGTTTTGGTTACTATAATTTTGTAGTACAATTTGAAGTCAGATGATGTGATGCCTGCAGGTTTGTTCATTTTGCTTTGGATTGCTTTGGTTATTTGGGTTCTTGTTTTGTTTTGTTTTGTTTCATATGAATTTTAGAATTTTTTTTCTAATTCTGTGAAAAATGATGTTGACATTTTGATAGAAATTGAATTGAATCTGTAGTTGCTTCGAACAGTATTCAGGGTCAGTAGTATCTGTGATTTCTTGGGTGGCTTATGGAACAGTTATTAGTTGTAGCTGTGATGAAGTTTTACTGGGGTTTTGAATGCTAGCCAAGCCAGTCTTTGGGCCCCAATGATGGAAGCAGTGGCCTGAGTGTGGCTAATTTTAAGCTTCAAAGCACCTTACCCTGGCAACAGTGTTAGTTTATCCTGAAGGGCCAATTTTGAGGCTTTCAGGTGGCTTGCTCAGAAGCTAGTAGTTGGAGCATAAGGCCAGGTGTGGGCAGGTTATCAGTCCCCTGAACAGCAGGTATAAAGTGTGGGTGGTGGCAGTAGTGGAGGCCACCCTCCACTAGTGGGTGGTGGCAGTAGTGGAGCTACCCACGAGGACCCAAGTGGTCCATCTTGGTGTTACTGGTAGCTGCAATAAATTGGCCAGACTAGTCCCCAGTCTCACAGCTGCCTGTAACAGGGCAGTGGGTATTTCCCTAAATGTGCTCAGGAGAGCTTGGTCTCCCTATCCCTTCCTCACTAGGTTGTACCTATAGCCACATCACCTTGAACTCAGCCAAAGGGAAAGGAGCAGCCTAGTGTTAAACTCTCAAAATGGCACCAGCCGTAGGCTTGTAATCAAAGAGGGAAGGGCCCCTTTCAGGCAAATGACATGGGCAAGGAACAATGGGAAGTGCAGTCCACTCACATCTTAGTCTCTGAGGAACGCATAGCCAGGCAGTGGGAATTGTCCTATGTGTGTTTTGGAGAATTTGGGTTCCTCTGTCCTTCAGCTGGCTTCAGCTATAGCTGGGTCAGCCTTAACTCAGCCTGAGGGCAGGGTATGGCCCAGCCTTTAACTCCCAAACTGGCACTTTGGGTCTGTGACCAAAGAGGGTGGGCCCCTTCCAGGCAAACAGCATGGGCAAGGTACTGGGTGCAGTGCCATCTTCTCATGTCTTGGTTTCACTGCATCAAATAGCAGGAAGGTGGGAATTGTCCTAGGAGTACATAAGAGAGCTTATGTACTGTCCCTCCTGTCCCCCGTCCCCCCCCCATCCCTCCTCAGCTGCATCAGCCCAAACTAAGCCCAAGGGCAGGGTGCTGCCTAGCTTTAAACTCTCAGAATGGTATCTTGCACCTGTGACCTGAGAGGGTGGAGCCCTTTTTAGTCAGGTTGTGCTGGCAAGACACTTTGGGGAGTGCAGTTTGTGTAAGACTCAGTCCTACAGCAGCCAGCCACAGGATGTCAGGCACTATCCCAGATGGTAACTGGAAAGCCTGGTTTTCCTACCCATCTCCAAACCAGGCAGGTACTGCAGCCACATTAGCTCAAACTCATCCTGAGGGCAGAGTGTACCCAATGTCAGACTCTCAAAATAGCAGCTTGGACCTGCATCTGGAAAGGCTGAGGCCCCAGCTAGGCAAACAGCATGGATGGGGAACTGTGGAAAATACTGTCCATTCAAACTTCAGTCTAAACAGCCTGAAATAGGGAAGTGGGGACCTTCCCAGGGGAACATGGGAGTACTTGGGCTCCTCTATCCCTCTGTGGAGCCACTCAGTAGCTGCAGGTGTGCCTGTGGTTCCCCGGTATTCAAGCTCTCAGAATGGGACCTGGATCAAACTCCTTTAGGTTCAGATACCTGTGGGATTCCATATGAGTTCCCTTTCTGGAGCAATATCTCTGTGTGCTCTCCAAGTAGCTCCCTATGTTAGCCCCAAAACCTGTGTGAGTCAGGGGGTACTCTTGTAGCCAAGATCATAAAAGCTCATCTCAAAGACTAGGGCCCTGAGGGCTTCTATATTACTGTTTCTTCATATCCAGGACCTTCTCCCAACTCTTAGCCAGGCCCCAGCCATGCCAAGTTTCCCTGAATCCTCTCCTTACCCACTTTTGGTCCTTTCCATCCCTTCCCTGGTGAATCCTAGCATTCTCTCCTAGACGATCTATTCGAAATGTGAGAATCTGCATACTATGTGTCAAAACCTTTGATATATGAAGTTAATTTTTATTTTTCTTTAAGAAGAGAAGTATTAATAATTTGGAGCCTAATAACTATAATTTTATTTTTAAAAAGGCATCTGTAGCTAGTGACATTTCTTGACCTATCTCCCCCTTACGTAGTAGAAAGATTTTATGTAATTCCTCTGTATAAACGTAAGATCAGATTAAAGAGCAGATTGGGTCATCACTGTTTATATGATAAAACTGGGGGTAAAATGTTGGCCGGGCGCAGTGGCTCACGCCTGTAATCCTAGCATTCTGGGAGCCTGAGGTGGGTGGATCGCTCAAGGTCAGGAGTTTGAAACCAGGCTGAGCAAGAGCGAGACCCACGTCTCTACTAAAAATAGAAAGAAATTAATTGGCCAACTAAAAATATACAGAAAAAATTAGCCACGCATGGTGGCACATGCCTGTAGTCCCAGCTACTTGGGAGGCTGAGGTAGTAGGATCACTTAAGCCCAGGAGTTTGAGGTTGCTGTGAGCTAGGCTGATGCCACGGCACTCTAGCTCAGGCAATAGAGTGAGACTCTGACTCAGAAAAACAAAAAATAAAAAAACTGGAGATAAAATGTGATTGAAGTTCATCCCTGTTTTTTTCACTAAATGATCGTGTCTATGATACAAAGTCAGTCTACCCAATGTTAAGGCCTAATTCATCCTTCCTAATTTTATACAAATCACTAACCAACCTCCCCAACCCTTTCCAACAATCTGATTTTTAATCTAAAGATAAAAATAATCATGCTTGTTATGATATATTCTAGTTGCATATTTTTTTCTCTCTCAGAGTTGCATTTGGGAACTGCAATGGGTTGGCTGTGGTGGATTTTATACAGAAGACAGTACTATTAAGCATGGGGACCTTTGACCTATATAAATCAAGTGACCTATACCAGCGACAACCACGGTCTCCTCGAAAAAACAAGCAGTTCATTGCAGGTAGGAGATAAAACAAGAAGGATTATGAACTTGAGTTCATCTTTTTTCTTACTTTTAGACTTCTTGTCTTTCTTTTGTGATGCTACTCAAATGCATGGCAAATAAACTCAATAACATTTACAATACCATGTGAAGTAAAATGAACAGAAACTTAGTGAGAATCTTTGAAGGAGAAAAGGAGTGTTTAAACTTCAATTGGCTGTTGAAGTTAGAAAGCATCTGAAGTTTCTTAGGTTGAATTTTTAAGAAATAACAAAATAAGAAGCTATTAAATTTAAAAATGCTATGACAATTAGGGCTGTCTACTTGAAAAAGCTGCTTGCAATGGTTGTGTTAAACAGGTAAACTTTCTTCTAAAATATCTGGCCTCTTTAGAAAGACAATTTTAAGTTGTTCACTACTTTTAATTTTTTAAATTAATTCAATATTGTAGGTGTTGCTTTTCCTTGTTGGATAATGACTTTCCTAGAGTTAATTTCACAGTGCAATAAATGTTATACATTAACACTTTAAAATGCTATGAAAGATGGCATTTTTTCTTGACAGGATCAATAAACTGATTTATTTAACTATAATTGATGAGAAAACTATGGTTAATTAGGATATAATGTCAAACTTTGATATGCCAAATTATCTAAAGTTTTACTAAAATTTTATTAAATATTCAAATAGTGGGCTTAGTAAACGCTGCCAAAATTTTGTGTATTTTCTGTCCATTGACAATACTGTAGCTGATAAAAAAAATTAGGCAAAAAGTTTGCAGATTTAAATGCTTCTATAGTATTACATATTATTTTAGATAATTTTTTTAAGTTTTCTACTCTGTTTCATTTAAAATAATCCATTGGATATTGAAGTATTTACTGCATACACCTATGAAAAAATATTTTATAATAAAAAGGGTTACATGATGGTAGTGTAATTTTGGTAATAGCAAGTGTACCAATTTTAACATCTTCATATGGTAATAAATGAATTTCCCTTTTAAACTAATAAAACTTGATATACTTAAATTCTTCTTCTTTGTTAAGCTTTATATTTTAAACCTCAATCCTTTGCAAATTGCTAGTTTAGACCGTTTTCAGGGGCACAAAATTTTTCCTTCAGAGCCTGAGGCTTTTTTGTAGGGAACTCAACTTTTAGCAATATTTTAGGAGTTCTGGAAATTTCAAATTCTACATGTTTTGCCTCTATGATTACTGGCATTTGAAAGACAGACAGAATTAGAGAAATTGTGTACACATGTAACATAAGATTGCCTCATGATTGGAAAAGAGAAGGTTGAAGTTCAGGGACTCCAGGATAGGAAGGTATTGAGGGTAGTAGACACTGTTTGCAATGCTCAAAGTACCAATTCAATCAGAAAAGCTGTGAATCCTGTGACAACATCTAAGTTACTTGATGGACATACACAGGGGGGTGAAAAAGTGTATATTTTGACAAAGGCAATACAACTGTTATTTAATTTAAATTTGTTGAACTTTAACAATTACTATTAGAGCTTAGAATTTTGATGACATTAAAATCAAGAAAAACTGTGATGAATAAACTTTGTATTTAGTGTACAAAATGACTATGAGTAGTCACTTCACATTATAAAAATAATATTAAAGACTAAAATCCCTAGCTTTCTTTTTAATTATGGATGGATTAAAGATAATCACTGTTATATTAATGAGGTAATTCATACATATTATTTAACAAGCCAAATAAGTATACTTTGTAAAAACATATAAGAAAAATATGCAATCTACTTTTATAAGATAGTGAATTCAATAAAATTGCTACAGCTACTGCATTCTCATCATTCATCTATCACCTCTTACTTTTTAATTGATTTATTTTTTAATATCTCCTCTCTGATTACCTAATCTTGCTGCAATTTCTTCACCTTGGCTGTTCTAGATTCTGGTATGATATCACTTCCTTTCACTTTAGAATATTTTTCTCTTTCCTGTGCCTGCTGCTGATGCTGGTGTTCTGGCATGTTCCAAAGACAACTTTTGCATGCGTGGCCTGTCTAACTTTTATCCTGATTTAACGAAACGGATCCGTACTTCTTACCAGAGTAAGTTCTATAAAGGTTAGGCAAATAGCATTTTTAAGTCATAATGCTTGAGTTAAAACCATACATTAGTGCTCAGTAATGTGTTTTTTTAAAACACATTCAGCATGCATGCAAATTTTTGTTTTGTTATGGAAGTGCAACCTGATAATTTTAATAAAAATTATTATACAAATATTTTAAATCATTATTGTCATGTACCCATTCAGTCATACCCATTGTTTCAATGTTTATTTCAAACCATGCAGACTATGTCCAAGAATAACTATCTTTTGTTTTGAGGCAGAATAGCCATGGTATCTTTGTATTTAATAAACCTGATATACCAGTATCAATAATAAGTTATTGCTTTCTTATTTTGGAAACCTTGTGCTTTTGGCCATTTTATAACATTATTCTAACCAGGGCCATAATATTTTCTTCTTTTAAGTAATTATATTTCTTTTAGATAACTATTCCTAATTTCTGATGGTTTTTATTAAAATAGAATTCACAGGCACTTTTCTATAGTGATTTTAGGTACCAAACACTGTGAAAGGAGGATACTTAAGCTCAAAATTAGAAGAGTAAATAAGATTAACATTTGCCCTGGTAGCAAATGCATATCTTAAGAAAGCTGAAGTAAGCAGTTCTAAAAACTGGTACAGAAATGGTGGGAAGTGAGGGCGTGTGTGACTGGAGGTGCAGATGATACTCGTGATGTTATGGGTAAATATTTATTGACATGAAATTTATAATATGTTAAACAATATATCATGTATAAAAAGCAGGTTGCTTAACAATATATACAATATGGACTTATATTTGTATGAAATATACATATATGCACATACTCACACATTCATGTTGTTTATAATCTGAATTTCTTCAGACCTCATCTCATAGTTACCAATGGAATCACATCATTATAAAACCTGAAGCTTTACTAGTTTGTGCCCCTAACTAAGGAAGTCATTCCCTGTGAAATCTTTAAAATGTTTCTGGAAGTGCCCCTACCCAATCTGAGGTGACTTATTTTGACTCATAAATATTCTGTGGTTTTCTACTGTAGCAGAACATCCCCTTTTGAGCTGCTTCCCCCTGTTTCTGTTCCTGGTGCCTTGTATAAGAACATTGGTATCTTTTACTGCACCTAAAACAGGAACTTACTAGATACTATCACATTTCTTCATTTCTGAAAATTATATGACATTTCGGTTTCTATAATAAAGTTTTATTGGAACACAGCCATGGTCGTTCATTTACATGTTGTCCATGGTTGCTTTCACATTGCAGTTGCAGAGTTGAATCCTTGTAACAGAAACCATATGGCCCACAAGGCCTAAAATATTTACTATCTTGCTTTGTACACACAAAGTTTGCTGATGCCTGCCCTATACCATTCTTTCACACCCATCCCCTACACCACATAAAAGATTTCAGGCAAAAACCTTTCTATACATAGTCTCCAGGTGGTTTAATATACATATTCAGACTTCTGAATCCCAGTTTAGCCTTCTGAAGGTAAAATTCCCCTACATGGGGATGGGTGTGTGTGTGTATGTGTGTGTGTAGAGAATGAAAAGTTTCTGGAACGTGAGATTGTGGATTTTACAAATTTCTTCTTGTGGCTTTACCATATTTTCTGATTTTTCTGTAATAAACATGGAATGTTTTATGGTATAAAGAGAAATTATGAAAAGGGACTTATGCTTTAATGACTCAAAGGTATATCCTGCAAGTTGCTTTTAAAATTAAATTTTGCCAGGCGTGGGGGCTCACGCCTGTAATCCTAGCACTCTGGAAGGCTGAGGTGGGAGGATTGCTCAAGGTCAGGAGTTCGAAACCAGCCTGAGCAAGAGCAAGACCCCGTCTCTACTAAAAAATATATAAAGAAATTAATTGGCCAACTAAAAGTATATAGAAAAAATTAGCCGGGCATGGTGGCTCATGCCTGTAGTCCCAGGTACTTTGGAGGCTGAGGTAGATCACTTGAGCCCAGGAGTTTGAGGTTGCTGTGAGCTAGGCTGATGCTACGGCACTCTAGCCCGGGCAACAGAGTGAGACTCTGTCATTCATAGATAGATAGATAGATAGATAGATAGATAGATAGATAGATAGATAGATAGATAGATAGATAGAAAATTTGGCTTGAAGTTTAACTATTTAATAATATAATCTGGTTATACATCTACAGTCTCATTTTATTATAATACAGACTGTGCAGCCTTTTCATAACTCATTTCCTAACTTTGAGAAAAGCAAGTCTGCATTGTACATATTTGAGGAGATAGAATGTAGTTCTATTGAGTGTCTATTCTGAGATTGTGCTAGGCAATCTGAGTTAGTGTTACATTATTAGTCATTTTAATCCTTTAGAGTACAGGATATTTATAGTAGCTTCCTTTACAAATGAAAAAAATAAGTTGAAAGAAATGAAATTAATCTCTCAAAGTCACACAAGAATAAGTAGGAGCCAAACTCATGGCCAATAATAAAGTGACTCCATATGCTTTTCATTGTATGACCTTGTGTCTCTAAGTATCTTAAAGTTTGAGGTACCTTGGAAACCAAATCCATTCTATAACCAGAAACCACTTTTTTTCCCTCATTTTTAACCCACTATCTATGAAATAATATATTAAAAAAAGAAACAATTTGAAATCATTTTTCACATATTTAAAATGATGAAATTGGACAAGATTATCTCTGAAGGTCCCTTATATCATTAAAAAACTATTTTTATATTGGGAATTGAACTTTTAAAAAATTACCATGGACAGGATAGACTTCCAGATGGCAGCTTGAGGAGCATCATGGACCCATTCCCTAGCAGAAAAGTATAACTGGTGAAAAATATTTTAAAAACAACCATTTCAAGTTTCTGAAAATTGTCCTAAGGGCATACAATAATTGAAGGAACATTTATTTGAGAAAATCTACTGAAACTTGGTAAAAACAGTGAGAATATGTGGCACTTGAGCAACAACCCACTTAATTCTTCTCCCTGCACCAGGTTGCCAATGTTTCTCATCAATTTCAAGTTGAAGAAGACAAATTCTTAGGAAGTGTGACCAAGAAATCAGAGACTCCAGTCTCCTGCCCATCCCTCATTTACAGGACAGAATCTCTCCCCCAGGCATGACAGGCCAAGAATTCTGAGGCCCTGATTGCCCTCACCCCATCTTGCTCATAGGGCAGAGGTTTAATGCCAGAAAAGATAAGCTGAGAAGACCAGTGGTTACCACTCTAACCCAGGGCCCAGACTAGTGGCTCAGGTTTTGCCCAAAGGGATGGACAGTCTATAAGAACAAGGAACTCTGAAGCTCTCCCCAAAAGAACTGGCTTTATTTGAAACAAAGTGTGGTAAAGTACAAGCCTAAAAATGCTCTCAAAACCAACAGAGAATTTGGTGGCAATCAAATTAGAGAAGGTTGATAGCTCCTCTTCCTTAAGAACAAGCTAGGCCAGAGATAAGCTAGTTCACCAGTGAGAACCAAGGAAAGAGATAACTAAGAAGAGCCCTCCTGGGATTTGAACCTTAATGACTGGCCTCAAAAATGACCCCTGACCAAATTTAATTATATCAGAACACTGCATAGTATATGTTTCAGGGAATTTTCGAAAATAATAAAGCAATTACCTAGCTGAGGTTGTAGAGCCTAATAGGCTGTATGTGAAATTAACAGAGGCAGGCAACCTAACAGATCAGAAAAAGAGATAGTTAAAGAGAACCCTGCTAAAACCACTGCCATCACAGGGTAAACTGTATGTTTACTGATGACTGTGCCTTCTGAGAAGCAACACCAGTCTTCACAATGTGTGAGAAATAAAATTCACTAAAATAGTGTATCCAGGTCATTAAACAAACAAGCAACAACAAAAGCTGGAATGAGGAGGGAAATCAGTAATCAGTATCCAGAATTACTGACATATTTTACCTAAAATGTCCAGTGCTCAACAAAATATGAGACATGCAAACAGGAAAGCGTGATCCATTCACAGGAAAAAACAAGGCAACATAAATTGCACGTTAGAGAGGAAAACATTGGATTTAACAGACCAAGATCTCACAGCAGCCACTATAAATATGTTTAAAGAACATGCTTTAAAAAAGGGAATATTAATTAAGAGATAGAAGTTATATGAAGAACCAAATGGAAATTCTAGAGTTGAAAAGTACAATAAGTGAAAAGAAAAATTTACTAGTAGGTCTCAACAGTAGATTTGAGCTGGCAGAATTAAGAACCAGCAAACTTTAAAATAGACTGATAGAAACAGTGTATTTTGTAACAAGAAAAATATGAATAAAAATGAACAAAGCCTCAGAGAGATGTGGGACACCATTAAGTGCACCAACATACACATAGTAGGATCATCAGGAGAAGAGAGAGAAGCAGAGAAAATATTTGAAGAAGTAATGAATGAAAACTTACAAATTTGATGAAAATCATTAATCTACACATCCAAGAAGTTCAATGAACTCCAAGAAGGACAAATGCAAAAATCTCTACTATCAGATACATCATAGTAGATAGACATGGTGAAAGATAAAGACAAAGAGAAAATCTTGAAAGCAATAAGAGAAAAATGACTTGTCACAAAGGAACTCCTATAAGATTAACAGATCATCAGAAACAATAGAGGTCAGAAGGCAGTGGGATGACATATTCAAAGTGATCTAAAGAAGAAAAAAACCTATCAACCAAAAATCTTATGTCCAGCAAAAACATAGAATATTATTATGTAATTATTCAAGATAGTATAAATGCATATTTCTTCTCTTAACTGATGCTAATTTTAAAGCAATTTCTAAAACAACATGTATATAATTGTTACCTTTTGGGTCTATAACATATAAAAATGAAATATATTTGTCAATAAGAGCACAAAGGAAGTGGATGGGAATGAAGCTGTATTTGAGTAAGCAGGTTATCTGAAATGATAACCTGGGTCTACCAGAACAAATGAAGAGACCAGAAATGGTAAATCAGAAAGTTATGAATATATGCTGTTCTCCTTATTTATCAGTTTTTATAAAAGGCATAAAATCATATATATAAGGTAATAATTATAACAGTATTTTATTGGGTTTGTAACATTGAGATATAATATGCATACCAGTAAGATCACATAAGAGAGACTAGAGCTATTAAAAAGTAATATTTCTATATCTTACTAGAATTGTTGGCATACATCCAAAGTAGATTCTGATAAGATGTATATGTTAAGTCCTAAAGTAATCACTAAGAAAACTCCAAAAAATATGGTAAAAGATTCATTAAAAGAATTAAAATGTTATGATAGAAAATATTCACTTAATGCCAAAAAAAGCAGTAATGGAGGACTAGAGAAACAAAAGAATGAGACATAAAACCAAAAGGAAAATGACAAGTACAATCCAACTATATCCATAATATTAAATATGGATGGTTTAAATAATCCAATCAAAAGACACAGATTGTGAGACTGAAATTTTTTAAAAAAATCAAGATTTAACTCTTTGCTGTCTTTAGGAGACACACTTTAGATTTGAAGATGTAAAGGTTAAAAGTAAAAAAGTAAAAGGATGGGAAAAGATTATGGCAGAGAACCACCCTAAGAAAGCTGAAATATCAGAAAAAATAATTTTAAAGCAAAAAAAGTTACTAGAAATACAGAGGAACATTTTGTAATGATAAAAGTACCAATCACTCCAGATGATATAACAATTATAAACATGTATGACCCTAATAAAAATTATAAATTATGTGAAACAATAACAGAAGGCAGAAATAAACAATTTAACAATAATTGTTGGAAATTTTAGTATCCTACTTTTAATAATGGATATGTGAACTAGGCAAAAGATCAAAAAAGAAATAGAAGACCTGGAAAATGCCATATGCAAAATTTCTATACCAAAATCTCTAAAATATTGCAGAAAGAAATTGAATTTTAAATTGATTTTTTAAAATCATTCAAATGGAGGGGAATGCCATGTTTGTGGGTTGGAAAACTCAAATTTTATAAAGATCTTTATTTTATCAAATTAATCTATATGTTTATCACAGTCCAATAAAAATCTAGCATATCATTTGTAGAACTTGACAAAGTGATTCTATAATTTATATGGAAATACAAAGGATCTGTAATAACTAAAACAATCTTGAAAAATAATAAAATTGGAGGATTTCATTACCTGATTTCAAGATGTATTATAAAACTACATCAATTATGATAGTAAGGTAGTTATAAAAAGACAAAAGAACAATGATTACAGAATATAGTCTAGAAATAGACCCATATACGTATAGTCAATTTATTTTTGCTAAAGACACCCCAATAAAAATCAATGAAGAAAGGAAAGTTTTTTCAACAACTAATGGTGGAACAACTGGGCAAACAAATAGGGGGAAAAATGGACCTTAATCCCTACCTCATGCTATAAGCAAAAATTACCTTCAGTTGGATTATAGACCTAAAAATGAAAGCTAAAAATTAAAAAGCTTCTAGAAGAAAACAAAGAATATTTTCATGACCATGACTTTGACACTGATGACTTTTAGGATATAAAAAGAAATCACAATAAAAGAAAAAATAATAAATTGTTCTTTAAGTAAATTAAATTTATGCTCATCAAAAGACACCACTAAGAAAATGAAAAGACACACTGAAGAAAATATTCACTATACCTACTATACCTACAAAATATTCTTACATAAATTATATAAAGAATTCCTGAAACTACATAACAAAAAGATAAGCAGTCTAACATGAAAAAAAATTAGCCAAAGACTTGAGTAGGTACAACACAAAGACAGACATATGATTAGCCTATATGCACATGCAGAGGTTCCAATTATTAGTAGCAATCGGGGAGAGTAAAATTAAAGTCATAAGATTTACTATACTCGAAGGACTAAGATTTTAAGAGACTGATAATACCTAGTGTTGGTGTAGATATTGGACTATAAGAACTCCCATAGTTACTGGTGAAAATGTAAAATGTTGCTGGTGGTGTTGTCATATCATAGTGGAAAGATTATGGGAATCTTTCATAGAAAAAAAAAACTAAAGATTTCCACATGTAGTTATTTATTATAGTATTATTTAGTATAATAAAGTAGTAAAGACCAGAAAATTTAAATGTTTCACAATAGAAAAATGTTAAATAAAAAGCATGGTATATCCTTATAATGATTTGATGAAATTTTTATGAAATGGAGGAATTATTTATGAAATAGTGTTATATAGAAAAATCAGAATATTAAACTTTCCTTATTTGGGTAAAAATAATCATAGAAGAAAGAAAATAAGGCAAATTATGATGAAATCATATTGTTTTTACCTCCCCCTCCTTTCTGAATCTTCTCAGTTTTCTACAGGCACAAAGCATCAGTTCTTTTTTTGTTTTTAAAGACAGGGTCTCACTCTGTTGTCCAGGCTGGAGTGCAGTGGCACTATCAGAGTTCACTGCAGCCTCGAACTCCTGGACTCAAGCAATCCTCCTGCCTCATTCTCCCAAGTAGCTATGACTACAGGCATATGCCACCACACCTGGCTAACTATTTATTATAGACACAGGGACTGTGTTGTCCAGGCTGGTCCCAAACTCCTGGCCTCAAATGTTCCTCCCACCTTGGCCTCTAAGGGTGCTGGGATTATAGGTGTGAGCCACTGCCCCCAGCCAGCATTACTTCTGTAGTCAGAAAAAAAATATATTTAAATGTTTATTTTAAAATAATGATTATTTTGAATAATTATATAGGATTGAATAATAATGACTATAAAAATATTTAGTTTAGAATTTGGACACATTATAAATTAAACACATGGAAATAGTTTTACTATTATTATTAGGTACATATTCAGTCCAGTTCTTACTTTTAGCAGGAAAGTACCATGTTTCCCCAAAAATAAGACCTACCCATAAAATAAGCCCTAGCAGGATTTCTAAGCATTTGTGCAATATAAGGCCTACCCCGAAAATAAGACCTAGTGATGGGTGTGGCTATGCAGCATATCTGCACAACCCATGCATTTGGTTGTGGAGCGGTAAAGAAGACGAGCAGCCCTTCCCATCTGCCCCATGAGAGCTCTATTGCTGTACAGGAGAGATTGGGACCAATGGTTCTAAAGGAAATAGAGTAGCAAGAAATTCAGGATGGAATTCAGGATTTGGAGAGTTATGATGATGTTCCAGAAGAAGATGACTAACTATATTTGAGTAAATGTAGATTTTTGTACCATACTTAAAAAAATAACACATCCCCTGAAAATAAGCGCGAGGGTGTCTTCTTGAGGAAAAATAAATATAAGACCCTGTCTTATTTTCAGGGAAACACGGTATGTGAGTTCAGAAGGAACTAGTGATAACACATTCAAAAGATAGCACAGAAATAGAAAATGTGATATTTTTTAGACAAATGAAGCTTAGCTCTTTAACCACCAAATTTTTTATTTCAAAATTTTGATGGAACTCTTTCTAACATATGCATCATACATTCTTGCTTACTAGACATACGGTGATCAAATCCCTGCTTTCCTACCTCCTAGCTGCATATGGTAGGGGAATTTATGTAATAGCCTCTCTGCCTCTGTTTTCTTATCTGTACTATGGGGGTAATATTATAACCCCTCTCATAGTATTGGTATGTGTGAAAAGTATGAATTATGAAAGTACTAGGTACAAAATAATACATATTAGTTGCTATTAATATTACTACTACAAAGAACACATGACACATTAGGCATTCAATAAATTTAATTGACTCAACTTTTAGTGATATCCTCAAAGTCTTTCTGAGATCTGTAAGACACTTTGCTCTATTACACGGTTTCAGACCACTCACTAATCATTATAGCTCCTCTCTCTGCCTACTTTTTGTTATTCTGCTGCTTAATATCTCCTCCCCTTTATAAGCTGCGCTTCTAATTTTCTGACAGATAAAAAAGCCTGTTTAAATCAGTAAACTTTCAAGCAGTACCTGGGGTATTTTTATAGAAATTCTATAAATTAACATTTACTCATTATTTAGTCATAAACTTTTTCCTATCCAGTTTGTATCTCTAGGATCACAGCGTTACTTAAGAGAATTTAGTTTGGTAAATGTCTACTTCCAGATTAATAGTAATATTTATATCAGTAAATATTATAAGTGTATTATGATTATAATAGAAATTTAAAAATTGATGAGCATTCAGTTAAATGTCATCAAGTTAAACTTTCAGTGAAGTAAGAAATAGAGCAAACAATAAGTCTTGCGATTGGTACTCAAAACCCTATGAGCAATTGAAGTGATATTAATGCAGAATAATATAGTATGTAAAAATCTGAGTTCTTGGTTCTACTCAAACTCTGCCATTGACTTAGTTCTGTGACCTTGAACAAATAGCTTAAACCTTTTGAACTTACAGTTTCTAATTTATAAAACATAAGAATTGGGCTAGGTTATCACAAAGGGCCTTTTCAGTTCCAAAATTCTATAATCTTTTTGGACCTTCAGCAAGTTTATTGGTACCAATTGTATAAAGAAGGTATGGGAAAGAATATGAACTAAGATGATTTGGTCATTGACAATTGTTCTCAAGTGCTTCTGGGTATAAAGAATTGCATTAAAGTAGAAACTATGAATATTTATTTACAAAATAAAAAGTATGTGAGACTATCCAGCAAGGATAGAAGAACCACAATGAAGGACATTTTACAAATGACATAGGATTGCAGACTGGCAAGTAGTGAGAATTAGAAAATGTTTATTAATCTGTTTTGGCTATGTTGTATTTGTCAGTAAAGTCACAGAATAGAAACCAAGAAATATTAGAAATAAGAGAAAAATGTGTAGTGCTTATAATAAGAAGAAATTTGATACCATTGAACAAATCATTTAATATTAATACATAATACTATATTTTTTATAAATAAGTATAAAATTTTAAATTTATAGCATCTCCTTAAATATCTTTTGAAAGCCAGTAACCATTTCTTCTGAAAGAAGATTTGATTAAGTCTTTAAGAAAAAACCTTCTAATTCTTATTATTCATGTTCTATTTTCAGATGAAATTGGGTCATTTAGTAAAGTAGTTATTTCCTATAAAAATAATAAGAAAAGGAATTTTATATCTTTCCATCATTTGTGTTTACTTACCCTTGTATGTCAATCAGTTATTGCTCCTTATTTTTTCTGTATCACTTGTTTAAACAAATTTTCAAAATAATTGACATAACATGGACATGGGAAAGTAGTTTCCACAAGAAGAAAAAGCCTTTTTAAACGTATAGGAATTAAGAAATAAAAGTTATCTACAAAGTGCTAGCAAAATTTATTTTTTTATTTTTTTGCTATTGTATTTTCAGGTTTAACTGAACTGAATGACAGTCCAGTTCCCCTGGAACTTGAGCGCTGCAAGTCTCCTACTTCAGGTAAACATGAGTGGTATTTTTCAGGTTTCTGGCAATTCACTGTAGTAATCTATTGATTTATTTTTATAATTCTTATGTGAAATTTATAACTTTAGTAATTAAGTGTAATTCCATTTCCTAAATTTACCATATATTTGATCCTAAAAGTCAAATAGAAATAAATGTAACAATATTTCTGGCCCAAAATGAAATTAACATCAGAGATATAAGTACAATACTTTTAAAAATATTTTAAAGGAAGATATTTCACAGATACATTAATAATGCTTAGTAAGTATCAAATACTATTGATAACATATAGAAACTTTGTCATCTATGGCTATGGCTAAATTAGTGGGAAATAGACACTATATGTCAGGAGCAAATGATACCATTCCTCTGGACCACCATTTGGTAATATGTATATTCATTGAGAAAGAAAAATGATAATATAATATGGTGTGAAGTGAAACATCAAGATAAAGCATGTGCCCATTAAAGTATACCAATAAATTTGTGAGAATAAAGATTCCTAAGAATAAGGCTTTATGGTAAGAATAAAGGCTTTTTTTACCGTATGTTAAAAAAAAAAAGTGAACAGAAATTTTGGGGTGGTGGGATTATGAGTGATTTGCCTATTTTTTCAAATTTGTATTTATCTGAATATTCTGGCTTTTCTATAATGTATATGTACTATTGTGCAAATTTTTTTTTCTTTTTTATTGTGCAAATTTTTAAGCACCAAAAATATTAGATATATCTTTGATACTGAAGTATACATCTGTTTTTATAGAGTATCAAAAAATTGTAATTCCTTTTCATATGCACTATTTTTATTTGAACTTATACAAATTTATAAAAATATAATAATGTCTTTATAAAGCAATGAATTTGGACTTCAAAAAAAGTAATTTAGAATTGCAACATTTCTTCAATTTTTTCTATTACTAAAAAGTTGTTAGTTCTTTATCCTCATTCTTTGGAAATCTAGGCTACTTGAATCTAGTTGTGTCCTGTAAAAAATTTTATTTTCAATTGTATCTTTTCAATCCTTATTTTATTGCTTTTATTTTGAAAATTTTTCATATACTTATCCTTTATTTTGCATTCTCATTGGCACCATCCTAATTTAGGTATTTATTACACCATAACTAGAGTATCACAAAAATGTTTTAGCAGGTGTCTCTGCTTTCTGTCTCTTCCTCTTACAATTCATTTTGCATGTATTGTTGCAAAACTAATATCCTAAAATATTATTTTGATATTTTACCATAGTCATAAATCTTCAATAAAAAATATAATTCAATATCCTATATCAAATTTATGTAATTTAACCTAATTTCAAATTCTCATGCATAATCTGAATTTGATTAATAATGCATATATTTGGTTCAAACATCAAAAAGAAATTGAGGCTGGGCGCGGTGGCTCACGCCTGTAATCCTAGCTCTCTGGGAGGCCGAGGTGGGCGGATCGCTCAAGGTCGGGAGTTCGAAACCAGCCTGAGCAAGAGCGAGACCCCGTCTCTACTATAAATAGAAAGAAACTAATTGGCCAACTAATATATATAGAAAAAATTAGCCGGGCATGGTGGCTCATGCCTGTAGTCCCAGCTACTTGGGAGGCTGAGACAGAAGGATCGCTTGAGCCCAGGAGTTTGAGGTTGCTGTGAGCTAGGCTGACGCCACGGCACTCACTCTAGCCTAGGCAACAAAGCAAGACTCTGTCTCAAAAAAAAAAAAGAAATTGAATAAAATACTTTCCCACTTGTCATGCCCCTATGCATTGTTACTATCCTCCTGAAAAATAAACATTATTATTAGCTTCTTATTTATCCTTCCAGACAATTTGTGTTTGTAAACAAAGAAAACATATATTCTTTCTTTGTGTCCTGCTTTCTGTGCTTTACTATATCATGTACATTTACAGTGTATCTTGTCTTTCCACATTGTTATATAAAGCACTTCCTTTTTTATAGTTGTATAATACTGAATTGCATACATGTACTGTAATTTAGTTTGCTACCAATGTGTTATTATAAACAATGCTGCAATGATTAACCTTGGTACATAATTCATTGTAAATGTGTGTAGATATATCTATGTGATAAATTTTTAAAATTGGAGTTGCTAGGTCAAAGATTATATGCCCGTCTAATTTTTATAGATACTCCCAAATTGCTCGCTTTAAGATTTGCAACAGTTTTCTCTTCTTCTAGTGATAATATGCAAACATTGGTTATCAATTTTTTCACAAGTATAATAGGTAAAAAGGCTGTGTCACTGTTTTACAATAATTTACCTTGAAAAAAATTTAAAAAAAATAATTTACCTTGCTCATAAGTGATGTTAAACATCTTTTTCTATGTTTAAAAGCTCTTTAATTTTCTTTTTCTGTGAATCATCTATGCATATACTTTGTGCATTTTCTTTTTTTTTTTTGTTGATTTTTTTTTTAATTATTTTTTTTATTTTGGTATATTATGGGGGTACAGATTTTAAGGTTTCAATAAATGCCCATTTCCCCCCTCCCCCCAAAAGTCTGAGTCTCCATCATGACCATCCCCCAGATGGTGCACATCTCACTCACTATGTATGTATATACTCGCCCCCCTCCCCCCTCCCACCTGCCCAATACCCTATTACTGTAGCACCTATGTGTCCACTTAGGTGCTACTCAGTTAATACCAGTTTGCTGGAGAATATATCTGGTGCTTGTTTTTCCATTCTTGGGATACTTCACTTAGTAGTATGGGTTCCAGCTCTAACCAGGAAAATATAAGGTGTGCTATATCACCATTGTTTCTTAGAGCTGAATAGTACTCCATGGTGTACATATACCACATTTTATTAATCCATTCTTTGATTGATGGGCACTTGGGCTGTTTCCACAGCCTTGCAATTATGAATTGTGCTGCTATAAACATTCGAGTGCAGGTGTCTTTTTTGTAGAGTGTCACTGGATCATTTGGGTAGATGCCCAGCAATGGGATTGCTGGATCAAATGGTAGATTCACTTGTATCACTTTAAGGTATCTCCATATTGCTTTCCACAGAGGTTGAACTAGTTTGCAGTCCCACCAGCAGTGTAGGAGTGTTCCTCTCTCTCCGCAACCACACCAGCATTTATTGTTTGGAGATTTTTTGATAAAGGCCATTCTCACTGGGGTTAAGTGATATCTCATTGTGGTTTTGATTTGCATTTCCCTGATGATTAGAGATGTTGAGCATTTCTTCATATGTTTGTTGGCCATTCTTCTGTCTTCTTTAGAAAAATTTCTGTTCAAGTCCTTTGCCCACTTTTTAATGGGGTTATTTGATTTTTTCTTCCTGATTTTCGTGAGTTCTAAGTATATTCTAGTTATCAGTCCCTTATCGGATGCATAGGATGCAAAAATTTTCTCCCATTCTGTAGGTTGTCTGTTTACTTTCATGACTATTTCTTTGGCTGTGCAGAAGCTTTGTAGTTTGATCATGTCCCATTGATTTATTTTTGTTACTGCTGTGATTGCCTTTGGGGACTTCTTCATAAACTCTTTGCCCAGGCCGATGTCTAGGAGAGTGTTTCCAACTTTTTCCTCTAGAGTTCTAATAGTTTCATATCTTAGGTTTAAGTCTGTTATCCAGCGTGAGTTGGTTTTTGTGAGAGGTGAAAGGTGTGGGTCCTGTTTTAGCCTTCTACAGGTGGCTATCCAGTTTTCCCAGCACCATTTATTGAAGAGGGATTCTTTTCCCCAGCGTATGTTTTTGTCTGCTTTGTCAAAGATGAGATGGCTATATGAGGATGGTTTTATATCAGGATTCTCACATCTGTTCCACTGGTCAATATTCCTGTTTTTGTGCCAATACCATATTGTTTTTATTACTACAGCTTTGTAGTATAGTTTGATATCTGGCATATTAATGCCTCCCATTTTGTTTTTGTTGCCTAGAATTGCTCTTGATATTCGGGGTCTTCTTTGGTTCCATGCAAAGCGTAAAATTATTTTTTCTATATCTGTGAAGAATGCTGATGGGATTTTAATAGGTATTGCATTGAATCTGTAGATCAGTTTGGGTAGTATAGACATTTTGATGATATTGAGTCTGCCGATCCACGAGCATGGTATGGATTTCCATCTGTTTACATCCTCTGCTATTTCCTTCCTCAGTGTTTCATAGTTCTCCCTGTAGAGGTCTTTTACCTCTTTGGTTAAATATATTCCTAGGTACTTTAATTTCTTTGTTGCTATTGTGAAGGGAATTGAGACTTTGTGCATTTTCTATAGCATCATTTGTCCTTTTCATATCAATTGGTGGAACCTCTTCATAAACTAAGTAGATTATCCCTTTACGACATGATATCTAAATATTTTTCTCAATTTAATTTTACTTATAGTGTTTTTTTTCCTTGAGCAATTTTTTTGTAATCAGACATCATTATTTTCTTTAAGGCTCTTCTTTCTTTATGCCCAACAACTATTGGGATTATTTATCTACTCTTTAAAGTTTTAGTAAAATTCCCCTATCAAATCACTTACCCCTTATAATTTCTCATTTTGTATATTTATATTTTCTCTTTAAAGAAAAATATTTTCATTTTTGGTATTCTATTTTTCCTTAATTGGGCTATCTAACAATTGATCTATTTATCTTTTATTTGGCCTCAAGTAATAGGTCTAACTTTTTTGTTTTTTAAGTTATTAATTTTTGCTTTGATCTTTATTAGTTACTTCTTCTGCTTTCCTTTGTCTCATTTTATTTTTCCCTTTTCAATTTTTTGTGGTATATGCTTAATTCATTTATTATTTATTACATATCAATATAAGTATTCAATGATAAATTTCCCTTTGAAATATACATTAAATGTATCACATAGTTTTCAATAAGTTGAGATTTTATTGGCATCATTTTCTATACAGTAGGCAATTTGCTTATATTTTTTGACCCAAAAGTTAAAGTAAATATGTAACATTAAATAGCTATAAATGTTACCTTGTTATGTTATTTAAGTCTTTAAGATCCTTACTTACATTTTGATTATTTTACTTGTCCATAATGAAGAATAGGTGAATGAAAATATTCTATTAATAATGTATTTATGGCTCTTTTTCCCTGTATCTGCTATGTTTTTATTTTTAAGAATATTCATGCTGTCAGGCCAGGTGCGGTGGCTCACGCCTGTATTCCTAGAACTCTGGGAGGCTGAGGGAGGAGGATTGCTTGAGCTCAGGAGTTCTAGACCAGCCTGAGCAAGAGGGAGACCCGTCTCTACTAAAAATAGAAAAAATTAGCCAGGCATGGTGATGCGTGCCTGTAGTCCTAGCTACCCAGGAGGCTGAGGCAGGAGGGTCGCTTTGAGCCCAAGAGTTTGCGGTTGCTGTGAGCTAGACTGGCACCACGGCACTCTAGCCCAGGCAAGAAAGTGAGACTCTGTCTCAAAAAAACAAAAAACAACAACAACAAAAAAGAATATTCATGTTGTCTTATGTTTAAATATTCAAAAAGTATATCCACATTTTAAATTACAACCTTTACCATTAATCACCATTGTTTATTTCATATTATATGTTGTTCACCTGAATTTCACCTTGTTTACTGTTATTACCATAGCTCTTGGGTATTTTATTTGGAATATTTCTATATACCTTGGCCCTACCTTTTTTTGGGTAAATATTTTTTACTGAGGTTTAGTATAAAAGCCTCATAGTACATAAATCTAAAGGATTCAGCTAGATTAGCTCTTACAAATGAATATACTGTGTAAACAACACCTAGATCAAAATAGAGAACATTATTAGAAAGAACCTCAGAAGCCTCCCCTATGTACCTCTCAGCCTCTAACCTCTACAAAGGTACCTACTATTCTGACTTTAATCACTATATATTATTAGTTTTGTGGGTTTCATCACCATGAATTAGTTTTGCAGGATTCTCACATGAATGGAATTATACAGTATTCATTTTTTGTTTCTTGCTTATTTTGCTCAACATATATATGATTGTCTATGTTGCATGATTTTATTGCTATATAATATTCCATTATATGAATATGCCTCAAATTATTTATGCAGTTTATTGTTACTGAACATTTAGGTAGGTTTCAGTTCAGGACTATTGTAAATAGAGCTGATATGACCAATCTTGTACCTTTTTAATGCAAATATTAATTCATTTCTGTTGCATATATATCTGGCAGTGGAATTTTTGGGTCATAGGGTATGTATATGTTCAGCTTTAGTAAGTATTTCCAATGAATTCTCTATAGTGGTTGCACCAATTTTACTTTTACTGACTATAAGACTTCCATTTATGCTGCATACTCGCCAATGTTTGATATTGGGGTTTTCTTTTCCCATTTTAGTCATTTTGAAGTTCATGTAGTAATATCTCATTGTGGAATTTAATTGAATTGTGTAATCCTAATGTCTAATGATCTTAATGATTTCTTATGTTTATTGGCTATTTTAATATCCACTTTTATAAGATATATAAGGGTTTTTGCTCATTGTTATTGGGTTGCCAATTGTTTCTTATCGGTTTCTTATTTATAGGAATTCTGTCTATATATGTGTGTATATGCTGGATAGAAGTCTTTTGTTGGATATTCATAGTGAAAAATATCTTATCCCACTCTGTAGCTTGCTTTCATTCTCTTAAAATTAGTCTCTTAATGGGAAGTTTTTTATGCTAATATAATTCAATTTACCAATCTTTTCTTTATTAGTGCTTAATGTGTTTTGTTTAAAGAAAACCTTTATCCACCCCAAGATCATAAAGCTATTTTTCCATATTGTCTTCTAGAAGTCTTATTGTTTTACCTTTCATATTTAAATTGAAGTTCCATTAGGAATTTATTTCCAGATATAATGTGAAAAAGGAGTCAAGGTTTACTTATACCATTTAGGTATCCAATTGATAAGCACCATTTATGGGGAAATTATCATTTCCCCCACTGTACTAAAGTGGTACTTTTGCCACAAATTAATGAACTTTACCATATGTGTGTGTTTACAGACTTTATGTTCTATCCCATTGGCATGTTTATCTATCATTTATCCGAAACCACACTGTTTTAATTGCTGTAGTCTTCTGGATCCTTGAGTGAGGCCTTTTGATTGAATCCAAATTTTACAGAACAAATGCTTTCACTAAAAGAGGCCACACTTAGGGATCAGGAGGGCCACACGTGGCCTTAAGGCCACAAGTTCCCCAGTCTGTGGTGTTAGCAGACATCTTTCCTTGTTCCCAGTATCAGGGATAAGGCTTTTAATATTTCATAATTAATTATGATAATTGCTGTAAGTTTTCAGTAGACAACCTGCTTTTAGTCCTCTGCCTATGATGCTTCTTCTTTTATTAATGTTAGAGCAGATCTTGGAACACCACCACCACCACCACCACCCCTTTTTTTTTAAATGCAAGACACACTCAAAGGACTTTGCATGTATTTAAGAAGTTTGCTTCAAAGCAGGAAAGTTTTAACTACTGTTGAATTATGATACTTGGGGCAAAAATGATAGACTGTGATAAGATTTGCTTATCACTTCAATACCTTACTTGATACTTGTTTACTGGACAGGTCCCACTTGTCTTTAGTAGCACCTTTAAATTATAAGGAACTATAATTGAAGAATGAGATTTTTTTTTCTTATGACAGCTTTGTAATCATTAAATGTTATATTTGTTAAAATATGTGAAATGTATCTTTCTGGGAAAAGTGCCAATAGAGTTTACTGTATCTTATTTAAGAACATTGGAAATTATCAATATTTGTTGATTTCATTCATTATGAAAAAGAATGATAATTATTTTTATATTAGAAGGTCTTTTTAAGCCCACAAAGAATCATGTGCCCAATACTATTTCCAAAATACAACAGCAACATATGTACTGAAAACTACATTCTGCAATCTTTTGGTACTATTGTAGTAACTGCTGCATCCAGTCTAGATTATCAGGAAAGGTACAGTGAGAGTCAATGCAGACTTTTTAGCCCATCTCATAAAACTGAAACATAACTTTAAAAAAGCAAATTTAAGACTAACAATGGAGTTTACAAAACTCATGAAATGTATTGTCTTTAGAGGTAGAAAATAATGAAATATAAAAAATAAAAATGTTTAAATAACTGACAGGATCAATATATATAATTCAGGGAAAACAGAATATTTGCAATACAGTATAACTTTTGAAAAATTAAGAAAAATACCATGCTTTCCTAATAACAGTCTCCTTGATTTATATACTCAGATATAGTTCATGAGGTCTAACAATGGCAGTTGCTCTGTTTGTATCTGGGCGTATCTCCCGTTTTAAAAGAATGTGTACATAGCATTTAAGAGCTATGCCCCCCCCATTTTTTTTTTTTTTTTTGCGTTTTCTTCTTCCTTTTCCCCCCTAGTGCAGTGGTTCTTTAACTTAAACCTGTATCACAGTCAGGTGTAGAGTTTGTTAAAACACTGATTGCTGCATGCCAGAGATTCTAATTCAGTATATCTGGGGTGGGACATAAGATTTTACAGTTCTAGCAAATTCTTAGCTGATGAATTCTTCTGCTGTCTGAACTATTTGAGAACCATTGCCCTGTGAAACATTTTAAAAATATTTTTTCAGTAGTTACCTCCCCTATCAGTATCTATCTGGAGATCTCAGGTTCTCAATCCTTTAAATCTGCTAAAAATAGGTATAAACATTGATGCAAGTGCCTCTGAATAAGAGAGATCAGGAATTAGGGAAGCTGTGAACCAGTAATCATTTTATATCTCTGATTATCTGTGTGGATCTCAAGCTTCCTTATACCCCAATGAACTAAAGGTAAAATAGAGTGAAGTTCAGACTGAAATTTTCCTTGAGGATAATACAAGAGAACAGAGTAGGGATTGGGAGTTGAAAGAATCCAGTGAGCCAAATGGAATGCCAGTGTTCTCAGCTTCCAAGATAATATAATGCTTTTATGTTGTCTACTCATTCATTCAACTCTTCAACAAATAATTTTCAGTTTCTACAGTTAGAGATTATGCTATCCACTGAAGATGAACTAATGAACAAAATAAACACACTTTATCATGAATGGAATTTACATTCTATCTTCAGAAACTAACATTAAACTTATACAAATTGTTCGTACTTTTTTTTAAAAGTGATACAACCTTTTCTCACCCACCACGTAAGGTTGTGAAATTTGTGTACTGTACAAAATCATCTCCTACGAGGGTGAAGTAGGTGCTAACATTCAACCCTAGCAGCACTTACCTGGCAGGTAACTATAATCCCCTAAAGAAAACAGCCCCTTTTCTTTGTACAAATAGTTGAAAACTCACCAAGCCTTCAACTGTAGGGTTGTGTCTTCCCAAAAGTTTTGCATTTTTCTAATATTTTCTACTTAAATGTGTGCCTTTTCTGACTTATTGCTCAGATTAACATCTTTTTCTAGGCTAGCATCAGGTCCTCACACTGCTGCTACCTATATAGATATCCACCCTCATAATGTTCATTGTTCACAATCTACAATAGATTTATTAAGCTACCAAGCTCAAGTGAAGGCTAAGGTGATAGAAATATTTATCTTTATTAAAATATCATTGAGGCTAGTGTTATAAAATACTAACAAAGGAGTACCAAACTCTGCTGTTCTCAGTCCTGTATTAGAGCTAGGTCTTAAAGCCTAGTTTGAGTGCCCTTTCTAGGTAATTCTGTGTGGCTAAAATCCTACTACATCCTCCAGGAAGCTTTGTTCTTCCCTCCAACCTGTCCTCTGTTGGAGCAGTATTTACCTTTATTTCAGGTAAGGGCACAAAATAGAGATCTCTCCAAATAGTTATTATGAAATTCACCTTTAAGGTAAAAATTCTTAGTTCACTTGGGCTAAGAAATTGCATGCCAATAGTTTTGTATTCCCTTCCTTTAGGACTTGCTACCAGAACTCCTGAGGCAGCACCAAGCTTTTATAGGAATGAAATACCAGCTATGAGACAGAGGAATCAAGTACATCACTTGCCAGGTGAAGGTGAAAATCTCTTTTATGAACAAACAAGTTATTCACAACTCCACAATTTTCTAGATTTCACAATGTGTCTCAAAACATTATTCTCATTTGTTGTGCTAAAAACACAGGTCCCTCATGGTGAATGAAATTTCCCTAAGCAATTGTTAAAACCAGAGACACTGACTTCTTGACATATAAAATAGGAAGGAATCCCTAAGGCTTTTGTGAAAGATTTTGAAATGTTCCCTAGAATTTTGATAGAGTTGCTTCTCTACTATAAACCTGAATAGTTTCATCAGGCCTATAAGAAAATAAGGAGGGGTCAATAGATAATTCAGAGAAAATTTAAAAGCTGAAAAATAGTGATATTTTGTGAAAATTCTTCACAATTCTTCATCATACCATGATATATTTTCTGTAATTAGAAATAACCATGATAGTCATGGAAACGCCACAAAAGGATTTCCTCAAGGGGCATTGTTATTTCTCTAAAGTAGTGAGCAGAAAGGAGGGTCCTGGAATCTAAATTTTGTGCAGTCTTTGATATTTGTCGTTGCTCATAGGGACCAGACAGACTCAAACACGGGTTGTATAGCCTTTTTAAATTCGGCTTTCATTGAATGTTTCTGGCCAGATTTACAACTTTAGAAAGCATGAATAAAGTTTTTAGAACCCAAATAAATTTAGTAGCCAAGGAAGATAAAGATAATTGTTAGCCACAGTTTTCCAAACAGTAGTTCCTTTTTTTCTTATGTAATATATTAATAACAGCCCTGGAATATGCCTTTTTCTGTTGAGAAAACTAAAACTCAAATATTTTAAGTGAGTAGAGGTAGAATTCCAAGTTAGTTATATTTAGTTCTACAGCCTATGCTTTTCCCCTGGCGTTCATTAATTAAATGGAAAAAATCAATATGAGAATTACAAAAAAATCACAAGATTATATGACAAGCAGTAAGTAAGAAGTAGCTGAGTTATGAAAAGACAATGTATAAATAAAGAAATTCAAAAGAACTTAAGAAATATACATTGCATGAAACATCAGGAAAAAAATGGTTTGCCATTTAAATTTCAGTAAAAACTGATTTTGAAAATAATTTTTGGTTTTTATAGTTCATAAAATCAACATTATCACCATATTTTAAGTCTAATAAACCTTATTTGCTAAAAATTATAATCAGCATTTGTACTTTATTTGTACTTTAAAGCAAACAAGATATATTTCATATGTATTATCTTTAATCCTTACAAAAACTCTATATGATTAGTATTATTCTTATATTATATGAACAGAGAAAGTATGGCTAAAAAAAAAAATTCTATAGCTTGCCCAAGGTCATTCTGCTAGTAGTGGCTTAGTCTAAACCCAAGTCTTCAGACTTCAGAGTCCTCTGCTTATTTGGTCCCAAATTATTTGACCTCCTATTAAGTATGTTAAAAAAAGGGGGGGGTGGCTGAACAAACATTATCACTGTGAGTTTATAATTCAAGGTAGACATTAACCTAAACAGAAATAAAGTTTCATAATCATTAAATAAGTGTATGACATTGATTTGTTAACATTGTCTAAATGGAAACATAATACATATTTTAAGGTAGAGGTAGAGTCATGACATTAAACATTTTTATGCTAGGGCAAATTCTAATTGGGAAGATGGAGACAAATGAAATTTGTTACTATATCCAACCATTTGGTTAATTAATCAGTAATAGATAAATTCATAGGTAAATAAACTTTATGAACATTTAAATCTAGACAACTTTTATATGAATTTAATGTTAGTTTTATTTGTTTTACAGATGGTATCTAGACCACACAGGTGTCTTCTATATCAAGAAGATTGTGTTGCATAGTGGAAAGGACATATCTTTGGAGTCAGAGAAATTTGATGTTACCCTGTCACTTTCCACCATCATACCTTTAGCAAGTTTCTTAACCTTAATTGTGTGCTAGTATTCAGAATATAGATGCTCAGCAATGTATGGTAGTGGTTATTATCAAATCAGTGGTAAACATCCATGACCTAAAAAGACTAAGCTTGGTCCCTTTGGCCATTCTAGACTTCCAAATATTAGTTGTAGCTTAGTCATAACAAAGTAGAAATTCTTCACTGGAAATCAAAAAAGTAAATATCATTGTTTCAAAACAAGAAACAACTAATCAGAAGATTTGAATTAGAAACTTTTAACTTGTCTCTTTATGCTATTTTCCATTAAAGTAGTAGCTGCATTCAGACTTTGATTCAGGGTTTAATCTATTCCTAAAATTTTGATTTAGATGTATAACCAAAGATTTAACCGAGACTTATTTGCAGCCAGTACAACATCCCTCTGATGAACCAAGCGGTGCTATCCATTGACTTTGAACTGAATTAGGAATTATCAAAAAGCCATTTGAGTATACAGGTAATGAAGAAGATGATATAATCAAGACATATTAAGCCCCACAGGCAAAACCATGTTGTAATGCCTGAAGTCTGTTCTTATTTAGGGCTGAGCATATAACATCATTCTAGCATAAGCTATGGTAAGCCACCAGACTGATTACCCAGCCTCAATACTATAATTGAACCTAAATTTGGGAGGCATGAAACTAGGAATAGAGATGTATACTTTTCCAAAGGTTTATAATCTGGTGCTTTGTAGAGTTTGGTCATCATCTGATCTTTAGGCCTAAATTTTTAGATAAATATTGTGTATTAATATTTGGCCATAAGCCAATCCTTTCACTCATTTGTATCATCTTTGGCCTCTCATGCCACTTAACAATTTCTAAGTAAGTCATAAGTTGATAGATGTAATTAGGGAAGTGATTAACCCTACCTGTGGGGATGCTTTCCTTTGCATTTTATTTCTTTTTTTAAGTCAGAATTATTAAAGTATAATTTACATAAAATAAAATTCACATTATTTTAGTGTATAATTCTATGGATTTTCTTTTCTTTGGTTTTGATTTTGTTTCTATTTTCAAAAAGTATGCCACAGCATGTTAAATAACAAGAAGAATTTTCCCAAGATATAACAGGACTAGGATTGTAAAAAATCAAACTGTTGAAAGTCTAACACTTCCTATAGCAACGTGTCCTGACCCCAGCTTGATTACCCATGGTGCTATTTGCTGTATTACTTTCTGTGAGCCAAGACAGGTATTTTTTCAAGGTGTGAAGGATTAAAGAGACCATTCTATGTGTGGATGCACAATGTGACTTAAGGAAATTTTTATAGACAATATAATATAGCCCATTATGAATCAAGCATGTGAAGTCACTCTTGAAAAGACACAGACTTTTAGGAAATACTGTTGTGCAGAGCAAAGATGTAACAGTATCATATATAATTGGAGGCTTTATCAAGTGTGCTGTGTAATCCTAGGCACTAGATTTTAAGTAGGACATAGTATCCAGATAAATTATTTTTGACACAGAATACCATAAAGTGATAATCATTTATTGACAACATAATGAAAATAATAGCTAATATTAAGTGCTTGCCATATACCACATACCCTGCTAGGTGCTTTACCCACATTCCCTTAATTAATCCTAACAAAATCTTTGTGATGTTGGAACTGTTATTATCCCCATTTTACAGAGGAAGGGAAACATCAGTCTTTCTGAGATTAAGTAACTATTAGTCCAGGGAAAACAGTTGAATCATGATTTGAATCCAGCTCACTTGTGTTCTTAAAAACTAGGCTTCACTTCATCAAATGCCAGGAAACTACTTTGGAGAAAAGCCGGAGTCTGTGTGGAGCTGTACAAAGGGGGAAAAAAGGCATCTCCTATTAGAGGCACTTCTGTCCTTGTAACTACCACCTTCTTCTATTCCTCATTAGAAAATGAAAAATCCAAGAGACAGATGATAAAAATTTGAACTACTAAAAAAACAGAACCAAGAAATGAACCTATTAACTTGAAAAATATCTAATCATAATCACCTTTAAAAGCCAGTAAAGTAATAGCTATATCTGTATCTATATGCACATCTATTATCTAATTGAACAACTAAAAACAATATGCATTTTCTTGTATGGAAAATCTGAGATGCAGCTCAGGAAGTATTTCTTATGGGAGGGTCCTGAAACCCAATCTGGCTTATTGACACTAGGCAGGTAAAAGTCATCAAACCTTGAAACATTGTTTCTCAGAATGTCATCTGCCAACCTCTTGACTTCAGTATCACCTGCAAGACTTCTTCTTTTTTTTTTTTTAAGACTTCTTAAAATACAAATTCCTACTGACCTGAGGATATGTAGAAGTGGCCGCTAAGTCTTTTCAGGTGCTTTAAGATCTGGCATGTGAGAACAAGAATCACTTACTATTCAATGCTCCAGAGGTTAGAACTGAGACAAATTGGTCAATGGTAAAGAAAAGTAGTTTGAGCTTGAATAGAAGGAAATTTTTTTGCAATTATAGCAACCACAAATTAGAATGTTTTACCCTTAAAGATTTCTACATGAAAATATTCGAGCAGGTAGTATGTCAAGAATGTTGTAGGACAAATACTCGCATTAAGTAGGATATTGGACTAGATAATCTCTAAGATTCCTTTGAGCCAAGATTCAATTCTCTTTCCTGTGCAGTTTGCTAAGCCATGAGTAGTAAGTAGTTTCTATTTTCATTTTTTCCCCTTTGGCTAACGATATGAAGTGACAGTGGTGCATATACTTTAGCTCAGATATCAGTAAAAATGAAGAAATTTGGAGACCTGCATTCCCTTGGGCACAGGGACAAAGTTAATAAGTAATGTTTTCCTCCTATGCCTTTCCAAGACTACTTGCCTCTTACTCTCTATTGCTTTTTTCATCTTCCAACCCAAATCCCTCAAATGTTATTGTGTAATATATTCTCTAACACTTGAATCTATTTTCTCAATCTATTCAGCCCTCTTTAAAGTAAGCTTTCATCCTTGCTTTCTGACTATACTGTTCAATATTCATTCAACAAACACTTATTGTATAACTACTCTTTACCAATACTTTACTAGGTATCAGGAATACAGTCCCTATCTTTAGAGAACTCAAAGTTTCAGGATGTTAGTGGATAATAGAGTAAAAAATAAAGTATAATAAAATGTGTTAAGTGTTCTAAAGGATATGTACACAGGTGTTATGGAAGGTAAGGGGCACCAAGTGCAGCCTTAAGTTTGGGGCCACCTACAGAAAGGGAGTGATTTTTTAGCTTTCTTGAAGGATGAGTAGGAGTTTTATAGGTTTTAGAGGAAGAATATTCTGTGCATAAATAACATGGCTTGTTATTAACATTGTTATTAAGGAAATTCCCTAAATAATACCACCATCTAGTCATTCCCTTTTCCTTCTCCAATTACATAATTGAGGGGTGTGTTCTGTGAGGTTGGACCCAGTTTTCAGGTAGGAAGTAGTCTACAGGGAACCTAAAAGGTAGATGGTAGCCTGGGGCCAGTGGTGGGGAATCCCCAAAAATGGAGCAAATTTAAAGAGTCAGAGTAAGTTAGATACTAGAATACAGGTGAATTTTCCATCAGAAAGAATAGTGGAGAGTAGGAAGGTACATGTCATTGTAGTCACTGTCCTGCTATGTAAATCTGGCTTATTGACACTAGGCAGGGACTGTTTTCTATATTTTTGAAAAAGTCTTTGTAAGCCATTTTGGAGATAATTAATACTATATAGATATGTTGAAGAACCTATTTAAAAACAAAATAGAAACAGTGAAACAGATAAATTAAGAAACAAATCCTTACCTTACAATGAATTAGTTCCTGTTAAAAAATTAAATGAAAGATTATTTTTAAAAATGAATACCCTGCCACCTCAGTCCATCTAAATTATGAATCAGTTTACAAAAGATGACTATATTAACAACCTTTTCTGAAGCATAATTATTGCATATATTTATTCAGTTTGCCATATTTTGATATGAATAGCATCTGTTTGTACAGCTAATTATAAACCCAAATTATTAAAATCTGATTTGACTTCCTCTTAATCTTAATAAGATTATTTTTAATGTATTTTCATACAGACAACTGCCTGCTGCTATTATTTTATTAGAGTAATAATACTTAATGTTTCTTTTGTAAGTAGTTTAGCACAGATTGGCAGATTGCAGTCAGCAAACTACAGCCTATGAGCCAAATCCAGGTCATCACCTATTTTAGTGTAACTTGTGGATTAAGAATGGTTTTAAATTTTTAAGTGGTTAAAAAAAATCAAAAGATAAGTTGTGTTTTGTGATACATGAAAAGTATATTTATATTTAAGTTGTATAAAACCTATTATAAAATATGTTATAAATCATATTCAAGCTGAAACATCAGAGATCATATCAACAATCTTATTTTCCAGACAAGAAAATTAGGCGGCAGATTGATGAAGGGATTTTTTTCAAAGTTAGATAACTAAGTAGTAACAATTCAGAAATAACGTGAGACAGGTTTTCTGGTTTTAAACTGAATATTCTTTCTGCTCTATCATCTTGCATCTTTATTTTCAAATAACTTTCATAGTTGTAAAGAATATCACTCACTAGAAGGTATAAGTTAATTGGTAGCCAATTTGAGTCTTAATAAAGTATTAATTGACAGATGAGATTTCGTACATGATTTTCCCCAATGCATTTCTTTCTGTGATACCATGCATTCCAGTTAAATGTTTTATGAGACAGATAAGTAATAAGGAGGAAGTTTATAAATAAATTATAGGAGTTTTCTTGGTTAATACAAACATTTTCTAGATAATTTGATATAATATCATTAAGTTTATTTTCAGATATTTTATATTTTCAAGATTTTCTCATTTACTTAATGTAATACCATATTGATTTCATCATTTCATCTGCCATAGGTATAGTAAAATTTCATTGACTACATCATATGTGATACAATTTTGTTCTTTCTACTTAAAAAGAAAGTTCACAGGATTGATCCGTTTTTACCCTTTTCAATAATTTATGAAATGACCTGTTATATTTGTTGCAATATCTCTCTACCTATTAGAGTTGTCTGAAATTAAATTTTGGTTCTTTCCAAATTAAATAAGAAATTACTTCTCATACAACATGTGAGAGAAACTATGTAAATATACACGTAATTATTTATTGTACGAATAATTGCTTTTTACATGTTTCTGTTTGCATATTAAATAATTACTACTGGATGGCAACAAACTAATATTGGAACAATATTTATGCTTCCATACAGGCTCACTAAATGTAATATTCATCAGGTTTTTAATAACTATATTATAAAACATACTGTTCCCCCACACTCCTCTTTAATTTTATATAATTAACAACTGCCTTTTTCCTTTTTCTGTTGTTTCAGTTAAAGGATCAAGAAAGTTAAGTCTGCCAACAGATCTTAAGGCTGATCTTGGTACGGTAGGCAAAAGCCAACAATTTTAAGTTTTCTTACATTCATTTGGCTGAACATTTTACCAACCAATCCATGAATAACACAAGTTTACTACATGGCAGTGTTTGATAGCTTTCTAAAAAGGCTTTCTTAAAAATCACCATACAGTTCTGTTGGCAGCATTCAGCATTGTGTTTGTTAATAATCATTTTACAAAATTATGTTTTATAAATCATTACACACCAAGGTATGTAATGTTTTGCTTGTTTTCTTTATATCATGAAAATGTTTTAAAACATTTAATCGTCACACATGTAGACTCTTTCTGACTGTAATCATGTAAATGAGCATGATTTTCTGGAGTTACTTCCTCTTTTTTGTATATTAGTATCATTTGGAATTAATACTAATTAGCAATAACAAAAGTCTGACACATGTATGGAAATAGAGTTCTGGCCATTTTTTTATTTTAGAAAAGTTGTAGAAAATTTGATTCACTTTTAGTTTATTTTTTGTAGTGGTCTCAGGTTTATTCAAAAGTCTAACTCTGAAATAAAGTAAGGCTTTATTAAATAGGCCTTCATAAATTTTTTATTTAGAATTTTTTTCTACTTGCTCCAGCATAGGAGTTTGTTTTTATTGAAATTTCATTGGATTATCTTTATTTTCATTTCCTTTACTCAGACTTAAAGCTAAAAGCTTTAAATCCTACTAATGTCATTGACTAATGTCAATAACAAAAATATAATAATTAATCTTTGTATTCTTGAGAGTTTATAAAACTCTGAATTTATTATTTTATTTTATTTCTTCAAGGTTATCACTATTCTTAATCTTTTTCCCCCTAGAACAGAAACTGAGGTTATATTGTCAATAAATGCTACACTCAAGATTTGAACCTAGGCCACAGAACATGGTATCCTAAGTTTATGGAATATATTCACATACCTCATCTCATTGCATCTGAATTAAATAACTATTATAACATATATAGTTTATGACATTTAAAATCAATTACATATAATCCTATATGAATTTGATTAAATGAGATAATTTTTAAATGCAAAGCACTAACATATTAGCTATTGTTATTAGTTTGATATTAACAGTAAAGAACTTATTGCGAAGTTAATATTTTACAACTGTAATTGATGTGAAAGGAAGAACAAACATTATAGCTCCACTTATTGACCTCCTACTATGTGTCAAAAGCTATGCAATATGATTTGGACATATTATCTGAGATAAGGTAGGTGATATTATTCCCACATTACAAATGAATAAATTAAAGGTATAAAAAATCTTAACTTGCCTAAAGTCATATAACTACTAGCGAAACTGGATTTAAATCAATTCTATATGATTGTAAAGCTTGTAATCTTATAATTACCTATCATTTTGTGTAGCATGTCCTATGACAAATGACAAATGAAAACTACTTAAAGAATGATAATACTTTTCTTTAGAAAAATATACATTTATAATATTCACATAGTTTTCATAATTTCTTTCCTAGAATGTTGAAAAAAAATATAAAGGAATATTCTCAGCCTACTCCTATGTTTATTAGAAATAGCAAAAAGCTTGTAGTTATAATTCTAATCTATAAGTCAGGAATGCTATTATTAATAAACATTTTCAATATATCTATAAATGTTAATTTCTCAAAGTCTTCAATTCTCTCCCTCCAAATGCTTCATTCTATTTTCATGGAGATTTTAAGCAAATATGAATTATGAAAATTCAGATATATACAAAAGATAAAATAGTTAAGTTCTTGTCACTTGAATGAAAAAATTTTTGCACTTGAAAAGATTCACAACAAAATATCATTAAAATTTCTATTTCTAAAAATTCTGTAATATAATTTCATTTTGAAAACTCATTTCCCACACATTTATAGAAAAATATCATAATGGTTCTGAAGGAAATAAATGTCTGTAATGTGTAAATTTTCCTATGTAAAACTTTGGTGTAAAATATACCCTGGGCTGTTTGTAACATAATGTAGTAAGATTATTTTTTAGTAGTCTACAATCCATTAGTGAAGGAGAAAGAAATTTAGGCCACTGAAGGCCTGAATTAGAAAAACAACAATGAAAATAAAAGGAAATAAGGATTTACTGTGAGAGACTTTGCAGCTGATGGGATTGGGAACAGAGGCAAGGACAGGGCTGGTAAGGCATAGGAAATAGGAAGAGTCAAAGGATAGCCACAGAGTGTTGAGAATAGCTGTCATAGACAATATTTGGTTTGAAAGGAAAGGAAAATAAGTTTGAGTTGCTAAAGGGACATCCATGTTAAACATTCATTGAGCAATTGGAAATGTAGGGCTGGATTACAAGGGGATCTCAAGCCCAAAGTAATAGATAAGATTCATCTATATAAAGGTGTTAGAAACTGTGTATATAAAGTGTACCCTGAACCATTCACTGAAGACAAAGCAAAAATGACAACATGTTGAACAGCTTTGGATACTAATCATTAACTGAAGTAACAGTATAACACTGAGTCAAATAATAGTAATAATAGTAAAAACCTCATATGTTAGATACTTAAGCATGTAGAACCCTTAAGTAGTTAACATTTTATGATATAATCAGACTCATGGGAAATTGCTTTATAACTAACATTTTTATATTGAGTGAAAAACTGTATTGGGTTTTTTTTCATTTTCAATAAAAATACAGTTGATCCTTGGACAATGTGGGGGTTAGAGGCACTGACCCCACACACAGTTGATAATCTGTGTATAACTCTTGACTTACCCAAAACTTAACTACTAATAGCCCACCATTGATTGGAAGCCTTACTGATTAAATAAAACAGTCAAATAACACACATTTTGTATGTTATACGAATTATATACTGTATTCTTACAATAGAGCAAGCTAGAAAAAGGAAAATGTTATTAAGAAAATCATAAGAAAGAGAAGATAGATTTACTATTTATTAAATGCAAGTGCATCATCATAAAGGTCTTTATTCTCACCATCTTCACATAGAATAGGCTGAGGAGGAAGAGAAAGAGGAGGGGTCACTGTTTCAGGGGTGGCATAGATATAAGAGGTAGAGGAGGTGGAAGGGGAGACAGGAGAGGCAGACACATTCAGTGTAACTTTTGTTGAAAAAATCCAAATACAAATGGACCTGTACCATTCAAACCCATGTTGTTCAAGGGCCAGCTGTATAAACACTTCTCATTTCTAATAAATAGGATTTTGAATTTAAAACCTAAAATGAATTAATAGAATTAAAGTCTTGGATGTATATAATCTAGGGGTTGTCACATAATATTATGAATATATTGTGATATATGCATAACAGAACAATGTAAATGAAACACGGGCCCCCATAAGTACTTACAAAAAATCTACTACAGCAGCAGTCCCCAACATTTTAGGCACCAGGGATTGGTACCAGGGATCAATTTCATGGAAGATAATTTTTCCACAGATGGTGGTTGGGAGGGAATGGTTTTAAATGATTCAAGTGCATGACATTTATTGTGTAAACCTCTCTGCTAATGATAATCTGTATTTGCAGCCACTCCCCAATGCTAGTATCACCACCTCAGATCATCAACATTAGATTCTCATAAGGAGTGTGCAACATAGATCCCTCACATGCACAATTTACAGGGGAGTTCACTCTCTTTTTTTTTATTTTTTATTTTTTTTTTGCATTTTTTTTATTTTATTTCGGCATATTATGGGGGTACAGATTTTAAGGTTTCAATAAATACCCATTTCCCCCCCCCAAAAGTCTGGTCTCCATCATGACCATCCCCCAGATGGTGCACATCTCACTCATTATGTATGTATATACCCGCCCCCCTCCCCCCTCCCACCTGCCCAATACCCTATTACTATAGTACCTATGTGTCCACTTAGGTGTTACTCAGTTAATACCAGTTTGCTAGAGAATATATCTGGTGCTTGCTTTTCCATTCTTGGGATACTTCACTTAGTAGTATGGGTTCCAGCTCTAACCAGGAAAATATAAGATGTGCTATATCACCATTGTTTCTTAGAGCTGAATAGTACTCCATGGTATACATATACCACATTTTATTAATCCATTCTTGGATTGATGGGCACTTGGGCTGTTTCCACAGCCTTGCAATTATGAATTGTGCTGCTATAAACATTCGAGTGCAGGTGTCTTTTTTGTAGAGTGTCATTGGATCATTTGGGTAGATGCCCAGCAATGGGATTGCTGGATCAAATGGTAGATTCACTTGTATCGCTTTAAGGTATCTCCATATTGCTTTCCACAGAGGTTGAACTAGTTTGCAGTCCCACCAGCAGTGTAGGAGTGTTCCTCTCTCTCCGCAACCACGCCAGCATTTATTGTTTGGAGATTTTTTGATAAAGGCCATTCTCACTGGGGTTAAGTGATATCTCATTGTGGTTTTGATTTGCATTTCCCTGATGATTAGGGATGTTGAGCATTTTTTCATATGTTTGTTGGCCATTTTTCTGTCTTCTTTAGAAAAGTTTCTGTTCAAGTCCTTTGCCCACTTTTTAATGGGGTTATTTGATTTTTTCTTCCTGATTTTCGTGAGTTCTAAGTATATTCAAGTTATCGGATGCATAGGATGCAAAAATTTTCTCCCATTCTGTAGGTTGTCTGTTTACTTTCATGACTATTTCTTTGGCTGTGCAGAAGCTTTGTAGTTTGATCATGTCCCATTTATTTATTTTTGTTGCTGCTGTGATTGCCTTTGGGGACTTCTTCATAAACTATTTGCCCAGGCCGATGTCTAGGAGAGTGTTTCCAACTTTTTCCTCTAGAGTTCTAATAGTTTCATACCTTAGGTTTAAGTCTGTTATCCAGCATGAGTTGGTTTTTGTGAGAGGTGAAAGGTGTGGGTCCTGTTTTAGCCTTCTACAGGTGGCTATCCAGTTTTCCCAGCACCATTTATTGAAGAGGGATTCTTTTCCCCAGCGTATGTTTTTGTCTGCTTTGTCAAAGATTAGATGGCTATATGAGGATGGTTTTATATCAGGATTCTCACATCTGTTCCACTGGTCAATATTCCTATTTTTGTGCCAATACTAGATTGATTTAATTACTACAGATTTATAGTATAGTTTGATATCTGGCATATTAATGCCTCCCATTTTGTTTTTGTTGCCTAGAATTGCTCTTGATATTTGGGGTCTTCTTTGGTTCCATACAAAGCGTAAAATTATTTTTTCTATATCTGTGAAGAATGCTGATGGGATTTTAATAGGTATTGCATTGAATCTGTAGATCAGTTTGGGTAGTATAGACATTTTGATGATATTGAGTCTGCCGATCCACGAGCATGGTATGGATTTCCATCTGTTTACATCCTCTGCTATTTCCTTCCTCAGTGTTTCATAGTTCTCCCTGTAGAGGTCTTTTACGTCCTTGGTTAAGTATATTCCTAGGTACTTTAATTTCTTTGTTGCTATTGTGAAGGGAATTGAGTCTTTGATTTGGTTCTCAATTAGATTGTTGTTGGCATATATGAATGCCTCTGATTTCTGTGTATTGATTTTGTATCCTGAGACTTTACTAAATTCATTGATCAGTTCCAGGAGTTTCTTGGTTGAATCTTTGGGGTTTACTAGATACAATATCATATCATCAGCAAACAGTGAAAGTTTGATCTCTTCTGCCCCTATTTGGATACCTTTAATTCCACTTTCCTGTCTGATTGCTGTAGCCAGGACTTCCAGCACCATGTTGAATAGAAGTGGAGATAGTGGGCAGCCTTGTCTGGTTCCAGTTCTAAGTGGGAATGCTTTCAATTATTCCCCATTCAGTATGATGTTGGCTATGGGTCTGTCATATATGGCTTGTATCATTTTTAGATATGTCCCTTCTATGCCTATTTTCTTATCATGAAAGGGTGTTGAATTTTGTCAAAAGCTTTTTCTGCATCTATTGAAAGAATCATGTGGTCTTTGTTTTTGCTTCTGTTTATGTGGTGAATTGCATTTATAGATTTACGTATGTTGAACCATCCCTGGGATGAAGCCCACTTGGTCGTGGTGGATTATTTTTTTGATAAGTGTCTGGATTAGGTTAGCTAAGATTTTGTTGAAAATTTTTGCATCTATATTCATTAGGGATATTGGTCTGTAGTTTTCTTTTTTCGTTGCATCCTTTCCTGGTTTTGGTATCAGAGTAATATTCGCTTCATAAAAGGTGTCGGGGAGGTTTCCGTTCTTCTCGATGTTGTGGAATAGTTTCTGCAAGATAGGTACTAGTTCTTCTTTGTAAGTGTGGTAAAATTCAGGTGTGAAGCCATCTGGCCCGGGACTTTTCTTTTTAGGGAGATTTTTAATTGCTGTTTCTATTTCAGCTGTTGAGATTGGTCTGTTCAGGGAATCTATTTCTTCCTGGTTGAGCCTAGGGAGGCTGTGTGTTTCTAGAAATTTGTTCATTTCCTCCACATTTTCCAGTTTGTGTGCATAAAGGTTTTTGTAGTATTCATAAATTGTATCTTGTATCTCTTTGGGATCAGTTGTGATATCTCCTTTTTTGTTCCTGATGGAACTTATTAGAGATTTCTCTTTTCTGCTTTGCGTTAGCTTAGCCAATGGTGTGTCAATTTTGTTTATTTTTTCAAAGAACCAACTTTTTGTTTCATTAATCTCCTGAATAGCTTCCCTGTTTTCAATTTCGTTTAGTTCTGATTTGATCTTGTTGATTTCACTTCTTCTGCTGGGTTTGGGGTTGGTATGCTCTTCTATTCCAGCTCTTTGAGTCGTTTCATTAGATTGTCTATTTGTGATCTTCTTGTCATTTGGTTATAAGCATTTATGGAGATAAACTTTCCTCTCAGAACTGCTTTAGCTGTGTCCCAGAAGAGTTGATAACTTGTCTCTCCATTGTCGTTTTCTTCATAGAATTTTTTTATTTCCGTCTTGATTTCTTCATTTATGAAGTAATCATTTAGTAGGAGGTTGTTTAATTTCCACGTTTTTATGTAGAAATGGGAGTTTCTGTTAGGGTTGATTTCTACTTTTATTCCACTGTGATCTGAGAAGGTACATGGTATGATTTCTATTTTTTAAAATTTCTTGAGATTTTCTTTGTGTCCTAGGATATGGTCAATCTTAGAGAATGTCCCGTGAGCTGATGAGAAGAACGTATATTCAGTGGATTTTGGGTAGAATGTCCTGTAAATGTCAGTCAGACCCAATTGTTCTAGAGTTTTGTTTAAGTCCATTATTTCTTTTTTTTTTTTTTTTTTTTCTAAAGTGACAGAGCTTTAGACCATTATTTCTTTATTAATTTTCTGTTTGGAGGATCTGTCTCGTGCCGTCAGTGAGGTGTTGAAATATCCGGCGATTATGGAGTTGCTATTAATCCATTTGCTTAGCTCCAGTAAGGTTTGCTTTATGAATCTGGGTGCACCTAACTTGGGTGCATATATATTTAAAATTGTTATCTCTTCTTGTTGGACTGTGCCCTTCACCATTATATAATGACCCTCTTTGTCTTTTACTACTTTTGTTGGTTTAAAAACTAAATCGTCTGAAATTAGAACTGCCACACCAGCCTTCTTTTGGCTTCTATTTGCTTGGAATATTGATCTCCACCCTTTTATTTTTAGTCTATATGCATCCTTGCAGGTTAGATGTGTTTCCTGAAGACAGCATATACTTGGCCTGTATTTTCTTATCCATTCAGCCAGCCTATGTCTCTTGAGTGGAGACTTTAAGCCATTCACATTTATTGAGAGAACTGATAGGTAAGGTAGATTACTGTTCATTCTGTTGGGTTGGATATGTTGCTATGATTTCTGTCTTGAGCCATTGTAATATCTGGCCTTTAATATCTTTGGGTTTTGGTTGTTTTTATATTCGTGGGTTATTATTATGATGTTCCGTGCGTAACGCTGTTTTAAGTACTTCTTGTAGGGCTGGTCTTGTCTTGGTGAATTCTCTGAGCCTTTGCTTGTCTGAGAATGTTTTTATTTCTCCTTCATATATGAAGCTTAGTTTTGCAGGGAATAATATTCTAGGCTGGGCATTGTTTTGTTTCAAAAGAGTGAGAATGGGGCCCCAGTCTCTCCTTGCTTGTAAAGTCTCATTAGAGAAGTCTGATGTTATTCGAATTGGCTTTCCCTTGTATGTTACTTGCTTCTTTTGTCTTACAGCTCTTAGAAGGGCCTCTTTAGTTGATACTTTGGTCAGTCTGATGATTGCATGTCATGACGTCTTCCTGTTTGCGTTGAATCTCCCAGGGGTCCTCTGAGCTTCTTGAACTTGTATATCAAGATTTTGAGCAAGGCCTGGGAAATTTTCCTCTATTATATCTTCAAACAGCTTGTCCAACACTTGAGTGTTGTCTTCTTCCCCTTCCTGTAACCCTATGACCCTCACGTTAGGTTTCTTCACATAATCCCACAGCTCTTGTAGGCTTTGCTCTTTTCTCTTGTTTCTCTGCTCTATTTCTGTGACTGATTTATTTAATTGGAAGGTGTTATCTTTAAGCTCTGAGATTCTTTCTTCTGTTTGATCTACCCTGTTCTTGAGACTTTCCACTGTATTTTGTAGTTCCTTGAATTGATTCTCCATTTCCAGGAGTTCGGTTATACTTTTCTTCATTGTGTCTATTTCTTTTCCCGTATCCTGGAGGCTTTTTGTGGTTTCTTTGTGTTGGTTATTGAGTTGTTTCTGCTGGTCGTTGAATTTTCTTCACATTTGAAATTCCTCTTCTGTCATTTTGGTTGCCTGATATTGGTTGGTGTCCGTTTCTAGGGGGCTGGTGCTCCTCTTTGGGGGGGTGTTTTCCGTTTGGTTCTTCATATTTTCTGAGTTCTTTGCTGATTTCTTCCCATGTCAATCAGTTGTTGTTTCTTTCCTTAAGTTATTGTTTGGGTATTCACACACCTTGCTTAGTTTCTGAGGTGTTAGGTGGTGTCTGTGGGTGAAATTGGACCACTCCCTGTATATTGAGTCAGTGAGTGCCATGGAAAGGCTGTGCAAGATGCCGTCCCTGTCAGTAGGTGGCGTTTGCTTGGAGGAACAGGCTATGCTGTTGATTTTGTGTCCTGTTAACAGCTCTTGTTCTGGGTGGAGCTGGGTTGGGTAAGCCTGCCCTCAGGCAGTTAGCAGGGGTCAAAGTTCCGTTCTCTGCTTCCAGGGAAAGCTGTCAGGGCGGGGCTGGAATGGTCCCGCTCAGCCAGAAAGTCTGGGGGTGGGGGTGGGGCTGTCTGAGACCCGCAGTCTAGAGCGGGCCTCGCTTCTTTCCACCCTCCCCAACTCTGCAGCTACTCCTGGGCCTCTGCCAGCAGGCCAGACCACAAGCCACCAGGCCTCCCCAGACTGTGATGCCGGCGGGGAGGTTTCCTGCACAGGAACGCCACCTGGGTTGGGCGCACGGCCACCTCCTGGGAGGAGGGTTGCCCTCTAGGACGCCGATCCACCCCTGGAGGCACACACACCTCAGTAGGCTGTTCACGTATAACCCTTCTGTGCCCTGGGCAATGCTAGCCCTGGGTGCAGGGGATCTGGTCTGCAGGTCTGACCTCTGGGTCCCAGAGTTCAAACTGTATCCCCATCAGGGAGAGGATTTCCGGTCCCAATTCACCCACAGGGAGCCCAAGCTGGGTCTGTGTCTCTCAGCCTCTGAGTCGGCACCGTTCTCCTGGGAACACCGTGCCAGCAGCATCTGGGAGGGCAGGCAGGTAGGGAGCTCACAGTCTGAGTTCCCCTGAGTCAGCTGTAGGCTCCCAAAAGGGAAGGTCTCGTTCCCTGGAGGTGCCTCCGGCTGGTGGCTGTATTGTCTCTCTGGGCAGCCGCGGGTAGGGTCGGCGGAGCGGAGGAGGTGGCAATATGGCGCCTGCCTTGTGGCTCGGGTCTGTGCACACAGAGGTGCCCGGAGGAAGTTGGGAACCTGGTTCCACGTCTGCTACAGGCTCACCGCTGGCTGGCGGCGGCGGTCTCTGGGCTGGTGTCCGCAGGTCTCTCCACCCGCTGGGGAGTCCACCAGCAGTCCCAATTGCAGGGGAGGGGAAACAGCAAATCCACCTACCCTTGCCGCTGGTCTCCGGGCTGCTCCGGTGGTCTCAGCCTCCAGTTCTCCTCTGCAGCCTCCTCCCGTGGAGTCTCCCGGGGTCTCAGGTACCCCTCCTTCCGGCCCTCGTCTGCTGTATACTCGTCTTCTTGCTTCTTTCCTCTAATTTCTGCTAGAATCTGTCTTTTCTGCAGAGATACTCTGTCTGACGGTGTTATTCGTCCGCCATCTTGCTCCACCCCCCGGGAGTTCACTCTCTTATGAGAATCTAATGCCACAGTGCATCTGACAGGAGGTGGAGCTTATGCAGTGATGCAAGTGATGGGGAGCAGCTGTAAATACAGAGGAAGCTTCACTGGCTCAGGGGCCTGGAGGTTGGGCACTGCAGTATTACAGGGTGATCTCCAGTCAACAGAACAATGCATGGAGAGGCAGTGGTCAAAGGACAAGTACTGATCTTTTATGCTTTTAGTTGTAGAACTAAAACAATGGTGATAAATATGACTATAAACTAGAATGTAAATTTTAAATCCATGACAATGTAAACACAATAGTATAATTTTTTAAATTGTAATAAGGGAGGCAAAGAGAAGGTTGAAGGTGCCAACAAAAAAGTTAATAATTCTACAAATTTGATGGTGAGTTGAGAACAAAGAAGAGTAGAAGAAAGAGGAATTAAACTGATTTCACCTTTCATTGAAATCAATTGAGACTATGCATAAATGATAATTTAATAAATAACAAATTAAGAATATACAAGATTATGACTAGAAAAAAATTAAAATATCCTCAAACTTAAAAATCATTCAAAGTATAAAATGTATGCAACAGAAAATAAGAAAATGCAAAACGCATTTAAAAAAAAAAACGAAATTATAACCTATAAAAGTGGCAGAACTGGCCAGAGCTTGTTCACATCAACTGATAAGAATCTTCAAATTCAGTATCTGGTTGGGGAGCCAAGATGGCTGACTAGAGACACAGCTTGTTGGACCTTCCTGGCAGAAGAGTTGAGGGTTGGAATAAGGAGAACAGAGAGTGATTACCACTCAGAAGTGGACCACAGGGACAGACACCAGTGTAGTCCAAGGACACCACCACAAGGAACTGAGCAGCTGAAAGAAAGGATCGAAAGGAGAAACTGTTGCATGAACCAAATCCAGGGAGTTCTGGAACCCAGGGAAGGGGTAAGCTGCTCCCCCCCCACCCCCATCTGGGTGCCTCCGGCTAGCACCAGGACACAGGGCTCTCATCCCACAGGGGAATGCCACAAAGGACCAGAGAGCCAGCATCCCTGATTCTGGATACCACCTCCTCTGTACCTCCTTCACTCCTGGCATCCCAGAAAGTAATTTTGGCTCAAGCCACTCATAGCCATGTGGTGGCACCCACCACATAGCAACTGCTAAAGGGCTTTGCACTGAGTGACTGGGCTCCCTGCAAAGAGGCACACCCCCAGCTGAGCCTGCCTTAGACAGGGTAGCCACTGGGGTGGCTCAGAAAGGAGGGTAGACTGAGGCCAAGGCTGCAGCTCAGAAAGGAGGGCAGACCAGTGCCCCCCAAACACAAGAACAGTTCAGGAAGACCACACCTCTTTCCCCCACCATAAAAGCCACTAGAGTTCTCTGTGCTGTGACCTGCCTTCTGTGCCTGGGGTGTGTTCGCACCCCAAGCCTGCAGAGCAGCTCCTGCCAACAGGTGTCTGGCAAATTCACCTACTGATGGCACAGATAGAAGGGTGGGAAGGAGTAGCAGAGAGATCCTTGTTTCAGGGTCTGGCGGCAAGAGAGAGCCCCTGCCCATCAGGAGGGTGTGGAGAAGCACAGGAGAGCAGGGGGCTGTACAGGTGTCCCATCACTCCCTCCCCCAAAGAACCACCATATTGGAGTGGGCCATGACACTGAGACTCAATTTGCATAAGTACTGGTTCCCATGGTACAACATGGGGGAGCTTCTGTTCTGTCTATTCCTCACCAGCCTGGCAGGGGTGCTGCAAAGGCTGCTGCTAGAAGGCTGAGTCCTGATAGGACCTGGCTCCATGCACCAGAGCAATCCAGATAGCATCATTTGTGGAAACCCAGGACTGGCAGCCACCAGATCTCTGCTCCACATGCTCTCCAGTGCAATGTCTCTGCGCAAACTCTGAGCAGTTCCCCTATCACCCCAGAGGTCTGCAGTGGAGGAGGGATACCACTCACAGCTTGAGCTACCTGCAACTTTTATTCCTCTCCCTCAGGTTGCTTCTATTCTGCTGCCTTCCTCTCTTTCCATAAGGATGAATTGTACTGGGACCCCCAGCTTATTCTCTGAGTTGGTGGGTGTTGCTTGTAAGAATCAGCCATGCCCTGTTTGATTGAGTTGGTAGATGCTGTAATGAGCTGTACAGTTGTTCTCCCTGTCTGTGGTTGATGCTTTCAGGAAAGAGCCAACTGCAGAGATATACTTTTGTGCCTGTGATTGGCTTTGGCCCCTTAGGAGAATCACCTGAATGTCCCAGGCTGTGGGAGGGGCCCTATAGTTCCTAGGGGATTGCTTGTTCTCTACCACAACAGAGGTGAGTGGAAGAGCAAGGCTGGTCAGTGTTAGGTTGGGTGAGCCAAAAGGGCTTTACAAAGTCTTGGCAGGGCTCAAAGGTCATATTCTAGGCTCCTGGGAAAGCCAGTGGGAGAAGGGGCCAAAGCAGCCTCTCAAAACTGGAAAGACTGTTCATGAGGGAGGAGCCATCTATAATTCACTGGCTCTCAGAGTGAACTCTACCCATCTCTCATTACTCCTTTTCTGAGAGGCTCCCTCCAGTGTCTGTTTGCAAATGAGCACCTGAACACACCATGCTCCGCCACAATGGTGCAGGCTGGGAACTTCATGCCAGGGGACCTGTCCTAGTCTGACAGCATGACTTTCCTGTGAGGAGATGGGCTCTCCACCCAACTGTACTCTCCCATCAGTTCTACCCATATGGGCTCCCTAGCCTTCCAAGTCAAGCTCTCAAATCTCTCCCTTGTGCCCCACTAAAGCAACCCACTCAAGTCCTGGGAGCACGGGATCTGGCCTGCATGTCTGACCTGCTGCTGTGCATCTTCGGGGAGTCCTGGCAAGCAGGGAGCTCCCATACTGGGCACCCCTGGGTCCACTGCAAGTCCTCAAAGGGATAGGTGTGGGGCCCACTCTCTATGGAAACTGCAGACCGAAGGACACTGAAGCTGATGAGAGGCAGCCACTTCCAAAAGTCTCAATCTGCCCTCTTAGCTGTAGTGGGTAGGTGAGGGGAGGGGGAAGAAAAGAATCTGAATGGCAGAGAGCTGGGTCCCCAGGTCCTCTAGTCCATTTCCCTGGGAGGAAGCCTGCAAGGAATGTCCAAGCTCTGGGATCAGGATGGTTGTGGCAGCACTTGGGCACATAATGGTAGAAAAGCTTCTCAACAACTCAGTAGCCTGCTGATTACCAAAGGTATATGAAAATGAGAAACAGGATTCCTCCTTTACCCCTTCACTGAACTCTGAGCTTCTCTGAGCTTGATCCTTGCTGATATCTTTTTTCTTTTCCTTTCTTCCTGTTCTGCTTCACAATTTTCCTCCATGAAGTTCCTGGCAGGCTTTGGCACTTCTTCCTCTGAATGAAACTTGAACTATGCCCATTCCCCCGTCTCCTTTATCTGAAACACTTCCTTCCCTCCAGGATGCTTGGCAAGCAATGTCTTTAGTCAGCCATCTTGCCCTCTCCCTCCCTCACTGAGCTTCTTTATAATCAGTACTTTGAATTTTTAATCTGGTATTTAAAATATTTCATTTTTATTTGGATCCATTGCTAGAGAGTTAGTATAATCCTTTGGGGGGTGTTGTAAAACTGTATTTCATATTACCAGCATTGTTTCTCTAGTTCATTCTTATCTGGATAGACGATCTTATCTCTTCTTATTATTTTTTAATTTACTTTTGTTTGGACAGGATTTTTTTCCCCTTGAGGATGTGACTATAATGTATGTTGTGTGCGGTTGCCTGGCTTCTGTCTCGACTGCTTTCATTAGCAAAGATTGTGTATGAGTTTCTTAGTTATAGAGAGCCTTTGTGTGGTGGCTTCTCAGATTCTGATTGAATTAGTGATGAACTGGGCTTCTGAGCATGTTCACTGTCTCCTGAGGAACTGAGATGGTGGAGGTTTCAGAAAGCTTATCTCATTCTGCAGCGCTGTGCTCGTCTGTCCTTGTTTTGCACTGAGTTGTGCAGTTCAACCTACAGGCCAGTAGGTGGTGCCCATGGTTAAAAACTGACTGAGGCCAAAGCAGATCAGCATATGTGATACCCCAGTATTGGATACAGCCATCAGCCCTGACAGAAGTGATGGGAGGAACTCCTGGTGAACTGTACCAAGGTTTCCGGACTGGAGGGGATGAGGCTGTCCCAACTCCGTTGCCCAGGCCAGCAGGAATGCAATCTGCCTCACCATCATGACCCTTTCCCAGCACTCAGGATATTTACATCGGACACCTCTGTCCATCTCCAGGAATATTGCCATTCTGTGTAGAGAGGTGAAGGGATGCCACCCATCATGCAGTCCTGGGCTTGGTAGGCACACCTACAGTGGAGGCACACTTGCCCCTAATTGCGCTGGATGGCTGTCCATAGGTGCACCCATGTGAGTCTCCTACAGGAGCAGCGCTGTGTCCAGAGGAGTGGGATAGAGGGAGAAGTTGTTCCTCTTTCCACATCCCTTAGTGAGCACTGTGGCAGCCTGGCTGCTGGCGTAGAACAACAGTCCTCCACACAGAGCTCAGCACAGTGCCTTTATCTTTGCTGAAAGAGGTGCAGTGATCTCTGCACACAAGTGGGCAGCTCTTGGACACAGGAAAGCTTGCAATCTAGTTTCCTGTGTCCCAAAGGATGCTTTGTTGGTGCACTGTACTCTCTTTCCTTAGAAACAGCAATCCCTAAGGATTAGACCACTAGGAATCTTGCAACTCCCCTTGGTCTCGCCACCCTAGTCACAATCCAAACAGATGCTAGAGAATGTCTGCAAGAGATTTGGTGATGTGAAGACACAGAGGCTGAAGGTCTGTGGGCAGGACAAAGTCCCACAATGGTGTATACCCATTATGGCACCCACTACCAGAGCTCAGATGCAGAGGGAAAGCAAGCAACCCTGAATGAACTTGTAGCCTGGTGCAATGTCCTTAAAAAATCCCCAAATCACCACCCACCGCAGTGCTTGGATTTACAAGGGCAGAGGAGATCTTCATAAGTTTGTGAACCAGCAGTGTGCTACAAGAGTGAGGGGAGCTGAAAACACTCCTCCTTTTTCATAAAATACCAAGTCCTTTGGGATTCAATCTCTACCAGCCTCTTGCTTCCTTCTTTTCCTGTGCCCTAGCTTCTTTCCATGAGCTTTTCAAAAGGCTCCAGTTCCACTCATGCAATGATTATTCACGTATAATTTTGGTTCTTTCTGAGGAGATTTGACATCTTTAGTTAGCCTTTAGGCATATCTTTGTATATGGTGAGGGATAGGGACCCCGTTTCATTCTTCTGAATGTGGCTATCCAATTTTTCTAGCACCATTTATTGAATAGGCATCTTTCCCTGGTGTATGTTTTGTCTGCTTTATTGAAAATCTGTTGATTGTATCTAGATGGCTTTGTTTCTGGACTCTCTATTCTGTTCCACTGGTCTATGTGTCTGCCTTTATACCATTATCATGCTGTTTGTTTACTATAGCCTCAAAACCAGATAATGAGATGCCTCCAGATTTGTTCTTTTTGCTTAGGATTTCTTTGGCTATTCAGTCTCTTTTCTGATTCCATATGAAATTTAGGATTGTATTTTCTAGATCTGTGATAAATGTTGTTGGAATTTTGATGGGATTTTAAATGTAAGGCATGAAACTATAAAAATTATAGCAGAAAATGTAGGAAAAACTCTTCTGGACATTGGCGTAGGCAAAGAATTTGTGACTAAGACCCCAAAGGCAATTACAGCAACAACCTAAATAAATAAACAGAACTTGATTGAATCAAAATGCTTCTTCACAGCAAAGGAAAAAATCAACAGGGCAAATAAATAGCCTACAGAATTTTTTCTGTAGGGAGAACATTTTTGCAAACTATACATCTGATAAAAGACTAATGTCCAGAGTATACAAAGAACCCAAACAAATCATCTAGAAAAAAACCAAACAACCCCAAAAGACATGAATAGTTTTTCAAAAGAAGATAGACAAATGGCAAAGAAACAAATGAAAAATGCTCAACATCACTAATCATCAGGGAAATGCAAATTAAAACCACGATGAGATATCACCTTACCCTTTTCAGAATGGCTTTTATAAGAAGTCAAAAAACAACAGATGCCGGTGTGGATACAGAGAGAAGGAACACTTGTATACTGTTGATGGGACTGCAAATTAGTACAACCTCTATGGAAAACAGTATGAAGATTCCTCAAAGAAATAAATATAGACTTACCATTCTACCCAGCAATCCCACTACGGGGCATCTACCAAAATGAAATGAAGTCATTTTATCAAAAAGGCACCTGCACTGGAATCTTCATTGCAGCACAATTCACAATCGCAAAGATGTAGAATCAACTCAAGTGCTCATCAGTTGATGAGTGGATTAATAAAATGTGGTATATACACCAGGGGGTATTACTCAGCCATAAAAAAGAATGAACTAATGTCTTTTGCAGTAATTCGAATGGAACTGGAGGCCATGATCCTACATGAAGTATCTCAGGAATGGGAAAAAACACATGTACTCTCTAATAATTTGGAATTAATCAATGGGCACAGAGAGAAATAAAAGTAATTTAAAATCAAGAAGCAGGGGTAAAAACCTACCTGTTAGTTATAATGAACACTATTCAGATGATGGGCACACTAACAGCCCTGACTTAAGCATTATAAAAGCTATCCATGTAACAAAAACATTTGTAGCCCCTCAATATTTCAAAATAAAAATAAGAAAGGAAAAAAACTATTTTTGAGAGAATAAGTAAATTGAAGGTACAAACTACAATACCCAAAGAACACTGCTAGCGCATGTCATTGCCTAATCTACACAAGAGTAAAACTTGGTCTTAACCTTCTTTTACCAAATAATTTTAACTCAATATATTAGGAGATTTTCCCCTCAAAGTAATATTAGTTTCTAATTGCATATTATAAGTTTTCATGTATAATTTGAAAAGCATATACTGTATGTATAGTTTATTGTAACAGGAAGATTCAGACACAAGAACATTAAGAAAGGCTGGGAGTGGTGGCTCACACCTCTAATCCCAGCACTTTGAGAAGCCAAGCCAGGAGCATTGCTTGAGGCTAGGACTTCAAGGCCAATAACGAGAGTGTGTCTCTACCAAAAAAAATTATATTTTTTCACACCTAAAATTAATCATTGTCCCAAAAAAAGCATTAAGAAAAAAGGATTTTTACTTTTCAAGTGTTTTATAAGAAATTCATATTTTGAAGAACTGGCTCACTGAATTTAAATCCAACAGATATTTCAAACTAAAAACCGACAAGCTTTTCCAAGGTTAAGGTAAATCTGTTTATATTGGGGTGAAAAATATTTTACTCACATGATTATTATATCTCTAGACATCATCATTGCAAATGTCAGGGATAAATTTGCTTTTGTTAAGAAATGAGTGGCTCACATCTGTAATCCCAGCAGTTTGGGAACTCTTCACTTAAGCCTAGGAGTTCAAGACCAACCTCACAACAAAGATACCCCTTCTCTACAAAAAATAAAAATAAAATAAAATAAGAAATATTAGCTGGGCGTGGTGGCACAGGCCTGTAGTCCCAGCTACTCTGGAGGGTAAGGCAAGAGGACTACTTCCCCCCCCACACACACACACCCATGTGCTGACTAGTTTTCATAAGGAGGACTGCTTAAGTCGAGGGGTTTGAGGCTACAGTGAGCTATGATTGTGCCTCTGTACTGTAGCCGGGGTGACCCTGTCTCAAAAAAAAAAAAAAAAAAAAAAAGGAAGGAAGGAAGGAAGGAAGGAAGGAAGGAAGGAAGGAAGGAAGGAAGGAAGGAAGGAAGGAAGGAAGGAAGGAAGAGGAAGAAAGAAAAAAAGAAGAAAGGAGTAATTTTCAGGCTCAAGATTTCATCTCTTATAGAGACTATAGCTACATAGACGTTTTTTCTTTTTAGTTTATCTCAAGATTCAATATGCTCCTCTCTCTCTGAATGTGGGACTTATGTGGATCATGGCAAGGTGTCATTTTGCTTCTTTAGTATCAATCAGGATGTTCTAGCATTTTAATGTTATAATTTATTGTTATTTGAAGTTAAAATATTCTTTCATCATTGACCAAGCCTAAGACAATATTTTGAGAAAGAGATTATTTTCATGAAGACTGTAAATTTGGTCCCAAATAGTCATTAAACAGCCACTTGAATATAATAGAAATGAAACAAAAACTTTGCTTGAAAAAACAAATGTGGGGGATATTGAGGAATAGAAAGGAAACTTTGGATTTCAGTGGCTAACCATTGAACTCAAGAAAATACTACTCAAAGCTAAAGTAGACAAAATCACGGACTTGAAAAATTTTGGCATAAAAAATTAACATTGGGAATAAAATTTAAGCTGTCTATGATTCAGTCCCTCTGAGTCTTCAGCTTAAAATTTATCAGAAAATAATGCCCTAGAATAAGAGCTTTAAAACCTCAAACAAGTACAGTGTACTCCGGATGATTGACACACATTTAATTTTGCATCAGCCAGTACAAAAGCAATCCATGTAACCAAAGCGTTTATACCCCTGTAATATTCTGAAATTTGAAAAAAAGATATTAAGTGAAAAAAAGATAAAAGAAAAAGACTTTCAAAAGAGTCAGCAAACAAAGTAGAGGTGATATATATTTCTTATTTGACAGTCAAATACACTAAAATAAAGAAAAATTAAAGATGAAGTAAACCTCAGTTTTGATGAGTATAATGGCAGAGATGTCCTGCTGTACAAGGCTAGCAGTACATAGTTTCTAGCTCTAGGCCCCAGCATCATCAGTGCTGAGCAGTTGACACAGCAGGACCTTAACTAAAACAGAACTCCAGTGTGGTTGAGCATTGTTTGAGGCTGCAAAGCTCCTGAGTATACCTCACAGGTTCTCTCTAAGGTTTTTAACCACCTGCTATCCTTTCATAAGTTCTTTTCCTGGTTAAGCAAATCAATCAAGGAAATGACCAACGTTAAGTCAATTGATAAACCAACTTGTCCCCCAAGCAGGGTTATATAAACAATAATAAAGGAGGAGGGGGAAAGAGTTGACTATAAAAATAAACAAAGATAAAGTAATGTGGGTTTTTTTAAATATTTTAATCAATTATTGATTTCATCATAGAATCACACTCTGTGGCATAGGTATAATAGTAATTTTCATTTTCTATTAATTTTTCTAGCAATTGCATGGTATATTAAAAGATTTAATAAGACTAGTTTACCAAATATTAAATTAAATCTTCATTTATATTCTTCTATAACATTTTGATGAGGATCATGTTAAAAATAATTTCAATTGGATGCAATAAACCATTTTTTAGTAAATCACTGTTAATACCTTTTTACAATAAATATGCTAAATCAAATCTTGATTTAAAGATACAAGGGCATTAGCTAATTTAAAAAATATAATTTTTCAAATTTGGGAATGTTTCTGTAAAATATAGAATAGACCTTTCCCTTTGATTTAATTTAATTATTGTTTTAAAGTTGAATTTTTTAGAATGTTGGATTTTCTCTACATGATATATAGAGCTCTATAGCTGGGCTAAAGCACTATTGTAATAAGGGAGCATTTGTAGGAAACAAACCACTCTAGCTAGCTATGTTATACAGAGTAATCGATACAAGAAACTAGGTGCTTATCAAATCATTAAAAGATTAGAGAAGTAAACTAAGCATAGCCTACAGGTATAACTTTCAGAATAAGACCACCAGACACAACAGGGAACAGACATCTTTGCTACAAGAAACATAGAAGACCACTGTCAATCAGCTATTGAACTTAAGAATACATTGTTGTAAGTAAGATCAGGAACCTACCACAACTGCCTCTTGACACACATAAAAACTGTGACTGGACTCTGAAATGTTACTTTCAAGACATAATAAAGTTTACATTAAGGTAACACCAAAGAATAAGATACATGGCTTCTATTCCAATTTCAAAATCATTTGACAAACTCTGAAGCTGTGAGTTACTATACACAAAAGCAACTAAACAACTATGAAGACACAATGCCCAAGCCTTCTAAAGCCCACGCTTCCTGAAGAAGCCATTATTGACAGTTTCAACTGAACTCAGAGTTACATCATTCTAGCCCAGGCATGCGAGTAAAGAAGCCTTCAAAGGATTCCAAGCCACCAGCCATTTAATTATTCTCAACTAATGCCCCAGATATCATGGAGAGAAGAGAGCTACACTTTGCCCTAGCCAAAGTCCTAGCCTACAAAATCTGTGAACACAATAAAATAATTGTTATTTTATATAAAGTTTTGGAATAGCATTTTATGCAACAAGAGATAACCAAAACATAATATTATAGATATTTGATATATTTCTACAGGCAATTCAGGAATATTTTTAAAGATTATAACACTCTATTATGTGATATATGTCACAATTTACCTAAAACCTTATGCTTGGTTATAAAAAATATAGCTGGTTTTCAATTTTTGTCAATAATAACTAACACTACTGTGAATATCTTTATCAATACAGGTTTTTGGGTGGTTTTTTTTTTTTGTATTTAGCATTATTTCTTTGTCATAAAGTTCCAGAATGTCTGTGCCTGAGCTATGATCAAATTTCTTTCTAAATGATGCATACCAATTCATATCTATCTTGAATATTTAGCATGGTAAAGAAAAAAATTTAATAAAACAAATTTACTTCCATATATTTAAAAAATCCAGCTGCAAAAATAAATTCTTTAAGTTGATCAGCCATATTGAAAACAGAAAGATATGACCCCAAAGTCTGGTGTACCCAGGTATGGTAATTTCAGTCAGATGTCATGAGTCAAATATGAGAAGCTGGGGAAAATTTGGCCACCACAGCAGGTATGGGGAAAAAAGAAAAACATGTTAAGTAATCTATTAATTAATACTATTCTGTTATGAGCTAATATGAAATAATATTCACATGAACAGCCACCAAAAGATAACAGCCAGCAGAAGTGGCTTTGGTTTAGCAAGTCCAAAGAGTTCTGGCTAAGTGAATATATTTCACTGTTCTCATGGCTCTGCCACACACTGTTGAACCTAGCTGAGAGGATGTGAAGAGGGCTGTAATCTATCCCACATTCCTCTGGGCAAGCAGTGACCTTTAGGATGAGGTATAAGTATATGGAAATCATAGCTTTTCCTAACTGATGTACCCAGGGGGCATATTGTTACAATTTGTACCCCCTAAGTAGTTGCCTTTTTTTTTTTTTTTTTTTTTTGAGACAGTGTTGCACTCTGTTGCCCTGGCTAGAGCACAGTGGCATCATCATAGCTCACTGCAACCTTAATTTCCTGGGCTCAAGCTGTCCTCCTGCCCAAGTCTCCTAAGTAGCTGGGACTACAGGCATGTACCACCATGGCCAGCTAATTTTTCTATTTTTTGTAGAGATGGGTCTTGCTATCTTGCTCATGCTGGTCTTTAACTCCTGGCCTCAAGTAATTCTCCTGCCTCGACCTCCCAAGGTGCTAGGATTACAGGTGTGAACCACTATGTCAACTGTAGTTGCCATTTTCTAATTCATGCTAATTCATTAATCCCAGCTGTTGTCCTCTGTGCTCTTATTTGTGAGACTGGATTCGATAGGAAGGGGGAAAGAAAGCTCTTGACTTCAGCTTCCCCATGGCTTACTCATCATGGGATATTTCTGCTATTCCATCTCGGATTTCTGAGATCTGTGTCAATATGGAAGATGAGTGGTTCTGAAAGGCTTGGATCTTGAGAAAGGTCACCACAATGGTTGACTAGAGACACCGAGCACTGACATCCTCCACAAAGAAGGACCAAAACAGCAAGTAGATAACCACATGTCATATAGAGTGTCTACGGAAGAATACTGGAATCTAGCAGGAAAGCAACAGGGACCCTCTGAGGCATGGAAGTTCAAGATGGCAGCATAGAGAGGGAAGCAGGGCACCTGGCTAGCTTGGCTCACAACCAAAAGAGACTTCTCATTGTGGAGAAAAGGTAAGCAAGATAACCCCCAACAGTCTATATTCCCACCACAGATGCCTGCAATCTTAGCTGTAGGGAATCCCCTCAGCCCTCATGGGCCCTTAGCTTAGTGTAGGGAGCTTCCTGGAATCCATATGACTGCGTTGTTCCAGAGAGGGAATTTGTGCTGGGTCCCACTGCTGGTGCTATTTTGAGAGCAGAGCCAAAAGTGAACTACATCCTGGCTGGGGACTAATAGCTCCTGCATCTCCACATTCCTGGTGCCCCACAGATATACCCACACATCCACCTAGAATGCTGCAGCATTGTGATGCCAGCTTGACCCAGTCATGCAGCCAGCTACCTTGCTGACATCTGAGCCTGTGCAGTGCCCTATACCCCAGGAAGCACATTGGAGAAGCTTCCCCCAGGACTAGGGAACCAAGATGTACTCTCCCCAGAGACTGAGAGCAGCCTTCCCAGGGCTACTGCCACCAATAGCAACCCTCTAGTTGTGGGGCTACTGCATACTTGCATGCCCCTCCCAGAGGTCCAGGGACCAGCCTGTCCACCATGCCAAGGATACTGCTGGCACTCATGTACCCCACCCAGGGTCTAGGGACCAGGCCACCTGGCCCACTGCTGACACTACAAGCACCCATGCATGCCACTTGGGGACCGGGGGACTGGTCCTACAAGCCCACTGCCAACATTGCAAATGGGGTGTATGGGCACCCCACTCAGGCACCTGAGGACCTACCTGCTATTGCCACTGCCAGGGCCCATAAGTCACACTTGGAGACCCAAGGAGCAGGCTATCTGGCTTTCTGGCACCTGCATAGCCTACTAGGGGCCCAAGGACCAGCTTGCCCAGGGTCCAATGCTGCCACCACTGATGCCTGCACAGTCACCTGGAGACCTGCAAATTGGCCTACCACCACCACTGCTGGTGCCCACATGCCCAACCTAGGAGCCTGAGGACCAGCCCACCTGGAACACCCATGCCCAGAAAATCTTTACCACAGCCTCCACAAACAACTTCAGCCTAAACCACTAAGGAACTTATAGAAACTACTAACATTGGTTACACCCAGAGTAATCATATGGAGACTACATTGTAGTGCCTAGCCAAAGCCAAAGCACCCAACCCAACTGATACTATAGATACGTCCACAGGAAAGCTGCAGCTACCTCATAAAACTGGGAGAAGTGACAGTTTACCAGATGTGCAGATATTAACATAACACACAAAAAAATGAAAAATCAATAAAACATAATACTCCAAAGGAACAGATGCCAAAGAAAAAGAAATCTGTGAAATACCCAAAAAGGAATCCAAAATAATAATCTTATGGAAACTCAGCAAGATATAAGAGAATACAGATAAACAATACAAAGAAACCAGGAAAAAATTTCATGATTTGAATGAGAAATTCAACAAAGTGATAGATATCATAAAAAAGAACCAAACAAATCCTAGAACTTGAAGAATTCGGTGAATGAATTAAAAAAATACAATTGAGAGCTTCAACAATAATCTAGATGAAGCAGAAGACATAATTTCTGAACTTGAAGACATACCTTTTGAAATAATCCAGTAAGACCAAAAAAAAAAAAAAAAACGAAGAAGAAGAAAAAAATAAAAAAGAACAATGAAAGCCTACATGACATACGAACACCATCAAGTGAACAAATATTTGGAATTTGGGGAGCTTTAGAAAGAGAAGAGATGGACAAAGGCATAGAAAGCCTATTTAATGAAATAATAACTGAAAACTTCCCAAGACTTGGAGGAAATATAGATATCTAGATACAAAAAGCTCAGTGATTCTCAGATAGATTTAATCCCAAATAGTCCTTTCTGAGGCACATTTTAGTCAAACTTCCAAAAAGCTTGGATCTCAGTGTATATTATTATTACATGCACCTTGTAAATCATACTAATGTCTTCAAAATTGCTACTCTTTCCCAAATATTTTAGCTGACCCTGTAGTCTAGTATTTAAGCATACAAACACTAGGTGAGAAAATCCTGATTAGAATCCTTCCTCGGAACATGGTTAATACTTATGTGATATGAGAAAAATTTCTGAGCCCTTTTTCCAATCTTCAGTTTCCTCATCTGCAAAATCAGGATAATAATAAAAACATCTACACTGTATAATTGTTGTAAAGATTTAATGAGATAATGTGTATAAAATGCCAAGCATTTAAGTATTTGATACGTGTTAACTCTCATTTTAAAAATAGTAAAATGTGCCAGCACATTTAAATGGTAAAAACTAATTCTCATCCTTGCACCATCTGCAGGAGAATCTGAGAAGTGTACAATCTTAGGTTTGTAAACTCTACAATACAGAAAGGTTATATTGCAGTGGATACTGAATGCTACTTCTCCATGTCCAACATGGACATTAAGCATGATTCTTTTCCATGTAACTCTATCATCCTTTGAATGACCACAAAAGCACATTTTAAAATGTATTCTTCATATTACAGAACTATGAGGTGGTGTTTCAATTACAATTTGTTAGCATTAAGAAAAATAAGACATATTTTAATGCATTTCTAAGTTTTTAAGTTATATCAAATCAGAGTTAAACTCCCAAATTCTAAATGAACAAAACTGTTGTCTTAGACATGAGCAGTTTTATATACTGGAATAAGATTGAAAATAATAATTAAATTTTGTTCAGAGTTTATATATACCAGCACATATTTTAGCATGTGACATGTATTATTATCAAAAAAATTGCAAAAACTTGATAAGAGGTAGGTAACAATATTCAAAATTTACAGAAGAAAATAAATCATGAAGACTTCAGTAATCTCTACAAATATTAAGTGGCAGAACTGGGATTTGAGCCCAGACAAGGCAGTTTGGTTCTAGTATTCCTAAGTGTCATCCTCAACTACACAGTAAGATGCTTTCATTCTATCTTTTAAACTCTAACTACTTAAAGTACTTTCAAAACTTATATTAATATAAATTGATGTATTTTTAAATTATACAACAAAAAGTTCAATAGTAGTATAATCCATTTTGTATTGCCATTAAATGATAAAATATATAGTGGGATATAAAATAAATTTTTAACTATGTTAACATAAAATGAATCTTATACTTAATAAATATCTTTTGGCCAAACACAGTGGCTCACTCCTGTAATCCCAGTACTTTGGGAGGCCAAAGCAGGAGGATCACTTGAGCCTAGAAATTTGAGACCAGCTTGAGCAACATAGCAAGAATCCCATCTTAAGAAAAAATAAGATAGCTGGGTGTGGTGATGCACACCTGTAGTCCTAGCTACCTGGGAGGATGAGATTGTGGGTCACTTGAACCCAGAAGTGTAAGGTTACAATGAGCTATGACTGTGCCACTGCACTCCAGCTTGGGTGACAGAGTGAGACCCTGCTCTAATATCTTTTGAACTTTTTGGCTAACAACTGACATTATGATTAAATCTTAAAATAGCAAGGACTTAGCCACATTCATATGACTTGGGGAAAAAAAGGAATTCTTACTCATCTTCATTTTTTAATCTATATCTTTGGATTCCTTTATATTAAGATTTAATTTGATATTTATGCTACCTTCCTCCTCTCAATACAGATCATGTAAATGGACATTGCACAAGTCCAACTTCTCAGAGTTGCAGTTCTGGAAAACGTCTTTCCAGTGCTGACGTTTCAAAAGTAAATCGCTGGGGTCCTGGAAGACCACCATTTCGAAAGGCACAGTCAGCTGCTTGCATGGAGATTTCTTTACCGGTTACAACAGAAGGTAGGTTAAACATTAATTTTCATAGGTAAAGTTAAAATTTGGTTTACTATGGTAGTGGGAGCTGGGAGACAAGGGACAGAGATCACATGTGAAAAATATTTTTAAAACTAGTAGGTAATGAGTAACTGAGAGCCTGATGGGGCTATAGCCATAACTCCAACTCAGTTCCTCACTACACCTCCTTCATCATCTCTAAAACTAAAATAGTCTGATTACCAGTAGGTTCTCCTCCTTTGTACAAAGGGAGATCTAGGCCTTAGTTCTCTACCCTTCCAAAAATAATTGAGAGTTTATTTCAATCTCAATGATAAGCCTTTTGGGATCTGTAGCTGTAGAGAGTTATTTAATATCTTGGAACCTTAATTTTCTCAACTGTCGAATGTGATCAAGAAAAAAGGCAAAGGCAAGATATTAAATTCTAACATTTATAGGCTTCATCTTAATATATTTTAAAAAGGAATGACTATTTTCTTATTTATGAAATGAGTATGGAAACAGAAAGTGAAGTATAAGAGCCAGAGGCCAGAATTCTTAGACAGGGAAAGAAAAGGAAGTCTTATAACTCTGCTGCTACTGTTTTGTTGATAAAGAGCTTTAGGGAGAGAGACAGGAAAAAGTAATTTTAGGAAATTATGCTATAGTAATTCTATGCTATAAAATAACTCCCCATTTACTACCCCTTAAATTTTTTGATAATGATCTATATTGTTCTTTAAAATTTTTTTAAATAAAATTTATATTTCATCTTTTATTTATATAATATTATGATATACTAAATCTGATCCCCTGGACATATAGATAATGTTATTTCTCTATTAGGTATCTATGAGTATCAACTTTGGTGATGAACCATGAATGGAAAAATTTTGGAGACATAATATTAGCTAGGAATGTTATAATAGAAGCAATATGTAAGGATCATAAAAGTAGCAACATTCTTAATCACTGTAATAAGAGGTGGGAATTTTGATTTGTGTTGGATTCTGGGAGAAATACTTAACTCTGAATCTCTATTTCCAAATCTGTAAAATATATAGATTATCTCCAGGCTTCCTCTCATTTCTAAATTTTGTGACAAATGACTATTTTTATAAATTTGCTGAGAGATAAAAATGAGAAACTTTAGGAAGGCCATATTTTGTTTTCTAGAAAAGAGATAATCTGAAAAACCTACATTTAGTCTCTTTCCATAAAAGTAGTTATGAGTCACACTGTACCTTTTAAGAGGGAAAGGAGAGTGAAGGCAGTAGAAAAAAAATATGAAGAATTTATAATCTGGAGTGATCATAAGAAAAGTACAACCTTACTGATATTTTACTGAGATGTGTGAGTTTATGACTGGGGTATGTACATGTGCAAGTATTGATAAGAGGAGAAACTGAACCTACCCAGTTCCTTTAAGTGAGCTAAAAGCCTCTCAGAAGGATTACCACTATCAACAGGGTAGCACAATCTAGATCTCCTTATTTAACCCTAGGCAAAATTAGAACTAGATTTGGATTCAAGGTAGGCAGCTTGAAACCAGGGAGAGATAACCATTGCATTTTTGCCTTAGTAAAAACTTTAATTTTGGCCGGGCGCTGTGGCTCACGCCTGTAATCCTAGCTCTTGGGAGGCCGAGGCGGGCGGATTGCTCAAGGTCAGGAGTTCAAAACCAGCCTGAGCAAGAGCGAGACCCCGTCTCTACTATAAACAGAAAGAAATTAATTGGCCAACTGATATATATATAAAAAAAATTAGCCGGGCATAGTGGCGCATGCCTGTAGTCCCAGCTACTCGGGAGGCTGAGGCAGAAGGATCACTCGAGCCCAGGAGTTTGAGGTTGCTGTGAGCTAGGCTGACGCCACGGCACTCACTCTAGCCTGGACAACAAAGTGAGACTCTGTCTCAAAAAAAAAAAAAAAAAAAAAAAAAAAAAAAAAAAACTTTAATTTTTACAATTGTAATCACCCCAGATATAGAATATGTTTGCCACAGAAGATTTGTGACCCAGTAAGTTCTTTCATGCCAATAGCCACAATATTGTCAGTAAATGGGAATTGCCAAGAAATGGTTAGAAATACTTCCAACAATTGAGAGTTAGGAGGGAAGCACAGTGTAAACAGTATCAGAAAATCTTATAAACTTTACTATTTAGACTAAATCTTTTTTCCAGAAAGAAATTTTTAACTACTTGTGTGTTTGTGCAGAGAGAGAAAAATAGTGAGCTGAAATTGTGGAGACTCAAGTTCTAGTCTAGCTCTCCCTAAGTTTGTGATCTATACTTTCAGACTTCAGTTTATCCATTTTTAAAATAAGCTGGTAAACTGAATAAGCTGCGTTCCAGGTCAATTAACAAAGAATTAAATTCTACTTCTTCCTCATAATTTTGGCTTTTGTGTGTTAAGTCTGACTTGTGCTTGTTGTGGAAATATGCTAACAATCTTTTTTAAAAAAATTTCCATAGAAAATCGAGAAAATTCCTATAATCGTTCTAGAAGCTCTAGCATCTCTAGTATTGACAAAGATTCTAAAGAAGCAATTACGGCACTATACTTCATGGACTCCTTTGCACGGAAAAATGATTCTACCATCTCACCTTGTCTGTTTGTTGGAACTAGTCTGGGAATGGTGTTAATCATTTCCCTAAACCTACCATCAACAGATGAACAAAGGTTTACAGAGCCAGTAATGGTATTGCCAAGTGGTAAGAGCATTCCCTCATTGCTATTTTTTCAAATTTAGATAGAAGGTATTATAAAACATTAGCTTATATTGATTTGGGGCAAAGCTTATGAGTATTCTGAGAATAGGAACTATTGAGAATTTCATAAATCATATACTATTCCAAAATTCGTCACATTGTACCTTTCCTTCAGGCCAAAAGAGTACAGCCATTTCTATGGTAGTAAACTATGGAACTGCTAACCTCTAAATGCCTGGGGAATGAAGTTTCTGGAAAGCACTAAGGAAAACTTTAAAGCAAAAGTTTATTTTCAATAAATTGAAACATTTCTCCAAATATCCATGCCAGATCAGAGCCTATGAATGTTTTTACATCATCCTTGAAGAACTCAGAACACTTATAGAAGCTGTCTGGCCTAAAGTGAAAAGTTTTATAATCTTCCCATATTGTTTCAAAGACAAGCTACACAGTGTCTTTCCTTTTCATCCTAGTACCTAGAGAATTTGACCTACATTAAAAGTATTGTTGCTAGGTGTATGTTGTATTCTCTTCCTACTTGAATTATCTTTTTTTTCCTTTCAAAGAAGAGATGAGCATGATTCCTCCTGTCATTCCTTTGAATATTTTGAAATGTTTTCTTATTACAAATGTCTTCCTCTTTCCTATATATGATAATAAATAGTTTTCAGATACTTTTTATATAAAACATAAAAATAATTTCATTCATACGTAGGATAGGGATTTTATTTTAAAAGGATAGATATTGTATGGCAGGTTAAAGTTGTGTTTTCTTTGTTAACTAGTGTGCTAAATTCATATAGACTATAGAATAGCTCTCTATTAATAATATGGCAAATTCAGAGAAATTCACTGTTTTAAAAGCTAACCTGTTAAGATTATTTTATTTTAAATATATATTTCACATGAGAAAATACCTTTTACTACATTTTTATTTATTAATATAAGGAAATATGCACAATTCTGTTATACTGGTTGAGTTAGAGCCACATGCGTGGGGTCATAATGAATTACTAATTCATCCATTCTTTAATTCAATAAATGATTACATATGTTGGATATATTATATGTTCCCTAGGCATTCCTCACAAGTTTAAAGGTAAAATCAGCCACCTGTGTCACATAAGTTTAAAGCCATAAGTGAAGGACAATTTCCTAATAACAAATATTCTAATAAATATGGTAACAGTTATGGTTTTCTGTATCACAAGCATAGAAATAAACAATTCCTAGAACTAATATAACAAATCTCTCAATATTATAGAAAAGTTCTTTGCCATTCTTAACATATAGACCTAGACCAAAAATGATGACAAAATACAAAATAAGTATAGATTTAACTTTTGACATCTGGTTTGTAAATATTTGCAAACTTTTTTCTTATGTATTTAATGAGATGTAATGGGGAAGTTATCTTCTTCAAGTTGCTATGTCAGTATTCTATTATTCTTTCAAGGCTTTAACTAATAATAATATATCACTATCAGTTCATTAATTATATCAAATGTGCCACATTAATACAAGATGTTAATAATTGGGGAAATGACAGAAGATGTATATGGGAACTCTTTGTACTATCTGCTCAATTTTTTATAAACCTAAAATTGATCTAAAAACATAAAGTCTATTAATTTTTTGAAACAATATACTCATATAAAAGAGAAAACTATGAGACTGGGTTCATATTACTATTTGTTCCATAATCAATCACTGAAAGAAAGAAAGCCTATTTGGAAGCCATAATTTATGGCAGTAAAAAACAAAAAAAAGGAAGATAGAGTTTTATAAGAAAAGACAGAGGTGACAGAAAGCCAGTTCAAATTTAGAAAACTTTGCCTTTCCTCCTTCACAGCTCACCTTTTGACTCTGTAATATTTTCCCAGTCTTCACCCTCTTAGCAGTATCGATTCTTCATTCTATATCTACTAGTCCCTACCCAAGCTTATGGGAATGGTTTTGGGTACTGTTTATGGTGGTGGTCTAGCTTATGGAAATAATTTTAAAAGTTTTGAAATTGGTGTTATTTCTTCTTCCATTGTCAGTGCTGAAGTGAGTGACATGCTCTCAGGTACTTTTTTTTCTGTAAAAATATTGTTAAATAACCTTTAGAGTTACTGATGGAAGGTAAAATTCCCAAGTGAGGAAATGAGAAGGAGGGGAAGGAAGTTCAAAATGGACTATTTTCAAGTTTAAGAAAACTGCTTGACTCAAATTCATTTTCCAAGGAATGAGAGGGAGTGCATAGTACTGACGTCGAAGAGCAATTCGGTACAGCATGAGTAAAAACTTGAAGGTAAGAGAGAACATGACATAGCTGAAGCTTAGAGATAGAATGATACTGGGTGAAGCTGGAAAAGTAAGTAGTAAGATTTAAGGGCCTATAAACCATGTTAAGGAGTTGGAAAAGACTTCCTAGGTCAGTGGATTTTTTTTTTCAGTACAAAATTTGTAATACAAAGCACTTTTTTATTCTCAAGAGCTAGTTTTTTTTCTTTTATTTTATCATATTATGGGGGTACAAATATTGTTAGGGTTACATATATTGCCCCTGCCATTCCTCCCTCCACACCCCGCCTTACCAAAACATCAAGTGTGTCCTACCCCCAGGTGGTGCGCATCACACCTATTTTGTAAGTATAAATTCTTCCCCTCCTCCCCTCTCCCATCTGCCCACAACCCAATAAAAGTTTTTTTTTTCCTTTTCTGACCTTTGGATTACATTGTATATCTTTGCCTTTCCCTAGGAAGGGTTAGAGGTATTCCCTCCCGCCCCCATGCTTGCCACAACCCTAAGATGTGTATCTGCCCCTCCCCCAAACCCTAGTGAGCACTATTACCATTTGAGCACCATAATTTTAATCAGTCAGTACCAATTTGATAGCGAGTAGATGTGGAGCCCATTTTCTTGATCTTGTGTCACCTCACTTTGGATAACAGGCTTAAGCTTAGTGCAGGATAGCATAAACGGTGCTAGCTCACTGTCATTTCTTAGAATTGAGTAGTATTCCATTGTGAGCATATACCAAATTTTAATTATCCACTCATGAATTGACGGACACTTGGGTTGTTTCCATGATCTTGCAATAGTGAATTGTGCTGCCATAAACATTTGGGTGCAGATGTCTTTATAGTAGAATGTCTTATGCTCTTTTGGGTAGATGCCTAACAATGCTATTACTGGGTCAAATGGTATTTCTATATCTAGCTGTTTGAGGTATCTCCAAATTCTTTTCCACAGAGGTTGCACTAATTTGCAGTTCCACCAGCAGTGTAGGAGTGTTCCTGTCTCTCCACATCCTCGCCAGCATTTTGTTGTTTTGGGGTTTCTTGATACAAGCCATTCTCACTGTTGTTAGATGGTATCTCATTGTGGTTTTGATTTGCATTTCTCTGATGATTAGAGATGTTGAGCATTTTTTTTATATGTTTGTAGGCCCTTATTCTGTCTTCTTTGGAGAAGTTTCTGTTCATTTCCATTGCCTATTTCTTGATGCGATTGTTTGATTTTTTCTTGTTTCTTCTTTTAAGTTCTAGATAGATTCTTGTTATTAGACCTTTATCAGAAGTGTAGAGAGCAAATATTTTCTCCCACTCTGTGGGTTGTCTATTTGCTCTGATGATGGTTTCCTTAGCTGTGCAGAAACTTTTTAATTTGATGAGATCCCATTTGTTTATTTTTGATGCAGCAGTGATTGCCTTGGGGCTCTTCCTCAAAAATTATTTGCCTAGACCAATGTCTAATAGGGTTTTCCCAACATCTTCTTCTAGGATTCTTAAGGTTTCATGCCTTAGGTTTAAGTCTGTTATCCATCTTTTTTTTTTTTTTTCAATGACCTGTCAATTTTTTATTAGTATAAAGGCACCCTGCTGCTACTTCCTCAATGTCTCAGAACTTTGGTGTCGTTGGTCTCAGGCACCACTTTGCCGTCCACTATCCTGCGGGTGGTGGTCTTCTGGATGGTTTGCATGGAGTTGCTGCTGTCCAGGGCATCACCAAGATTGAAGTCTTCCCCATCTTCCAGCAGGCGGCGGTAGGTGGCAATCTCAGCCTCCAGCTTGACCTTGATGTTCAGCAGGGCCTTGTACTCCTGGGCCTGGCGCTGGCCCTCTGCCCGGGTCTGTGCCAGCTCTGACTCCAGGTGCAGCAGGACCCCGTTGAGCTGCTTCATCTGCATGGCGTAGCGGGCCTCCACCTCTCTCAGGCTGTTCTCTAAGTTGGCCTTCACATTTCTCATGGAGTCCAACTCAATCTCCAAAGACTGGACTGTACGTCTCAGCTCCGTGAGCGTCATCTCAGCAGCTCCGACCTCGGCGGACTGCGAGGTGACCACTGTGGTTCTCTCCTCAATCTGCTGGGACCAGTACTTGTCCAGCTCTTCCCGGTTCTTCCGGGCCAGCTCGTCATACTGGGCCCGGATGTCCGCCATGATCTTGCTGAGGTCCTGGGATTTGGGGGCATCTACCTCTACTGTCAACCCAGAGCTGGCAATCTGGGCTTGTAGGCCTTTTACTTCCTCCTCCTGGTTCTTCTTCATGAAGACCAGCTCCTCCTTGAGAGCCTCGATCTCTGTCTCCAGCTGCAGCCGAGTGATATTGGTGTCATCAATGACCTTGCGGAGCCCATGGATGTCACTCTCCACAGACTGGCGCATGGCCAGCTCTGTCTCATACTTGACTCTAAAGTCATCAGCAGCAAGACGGGCATTGTCAATCTGCAGGACGATGCGGGCATTGTCCACAGAATTTGCAAAGATCTGAGCCCTCAGGTCTTCGATGATTTTGAAGTAATGCGCCCAGTCTCTGACCTGGGGCCCCTTCTTCTCCAGGTGTTCCCGGATTTTGCTTTCCAGCCTCCGATTATCGATCTCCAGACTCCTCACTCTGTCCAGGTAGGAGGCCAGGCGGTCGTTCAGCTCTTGCATGGTCTCCTTCTCGGTCTGGATGCCCCCCATTCCTGCCAGACCCCCAGCCATCCCCGCGGCCAGGCCCCCGGACCCCCAGCCGCTCCGGACGCTGGAGGAGCGGGACACGGAGATCCGGGAGCCCAAGCCCCGGCGCCTGCATAGACGCTGGCTGCACTGCTGGCGGGACGGACGCTATAGCTGGGCGCCCGGATGGAGCCCAGGGACCGGTAGTTGGTGGAGAAGGTGGTGGAGCGGGTGGTGAAGCTCATGCTGTCCGTGCAGGAAAGCAACAGGATGCAAAGTCCGTCTGTTATCCATCTTGAGTGAATTTTTGTGAGAGGTGAGAGATAGGGATCCTGTTTCAATCTTCTGTATGTAGCTAACCAGTTTTCCCAGTACCATTTATTGAAGAGGGATTCTTTTCCACATTGTATATTTTTGTCTGCTTTATCAAATATTAGGTTGCCGTATACTGATGGTTTCATCTCTGGTATCCCAGATCTATTCCAGATATCTATGCTTCTGTTCTTGTGCCAGTGTCAAGCTGGTTTAACTATTATTGCTTTATAGTAAAGCTTGAAGTCAGGAAAACTGATGCCTCCCAGTTTGTTCTTCTTACTTAAGATTGCTTTGGCTACAGGAGGTTTTTTCTGGTTCCATACACAGTGCAGAATTATTTTTTCTAGATCTATAAAGAATGCTGATGGTATTTTGATGGGGATTGCATTGATTCTGTAGATAACTTTAGGTAATATTGACATTTTAACGATATTGATTCTACCAATCCATGAACAAGGTAGATTTTTCCATCTGTTCAAATCATCTGCAATTTCTTTTTTCAGTGTTTCGTAGTTCTCCTTGTATAAATCTTTTGTATCTTTCGTTAAGTATACTCCTTGATATTTAATTTTCCTTGGGGCTATAGTAAAGGGTATTGTGTTTTTTATTTGAATTTCTGCTTCATGGTTCTTGGCATATATGAATGCTTCTGATTTGTGTATATTCATTTTATAGTCCTAGCTATAGCAATCAGACAAGGGAGGGGTATTAAGGGCATCCACGTGGGGGCAGACGAGATCAAACTCTCGCTCTTCACTGATGATATGATATTATACCTAGAAAACCCCATAGATTCATCCAAGAAACTGCTAGATTTAATTAATAAATTTGGTAAAGTCTCAAGAGCTAGTTTTTTTTTTAATTTTAAGTTTTATAATTTTATAATTATAAAAATCAAAATACAAAGGAAAACAAATGAGCAAACTCATTTATTAAATAAACCAGCAAACTTTCTCTCTTCTCTGTCCCCTTCCCCTTCCTTATTTCCTCCCCTGGAATTTTATTCTCCATCAGTAACTCTTGAGAAATTTGGTAAGACTCATTTTAATTGTATTTTATTTCTACCTAAATCTTTATGCTAGCAGCTGCAAATTCTGTAATTATCAATTCTGCCATATGAAGTACCTAACACTGCTTTATAAATATATATGTAGAGAGGTTATACTATATATGTGTGTGTGTATATTATATATTACATATATGTATGTATATATGTATATATATATACACACACACAGATGCCCTATAATCAAACTCAAGATTTAAATGTATGATTAAACTCAAGATTGTCCAGAATAAATTCATTCTCCTTACCCTCAAACTGGTTCTTTTTGTCACTTTTCCATTTATATTAATAGTGTCACAATATTACCTAAATATCCCCATAACTTCAATTTCTTCTTTTTGGATTCCTTATACTCACTGCCTACATATTGGTGTTATCCCAGATTTGTTTTCATCACCTAGTTTCCATGCACCATGTTCTCTGATACCCTTCACTTGCCCATAAAAGCAATTTCAAGCTCTGTTTCTTAAAAATCAGTGGTTTCTATGAATTCAGCCCTACTCTCTCTCTCTAATCTTATTTCCTGTTACTTCCTGGTGCAAAGTCTCTGGTCTAGCCAGTCTTCATTTTTCACTTTCCTTTTCTGTCTTTGCCACCTCTTAATCATCTATCATTAGTAAATGTCATGTGAAATTTTAGGTTTGTTGTCAAATTTAGGAAAACTCATATCAAGTTCCTTGTGTGAGCTGTAAGATTTGAAAGAATTTTCTATAGACTAATTTTTGGCTACATATATTTTAAATCTTGTTTGTTGTATATTATGCATATACCCCTAAGGTTGAAATAATATGCATTTGCAATATGGCCTGCAGCCCAGTGCATACTATGTCAAAATGATGCTGAGTTGCATCAGGGTAGTAGTACTTTTCCTGGGAGCCATTTCTATACCTGAAGACTATCAGTAACCTACACTCAGTAGTGACCGTGAACCACCTAAATATATCTCACGAAATCCAAACTAAATGTGCTTCATCTCAATTTCCCCTTCCCCAGATCCCTGAAGTACCTGTACACAATAATGTCACCAAACTAGAGGAAATTTTGAATGGAAAAAGGAGTTTTAAATGATTGTGGTTAAAATCATTTAATTTCACAAACTTTGTAAAAATATCTGAACATATTAACATACTATTAAGGTCCCTTTCTGGGCCACGGAACCAATGCAAGTGAAGGGCCCTGAAGCTTAAACTTTATTACCTTCATAATAAATCTGCCTTGGACCCCAGAACAGTGTCTAGCACATCTTAAGGGTAAGACAGAAAGAGGGCAAGTACAGATTAATAAATGTAGCAAAGCCAACATTAGAAACATTGCCTAAACAGTTTATTGGAAAATAAGCAGAAATTGGAATAGCTATCATTAAGTTCATTCTACTAAGTATTATTAATACTATCAATAATTAATATACCAACAAAGTTGTATATTTCTAAGCTTAGATAAAGAGCAAGTACAAATGCTCACAAAGACTTTTTAGCCTGAGTCTGTCTAGACATGGCTTGTGCTTTCAGGAGTTATAGATAGAGGTCATATGTGTGATGCTTGACTTAAAAGATAAGCTGATAAAGAAAAATTAAAAATGTAAAACAGATAAAGATTCATGTAAATGTATTTACCTTATATTTTCTTTATAGACTTTGCTTCTTTGTATGCTAAAATACGATTTTAATTTACTAATTCAGTTTTTAATTATATATTATATAAGTTTGGATATATTTTTGTGTTTTTTCAACATTAAGCCTATACAAAGTATACCAGAGATGATCTTTTCCCCTTTTTTGTATTCCTTTCTTCCACTATTGTTGTATTGGCCTTTGCCTACTGAGAGAAATATCTCTTGGACCTACCCTCTATACTCTAGACTTGTCCCAGCCCTGTTTCCTATGTTAAACTTGTTCCTTTAAAGTCCAACTCTCTGATGAAGAACTAGAAAAGTAATTTATGTAAATATGAAAATGGGTTTCTGTGATACCTCACAGAAACAATATGAAATTAGTTAACATGCTTTGTCTGGAAATCACTTATTGAAATGAGAAGATATTATTTTTAATTTTAAGTCTAAACATTGATAAAAAAACTCTATTATATTAAAGTATTATTTACTTAGAACCTTTCAATATGTGTATGTGTATATTTCAAGCATACTTGTGAAATTCATGCATTGTAACTCTTAAAAACTGCAGTAAAACCTAATATAATAGAACCATAGTTCAACCAAACATAATGGTTATATTTGACTGAGCAAGAATAATCATGGCCTCATACAGAATAATCAATATATGTACTCCCTATTTATAGGTTTTGATATATAGCAGCATTGTTAGATATTTAAAATTGTTATTACTAGTTGCGTTTGTTTGTAAAAACTATATTTTCCCCAAAATGGCTATATTAGGTCAGTAAATATGAAATGTCCGATTTCAAATCAAAAGTTTATTTTATTATATCTCAAACAAGGAGTACAATTAATCAAAGTATGTTCCTAAACTATTGACACAGTTTTGCCAACTTAACGGTAGCTTGCTTATGCCAGCAGCAAAGAAGCCTGGAGAATGAGTGGCAATGAAATTGCAAAAGGTGTTTTCCACAGCTTGTTGAGAATTGAATATTTTTCCTTCCAAGGCTTAGAAGAAGTGGTAGTCAGTTGGTGAAGGTCTGGTGAATATGATGGATGACAGAGAGTTTCCAAGTGTAGCTTCTGTAGTTTGAGCAATATTATTTGTTGTGACATGTGATCTTACAAGAGGATTGGCTTATCTCTATTGACCAATATCAGCTGCTTAATCACAATGGCATTCTCGTCATTTCATCCAATTGGTTGCAGTAGACATCCACTGTAATCGATGACCAAGTTTCATGAAGCTGTAGTGAATAATACCAGCGCTGGACCACCAAACAGACACTATCAGCTTTTATTTTTAATGAATATTTGGTTTTGGACTGTGTTTCAGCACTTTATCTTGATCCAACCATTGTCCCGAATGCCTGCAATTGTCAAAAAAAAATCCATTATTCATCATATGTAACAATATGGTATAGAAATTGTTCGCCTTTGTATCATGACAGCAAAGAAAGGAAAGCTTCAAGACAATTATCTTCTGACGATCATTTAATTCATGAAGAACCCATCTATACAGCTTCCTTATCTTGCCCATTTGTTTCAAATGGTCCAGTATTGTTGGAATAGTATTGTCAAACCTTACTGCTAATCCATGTGTAGGTTGAGATAGATTCACTTCCACTACAGCTTTCAGCTCATCATTATCCATCTTGTTCTCCAATCACCCACATGGCTCATTTTCAAAATTAAAATCACCAGAATGGAACTTCTCAAACCATCAATGTACTATGCTTTCATTAGCCACACCCTTCCCAAAAACTTCTTGATATTTTGAGCTGTCTATGCTGCATTGGTTCCACGATGGAACTCATATTTAAAAATAACATGAATTTTTGACTTATCCATGGTTTCACAAAAATTGTTCTAAAAAAATAATCACAAGCCAAAATGGGCATTTGAAAGAATGAGGATGCACAATAAAAAAAAGTGTCAAAGTGAAATGTCATAGATAGCAACTGTCAAACTTAGTGCTTAAGGAAATCAGACATTCCATAAGATGTTAATAACCTAATAATTTCACTTGAAACAACTGGTTGTAGAGTTTGGAATCTGTCTAAATCCTTAAAAGCCAGGCTAACACATAAAGGAAGCTATTAAGATTTTTAGATATCTTTAATTTATTGAAGAACAATGAAATTCTCTCCAGGTACTATCAAAAACAAATGAAATATCACTTACTCTTTTATCATATAGACTTTTGCCAGAATAGGACCTCTTATATGGATAGATGTGAAAATGTATTATTATTTTTTGTGAAAAGTCAATGAACTAGATATATAGTTCTATTCTTAACATAATGGAAATAGTAAGTAACTCTTTAAATATGTGCCTGACAAACATTGAAAAACTATTTGTCAATTACATACATCCTTACTTGAGAGTGTAGTCTTGAGGTATTTCACATCTTTTTTTTTAGATTAAGCCAAACACATAACAAAACAAAACCTTTCTGTTTCACATAAGAAAAGCCTGAAATGGAAGAAATAATCTTGAACGGTGGAAATACAAATTGAAAGTAAAGAAAATTTCTTTTCAAATGAATAGGAAAGGTTATAACTTTTAATTAAGACTGAATTTTCAAAAGCATAGTGTTACATGTAAGTATGAAACGTACCTTAAATTGTTTCTGCTTAACTTTCAGTCATTCAGAACTATTCTTGCATTTTCTCATGGTCAGGAAAAATCAGAAGAAATAAAGTATCAGAATTATTTACTTCCCAATTTGATATTATTTCTTGCGAAGCCATAAGGTGTAGTTTTAGAAACAAAAACACAAACTATGTAAGTTTTAGATTCAGAAAGCTAGGGGTTTAGATTACAGCTCTGTCAATTTCTGCTTCAGTGACTTGGGATAGTTATTTATCTTCTTTTGGCTTCAGCATCATAAAAAAAAAAAAAAAAAAAAATCTAAGACAGCTCCCCCTGAGTGGTTCTTGGGAAGATTTCATGAAATTTATGTAAAGTGTTAAGCACATAAACCATGCTCAACAAGTTGTTTCAGTTCTTTTCTTTAAAAAAAAAAAATTATGATCAGAACACTTAATATATTTAACCTCTTAATAGACTGTTAAGTGTGCAATACGATATTATCTATAGGCACGATATTGCACAGGAGATCTCTAGAACTTATGTATCTTTCTTTTATTTCAGAATATTATGGGGGTGCAAACATTTTGATTACATATAATGCCTTTGCCTGGCCCAAGCCAGGGCTACAAGTGTGCCCTTCCCCCATTCAGTGTACTCCGCCTCAATTAGTTTTGAGTTTACCCACACCCACCACCTACCTCACACCTGACCAGCACCCAATGAATACTACCTCCATGTGAGCACATTAGTGTTGATCAGTTAGTACCAATTCGATGGGGAGTACATGTGGAGCACATGTGGAGCTTGTTTTTCCATTCTTGTGATACCTCACTTCGAAGGATGGGCTCACGCTCTATCCAGGATAACATAAAATATGCTAGTTCACCATTGTCTTTTGTAGTTGAGCAGTATTCCATGGTATACATATACCACATTTTACTAATCCACTCACGTATTGGTGGGCACTTGAGTTGTTTCCACATCTTTGCATTTGTGAGTTGTGCGGCTATAAACATTTGAGTGCAAATGTCTTTATTATAGGATGTATTTTTTTTTCCTTTGAGTGGATGCCTAGTAGTGGGATTGCTAGATCAAATGGTATTTCTATTTTTAGTTCTTTGAGATACCTCCAAATTACTTTCCACAGCAGTTATACTAATTTGCAGTCCCACCAGCAGTGTAGGAGTGTGCCTATCTCTCCATAGCCACACCAGTATTTGTTGTTTTGAGACTTTTTGATAAAGGTCATTCTCATTGGAGTTAGATGATATCTCATTGTAGTTTTGATTTGTATTTCCTTAAAGACAAGAGATGTTGAGCACTTTTTTATGTTTGCTGGCCATTCTGTATTCTTTTGAAAAGTTTCAATACCTGTCCTTTGCCCACTTTTTGATGGGTTTGTTTGATTTTTTCTTGTTAATTTTCTTAAGTTCTATATAGATTCTTGTTATCAGCCCTTTATTGGATGTATACCATGCAAATATTTTCTCCCATTCTGTAGGTTGTTCATTCTAATGGTAGTTCCCTTGACTATGCAGAAGCTTTTTAATTTGATCAGGTCCCATTTAATTTTTGTTGCTGCTGTGATTGCTTTGGGGTTCTTCTTCATAAATTCTTTGCCTAGGCTGATGTCTACAAGAGTTTTCTCAACATTTTCTTCTAAAATTCTTATAGTTTCATGCCATAGGTTTAAGTCTGTTATCCATCATGAGTTGATTTTTGTAAAAGGTGAGATGTGGGAATCCAGTTTCAATCTTTTGCATGTGGTTATCCAGTTTTCTCAGCACCATTTATTGACTAGGGATTCTTTTCCCCAATGTATATTTTTGTCTGCTTTGTCAAAGATCAGATGGATATAGGAGGATGGTTTTATATCTGTGTTCTCAGTCCTGTTCCAGTGAGCTATGTCTCTGTTCTTGTGCTAATACTATTCTGTTTGGGTTACTATAGCTTTGTAGTAAAGCTTGAAGTCTGGTAGATGGATGCCCAGGATGTAACTACCTTTCCCTTACAGTTCCTATCTCTGTTTCTGTATTAGTTTTTTCCTTGGTTCTATCTAATATTTTATGATTACTTATTCTATCTGATATAATTATTTAACATATAAAGTCTATCTCTACCATAGAAAGTAAGTTCTATGAAGGCAGAAATTTTTGTCTTTTTTATTCACTATTATATTTCCTGTGTCTAAAACAAAGCCTAAAACACATAGTAGGCACTCAATACTATAAATACTTGTTAATTGAATGTCTTCAGGCTATCGTGGGGAAAGCTGGTTATTTGGAAAGCTAGAGTAAAGTAAATTTCTAGCCAGTGAAACCTCCTTTTCTAATTAGGAAAGTCCTAATTAACTATGTGAATTATTTACTGTAAACTAAATTAATATCTTATTATAGAAACCCTTAAGTTTAATCTTACTTTGTTCCAAAGTGTATCTCTGAAATAGTAGCAGCTTGTAATTTAGATTTACTTAAAAGTGTTTTTTTTTTTCCAGGTAGGAAAGATAAAAAGTAGAATCATAAAAAATAATAATACACTTTTGGGAAAACTTAAACCTTGAATAAACCTAATGAACAGAATATAATAAAAGCATTTTTATACTACAAATGAGTAGTAACACAGCAGCTATTTTGGCAAGGGCAACTTATTGAGAATTCATTTTGATGCCAACAGCTTATATGCAACAGCTATGAGTAAAACAGTTTCCAAAATGTGGATTTCTTCTCTTTTTAGCCTACTACTGGCCATCTCTAAATCAAAGGTGCAAAATATTTATACTTAGAAAAGTCTTTTCATGGCAGGTAGTTATAAAAAGGTTTTATAGTATAGCAGGATCAATCCTAGATTAGTTCCAGTTAAAGCATTCTTCATAGCTTTTGGCGTTTTGAGGGAGATGTTCTTTTATACACTTGACCGTTAGAACGAAGCATCTAAACCTCTGCTCCCCTGTCCTCTTCAGTTAACCTTACAGTAGGGGTCTGCAACCTATGGTGAGTTGTATAATTATTTCATTATATATTATAATGTAATAATAATAGAAATAAAGTAAACAATAAATGTAATATGCTTGAATCATCCCCAAACCATCCTCTTCCCCCACACCTGGTCCGTGAAAAAATTGTCTTCCATGGAAAGGGTCCCTGGTGCCAAAAAGGTTGGAAACTGCTGCCTTAGAGGATATTGATAGGTTTCTTAGTTTTAAGGTGAATTTATAAACACAACTGAGATGTTAGATCATTCAAAGGTATTTTTTTGAATTTGATAAATTTTAAGTAATTTAAATTATTTACTTAAGTACTTAATTACATACTTAGGTATTTTTTAAATGATTATATTTTTATGCTACCTTTCCCTTTTCAAGTTTCTGTCACATGTATACTCTTGAGTTATATCAGCCTGAGTTAACACACTTTCTGCATGATGTCAAAGGACAAATGAAAGAAAAGGCTATTAGGGCACTACTTAGGGAAGAAGAGCTTGGAAATGTTCAAAGGTCAATATAACCCAAGTTCTTGCCTAGGCTTTAAGTATATTGTCCTCCAAGACTGGTGAATATCCCCCATAGGTAATAATCTGGCATGGATATTCAACCTTGGAGAATCCAGGTAAGTTAAACTCCTTTTTGCTATAAAGATGCATAAGCCTGCCAAAGAGCTGAAGGTAGTCATTTTATCTTTTTTATATAATTAAAATTGTTAACATGAACTCTAGATATTGAAATTTCATGAAATTTATTCTGAGTGTTCAATTTCAGAAGAAAGAAAAAGCATTTTCTAGCAAATGAGCACATGAAATAAGAAAATGAAATCAGATGGTGTGATTATTCTTTCAGCTGAAGTTATTTTAGCTAATAAAAATTACACATTTTTAAAAATTTTCTTTTTAAAAAAAATTTTAGGGGGACTGTATTACTGTATAATGAAAGAATCCTAGATTAGAAATCAGAAAACCTCACTTCTAAACTCTAAACTAACTTGCTATGTGACCTGGCTTAAGTCTTATAATTTTTCTGGGTCTTATTTTTTACTAATATAATGAGACAAGTTGATGTCTAGATTCCTCTCAGACCTAACATTGTATGATTCTAAGTTATTGCAACAGATGAAATCATAAATCTATTAATTTATATACATTGGCACAATATTATAGCACTTGGTATAAATTATTGTAATAGAAAGCTTTCATTGCCCATATATGCTTTAGAAAATATTTCATGCGCCAATGATATGAAATTGTTTTTATAGGTACATTCCTCTCATTGAAAGGAGCTGTACTAACATTCTCCTGTATGGACCGAACTGGTGGATTAATGCAACCTCCATATGAAGTTTGGAGGGATCCAAACAATATAGATGAAAATGAAAAATCTTGGAGAAGAAAAGTGGTCATGAACTCATCCTCTGCATCCCAGGAAGTAGGATATCATCAGTATACAGTAATCTGCTCAGAAAAACAAGCCAAAGTCTTTTCACTGCCTTCTCAGACTTGCCTTTATGTTCATAACATCACCGAGACATCTTTTATTCTACAAGCAGATGTGGTGGTCATGTGTAACAGTGCTTGCTTGGCATGCTTTTGTGCTAATGGACATATCATGATAATGAGGTACTTCTCTTCTTTATAAATTACTTGATAAAACAATGCCAGCAAGGTACAATTCTGAAAAGTACATGTGTAATGTGCAAGATGTTATCAATAAGCAACCTGAGATCATTGTTTTATTATGCTTGTGGATGTTTTAGTGTTCAATTTAATAAGAGTTTTGGGTTGTTGCTAAAAATGGTTGGCATTGTGAATGAAATATATATTCTAATTAACATCAAGGAATCTAAGGAAAGAATGATTTCTTGGTCATTCATATATTCATTCAACAAGCAATTATTAAGCATATGTTATCTCCCAGATGCTATACTAGGCCTGGGAAATAAAAGATGAATAAGGTAGAATGAAAAGAAGTTAACTGTTACTTTTACTATGTTTCATACTTCACCCAAGAATTTGACATACAGAATATTATTTGATCCTTACAGCTTCTCTAGGATATAGTAAAATAAAGTATTATTTTTGTCCTCTATTTTACACATGTTAATAAATTAAAGTTACATAATTTGCCTGAGGTTGCAAATCTAGGAAAAATGAGGCTAACACTGAACAGTACACTAAAAGTCATCAGACACTTTAAAAATAAGATATCAGCTAAGAGATTTCATTCTACTTTTAGTGAAATTAAATAAAATTTGTAAGCTGAAAAGCTATTACCTAATGAGTTTCATTAATTCAGCAAACAGTTAATGACCATAAACTATGAAGAAGTATCTCACCTGGTTCCAAAGATCATTGAGGTAGTTCAGCATTATGCTAGGCTTGGGAAGGATATAAAAATTAGTAAATCATGGTCCTAACCCTTAAGAAGTTTACTTCCTAATTGTTGAGATAAAACAGGTTCACAAGTAATTATAACACAAAGAAAATATAAATTTCAACAGAGGAAATATAGGATTGAATTTTCTAGTCACAAACTAATTCCTTGGACTTCAAAGTCACAGGATAGTTGAACATGTATTAAAAAGAAGAGTTGCTGGGAAGAAAGTAACCTGGAGAGATAGATTAAAGCAATTTGTTCAAGACCTTGAATGTCAAGCTAAAAGTCTGGCATTACCCAATTAATAGGAAATCGGATTTTAAACCAGATAATTAACTTTATCTAGGTATGCCTTAAGAAATAATATGGAGGGTGAGTTGGGATAGGCTTTTGAACTAAAGTGGTAGCTATATAGAAAGCAAGGAGGGAACAGGTATGAGGGATAATGGAGGGAAACTTACTAAATACAAAGCTGATTGGTTATGAATGGTAATGGAGATTGTTAAATTTGGGGATTAGAAGAGAACTGAAAGGTTAAAAAAACTTTTTGGGAACCTGAATAACAGTAATACCATTAACATACAGCAAAGTCAGAAATATGTGGAAAAGCTGATAATGAGAAATTTGGGAAGAAACTAAGAATGTATATTTGAAATTTGAGGTGCTTATAAGTCATCCAGAAAGTTTAGCAAGCAATTTAAGATCTGGGCTCTTAAACAAATATAGGTAGCAGATCCAGCTTGGAAGTTGTCTATGTAAATACATTAATAAAAGTTATGACAATGAATGAGATCATCAAAAAAGATACTATAAAAAGAAATGAGAAATAGATTGAGCTGAGGATAGAAGCCTGCAGTATCTCTACATTTATATAGTGAAAGAAAGAAGAGGATCCAACATAGGAGACTGAAGAGTCATTAGAAAGATAGGGAAAGGACCAGAATGGATTAACTTCATGAAAGAAAAAGGAGAGCAGAATATCAGAACAAAGGAGGTGGTCAATAGGTAGTAAAATATAGCAGAGTATATATTTGAGTATAAGAAAAAAACACTAGATCTTGCAACTAGTAGGATATTAATGATCTGTGAGAAATCAAATCTTAGTAGCATAGTGGAGGCAAAAGCTAATTTTGAAGGGGACAAGAATAGAAGCAGTGGTATGGACAGGGGTTGGCAAACTATAACCCATAGACCAAATCTACTCACATGTCCCCATCTGATTTTGTACAGCCTGCAAGCTAAGAATGGTTATTATTTTTTTATATAGTTGAAAAAAATCAGAGAAGAAGAATATTCATGATATTTTAAAATTGTATTAAATTCAAATTTCAGTGTCCATAAATAAAATTTTTTTGGAGCATAGCCACACCCATTTGTCTATACATGGACTGTGGCTGCTTTTCTACTACAAGGTAGAATTGAATAAGTTGCAAAAGAGGCTATCTGGCTTATGAAGCCTAAAGTATTTTCTATCTGGTCCTTTACCCTTGTATAGATTATTCTCTAGGAATTTTTATGGTAAAAAGAGAGATGAGAGACAAGAAAGTAGTTCCAGAGTGAAACTAGGTTTTGAGAGTGATTTGTTTTTATTGTATTTTTTAGTTGTTGTTGTTTTGATAGGGGAGACAAAAGCAGATTTTGTCAAAAGCAGAAGGAGAAAGTTTTGAAAAAATAAAAGCAATTCCTTTATGGTTTGTTCATTCTCTCATATATTTCTGATTCTTTCTCTTTATCTGGTTTTCCCTTTCTCAAACTATTTTTAGAAATTTCCAATAAGATCATTTCAGTCTTGTTTGAAAATGATTTAACTCCTAGACATTTCTTAGTTTTCAAAACAAAAATGTATATTTGAAAAAAAAGGTGTATCTCACACATACACCTCCCCCTCCCCTAAGCTAGCATTTAGTCACTCAAAATTTGTTTTACATTATTAAACTCTTATGCCACAACTGGAATTTCAGCTTGTTAGTGATTATTTACCCTGTGTTTCCAAAATGTTAATGGTTTTGATTTCTCAAGTGGTATTATGTATACCCCCCAATTAACTTCTATTTAAATGAGTATGTACTACCATTTACATTTATGCAGAGAGATTTCTTGAGAAATGAAAACATGAGATTTTTAAAAACAACAAGAGTCATTAAGACAGTAATCTGTTTCTCTTTGTCCTTTGTAAAAGCTGCTTTACTTGATAATGGTTACTTTGATATTATGTCATAGTAGAAGCTCTTCCTATATTCCTGAGGATCTGCAGAAATATTTGAAAAGGAAATGTTTGTACATGATTTTAGTAATCCATATACAAAGTGTGGATAGGAAATAATGATATGTACTGTGCTGTGTGTCTTGAAGAAAGGAATCCTACAAATTAGCATGCCCCTGGCCTTGTTCATTTTCCCATGCTAGGTATATTCCTAGGATCTTTGCAGACCCTATCAAAATACCACTGTCCTGAGCCCAGTCTTCTCAAGTCCTGGTTTTCTGATAGATAACAGGTAGCTAAAGATTGCTTAGGTCCTAAGTACCCAGACCTAAAAAAGCACTTTTGAGAGTAGAGAAGGCTGCAAGAGGCTTATCTGTATGTGAATTCTCAAATTGGTCTATAACGGCCATTTTTTGTGAGAACTACTTTTAGTTATCTGACTCAACTTCTTTACTGACGTGTCCTGCAAAAAAGAGAATCTTTTTTTTTCTGGCATTAGAAGCAATTGATTCCTAGCATGTAACAATTTACTTGCTCTTTCCCTTTTCCTACCTGAAGTGATTATACCTTTTTTCTTTTCTTTTCTTGGCTTACTTTTATTATACAACATAGATAATGTGTAGCTGATCAGAAATGTCAGTTGAAACCTCTTCCTCAACTCTACCCATTAATTTGACTGAATATATCATGGAAGACAATTGAAATGGGTTTGTTTTGGAATAATATCTTAAGGAGTTTACTTCCCTGAAGTGCTATAACAGATAATATTTTATATCTTTTTTAGATAGTAGACAATTCTTTATTCATAGCAGGTCTTTAGAATCCAGTGTGTAATTTATACTTATAGCACATCTCAATTCATAATAGCCGAATATTAACTGCTCAGTAGCCACATGTGGTTAGTGGCTTCCGTATTGGTCAACACAGTGCTGGAACTTCATGAAAAGCTTATTCCGATAGTACAAATTTCAGGTCCCATTTTATATGGCAAACTTTTAGAGCTCAAAGTATAGTTATAAATTACTTTGGTAAGAGAAATCAGTACGTTTTTTCCCCCAAGATACTGGTTTTATGATCTGGGATAATTTGAAATCATTGTGCACACTTAGAATCAGTAGAATGGTCTCAGAACTTGAAATTTAATTACAAGTTTATCTTTTTCCTTTTGGTATTAGAGGTGTGATTAAAAAGCAATGAGACTGGCTTCCTTCAGTGGTTTGTAAAACTCGTCCTAACAACAGTATCCAAAGAGACATTCTGATGAATATTTTAGCAAAATTATTAGCTACAACATTAGAATAAGCATATAGCCATGGGGTAAGACACTTCAGATGTGTGATATTCATTTAGATGTGCAAATTATGATCCATTATTTATAATTTCTTTTCATTCCCTTACAGCCTGGGCCGTGTTTATTCATTAATCATGCCTTTAATGCAGTTGTCCTAAGTTATAGATAATTTTCATTTCCTGTGTCTAGAGTGAATAAAGGAGTGGGGATCAAAGCCACTCAATTCCTGGGAACAGTGAAGTGGACCCACCCCACATCTCTGTCAGTGCATGACCTCCTCAGACTTAGGAGTTCTGCCTGAAAGAGATGCCATAGACCAAGTATGCACTCAGACACTTTCTAGCTATGATGTTTCTGACAAAACCAAAGGCAATAATATTGTAGATACCTCTGAAATGCTGTAAAAACTGCCCCTGAAATTTCTGGCAACTGCATTTAATCCTTCAAAGACATTTGCTAAGCATCTTCAAGGATTATGATAGAAAAACTGTGCCCATGATTTTTTGTGTATATGATTTTATGTAGAAACCTAGTTTATTACCACTGAAACTTCAAGAGGATAAAAGGAAACAACCATAATGAGATGGTATTAGAATTACTATTTTGATATAAGGATCTGCTTTTAACAGCAAATGTGGCTTTACTTTTTCCATTCAGCCTACCTAGTCTTCGCCCAATGTTGGATGTTAATTATTTGCCACTGACAGACATGAGGATAGCACGAACATTTTGTTTTACCAATGAAGGACAGGCGTTATACCTCGTCTCTCCTACCGAAATTCAGCGGTTAACATACAGCCAAGAAATGTGTGATAATCTACAGGTAGGTCAGGAAGTACATTTCCTCTGGACATGGTTGTTAGAATAAGAGATATCTAAAAGCTAAAATATTATTAGGTCAGATAATAAATATGACCTCCCTACAACATGTTTTAAATATATGTTCTTCATTGTGACCCTACTGACTTCTAGATGGCTTTAGATATACAAAGAAATAATAAGAGGGATTAAATGTGAAGATCATTCATATTCTTAATCTTTTTATTTGTTTTTACCCATGGAGGATCTTCTGAAAGATTATAAACTCTCCCCCCAGGTGGGAAATACGTACGTACACACAAAAATTTTGCATACAGTCCAGGGAGTTCATGGACTTCTCTGAAAAAAACTTAATTTTGACTAAATGCCACACAAAATAAATATATATCCTATAGGTGAGAACTGAGCATTTGTCTTTCATAGAAGTAGTAAGCATAGCCTAGAAACAGGATAGATATAAAAGTCTATCTATCTAACCTTGGTAAGTAAGAATGGTCACATTCTTTTAAAAGCTCATCTTAGAGATTTAATGGGTTCAACACCCTCATTTTACAAATAAGAAAACTAAAACACATTCATTATAATATAAAGGTTAAGAGTGTAGGCTCTGAACTATTTGAGTTGTATTTTGGCTCCCCCATTTCTGTGACTTTGGGTGTTTTACTCACCTGCGTGCTCTACCTTATCAGAATTGAGTAAGAAATTCATATAAAGCACTGAGCATAGTACCTGGAATATAGTAAGTTTTTAAAGGCAAATAATAAATATCATTATCATTATTCTACAAATATTTATTGAGTTTTTATTATATGCCTGGTACTTGGCTAGACTCTAGGAACACAATAAAAAACAAGATACAAGTCCCTACCTGCTAGTGAGGAGAGATAAGTAAACAGACAACCACAGCACTCTGTGGAAACTGCCATGTATGCTGTGCTGGTGCTGGGAGGTGTATAGTAAGGCATCTGGGTTGATGGAGCAGGAGGGAGGTGGTAGTTAGAGAAGGATTATGGGCACAACCGACTTCTGAAGGCTAGGGATGAAAAAGGTGAAGACAGTCTAGATAGGCGTCCTCAAACTACGGCCCGCGGGCCACATGCAGGTGTTTTTACCTGTTTGTTTTTTTACTTCAAAATAAGATATGTGCAGTGTGTGTAGAAATTTGTTCATAGTTTTTGTTAAACTATAGTCTGGCCCTCCAACAGTCTGAGGGACAGTGAACTGGCCCCCTATTTAAAAAATTTGAGGACCCCTGGTAGACAGAAGTAGTGGCATGTGAAAGCTTCAGGGTTAAGGAAACTGCCAAGAAAGTGCAGAATCTGGAAGTGAAAAGAGTGGAGGTATGGTGCTGGAGGATTCTCAAGAGCAGATCTTGAAGCCCCTTATAAGCTCCTTTGGGGATCTAACATTTATCCTAAGGGCAGTAGGAAGTCATTGAAAAGTTTTAGCAGATTTGTTTATTAAAACAAATATTCTGGGGGGGGGGTGCAGGTGCGGTGGCTCACGCCTGTAATCCTAACACTCTGGGAGGCCAAGGCGGGCAGATCACTCAAGGTCAGGAGTTCGAAACCAGCCTCAGCAAGAGTGAGACCTCGTCTCTACTAAAAATAGAAACAAATTAATTGGCCAACTAAAATATATAGAAAAAACTAGCCAGGCACGGTGGCGCATGCCTGTAGTCCCAGCTACTCGGGAGGCTGAGGCAGGAGGATCGCTTGAGCTCAGGAGTTTGAGGTTGCTGTGAGCTAGGCTGACATCACAGCACTCTACCCTGAGCAACAGAGTGAGACTCTGTCTCAAAAAAAAAAAAGAAAAAAGAAAAGAAAAAAACCCACAAATATTCTGGTTATAGTATGGCAGCTGGTTTTGAGGAAGCAAAACTGAAGGTAGGGAAAACAATTAGAAGGCTTTTTGAAATAATTAAGGCCAAAATTTACAGTGTCTTAAAATAAGCCAATAGTGAAGATGGAGAAAAGTTAAAAGATCCAATAGCTATAAAGTGTAATCACTTGGATTTGAGGATTATTTAATATAAAAGTGAGAGGAAGGAATTATTAGTTATTTCTGGGCTTCTGGCTTGGGGAACCAAAGAGAGAGTGCTGCTATTTCCAAAGAGAACGGCTTCAGGAGGAAGAACACAGGTCTAGTACATAGAGGTAAGGGGAGTTGATGAAGTTAAAGTCATACAGGAAGTTCATAGACAAACTGATATGAGGTTACAAATCTCCTGACTGTTGATCTAAGTTCCTTCCCCCACACTGATGTTTCTGAAAATTTGTTCTGCTTTAGAAATACCTGGAAAACAAGGTCTGATACAGACAACCAGAGCACATCTATGTAGATTCTGATTTAGTATGTGTGGAATACAGCCTGAAAATACACATTTTCTTCTTTTAAATTATTTGTTGTAGTGATGTAGTCTTGCTATGTGTTGTGCAGTCTGGTCTCAAACATCTGGCCTTAAGTGATCCTCCAGGCTTGGCCTCCTATAGTGCTAGGATTACAGGCATGAGCCACTGCACCCAGCCTTGCATTTCTAACAAGATATTTCTCCAGTCATTCTAAGGCTCTCAAAATAATAAGAACAATTGTACCTAACCATATAGTAGCTGCCTATTTTGACTCATTTAATTTACCTTGAGCCATTTCATTAACTTTGAACTTGGTATAAAAATAGATCCAACCATCTTCTACATACTACCAATGGCTTCCTATATCATACAAACCACATTTGATTCAGGGAAGGGAACCAGGATAGGAAAGAGGCTGTGGTAATTGAGAAAGGATCAGAAGTGTAGGTTGGTAATTATTGATCATAGGTGGAAATTAATCCTAAGGTGAATATATTAGCTTCCCATGCTTTCTAATAATGAAAGGGAGAAGAGTAGAGGACAGAAAAAAAGAGAAATTTTAGGATGTTAGTTACTAGAGACGGGGAGGAAAAGCAGATGAAGAAAAATGCCAGAGACAGAACTGTGAGCAAAGTAAAAATCATCAGGAAAATATATGGAAAACAGACTTTTTCTCATGAGGTGTTCTAACATACAGTGTTACCCTTCTATTTATTAATTTGTTTTTTAGTTTCTCTAATGCTTTTTTCTTTGAATTTTGTACAGGACATGCTGGGAGATTTGTTTACTCCCATAGAGACACCAGAAGCTCAAAATAGAGGATTTCTCAAGGGACTGTTTGGTGGAAGTGGACAAACATTTGACAGAGAGGAGCTCTGTGAGTAAACTCCTGATTATAAAAATATATCTCAAAATAGGCCTGTTTTTCTCTGTGTATGTGTGTGTAACAATGTAATATGTGATCTCAAGCTCTTGGAGTAGGTTATTTTTTACTTTTATCTTAAAATTTGAATCTTTCCTTGAGTACCATAAAAATTATTTCTGTTTACCAAGAATGAATAAAATTGGTCACTTCATATTGGGGAATAGTTTAACAAGAATGACATAGGTAATTTATACAAATAAGGAGCAAGCTAATAAATATCTCATTTGCAGGTAAACCATAGCTGCATGACAAGCTGAAGGTATTCAGTTATTAAAGTCTGGAAAAATTTTTTTAATCTGCCTGCCTTTAATCACAGCTAGGAAACCAATTCTTTATTCAGAATGCAAGGTTTACCAATGCTACAAAATAAATTTAACAATCTACCAGTGAGACTTTGATAAACAATAATTGAAAAGTAATAAGAAGATACTAGGGAACAATTTTTAGAGAAAAGATAAGAATATATTTTCCAGAATATCTCACCATCATTTGGTCTTGCAGATCAAAACTCTTTCTCTTGAATGCTTAACTCTGCAAAAAGATCTAGGTGCTTTTTGTCTTTATACCATGGATATTATTTGGCCATGAAATGGAATGAAGTTCTGATACATGCTACTACGTGGATGAACCTTGAAAACATCCTAAGTGAAAGATGCCAGACAAAAAAAGGCCACATATTATATAATTCCATTTATATTAACTTTCCAGAATAGGTTAATTCAGAGAGACTGAAAATAGATCAATGATTGCCTGGGGCTGGGATAAGGAGGGAATAGAGAGTAACTGCTAATGGGTATGAGATTTCTTTTGGGGGTAATGAACATTTTCTAAAATCAGATAGTGGTAATGGTTGCAAAAATTTGTGAATACACTAAAAACTAGTGAATTGTACACTTAAAAGGATAAATTTCATGGCATGTGAATTATATACAGCTCTTATTTTTTGTAAAAAAAAAAAAATCTAGATTCCATCTGCTCTTACTTAGAAAGAAATCTAGATTCCATCCCATTGTTACATCCTTGGGAATGCTCACTAAATTTCTGCCAAGATAGCTATTTTTCAATAAAAATGTTTTACTTCATTGAAATTGAATAAAACTGAGCTTTGTAAGTGACTGAGAATTTTGTTAGCCTTTTATAAGTCACAAAATTTTAACATGTGTATATTAGTGTCCATCATTCATATATTCATATACCCCATTCTCTAGTATTTAGGGGAGTGGGGAGAGAAAGAAAAACATCCAGAGGCCTACAAAGGCTGATCAATTGAGATGAACAAAGAAAATTGGGATAAATACCTGGGCAGAAATTTAAGCAAATGGTCAGGCCTAAGATTAGAACAGACACTAATATGGATTAGATATGAGGTCACATGCATTTTAAATATTCCAATTCAGCCATGTCAATAAATGCAATTGTGCCATGTTGTGTGGAACATACACACACACAAAAGGCACATGGTAACAATCTCTCTCACTTTCTCTTTCTTAGGCATTTTTCTTGGGTAAGTGCTAATATCTCCAAATACATATATATGACAGGACCAAATATGTCTCCCTTTTTAGTAAGAATTATGACAGTAGAATATAATGCAAGTATTTAGTTTTGGTGACTATTTGAATTATTGAAAACATGTTTTAAATTGCTATGGCTTGAATTCCCAGTTGGGGAAGCTTCAGCAGGGAAAGCATCCAGCAGCCTTGCAAAACACATTCCCGGGCCAGGGAGTATAGAAGGGATGAAAGGTGCCGCTGGAGGCGTGATGGGAGAGCTGACCCGAGCACGGATTGCACTTGATGAGAGAGGACAAAGGCTAGGAGAGCTGGAAGAGAAAACTGCAGGCATGATGACCAGTGCAGAAGCATTTTCCAAACATGCACATGAGGTAAACCGCCTAAGTAAATATTGTCATCTTTATGCAGTAGTGATTGTAAACTTTTAGGTCCTGCAAGAAAGCTTAAACAGTGATGCCACATGAGTAATCCTGTGTGAGAGTCAGGGTAACTTGGATCTCTTATAAGTATTACTAATCCCCTAATATTTGGGAAATAAAAGGTTTTTTTTAAAATACTATAATATATTGATACTCCTTTACCTTAGGAGATAATTTAAAAAATTATTCATTGGTTCTGATACATTGAGTCTGTATTGTGCATCTGCTGCTTAAAAGATGTTTAGGTAGATGATGTGAGTCCCCCGGGAAGGTGTGCGGGGCAGTAGAGGCTGAGAGCCACACCCTCCGTTAATCTGAGTCATTAAAAATCATTTCCTGTCAGCTGAGTCTTTACAGCTTGATCAGGTTTTTGTTTTTGTTTTATAATTTTATTATAAGTTTTGAAATTTAGTTATGTATTAATTCAATATAGGCTTGATTTGAATAGCACTTCTGAAGATTTTTTTTACCATCTTATGGTGACTGTTTTTTTCTTTGCAGTTAATGCTGAAATATAAGGATAAGAAATGGTACCAATTCTAAACTTCTAAAGAAGCCGTGACTGCTTTGAAAAACCATTATTCAGGGAAACTAAATTTATTCCCAGCATCACTATTCAACTGCTAGAAGCCAGTTCCTTCTACAAAATGTTCCATTACAGTCAATCTGAAGTTATCATAAAGGAGACGTGTCAGAGACGCAGTACAACCAAAAGGCTGGAGCCCTGGTTAAAATCCCAAGATATGTCTGAATTTGCCTTTTCCCACGTGGAATGGAGCTACCATCTTGGCATGTCATTTGCTAAGGATTTACATTTAGGAACTATGGGGAGTCCTTTTAATTTGAAAATTCCTGTACAAACAAAAGCATTAATGCACTTAATGAAAAAAAATCTTTGCATGATAAATTAACATCTTAAGAGGAAAAGAAAAAAAGCATGTTGTGACAGAAGAGAAGAAGATTTATGGTAAACTATTTTTATAAATTGGGCCACACCTGAAAATATAAAAAATCTGCATTAGAAGATTGATCAGTGCATTTCAGATCTATTTGCCATACCCAACTGAAAAGGTAAACAAGAGCCCAAAGTTTTCTTCTCATCTGTAACTTTCAATATTCTAGGACATTATTGAATCTTATGGCAAGAGTCTGATGTTTTTCTCTCCCAATAATATTTTACATTATTCATAGTTCTCAGTCATAAGCAAGTATTGCCAGTATAGTAACTTATTTCCAACACAGTTATTTCCATTTCTATCACCTTCAGAATGGGTTGCTATTTTTAGCACAAACCATGCAGGATTGGGTCACCTGAAAGCATTTTTTAGCCTGGCTTGTACTCTGCAGGGGAGTTGATGATAGGTTTGGGGAAACTAGGCTACAGGAACAACCCAGCTTTGAGAACCGATTTCACAAAAAGTGAAATGTCACACACCCCAATTTCAGTTTCTAAAGTGATATATTTTTTAATTCCATTTGTATCCTTGTCTGTAAGTTACACAGTATATTACTGTTCAAACCCAGTGGGGTCTACAACCCAAAGGTGCTTTTGCAGCCTGACAGTCACAGACCAAACTGGTCATTCTCTTTAGTGTGATTCAGTAAAACCTCAGTTAATGTTTTTGGAAAGGGATTCTGATTTACATTTCTGATTAACAAGGGCTTTCATTAGAAAATACTTTTTGGTTCAATACTTATTGGAAATCTTTATAAAATGTAGTGATGCTTTTGCTATCTTGGCCTCAGTCATCATTTTGGACAAGAGAGTTTAATGATACAACATCAATAATTTTGTCCCTAATTGAGTCTAATAACATAAGCCACAGGATTATGTCAATAGATGCCAAACACCTATTCCTTATTTAAAAACTCGTTTTAAAATGGAATAAATTTTTATTTATTTTTATTTTTAACATGATAAAAGGTATCTATCATAACTTAGCAGAGAAGCACTAGAGGCAAAACAATATAAAGATACCTACAACCATTTAACATGATTCTGGAAGTCAAAAGTCATAGGAATGCATATATACGTATTCCAGGACCCATCCTCTAATATGTTGTTTCTTCAAAAAGAATCTTTTCTTAAATTATGGGTGTGGCTTATTGAATTTTGATTAATCAAGTTCTCATTGAATTTACATTCATATTCTTAAGAATTCACCATTTTCCTAAAGTCCAGGTTATTTTAATGGCCAAAATAGTACTTGGTTTTTGTAGATTTTGTTTGATATGGCGCTTCCTTGGCAATGTTCTCAGTAATTTTGAGAAGGAAAGGTAATTGAAAATGTATGCTAGGACAGCATTTTTCAGAGTCCTTGAATTCTCCTGATTACAAAAAAAAGTTTCTCCATGAGCCTCCCAGCCCAGACTCCTGTGAACCGCCTTACAGTAAGAACCTGGTTTGGTTCTTATAGTAACCAAGTAAAATATTAAATAGTAAAATATTAACCTTGGGACCAGGATCTGGAAAACACTGGCAGCCATATTGCAATGCACTATTTGTACTGAGTTTCAAGGAACCAGTATTCTGATTTTTGGACAAATACTTTATCATTTCTATATTTTAAAAACAACTAAAGAATGAAATATTAGTTTATTTTAGAAATAATGAGATGCAGTCCAAAGCAGCATTAAATTCAGTGAATATCTCTGAAGACTCTAACAAAATTTGATTTAACTGGTTCTGCATCAGGGTTTCTCAACAGTGGCAGAAAAGTCTTTGTTGTGGGGGACTGTCCTGTGTATCGTAAGATGTTAGCCACATCCCTGCATCTACCTACTAGATACCAATAGGAACCCCCTAGCAATGACAATCAAAGAAGGCTCCAGCCATTACCAAAACTGCTTTATAGCCACAATTCTATATCATTTAAAGAGACAGATTAAGTGTGAATATGTAATATATGTCTTATATAAAACTGTACATCATAAGTACACAGTGTCTCAGTAAAATAACTATACCCAAAATTACATGTGTGGTTCATATGCAATAAAATACAATTTTGGAGAAAGCTTATACGAATCAGTGAAAAATAACAACTACAGAACATTTGAAAGCATGCAGGGAAACCATCAAAAAGGACATAGCATTTCACAGTAGAAATGCTTAAAACTCTGGCTTCAATGAATAGATGAAAAGTGTAAAATTAGCACATCAATTGGAAGTAAACAGGTGCTTCTGAAATGCTTGAAAAGGTTCTTTTAAGTAGTTTAAATGTGTCTTTCAAAATTCTTTTTATGAGCCCTTTCTCAATGTAAGGGTAACTCATCTCACAAACTCCTGATTAGTGGAATCCAAATTAATGAGGTTTTACTGTATCAAACTTATTTTTATAATTCAAAGAGATAGCAATAACAAGAATCTAATGTGGATGTGATTTTTCTCTTTGAACATTTCTGTTCTGTTGCACTGACCTTAGCATAGACGCGCGCACACACACACGCACACACACACACACACTATCACCACGACCACCACCATTATCATCTTATCATCATCATCATCATATTTGCAAAATGAGTACTATTGATCCATGTAATATTTTGCATCTTCTCATCTTTACTCTCCTCGATCTTGGAACATAAGAAAAATACTCCTAGTAACTTGGACAATAATAGAGAAAATGACTCTGAGCCTTAGTTATCATCAAAATTACATTTTATCTGCTAAGTTGGCATCAGAAGATAACACTTGCAAACTAAAGTCTCAACAATTTGACCTTATCTCCCTATGACTCTCAAAAGATAACCCCTTTCTACTGTTCCAGCAGAAAATGGGCCTTACCGTTCTATTTATCGATCAGAAGCTATTTGTTTCCCTGGGACTAACAAGCGCAGTAATCCTTATCATGAAATCATTCATTAATCTTGGAGTTTGGAGGAAGGGATGATTGATTTATCATTTATTGTAATCCTCTACAAAAGCAGTACTACTGACTTTGCTTCCTATGCTTCATTGAGCTCCAGACCTAGTGCCCCAATCATCATCAGGGTCATTTTCTTACTGCAACTTTGGAAGGATGATGACACACTTGAATGAGATATTTTCTAATAATTCAGTCATAAAGACAATTTTTCAAATCTTTTGGAAGCGATTCTCAATAAATCAAGATCCAGGTCTCTATATCTCAAAATTTCTAAAGGCTCTTAAAGGAAAAAGTTTACTGTTGGAAGGCCTTTTTAGTGACCCAGGTATCCAGTTTTATCCATTATCTAATTAAGGGATCATCATGACTTTGAGAGAAAAAAGAGTAAGATTAGGCCTAATAATGGTTCAAGATTTAGATAGATCCTGTAAGATACTTGGCTATAAAATGTTCAGACAGAAGGGAAAAATGAAGCTGGTCTAGAAAAGTAAGCTAAAAATCCTCTCCCTGGCTTAGATCACTGGGGCAATGTGGGAGTGTATCCATGTGATTACAGCCTGGCCCCAAGGGAAAAAACAACACTATACCCTGACCACATTGGCTCAGAGAGGGCAATGCCAAAGAGTCAGGACATTTATATCAGGTCTTGCTCTTTGTGTCAGGAGAAATGTGGTAGCTTTCACAGCTTCTTTACCTCTGTCCTCTGTAACCAGTTCCATTTCTAGATGGGCACTATTTCACGTGTGCACTGGCCCAGGAGCCAGGAATACTTGCTGAGTACCTGGGCTGAGCAGTATCTTTAACATGTGACATCCCAGGAAGCATGGTTGTCAGCATAAGTTTAGTGAGTATATTTTCAGACAGCATAACCCTGCAAGGATAAAATACAAAATAGGTAAAGTCTGACTTGGGAACGGAAGAGGAAGTGCCAGTTTGGTGCAATGGGGTTGTGGTGAGGAGGGACATGGGAGCCAGAGTAAAGTGGAAGAGGCTTCAGTGAGGGGTCAGAAGCACAGATGGAGCCTTTATTTATACATTTATCTAAAGGAGTGAGTCTCAACCTTGGCTGTATATAAGCATCACCTCAGGAAAATTTTAAATTCCCAATTATATCAAAATTCCCTCTGAGTGGGAACCAGACATTGGTATTTTTGAAAGCCCCCAAGGTGGTTCTAATATCTATCCAAAGTTTATAACCACTGCTTTATGGCGAACTAAGGAAAACATGTTTGTCTACCTTGGCTGGTATCCCCGCCACACTTCTGAGGGGTAAGGGAAGGCAAGATGTGACTGATAATGTTGGCTGGATTGGTATTTATTCTGTGTCTCTTACAAGAGAAAAGTATGTGCGAATTTCTGATGAGGAGGTACCCACTTAAGTCTTAATAACTGTCTTTGTGATATTCTCCTGTGTGACTTGCCCAATAATTATTTCAATTCAAACTTCTAGGTTTTTTATTATCTTATATATATGACATCACAGGATGCCAGAAATATCACAGTAAGTTCAACGGGATATAAAGTTAAGTGGAAAACTAATTCTCAATATTTGGACAGTAGAAATTCTCAAAACAATTATTTACTAAATCAGGTCCAAATTTATTACTCATTCTTCTTTTGCAGGAGACATGGATAGCAGGTATCTGTTCTGCTGTAGGTTTTTTTTTTGGGGGGGGGGATTTGATCTTAGCATAAAGGGAGAACAACTCTTCCATTTTGATTATTGTCTCAATCAAAAGCTCCCAGGGCCACTTGGATTTATTTTCTTAGTTACTGGACATGTGTTTAAAGGGAAAAGAATGTCTATAACTTATTAATACTATCTGAGTTCCAGTGCCCTGAAAGAGTGCTTATACTTTCAAAAAAGGAAGGTCTGGCCTGTCAAAGACAGTAATACATAAAGAAAAAAATTCAGAGATATCTCCTGTCATTCTGCTTCCCCTCTGGTATTGGCCCACCCTTCTCAACTGCAAAGCCAGAAAATAATCTAGGTGGTGGTTTTGGACAATTGTACACAGGATCAAAATCTCTAATAACCTATAATTTTTAGTACTTAATTATGTGATGTTTTATTCTAGGACATAAGAAACAGATGACATCATTGATGTATCTTTCTTTCATCTTCAGAATTTTTGCATCTTTTCAGAAAATGACAAATTACTATTTTTCTGTTGCACTCAGCAATTGTGACTATACTTAACAAAATTCTTGTAGTCTGTAGAGATATCAATAAAATTGTATATGTTTGTACATAGATGCTCTCTTTTGTCATGATGTCATGCACCATTAGTGACTTTTGCCAAGATTAAATATGGACAGAGGTAAGACCGTCATTTGTAACACTGAAATATGGTTTTAAAAAGTGTAATTGTTTCAAAACGCCAGGGAAGAGGTGGGAGAGCAATGTACAGCATATTGATTTGAACTAAGAAAGAGAAAGAAAAAAACTAAACACAGTTTCCAAAACTCAGAGATTTTACTAGAATTTATAAACCCAAAAGGCTTTAAATAGTCATTCAAAATTCCCATCAAATTGGGGAGATGTGTAACTATTCATTGGAAGACTTTAAAGACAACTTTTGAGGATCTTGACTAAATTCTACCTTCAGTAAAGTACAAGTAAAATAAATTTGGAAATAGTGCAGCACGAGAAACTGAGGTACCTACAAAGTCAATATGCAGACATTGCTTCCTTACTTCTTTTCACCTCAGACTTTAATCCCCATCCAGGCAGAAAAATTAAGCTATTATGGGTTATACTACCTCCTACTGGTTATGATGAACATCCATAACCCAAGACCAACAGTTCATAGAGTGCTCTCTTGCTCCTCTGATTTTCATTGGCATAGTTAACTCCGCGTCAGGATCTTCCATTATGTTTACCTACACTGTCGCTTTAACCAACCGACCCGTTCTTCCAAATCCTAATTATCTCAGGAAAAGATTCCCACCACTACAATTTTTCTCCTAGTTCAGGTTCCCTGTAAAAATGGAAAAACCAACCAACCATATGCTAAAGATGTTTTTGATTAAAAGTACAAATATGTAGATGGGCCCTTTAAAACACAAATTCTCTTTCAGAATGTTTCCCTTTCAAATTTTTCTCAAAAGGATCTATTTACCTCCTCATTTTTCATTCTTTTTTTCTTTTTTGAGGAAAAAGATTTTTTTATTTCAGAATATTATGGATGTACAAAAGTTTTGGGTACATAAATTGGTTTTGCACTATTTGAGTCAAAGTTATAAGTGTGCCCATTACCCAGATAGTGCACATCCCACCTGTTAGGTGTGAATTTACCCAAACTCTCCTCCCCTCCTGCCTGCTTGATTACCAATGAATGTTATTTACATATATACACATAAGTATTGATCGATTAGTTCCAATTTAATGGTGAGTACATGTGGTGTTTGTTTTTTCATTCTTCTGATATTTCACTTAGAAGAATGGTCTCTAGTTCCATCCAGGTTAATACAAGAGGTATTAGTTCACCATTTTTTATGGCTGATGAGTATTACTCCATCATATACATATATCACCTTATATTAATCTACTCATGTATTTTTTTTTATTTCAGCACATTATGGGGTACAAATGTTTAGGTTACGTGTATTGCCTTGCCCCACCAAAGTCAGAGCTTCAAGCGTGTCCATCCCCTGACAGTGCTCACCATACCCTTCAGTGTGTACATACCCATCCCCACCTCCCCCCTCCCATCTGCCTCACACCTGATTAATGTTATTACTATATGTGCACTTAAGTGTTTATCAGTTAAAACCAATTTGATGGTGAGTACACGTGGTGCTTATTTTTCCATTTTGGGGATACTTCATTTAGTAGAATGGATTCCAGCTCTATCCAGGAAAATACAAGAGGTGCTATATCACCATTGTTTCTTAAAGCTGAATATACTCCATGGTATACATATACCACATTTTATTAATCCACTCATGCATACATTGGCATGTGGGTTGCTTCCACATCTTTGCAATTGTGAATTGTGCTGCTATAAACATTTGAGTGCAGATGTCTTTTTTATAAGAATGTCTTGTTCTTTTGGGTAGATGCCCAGTAATGGGATTGCTGGATGAAATGGTAGATTTATTTGTATCTCTTTACAGTATCTCCATATTGCTTTCCACAGAGGTTGTACTAGTGTGCAGTCCCACCAGCAATGTAGGAGTGTTCCTATCTCTTTGCATCCATGCCAACATCTATTATTTTGGGGCTTTTGATAAAGGCCATTCTCACTGGGGATAAGTGATATCTCATTGTGGTTTTGATTTGCATTTCCCTGATGATTAGAGATGTTGAGCATCTTTTCATATGTTAGCCATTAGTCTATCTTCTTTTGAAAAGTTTCTGTTAATGTCCTTTGCCCACTTTTTGATAGGGCTATTTGATTTTTTCATGCTGATTTTCCTGAGTTCTATATAAATTCTAGTTATCAGCCCTTTATTGGATATATAACATGTGAATAATTTCTCCCATTCTAGAGGTTGTAGGTTGTCTGTCTGCTCTCATGATAGTTTCCTTGGCTATGCAGAAGCTTTTTAATTTGATCAGATCCCATTTATTTAATTTTATTGTTGCTGTGATTGCCTTTGGGATCTTCTTCATAAATTCTTTGCCTAGGCCAATGTCTATAAGAATTTCTCCAACATTTTCTTCTAGAATTGTTATAGTTTCATGCCTTAGGTTTAAGTCTATTATCCATTATCCACAGTCATTCAAGCTTCAGATACCTGCATTCAATATTGAAAATAATGATTTGATTTCCTTCCTCCCTCCTTTCCTACCTTCTTCTCCTTCTTCCTCCCTCCTCCTGTTCCCAGTTTCCACTGCCTCCCCCCTTCTTTCCTTTCATTCAGTCTAAAAATCATCTACATCTGAGTGGGTTGGTGACAGAAGCCCCATACAAGGACTGTGCTGGAGGCGGGTGAGAGGGCCAGCCCACAGGAGGACGGAACTGGAGAGAGGTAGCAGGGCCAGCCGTTCGGTGGTCAGTGATGATGTGTGAGGTTAGCATTGGAGCAGGGCAGAAGGCAGTGTAGCAGGGTCAGGAGATTGGCTATAAACAGGGGATTGAACCATCAAGATATTGAGAATATAGGAGCTAGGTTTCTCACTGAGGCAGAATGGAGGAGGGAAGTACAATTAAAAGGGAAAGCTAGAATAAACCCTGTAGTAATGGATTAGAATTGGAGCTATTTCCAATCAGATGTATCTGTATCTACTTACACAGATACATATAGTTTTAACTATGTGGTTTACATATACATGTGATGGAAAGGAAAGTGTGTGTGTGCATATGTGTTATACATATGTATTTCCTAACTCTGAGCGGACTGGAAGCAACCCCATGGGGCAATGAGCATAACTAGTGCCTTGTTTTTGATTTCTAAATACTAGTCTCTGCTGTGTGGCTCCACACCCTCCCAATGGGCATGAGTTCTCTCTTGCCATCCACACCTATGACCGGGATCTGTCTCCTAGCCTCTCTGCCTTGCCATGTGGGCTGTCAGTAGTTGAATGTGCCAAATGCCTGTGGGCAGGAAGAGCACACACTGCAGCTGCTGCTCGCTTGGGACAAGACCCCTTCCCCAATGCTGAAAGCAGGTCACTCAGCACAGAGAACTCTAGTGGCTGCTATGGTGGTGAGAAGGGGCCGTGGTCTTGCTGCACTGCTCCTGAGTTCAGGGGGCACCGGTCTGCCCTCTTGTTGGAGCTACCACTGCACCTATTAGACACGGGCTCAGTTGGGAATGTGCTCCTGGTGCAGGGAGCCCAGTTACTTAGCAAGGCGCTTTGGCAGTTGCTGTGGGGTGGGTGCAGCCACATGGCTATGAATGGCTTGAGCCAAAATTACTCTCTAGGATGCCAGGAATGGAGGTGGTGCAGAGGAGGAGGCATCCAGAATCAGGCATGCCAGCTCTCTGGGTCCCTGGTGGCATTCCCCTGGGTCCTGTTGCTGGCTTGAGGCACCCAGATGGGGAGTGGAAAAGCTGCTTGCCCTTTCCCTGGGCTCTGGAACTCTCTGGATTTGGTTCACAGCTGATTTCTCCCTTCTATCCTTCTCTCTCTCACTTTCTCCTGGTAGTGTCCCTGGACTCCACCTCTGAGCAGCAATCACTCTCCTCAGTCAACCCTCAACTCTTCTGATGGGAAGGTTCAACAAGCTGTGTCTAGTTGGCCATCTTGGCTTGCTTCATCTAGGGTGTTAACACACCAGAGACTCAGACATAGTTTTAGAATCACAAAACCTCCCTAGGCCCAATCAGGAAGAACCAGAATTCCTGAACAGACAAATATCAAGCACTGGAATTAAAGCAGCAGTAAAATATCTTCCAACAAAAAAATGTCTCAGACTAGATGGGTTCACACCCAAATTTTACCAAAGCTATAAAAAAGCACTGGTATGTATACTGCAGAAATTATTCCACAACATTAAGAAAGATGGAATCCTTCCCAACTCATTTTATGAAGCAAATATCACCTTGATACCAAAGCCAGGAAAACACACACACAAAAAACTACAGACTAATATCTGTATAAATATAGATGCCGAAATACTCAATAAATTCTTAGTAAACCAAATCCAACTGCACATCAATAAAATAATTCATCATGACCAGGTGGACTTTATCCCAGAGATGTAAGAATGGTTCAACATACATAAATCTATAGAGGTAATTCACCATATACATAAAAGCAAAAACTAAGACCATGTGATCCTCTCAACAGACTCAGAAAAGGCATTTGACAAAATCCAGCACCCTTTTATAAGAACTCTTAACAAAATAAACATAGATGAGATGTACCTCAAAATTATTAAACCGATATATGACAAACCCACAGACAACATCATATTGAACAGGAAAAAATTGAAATCATTCCCGCTTAGAACTGGAACTAGACAAGGTTGTACACTATCTCCACTTCTATTCAACATAGTACTGGAAGTGCTTACCAGAGCAATCAGAGAAAAGAAGGAAAATCAAGGGCATCAAATTGGGGGCAGAAGAGGTCAAACTATCACTCTCGGCTAACAATATGATTTTATATCTAGAAAACCCCAAACATTAAACCAAGAAACTCCTGGAATAGACAAATGAATCGGCAAAGTTTCAGGATACAAAATCAATGCACACAAATCAGTAGCTTTAATATACACCAATAACATTCAAGCTAAGAATCAAATCAAAGATGCAATATCTTTACAATAGCGTTAAAGAAAATAAAGTATTTAGGAATATATTTAAGGAGGTAAGAGACCTATATAAGGAGAACTACAAAACATTGAAAATAGAAATTTCCGAGGATGTAAACAGATGGAAAACCATACCATGCTCATGGATTGGCAAAATCAACATTTTAAAATGTCTATACTACCCAAAGTGATCTACAGATTCAATGCAATCCATATTAAAATACCAACATTTTTTTTCAGATCTAGAAAAAATAATTACATGCTTTGTATAGAACCAGAGAAGACCCTGTATAGCCAAAGCAACCTTAAGCAAAAAGACCAAATTGGGAGACATCAATCTAGCAGACTTCAAGCTGTACTACAAGAATATAGTAACAAAAACAGCATGTCATGGCACAAGAACAGAGACATAGACCAATGGAACAGGACTGAGAACCCAGATATAAAACCATCCTCATATTTTCATCTAATCTTTGACAAAGTAGACAAGAATATACACTGGGGAAAAGAATCCCATTCAATAAATGATGCTAGGAAAACTGGATAGCCACATGTAGAAGACTGAAACAGGATCCACACCTCTCACCTCTCACAAAAAATCAAGTCACAATACATAACAGACTTAAACCAAAGGCATTAAACTATAAGAATTGTAAAAGAAAATGTTGGAAAAACTCTTAGAGACATTGGCCTAGACAAAAAATTTATGAAGAAACCCCAAAAGCAATCATAGCAACAAAAATAAATAAATTGGACCTGATCAAATTAAAAAGGCTTCTGTCATTACAGTGAATAGACTACAGAATGGGTGAAAATATTTGCATGCTATATGTCCAATAAAGGGTTGATAACAAGAATCTATATGGAACTCAGGAAAATCAGCAAGAAAAAGTCAAACAATCCCATTAAAAAGTGGGCAAAGGACATGAACAGAAACTTTTCAAAAGATAGACTAATGGCCAATAAACATATGAAAAATTGGTCAACATCTCTAATCATCAGGGAAATGCAAATCAAAACCACAATGAGATATCATTTAACTCCAATGAGATTGGCTTGTTTCAAAAGGTGCCAAAACAACAAATGTTGGTGTGGATGCAGAGAGATAGGAACACTCATACACTGCAGGTGGGAATACAAATTAGAACCACCTTTATGGAAATTAATACGGAGATACCTCAAAGATCTAAAAGTAGAACTGCCATTTGATCCAGCAATCCCACTATTGGGTATTTACCCAAAGAAAAAAGACATTCTATAAGAAACACACCTGCACTCAAATGTTTATAGTAGCACAATTCACAATTGCAAAGGTGGGAAACAACCCAAGTACACATCAATAAATGAGTGTTAATAAAATCTGGTATATGTATACCATGGAGTATTCAGCCTTTAAAAAAATGTTGAATACCTCTTGTATTATCATGATGGAGCTGGATCCCATTCTTTGAAGTATCACAAGAATGGAAAAACAATTACCACATGTACTCACTATTAAATTGGTACTAACTAATCAACACTTATGTGCACACATGGAAATAATATTCATCGGGTGTCAGGTGGGAAAGGGGAGGAGGGATGAGTAAATTCACACCTACTAGGTGCAGTACATACTGTCTGGCGGATGGGTACACTTGTAGCTTTGACTTGCCCAGTGCAAAAGCAATATATGTAACCAAAGCGTTTGTACCTCTGTAATATTCTGAAATAAAAAAAGAATTATAGTGGAGAAACATACCAATTGTATAATATTAAAAGTTATTCCACCAAGGGAAAAAAAAGAATATAATAAACACTTCCTATGTGCACAGACATTATGAACAAGCTATGGAATACGTAAATAAGGGACATAGGTTTCTGATAGTTAGACCAAATATAACTTTTTAAAAACAGAACTGCTGATATAAAGTTTCTCATAAATTCATTTTATTTCAACAGCAAAAATTCAGTTCCATACCACTGATTAGGATTACAAAGTACAATCTTTTCAACATTAGTATTTGTACCATGACACAAACAGAAAGGGGCACCAAGGGACTGATAAGGGTGTATTTTCTTTTTTTGGCAGTATTATATTTAACTGCAATAAAAACATCTGATCTTACAGAACAAGATACCTCTTAAAGAGGTATAGCTTATTTTATAATACATAAGTATTCCAAATACATTCATTGTATGAATTGGGGAGGGAAAAGGAATAAGAAACATTTCCTAGACTCCATCCATACCAAGTCCTTCCACTTTATAGAATGTATAATTTATTAGCTGATGCTATTTTAAAATACTATTTCAGTAGTCTTAAATTTGACCAAAAAAAAAAAAAAAATCACACATAATGCCTAACCCTGGTGATGTACGTGAAACCACAGCCTTATCTGTCTATGGCTCCTGCTGGAGTCTGTCCTGAGTGTCTGAATCCTGGACAGGCCTGAAAAGGCCCCTGAGGCAGCCGCTCTATTCTCTTCATGCTCAACCTACACAAGTAAGGACCCAAAGTGCTAAGTGCATATTTCAAGCATCTGTTCTGAACATGTTTAGAGCCACAGCAAATTATAAAAGCTACTCTTTGAGAGTGAATATAATCATCAAACTTGGTATTTCACTTCCCCCATCCCCCAAAAAGTTTTTTGACACTACAGAGAACAGACTCTGATATACATTTTGAAACTATCACTATAAAATTACTATCCTAAGTCTATCAAAACTTGAGAGTTTGTTTTCCTGAAGTAGGTGAAAAGGTATCTCCTTTCCAGGTAACTTTATCTACACCAGGCTTCCCTGGGAAGACTTCATCAAGGCACAGTTATACATCAAAGTCCTTCAGCTCTCCCCAGCTGGCACCTATTTTTACTTTCACTTTCAGTTTCACAGAAAGTTTTATGGCATTTTCCATCTCATTCTTGACAATCTGAGCTACCTACAAAAAAAAAAAAAAATGAGGTTAACAAACTCTCTGCCCAATCAAAGAATGTTTCCCAACCCACCCACTGAAAAGGTGATAAGCCAGACTAGGGCTCTTCATCCAACAGTGCTTAAAATACTAAATTAGAAAAAGTCCAGGTATCTCAAAGTGCTCTTCACTGCTGAGCAGGAATTTCTAACAGTTTTGCAAGAATGCTTGGAGCTTTGATATCCTCAGGGCAAGACTCCAAATTCATATCTAATTTCTCCCAGACAAAAACATCTCTGCATCAGGAATTTCCTTAAGAATGAGTATAAAACTGAGCACTCTTAGCTCCTGTTCTATCTGTAAGCACTCAACATTTCTATAGCCACCCTGGGGTTAGGATAGGGTTCCAAAATCCTCATGCTTAGGGGGAAAAAAGCTGTCAGCCTGACCTACAGTGTCTTAGCTTCCCACAGAGTAAACAAACACAAGCCCTGAAAAGATACCTGAACAACATCCTCTTCTGCCACTTCATATAAGAGTTCATCATGGAGTTGAAGGATGAAGAAGCCTCCTCTGATTGGGCAGAACATCCCTTGCAGTTTTCTCTTTGGTAACAATCCTACCCATGAAAAGGTAGCAAAACTGATCAGCATGTCACTGTGCCATAGGAGAATGTTTTTAGAGATTTTGAGAAACTGGGGAATCTTAATTAAGAGATTAAAACACATAAAACTTAGAACTATCAAGAAAATAACTACTTGCCGGTTGCTACCTAGCCTAGCTATTAGGTAAACTCAAATCCTTATCAACTTCCTCCCAGAAAGAAGGAGTCTAACAAAGAAGTCAGTAAATGGGGTATGAAGAACTCTGCTCCAAACTCTAGTCTAACTTATTTCTCATAACAGCCAACATTTTCTCCTTCTAGGGAGTCCCCTATTACCATCTGAGTAAGAGCACCAGAGTGGTATGGGGCCCAATTCCCGCCCCAGGAAAGTGAACTAGTATTGTTAGGCAGTGTTTTATAGGGGGACACTCCTTGATGTCTTTTTATGGCTGAAAAGTGTCACTATGGTAGAACTGGTGCTTCCCCAATTGGACTGTACACTCTGGACAAGCAATTCTAAACCTCGGGTCCAAATGTGGACCTCAGAGAGTGTGTAAATCCCTTGAAGTTATATGGAAGAGTCTATGTCTGTGTGTTTTTCCGTGGATATGATCCATGCCTTTCAGCAGACTCTCGAAAGAACTCATCACTCCAAAATGTACTAGATGTAGTTACCGTTTCCTAACTAGCTGGCCTGGTGGTACAGGTTATGTCCCTCTGATCACTAAAATAAAGCTCAGCATGACACCTTTAGAGTAGCTGCCTTTACTTGTTTGTCCCTCTCTCACAGCAGTCCTTGCTTTCTGCCATTCAAATTCCCTACTTATCTTTCAGGCCCAACACAAGTATCATCTCCCTCAACATCTGGTGCTTTCCTCAGAGACAGTTCTTTAACTGTCACTATCTGCAGCCCACGTTTGCTCAGAGGTGGCCCTCACAGGGTAAGGTAACGAGGATAGCTGAGGCTGTAACAAACTGCTTCTGCACCAGAGCTACAAAAGCTGTCCATCTGTTTGCCAGTTCAGCTGAAATCTAATCTGCCCCATTAAATCCCCACTTAGCTCACAGCATCAACTGGATGCTTTAGTGTTTTTTTTGCTTCCTGGTTACCATACTTTGTGCTCTTGGTTTCCCCTGGTTACCTGGCTTCTTACCCAGAATGCCGCAATCCTCTTGCTCCAGGGGGTCTGCATCCTTAGGCTCCCTTGGATCTCACTGACCTATTACCTTTAACCCAGCACGACACCATGAAGTTATGCTCAGTGACATCTCCATACTGCCTTCCACATACTCTCAAAGTTGTTACTGTCTATACTCTCATTTTGACACTTACCAGTCTGCGTTAAGGAGCTAATGTAAATATTTCAGTCAGGAATATATTTCTTGCGTTTCTTAAGTAGATTTTAAATTTAAACATAGGTTAATAACTTTTACTTCTAAATCCCCCAAAGCACACAGCACAGTGTTATTTCCCAAATAAATTTGATTTTATAGTCTCTATAAATATAAATGTGTGTTTGTGCTTCTATACACACACATATCCTCATATATAAAATATTGAATGAACAGCCTCAGATATTTTGAGGGAGACTGAAGACAAAAAAATTAATAGTCCTCATTTAATAAGCAAATAAATTTTTGTATCTATGTATTTTTGTATGTAAGTGAATAACTTTGTGTAATTAGCTGTATTATTCTCTAAAATCTACATGTATGTCTCTCCTAGAAATAGCAACTCCCATCCTCAACAGCTGATCTCTACCTTTCTGCCCCATCTCCAGGAGCTTGTTCTTCCTCTGTGTGCCCCAAGCTTTCTTAGCTTCTTCCCAGGGAAATTTAAAATATGGCTGTCGTCATGGTTTGACAATCTCAGCAACAGTGAAATGGTATTTAAAGCAGAAGTATGGACACGTGACAGAAGAGAAGGGAAAGTTCTCTGTATTTGTTAGAACAAAAAAATAATTTATCCAAGCAATAAGGAGATAACTTAAGGAAAATATTTTAAAAATAAGAAAAGATGGCAATATTAGCAAAGGAACATATGTCATAAGGTAAACTCAGAATATATTCCCAGACTTCAGAGAACACTGACAGTAATAAATAGGAAAATCAACATGTTCTTAAAGCATAGTCAGAGGATCATCAAATCTGCAAAGTCAAGATTACTTTCACTATAACAGTATGAGGTTATTTGCCTTTTTCAGTCTCATTCTCATAAGTGTACAGCAAGGTGGCCAACGTCCAATAGGTTTCCCAAGATAAGGGAATTTCATCTCTAAAACCAGTCTCCTACAAACTGGGACGTGTATCATCCTAGACTGTACAAAGCGTTTTCCAGAGGTTATAGGACATGTGATATTGTAACAGACTGAATACAGAAGCAGTTAAGAGAATCCAGCTGTTTTCTCTTAAAGAGATTTGCAGAAATGTAAAATAAAGCTACCTATCACTAATTTTCTTTTGTCCTGAAAAGATGTAGGTGGTTTCATAAAAAGTTATTGATGTTAAATATAGTATGTTTATTTTTATTTTAAATGTTAATAAATGTTTTAAAATTCCCCGTTTTAATTTTAATATGGTAGATACAACCCACATACACAAAGGCTCTTTGGGATCCTTAATCATTTCTAAGAGTATAAAGACATCATGAGACCAAAACATTTGAGAACTGCTAGGAAATAAAATATAAAATACTTTGGCTTTTCTTTTCTGAAACAATTCTCACCATGTTATAGTAGGGGCCTCATCTACGAACAAACCTGTTTTGTCACTTTGGAGCACGCCCTCTCGATGACCATGGGATTTGAAGGTTGAGTGCAGGGCCTCTAATTGCTTCTGAATGTTAACGGTGGCTATTTTGACAATATCAGCCGCTGATCCCTGGACTGTTGTATTGATAGCCTGACGCTCAGCCTATAAAAAGCAAGAACAGGTGCTCCATCAGATATGCCAACATGGTCTCATACTTGCCTTTAGTGTCCACAGATCAGTGCTCACATCTGTAGCCAGACTGGAAATCTGGACTGAGATGGGACCCAAGACATCAACTATTAGGCTGCAACCTAAGAATTAACAACTATAATGACCCAGGGCTCTAGATTCTGGGCCACTTACATGTGGATGACTAAACATAAGGTCAGATTGCTTTAGTTTACAAGTCTTCAATACTCATAAGAACACAAAAACTGCATTGCACTTAGAGTGTACTTGGTAGCTCTAAATCATTTTATTTTATAAACATATACCATCAGTGTTCTAGTTGTTCTAAATATCACTCTAAAGGATGCAGTCCTCAAAATACTCTTAATCCTAATCAGATTAAGTAGAATATCATTCATTGTGATGTGGGTTGGAATGTCCTAAGCACATTGTTCCTAAGTAGAGTTTGGCCCCAGTAGGTTTGGCACCATCTGGTACAGATCAGAGCTTGTCATGGGCTGCTGAGGCTAATCATTAGCTGCTAGTGATAGTGCAGATCTGGGATCCCTGGGTACTAAGGCAGAAATTCCCTGAAACAACTGCTGCCAAGTGTTTCTTGGCCGGCAACCATGCCTGCTAAAAATAATCATCTCGGGAGGTTAAAGGAGGGGATATGGGTTAATATTGAGATGTAATCTATCCATGATATCACTCCTGGTGCCCCAAAATGTCTCCGAAAGTGGGAAGGGTCTACTCAAGGGAGAGGAGTCAATATAACTTAAGAACTATTCTCTGAACTACACCCAAGTTCTTGTATATTAATATCTTTTAAAGAGACATTTTTTAAATGGTAATTCTTTTTGTCAAATGCTGATGAGTCTTTTATAAAGTCACTAAGTTGTCACTATTTAAAGAGTGACTGAATTTCAGCATTATACTGAGTCCTCTTCCTTCTTGACATTGCATGCTTCTGTGTAGTAGATTGTATTATTGTTGCTATTACTTGCTACTTTTTTCTGTAACATTACAGAGCCCCACTCACTGCTATGTGATTTGAGGTGTTGTTCCTTATAAAAGGATAGCCTTGACTTGTTTTGGACAATCAAATGTGAGTAAGACTAACATATAGGACATCTAAGATATTTTAAGAGCCATTCAACACTGCCGCAAAAAAATATGGGCATATACCAGGTAGGATCTTTCTTTCATTCGAAACTCCAGAATGAAGAAAATATGGAGCCAACCAGAGCCAAACTGTAATATTAATGAGGAATAAAGTTTCTTGTTATAAGCTACTGAAATTTGGGGGTTGTTTTTACTGTAACATAAGCAAGCAAATATATGACTAATATATACTTCACTCTCATGATTTTAAACTTCTCTGATGCTCTTCCAAATTAGGAAAACCTGGCAGTCTTGGTTTTGTGTTTCACAAAGCTCAGGTCCTTCTTCACCAGGCCTATTCATCTACATGAAAAATATAGGCTTCTGGTAATGGAAGATTAGGCCTTTAGGAGAAACCCTCTCACTGATAATCTCTTAACTGGAAAAGCTAGACAGAAAATGCCTCTGAATAAATCAGATGGCTAAAAAGGAAGTAAAGAATTATAGAAACTAGAGATATAGGAGAGAAAGGAGACCAAGCGGAAGTGATCCTGGCCTTGAAGGCCACCATTTCTCCCAAGGGAGAAACAGATTCCAGAAGGGGCAGCTGAGAGACTAAAAAGCTGAGAAGATCTTCTGAAAGGCTTGAGGAGTTTGGGAAGCAAACATCTGGATTCAGGGCCCAAAAAGTAGATGGGAGCCTAGCAAACCATCAAGTTGCAACCCAAAACTAACACCTTAGGAAAAAAGATAAACTGGAAATAGTCTGGCTCTAACAGTCTTGCTTCAAATTATCTCCACCTCTGATCAAAGTAATCCTATGATGTTGGTCATTCTAGTTTCCTGCAAGAAGCAAAGGTAAATTCTCTCTGAATAAAAATAGCCCCATCATATAAGCTTCAAATTACTTCCATAATCTTTCATATACAAAGTTTGACACTCAGAAAAAAAAAAATAACCAGAACAAGGAATTGAGACAATACAACCATTTTTATAGAAAACTAATTAAAACAAAAAGCAAAAAGAATAGATTACAGGGATACAAGAATGAGACTTATCAGACTATAGACTATTATTGAACTTAGACTTGAATAATCATGCTTAATATAGTTAAGAAAATAAAAGACAAAATTGAATATATCAGTAGAGAACCAGGTACCATTAAAATAAAACAAAATGGAAACTATAAAACTGAAAAATAAAAATAACAAAACTTAAACACTCATGGGTTGAAACAGCAAATTTTGAAAGGCAAATTAATAAATTGGAAAGTAAGTCAAAGGAAATATTCAGACTAAAGCATGATGAAATATAAACATGAAAAATACAGAAGATATGAAACATGAGGGATTAAAGAAACAGCCTTAAAGTTTATAATAGGAATTCCATAAAGAAAGGGAAGAATGGATTAATAAAATGTGGTATATGTATACCATGGAGTACTATTCAGCTCTAAGAAACAATGGTGATATAGCACATCTTATATTTTCCTGGTTAGAGCTGGAACCCATACTACTAAGTGAAGTATCCCAAGAATGGAAAAACAAGCACCAGATATATTCTCCAGCAAACTGGTATTAACTGAGTAGCACCTAAGTGGACACATAGGTACTACAGTAATAGGGTATTGGGCAGGTGGGAGGGGGGAGGGGGGCGGGTATATACATACATAATGAGTGAGATGTGCACCATCTGGGGGATGGTCATGATAGAGACTCAGACTTGTGGGGGGAGGGGGGAAAATGGGCATTTATTGAAACCTTAAAATCTGTACCCCCATAATATGCCGAAATAAAAAAAAAAAAGAAAAAGAAAAAAAAAAAAGGGAAGAATATGATGAAGCAATAACTGAAGAAGTAACAGCTAATAATTTTCCAAAATCAACAAAAGACATCAAGCCACAGATTCAAGAAGTTCTAATACCCTCAAGAAGGATCAATTTAACACACCCTCACACACAGGCACACCAATTGGAAAAACACACACACTTATGCACTTCACAGAAAATATACTAGACACCAGTCAAAAAGAAAAAGATTAAAAACAACTAGAGAAAAAAGGCAGATTGCAATTAAAGGAGCAACAATTAGACCAGAGATTAGCAAACTACAGCCTGCAGACCAACTTTGGCCCACTTCCTGTTTCTGTAAATAAAGTTTTTTATTAAACAACCACATTCACTCATTTATGAATTGTCCATGATTGCTTTGGCAGTACAACTATTGAGTGGAGTAGCTGTAACACAGACTCTATGGCCTACCAGCACTTTCTTTATCTGATATAGGCACTATTACAAACCTAAAGGAAAGTTCTACTTATTGGTAAAATGTTTAAAATTTTCCTTCCGAGATCTGAAAAGAGGCAAAGCTGCCTCTTTTAAACATTGTCCTACTTCTATTCAATGTTGTCCTAGCAAGTAAATCAAACAAAAGTAACAAAAGAAATAGGTTTAGAAAGGCAGTTATAAAACTATACTTTCTTGTAGATAACTTTGTAGATAGAATACTTAAAAGCATCTAGGCTGGGTGTGGTGGCTCACGCCTGTAATCCTAGTACTCTGGAGAGGCCAAGGAGAATGGATAGCTCAAGGTCAGGTGTTCAAAACCAGCCTGAGTAAGAGCGAGACCCTGTCTCTACTAAAAATAGAAATTATCAGGACAACTAAAAATATATAGAAAAAATTAGCCGGGCATGGTGGCACATGCCTGAAGTCCCAGCTACTCGGGAGGCTGAGGCAGTAGGATTGCTTGAGCCCAGGAGTTTGAGGTTGTTGTGAGCTAGGCTAACGCCACAGTACTCACTCTAGCCTGGGCAACAAAGCGAGACTCTGTCTCAAAAAAAAAGCATCTATATCTGCTGAAAAACTGTTAAAAAAAAAAAAGAAAAAAAAAAAAAGCATCTAGAGGCTGGGCGCGGTGTCTCACACCTGTAATCCTAGCACTCTGGGAGGGCGAGGCAGGAGGGCTGCTTGAGGTCAGGCACTGGAGACCAGACTGAGCAAGAGTGAGACCCCATCTCTACAAAAATTAGCTGGCTGTGATGGTGTATCCCTGTAGTCCCATCTACTCAGGAGGCTGAGGCAGGAGGCTCGCTTGAGCCTAGGAGTTAAAGGTTGTAGCGAGCTATGATGACATCACTGTGCCTGGGCCACAGAACAAGACTGTCTCAAAGAAACAAGCATCTAAAGATAAATTACTATAATTAGTAAATATTACTTGCAAGGTTTTTAGACAAAAGAACAACGAAAACAATTGTATTTCCATGTAACAGTGGCAAATGGTTAGAAAATGTAAAAAAAAATTTGAAAAGACACCATTTACAATAGTATCAAAACTTTTCCTATACCTGACTATAAATCTAAAAAAAAAAAGTATAAGATCATAGTTTCCCCAAAGCTATTCAAGGATATTGAGAGAACTTAAGACCTAAAGACCTAATAAATGGACAAATATATTATGTTCATGGATTAGAAAACTCAAATTTGTAAATATGTCCACTAATCCTATCTTGATCTATAAACTCAAGGCAATCTGAATTAAAAATCCCATCACAATTTTGTGTTTGTATAGAAATTGACAAGCTGATTCTACATTTTATATGGAAATGTAAAGAACCAATAGCCAAATATTCAAAAAAAAAAAAGAGAAAAGAACAAAGTAGGAAAACATACTCTACTATAACAAGACTTCTTACAAAACTGCCTAACCAAGGTAATATGGTACTATCACAGATCTAGATTTTAACAAAAAAGCCAGACCCAAGAGTACATATGGTATGACTGTATTTAAATAAAATTTCAAGTTCATACAAAACTAACCTGTAGTTTTGTGAGTGTGCACAGTGGAGACAGTACTGATTTGGAGGGAGCAGAGAGAAGCCTGTGGGTTGCTGGAGAAGTTCTGTATCATCCTAATGGTGGTCACGTGGGTACATACACATGTAAAACTTCAAACTTTGTACTTAAGATATATGCCCTTTACTGCACGTATGTTACTTCTCAATGAAAATTTCTAGAATATACAAAATTAATACCCTTTCCTCAAAGGCCAGACACAACGTAGGAGAGAATATTTTCCACACAAGTAATCAGTAACAGGCTTCTACAAATAGATAAGAAAAAGGTAGACAACAGAAAAGTGAACAAGAAAACTTGAACAAGCATTTTCCAATGCAAAAATAACTAAACGGCAAATACACATTTATGAGGTTGCTCTACCTCACTAATATTCAAGGAAATGCAAATTAAAACTTGAGGATATTACTTTACACCCACCAACATAGCTAAAATATTAGCTTAATAGCAAGTATCAGCAAGAATACAGAGCAATGACAACTCATACAACCTTATAGAACAAACTACTACAACAAAACACAATTTGGCTTAATCTACTAAAGTTGAAATTATGCAGCAATCCTAGGACTTTGTCTTTACCAAACATAAATGCAAGCATATGTGCACCAAGAACCTGGGACAAGAATGTTCAACTCAACAAGATGCACAATAGCTTCAAATTGGAAACCCAAATGTCCATCAATAGAAAAATAGATAAATTATGGCATATTCATATAATAGAGCACTATATAGCTTGAAGGACTTGCCTACATAATTTTGAATAAAAGAAGCTACATACAAAGGAATACCCATATATGAAGTATATAGAGCTCAAACATATGCGAAACAAAACTATAGTGTTAGAAGTCATGATAGTGGTTATTTCTGGGAAGGCAGGGGGTAGTGGTTAGGCGGCTTTTGGGGCACTGACAATATTTCTATTGCTTAACCTGGGTGGTAATTACATAACTGTAGCTCTGTGATAATTTATGGAAATTTACATTTGTTTTCTGAGCTTTCTCTAGATGCGTGTTTTTTAATACAACAAAAGTTTAAATGAAAAACAAAACAAAACCCCAAAAAACAATCTGGCTGTGTTTACTCCCAATTCAGAGGAATGGAATATTTATTTCTCAGCAACACCATAATTAATTAGTCAGAAATTTTATTCTTAAGTATTTGGCATGAAAAAGCCTTATTTTCACACCTTTAGGACAAAAATATTAGTTTTCATGAACTTACATGATTCATTTACATTAATAACTCTATATTCCATTTTTCATCATGTAAATCTCAAGAAACATAATCAATTCCTATTAGATCAAGTCCAAATTTCTCACCTGCCATTAGAAGCCTTCTAGCTTTTAGCTGGCTCCATCTATCCAGTAGAAAATTATCTACCCCTAAGTGACAACTCAAACTCTCCATTCCTATCAGGTTGGCTTCTAGCACTCCTCTCTCTGTTATCCTTCTGTGACTGTCCTTTTTCTCATTCCCAACAATATAAATTTTAAATAGCCTTCAAGAATCTGTTCAAGTCCTATCTCATCCCTAAAGCTTAATAACTGAGCATATAAATTATGTTTTTATAGATTTTCTTTTTGTGTATCTCTTCCAGGACTTAAAACTTAGGTTTCCCAGTGCATCAACTACAGTGTCTAGTTCACTTAGAGATATGGTAAAAGCCTGAAGAATATCTGATGTCCTATGTTGCTATGTGGGATGCTAGAGAGTGAAGCCAACTATTTCTCCATGGTACCTAAAAGCACTAGTGCTCTGAAGGTTTAGAGCTCCAGACAGAAGTTTAGCTGCATATTTTCACTGAATGCAATGTGTAGTGAGCACTAACATAAACAAAATTATGGGGGAAAGGCAAAATAAAACCAGTTAAAACAGGACTATTTGGACTATAATAGAAGCTTAAATACTCAAATACAAAAGAATACCTTTATGAATCCCAATGATTTTATAAAGAAATGTTAACCATAATTTGAGCAAATATCATCAATAAATCTTTAAAATGTTAAAAATAGCCCATTTCAATATTTTGGGTAAACTGGTAACCTCTGATGAGACAGTGCTTTTAAAATAAATAAGTAGAAGGAAGCAAAAAATATCACAGTTTAGTGACTAGCTAATTTCTGAGTAGCATTAGCAATCTGGTGTGATATGATGAATCAGTATATGGTATCTGAAACAAAGAACAATTAGCAAACATTAGAATTAAGTTTATTTACAACTTATTAGCAAAGCTAATAAATAACTGGCTTACTGAATTGAAGTATTAAGTGAACCCATGTTTAGATTTGTCTCCCAAAGACTGTGTTCAGCAAATATTGGCATGTGCCATCACTTCTTCCTTAATAAAACTGATAGTTCACCTTGTACATACAGAAGATCCAATTAATATGCTAGTGATACTTAAAAGGGATATAAGTAGTGTTCAGTCTTTGTTGAAAAAGTACATGCCATTAAAATATTAAGTTAAAAATCCAGAGAAACTTCAACATACATGAGCTTTATGATAAGGGTTGTTGTCTTTGATTCCCGGCAAATATCTACGCCTTCCCAAAATGGTCTGAACAAACCCATCTCTTTTACAATTCTTCACTGTCTCTTTCATGAAATGATTAATCCCTACAAAGAAAATACACAAATATTTAATTACAACCAAATTCCATCCTTTATTTCATTCACTAGTTTCAATACAGTGAAATAGGTCAAAACTCCACCATGATTCCTAACATGAATATATCATCAAAACTATGCATACAAACTTTCATTCACTTTTTCTAGATTCAAAAAGTTACAAAGGGGACTTCAGAAATGACATAATCTAACTTTATCTTTGTTTTTGAGCAACAACAACAATACCACAACCAAAATATGAAATTAAATTCCAGAACAGAGCAGGTACCAAGGGGTTTTTAATCTAGGACATTAAGATTATTGCATACCATGTTTATTTCTGTTCTTTGAGGGTGTAAATCCTCTTTTACTCCTTGATCTTAACATTTCCAGGCTTAAAATATCCTGATAGGTCCTTGTTACCAATTATGCTATGATCCAAAGCAGGACCTTACTGAAATCAGTGGATGAGTTATAATAAACATTTTAGTGGGAACATATATGACCCACTTCTTAAAACTCAAGACTACATATAGTGTAGCATTCAATTTCAATTTCAATTTCAATTTCCTAGACCAACAGTTGTCCTTTGCAATCTAGGGCAGACAGTTATTATGTCATGTGGATCTCCAGGATGAATCTCTTGCTGTTGGTGATATCTGACCACTAGCACAGAAATTTCAGAAATCAATCAGCTCTTATCTTTTTCCCTTTAACAACTGCTGTGATACTATTGGGTGAAGAGCAAAAAAAGGCTGAGATATAAGAGGCTGCACCTCTACAGATTATTTGACCTAACTCCTATAGGAGGCCTCTAAATATTCAAATTCTAAGACCTACTTTAAAAAAACAATCATTTGAAAGTAATGTACATACAACATAAGGCATCAACTTCAAGTGAACAGTCTGATGCACTTTACCAAATGTACGCACCTTTACAACTACTGCTGCAAAATATGAAACACTTTCATCTCCATTTGCAGTAAGCCCCTATTATTAGATTCACTCACTGATCTGCTTTATGACAATATATCTTAGTTTTTCATGTTTTTGAATTTCATACAAATTATACTGTGTATTCTCATTTGTGTCTCCCTTCTTTTACTAAGAAAAATATTTAAGAATTGATATAGTACTAAGTACCAATATTTAATTCCCTCTCCTTGATCTATATAGTATTCTATATAGTATATTGTAAAAATATACCAAAATTTGTTTATCTATTTTCCTGTTGATAGACATTTGATGTGTTTTCAATACTTGGCTGTTATGAATAAAGCTGCTATAACATTGATGTAAAAGTCTTTCTTTGGATATATGTTTTTACTTTTCTTGGGCAAATATCTCATAGTAGAATTGCAGGGTCAATGTTTAGCTTCATTTGAAAGAGACATATTGTTTTCCAAAGTGCTTTCACCATTCTACAATTCTTCCAGCAAAGTAAAACAGATAATGTTTTTAATTTTACCCATTCTGGTGTTTTTGTAATGGCAACTCCTTGTGGTTTTAATCTGCGTTTCCTAATGGATAATGATGACAACATTTAATGTGGTCATTCATATATTTAGTAAAGTATCTGTTTAAGTCATTTGATTTTTATTGGATTGCTTACCTTCTGTGCACTGAGTTGTAAGAGTTCTTTATATATTCTGGATGCAAGTCCATTGTTAGATAATAACTAATACAAATATTTTCTCCTAGTCTGTAGCCTGCTTTCATATTTTCTTAATGGTATCTTTTAAAAATTATTTTTATAGTTAATTCAATATTATTATCACCTAAGAAATCTTTGCTAACCTCAATGTCACAAAGATTTCTCTCATTTTCTTTTCCAAGATTTACAATTTTAGCTATATACTTTTTCAAAAAAAATCTCAGAATATTACGGAGGTACAAGCAGGTTACATAAATTGCCTTTGCACCACCCAAGTCAGAGCTATAAGTGTGCCCATCCCCCAGGCAATACGAGCCTCATCCATTAGGTGTGAAATTACCCCTCCCCTCCTTTCTTCCCATCCGCTTGCTACCCTATATTATGTCCCATATGTGCACATAAGTGTTGATCAATTAGTACAAACTTAATGGTGAGTAATACACAGTGTTTGTTTTTCCATTCTTGTCATACTTCACTTCAAAGAATGGGCTCCAACTACATCCAGGATAATACAAGAGGTATTCACCATTTTTTTATGCCTGAGTAGTCCTCCGTGGAATACATATACCACATGTCATTAATCTACTCATGTATTGATGGGTATTTGGGTTGTTTCCACATTGTTGCCATTGTGAATTGTGCTGCTATAAACATTCAAGTGCAGATGTCCATTTTATAGAATGTCTTTTTTTCCTTTGGGTAGATGCCCAGTAATGGAATTGCTGGATCAAGTAATAAAGTTTTAGCTCTTTTAGTAAAGTATCTCAATATTACTTTCCACAGAGGATGTACTAGTGTGCAGTCCCATAAGCAGTGTAAGAGTGTTCCTTGTTTTGAGACTTTTTGAAACAAGCCAATCTCACTGGAGTTAAATGACATCTTATTGTGGTTTTGATTTGCATTTCCCTGATAATTAGCGATGCTAAGCATTTTTTCCATAGGCCATTCCTTATTGGCCATTAGTCTATCTTCTTTTCAAAAGTTTCTGTTCATGTCTTTTGCCCACTTTTTAATGGGGTTGTTTGACTTTTTCTTGCTGATTTTCCTGAGTTCTATATAGATTCTAGTTATCAACCCTTTATCAGATATATACCATGCAAATATATTTTCTCTTCTGTAGGTTGCCTATTCGCTCTAATGATACTTTCCTTGGCTGTGCAAAAGCTTTTTAATTTGATCAGGTCCCATTTATTTATTTTTTGTGGTTGCTGTGATTGCTTTTGGGGTTTTCTTCATCAATTCTTTGCCTAGGCCAATGTCTGTAAGCATTTTTCCAAGCCCCTCAAGACTTAATCCCCACCAATGCCTTTCTCTTCCCAATTCTGCTCAATGATCTCTTCCCATGGAGTCTCCTATAGGTTCAGGCACCCTTCCTTCAGACCCCCATCTGATCTATGTTTGTCTGTCTGTCTGTTTTTTCTTTTTCATCTAAAACGTCTCCTTCTTACAGAGACACTTTGGCTAGTGGTGTCTTTGGTCCTCTATCTTGCTCCTCACCCAGGTATGGTAATTTTTCTATCTATATACTTTCAAAGTCTATTTTCCACATGGAGCTAATTTTACCTCACACTACAGGTGTGAGATAAAAGTTGAGGTTCAGGCCAGGCGTGGTGGCTCACGCCTGTAATCCTAGCACTCTGGGAGGCCGAGGCAGGTGGATTGCTCAAGGTCAGGAGTTCAAAACCAGCCTGAGTAAGAGCGAGACCCCGTCTCTACTATAAATAGAAAGAAATTAATTGGCCAACTAATATATAGAGAAAAAATTAGCCAGGCATGGTGGCACATGCCTGTAGTCCCAGCTACTCGGGAGGCTGAGGCAGAAGGATTGCTTGAGCCCAGGAGTTTGAGGTTGCTGTGAGCTAGGCTGATGCCATGGCACTCACTTTAGCCTGGGCAACAAAGCGAGACTCTGTCTCAAAAAAAATAAAAATAAAAATAAATAAATAAAAGTTGAGGTTCATTTTTTCCCATGCTGGTATCCAGTTGTTCTAGTACCAATTTCTGGAAAGACCAGAATCCTTCCAGCCACTAAATAAGCATGCCAACTTTGTTGAAAATCAATTAACCATAGATACATAGGCCTATTTCTGGGCCTTCTATTTGTTCCATTGTTCTCTGTCTACCTTTATGCCTATTTTGATTATTGTTGTTTTATAATAAGTATTGAAATCAGGGAGTATAAATCCTCAACATTGCACATTTCCCAAAAACATTATGCTCGTTATTCCAGGCCCTTTGGGCTTCCATGTAAATGTAATCAGCTCATCAAATTCTACACAAAAGTCTAATGTAATTTTGATTGGAATTACATTGAATCTATAAAATAATTTGTAGAGAACTGTCATCATAACAATGTTGTACCCTCCAAATAAATTAACATGGTATATGCCACATTTATTTAAGTATTCATCAATTTCTCTCAGAACTGCTTTGGCATTTTCAATATGTAAGTCTTACACATATTTTTAAATTTATGCCAAGTATTTCATGTTTTTTGATGTTATTATAAATGATATAAAAATATTTAGACTTCATTTACTAATTGTTTGTTGCTAGTAAGTAGAAATGCAATTGATTTTTACAGATACACATTGTATGCTAGAACCTTGCTAAATTTAGTTATTTTTCTAGTTGTTTTTATAGAATTTATGTGATTTTCTATGTACAAGATCATGCCATATGTGAATAAAAAGTATTCTTTTTCCTTTTAAATCTGTATACTTTTTCCCTTTGCAGTATTGCATTGGTTGCTTTAGGACAACGCCCTTAGTGGGCGTAAGGGACAGGGTTGACTACGAAAGGGCATGAGAGAACTGTTTGGGGTATCGGGGTAATGGTTCCATATCTTGGTTGTGGTGTAGATTATATGACCACATGCATCTGTCAAAATTCATGAAACTATACATCTTTTGCAGAGTGAATTTTATTGTAGGTAAATTATACCTCAATAAACAGCCAAAAGAAGAGATAATTTAAGATGACGATACTCAAACTGCTCTATAACAGCAATTATTCTTAGAGCTTCTGCTGGTACATTTAATTAATGGTTTACTGTTTCAAACTAAAACTACGTGAACCCAAAGCACAAGTCAATTGCCGGATTCTCTGGGATATTCACAATGACATGGTAGCATATATTAATACATCAACTGCACTTTGCTATTATTTCTACTTTTATGAAAAAAAGCATTTTTCCCAAAAGATATCAGGTAAGATTATACTTTAGTAAATAATCATAGGTATGATTAATATTATTTTTCATTAATAACACCTGATGAAAACTTATGATTAACAGATATCTCAATGGAAAATTCCATAACACAAAGTTTTGGAAATTAATATAACATGGTAAGACAGTTGAAAAGAATAGTATCTGAAATAGAATTACCTGTGTATCTGGATTTGAAGGAGTCAATATAGCATGCAGCATCATTTTCATTAATGGCCATCTGCTCTCCCAAAGCTTTAGCTCCCATTCCATAAATGATTCCATAGCAAATCTGAAAGGGAGTCATCATACTCAGTAAATAAAGGTCATAACCACATAAAATGCAAACATAAAGAGTTCATTAGGGTTGAAATGTTAGCAAAATTTTTACTTCACAGTGAGTCAGAAATGATTAGATCTGATTTTGGTGGGTTAGATCCCCGGCAAACATCTTTTCTGCCTTTTAGTATTACTTTTTGAGAGAAAGAGAGAGAAGGAGGAAGAGAATATTAATGAATATGAGGGTGCATGTGTGTGTTTTAAGAAAATAACCTCAGTGATCTAAAAGGAAACATTTATTTCTGACTATTGGTCCTTTATCTAGCAGTTGTTAGAGAAGCTTCTTACTTCCCATAGTACTTCACTAATTTCCACTTAAAGAAGTACCAAGAGTCAGGGAAGAGAAACATAAACATTCCTCTCCTCACCCTTGAATAGGACTAAAGAGTAGGAAAAGTAAGCTTTGTCATTTAACAATAAGAAAAATGACTTCACAGAAAATAATATCTTCCTCACTGCACAGCCACCTGAAATCCCACATATGCAGAATTCATTTCACTTAAATACAAACAAAAACCTCTGGAGGAAATCCTGGGAACAGCAGAGGGAAATGGTATAAATCGGCTACTAAAGAAACTGATTTAATCATACATATTACCTGCGTTCAAAGCTTTGTTCCAACATTCCCAAGATGTATGATATTGCACAAGATACCTAACCTCTTTGTATCTTAATTTCTTCATTCATAAAATGAGGATAGTAGTATCTATGTCACAAGATTATTAGGATTACATGAGTTATTATTTATAATTATTTAGGAAACTTCCTGACATAATGCTTCTTTACATAATGTTGTTAAATAAAATATAAAAAGATAACTTGCATAAGATGATTATCAGAATTACAAAAAACTTTTAATGTCATAAACTAAGTAAGAGGATCTCTCCCCTTTCTAATACATTAAGAGAGGGGGATTTCCTCCTTTTTTCTTTTTCTTTTGGTTTTTTATGTTTTATTTTGTTGTGGCTTCTACTGTTGTTTTTTAAACTCATATTACTTAGTGTTGTCTGAGATCTCAGCAAGACTCAGGGATGAGGTGGTTCCGTGCATGGTGTTACAGGGGACAAACTGGTATATCTATTTTACCTAGGGTCTGATTCTTGCTAAATGCAGGACCCCAGAGGAGATTAAATAAAGGACAGGGCTGGCTTGCTTTCTACATACTAGGAGAAACAAGTGTTGGTGCTAAAGACGCAGTGGTGAGAGGAAATGTTTCATGCTAAGTGAGCCAGTCAAGAATGACAGCTGTGAGTAACTAGAATGGAAGACTAATAAAGCAAGATCTCAGGGTGGGGTGGTGTGCCTTTACCTGAGCCAACAATCCTGCTCACTCGAAAATGGCATCAGATTTCCCACAGGTCATGTGGTAAGGAAGTATCATTGTTAATCCAGGACAGGCAACGGTGTAAATGTGGCCTTTGGCTTTCTCTGTGTCTAATACTCATCCAGGAGTAGGAACTAACATGCATCCATTTCAAAGGTACAAGGCCAGCATTAAATTTTCACAGATTGATTTACTAATCAAGAGCCTCAAAAGCTAAAAAGCTATCAGTTATTAACCGTAATCCACAGCTCTGCAATATTTTTTCAACAAACATTTAAAGCGTACCTTTTATACAAAGTATTATGGCTTGATGCTGTGGGAAAATATAAAAAGGAAAAATATGGAAATTTGCCTCAGGACACTAGAGACTAGAAAGAGACTTTAAATATATATATATACACACACACATATACATACATACACACACACACACACACACACACACACACACACACACAATGTCTACTACAACAATGACATCTACCATTCTTAAATAATTATCTACTGAGTACCAGGCACTGAGACTAGCCATATTATGGTTTTAAATGCATATGGCTTTCCTAGCCCTAAGTGTCCTTAGATCTTAGTTTATCTGGTTCTTTCTGTTGCCTCTACAAAAGTAAGGATAATGAATACCATGAGATAGGCTCAGATGAAGTGTGATTTGAACGATCCAAAGACAAAGAAATTGTTCCTCACCTACAAATAATTGAGATATTTTTAACTTTTTTCAATCATTCAATTCTTCTCATTTATATTAGGGATGTTCACTAAGATCACCTGCTTTGCTTGTTGCCTCAGATCATCCCCAACAGAATCTGGTTCAATCATCTTCCATTCTGCTGCAATACTCCTAAAAACATCAGCTCCAGTGTTTAATACTTGAATGAGACGACGGTCACAGGATAAATGAGCCAAGATCCTCAGTTCAAGCTGAGAGTAATCAGCAGCCAATATTAAACCACCTGAAGTAAAAATGATTTTAGAAAAGCTAGTACAAAGTTCTATATAATATAATTCCGAGTTCTATATAATTGAGCAGGATGACAGCAATTTGGTTCTAATTTAGAATTTTGAAATATGTTCAAAAGTTAAAACCTTGCTCTTAATATGATGCAATTCAGTTCTGTATCTCAGATCATTTTTTTTCCATTTAGCTTCTAAGTACATGTAATATGGTAAAGCCACCCCTAACATCTTCCCCTAACACCGTGGAGTGCTTCCCCTCAGTGTACCCACAGTGCATGGTACATAATCTAAAATGGTTCTTTCATGCCTCTCCGATGTCGCACTGAGTCCTTAGGGATAGGAGACCATTTCCTTTTCTTTCCACAGAAAACCTTACGCAATTCCTGGTACGAAACAGGCCCTTAACAAATGGTTGCTGAATTAATAAATTAATTAAAGGAGAAACTAGTGTCTAATGTCTGCCCATGTTAAGTGGGCTGGAGAGAAATATGTGCTTTGCTTCAACAATAACAAAGACATTTAATGAAAAAAAAATCAAGTGGCAAACAAGTGAGAGTTATTAAGAGAATTAAGATAATTTAGCTATAGATTAGAAATAAGTGGATTAGATATGCATGGCAAAAACAAAATATTTTAAAAATAAAAATGGGGTTATAGAAAAAGTAAAAAAAAAAAAAAAAAAACAATTGCAAATGATCAAAAAGTCCCAGCAATTAGACACTGTAGAAGAAAAGATTAGTGAACATTAAAATAGTCAATAGAAATTATCTTTTAAAACACAAAGCAAAAAGTTCCAAGTCTTTCTACTCCAAACATAAGATTTCTGGATAAAATGCAATAACATATAAAAATATGTTATATATATATATTTTATATACACACACACACACACACACGCACACACAAAATTCCTTCAAAAGGAAATACCTAGGCACCAGAACAAAAGGTGGACCTCAAAAACTCAAAATTAGACAAATATATATATGAGATGATATAAAAGAAGACCATGGGGCACTGTATCCAGACATAGTTCCTAGTGGCCATAGACTGGTTTTCTTTGTTTTGAGACAGAGTCTCACTCTGTTGCGCTGGCTAGAGCGTCGTGGCTTCAGCCTAGCTCACAGTCAACCTCAAACTCCTGGGCTCAAGGAATCTTTCTGCTTCAGCCTCCCAAATGACTGGGACTACAGGCATGTGCCAGCATGCCTGGCTAATTTTTTCTATTTTTAGTCACTTCACTAATTTTTTTTCTATTTTCAGTAGAGGTGGGGTCTCATTTTTGCTCAGGTTAGTCCCAAACTCCTGACCTCAAGCAATCCTCCCACCTTCGCCTCCCAGAGTGCTAGTATTACAGGTGTGAGCCACCGCGCCCGGCCCTCAACAATAAACTTTGTAAAATACAGGTATACCTCATTTCATTGGGTATCGCTTTATTGTGCTTGGCAGATATTGCAGGTGTGTTTTAACAAACTGAAGATTTGTGGCAACCCTGCATTAAACAAGCCTATTGGTGCCATTTTTTTCCAACAGCATGTACTCACTTTGTGTCTCTGTGTCACATTTTGGTAATTCTTGCATTTCAAACCTTTTCATTATTATTATACCCGTTATGGTCATCTGTGATCAGTGATCCTTGATATTACCATTGTCACTGTGTGCACCATGAACCACACTCATATAAGATGGTGCACTTAAATGTTTCAACTGTTCCGCCAACTGAGCATTTCCCCATCTCTCTCCCTCTCCTCAGGCCTCTCTGTTTCCTGAGACATAACAATATTGAAATTAAGCCAATTAATAATCCTACAATGGCCACTAAGTGTTCAAGTAAAAGTAAGAGTAGCATGTTTCTCACATTAAGTCAAAAATTAGAAATGACTAAACTTAGTGAGGAAGGCATGTAGATAGATACGCCAGAAGCTAAACCTCTTACAACAAACAGCCAAGTTTTGAATGTAAAGGAAAAGTTCTTAAAGGAAATTAAAAGTGCTACTCCAGTGAACACATGGATATGAAAGGGAAACAGACTTATGGTTGATCTGGAGAAAGTCTGAGTGGTATGGATAGAAGATCAAACCAGCTACACATCATTCCCTTAAGCCAAAGACTAATCCAGACCAAGGCCCTAATTCTCTTCAATTCTGTGAAGGCTAAGAGATGTGACAAAATTGGAGAAAAAAGTTTAAAGGTAGCAGAGGTTGCCTCATTAGGTTTAAGAAGCCATCTCCATAAAACAAAAGTGTAAGGTGAATCAGTAAGTGCTGACAGAGAAGCTGCAACAAGTTATCCAGAAGATCTAGCTAAGATCACCGATGAAGGCAGCTACACTAAACAACACAATGGAGATAAAATAGTCTTATATTGGAAGAATATGCCATCTAGGACTTTCATCATAGCTTGAAAGAATTCAATGCCTGGCTTGAAAGCTTCAAAGGATAGGCTAACTCTTATTAGGGGCTACTGTGACTTGTCACTCTAAGTGGAAGCCAATGCTTATTTACCATTCCTAAAATCCTAGGGCCCTTAAGAATTATGCTAAATTTACTCATAAATACAAATTTATGAGTAAATTTATGTAGTAGTATTTATGTGGCACATGCTTGTAGTCCCAACTACTCGGGAGGCTTAGGCAGAAGGATGGCCTGAGCCCAAACTCTTGAGCCCAGGAGTTTGAGGTTGCTGTGAGCTCGGCTGATGCCACGGCACTCTAGCCAAGGCAAAACAGTGAGACTCTGTCTCAAGAAAAAAAAAAAACAAATACATTTTGTAAGGCTAGCTGCCATAGATAGTGATTCCTCTGATGAATCTGGAAAAAGTCAACTGAAAATTGTCACTGAAAAGATTCACCACTCTAGATGCCATTAAGAACATTCGTGATTCATGGGAGATCAAAATATCAACATTAACAGGAATTTAGAATTTGATTCCTCCTCTCTCGGATGATTTTGAAGAGATTTCAGTGGAGGAAGTAACTGCAGATGTGGTGGAAAAAGCAAGAGAACTAGAATTAGAAGTGGAGCCTCAAAATGTGACTGAAATGCTACAATCTCAAGATCAGATGAAGAGTCGCCTCTTGTGAATGAGCAAAGAAACTGGTTTCTTGAGATGGAATCCACTTCTGGTAAAGATGCTGTGAATATTGTTGAAATGATAAGAAAGGATTTAGGATATTACATGAACTTAGTTAATAAAACAGCAGCAGAGTTGAGATGATTGACTCCAATTTTGGAAGAAATTCTACTGTGAGTAAAATGCTATCAAATAGTATCACCTGCTACAGAGAAGTCTTTCATGAAAGGAAGAATGAATGCAGCAAACATCATGGTTGTCTTATTTTAAGAAATTGCCACAGCCACCCCAACCTTCAGCAATCACCACCACCCTGACCAGTCAGCAGCCATCAATACTAAGGCAAGATTTACCACCAACAAAAAGATTATGACTCACTGAAGGCTCAAATGGTCATTAGCCTTTCTTAGCAATAAAGTATTTTTAATTAAGGTATATATATTTAAACATAATGCTATTGCACACTTAACAGACTACAGTATAGTGTAAACATAACTTTTATATGTACTGGGAAAACAAAAAATTTCTGTGACTCACTTTATTGTGATATGCACTTTATTGTGATGGTCTGGGACCAAGCCTGCACTGTCACTGAGGTATGTCTATATAAATACAGATCAAACATTTCTAATAAAAATTTAGTGCCTAAACTGAGATAACTATAAAATAGACACCAGATTTAGAAGACTGAAAATGAAAAAAAAGTTAAATGTCTCATTAATAATTCTTATACAAATTACATGGTGAAGTAGTAATATTTTGGATATTTGTGGGTTAAATTTTAAAAAGTATTGCAATTAATTTCAACCTTTCTCCCCTATTTTAATGTTATTTAGAAGATAAAGAAGATAAGTGAACTAGAAAAGTTCTATGTCCATCTCTAGGGACATCAGAACATCCAGTTTTTGACACTTGGCCAAAATTAGAGCAGTGGGATTAATGATAAATTAAGATCTGAAATTCCCCCCTGTTAACCCACAGGTTTAGTTTCTTTACTGATAGTTTGCCACTGGCCTAACTAATTAAGTCAGCCTGGCTTGACTGTATAGCCAGAAAGGCATAAAAATCCCACTGGGAATTTCTGCTTTGAGCTCTCTCCCCTTACACCTAGATTCTCTTACAAATCTTGGCAGTTCAAGTCAGACATAAAGTGTGGTCCCTCTGTGTGAATAAAGACCTCTGGCAGCTTGTGCATGGACTGTCTCTTGGACCCCAAATACTTATCTACACTCTGTTTCTTTTGTTGCACCATATCCTTTGCTTCTAAATAAAGGCCCCAAGTGAGTATGCTCTGCAGCAGGAGTCCTCAAACTTTTTTTAAACAGGGGGCCAGTTCACTGTCCCTCAGACCCTTGGAGGGCCGTTGGAGAGTGCAGCGCACATTCCACACATGCGCACTGTGGGCCCGGAACTAGGCTGCTAAGCAGCACAGACAGCAGCGGCAAAAACACCCGGTGGGCTGGATAAATGTCCTTGATGGGCCATATGTGGCCCGCAGGCCATAGTTTGAGGACCCCTGCCCTGTGGAATCTGGTGAGATCTTTCAAATATTGAATTGGGGAAATCTTTACAATGTGGCTACTAGAAAATTTAAAATCACAAATGTGCCTCACATTAAATTCCTATTGAAAAACATTGCTTTTAAATCCAGCCATGCTTCTTCCCTTACATCGCAAATGGAGAAACCCAAGATTGCAAAACCTCCATTAATTTACCATACACCACACAGACCTTCTGGAGACTCCCGTGGATAACTGACAATTTTGTGTGCTGATAGTTCACACTTATAAAGCAAAACTTATAAAGCAAAACTGTTATCATAGACCTGAATTCACCCTTCAAATATGTTTCTGATGGAACTTAATTCAAATGGTTAATTGCACTCACCTGGACTTGCCAGCTGGCAAAAGATAAAGGAGCAAATATGCATACTAATAGTAGGGATGATCTGGAAGTTAGATCATGACTTCCAAATGTTTTGATGACAAAAAGGTTTATGACTAGAGTACTGAGGAGAAGCAGGCAGGAGGATAGCCTTAGGATAGCAAAGGGAAGCAGCAGTGTGGAAGAAGAAACACAAGAGCAAAGCAAGTCAGAAAGAGAGACAAATTGTGCCCTTAGAGGTCAAGGGAGGAGAGAAATTGAGGAAGGAGAAAGTTGATGAACAGTGACAAATACTGCAGAGAAATTAAAGAGGATGAGGACTGACAAAATCCACAAGATTTCACAAAGAGGTTTACAATGACCTCAGAAAACATGGTTTCAGCAGACCACTGCTATTGAGCACACAGCACAGAAGTTTCACGCAGAGAAGATCATGAAGACAATGATGACTGGTGTAGATCTGGCACAGCAAAGGGGAGAGACAGGCTCCACTGCAGACAGGAAAGACAGAGGGACCACTGCATGTTTCTGGGTCTCACCATACTACAGACTTTATCAGTGTTTTAAAAAACATTCCCACAGCAAAAAGAAGTTCAAAAAAAACTATCAGCCACCTTACCTGGGAAAGGCACAAAGGCATGTCGCATGCTAACCGAAAATGGCATTCCTCTATCTGCAGCTCTCTCTTCCATCTGTGCCTGGCGCCCAAGGTTCAGGCTACGACCCTTCTTATTTTGTCCTCTGTGGTACAAACATCATCAAATGGACATGAAGCAGTTTCAAAGATATGATTTCTAGTAAAGCCAATATTTCCATCTAAGAAACTTAACAACCTCATCTGAAACTCACTTGGAAGCTTAACAAAGATACTAGATGACTTCTTATAGCAAACACTGAATTAAACATCAAGACATTTCTGTAATAGCCTTTCCCACAAACTGCTTCTGAGATAACTCACAACATTTACCTTAACACAACAAATCTCTTTAACTATATCTAATATAAATATCTGTGCTTTTCTTTCCTTTTATGTGTATACAGGAGGGCAGGAGGGGGGATGTCACTGACATTGCTAAACTCTTCCCTTTAGTATTTCACTTAAATTAAGCATATAGTGCTGTTGATTTAATTAGTGGCCCATGCTTTCAGCTTTTCACCATCAATTAGCTTCTTTATAGACAGACTACAGATTTGAAATGAATAATGCCTAGAACAGAAATGGGTATGTCTGGAACATAAAATTAAACTAATTTCATTATTTTGTCTAATAAACTATTTTTGAACTATTTATACTCACAAAAGTATAGTAACACAGATACAGAGAAATAGTCTACCTGCCCATGGGAAGCAAGACTTTGCCTATGGCTTGGGAAGGTGGGCTTTCCCCTACTAGTGTTGGCATTTTGATCTCAAAATCTCTTGGCACATTCTGAATATTTGGTTCTGTAAAGGTTATTCGTCCTAAAATCAAGCAAAATAAAACATAAAATTAGAAAACAAAGTCTGATATTTATCTTAACAGCATTTGTATTTCTGAATTATCTTAAAATGCACGCTCTATCAATGCCAAAAATAAATTTATATATAAATAAAATATTTTTCATCATCTTCGTGTGTTTAACAATGACAAAATAAGTGTAAGACCATACTGATGAATAATACAATATAATGTTTTACATTCACCTAGTGCTATAGAAAACAATCCCCAGAAAGTATCCAGCCATGTAATATGAAAAAAAATTTAAAAAGAAAACAATCCCAAGAGAACTAATTTTGATAAACTGAACTATTCCTATGCTAAAATGAGTACCAGATGTCAGCACTATAGCATGTTAGCAGCCATATTAATGAACAAAGGCTAATCAAATAAATCTTAAAAGAAATGACCATTGAAGCCTCTTTAAAAGCCCATCACTTTCAGATATCGCCTGACTTGTTTTCTTCATCATCGTTATCATTCATCAAGATAATCAACAATAGTACTGAGAAGTACTAAATCAGATGGAGATTAGAATTACATGGTTAATAATAAATTTTCAAATAAACAGAAAGGTATTTTTTTAAATGCTTATAAAGGCTATTTCTCCCAAAATATTTTACATTTTGCTTTTTAAATTATTGGTTGAATTTCTCTGAAACACATAAGCACTGTTCAAAAAAAGGTTTGAGTAATTAATTTTGTTATTGTTTTTATAATATATGCAGCAACACTAAAACTCTCTGTTTTATGACACACTCTTCATTGTAACAGGCTGTTTACTAGCTACTATATATAATTTCATCTTCTTCTGATATTCATCAGGCTATTTAAGTGCCTTAGACATTGTTTTCCTGATATTATGATATTATGTTCCTGATATTATGTTCCTATTATTTAGCTCTGATATTATGTTCCTATTATTTAGCTTTTAGCACAAAATAAATGTTCAATTAATGGTAACTTTAAATATAATTATCTTAAATGGCATGTTCAATGTTACAAAGCTAACAATTAACAGAGGAAGGTATCCAAGGCTCTTTCTACATCAGTACATTGTCTTCTTTTCTATAATACCTAATAGAGCACTGCCCTGCTCTATTAGTAACACTGGCAAATAAAAAAGATAGTAAAAATAAATCACAAAGCATAAATATAGCTTAATAGAAATAAATTCTAATCCTGAAGAGGCTTTGCTATGCTTAGGTAAGTTTGTATTTCTAAAATATTAAAATTACACTTCTAAAATCAATCATAAAATAGAATCACTTTCAGCCTTATAAAGAACAAATAAATGTGCAACACCTTTGAAAACACTAGGTTGGTGTTATTTTTTCATCACCAAGGATTTTGTTTTATATAAGCTTGTAGCATTAGCATATGTTTCAAAGTGAAATTTAAATACTAACAGGGCAAGATATGGCTAGGAAGGGCCAAAAGGTTAGCTAAATTGAGAAAGTTGCTTATAACAAGGAATAAAGCAGGCAGAGAAAAGCAGCTCCTCAGGCCTCCACCTTTAAGCGAGCACTTCCTAGGAGCCACGCACATGCTATTCTAAACCCTCTACATATATTGACCTATTTAATCCTCAGAATGGCCAGTTGAGGTAGGATTACTATTACCTTGTTTTATACATGAGAAAACTAGGCACTGAGAAGTGCCTTGTTTACAGATTCACAGCACCAGGATTTAAACCTTGATTTCTGATTTCAAAGCCCACATTCTATACCACCAATCTAAATTTCTTGCTTCCTCTATGAATGAGTTAAAGGTGCCCTTTTTCCGCTGCATATCATGGTTAGGAAATATTTAGAGTTTTGTACTGCCTAGACAAAGAATTATTTCTTTCCTCGCCAGATTACACACCTACCTGTCCCAACAGGCCCATGAGATACTCAAAGGGCTCTACAGCTTTCTTTTCTGCTTGGGTAAAATAAGACACTCACTCATTATATAGGATACCCCAGAGGCCTACTTAGATACCACCTGGAGAAATCTTAAGAGGCTCAGGAAAAGGCTGGGACTGAAATCAGGTAAGCTCACTGATTCAAATATCTAATTCCTGTGTATACTTTCATCCAATGTGCTGTCCCAAACATCTCAGTTACTCTATACAAGTACTTAAAAGCAGGAACTGTATCTTATTAAAACTCATCTCTGCAGCCAGGTAGTATCTATTTATGCTTTGGATGTAGTATGTGTTTTATAAATGTTGTGAAACTTCATTGAGTCCAACGATCAACACTTGAATTCTTTAGCCATCATAAGCAAATATTATATAGGCAGTCCCCAGCTTATGGACAAGATATATTTCTGAGAATGTCTTTAGGTCAGATTTGTATGTAACTAGGATCCCTGATGAACAGCATATATATGGTAATAATAACAATAATAATACTATAATGGCTCATATGTGGTAATACAGTATAATACTGTAATAATAATAATACCCCTGTACTGTAATAATAAGTTATGGAAACTATTGTGCTCTTTCTTTTAATTCAAACAAACAGAACATAAAAACAAACTCAAACAAAAAATTTAGAGAGGAGATAGAAGAAATTTTTAAAAAGAATATTAAAAGTTAACACTCACCCAATGCTACATCAACACTAGGCTAATAGGAATGTTATGTTTATTTTGATCTTCTAATCAAATCAATAATAACCTTTCCATTTCAATAATTAATCCACTATGCTGCTTTCATTGGAGCATTGCCTTTCACGTATTCCATTATTCTCACTTTATAATTGTTCAGATAGTCAAGCTACTGAAGCCTAACACTTTCGCAATGAATGGTGGCTTCTGGCCTTTCTCTGAATGCTCATTTCTATTTTTGTTTCCATCATAATCACCTTTCTCTTCGCTGCAGGCTCACCTAGACTTGCAGTGTATTTTAGGTTTGGAGGCATGGTCATAAGGGTAAACACAGACTCACAAAATAGAATAAAAAAGACAAAAGTGATGCTGTGCATAAACAATCTTATACACAATGAGTCTAGCCGCTAGTGTAAAGACGCTGTGCCAATGAACTGCTTGAGCCATGTGAGTTTGTTTACAAGCATGGAAGAAACTAGTTCCCCAATTATTAACTTAATTATTTAATTATAAATTATTCTTATGGAAGAATAATTATATTATGGGGAATTATGGGGAATAATTATAAATTATTCTTATTATAAATTATTCAAATGGGCCTTGGGAGCCCATTTGTAAATAAGGAATGCTGTAAGTCAGGTTGCCTGTAACCCAGGGACTGCCTGAATATAAAAAATTTTTTCTTTCAAAATTGGATATTATTCGTATTTAATATTTATGATCACCTGTAGCAGTGTGTGATTGTGATACAGGATAGATTCTTTCCATTCCAAGAAAAGGATTCAGGCGCTTTTCCCGCTGCAAGGGAAAGACCACTTTGGTAATTGCATTAGTGATTCTTCTCCATTCTAGTATCAAGCCTGGTAAAGGATGTAATGCCTTCAATTTATTTAAAACATCCTGCCAAAGAAATACAATAAGGTAAGATTGGATTCTTGCCGAAATTTCACAGTAAACTAGAATCTCTTTTAGGTAAAGGATACGGTCTCAAAATTAAATTTGATAACTCCTATATCTATAACTCAAAATCACTGTTTGGGTTTTCTTGGAAACCATCATATTGATAAAACTATGATATCTACATTTTAGAAAGTGCAAACGTGACAAGGCTGAGCACTATCAATTTAAAGTTACCTTAAAAAAAAAAAAAACAATTAAGTCAGTTTAGCAAAGTAACTACCTCCCCACACCCCATCAAGAGTTTCCATCATCTCTGTTCTTCATGCATTTTTCTCCCTCCATTCCTCACAGGACTAGAAGTATCCCAGCTGTTTTCCTTCTTTCCCTGATACTTTGGTTGACACATTCCTTGATATGGTTTTCATATAAAGGAAATCAGAAGACATTTATTTTTAAAACATTGAATTTTCAATGCTATAGACTTCCAATGAACTATTAAGGAATAGAAATTTGTGGGTAAAAGGGCCAAGGAGATCAAATAAAAAGTTGTACTGCAGCCTGTAGCTGGAGAAACTTCTCAAGGGCAGGGAAATCACAGCTAATGGTATAAGGATCAAAATTCTACAGAATGGCAACTTGGACAGTTCTGACGCTGTATTTTCTATCCTTATTCTTCCATTGGAACTTCAGTAAAAATGTAAAATTAAGCCCTTTCTTTCTTCTTTCCCACTAATGCATACAGTTTTCATGATGGTGATTAGCAACTTTACTTTGAAATTAGCAGATTAAATTCTTAAAACTCATGGAAAACTTACTATTTTGTCCTGGAACAGAAAAAAAAAATTGTTATATTTGTTCTGGCTGGGTTTTTCTTTTTAAAAATTCTTCCACACCCTTCTCTATGTTCACATAACTCTACAAATTACATTATACTGCAAGTCCCAGGGTAGTGGATGGCAATGATTAAGTAATGTCTATAGGTCTGAGTTTATAAACCTTGATACTGTTTTAACAATAGAAAGGATACAACTGTTAACTCAGATTATGATCCAAATTTTCTTATTTTTTAAATTTAAAATTTTTTTTTTTTTTAGAGACAGGCTTTTGGTATGTTGCCCAGGCTGGAGTGCAGTGGCTATTCCCAGTGTGATCATAGCCCACTGCAGCCTCAGACTCCTGGGCTCAAGCAATCCTCCTACCTCAGCCTCCTGATTAGCTAGGACTGCAGGCACGTACCACTGTGCCTGGACACAATCCAGATTTTTCAAGGTAGAATGTCTCCACAGATTTTGTGGGCTATCAAAGCACAAACCAATTTGTTTGTTTATATCTGGATAAGTTCATTTGGTGGCCTATGTTGGATCTTGATTTTATCAGCATTCTTTCCAGACACCAAAATGCTAAAAATAGTTCAGATTTTGCCCTGTGACTGCCCCTAAAAGCACCTTACTAGTGCTGAACTGTCTTCCCAGCCTTAGCTTGTGTCCGTTGTCATTCCCTCTTCTGGTAGAACCCAAAGTTTTCTTGCTGCCTTGGTTTTTCATCTCTCCATTTGGTGGCAACTTCAATTCCAAAAATAAAACCTGTAAAAAATTAATCCTCCTTTACTCAAGCATCAAAATTTTAAGTACTATCTTGAAGTAGTATTATCTTCTTTTCTTTGAAAAGAAAATACTTTTCAAAGTTATTTTGAAACAATAGAGAAAACAATCTCTACAGTTCAACATGGGTTGGAAGAATGTTTCTTTGGGCAATTTGCAATTATCACATTTAAAAAATGATGGCAATGAAAAGTTATATGTCAGGTAGGCTCTCCATATCCTAATTTAGGCACTATCAGATTAATACTAACACAAGCTTTTAAACAGTCAGGAACACAGGCATGTATACTCTGTACTAAGCAACTAGCAAATAAGCTATTAACTTTGAGACTTGAGGTTGCTCTGGGAATTGTGAGTTCTCCTAAATGTGACTACTCAATAATTTAAACTCCATAGCAGGTTATCATGGAAGCCTACATGGGTATTGTGTGATCACAAAATCAGACAAGACACAAAAGGAAGGAGTCTGAAAAGCCATCCAGTCCCACTACCACAATGCTGGACCCCGAGAGTCCCTAGGTACAAAACATAAGGAAAAGATGGATAATCCGATATGGTAACACATGAAGGCTAAAGTGTGGCAAGTATTCATTGAAGAAATCAGGCCTAAACAGGGCAGGGATCCAGGCTCTGAGGCAGAGAAAAGATCCCATGTAAACCTAACACTCACTAGCTCAAATTAGAGGCGTTAAAGCTCAGGCAATTTAGAACATTATCTACTATACCTACTCATTCACTTATATACCGGAGTAGGTTTTAATGAACATTGGAGTATCTTCCTAGTAATAATTGTAAAAGTTTAAAACATTTGCATAAGTACAAGAATTTTTTCCACAAGTTGGGCCAGGGGTAGAAGGGAAGATAATGCCTACACTTTCCTAGAACAGTAGTAATGACAAAAACAACAATCTGAGTTTAGTTTAAAATAGTGCAAATAATTGGAGTCTTGAGAATGAAAGGTACTGAGGCTTACTATGCATGTTAGCAACTATTTAGCCCCAAAATTGGGTTATATAGATATAAATATATACAGACATAGGGAGTAGGGTTGCCACATTTAGCAAATAAAATTATAGGATGAACAGTTAAATTTGAATTGCATGGAACATACTTATGCTAAAATGTTATCCATCACATGTGGCATTCGAAAAAAATGTTATTGACAAATCATAGTTGTATGCATTTATGGAGTTTCAATGTGATATTTTGATATATGTATACAATGTGGCATGATTAAATTAAGCTAATTCACATATTCCTCATCTTGCTTACGTATCATTTTTAATGGTGAGATATTTGAAATTTACCCTATTAGTTATTTTGAAATATATATTACATAATACATTATTACTGACTATAGCTACTGTTACACAATAACCTCAGAATGTATTCCTATCAGAAGCTTTGTATCCTTTAATGAGCAACTCCCCATTTCCCTCCCTCTCCACCCCACCAGACTCTGATAACTATCATTCCACACTCTCTACTTCTGTGAGTTCTACTTTATTAGATTCCATATATAAGTGAGATCATGCAGTGTTTGTCTTTCTGTGCCTAGCTTTTTTCACTCAGCATAATGTCCTCTAATTTCATCCATGTTGTCACAAATGACAATATGAAATTCAAATTTAAAACTAGATATCCTATATTTTATCATGTAAACTTAGTACAGATTTCAAAGAGTATATCAATAGCAGAATAGAAGAAAAAATTCAAATAACAGAATAGGAAAAATGAAACAGCATTAAAGTAACAATAAAGCCATGATCCCAGGAAGGGAGACTTATCATGATTATGGCAACACAAAAATCTCAAGTTATATATTTAGAAGTTCCTTATCTTAAGATTCTTTTTTTGGTGAAGCCTTCAGAATTAATTGTGAAAACTTCACATATATAACACCTCTCCAGGTAATTTCCACTTTAAGATGAAGACATAAGAACAAGCCAGTAACGTCAAAAGCCTTGTACTCTAGCCCAGAGTCTGGTCCAGGCCTGTGGTTCACATGCTTTAGTTCCCATTTGGATCACAAGGGCACCAATTCCTGCCTTTGCCTCAACACTGCTTGAACTGAAACCCAGAGATTCTGTATTTTTGATAAGTTCCCTATGTAATTTTATGTGCTTGGGGACTTCTGGGCTAAGGAATTCAAAAGAAGACAAAAAAAAAATCAAAAGGCAGCACTGAATTCAATAAGTATAGTACATGATTAAGAGAAACTAAGTTTTTTTTATTTTCTTTAAAATATGTAATTCTGTAGTTTTAAAAAGGTATTTTTTCTTTTTTTTTCAAGATAGCAAGTTAACACGAATTCTAAAAAAGATATTTTAAGGAGATATAACATTTATTGAGCAATTAACATGTGATAGCCTCTATTATTAATATAAGTGTTTTACACTTATCATTTATGCTTCACAACAACCCTATGAGGTATTTTTATCATAACCCCCTTTTCATTGAAAAAGAAATTGAGGCATAAAGAGTTGATGTACTGGCCCAAGGTCATGCATCTAGTTAATAAATGGAGGAGGTAAGATTCAAACCCAAGAAGTCTGGCTCTAAAGTCTATGATCTTTACCAATATGCTATTACTGAATGGCATCTAGAAGACACAGGAACTCCAATGTTAGCAACACCCATTCCGTGTGTAACCACTCTAAAACAACCCAGCCACCCTTTGTAGGAACACAGTGTGGTAAGAGAAGAGAACAGAACACCAAACTGTGAAAATGCATCATGAGTAAACTTTGTCAAAATTTATGTAAGGTGATAAAATATTAATTAAATTTTTAAAAGTAAATAGTCACAAAAATCCCTTTTTCATATATGTCTCAGAAAAATATCCAGTTTCCTGGATATTTATTGGAGCACAGAAGGGGTGAGGGATCATGAAATGACTAAGTTCATGGAGAAACAGCTACACTGCCATGCAACTACCACTACCAATGTTTGTTCAATAAATATTTAGTGAGTGCTTCCTCTGTTCCTGGCAAATCACCTTCTCGTACAGATTACATTCTAAGAGCCTTCTTGACTACCTACTACCTTCCCATTTCAAAAATATATAAATAAATTAGATGCTAGAATATTCTATTCCTAAAAGCTTTCTGATTAACTGACTGTTTTATTTTACTGATCCTTGGTGTTTAGGTGAACACATTTAGAAAATAAACATACACAAAAATCATTTTAACTTTAAAAATTACTTTTCTGAATTCCCTATTCCCATGATACAACCTGAGCGATGTCCTCTGAACTGGTGAAAGAAAAACTGTGGCCGGCTAGCTGATAGGCCTGCGTCTCAATTGCATCCAGCTTGGCTTGCATTACGTGTTTCTGACTTTCACATTCTGCAGTACTAAAGCCGATTCCATTTAGTTCTAGCAAGGCCAAGCAGTACTGAGAGGGCATTTCCACTTTATGGAAAACATCTGGAACAAAAAAAAAAAAAGAAAACTAAAATGTTAATTCATCAGTTAAGTGACTAGATCAGCAGCATTACCCAAACTATATCAAATTTGCCTACGAAAATCCGGAGATGCTAACCCAGCTATCCTTCAGGATCCAGGCTCCTGAGCAGCGTCCTCAAACCAACAATGAAAAGTGGAAAAGTACAGACACTTAAGCACTAGACTCCTATCCTTGTCTGTGCAGAGAGTAGAGAAGTTGACAGCCTTGTGAATGGTTTGGATTATAAGAGACTACATTTCTCCCAAGATAATGTTTCTGCTTTTACTCTTAGCAGGAGCAAGGTAACCAACCTTATTTGCTGAGCTGACTACAAAGGTTAATTCCCCAAAATTATTTCCAATATTCCTAGTCCCATAGTATGTATGTATGATTGCACAAAGAACTAAACAGAGGCTTTACATTTTCCAATGCTCTTACAAAATAGTAAAAGAATAAGATTCTTGAAGTAAGAATCACAATCCGCTAACATTTCTTAAAAGAGTAGTCACCCTAAATCAGTTTTTCCAGTATGTTCATTAGAATATTAGTCCCAAAGATGCTCTACAAAAAGGATGGAGTCGGCCAGGCGCAGTGGCTCATACCTGTAATCCTAGCACTCTGGGAGACCAAGCCAAGACTTCAGGAGTTTGAGGCCAGCCTGAGCAAAAGCGAGACCCCATCTCTACAAAAAATAGAAAAATTAGCTGAGCATGGTGGAGTGCGCCTATAGCCCAGCTACTTGGGAGGCTGAGGCAGGAGGATGGCTTGAGGCCAGGAGTTGAGGTTGAGCTATGATGACACAATGCACTCTAGCCAGGTGACAGAGCAAGACTCTGTCTCCAAAAAAACCCGGGTGCAGTTGAGACACTTCATGCTGTGAGTTTCCGCATCTATAAACTGTTCTTGGGTATTCATGATGACCATTAACCCAAAAATCTAAAATCCAAAATGCTCCAAAATCTGAACCTGAGTGCTGGCATGTCACCGCAAGCAGAAAACTCCACACTTGTTCTCGCTGTCAAAATGCAGGTACACAGCACACAGTTTATTCAGTATTACCAAAGGAAAAAAGGCCCGCCCAGCCCTCTTCAGCTCTGATACATCTTTTCCGCTAAACAAGCACAGATTGTCCACATGGGTGTCTGAGATAATGAGCCTTTGCTTTCTGAAGGTTCAATGTACACAAACTTTGTTTCATACACAAAATTACTAAAAACATTGTATAAAATTACCTTCAGGCTATGTGTATAAGGTGTGTATGAGTTTTATACTTAGACTTGGGTCCCATCCCCAAGATACCTCAATATATATATGCAAATATTCCAAAATCTAAAAAAATCCACAATCCAAAACAATTCTCATCCCAAGCACTTCAGATAAGGCATACTCAACCTGCATATTAAAGGCTCTGAGAAGACCTGAAACAAAGATAATGATTTAACTTTATTTTAACTGAAAGTCCACAAATTATTTAACCATAAAACCCTTTATTTCATATAATACTTATTAATAGCCTAAAAAGTAAGCATCTATAGAATGTGGAAATATTGTCCTAATCATGAAGAAAAAATCCATACTGAAGACTTCAGCTTCCAGTACTACAGGTCACTAGGACTCTGAGAAACCCTGGCCCGACCTCCTCAGCTCCACAAATACACATTCTTTAAGGCTAACTGCTGGTCTCAATTATCAGGAGAAATCTATAGGGACACCCATAACCACTACCAAAAGCAAACAAACAAATAAGAGCTACTGGCCTCTCATTGCCAAGAGCAGGTACTGGGCGGTCAGAACCTGGCTTTAGAGGCCTGGAGCCAAAGTAGACATTCACCTGATGTGGGACAACAGAAATAAAGAACTTGGGTCAGAGCGGGAACAATCAGAGAAGCACAAGATAAGATTGACAGGGTGCCAGCCAGGATCCATAGGCAATAGGAAGGAGCAGGGTTGTCACTGAAATGGAGTCCTGTAGCAAAAAAAGTTGAAGGGATATAAAACCTTGATAACAACAGGAGAAGTTGAGTCTCAGACTCCTATTCTGAAACAAAACTCTCAAGACAGGCTAATGTGGTCCTTGGATACTGTGTACTTTTGTAACCAGCAGAGACAGGAGCAAAACCTCTCTAAAGGAAGGCCTCCCCCAAGTTAGTCCTGTAGGGCTCCATTGATGAAATTCTGTCTGAACTCACCAAGAGTATGAAAAATACAAGATAGCAATGAAGTGTAAAAAGGACTCAGAAGAAAGAACCAACAACAGATTTCAGTCACCAGATAGGCTCTTTAGACACAGAATAGAGCACAGCTATGAATGAACTACTCAAAAAATGATTGAATAGAAACAAAGTAAAATAGAAGGATACAATAAAAGTAGTGCTCTGAGGAAAATATATAGTCTTAAATACGTAAATTAGAAAAGAAAAAAATGATTTGAAAGCTAATTATTTTAGTGCCAAATTTATGAATTTAGAAAAAGGACTATGAAATAAAGTCAGGGGAACTAGAAGAAAAGAGATAATATAGATATTGACAGAAATCAAGGAAATGGAAAACAAAAACAATAGGAAGGATCAAAGGGAAAAGTTGGTTTGATGAAAAGACTAAAAAATTGGAAAAACTTCTGAGATTAAATAATAAATATTAATATATTATGAAAGAAAATGAGGACATAACAGATAAACCAGAGATAAAAAAGAAAATTAGCAATAGTTTTATACCAATAAATTTGAAAATTTAGATGAAACATACAAATTCTTAAAAAATATATAATTTGCCAAAACATACTCAAAATGAAATAACTGAATAATTCTATAGTTGATAAAGAAATCAAAGTTGCAGTTAAATATCTTTTCACAAAGAAATAGTTTATAGAATAAATTCTACCAAACTTTCAAGGAATATATCATTCCAGTAATACATAAACTCTTCCAGAATAAAAAAAAAGGTTATATTCACAACTCATTTCATGAAACTAGAACAACTTTGTTACCAAAAACAAAGACAACACAAGAAAGAAAAATTACAATCATTTTACAATCAATGAATTGGCAAAGTTGAGACAATATGAATCAGCAAGATTTCTTATACATTGCTATTTAGCAAATAAAATATACAACCATTGTTAATACAATTTAACATAATCTTGAAATGTTGACTATTCCTATTCCCATGTTAGAGCAATTCCATACACAAAAGAAATTCTTGCCCACATGTATCAGGAGACAGGCATACATACAAAAACACTCATGTATAACTATATTATAGCAAAACAAAATCCAAGACAAAAAATACTAGAAACAACCCAAATGTATATCAATAGGAAAATGGATCAACAGATTTTGGCACATTCATACAATGACATACTACACAACAATGAAAATGAAAAAAACTACACATACGTGCAATAATATGCATGAAACTTATTAATATGCTGAGTGAGAAAAGAAGTTTCAGTGTGAAATGTTTTATAAAGTTCAAAAACAAGCAAAACTAAATAATATACTGTTTGGATTTACATCTATATGTGCTAAAATTTTTTTAAGTTACAAAATAAAGAAAATTAAATTAAAAAATAAGGGAATAAGTAGGAGCACATACATAGGGTACAACTTCTTGATAAGGTATAATCACAGGTTTTCAATATATTATTAAAATACTAAGAGAACCACACATGGACCAATGACAATAGTCCACATAAAAAAGAAAGAAAATGATTACTGCAAATCTATACAGTTGCAGCCCTTTAAAAAAGAGAGAAACCAACTCACTCTATGTGGGGCGCGGTGACAACGCCATTACAAGATGGCGCCGATTTCCGGTGGCCCGCCTGTAGTAAACAAGTTCAGCACATGCGCAGAGTAAGTCCTGGCCCGTTCTATAAGTATGCATATGAAGGATCTTAGCTTGGCCTATCAGTAATAACCCTCGAGCGCTTTTAACCTATCCCCATCACTTCCCCCCTTCCTTAGAGTATATAAGTGTGTGAGAGCTTGTGCTCAGGGTCTTCCGCATCATATAAGTTTAAAGGGAACCCCATTAAAGCACGGTCAGAAGAACTCCTGTTGCCGAGTCTTCCTTGCTGGCGAGGCGGGCGCGACAAGTGGTGCCGAAACCCGGGAACTTGAAACAACTTTGAGGCACCAGCGGAGACGACCTCGACAGAGGTGAGTTCAGAACTGACGTGTGGGACGGCCAAAACTCCCCTGCTTCCAAAAAATGGGTAATATTCTGCTGCGGCACTTTTTGTGGCCTATTATCATGAAATGCCTGTATGATGAGACTTCAGGCCCGCGCGTAGCAGCTAGCCAAAGTGCACTGAGTGACTTGCAAGAAGCAAGCTCAGAGAGAAGCAGTAAGGGAGGTACCGCGGTAAAAGGTGGAAAAAAGGAATATAGAGCTCAAAAAAGGAAAATGCAGGGAGGGAAAGCGCAGCCCGACCTGCAAAGGGAGAGAAAGAAGAAAAGGGAGAAAGAAAGAAGAAAGGGGAGAGAAAGAAAGAAGAAAGGGGAGAGAAAGAAGGAGAAAAGGGAGAGAGAGAAGGAGAAAAGGGAGAGAAAGAAGGAGAAAAGGGAGAGAAGGAGAAAAAGGGAGAGAAAGAAGGAGAAAAAGGGAGAGAAAGAAGGAGAAAAGGGGAGAGAAAGAAGAAAGGAGAAAAGGGAGAGAAAGAAGAAAGGAGAAAAGGGAGAGAAAGAAGAAAGGAGAAAAGGGAGAGAAAGAAGAAAGGAGAAAAGGGGAGAGAAAGGAGAAGAAAAGGGGAGAGAAAGAAATGTAAAGGTACCAAAAATAAAAATGACAAAGGAAAGGACAGGACAGAAGACAGAGGAGATGCCTGCTTGACTACTGATACATTCCTGTTCCTGTTGAAGCTCCTAGCTCTATGACTCTGTTTAGATCTCGCAGAGATTTTGGGATCACAGCTGCGATTCATACTGCTCAGGCTCTCAACAATCTATCTGCTGGAGTAGCCGCAGCCCTCGACACTCAAGCCTGAATCAGCGAGTGGATTTAGTACAGGACCAGGTGGACACTCTTTGGCAGTTTGCGCAGCTGGGTTGTGAGTGGAGAATGACCGGCCTCTGTGTCATTTCTGTGCTCTATGAGAACTTTACCTTTGCCGCTAATCTTTCTAGACAGCTGTCTAGGCATCTAACAGGCAACTGGTCTGAACAGTTTGATTCCTCACTCAGAGACCTGAGACTGGCCATCGTGCACGTGAACTCCATTCGTGTGGATCTGAGCCTTGCCACAGGACTGACAGCATGGATTCAACAAGCCACCCATCATCTGAAGGAATGGTCCAGTCTTGCAGCCGTGGCCGTTTTGCTGATCGTTGCGGCTGTTGGCGGACTGTGGTGCATCTGTAGGCTGCAGGCCCAGAGACAGAGGGACCATGTGGTATTGGCACAGGCATTTGCTGCGCTTGAACTGGGACAGCCTACACAGGTGTGGTTGACCATGCTTAAGGGTTAGCCTAGTTTTGGGTTGCACGCGCTCCTACCCCCAGGTATTTTGGCAGACATGGCCTTTGCACTCTGAGGGATTTCTCCCATTGCACCAGATAAGGCATGTCTCCTATCCCACAGCCAGCCTTTGCACACCTCCGAGTTTTGCTCATTGCACGAGGTAAGGTGGTTGCTGGTGAAAGTGAGGCTCTGCAACCTTGATCGCACGGTTGAAGGACGGTGCTGAACGGTTGCTCAGCTCTCATTAAATTAATAAAACAGGGGGAGATGTGGGGCGCGGTGACAACGCCATTACAAGATGGCACCGATTTCCGGTGGCCCGCCTGTAGTAAACAAGTTCAGCGCATGCGCAGAGTAAGTCCTGGCCCGTTCTATAAGTATGCATATGAAGGATCTTAGCTTGGCCTATCAGTAATAACCCTCGAGCGCTTTTAACCTATCCCCATCACTTCCCCCCTTCCTTAGAGTATATAAGTGTGTGAGAGCTTGTGCTCAGGGTCTTCCGCATCATATAAGTTTAAAGGGAACCCCATTAAAGCACGGTCAGAAGAACTCCTGTTGCCGCGTCTTCCTTGCTGGCGAGGCGGGCGCGACAACTCTATGCTTAGAAAATTATCTTTTGAAACTTTTGCAAATCATCTTTTATAAATTTTTCAAAGTTTACAAAGGCAAATTTGAGTTTTCAAGGCATCTTAAAATTGTGAAAGTTAAAAATAAATCTAGAGGTTTCTTGTGCTTTTCTGGAAAAGAAAACCATATCCCTCTTTTTCTTTTTAATAGGTAAAAACCTGTTTTTAAGTATCAGACAGTCTACTCCCAAATGAACTGAAAGCTTATAATTATGATAATGGCTAACAAATGTCTACAAACAGCTACAGATCAATTCATATCAGCATCATCAAAAGTCAGTTTCTGGGAACTACACAAACTCTCCAGGAAACCCAGCCTAGCGGCAGACTAGGCAGAAGGAAAGAGAGCTGTGTTCAGCCAGCATTATTGCTCAGGAATGTGGGAGCAGTCCATAGCATGTGTGACACATACTCCCACTCCTTAGCCTACCTCCATTGGCTTAGGGTAGCCAACTTTGAAATACTGCAGTGTCTATACAAGAACTGCTAATTAACACCACTTAAGCAGGAAAGCCTCCTATGAACATACAAATCATTCTGGTCCGTGTCTCTGTGACACTAGGGTAGAAAGAATAACAGAGTCACGGACCAGAATGATTTGTATATTCATAGGAAGCATTCCTACCAGCACACAGGGTTTGTGGTAGCAGTAAAGATAATAAATATAATAATCAACTAATAATAATAAGCACCGACTTTGTAGCAAACACTGTACTACATTCACTATTTTATTTAATCCTTATAACAACTTTCTAAGAACCAGACTTAAAGAATTTCAATTGCTTACCCAAAGTCCCTCAGCTAGTAAGTGGACAGCCCAGATCTAAACCCGGGTCTGTGTGAACTCTTCAGTCTGCTGTTTCTAGTATCTATTGATCAGTCAATAATTCACAGTGTAATCTCCTCACCATGAAGCCAACTTTGTTCCAATTTGCCGCCTCTAATATAAGCATTTGTTATGCTTTCCGAAGTCAAAGTACTCAATATGGGCCAGCAGACTACACAATAAATTCATGTTATTTGTCATGAGGGAAAAATAGAATCTCATGAATATCCTTTGCTGAAAAAAAGCAACTATTAATAGTTTTAAAAAGAAAATATTTCACTTTTTAAAATCCATGAAGGATGTCTTCTAAGTGTGAATAAAAATCATTTGACAAAGTTCAAATATAAAATCAAATCAATAAGAACTGAATAATATGCCACTAATTCTCTTCATTACAATAAGGTCAGAGGTGACCAAACTATGGCCAAACTAGCATGGGATGCATGTTTCTATAAATAAAGTGTTACTGAAAAACAGCCACATCCATTTGGTTTGGTTTTGTCTATGGCTGCTCTCATGCCACAGAGTATTTAGTATTTATAATAGACCATCTGGTCCACAAAGCCAAAAATATTTACCATCTGGACTTTTAAAGAAAAAAGTTTGTTGATATTCTGCACTACACAATCAAAAGGTAGATATAAAATGTATAATTTGCCAACCTGTCATAAAGAGTCGCTAAACATATTATATATCCACAGTCTGTAACATAAAAATACTAGAAACTTGGTTTTACCTTGAAGTTTTTCCTTCTGCAACAATAAGTTGAGTTGATTCATAGAGTTGAAGACGAGAATGGACTCTACAGATGCTCTATATCGTCCAGAATGCTCAGTGCTGACATTCAGCCCCAGGCTTTGGATTCCTTGGCCAGTCTCCATCCCTTCTAGGAGTGGAAGCTCATGAGGAAGAAAACTGGTAACTATGCTATGAAGAGTTGGCTCCTTAGAATCTGGATCTAGTAACCAGCATGCCACCTAAATGGGATAGCAATCAGAATATTCATTTGATTTTTTTCAAAGACATTTCTGCACACTTACATCCCTTAAATTAAAAGAGAAAAAAAGAAAGCTCTTATCTCATCTCACTCATTTCCACTTAACACTTATTCAGTGGTCTTCCCAAGAAAGGAGACGGAAAGAATAATTGCAACAGGATTCATTGGTATTATTAAGAACAGTGACCTTCAAAAAAGGAAAAGTTATAACTTATATTACCGCAATGCTCCTGGCTGATCCAGTTCTGAAGTAGGCTTGAAAACCAAGTGTCTCTCAGCAAACTGAAACTGTGCATCTGAAAATGAAGATGGACTCTTCTCCACTAAGGATAATTTTGGCTATGCTACTATAATAAAGATGGGACTTATATGGTTTTTAGGTTTATTTAGTTCTTTCAACATCAAAAGAAGTGAGGCATAAATGTTTTGCCATTAAAAATTCATATCCAGAGTTTCAGAAAGCCTCTAGACTTTCCCCCAAGGATGGAAGTCTGTTGCCAGGACCCTCCACCTGGTCATTTGATTGCTATTTTTGGCTTCCCCATGTGACTAGGAAACCTGTAGTTTCTAACACTAGGTCTAGTAGATCACGAAGTGGATTTAGAATAAGGAAATCTAAGCCTATTTTCCTACATTAAAAATATTGTGATTAACAAAATCAATTTTGGAATATTTCAAGTCATTTAAGATAAAGGTGCTATACAAATCTGAGATGCTACTATAGTTTTAATGAAAAGCTCATATTATCCATATGTTTTGGATTCCACAAAAATCAAAATTATGTGACAATCTTTTACATCCACTAAAGGTCAGTTTAGAAACTACATAGGGCTGGGCACCATGACTCATGCCTGTAATCCTAGCAATTTGGGAGGCTGAGGCAAAAGGATTATTTAAGACTGGGAGTTCCAGACCAGCCCAAGCAAGAGCGAGATTCTGTCTCTACAAAAAAATAGAAAAATTAGCTAGGTATGGTGGCATGAGCCTATATAGTCCCAGATACTTGAGAGGCTGAGGCAGGAGGATCACTTCAGCCCAAGAGTTTGAGGTTGCAATGAGCTATGACTACGCCATGGCACTCTAGCCCAGGAAAACAAGCAAGAGCCTGTGGGAAAGGACAAGGGAAAGGGAAAGGGATGAAGAAACTATACATAATGTATCACATGTAGACCAAGCTTGGCTTGAAGTATAGAAAAGGGCAGTATCTTTAGTTTACCTGATGCTGCCTTTGAAAATCGTTGCCAAAAAAAGCTAAAGAAACCAAGAAACTAAAAATTATCCTAATATTATTAATTATATTGATAATAATTACCAAAAATTATCATTTCTCAACTCTAAATTAAAACTCTGTACGCCTCATGTACCATGTAGGAAAAATGATATCTCTTTGAAGGCTCTAATATTTAAATGTCTTCTTTAAATGCATAATACTAAATATATATTAAAATAACAATTTACAGTTTCCTTGATAACTCAGAGTCATCATGACAACGAGTGTATCACACTTTGCTATTAAACAGGAAAATTCTCAGGGGCTAGAAAGGTGATTTTCCTCTACATCAAATGATCTCTACCTACAATCCTTTTGACATCACGTGCTTTTTGGATTTTCTACCTTCACCCTCAGGAATATTTGAAACATCCTGCTATCATAGACTTAAATCTAACATTCTCATTTCACTTCTAATTTATTGTTAAACATAAAACTTAGAAGTTATGACCCAAATTAAAATTTGTTTAAAATCTCTGAGGAAAGATATAAACTTCAGGGCTCAGAATTTGTGACACCTCTGTTTATATGTATACAAAGGTATTTGGTACATCATATTCTATTCTGGGTGAATAAAGTTATTGAATAAAAGAGTGACTACCCTAAACGATTTAAGCTGCATTACCAAAGCTAAATAAATATCAAGTCATTTAAGAATTAACCCTAAACTTTAAAATTATTTTTAAGTACATAAAAATTAAATATGACTCAGAACCTTAGGATCTTCATAACCTTGCTCGAGGGAGATGCCACAAGACAGAAGAATTTTATAGGTCTGGATGAAGTCATAGATGACAACAGAACGTTCCTTATCGGATTCCTTTTGCAAGCAGGATTGAAGGTACCATATCCTGTCTTTCACAGTCACGCTTGGATCCAGAGAAGGTGGAACCAAACTGGCACTAATTTCTTTAAAAAAAAAAAAAAAAAAAGGCAAAAATTACATTCATTTATTTGAAGCAGCAATCTTTAGTGGAAAGACTGAAAAAGATTCAGAAGCCTAAGACTGCGGTCCCCAACCCCAGGGCTGCAGACTGGTACCGGTCCACGGCCTGTCAGGGACTGGGTGGCAGAACTCTGCACCCCCCACCTCGCACTCCTCACACCTCCTCCCCTGTGGAAAAATTGTCTTCCAGAAAACTTAGGAGGGGAGGGGGGAACACAGGAGGAGGTGAGCAAGTGTATTTGCAGCCATTCCTCATTACTCACATCACTGCCTAAGCTACACCTCCCTCCCCCACCACCCCCATCCCCAGTCCCTGGAAAAATTGTCTTCCACAAAACCAGTCCCTGATGCCAAAAAGCTTGGGGACCACTGGCTTGAGGGACTGGTTCCATGTGACCACTAATTCAGCATGACCTTATCCAGGTCATATCGGCTATGTAAATAAAGTGCTTCATAATCTAAAACTTATGGTCTGGACTAGAAGATTTATAATGCTTTATTTTTAACTAGTTGGGAGAAATTTCTAAAAATCAAGACTTGTAAAACTAAAATTACATTTCTCAGAAGGAATTAAAGACAGGAAAGGTATTTTGAAATGAATTTTAAAGGGAGATTTGGTATGAACATATTATGTTATATCAAAAATAAAAGAAGTAGAAGTTCAAGTAACTACTCACCCCAAAATATTTTCCAATAAAACAAGTGAATATATTTCATGCTTTCTAAGGAACAGACTATATAGCATACTTTAAAATGTTTCCTTATTAATTTTGCTCCTGTTAAAAACCAACCAATCAGCTGCGTATCTAATAACCATAATCAGACCACAAAGTATTTCTAGATCATATCCTTTCAATTCCAAAGACTTCTCCAAAGGTTGTGTGATTCAACTACTATAGATTCCTCTCAACATTGCCTTTACATGAGCTTCAGACCCAGTCATTGGGACGAAAAAAAAGACTGAAAAGAAACTGCTATGGTCCAGTCTTCAAAAGCAAAGCCTGAAGGTGGCAAGGGAGTCCCTGAAGTTCCACTGCCCCCTTAGATTAACAACAACAACAACAAATAAAAACATAGCATTAATGGCCTCACATGACAAGGAGAGGGAAGGGAGGTGCTTCTTAAAGCATTCATTCCATTTAATATATGCAACAATGTACATATTAGCTGCTCTCTGAATAATTTTTTTAATTCTGAAATTAACTCTTAGGTAAATATCAGAAAATAATTCTGATAATTCCAAGCAAGATCACTACTCTAATAGATGTTATAATAATTATATGGTGGCTTAGCCAAACACTGATTACTTACCAGAATGCTTTTGCTCTTTTTGCAAAGAAAAATAATAAGCATCCCTTCCACCCCAGCATACTGCCAGTCCAACCACCAAGATGTCATCACAGCCTTTAACGGGAAATCCATCATCTCTAATAGGAGTTTCCTGAGGTAAGCTAGCTAAATAAACCAAAAGTGAAAAAGTTAAAAATCTCTAAAAATAAAGGCATTAAATTGTTAAAACAATAAAAACTATATTTGATAGGCAAAATTTCCAGATCCTAAATTATGCATTATTTGGACATTTTTAGGTATAAGAGATTCTAGGCTACTCATCAATTAAGATAACTAACACTAGGAAAAATCTACCCAGGGCCAGGTATAGTGGCTCATGACTGTAATCTCAGTACTTTGGGAGGCTGAAGCAGGAGGATCATTTGAGGCCAGGAGTTTGAGATCAGCCTGGGCAACACAGTAGAGACCCCATCTCTACAAAAAAAAGAAAGAAAAAAAACAACAACAAAATCTAGGGTGGCATATACCTGCAGTCCCAGCTACTCAGGAGGCTGAGGTATGAGGATTGCTTAAGCCTCAAATTCCTGGGCTCATATATAGTATACTAAATTCACATACAGAATTAAGTATAACTTTGTATCTGGAGTCAACTTGTTTCCTAAAATATTGTATCTTCAATTTTACAAAAATCAAGAGACAATGTGTCTTATTTACAATTATATCCCCAATGCCAGGAAGATAACTGGCACATAGGAACTCAATGTATATTTATTAAATTTAAATGAATGTTTTTATTCTTCTAGCCTCCAGCACAGAGCCTGATACAGAATATGTGCTCAATTTTATGTTTGTTTGATAAAAAATGGAAAGTGCTTTTCAACACTGAAAGTACATAAAGCTTGTCATTAACTCATGTGCTCCATGAATTGAAGATTAAACATTCAGGCTGTTATAAACAAATTCATTCATAAATACCAAGATTTAACAAATCTAATCAAACCTCTGATTTCTATAACAGGTTGTCAAGCTGACTGTAGTTATTCCCCATGATCCAGAACCCAGGGTTCATGCAATAGGATAGGAATATGCATGGTATTACTTGACTAAAAGGTTCAACTCTCTCAAAACCTGGACAAGGTCTGTGAGGCTTTGGAATACATTTCAGCATAGAATTCAAGACTATCACTGGAAGTCACAGTTCTACATGAGAGAAGTCTTAGAAAATATAGCTAATGCACATTGTGAAAATAGTTCCTATTTGCTATGTACTTTTTTGGTTATATAAGCCAGCAAGTATATAATTTAATAGGAAATAATTCATGAGCACTGATGATTAATAAAAAACCATTGTTACAACATTAAAATATCATAAAGGTCACATCCATATTCAAAATATATATTATCTTTATTTTTATAAATTTATATTCTACTTAATATAGTATATATTGCATGCACCTCTTATAATTGAAGGCAACTATTATTACTCTAGCTGTGCTGAATAAATAAGGCTGTTCTACACGTAAGTCCACATAGGAGATACCTAACTAAATTTTGAATAGATTACAGTTAATATCCAACACTGAAAAATCCAAATCTCATCTCAGTCTACTAACTAGTTTATAAATTTGAAAAAATAAAAATTTTTAAAAAATTCTTACCTTGCTTAAATCTACCACCAATAGTAGCAGTTTTAGAAGATGTCAAACATCTAACCTTTTCACAAGCCAGTGAGATAGAAAATCGCTTTTTGCACTGCCACTCCTTAATGAATGTTTGAAAAAGAGTTTGGTCACTTGCTACATCAATTATGGCCAAACTTTCTGAACTGCATGAGGCTGGAGTTAACTGAAATCCATCCTGTGATGACTGCAGTGAAAAGCTTGCATCGCTAATACGGCTGTCATCTTTGAAATCATTTCTATTCTCTGGATTTAAATCGTGGTCTTTAATATCCAAAGGTAAGCCAAATGAAGAACTTTCACCAGATTGTAAAACACTACTACTAGTTTTACAAAGTTTCACAGGTGGTCCAAGAATCCCTGGACATGCCAGCTTAGAAGCAGATGCTGGAATGGGTGTGGGAGGAATGAGACCATTATCATCAACTATACAGCTTTCTTTACAAGGCAGGAGGGATGAGGTTTCACCACGATTGGCATTGTTCTCTAGTGCCTCAATCTTGTTTTTTAATTCAGTATTAGGGGAAAATGAAAATCCCTGAACTTGATTTGTCTCCAAATTTGAAATTGAATCCTGTTTCTCATTTAACTCTGTATTTTTTCTTTTCAAATGAGATGTATTTATAGTCGTTAATTTTAGCTTTTCATTTCCTGGAGGACTGGACACATTATCTAAAATCCTTTGTAGGCCTGGACTTAGATCAAATGATGTTCCTGACCATATGAATGAATGGTTTTGCCCTGTCTCAGTTAATTTGGACTTCTGAGCCCTTTCATCTTGATCTCCTCCAATTACTTCTTCTTGGGAGTGGTCATTACCTATAATCACCGGATCACTTAGTTCTAACGCTTTAAGAGATACTACAGTATCATGTTTCTCTTGGACAGAAGATATACCTACATTGTCCAAAGCTTCAACCATCTGAACAGTATCCATTTCTGAAAACATAATAGATTCATCACTAAAACAAGTCAACTGCTGCTGGATATCTTCCTTCTTATTCATATTTGATTTTTTAATTGGGTCTTCTTGTTGTAAACACAGAGAATCACTGAAATGGTTTGATGTTATTTCAGAAGGAAGGGGTTCTTTTGCTTGCACATCAGGTGGTTGTTCTTTTACTAGGTAGTCTTCACTGAAACTGTCAAATAATAAACTATCACTCATATTCAAACTTGTTTCAGGAACTGGCAGACATTCTCCTTCTTTACCAGTGGGAGTTGTCTTTTGAGGAACCAGAGGTATGACTGGTTTCACAGTTTCCTGTGTTTGATAATCTTGAAGAAAATTATTTAATTGAGAGTCAGTAACAGAAAGTTCATTCCCTTTAAAACAAAGAGCATTTTCCTCCAATAGTATTGGAGAATGAAAAATTGGGTTTTCTGGAGTCAGGATATCAACCCCATGAGAATCAGTTCTTTGTTTCATAGTACCTACAGTCTTACAGCTCAAATGATCTGTATCAGTCCTTTCTGAAGAATGCTGTTCACCAGGAAAAGTAATATGAAATTCATTCTGAAAAGAGCTAATCGAGTTCTGTTTGTCTAAGCTCTTCTGCATTATCCCTGCTGCCAGGTTGGTGTCTTTTGCGCTTTGTTTGGCATTTCCAGTTGCCACCTGTTGTATCATTTTCTCTGACTGAGTATCCAGGTAGAAACTATCTTCAAAATCACAGGGGACTAAACCTAAGTCAGAAACATGATTAGTTTTGTTTGTTGCATAAGTATCTGTTTTTTCTTGTATTCTGGAAGTATTTAGAAAATTCTCATGCTGGCCTCCTAATTTACCAAATGTTTCAGTTGACAGTATTCCACTGGATATCTCAGTTTTGTGTATATTATCTCCTAATGCCTGAAAATGATTTAGTTTATTTTCCTCAGTATTAAACTTTATACTTTCACATTTAATAGTCATAACATTTGAGTCTCTATTCACATAACTACTGACTGCCTCACAGGGCATTTGTCTCTCTACTATGTTTTTCTGTTTGGTATAAGTATTTGTCTGTTTATCAGATTGCTTTTCTGGGCAGTGGTTAATTGGATAAGTGTCATGGTGGTTCACATAAACATTCTGGTTTTCTGAATCATTTTGCAGCAGCACTTCATTTAATTTTTCTGTCTCAACAAGAGCTAATCCTCTTCCATTTTCACTAACCACCCAAGTGGCTTGATAATCCATGTTTTTACTCTGGGATGCTGTGATGAAATGTTCCACAAGAGTATCATTAGTTATTGTTTTGTTCCTTGAACAACTTTGCTTTATTTGTAATGGGAATGATGTTTTGTTACATTTTTCCTCAGCACAAAAAGATATATTTTTAGCAAATGGCCCTGGATTTCTAAATTCCATATTCTTCTCATCTAAGGTAAGTGGGTCCTCACAAAGAATAGGACTAGTCTGTCCTTGTAGGTCAATTCTATACATTCCAGAGTCTTTCAGAGGGCTACTGTCCCTAGTTTGTTTTGGATGCTTACTATGTTTCCAAGATTGAAAAGATGTGCTCATCTTTTCTGAACTAAAATTCAATGCTGCCGTCTTTGTTTTCTCAAATGAGAAAGTCTGAACAACTTTTTTAGTGCTTGTTTTTCCATCATTCGGAGAGGTTCTTGTCTTGTCTTTACTTATGTCCAAGGAAGCCCGTTTTCTGGCTCTGAAGATGGAACGTCTCTGATGTTCTTGATTCCTATCCTGGAACGTACAATAAAAAGAACGTATATGCTCTCTACTTTTATCTAAATCTTGTATTACATTTGGTGAATGCTTAACATAAGAATCACTAACTATCGTGTTACTTTTGCTCTTTGATGTTAATATTTTACGAGATCTCTTAGTTTGGGGTATAAAAGTATGTTCCTTCACTTCTGACTCACTACTGGTCGATGAATGAGTACTAGACTTTAAAACGGAATATGGATTCCACTGCACTCCCATTTCAACTAAGTCCTGCTGCAGAATGATTTTGGCTTCTTCCACTATAAGGGTTGCTGCTTCCCTTTCAGTTAAACCTTTTTTGCCAGTCACCCAAATAGTTCGCATATTCCGACGTTCTTCAACAGCTTCCTCTTCCTCATCTACTGCCTTTCGGGCACTATAAAAAGGAGATAGAAAAAAAGAAAAAGAAATTAATGCATTGATTTGTTCATTCATACAACAAATATTTATTAAGCATTCAATCTAAGCTGTTCTAAGAACTAAAGAAATAGCATTGATGCAGAGAGATAGATATCTGCTCTCATGGCACTTACATTCTAGTTGGGGAATTCAGAAAATAAACAAATGTTTTAAATGCAGTCTGTGCCAACTGGTGAAAAGATTGTATACAAAAATGAAGCACCCAAAGGGCAGGGTGCTGCAGTTTTAAACAGCATAATAAGAGAAGGCCTCACTAAGACAGATTCTTTAAGCAAAAGCCCCCCCAAAAAGTGAGGGTCATAAAACTTTCACTGACAACAAATCCTTCTAGACAATACAACTGGACAAAGTATTTTAAAGTAACAGAGAATGACCAAAGGAAAGCAGTAATTGGGTGTGGGGGAAGCGAGACTTAGAAGAAAAAAATGGCAGTGGGTGAATTTTCACACTTTTTACCTAAAGGCAGGCCCCAATAGCACCATGTAGATTGGCTAAAAATTTGGATAAAAACCTAAAGTTCATCGGCTGACAGAATTCAGAACAGAGCTATGGGTAAATACATTAGTTAGAACTGAAGACAGAAAGTTGAGAAATTGAAGAGCTAGAGAAAGATAACCCCAAATTCTTTACATAAACTCTGCCCAAATATCTGGCTGACCTCTAAACTATGCAAGTGTGGGCAGTGTGGACCTATGCAAGTGTGGACCTCTAAACTATTGCAAGTAACCAGTTAAAAGTCTAAACAACTGAACAGTGTTACTTTCCACCAGAGAAAGACAACATTTGGAGTTTGAGTTCAGCCAAACTGACATAATATCAATTTTTCTTCAGAGTAACATAATAGAGTCTAGCTAGACCCTAAAAGGTCAAACATATATATATATAAAATTGAAGTGGTAGAAGAAAAAGAGAGATGGTCTGGAGCATACAAGTTATGGAAGACATAATGGCTGAAAGACTTTTGCTTCCAAACAAGATGAAATAATAGGAACCAATTTAGTCTCTCACTTAAAACAACTAAAAAACCAAAGGTAGGTCATAAAAGACATTGTAGCTTCCAATTTGCTCTCTCTTGAATCACTGACTCTGGGAAAAGTCAACCATTGTCAAGAAGTCTTATGGAGAAGTACCTCTGGGTAACAACTGAGGCATCAAGCACCAACTTGCCAACATGTGCGTGTATCATCTTGGAAGCAGATCCAAGTCAAGCCTTCAGAGGACTAAAGTCCCAGCCAACAACTTAACTATAATCTCATGGAGATACTCTAAACCAGAGCCACCAGCAAAAGTACTCCCAAATTCATTACTTGCAGAAACTTTAAGATAATATAAATTTACTGTTGTTCTTAAGCCACTAAGTTTTTCAGTAATTTATTACACAACGATAGATAACTATTATGCCTATAAAAACCCCACATATCAGAACATATGGGTTATATTTAATGCAATGAATCACAGAAAATTCATAGCACTAAATTCATAGTATTAAATAAAAACAAATAGTATATTATTTATCAACAAACATAAAAATGTGAAAGTGCATTAAATACCCATTTTGGGGAAAAGGCACAACAAAGTAAACAAAAGAAAGTACAGTAAGGAAATAATAAAAGAAAGAAGAAATGAGGTAAATTATTTTTAAAAATGTGACCTAACAATAAAACAAAATCCTGGATTTTTTTTTTATTTACAGAATAAATCATTAGCTAACTTGATGAAGAAAAATAGGGGAAAGTAGAAATTTACAAAATAAGAAATGATAAGGAGGAAATAGTCAATAAAATAGAAGAAATATTTAAAATTCCTAAAAAACTAATTTATAGACCTCTATGAAATATACTTGAATACCTAAATGAATCATTTCCTAGGGAAATATAGAGTACCAAAATTAAAGATAGAAGGCTTAAAGAGAGTAACTCCTGAAAAAAATAAAATAGAAATTATAATCAAAGAACTAACCAGTCCACCATGGTTTCATAGGGTAATCATATCAAAAAGATATGATCAAAAAGATAAAAAGATACCAGTCCATCATAGGGTAATCATATCAAACCTTCAACAACATAGTCCCAAGATCCTATAAATTATTACAGACTTCCTAAGTCTTTTTTATGAAGCAGGTCTAATATCAAATACTGATACCAAAACCTGAATGAAAACAGTGACAAAATAAGACAAGAAAACTATTGACTAATATTATTTATGCATAACAGCGCAAAAGTATACTAAATTAAATATTAACAAACAGAATCTAACATCATGTAAGAAATAATATCCCATAACCAAGTGAGAGTGAAATCAACTCTGGAAATGCAAGATTGATTCAATATTAGGAAATCTATTAATATACCATGCTAATACAAATAAGAGAAAAAAACCAATACAGTCATATATTGCTTAACTACAGGAATAAGGTCTAAGAAATGCATCATTAAGTGATTTGGTGGTTGTGCAAACATCCTAGACTATACTTACACAAACCTAGGTGGTAGAGCCTACTACATACCTAGGCTATATGGCATAGCCTATTGCTCCCAGGCTAAAAACTTGTACAGCATGTTACTGTACTGAATATGGTAGGCAACTATTATGCAATGGTAAGTATTTGTGTATGTAAACATACCTAAACAGAAAAGGTAATGTACTGCACTATGGCAACAATGTCACTAGGTAATAGCAATTTTTCAGCTCTGTTATAATCTTATGGGACCACAGTAGTATATGTAATACATCATTGACTGAAACATCATTATGCCCTGACCAACTGTAATTGTCTCATAGATGTTTAAAAAAAAAAAAAAAAAAAAAAAAAAAAAAAAAAAAGCCTTTGACAAGATTTAATACCCATTCTTGATTTTTAAAAATTCTTAAAAATTGCAATTACTGTACTGGACATTTTCTTAAAATGATAATACGCACACACACAGAGTCCTAAGCCAGAGATATTTCGACTAAGATCACAAAGGAAAAAATCTCCACTATCTTTATTATTATTTGACATTATATTATAAAAATTAGCTAATTCAATTAGATAAGAGAAATCAATTAGAAGCATAAGAATTGGTAAGGAAGAAGTAAAATATCCCTACTTACAGATGACATGGCAGCATACCTGGAAAACCCTAGAGAATCAATGATAAGAACAATAAACTCAAACAATAAGAGTTCAGGAGGTGGGCACAGTGGTTCATGCCTGTAATCCCAGTGCTTCTGGAGGCTGAGACAGGAGGACCACTTGAGGCCAGGATTTTTAGACCAGCCTAGGCATCACAGTAAAAGGCCATGTTCCCTAAAACACCCGCAAAAATACCCCTTGAGAAAAAGAACCAGAATTTGCACATAGGCCAGCTCTCAATATCTAACAAAGATACAGATACAAATATCACTAGCGAAGACTTTTTTTGCCCCTTTATCTCTCATCCCTCCTTCCTACCTCGAACCTTACAATTACAAAAGAGAAAGAATAAATGAAGACTACCTTTACCCCTTCCCACACATTACAGGTTTCAGAGCCTGAGTCAGGCCTAAAATGAATGGGAGGGAAGAAACATTTTTAATACATGAAAATAAAACTGTTAGTACCTGAAAGTAACAAAATACCTCTAGGATCTGACTGAGATTTCATATTGGAATGATTTCAAAGAATAATGGTAGAAAAAATAATTAAGCTATTCCTTGATAATATGCTGAGTCCAGCCCATTCTATAAATTATTTACACACACGCACACACACACACACAAATCAAGAAATCTCACAAATTGTTTTGAGGGACTGATGTTCCAAAGAACATTTGAGAGGAGTGTATTTTAAAATGTTCTTGCCTAAAGAAAGCTTAAGATTAGCCCCAAATATATAATAAAATAAAATCAAAGTCAAAATTCGTCAAAATTCGTTAAATTTACTAAAAATTAATTAAAACAGATCAAAGTCAAAGCAGATCAAAATTCATCAAAGCAGAAAGCATTGGCACCACACTTTCCATCTTTCTAGGAGAGAATTATGACAGTTTTAAAAATGCCTTTTAAGTTATGCACTATTTTTAAAATATACATTCAAATATTTTTAAAATATAAATCCCTCTTTCCTCAAAGGGGAAAAAATAGCCACATTTTCTTCCAGATACACCAAGTATGCATGAGATTATCTCTAAGGGAAATACTGCAATACATTATCTATTATTTAAAAATTGACATGATTTTTCACTTAATAACCCTATGTAGATAAAGGGACTTTCTTACCTTTTGAAAGGCACAGCATTTTTGAGAACCACCTCCACCTCAGCAATATTTGCTCTAGCAAGATCTGCCACAGTAAGAAAGCCAGAAGCATAGAGGGCCCTGGCTCGCTGTGCATTAAGTAAGGATACCCGGACCAGGTCGCACAGCTCCCTCTGGATGCCAAATGTAAGACGCTTCTGAAATTGAGAAAGTAGTAGTTCCATGTTGTGCCAGCCCAGACGGTTGGAAAATACTGTAATCATCCCTAGAAAATTCAGAGTATTTTTTAAATTAAATTTCCTTATAGACCAATTCTCAATTTCTTTAGATGTACTTTTTTTATTTTGTTTTTCTTCCTACAGAATTGCAAAGTTTAATAAGGCCCAAGGTATAAATTAACGAGAGAGCAGACATGTATCAAGTACCTAGCCTTACTGGATAATAAATATGCTTAACACATTAAATGTCATCTCATTTATTCTTAATCCTGAACTTACCTGAAAACTGAGGCAGAGCACAATTTAAACACAAGACAAACTAAAAGCCTCACCCTAATTCATTCCTCTCTCTCCCTCATTTTATTTTTGTAAGGAACAGAGAACTCTTAAAACAGGTGAGGAAAACAACAACGCTTTTTTAAATACTCAATGGTTCAGAGGACTACAAAGAGTGGAGTTCACCTTGTTATTTTCTTCAAAAAAGACTGCCCAGCTCACAAGCTATACCCTCTTGAAATAAAGAGGCAGAGCAGCCAAATGCCAAGTCATTAAGAAAGTCACTTCCCTATGAGGGGATTAATCCTACAGGCAATCATAGATCTTTGATGCCACTAAGTTGAACAGCAAGTTCCTTCCTTTTTACCATCCTTTCCCTCCATCTTCCCCTCCATGTACCCTCATAAGCACACACCTTCACAATGAAACCTTTTACACATATAAATACACACACACTCTAGTAGCCTCGAGTTCCATTCCTAAGGGCTTGTAAGCATTCCTTAGTAAATTCAGCCCCAGAATTTCTCTATTTGCCTAGCTTAGGGTTTAATATATTAAGGCAGACCAGTGGTTCCTTAGAAGAGATAATATTTAGAATAGTTAGACAAGAGTCCATAAATATCTTTCCATCTGCCATACTCCTTGTCATAAACATGTATTAATCAGTACCTTGATGAGAAAAGGGAGACCACTGAGAACTTTGTTGCTTCCTGCAACAGGACAAAAAAAAAAAAAGAAAGAAAAAGAAAACATAAACGAGAGGGACAGCCTGCAGGTTGCTAAGGAATGGCAGGGCAATGAGGTATAGACATTAAGCTAGTTGCCAGTCCTCTGTAAAATGGTACTGAGGAGCCAGAGGTTTAGATTACCTGATAGCAGGAGCTACACAAAATTATAGTACTTTTAGAGAGGCCTACAATAAAATGCAATTTGAAAAAACTTAATTTTAACTTGACCTCAAACCACAGAGACTTAAATAAATTTGAAACCTTTTGTTTAACTGACCTGCATAAACAGCAGCTGACTGTTGCAAAGATTGAATCTGTCCACGATTGCATCCATATTTCTGATTAATTTCCTTTAAGGGAACTTCACTGATTAAATCTAATAGCACAAGACTGGTAAAAAACCTAAGAATAAATCATGAAAAGTATGGTAAGAGATCACTTATGTCTACTACGAAAGTACGATATGTATTGAAAATTTAAAAACCAAAAAGGCAACAGAGGGTTTACACACTCTGGGAAGATTCCTAACAGAAAATAGGGTTAGTGGACAAAGACCGAGATCAATATTTGCAAAGCAAGTTTTGACATGCATTAGTACTATAGCAAAGAACTAATGTCTGTGTAACAAAAAAAAAGTCACCCATATTTCAATACTGCTAACTAATTTTAAGAAATAAGACTTGGTTCAAGAAATGGGCCAGCACAAAAATTTAAAAGAAAACCTAATACACAGTTACATGATCATCTAATCATTATTTTAGTAAAATGACAGAATCTGATTATAAAATTCAGTTTTGATTTGAAAGGGAACAATGGCACAAATAATCCAAGTATATAAATCCTTACAAAATCTACACATGACTATTTTGTAAATAGAGACTAATGTTTTAAGAAGAATAATTTCATTATATTTCAAAGAAGCTAAAAGCCTGTACAATTTCCTCACCTTAACCTTTTATTTAGCCTTTCCCTACTGGTAATGAATCACTTCTAAGGATGACACAAAGCATAACACCAAATGAAGTCACAGTAAGTTGGCAGTTCTGATTCACACCTTCTTTACTAAAGGGAAGTAGTTAAATATTCTACTTTAAAAGATCTTTTATTTAATGGCTGCTAAGCTATAAGCTATCGGATGAAACTAAAATATTGATAAATTCAGTAAACACAGAAAATTTAAAAAGTTTACTATAGTCAGCCAAAATTTTTATTTTGTTGACAATGAAAATGACTACAATAAGCTGGATATCTAAAACTGTGTTAACATTATGCTAAATACTGGAGAGTCCAGGAATCTTAATGTTTACCTTTTATGGATGGCCATTTGTCGGTGCTGTCTCTCAGTTCTGGCAACTACTTTTCCTTTCACACAGCGAGCCAAGAACCCTTCTTCAACTCCCACAAGCTCTGCGACCCTTTTCATGGAAGTTGGCAACTTCTCCCATAGACAGAAAAATCGATACCAATCAATAGTAGTCCAATCCTCAAACATAGGTGTAACCTACAAGGAAAAAGTATCATTCATTAGCTAAAACTACTCCACTACAAAATAACAAAACTATATAAATATAAACTTCATATTAGCCAAAGCCTCAGGATTTAGGAAAATTTTTAACTGCAATAATACCTCATTTATATGGAAACATCATTTATTCACAAACAACTCACTGCCAGGGAAAAAGAAAAAAAACCACTAAGCATACCAACTGAATTTTACAGAACCCAAGTCTTTAGTCATAGACATTTCAAATATCAACATTGGCCGGGCGTGGTGGCTCATGCCTGTAATCCTAGCACTCTGGGAGGCCGAGGTGGGCGGATTGCTCAAGGTCAGGAGTTCAAAACCAGCCCGAGCAACAGCAAGACCCCGTCTCTACTATAAATAGAAAGATATTAATTGGCCAACTAATATATATAGAAAAAATCAGCAGGGCATGTGGCACATGCCTGTAGTCCCAGCTACTCGGGAGGCTGAGGCAGTAGAATCCCTTGAGCCCAGGAATTTGAGGTTGCTGTGAGCTAAGCTGACACCACAGCACTCACTCTAGCCTGCGTAACAAAGCGAGACTCTGTCTCAAAAAAAAAAAAAAAAAAAAAAAAAACACATTCTGACTTTAGATATAATCTTAAGTGCTTTATATAGTTTCCAAGAAAGAATCAGTAAAATAAAAAGAGGAGGGAGGGAAGAATCAATATTCAGAGTTGATGCATTATCTAAAATGTCCAGGATTCAACAAAAAATGAGACATACAAGAAATAGGAAAGTATACCCCAAACACAGGTGGAAAAGCAGGCAAAATAAACACCTTTGAGAGGGTCCAGATGTTGGAATAAGCAAAAATTTGAAAGGATATAAATATGGTCAAAGAACAAAAAAAAAAAAAAACATGCCTAAAGAAGTAAAAGAAGGCATAATGACAATATCTCCTCAAGTAGAGAATATGAATAAAGGGAAGATTATTAAAAAGAACCAATTGGAAATTCTGCAGTTAAAAAGTACAATAACTAAAATAAACAATTCCCTAGGGAGCTCAACAGTATATCTAAGCTGGGATAAGAAAAAAATCAGCAAACATGCAGATAGATTGATAGAGACTATGCCATCTGAAAGAGAGGGGAGAAAAAGAAGGAAAAATGAACAGAGCCTCAAAGAAATGTGGGAAACATTAAGTATACCAACATATCCATAATAGGAGTACCAAAAAAAGATAGAAAGGAACAGAAAAAAATATCTTAAGAAATTATAGCTAAAAATGTCCCAAGTTTGATGAAAAACATTAATCTACATATCCAAGAAACTCAGTGAACTCTAAGTAAGATAAATGCAAAGATATCTACATCAACATGCATCATAGTCAAAATATTAAAAACTAAAGAAAAAAAGAAAATCTTGAAAGTAGGAAAAAAAATTGAAAATTCACAATGAGGAAATTAAACAACAGATGACTAAATAACAATAGGTCAGAGAAGAAATCACAATGGAAATTACAAAGTACCTTGAAATGAATGGAAATGAAAACATATACCAAAACTTACAGGATACAGTGAAAGTAGTATTTTGAGGGAAATAGCTGTAGATACCTATATTAAAATAGCTTTAAATGCCTATATTAAAAAAGAAAGAACTCATCAACATTCTGGTCTTACACATCAAGACATTGCCAATAGAAGTACCAAGAAAACCCCAAACAAGAAGAAAATAAAGAACAGAAATTTAAGAAATAGAGAGTAAAAAATTGTAGAGAAAATCAACTAAACCAAAATAGACAAGATTGAATTGGAAATCCTTTAGCTAGACCAATCAAGAAATGAAGAGAGAAGACTCAAATTATTATACTAAAATCAGGAATGGAGGAAGGAACACCACTGTCAGACTTACAGAAATAAAAAGGATTATAAGGAATCCTATTAGCAACTGAATTTCAACAGATTAGATAAAGTAGATGAAATGGGCAAATTCCCGAAACCACACAAACTACCAAAACTGATCCAAGAAAAAATAGATAATCTAAATAAACATCTAACAAGTAAAGAGATTGAATTAGTTCCCAAAAAATTGACTACAAAGAAAAGCCCAGGCCCAGATGGCTTGACTGTTGAAATCTGCCAAACATTTAAATAAGAATTAACAACTATATTTCACGAACTCTTCCAAAAAACCAGAAAAGGAAGAAACATATCCTAATTCATTCTACGACTACTACTCCAAAACCATACAAAGATATTATGAGAAAAGAGAACTACAGACCAATATATCTTATAAATATAGGTGCAACAATTCTCAACAAAAAACAAATCCAGCAACACATAAAAGGATTATACAATATGACCAAATGAGAATTATCCAAAATATTCAGGATTTTATAATATCCAATAACCAATTAATGTAATATACTATATATTTTTTTTTAATTTTGGCTATCCCTACGCATTGTAAGTAATATACTATAGTAATAGAACAAAAAACATGATGGTCTCAATAGATGCAAAAAAAAGCACTTGACAAAATCTAGCAAACACACAACAAACTAGAAGTAGAAGGGAACTCCCTCAATCTGATAAAGGCAATCCACAAAAAAGTCAACATCTAACATCATATTTGATGGTGAAAAACTGAGTGCTTTTCCTCTATGATCAGGAGTAACAAGACAAAGATGTCTGCCTCTATTGCACATTTTATTGGAGGTAATAGCCAGGGCAATTAATTAGATAAGCAAAAGAAATAAAAGATATCCACACTGGAAAGGAGAAGCAAAACTGCCTCTATTTGTAGATGACATGATCTTATATATGGACAATCCTAAAGAATCCACTAAGATATACTACTTTAATTAATAAACAAATTTAATAAGTTGCAGGTACAAGATCAATATACAAAAAAAAGCTTTCAGTACACTTAAACAATTCCAAAAATGAAATTAAGAAAGTAATTCCATTTATAATAGATGCAGCAAAAAGCAGCTTCAAAGAGTAAAATCTTAGGAATCAATTTAACAAAAGAAGTCTCAAACTTGTACTCTAAAAAGTATGAAAATTGTTGAAAGAAATTAAAGACAATCTAAATAAATAGATAGCCCATGTACATGGATCAGAAGACTTAATATTGTTAAAATGACAATATTCTCAAAATTGATCTACATATTCAACACAATCCCTATTAAAATCTAGCTGGCTTCTTTACAGAAATAGACAAGCTAATCCTAAAATTCATGTGGAAATCAAAGAGACCCAGAAGAGTAAAAGAAAAATCTTGAAAAATCAGAAAAAAATTGGAGGATTCACATTTCTGATTATGAAACTTTCTCTCAAGTTACAGTAACCAAAACAGTATGGTATTAGCATAAGGACAGACACAGGGACCAGTGAAATAAAACTGAAAGTCCAGAAATAAACACTCAAATTTATATAGTCAACTGATTTTCAACAAGGATGATAAGACAATAAATACAATGGAGAAAGAATCGTGTTTTCAACAAACGGTGCTGGGACACCTGGATATGCACATGCACAGGAATGAAGTTAGACTCCTTCTTTGCACCAGAGACAAAAACTAAATCAAGTGAATCATACACCTAAATGTAAGACCTAAAACTAAAAAACTCTTAGAAGGAAACATAAGAGTAAATCTTTGTGACATTGGGTCACAAAATGGATTCTTAGATATGACACCAAAAGCATGATCAAAAGGAAAAAAATTGATAATTGGACAAGATCAAAGTTAAAAATTTTGTTTCAAAAGACATCAATAACATTAAAAAACAATTCACAGAATAGGAGAAAATATTTACAAATCATAGACATGTATCCAGAATATATCAAGAATTCTTACAGCTCAATTAAAAAACACTTGAAGAATATGAACAGACATTTCAATAAGCATATGATGCTCAACATCATTAGCCATTAGAGAAATGCAAATCCAAACCACAATGAGATAGCATTTCTCACTCACCAGGGTATATTTTTAAAAAGGCATATCATGACAAGTGTTAGAGGCGATATGAGAAGTAGGAATCCTTGTACATTGCCAATAAGAATGTAAACTTATGCAGCCATTTTGAAAAAGAAAAGTTTGGAAGTTTGTCAAAATGTTAACAAAATAGTTACCATATAATCCAGGGAAGATACTCCTAGGGATATATTAAAGAGATGTCAAATAATAAATCCATGCCAAAACTTGTACACAAATGTTCATAGCACAAATGTTCATAGTGTACAAGTTCAAAACTTGTACACAAATGTTCATTATTCATAATGGCCAAAAAGTGGACATGACCCAAATAACCTTTAACTGATGAATGGATAAATAAAATGTGGTGAATCCAGAGGGGGAAGGAAAAATGGTAGAGTAAAGGTAACCCCCCAGGATTTCTGCTCACAGAGAAAGAGACATAAATATTGGTCTCCTAGACACGAGTGGATCTACCCCCTACAACGACAGCATTGTGAATGCACAGAGGTAAAGTGCAGGACTCTCAAAAATGGAAAAAAGAAGGTGATCAGGAGATAAGATCGAGTTCTCTAGAGGGTGCAAAACAAACAATAGGGCATAGAGCGTGGGAGGGCGCCAGCCCGCCAGGCCAGGGGGTGAAGTGGGATCAGACCCACAGGAGAACTCCTTGCTTTCCCACTGACCTCCACACCCACCCAGCCAGGGACCTGTCTGAAGTTGGTGTGAAATCGAGGCAGGAGAAGAGGGTGCTAGAGAGTGCGGTCATTAGTGGAAAGCACCGTGAACTTCCCCGGAGCCCCATGTCAGGATGGCACCAAGAGGGGAGGAAACCGGACTGAGCTGATAGGGGAGGCAGTTAGATATCTTGCCTCTGGTAATGAGCAGGGCCAGTCCTACGGAGCTGTTCACTAAGTTGAGGGCTCTAAGCTGGAACTGCCTCAGGCAAATAGGCGCACCCAGGGTGGGTCAGTAAGAGTGAGAACTATGGCTGAACAGGCGTGAATTGGTGGGAAGGAGGCATAGAGGAGGCAAGGGGGTGTCCTGATGACCCAGACCCCCAACCCGGCACCTGCCACCTCCTAAACAGTCGCCCCAGTGCTGGTACCCTGCAAGTGGGCAAGCGGTCGCCATTGAGAGGATCCATAGCCCAGCCACCATGGTGTGATACGGTGCAGCAGGCAGAACCCCTCCTCCAGCCTAGAGACTTTCCTGACAAATTACGCCCCTGTACAATCTGTAATCGACTGGCCAGGCTACTGAGAAGACTAACACCAATGGTAGTTACAGCCACTGGGGCACCGGGGTGCAAGGCAGACTGAGGAGCTACCTCCTCCCTCTAGCCTGCATCTCTCCTGCAGAAAGTGGCAGGCTCCACCCCTGGAAACTGGGTGACATAAGAAAAGCCACTCTCCTCCTGATCTAGGGTGAATCTGCTAGGCCTGTATGCAGATCGAAAGTGGGCAGTAAAATGACTTTGCTTTTGAGAAAAGTTTAGGTCATCCAGTTGATCAAAACGCTGGGGCTGAATCTGCTCCCCCGGTCAGTGGCCAACAGTCAAGGCCGTGGTCAAGGAACAAATTCTCTGCAAGTGACCACAAAAGGCTCCACAAGTAACCCTTCCTTCCCATCAGGAGTAGGCTTCCAAGTGTAGTGGAAGAGCTCCCCCCAGTGGCAGATCAAGAAACCATAGGAGAGGACCCCTGTGTAGCACACGAAAAAACATCAGCTGATCCAGAAGGGGAGAGCTCAGTGAAAGAATTCTGGAACTATGAAGAATCCAATCAAAAACATTCCCCCAAAAAGATACATCAGTTCTCAAGAAATGGATACTAACCAAACCCAAAACACTAAAATGATAGAAGAATAATTCCAAAATTGGATTGTAAGAAAGCTCAATGATATGCAAGAAAAAATGGATAACCAACACAAAGAAATCACAAAGAAAATTCAGGACTTAGAACAAAAATTCACTAAGGAAATTGAGATCATAAAGAAAAATCAATCTGATCTCCTGGAAATGAAGAATTTATTCAGGGAAATACAAAACACAGTGGAAAGCCTCAAAAATAGGGTGGACCAAACCAAAGAAAGAATCTCAGAGATTGAAGATAACACCTTCAAATAAAATAAGTTAATCACAGAGATAGAGCAGAAAAATAAGAGATATGAGCAAAGCTTACAAGAATTTCGGGATTATATAAAGAAAAATAACCTGCGGCTCCACTGGATTCCAGAGGAAGAGGAAGAAAAAATGCAAGGGTTGGATAAGCTATTTGAAGATATAATTGAGGAAAATTTCCAAGGTCTGGCCAATAACTTAATTAGAAATCCAAAAGGCACAAAGGACCCCTGGGAGATACAATACAAACAGGAAAATACCACAACACATAGTCATCAAACTAACCAAAATATCAACAAAAGAGACCCTCCTACAAGCTATAAGGCGAAAGAAGCAAGTTACATACAAAGAAAAACCGATCTGAATAATGCCAGATTTTTCAACTGAAACATTACAAGCAAGGAGAGACTGGGGCCCCATTCTCACTCTTTTGAAACAAAATAATGCTCAGCCTAGAATCTCGTACCCTGCAAAACTAAGCTTTATACATGAAGGAGAAATTAAGACATTCTCAGATAAGCAAAGACTGACTGAGGGAATTCACCAAGACAAGACCAGCCCTACAAGAAGTACTCAAAACAGTGTTACACACGAAACAGCGTAATAAATACTCATGAACATAAAAACACCCAAAACCTAAAGATTAAAGGTCAGTTATCACAATGGCTCAAGAGAGAAAACAAAGCAACAATGTTCAAACCAACAGAATGAACAGTAAACTGCCTCACCTATCAGTTCTCTCAATAAATGTGAATGGCTTAAACTCGCAACTCAAGAGACACGGGCTGGCTGAATGGATAAAAAAATACAAACCAAGTATCTGCTGTCTTCTGGAAACACACCTAATCCTGCTCGTTACCAGAGGCAAGATATCTAACTGCCTCCCCTATCAGCTCAGTCCGGTTTCCTCCCCTCTTGGTGCCGTCCTAACACGGGGCTCCAGGGGAGTTCACGGTGCTTTCCACCTTACAGACTAAAAGTAAAAGGGTGGAGATCAGTATTTCAAGCAAGCAGAAGCCAAAAGAAGGCTGGTGTGGCAGTTCTGATCTCAGATGATTTAGTTTATAAACCAACAAAAGTAGTGAAAGACAAAGATGGTAATTATATAATGGTGAAGGGTACAGTTCAACAAGAAGATATGACAATTTTAAATATACCTGCACCCAACTTAAGTGCACCCAGATTCATTAAGCAAACCTTAATGGATCTAAGCAAATTGATTAACAGCAACTACATAATAACCAGAGATTTCAACACCCCACTGACTGCACAGGAGAGATCCTCCAAACAGAAAATTAATAAAGAAATAATGGACTTAAACAAAACTCTAGAACAATTGGGTCTGACTGGCATTTACAGGACATTCTACCCAAAATCCACTCAATATACATTCTTCTCATCAGCTCATGGGACATTCTCTAACACTGACCATATCCTAGGAAATAAAGTAAGTCTCAAAAAATTAAAAAAAATAAATATCATACCATGTATCTTCTCAGACCACAGTGGAATAAAAGTAGAAATCAACACTAACAGAAACTCACATTTCCACACAAAAATGTGGAAATTAAACAACCTTCTACTAAATGATTTCTTCATTTATGATGAAAATAGATCATTTAAGATGAAAATTAAAAAATTCTTTGGACATAATGACAATTGAGAGACAAGTTATCAAATCCTCTGGGACCCAGCTAAAGCAGTATTGAGAGGACAGTTTATTTCCATAAATGCCTATAACCAAAAGTCAAAAAGATCACAAATAGACAATCTAATGAATCAACTCAAAGAGCTAGATAAAGAAGAATAGAACAACCCCAAACCCAGCAGAAGAAGTGAGATTAACAAGATCAATCAGAACTAAATGAAATTGACAACAGGGAAGCAATACAGAAGATTCATAAAACAAAAAGTTCTTCAAAAAAATAAACAAAAATTGAATGCCTTTGGCTAGACTAACGAAAAGCAGAAAAGAGAAATCTCTAATAAGCTCTATCAGGAACAAAAAAGGAGATATGACAACCGATCCCAATGAGATACAAGATATAATTTACGAATACTACAAAAACCTTTATGCACACAAACTGGAAATTGAGGAGGAAATGGACAAATTTCTAGAAACACACAGCCTCTCTAGGCTCAACCAGGAAGAAATAGAATTCCTGAACAGACCAATATCAAGAGCCGAAATAGACACAGAAATTAAAAATCTTCTGAAAAAGAAAAGTCCTGGCCCAGACGGTTTCACATCTGAATTTTACCACACTTACAAAGAACTGGTGACTATCTTGCAGAAATTATTCCACAACATCAAGAATAATGGAAACCTCCCCAACACCTTTTCTGAAGCCAACATAACCCTGATACCAAAACCAGAAATGGATGCAACAAAAAAATAAAACTACAGAGCAATATTCCTTATGAATATAGATACAAAAATTCTCAACAAAAATCTTAGCTAACTGAATCCAGATGCTTATCAAGAAAATAATCCATCACGAACAAATGGGCTTCATCCCAGGGATGCAGGGATGGTTCAACATACATAAATCTATAAACGTAATTCACCACATAAACGGAAGCAAAAACAAAGATCACATGATTCTTTCAATAGATGCAGAAAAAGCTTTTGACAAAATTCAATGCCCTTTCATGATAAGAATACTTAATAAAATAGGCATAGAAGGGACATACCTAAAAATGATACAAGCCATATACGAAAGACCCATAGCCAACATCATACTGAATGGGGAAAAATTGAAAGCATTTCCACTTAGAACTGGAACCAGACAAGGCTTCCCACTATCTCCACTTCTATTCAACATAGTGCTAGAAATCCTGGCTATAGCAATCAGACATGAAAGTGGAATTAAAGGTATCCAAATTGGGGCAGAAGAGATCAAACTTTTACTGTTTGCTGATGGTATGATATTATATCTAGAAAACTCCAAGGATTCAACCAAGAGACTCCTAGAATTGATAAATAAATTTAGTAAAGTCTCAGGATACAAAATCAATACACAGAAATCCGAGGCATTCATATACGCCAACAACAATCTAATTGAGAACCAAATCAAAGACTCAAAACCTTCACAATAGCAACAAAGAAAATAAAATACCTAGGAATATACTTAACCAAGGAGGTAAAAGACCTCTACAGGGAGAACTATGAAACACTGAGGAAGGAAACAGCAGAGGATGTAAACAGATAGAAATCCATACCATGTTCATGGGTTGGCAGACTCAATATTGTTAAAATGTCTATACTACCCAAACTGATCTACAGATTCAATGCAATACCTATTAAAATCCCAACATCATTCTTCACAGATATAGAAAAAACAATTTTATGCTTTGTTTGGAACCAGAGAAGACCCCAAATATCAAAAGCAATTCTAGGCAACAAAAACAAAATGGGAGGTATTAATATGCCAAATATCAAACTATACTACAAAGCTGTAGTAATTAAATCAATCTGGTATTGGCACAAAAATAGGAATATTGACAAGTGGAACAGATCTGAGAACCCTGATATAAAACCATCCTCATGTAGCCATCTAATCTTTGACAAAACAGACAAAAACATATGCTGAGGAAAAGAATCCCTATTTAATACATGGTGCTGGGAAAACTGGATAGCCACTTATAGAAGGCCGAAGCAGGATCCATACCTTTCACCTCTCACAAAAATCAACTCATGCTGGATAACAGACTTAAACCTAAGGTAGGAAACTATTAGAATTCTAGAGGAAAATGTTGGAAACACTCTCCTAGACATCGGCCTATGCAAAGAATTTATGAAGAAGACCCCAAAGGCAGCAACACAATCACAGCAGCAACAAAAATAAATAAATGGGACATGATCAAACTAAAAAGCTTCTGCACAGCCAAAGAAATAGTCATGAAAGCAAATAGACAACTTAAAGAATGGGAGAAAATTTTCACACCCTACACATCTGATAAGGGGCTGATAACTAGAATCTACTTAGAACTCACGAAAATCAGCAAGAAAAAAATCAAACAACCCTATCAAAAAGTGGGCAAAGGACATGAACAGAAACTTTTCTAAAGAAGACAGAATAATGGCTAACAAACATATGAAAAAATGTTTAACATCTCTAATCATCAGGTAAACGGAAATCAAAACTACAATGAGATGTCACTTATTTCCAGTAAGAATGGCATTTATCAAAAAGTCCCAAAACAAAAGATGTTGGCATGGATGCGGAGAGATAGGAGCACTCCTACACTGCTGATGGGACTGCAAACTAGTTCAACCTCTATGAAAAGCAATATGGAGATACCCTAAAGCAATACAAGTGGATCTACCATTTCATCCAGCAATCCCATTACTGGGCATCTACCCAAAAGATCAAATGACACTCTACAAAAAGGACACCTGCACTCGAATGTTTCTAGTAGCACAATTCACAATTGAAAAGCTGTGGAAACAGCCCAAATGCCCATCAATACATGAGTGGATTAATAAAATGTGGTATATGTATACCATGGAGTACTATTCAGCTCTAAGAAACAACGGTGATATAGTACATATTGTATTTTCCTGGATATAGCTGGAACCCATACTACCAAGTGAAGTATCCTATGAATGGAAAAACAAGCACCACATATACTCACTAGCATATTGGTATTAACTGATCAGCACCTAAGTGGACATAGGAACTACATTAATTGGGTATTGGGCGGTTGGGAGGGGGGAGGACAGAGCAGGTATATACATACATAATGAGTGAGATGTGCACTGTCTGGGGGATGGTCATGCTAGAAGCTCAGACTTGTGGGGGAAGGAGAGGGCAAGGGCATTGTTTGAAACCTTAAAATTTGTACCCCCATAATATGCTGAAATAAAAAAAAAAAGAGAGAGAGAGCAATGGTTTTCCAAAAAAAAATGTGGTGAATCCACACAATTAAATATTATTCAGCAAATAAAAAGGACTTAAGTATTGATACATGCTACAACATAGATGAACCTTGAAAACATGCTAAGTGAGAGAAACTAGTCATAAAGTAACACAAATTAGAAAAGTCTACAGAAACAAAAAGTACATTTAATATATTAGTGGTTGCACAGGGCTGGGGAGATGAGGAGGTTGGAAGAAAATGGGGAGTGACTGCTAATGGGCACAGAGTTTCTTTGGGGGATAAAGAAAATGTTCTGAAATTACATGTTGGTGATAATTGCATAACTCTGTGAATATACTAAAATTCATTGACTCATACACTATAAATAGTATGGAATGTGAATTGTATTGTAATAAAATTATTTAAAAAATAAATGCTTAAAAACTCTATGAGAAAATCTCCAAACACTCCTGAAAACCCAAAAAATAACCTGAAACAAATAGAAAATCATCTCTTTTCATGAGTAAGGCAACTCAACATAAAAAAGAAAGATGTCAGTTAAGGTGAGAGAATTCCTTCAACATATGGAAAAAATATTCAAATTTACCCATAATATTAAAAATGCAAATTAAAACTATACTCAAAAATACAAAAGCTTAACAATATACTCCATTTCTCTATTTGTACGGTTGTGAAAAAACAACCACTCTCATATTTCACTGATAAAATTGGAAAATGATACAAACTCTATGGAAGGCGATTTTGCCAAACCAAAATCTCTTATGTCTTTACACTTTACCCAACAATCACATTTATAGAAGTATTTCCTAAAGACACATCTCCATAAAACTAAACACTATATAGTAAAACTAAACTAAAACTAAACACCATAAACACATAAAACTAAACACCAAGTTATTTACTGAAGCATCATTTGCCATAACAAAATATTGAAAATAATCTAAACATACATCAATAGGAAACTGAAGGAATAAATAATAGTACATCCACCTACACAATGGATTTATACGCTATAAAAAAGAATAAATGCCCAAAGTATACCTAAGTATTTAATATTTACACTCGACAATAAAATTACTATACCCCACATGAGAGGCATATTATTAAAGAATGGCTATTAAATTCTACACTTTTGTCTAGACATTTTAAAAGTATACTACATTAACATACTACTCTAAATATTCAAACTACCATCTTCTGATAATGCTGTCCAGAGAAAACATTAAGAATACATACCAATAAATTAGTTCAGAGGCTGAGTAATTTTTAAATAAATGATGGAAACAAACAAGCAAAAAAAAAGAATGAATGAACTGACATGAAGTGATTTCTAAGATATATTATTAAGTAAAAAATCGAAGGTATAGAATAATGTATATAGCATGCTATCCTCTGTATAAGAAAGAAGGCAAGAACATATGTGTTTGCTAATTGTTGTAAAATGAAACAAGAAGAAACACATCAGAAATGAAGGCTAACAGTCATGTATGAAGGTAGATTGAAATGGCATGCAAGAGATAGGCTTCTCTGACAATTCCTTTTTATATAGTTCTGACTTTTGGATCATGTAAATGTTTTAAATATTCAAAAAATAAAATAGTACATGCAAACTCTAAATGTTTTATTTAACTTAAAACACAAATGCATATTTACTTGCCAATATTTTCAGCAAGGGTCAAGGCCTTGTGAGTGTGAGTCTATTGATTAGAATTTACCATAGTTTTCTTAGTTAAATCATACCAATAATACATTGCCTAGAAATCCAGTTTGTTTTGTAAAGTTAAGTTAGAAATTAAAGATAACTACAAAATAATCTTTGAGCAGTATCCTTCTGGCTTTTTTTTTTCCTATATAGATCTTTATAACTTTTTCTCAGAGCTCTTACAGTTATTTCACATATTTCATCAGCAACTGTTTTAGTAACTTGAAAATCAACCTAATTTTCACAGAAGTAAAATGGCATAACCAAATTTGGGAACAACTAACTCTTAAAGAGCATACAATTCAAATGGTGAGAGAAGTACAAGAGACCACTAACAATAAACATTCAGCATACCAATTCCTACCATCGGTCTTTATGTTTTACAGAGTATGGAATAGTAGTTAGGTGATTTGCCAAATGACTTTGTATAATTTTTATGAGAAAATTTACTAGAAATAAGATAATCTTTATTAAATATTTACTAAGATATGAAACATTCATCAAAGACTATCAGCCCTCAGGGGGGTATTGTTATCTCCATTTTACAAATGAGGAAATGGAATCTTAAGAAAAGTTAAGTACTTACTCAAAGTTGTACAGTTATTAAGTGATGGGCCCAAAAGTTGAACTAAGGTAGTATGACCCTAGAACCCACAATCTTAGTCACTATACATAAATGAGACTTATTTTTAAGGCCAGGATAGATGACTGGTAAGACCTACTTTGAGATACCTCTTAGCCACACTCTAGGGCACAAAATTTTGAGCCCATTATCACCCATTTATTACGCATGTTGGTGAGAAAAAAAATTGGCATTGTCAAGACATTTTTCCTCTGCTGACTATATAGTGCTTTTTATTGAAACACATTTCAATAAAACCTGCTTCATTCTAACAAGAATTTCAATTTTACCTACCTGCCTCACTTGCTTATCAAAATGCATGCATCTGTTCTTAATGGACAAAATTATTATTTCTGGTCAGATTCTTGCCAGATAATATGGCCTCAAACTCTATCCAATTCTCTGTGAGTACTAGTACTCACAGAGAATTGTCCAATTTAAAAAACTTTTAGGCAGGGTGCAGTAGGTCATGCCTGTAACTCTAGCACTCTGGGAGGCTGAGGCGGGCGGATCACTCGAGGTCTGGAGTTCAAAATTAGAACTGAGCAAGAGCGAGACCTCATCTCTACTAAAAATAGAAAGAAATTAATTGACCAACTAAAAATATATATATACAAAAAATTAGCCGGGCATGGTGGTGCACACCTGTAGTCCCAGCTACTCGAGAGGTTGAGGCAGGAGAATCGCTTAAGCCCAGGAGATTGAGGTTGCTGTGAACTAAGCTGATGCCACAGCACTCACTCTAGCCTGGGCAACAAAGTGAGACTCTGTCTCAAAATAAAAATTTTTTATTTTATAAAAATAAAAAATTTTTAAATTCCTTATGGCTGTTATTATAGAGATTTAATCAACTATATCGGTCCCAAAGTGTCTTTTTAGAACTAAATTTCCCTTAGTGAAATGCAGTGCTTTTCCTAAATTTGTTTTGCTTTTTATCTTATGAATATTGAGACTAATCAAGCATCCCTCTTTGCTTTAGTTGCTAGAAAACTCAAAATCAAAGTTGACAACAGCAACCTTACATACTTAATGGCATGCATGTTTATATACCAACCTTTCTTTCAGTTTTACATTATGATCTTATCTTTAATTTACTATATCCCATTGTCCTTTCCTGTTCTTTTCTATATTGTAGAATATATATATTTTACAAACCACCTGAAATCCTTTTCAAAAGGAGGTTGGGGAAAATAGATTAAAAGGTCATTAGAACATTTAGCTTATTACTTTAAAATAATTCTCTTCTTACCTCTTCTCTATTCCCAACATTACTAAGCTAGTCAAGGAAAACAGATAAGGTGCTCCTTTAGTCTGGATTCTTTATCTGTTTTTTCTCCCCATTTTCACAAATATGACTGTTAAGAAAAGAGAACTTACCAGATAAACAATATGAAGGTCACTCTCTAAAACAAAGCCCTTCATTGCTCTTTGGAGGTCAGCAAAAATATCTAAAGTATCAGTTGGAGAAAGTGAAGAAGAAAGAGTAGCCGAGCCAAGATGCGTTGCATGATACACCTTTCCTGATTTGAGAGTTGGGGGGGGAATAGGGGAGCAAATGTTAAAAATAAAATAAAACAAAACATTGTCTTTCTGTATTCCATAATTAACCCTTTTGGCTGATAATTTTATAAACAATACCTTATTCAACAAATAGAAATTTATGAGCAGGCTCTATGCTAATAATCTGAAGTTACTGAACAAAACGCTGACTTACTAAAAACGAATTGATACACTGCTTGAAAAATAAATTTCCTTTTATACTACCTGAAGAGTCAATTTCCTTTTACTGAGCAGTCTTACACACTGCAGGTCACTAAAGATGAGTAAATTGTAACTGAGAAATCACACTTACCTTCTGTTCCATCGCTGGTTTCTGTAATCTGGATAAATTCATTTTCTAATAGCCACATCACACAGGCTTCAATTGCTCCAAGTTGAACAGAATCTGGATTTCTCTGAATTCCTTGCTTCCCTTCTTTCATACTTGCAGCCAAAAATGTGCAAGAAGCATAAGTCTGCATATCTTCCGATGTACTTGCCACTCCACCAACTATTATCTAATACAAGATATTTGAAAATTTCTATAAATTTTTAATAAGATATGCAGGCCCTTTTGATATAAAAGAAATGAAGTGATTCTACTCTCTCTTTTTCTTTTTTTTTTAAGACAGAGTCTCACTTTGTTGCCTGGGCTAGAATGCCGTGGCATCAGCCCAGTTCACAGCAACCTCAAACTCCTGGGCTCAAGCAATCCTTCTGCCTCAGCCTCCCAAGTAGCTGATACTACAGGCATGTGCCACCATGCCTGGCTAATTTTTTCTGTATATATTTTTAGTTGGCCAATTAATTTCTTTATATTTTTAGTAGAAACGGGGTCTCTCTCTTGCTCAGGCTGGTCTTGAACTCCTGACCTTGAGCAATCAGCCCGCCTCGGCCTCCCAGAGCACTAGGATTACTGGTGTGAGCCACCGCACCCAGCCTACTCTCTTAAAATATTCTCAGAATCTTGAAGTAGAGACTCTATTAACTCTTCCATCATCACTCATTGTAATTGCAGGTAACACCTAATGACAACATGAAAAGTTCCCCTTAAGAGTAGTTATGTTATTTTTCTTAAAAAGAAAAATAAATGAGTCATTATCCATCTGGACTTTTAGAATTAATAACATATATAAAAGAGGTAGTGATGGCTCATGTCCATAAAATCAGTTCTTTTTATCCTTCCTCCTGAAATGTATGGACATATAGGAATGCTAATATTGAATACTTCCTACCCAGAAGAGGAGTAGGAATAAGTAAGAAAAAGATGAAGTCAGCTGTGCCTTGTGGATATCATTTTCCCATAACTACCCTAATATATATGCTAATTTGTCCCTTGCCTTCTTTCATTTTATATTGGACACATATCAAATCATCATAAACAGAGCTATTTCATTCTTTTTAATGACCACAAAACATGATTTTACTATAGCCTATTTAATATTAATAGTATTATAGGTTTTTATTGACACATATCAAATCATCATAAACAGAGAGCTATTTCATTCTCTTTAATGACCAGAAAGCATGATTTTACTGTAGCCTATTTAGTATTACTAGTATAGCTTTTTCCAATTTTTTCTTATTACTAATAGTCCTATAAAAATATTCCTATACACTTAATTTGATGTAATTTCACAAGTATATTCCCTAGGCATAATTTCTAGATGTGAAATTGCTGATAAATGGGTAAGTACATTTTTTATTTTAGGAGGTTATGGCCCAGTTACCCTCCAGAAGAGTTTCAGAAGTATATGAAAAATGCCTACTTTCTACATCCTTAACTATGTTATCAAGTACTTTCTGTTTTATCCAAACTGATAGTTGAAAGGTCAAAAAGAGTGTGGTTACAGATACGGTGTCACTAACACTAGTACCAAAACCAATACCAAGGCATTCTGGTATACACACTGAAAACTTTTATGAATGGACACATGAAACACTTAACAGGGGTTACCTTTGAGAGCTCAAAGCAGAAAAAAGGTTTTATTTTTTACTTTAGATTTTTCTGTATTGTTAGAAGCTTCTAATCAAGTATATGTGTACCTTGATTTTATTTTAATGTCAACAGGTTTTATCTGGATGGAGGGACTAAGGTCCATTTTTGTCACCTTTTCTTTAAATTCTGAAAATGATACAAAATAAAGAATCATCTGGCATTTGGTTTTTAATCACTTTTTAAAAATGGATTTCTATAGCACTAGCTGTATTAAACTCAAACTGTATATTCATATAAATATACAAGAGCTGTCTGGAAAGTATCCAGCCATGTAACTGTTCTTGTTATATTAACAATGGCTGGATACTTTCTGGACATCCCTTGTATAGTTTTGTACAGTTGACCTTTGAACAACACGGGGATAAGGGGCACCAATCCCCAGTACAGCTGAAAATCTGCATATAACTTTTGACTCCCAAAAACTTTACTCCTAATAACTTACTATTGATAGAAGTCTTATTGATAACATAGTCGATTAAAACATATTTTGTATGTTACATGTATTATATACTATATTCTTACAATAAAGTAAGCTATAGAAAAGAATGTATTAGGAAAATCATAAGGAAGAGAAAATACATTTATTATTCATTAAGTGGAAATAGATCTTCATAAAGTTCTTTATCCTCATCATCTTCATGTTGAGTATGCTGAGAAGGAGAAGAAAAAGGAGTTGGTCTTGCTCTCTCAGGGGCAGCAGAGATGGAAGAAAATCCACATAAAAGTGGACCTGTACAGTTCAAACCCATGTTGTCCAAGGGTCAATTGTACATAAATTCACATATATATAGAAAATAACTATAGATTCAGACGTGGGGAGGCTGTAAGTATAATAATCTTAAAAAGAAGCACAAAGCTAAGATTTTCACATACTAAAGTTTTACTTTAGGTATGAAAGAGCAAATAGTAATTTACTGAACTCTCTCTTACCTCCAGAATAGCTCGTATCATGCTGCCAGTTACTTCTTCTCCTTCTCGTCTTTGCAAACAGCTGCGAACAGGTTTTAGAGATCCTTGAAGTAGAGCTATGCCTTTTGATTTCTCAGAATTCTTACAAACTAAGATACTCTCACCTAAAATCAAAAGACATGCATTTGCAAAATCTCAACACATTTCCATAAGATACCTGCTAGAGAGAATTTAAGTTGTTTTACTTGTTTAAAGGGAGATAAGAGATGATAGTTGTTGCTATGGTGATAAAATTAAGGTTAATGTCTTTATTTTTTGAACTTTGGACAGAATGAGAACAGAATATAATACCCCAAGTATCCCAAAATAGGCTACTTTAGCATAAGGATTATTTTGAGCTGAAAGCATTGGAAAGCAGCAAACACAGAACTCTTTGTCCTCTCCCTATCTTCCTAAAAGCAAGACTAAATTTTCCTTTGTTAAGATGTTTCTTCTCCCCTCTCCCATACTAAGAGAACAACCTTTATCACTGGAGACAAGATCGGGACTGGCTAGTCCAATGGTAGTGGGTTATCAGAACTTATTAACATTAGTGTCACTAAAGTTGGTATTCAACTTCCCACTACTAAATTTGGCTAAAAAAAATTTTAAAAGATTGGTACTGAGCTGGGTCTGCACAAACACACACTATTAAAATAACCCTTATCTTCCATTAGCTTCCCCCATATATTGACCTTCTCATGATTTACTGCCCCTAGAAGCCCAAACATTTTCTTCTTTGTCACTTCTCCACAATTTATTGCTCACTGTTAAAATGTTATATAACACCCCCAAGTCTAACAGCTTTTTAGGTCTTCAACTCTTTTTTATGAAGGCCTCCATGTACATAAAAATTAAAATATTAATATCAAATAAAGTTTATATGCCTTTTCTCCTGTTAATCTGTTTTTTTCTTCTGAGCATAGCAGCTAATCCTGTCAATCTGGAGCAGCAAATCCACCTAACCTTGGGACCTAGCTGGCAACATTGTCCAAGTACAGATCTCAAATAGGGGTACCACCTGGCCAGGAAATACACCCTGGAGCCCAGCCTGATCAGAGGTGATTGCAATGCTCAATCAGCAACTCTGCCTGATTGCAGAGCTCACCAGAGGTCTCACCTGACACTGGAGCCCAGCCAGTAGCCCCACCCAAACTCAGAGCAAAGGCAGCAGCCCAATTATCTAGCGAGCCCAAAAGCAAGCTCTGCCTGCTCTGAGTTGTTACCATAACCCATCCAGAATCATATTCACTATTATTATTAATATTATTATTATTATTCACTATTAATAGTGAAGGTCTATCCCTGTAAAAGCCAGTAGAAGTGGCTGTCTCCTGAAATACATAGACACCAACACAAGGACACAATGATTACAAAGAATCAGAAGATCATGACACCTCCAAAACTAACAAAGCTCCAACAATGAACCCTAAAGAAATGGAGATCTATGAAATGGCAAAGAATTCAGAATAATTCTCTTAAAGAAATTCAGTGAGCTACAAGGATATATGGATTAAAAAATTAAATAAAATACAGAAAACAATATATAGACAAAATGAGGAGTTTGACCAAAAAATAGAAACAATTAAAAAAAAAAAAGGAAATCCTAGAGATTAAGAATACAATGAATGAGCTGGAAAATGCAATAGAAAGCTTTGACAGCAGGTTCCATCAAGCAGAAGAAAAAAATCAGTGAGCTCAAAGCAGAACATTTGAAATTATTCACTCAGAGAAGAAAAAAAATACAATAGAGAAAGCCTACTAGAATTGTGAGGCACTATCAAGAGACCCGATACAAATTTCTCAAAAGAAGGCAATTAAATGGCCAACAAATGCATGAAAAATGCTCAACATCTCTAAACATTAGGGAAATGCAAATTAATACCACAATGATATATCACCTTACACATGACAGAATGGCTATCATCAAAGAGATAGAAGATAACAATTGTTGGCAAGGATGTGGAGAAAAAGGAACATTTGTATACTGTTGGTGAGAATATAAATTAATACAACCATTATGAAAAACAACATAGAGGTTCCTCAAAAACCTAAAAACAGAGTTACCGTATGATCCAGGAATCTCACTGCTGGGTGTATACCCAAAGAATTTGAAATCAGTATGTCAAAGAGATATCTCCCATGTTTATCACAGCATTATTCACAATAACCAAGTTATGAAATCAATACATTCATGTATCAATGAATGAATGGATAAAGAAAATGAGGTATATATACATGATAGAATACTATTCAGCCTTAAAAAGAGCAGAATTATATCATCTACAACAACATGGATGAATCTGGAGGACATTATGCTATGTGAAATAAGCTAGGCACAGAAAAACAAATACCACATTTTCTCAAAAAAAAATCAGATATATAGAAGCAGAGAGTAGAATGCTGGTTACCAGAGGCTAGGTGGTGGGGGAAATATGGAGATACCGGTCAAGGAACACAATGTTTTGGTTAAACAGGAAGAATAAGTATTTGAGGTGATGGATATGTTAATTAGCTTCATCCAATCACTCCACATTATATATGTATAGCATCCACTTTGTACTCCATAAACATATACAATTATAATTTGTCAATATCCAATTTTTTAAAAACAACATGAATAAAATATATCACCTGGCTTTTCCAATGGCTATAAAACAGTCCAGCTTAAAAAAAAATTACCTAGAAAATGGATCAACTATATCAGCAGCAAAACAATAAGCCACTTTGGGTTGCTTAAAGGTCTACCAGACTTTGATTCTCCAACAAAATGAACTAACAATTTTCAGGATGGGCAAGATTCATGAAAACATCCAAATGAATACTAGTATGTATGAACAGGTTCCTGCTCCCACTTGTTTGGGGAGATCTCATCCATACCACAAGAGGGAAATTGAAATCATGTAGAATCAAACCATTTATTACTGACTGTTGAACTTGTAAATCACTATTTTGGCACAAAGCACCATCATCCTACACTAGAAGGTTCTAGATAATCTATAGAAAGACTAAAATGTCATCTAAATAAAACACCATCTACTATCCAGGAAATATTAATATCATTTGTAAAATGCACAGAAGTTACAAAGATGCTACATAATACAAAAAGCATGACTAAGTATTTAAATCTCCATAGTGGATATAAAACACTATATTCCCACATTCTTCAATAGCTTGAAGTTCTGAGTAAGTCACACCACCCTGAAAATGGAACAGTATGCAAGGGCAAAAGCTCAGAAGTCTTCAAAATCTCAGAAATGAAGTTACTATTGTATATTTTGGTTATGTTTGAATGTTATCTAATTTTAGACTTGATAATTAGCCCAGGGCACCAACCTTCCAATTTTTCTTCCCTATGATAAATATAAGGTAAGAATACAGCAAGGCAAATAAGATCTCCGTATCTTCTATATTAATGTAAAGACCCTATGGCCCTAAGAGGAGAGTATCTGTGTAAAATGAACTTAAGTTTCATTCTCCAGAGTTATGAGTCTAATGAGAAATCAGACTTTGGGGAAGCGCAGGGGAGGCAAATAGGAATGGGAAGGGAGTGGCTTATTTTCTTCCCATCACTCTTTTTAAACATATCCATATAATCTGCACATTTTGCAGGTAAAGTAAGAGAGAAACAGGGTAACCTTCTCTGATGCCTATGGTAGGAAAAATCCAACAAATTGGAAGGGTATTTTTAATCATCAAAATGTTTAGGGCTTAAAAGAAAGACAGACCAGTGGCCCTTCAGGGATTATAAATGGTCATTTGGTACTGAGGCTGAGACTGACAGGAGTCCCCTAAAGTATCTCATTTTTCCTTTAATAAAATGCTTAAGTGTTGGTGGGACACATAACCATTCAGGTAAAAATTCTATTTCCTAGCCACCCCTGCAGTAAGGAAATGCAGCCATCTGACCAAGTTCTGGACAACTGTACCTGAGGAGAAATACTATGGGCAACTTCTGGGTGGTGGCCTTAAAGGGCAGACTGTGTCCTTTACTTCTCCATCTCCCCTTCCTGTTGGCTGAAATGCAGATATGCTGACAGAGACTGTACTAGCCATCCTATACCACAGGATAGAAACTATATTGCTAAGCAAGGTAGAACAAAACCGAAAACTAGGTGCCTGACACACTGCAGCCATCATATCACACCAAGATTACTCACAATTTTACTGTCATATGAGAAAGAAATTAACTTCCACATTCTTTGAACACCATTTGCTGGCTTTTGTTCCTGCAGTGAACTTATATTCTAACTACTCCACTCACCAAAACATTACAATCAATTCTTGTTATCTGTGGTAGTTACATTCCATAAAGTTGCCACAAACACTGAATATTAGTGAATATGGAACCATTGCTGCTAGGGAAAATAGATGACTAGGTTCCTGCAAGCCTCCAGTAACGTTTCCATCAATCAATACAAAATCGTGTTTTACATACATTTCTGTTTAAAGATACTTTATTTAATATATATCATTGATTTGCTAACATTGAGCTCATAGCCAACAGCACTATAATCATGCCTGAATAAAGCTTATCTTATCACATATTTGCTCCATAAGGCACATCACAGACTTAATGCACTAAGGAATGTTAGATAGCACTTCAGCCCTAATGCTCAAAGATCATCTTAAGCACAAAATCACCAAGAAAAAGTATAAAATTGTGAAAAATGTGGAACTAAGTAGACCATGAAAAGGAAGCTTTTTACAGTATGAGAGCTGAAATAAGGCGGCAAAGCATTGCCTTATTCAGCTTCAGCAGAGAAAGCACACTTGGAAAGACTTGAACGTTTTGCAGATCTGCACATGTCCATGAAAGCCCTAGAGTATTGATTTTAGGGGTTCTCAATAAATTCTATTAAGTGGGCTAACTCACAAATCTGGAATTTGTATATAGTGAGAATTAACTGTATTTGGGGACTTCATATGACAAGTCAGGTTGTTCTAAAGTCACTTGCTCAGTCTACCGTCCAGCTTTTTGTACACAAAATATCCCACCTATTTTCCCATTAACACCTTCCCTTTTCTCCCAGATTTCCTCAGTTCTCTTGGATAGCCACAGAACTGTTTGCCTGTTTTTTGGTGTTTTTTTTTAAATATCTAATACCATGTTTCCCCGAAAATAAGACAGGGTCTTATATTTATTTTTCCTCAACAAGACACCCTAGGGCTTATTTTCAGGGGATGTGTTATTTTCCCCTCAAAGCCTCAGCTTGCAGCACGCACAGGATGGCCGGGACCTGACAGGAGGAGCCGACTTTGTTGGTGGGGCTGCCCGCACCTTTCCGGTCACCTCTGGGACAGGAGCTGTCATGATGGGGCAGATGAGAAGGGCTGCTCATCTTCTTTACCACTCTGCGACAAAATGCATGGGTTGTGCAGATACGCAGTGTAGCTACACTCATCACTAGGTCTTATTTTTGGGGTAGGGCTTATATTGTGCAAATCCTTAGAAATCCTGCTAGGGCTTATTTTATGGGTAGGTCTTATTTTCAGGGAAAGTGGTACAATATTGGAGCTAATTATGTCCAAGAAAAGAAAGATGAAGTTACCCAGAATGTTTCTTCCAAGGTCCTTTAATATTAGAAGGCTGGTTACAACTTTTTAACAGTTACACACAGTATAGTACATTAGAAGTAACTTTTGCTGCTGTTTTGATGGTTAATTCAAACGAGTCTCTTCCTCATTGCTTAAGATAAAATTTTGTTTGGATTGTTAGTAACTACCATAACTTGCTGCTACAAGGTAAGAAAATAAAAAGGTGTTCTCAGAGCCAGCTCCAATTTTGAGAGAAAAAGATGGTATGTGAAGTTCCTACTGCCAAGGTGTGAGAGTACTTCCCAGCTCTCAGCATCCCCATTTAATCTCTGAGACCAGTTGCCCATGCTGAACTAACCCATGAACATTAATTAGCACAAAGAGATTATACTTGGAAATTAAAAATCATCTTCCAGCTAATGTAAAGAAGTCATCTTGATTTACATAACATTAAATCATGTCATTGTATACACTACAAAATATCTTAATTCTATATTTGTAGATAATCAATACTTGATGATATATAAAAATAATTTATACTCACTATAAATATTAAGTGAATTCAAAAGGACAACATTAGTGCATTGCATAATGAAGAAATACAGCATGACGAAAAACCTGTTACCAGGCACTAGTCAAATTTTAAGTAAACTGACATTGTCTTTCACCAATGCTATTACAATTAACTTCAAACATACTTACCTACTGTGTCTACTCCTTTCCTGCCAGCACGACCAACCATCTGCTTATAAGTAAGAATATCTAGAGGTTGGCCACCAAAAATTGGGGTTCGAATAATCACGCGACGTGCAGGTAAGTTCACCCCAGAAGAAAGAGTAGAAGTTGCTGCCAAGGCCCGAATGAGACCTTGACGGAAGGCTCCTTCAATGATATCCCTCTCTTCAAAAGTAAGGCCTAAAAAGAGAGGAGGTTCCTATGACATATATTTATTAATATATAATGGAAATATTATACTTGATCACTTACAAATGGATTTGAGAGTCTGTTACAAGCCTCTGAAGATTTTTTTAACTACTGTTCTGACTGTAAATAAATAGATCATCAAGGTCTATCTATTTAAGAATATAACCTGCTCCCCCTGGAATCCTCTATCTCATCTTCTAGACCAAGAGTTGGCAAACCTTTCCTGTTCCTGTGGAACAACAGATAGTCTCTGTTGTAACTCCTCAACCTTGCCACTGTGACATGAAGGCAGCCACAGAACAAATGGGCATGACTGTGTTCCAATAAAACTATTTATAAAAACAGATAGTAGGCTAGATTCGACCAGCAGACCACAGTTTGCTGACCCCTGTTCTAGACAATGACCTCCTTGAGAGTAGATACATGCTTCATTCAACACAGCACCTTCAGGGTCTATCCATCACAAGGGTCAAGCATATTTTTAATGTACATAAATGTTTGATGAATACAAAAATACATGAGTAAATGAAAAACAGCATATAGAAATATACTTACCTGACTTAATTTTATTTACAAATTAAAAGGACTAGGGCTCTATTCTGTAAATGAAATTTAAATAAATTAGTACGTACACAGATTTTCATTTTTTTAGTGTGCATCATAAGTTATATACAATGTAAATATTTCTCTGTGTGTGTATGTATACAGTAGTTCCTTCTTATCCTCATCTGTGGTTTCATTTTCCATGGTTTCAGTTACCCACAGTCAACTGCTATCCAAAAATACTAAATGGAAAATTCTAGAAATAAACAATTTATAAGTTTTAAATTGCACACCATACTGTACAGGACATGAATCATCCTTTTGTCCAGTATATCCACACTGTATATACCACCTGCCTTATACGACATGATTGTATAGGAAAAAGTATAGAGTATTTACAGGGTTCAGTACTAACTGTGATTTTAGGCATCCACTGGGGATAGCAGAACATATCCCCTGCAAATAAGGGGAGATTATTAAACATATATTTAATACATGTATATTGCATACATGCATATAATTTTAAATGGATTTAAATATATATATATATTGCATGATAAAATATTTAACCAAATTGAAAGAGTCAAATTCCTAATCTTAGAAAGGATATTCTTCATCATATCTATCCTTAGCACATAGGACCATGGAGACCACTTCCTGAAAGTTCTTTAATTCAGTGACTGTCATAATCTTTGTAATTTTCATCATCTATTCATTTGATTTTTAAGTACTTCTAGCCCTCTCCAAATATAATATCATAATTTCTAAAATTCATTCGATTTTGATATATTTGTGAGAATATTTCAATACCCCTTGAGATAAAAGGAGACACTCAGAGTGGCATACAGTTAGTGTAGCAAGTACCACTCTAACCTAAATTTTAAGGAAACAAAGTACTCATGGTCAACCAGTCCAAAAATACAAAATGGAAAATTCTAGAAATAATTCATAAGCTTTAAATTGCACCCCTTCTGAGTAGCATGATGAAATCTCACACCATCAAACTCTGTCCTACCCACGATGTGAATCATTCCTTGTCCAGTGTATCCACACTGTATATACTACCTATTGAGTCACTTAGTAACCATCTTGTTTATCAGATCTAGTTTCACAATGCTTGTTAAAATAACCCTTATTTTACTTAATAATGGCCCCAAAATGCAAGAGTAGTAATGCTTGTCTAGTGTTACAATTGTTCTTTATTATTATTAGCTATTGTTGTTAATTTCTTACTGTACCTAATTAATAAATTAATCTTTATCCTAGGTATGTACATATACATGGTATATATAGGGAAAAAAATGGTATATATAGGGGTTGTACTATCTGTGGTTTGGGAGATCCACTGGGGGTCTTGCAACGTATCCCCTGAGGATAAGGGGGAACTACTATATACAGATAAGTAAACTTAAACATGTTTGTTGTACTCTTGTTTAATCTTAATCACACAATTGTTTAAAATGAAATCTAAGAATATTAAGTATGGTTAATAAGAAATAAATAGTGCACAAATATAAAAATGAACCCAGTATGAAATTTTTGGAGAGGGCTTCTTAACAGACTATAAATATGGAATACCTGCATGGTGAAATGCTACTCCCCATGGTATAGTTTTCTGTAATACAGAGTCTAGTCCTGAAGGCAAATGTCTTAACTGATCCATCACTTCCAGAAGGTCTTTCTGTTCCAGCACTACTGGTGGGAATTCTGATGGTTTTACCAATCCTGTCACAAAAAAATTACCAACACCGTTCACCTTTGGCTGGACCTTTTTAAGCACTATCTGTCTAAATCATTATCAAGCTAAATACCAGGGCAGTGGTTCAGAAACCAATTTATATTATAATCACCTAGAAATCTTTTAAAAATACTGATGCCTGGCACTTACCAACCAGTAGTATCAACATCACCTAGGAGCCTAGTTCTCTGTAAAAAATTATGCTAGCCTCTTTGGCACTAATTTGATAATTAATCACACATCACCCACTTGTTTTTGCCTTTATGTGTAACCATCTCTCCCAGTAAGACTTAACTTTCTTACTTGCAGGAACTATGTTTTCTTAAAGAATTTCCAAGACTTTTGGATTTTTGAACTTGTAAAACTTTTCTTAAAAAATAAACATATTTTCTACAATTATGTGTCTATTAAAAATAACAAAAACATACTTTGAATATATCATATTCTATATATTTTTAAACTTTTAAGTAAACTTTTATTAAAATTTTGAAGACCCACAGAGAGTTACCAATGTTTTACTTTATTAAGGACAATTAAAATTTTTTTAAGATTTCCACCTATCAATATCTTTATTTCAAAATAAGTCATTTTAACATAAAAAAATTAGTGGGGATAAATTCAGATTTTAAACTTCAGCTTTATGAAAAATGTGTTTTGTCTTTATTTTTCTGGTGAAAATTTCATCATACACCAGGCTCCAATCCAAGCACTAGCATTTGGGAAGCACTGCTACAAATCAAGACAGCAAAACTTTAAGAAAATAATAATGACTCTGGTTATTAAAGAATATAAGTTGTCATGGTACAATGCAAGGAATGTAAGTTAATATGGCACAGAAAGCATTAATTAAGGGGCAAGTGGAAAAGATAATACACTGTTGGACCAGAGCCTAGCCAATAGAACGTCAGATAAAGTTTACTTACTGGAACTAGACTTGCGATATCTATCACCTGCCCTCATGATGCCAATGGCATAATGGATTAACAAAATATCCCAATATTCTGTGACTAGAACTAGTCTCCCTATATTTATCTAGCCAAAGGACCACAGGCTAGTAAAAATGGTGAGGCAACAGTGTTCATCTAAGAATCAGTAAAAAATGTGTACTAATGGCTATAGCCATTAGTACATACTAGATCACTATTTGGCAACAAAAAAGGAATAAATTAACAAATATAACATCCTAGATGAACATCAAAAACACCACACTGAGTGAAAGAAGCCAGATACAAAAGACACATATATACTGTATGACTTCATTTACTTGAAATTCTTAGAAAAGGCACAAGTAACCTAAAGTAACAAAAAGGAGATTAATGGTTACCAAAGGCTGGAGATAGAAGAGATGGACAGAGAAAGAGAATATTTTGTCTGCCTACACTTGTTCAAATAAGAAAAAAAGAAGATAAAAATTTTAAATCTATTAAGATTAAAAAAAGAAAAAGAGAACATTTTGGGGTGATAAAAATGTTCTATATGTTGATTATATGGTTAAACAGATGTATACATTTGTTAAAATTAATCAAAGTATACACTAAAAATGAGTACATTTTCTTTTATACAAATTATACCTCAACAAAGCTGATTTAAGATACATATGTGTGTACATATACCTGCATATGTGCCTGTGTGTGTGTGTGTGTGTGTGTGTGCATATATATATTTTTTTTTCAACCCTTGAGCAATGCAGGGGTTAGGAGCACCAATCTCCCACATAGTCTGCATATAACTTTTAACTCTCCCAAAACTTAACTATTAATTGCCTACTGTTGACCAGAAGCCTTATCGGTAACATAAACAGTTGATTAATACATATTTTGTATGTTATGTGTATTACACACTATATTCTTACATTAAAGTAAGCTACTGAAATGAAAATGTCATTAACAAAAGCATAAACAAAATCTATTTACTATTCATTAAGTGGAAGTGGATCATCATAAAGGTCTTCATCCTCATCATTTTCATGTTAAGTAGGCTTCAGTAGGAACAGGAGAGGTTGGTCTTGTTTTCTCAGAGGTGGCAGAGGCAGAAGACGTGGCAGAAGAGGCAGGCACACTCAGTGTAACTGTACAGAAATACATAATTTCTGTCTTTTTTGTTTTTCATTTCTCTAAAAATGTTTCCATACAATAAAAATCCTTCCACCATTTGCTTCAGTTTCAGTGCCCATATCATAGAAGGATTCATGTTGTAAAAGAAGTCAAAAGCAATCTTGAATAATCAAAACCCTCTGCCAGATTGTCCAATGGAACTTTGTTTTCTGGCACTGCTTCTATCATGTCATCTTCCTCATCAATCTGGCACTAGCTCAGAAGCACTGATCTCCGTCAAGTCATCTTCTGTTAATTCCTCTGCGGTGGTGTAGGCTAGCTCTTGAATTCTCCAAAGTCTGTATGTTGAAACCCTTCATCTCCACCTTTTTTGCCATATCCATAATCTCTGTGATAATTTCCTTGATTGGCTCTCTCAAATCCCGTGAAGTTATGCTCAACATGTGGACAATTTTCTCTAGCACAAATTTATTGTTCTGGGATTGATGGCTTTCACAATACCAAAAGAAATTTAAAAGGCAGTCCCTTACTGGCAAGATACTTCCTGACTTCAGGGACAAAACATCGACAGAACCAATCCAGAAAAAGGGGTACTAGTTCTCCAGGCCTAATTCTGTACAACCAAAATACTGGCCGCTGATATTTATCTTTTCCCCCCAAGGCTAGGTGTTAGTGGCTTTACAGATAAGGGCAGTCCTGAACATAAACCTGACTGCATTCGCACAGTAGAGTTAGCCTATCCTTTCCTGCCTTAAATCCTGATGCTTGCTTCTCTTCTTTACTAATAAATGTCCTTTGTGGCATTTTTTTCCTGAACAGGGCACTTTCATCTGCATGAAAAACCTCTTCAGGAAGATATCCTTTCTCCTCGATTATTTTCTTAATGGCATCTGGGATTTCATCTGCTGCCTCTTGGTTGGCAGAATGTGCTTCTCCTGTTATCTTGACATGTTTCAAAATAAACCTCATTCTTGTTTTGTTATTTCAACATATTACGAGGGTACAAATATTTAGGTTGTGTATGTTGCCCTTGCCCCTCCCCCCCCCCAAGTCAGAGATTCAAGCGTGTCCATCACCCAGACGGCGCATGTCACACTCATTATGTATGTATACACCCATCCCCTCTTGCCCCCTCCCATCTGCCCGACACCAGATAAATGTTATTTCTATATGTCCACTTAGGTGTTAATCAATGAAACCAATTTGATGGTGAGTACATGTGGTGCTTCTTTATCCATTCTTGGGATACTTCCCTTAGTAGAATGGGTTTCGCTATATCCAGGAAAATACAAGACCAACCCCTCCTCTTCCTACTGAAGCCTACTTAACATGAAAATGATGAGGATGAAGACCTTTATGATGATCCACTTCCACTTAATGAATAGTAAATAGATTCTGTTTATGCTTTTGTTAATGACATTTTCATTTCAGTAGCTTACTTTAATGTAAGAATATAGTGTGTAATACACATAACATACAAAATATGTATCACCGTTGTTTCTTAGAGCTGAATAGTACTCCATGGTATACATAAACCACATTTTATTAATCTACACAGGTATTGATGGGCACTTGGGTTGTTTCCAAATCTTTGCAATTGTGAATTGTGCAGCTATAACATTTGAGTGCAGATGTCTTTTTTATAGAGTGACTTTTGTTCTTTTGGGTAGATGCCCAGTAATGGGATTGCTGGATCAAATAGATCTCCTTGTATCTCTTTAAGGTATCTCCACATTGCTTTCCACAATGGTTATACTAGCTTGCAGTCCCACCATCAGTGTAGGAGTGTTCCTATCTCTCTGCATCTACACCAACATTTACTGTTTGGGGACTTTTTGATAAAGGCCATTCTCACTGGAGATAAGTGATATCTCATTGTGATTTTGTTTTTATTTTATTTTATATATATATATTTTTTTTTAGTTGACCAACTAATTTCTTTTTATTTTTAGTAGAGACAGGGTCTCACTCTTGCTCATGCAGGTTTCGAACTCCTGACCTTGACCAATCTACCCGTCTTGGCCTCTCAGAGTCCTAGGATTACAGGTGTGAGCCACCACGCCCAGCCTCTCATTGTGGTTTTGATTTGCATTTTTCTGATGATTAGAGATGTTGAACATTTTTCATATGTTTGTTGGCCATTATTCTGTCTTCTTTTGAAAAGTTTCTGTTCACGTCCTTTGCCTAGTTTTTATAGGGTTGATTTGTTTCTTGCTGATTTTCCTGAGTACTAAGTAGATTCTAGTTATCAGCCCTTTATCAAATGTGTAGGATGCGAATATTTTCTCCCATTCTGTAGGTTGTCGTTTGCTCTCCTGATAGTTTCTTTGGCTGTGCAGAAGCTTTTTAATTTGATCAGGTCCCATTTATTTATTATTATTGTTGCTGTAATTGCCTTTGGGATTTTCTTCATAAATTCTTTGCCTAGGCCAATGTCTAGAAGGGTATTTCCAATGTTTAACTCTAGAATTCTTATATTTTCATGCCTTAGGTTTAAGTCTGTTACCCAGCATGAGTTGATTTTTGTGAGAGGAGAGAGGTGTGGATCCTGTTTCAGGCTTCTACATGTGGCTATCCAGTTTTCTCAGCATATATTTCCCAGCATATATTCCCATTTATTACCTAAGGATTCTTTTTCCCAGCATATATTTTTGTCTGCTTTGTCAAAGATTAGATGGCTATATGAGGATGACTTTATATCTGGGTTCTCAGTTCTGTTCCATAGGTCTATGTCTCTGTTCTTGTGCTAGTACCTGTCTCTGTTCTTGTGTTTTTAATTACTATAGCCTTGTAGTATAGTTTGAAGTCTGCTAAATTGATACCTCCCATTTTATTCTTTTTGCCTAGGATTGTTTTTGATATATGGGGTCTTCTCTGGTTCCATATGAAGCATAAAATTATTTTTTTCAAGATCTGCAAAAATGATGTTGGTATTTTAATAGGGATTGCATTGAATCTGTAGATCACTTTGGGTAGAAGAGACCTTTTAACAATGTTGATTCTGCTGACCCACAAACATGGTATGGTCTTCTACCTGTTTATATCCTCTGCTATTTTCTTCTTCAGTGTTTCATAGTTCTCCCTGTAGAGGTCTTTTACCTCTTTAGTTAAATATATTCCTAGGTACTTTATTTTCTTTGTTGCTATTTTGAAGGGAATTGACTCTTTGATTCGATTCTCAGTTTGACTGTTATTGGCGTATAAGAACACCTCTGATTTTTATGTACTGATTTTGTATACTGAGACTTTAATGAATTCGTTTATCAATTCAAGTAGTCTCTTGATTCAATGCTTGGGGTTCTCTAGATATAGTATCATCAGCAAAGAGTGAGAGTTTGATCTCTTCTGCCCCCATGTGGATGCCCTTAATTCCACTCTCTTGTCTGATTGCTCTAGCAAGAACTTCCAGCACTATGTCGAATAGAAGTGGAGATAGTGGACATCCTTGTCTGGTTCCAGTTCTAAGTGTGAATGCTTTCAATTATTCACCATTCAATATAATGTTGGCTGTGAGTTTGTCATATATGGCTTGTATCAATTTTAGGTAAGCCCCTTCTATGCCTATTTTGTTAAGCATTCTTATCAAAAAAAAGGTGTTAAATTTTGTCAAATGTTTTTTCTGCATCTATTGAGGGGATCATATGATCTTTCTTTTTGGTTCTATTTATGTGGTTAATTACATTCATAGATTTGCATATATTGAACCACCCCTGCATCTGTGGAATGAAGTCCACTTCGTCATGAAAGATTATTTTTTTTGATAAGCACCTGAATTCAGTTTGCTAGGATTTTCTTGAGAATTTTTGCATCTATATTCATAAGGGATATTGGTCTGTAGATTTCTTTTTTTGCTGCATCCTTTCCTGGTTTTGGTGTCAGGGTTATGTTGGCTTCATAAAATGTGTTGGGGAGGTTTCCATCCTTCTCAATGTTGTGGAATAATTTATGCAGGATAGGCACAAGTTCTTTGTAGGTGTGGTAAAATTTGGGCGTGAAACCATCTGGTCCAGGACTCTTCTTTTTAGGAAGGTTTTTTATTGCTGTTTCAATTTCAGTACTTGATATTGGTCTGTTCAGGAATTCAATTTCTTCCTGGTTGAGCCTAGGGAGGCTGTGTGTTTCTAAGAAATTGTCCATTTCCTCCACATTTTCCAGTTTGTGTGTATAAGGGTTTTTGTAGTATTCATAAATTATATCTTGTATCTCCGTGGCATCAGTTGTAATTTTATAAAACACAGTTTTATAAAAAGAATGCCTAGTGGGCAGGCAGTGGCAATGATGAAAGAGATATATTTTTCTAATATAATCACTGACATTACTCTCAAGCCATATAGTAAGTTTGAAGGCTTTCATTTCCATCTGTAACTCACCCTCAGCTTGACGGTGTAGATTGTAAAATTCTCGGGCAATGGTATCTGCCAGCTTCTCACACCATTTCTTTGACGGACAAAAAAGTAATACTGAATGGTTATCACGAATGGTCTCATAACATAAACTAACAACATGGTCCTCATCTCCCTAAAAAAGAAAAGGAAATAATCACTCTAGTGGTACCTTTAAAACATTTTCGCATCGATTTAAAATCACTCATTTTGCTTTAAGGGGAAGCTTTTTCTACTCAAAGACATAATGAAAATCATTTACAAAGTCAATAAGGAAACAAAAAACAAAACAAGAAGAAAAAAACCTCCTTATGATAAAAGGTGAGAAATAAATATTTTTTATTCATTCAATTAATATTTATTGAGCTCCAACCCTCAGGCAATGGGTTATAATGGTGAGCAAAAGAAAGTCAAGGTCCTAATAATAAAGGGTTTAGACTTCTTAAAATACAGATGGTCCCTGATTTTCAATGGTTATACCTAAGATTTTTCAAGTTTACAATGATGTGAAACCAATATGTACTCAGTATAAACTGTACTATGAACACCCATATAACTTACATCCTGTTTTTCACTTTCAGTATGCAATAAATTATATGAGATATTTAACACTAAATTATAAAATAGGCTTTATGTTAGATGATTTTGCCCAACTGTAGGCTAATGTAAGATTTTAAGGTAGGCTAGGCTAAACTATAATATTTGATTGGTTAGGTATATTAAACGCATTTTTTACTTACAATATTTTCAACTTACAATGGGTTTACTGGGATATAACACCATGATAAGTTGAGGAACATCTGTCTAAATAAATAAATGTAAAATACAACCATAAGATGTACTATAAAAGAGAATTTTATGATGTTTTTAGGCCTCATATTTGACAGAAATTTGACAGAAAGACCTAAAAGAAAAGTTATCCTGAGAAAATAATTTAGCTGAGATGTGAAGAAGGGGAGGCATTATCTCAAGAAAAGGTACCACATTTCTGACAGAAATGTGAACGCCCTATGGTAGTCCGGCAAGCTCTCCATACTGGAAATATGTCAATGTGTGTAACTGGATTAATTAAATCATCCATTCACTCATTAAACAAATATTTACTATGCGTCAGATACTGTTCTAGGCAGTGGGGATGGAGCAGCAAACAAAGCAGAGTAAATAAAAAAAACCTCTACTCTCATAGTGTTTCTATCTATTCTAGTAAGAAGAGATAGATAATAACAAAAACAAGATAAATAAAACACATGGTATGTTCACTTTTGAAAAGGGCTAAAGAAAAAAATTAAACAGGGCAAAGAAATAGAGACCACATAAGGGAGGACGCTGTAATTTAGATAAGGTGATCAGGGAAGGTCTAAGAAAGTGACATTTGAGTAAAACTCTAAAGGTGAAAAACACACTGACGCCTAAGGGAAAAAAGCATTCCAGACAAAGAGAACCTGAGATAGTAGACTGTCAGTATATGAAAGAAGAGCAGAGAGGCCAGTGTGAAGGAAGTGAGAGGGAAAGAAGTAGGTGGGGCCAGGGCATTAAGGAGGTGGGGAGTGCAGATCATGTAGAGCCTTGGAGGCTACTATGAAGACATCAGTTTTTGTTCTAAATGAAACAGGGAGCCATTGCAAGTCATGATCTGATGTTCATTTTAATAAGTAACTAGATCCTGATTTATACATAGACTGAAGGGGACAAGATCAGAAGCAGAATGAACAATTAGGAAGCTATTTCAATAATCCAGGATTATAAGTGAAAGCAGTTTAAATAGGAAAGAGGCATGAATGTGGAAATAGGAGAAAAAGATCAACAGGAAAGTAAATGAATGTGTTTATATATATATATACATATATATATATATGTGTATATATATATATATATATATATATATATATATTTATTGAAGTAACCAAGGCATAGCCAGGTGAAATATGCAGTACAAAGCAAAGCAACTGAATAAGATTCCATATCAAGCATGCAGAGGCTACAAACACACACCTATGGAGATGCTGAGACACATAAATTTAGTCCTATTTCTAACTCAAAAATGACCCTTAGCTGTCTCAGTACTCAGAGACACAACTCCACGCAAAAATAAAAGATGCCTCACTCCACAGATGCACACGAGGCAGTTCTTTAGCCTTAGGATTAAAGAATCAGGCTTAGAAAATAAAATATTGTCAACTAAATTTTAAAGTGTATTTAGGGGTATGGAAGGATACTTATTTATTTATGGAGTACTTTTTGATTGCTAAACAGTTTTTTAAAAGTCATATTTCATTCTTACAGTACTAAAGATAAGTATTATATGCCATTTTATAGATAAAGATACTAGGTTAAGAGAGGTATTGTAATTCAACTAACATCAGTCGTATCAAGTATCTCTATTAAGTATCAGAGGTAGGTCTGTTAAACTCCAAAAATGATGTTCTTTCCACTCTACTATATATTAATAGTATACCTAACATTTAACAAAAGGTTAATTTTCCACAACAGTATTTAGTGTAAAATAAACCACAAGAAAATATTTTCCTAGTTAAAAAGAAAAATCTACAAAATTAGGGTTTTTTTAAAAAAAAATGTTTATGTTTATGTTATATATCAGGAAATGTATAGAAGTATCTAAGAAAATAAAAAAAAAATACACACACATACACATATACACACACACACCAGGAAATGATCATCTAAATCAAAGGTACAATTACATTTCCTTGCTCACCATCAGGAATTTAAGAGGAAAACAGTGAGCTTAATATTCATTCTAATGAATATGTAATGTATATTGAACTACTCTGTAATCCCTAATTATATAATTCAAAAATTAACAACTTGCTTGAAAATTCAAACACAAAAATACTGATAGTTGTGATATAAAAATAATGTTTTACCTTTACATGTGGAATGGGTTGAAATTCCCTCACAAGCTTCATTGAAGAGTCATATATGGAATTTCCAATTTTTACTGATTCCAAAAGTGGTACAGGACGAAAGTCAGTATGGTAGAGTTCAGCATTCAACCAAGATGCCACAAGATCCAAATTAGGAAGGGTAGCACTCATGCCAACAATCTGCACAGCATTAGATAGAGGACTCGCTAAATCTGCCTGGCTATGAAAAACAAATGAAAATGACATTAAAAGATACACAGTAAATTAACAATTAGTGCTGCTAACAATATTCTCAGTCATGTCCTTTGGTACACACATGCATATATTTCTTTAGGGTACATACCTAGGAATAAAATTATGAGGCCGGTGATTACTGAGTCACAGATTATCTTCAATTTTAATAGATAATGACACACTGTTTTCCAAAATAACACCTCCATAATCTATGTGTTCTATTGTTCCACAATCTTGCCACCACCTGGTATTGTCAATCTCTTTAATGTTAGCCATTATAGAAAGTGTGTGGTAATATCTCTTTGAAAAGGTAATTTACATTTCCCTGATTAGTAATGAGATGGAGCATCATTTCATGTTTAAGGACCATGTGGATACTCTCTTGAAAAAGCCTGTCCAAGTCTCTTGCCCATTGATATATTTGGTTATTTGTGTTTTTCTTATTGATTTGTAGGATTTTTGTAATGTTCTGGATAATAACTTTTCTCTTTCATTAGCTTTTGCTCTGTTTTTATAATTTCTTTCCTTCTACTTTTGTGGCATTACTTTACATTCTTTTTCTAAGTTCTTGGGATGGAAATAATTGAATTTCAGTCTCTCTCTTAGTAATATACACATTTTATACTATCAATTTCCCTTTAAAAACAACTTTAGCTGCATTTCACAAGTTTTGTTAAAAAGGTATTTTTATTATAGTTTCAGTTCAAACTATTAAAATATTTCCTAATTTCTATTGTCATTACTTTTTGACCCAAAAATGTCTCAAAAATGTATTTCTTAATTTCCAAACATGTAGGCATTTTCTAGTTATGCTTTTATTATACTTATTTCTAGCTTAATTCCACTGTTGTCACAGAATATAACTTAAGTCATTTTAATCGTTTAAAATGTGTTAAGACTTACTCTATGGCCCAGTACATAATATTAATAAATGTTCTATGTGTATCTGAAAGAGTATATACACCACTGTGTTTTGGTAACTGTTAGACATACATCCATAAGGTTAAATTTGCTAACTGTATTAATCATATCTTGTATATGCCTAATGATTTGGGATATAAATGGTTATCTGCTTGTTCTATCACATACTGAAAGAGATGTATTCAAATCTCCTTAAAATGAAATGAATCGATTAAATACCCAGCACAATGAATGAAAACAGACCAACACCAAGACACATCAGCATGAAATTTCATAACACTAAGGTAAAAAGGAGTGCCTAAAAACTCCCAGAGAGAACAAAGAATGAAGGATCAGCATGGCATTGGACCTCTCGATAGCAATGAGTAATGCCTTGACAACTCTCAAGAAAAATTATTTCCAATCTTGACATTTATCCTGGGCAATCTATGAAAAACTTATAAGGCATTTTCAGACATGCAAGTTCTCAAAAAATTTATACCCATATTAGTGTGTTCACTGAAATAAAGTGAAACTTCCTGGAAGACATTCACCCCAAAATGAGGAAGTAAATCAAGAGAGACATGTGATCCATAAAAAAAGAGGCCTCTGACTTAAGCAAAAAGCAATAGAAATGAATGATAATGATAAAGGGAGAGGCCAAGGTGGATCACTTGAGGCCAGGAGTTCAAGACTAGCCTGGGCAACATAGCAAGACCCTGTCTCTACGAACAAATAAACAAAATGATCCCAAGATGGCTGCAGCGCAGCACATATATAGATTAACCACCTATTCAGATTGGAACAACTCAGAAGGCTTTAGGAAAAACTTCCTCAAGAAGAAAACTTTGATAGATTAGCAAATGTGCTGGAAAACAATGGGTGGAGATTGATATAACTGAGGATGAAACTAGAGATAAATTAGCAGTAAGTACCTAGAAAATGAAGCCATCAAACAAAAAAGATATTAATTTCAGAAAAAACAAAAAGTTATTTAGAAAAGTAAAAGTCATGATAGTATACTACATCTAAGTTGACAATTGCATTTATATAGTCATAATATTGTAACACTAATGATCTAAGCAAAATTATAACATAACTAAATTTAGAGAAGGGAAAGATGATGAGAGGATGAGGAGAGAATGGGGAGAAGACAATGGGGAGAAGATTGGGTAGTAGTGAGTAAAGACTATAAAAGAGAGCTAGATGTTCATCTTCCATAGGAAGAAGTCAATACATAATGTCTAAAATTAAAAACTCAAGTAGCCACATTTAGAGATACCACTATAAATATTTTTTAGAAAACTAGAAGAGTTGAAAGTAGTTATCTCTGAGAAGTGGGGGCTCAAGAAATGTTATTTTCAAAAATTAGCTTTTAGGCCAGGCGCGGTTGGCTCACGCCTGTAATCCTAGCACTCTAGGAGGCTGAGGCAGGAGGATTGCTTGAGCTCAGGAGTTCAAGACCAGCCTGAGCAAGAATGAGACCCCGTCTCTACTATAAATAGAAAGAAATTAGCCAAACAACTAAAAAGAGAAAAAATTAGCCAAGCGCAGTGGTGTGTGCCTGTAGTCTCAGCTACTCGGGTGGCTGAGGCAGGAGGATCGCGTAAGCGCAGGAGTTTGAGGTTGCTGTGAGCTAGGCTGATGCCATGGCACTCTAGCCCAGGCAAGAGAGTGAGACTGTCTCAAAATAAATAAATAAATAAATAAATAAAAATTTACCTTTGAGTAAAATTATATGTATGTATAGTTGACAAATACAAAAACTATATTTTTTAAAACTTATAAAGCAGTGAGCAGTCAGAAATTTAAGAATGTTTACAAAGAGACCAGGTGCAATGGCTCACACCTATAATCCTAGCACTCTGGAAAGCTGAGGCAGCTGCATCACTCAAAGTCAGGAGTTCGAAACCAGCCTGAGCAAGAACAAGACCCCGTCTCTACTATAAATAGAAAGAAATTAGCTGGACAACTAAATAAATAAATAGAAAAAATTAGCCCGGCATGGTGGCACATGCCTGTAGTCCCAGCAACTCAGGAAGCTGAGGCAGCAGGATTGCTTGAGCCTAGGAGTTTGAGGTTGCTGTGAGCTAGGCTGATGCCACAGCACTCTAGCCTGGGCAACAGAGTGAGACTCTGTCTCAAAAAAAAAAAAAGAATGTTTACAAAGTAATTTAAAATCAATTTTAGTCTGAAGCACTTCTTGTCAAACAAAAACAAACTACTGTACCTTAGTTTTTGTCAGTAAAAAAAGTATTGACTCCTCTAATTTACTTAACTCATACTTATTATGTGCTTTTGCAGACACTGCCTCAACTTTGGAACCTCAGAAATTCAGTTATTTCAGGTACTCACCAAGATGCTGATTTCTGAGTAACATAGCAAATCTTGGTCAGCAAAAGTTCCAGTAGATATCCTCGGTGAGAGTCTCCCAACATATGTAATTCATCCACAACCACCATTCCTAAAAAGAGTTTCCAGATAATAGGTTTTACAGAATTTTACAATTCCAAGAAGAATTTTAAAAGACTCACTATCTTATATCATACAGTAAGTAGCTGACATTATAATATGTTGAAAGTAATGCAAAGTTTAAACCATAAAACAAAAATAAAATTCCACATAAGAGGCAATTCTTTTCTAAGATGTTTCAGGTATCATAAGTGGTCCTATTATAACATATTCCAGATCTAAAAATTAATGATTAGCTTATTCTGGGCTAACCAAACCCATGAAAAACTGCCTCTCAATACTCAGGCATTTCTAGATTTGCAACCTTATTGAAATAAACATGCAATGAAATATCTAAGACATCTATGTCAGTGGTATATTGACTTTTCTAGGAAAAACAACCATACTCATGTTAGAAAGTTGCTTAGAAAAAACAGAATCACATAGAGAAGAAAGAGATGATTTTAAGGAATTTTTTTTAAATGGTAAGCTAGTGAGTCTCCCTATTGCAAAACATATGATCATAATGCCCTTCACTACTTGAAGAATTGAACCAATCTATACACTAGGAATAATGCTCAAGAATTACTGAAAAGTTAATATCAATCAATACCTTCTTTAGTTAAACATTTTCATAACATAGTTTCCACATGCACTGGTGTCCCCCCCACACACAAATTTTCCCACAAAATTCAACACCTGTCAGACAACTTACTAATGATACACGACACTCTTTTTCCTTATCACTAAGCCATCTCCAAATTGCACTGTTTAATCAATTATTTTAACATTTATTCATTCATCAAAAAAATATTTATTCCACCTACAGTGTGCCCAGCACTGTGCTTGGTATAATATAATGGATATAACACTTACTAAGATTCTACTGTAATCCTCAAGGTATTTAGTCAGCTAGGCATGGTGGCTCATGCCTATAAGCCTAGCACTCAGGGAGGCAAAGGTGGGAGGATTACTTGAGCTCAGGAGTTCAAGACCAGCCTGATTAAGAGTGAAACCCTGTCCCTACTGAAAATAGAAAAAATTAGCCCAGCATGGTGGCAAGTGCCTGTAGACCCAGCTATTTGGGAGGCTGAGGCAGGAGGATTGCTTGAGCCCAGGAGTTTGAGGTTGCTGTGAGCTAGGCTGACCACACAGCACTCTAGCCTCAGCAACAGAGTAAGACTTTGTCTCAAAAAAATAAAAAATAAATATTTAAAGTCCATTAGAGTCCCAAGCAATAAAACAATTCTGATACAGATTATGATTTCTCTCTCCAAAGTTTATAAACAAAGCCTGTGTCTTATTAATCTTTGATTCCCACCCTCCACCCCACCCTACCACAACTTTACGATGGTGTTTTTAAGTTCACCAAAGTTCTCAATGAGTAGCAGATATTCCTGCTACTTCTGCTGCTACTGCAACCATTCTACTTCTGTTGCTCCCTCTATGTAGCAGTCTTTCCTTAATGGTAAAACAAAATGCATTAAGGTAGAAAATCCTCCCAGAGTCCCAAGCCCAAATACAGTATTGGTTTCCACAGCTCCCCACAATTTCCATGTCAAATGGTAGTCTCTGGGTCCAGGCCTAATCCAGACATATAGCACCAGAATACGATAATGAATACACATATACACTAATTGCAGAGATGGCAGATGTAGCTCTAGCATGTTTTCTCTATTCCTGGTAAAGTTTAGACAGGAAATGACTGAGGGCTCAAGGATATCCTCTATGTTTTGTATAGTACAATAAAATGCAAAGTAGGAGTCAATAACAGCAACAGTACACAAAACTTACACTTTTTTACACACAGAGTTCCCACCATTACAGATGCCAATTCTCACCTCTGGAAGTAGATGACAGACAATAGAAAAACAACATGGGACATGTAGAAATCACAACAGCTCCACTTCACTCCATCAAAAATAGCAATAGAAAGTATTTGCTTATTTTCTTACCTAACAACTCCATCTTATTTTCCTCTATGAGGCGATTGATCAGACCATTGGCTCTCTCAATTGTGCAGACTGCAATATCCAAGGAGGAAAAATGTCCTGTTGGAGAGGTACTGCCCATATAACCATCTACTTTTATTCCTACTTCCTGAAACAGACTCTGAATTGAGTAAAAAGGAACAATACAGGTGAAAAAAATTGAAATTCATGAGTTATAGACGGTTCTATCCCAGAACATAAACATAAGTATCAAAAGACATAGATCAGATTTGTCAATTGCTCCTGGCCAGGACAACACCTAGTTCTTTGTGGAATCATATACTAAAAATATAAAGTTTAGAACTGACAAAACTCAGTACAGAGATTTCTGTCAAGACAGAGTCAAATAAAATTATGCCATTTTAATGGCAGCATTTAATAATCTAAAAAGTTCTAAGAGTTATTTATAGAAATTAAAATTGGAGAATATCTGATCTAATAAATAACAAGAAACTAGCTATTTTTATTATTATAACACTTTAAGAAACAAATTTATACTTCCTGAGGAAAATAGTTTCATTATCCCACTAATGACCATTTTTTTATGTAATAGAAGAAAAGTTTTTAAAAGTCAAATTCAGTGGGACTTTGAAATTAATTTTTTTTGTGAATTTAACTCTTAACTAACATACCTTCTCAATAAAAAGGATCCTTTCCTCATTTTGTTACTTTGGGTCTAAGTTGAGAGATGTTACCGTGTAGGACCAGCTTTGTTGGCTATTTGGCCTCTGAAATAACTGTTAAAAAGATTTATAGAACCATAGAATTTTAGAGCTATTCATTCAATAAAATTTTCCTGAGAGTTTATTAAGTTAACCCACAGTGCTAAGGGTTAACATCCTCATTTTACAAATAAAAAAAAAACTAACATCCTCATTTTACAAATAAAAAAAACTAAAGCCCAGCAGGTCATGTGCCTGGCCTGAAGACACAGTGGCAAAACTGGGACTAGCACCCAGATTTTTTGAACTATCAGTACAATGATCTTTCCATTCCATCAGCACAATTTTTTCACTGCAGAAATCATAATAGTAAATTCACTCTATTTAATGAAACACTGTTGTTGTGAAAATGCCTTAAAAATTAGTATCTTATCAACATAAACCACTATTACTCATTTTCACAGGAGAAGAGGAATAGACCATAAACCTGGAGCTTTACATCAGTACCAACGGATCTTATCCTTCAGCTCCTAAATATTCCCAAATGGCCCTCAACTAGCATGGGATATGCTTCCTTAAACACTCTTTCCTTCCTTTGCTTCAGTCCAGTCCTAGAATTCAGTTAAAATGCTGATTCTTAATTTGTATGTTTATATGCTAATTGAAGTATTCTGATTACTCCCTAAGGAAAAGTTTCCAAAATTTTTGGAATGGAAAAGTTTCCATTCTTTTGATGGCCCTTTCTCCTTTATATAATAATAATTTTTTTAGTTCCTTTCTGTAAAAATCAACTATTAAAGCTATATAGGTTACAATAAAAGAAATTTTGCTTTCTACTTGCTTTCAGAATTTTATTTTAAATGAATAAAGCCAAGGCTGCCAATAATGGGCCTTTCACTATTTCAAACTTAGTTCGAGAACATTACCTGGAGATAGTATTTCTTCTCTTTAGCCACAGAAACAAAGGGAAGAATAAACAAAACTTTCTTTCGCATTTCCAAAACCCGCTTCAAAATAAGTAATTCTGCAACAAGAGTCTTCCCAGCACTTGTAGGAGCTAAAAAATGATTATTCCATAAAAAATGATTATAACAAGGTTATAACAAAAATAAGTAACATTTGGCACACTGCATTAATAAATGTTTTAAGTCATTTCTAGTACTACAGAGTCTAACGCTAACCTAGCATTAAGGCCCCAACTAGCATTTGAAATCTTTATACCCTGAAATGCCCCTGACTTTAAATCACTTGTCTAAATAGTCTCATACCAAAAATAAAACTAAACAAATCTTTATAACAGCAGTAAATGATGAATATTATTGAGTACCTAGCTTATACCTAAGATCATTTCCTTTCAGTACCAAATGGTTAAAAGTCCTGCTTTGGGCCGGGTGTGGTGGCTCATGCCTATAATCTTAGCACTCTGGGAGGACAAGGCAGGTGGGTCATTTGAGCTCAGGAGTTTGAGACCAACCTGAGCAAGAGTCTCTACCAAAAATAAAAAAAAATTATCCAGCCATGGTGGCACATGCCTGTAGTCCCAGCTACTCGGGAAGCTGAGGCAGGAGGATCACTTGAGCCCAGGAGTTTGAGGTAGCTGTGAGCTAGGCTGACCCCATAGCACTCTAGTCCAGGCAACAGAGACTCTGTCTCAAAAAAGAAGTCCCGCTTTGAGGAAGATGATGAACAACTATAATATATTGTGATAAGAGCTACAGTGGAAGTTAAGGGAGAGTAGCTCTACAAGGAAGCTTATGGAAAGGAAATCGAACTTATGAGAAGGGAAGGAAGAAAGGAAGAGGAAAGGAATGCTAAAGCATAAGAAACAGCACGTGCAAAGGCCTAGAGGAAAGCCTGGCCTGTGGAGATAACAGTATGTAATTTAGTAAGCCTGGAGCATAAAGTACTACAGGAGAGTGAAAGAAGAGATATGAAAGTGCCACATGGAGAAGGGTTTATATCTCTCTATATAAGGAGTTTAGACCTTATCTTGAAAGAAATGCTAAATGATGATGAGTTTTATGAAAGGGAGTGACAGGATCATATTTGTTCTTTATAAAGATCACTTTGGTTGCAGGAGCAGAACAAGACCAGAGGAAAAACATAAACTAGCTACAAAGCTATCGCATAATCTAGAAGAAAGATGATAGTGAGCTGTACCAGGTAATGAACCTAAGAACAGAAAGAAGTACTCAGAATTCAGAGATAATTGAGATAACAGACACAGGACTTGGTGATTAAGTGTATGAGTAGTGATCAGAGTTATGAATGACATCCAAGTTTTGGTTTTAAGCAATTAAAATGGTTAGGCCATTTCTACCACTGCCACTAACTACCACTGTTAGCATTTACAAGTACTTCCTGCATATCAAAAAAAAAACTGTTCCAAGCTTTTATATATATGAAATAATTTAATCCTCCCTAAGCGCTACCAAGTCACACACTCTCACAAACACTAAGTAATTTGCAAGGTTGCACACCCAGTAAGTGATAGTTTTCAAACCTAATTAGTCTAGCTCCACAGCCTGACTTGTATCTACTGGTTTCTTTAATTCTTTTTTGTGGCCAAATAAAAAATCTAAGTGACTCACAATTTCAGAGAAAACTGACACAAAAGAATTGCATCTTACCTAATAATTAGATTCTAAAGTCAGTGTAGTAAGCACAGGTTAAAAATTGTGTATGTCAAAGTTACCCTTGAAACCCCATATAAATCTCCTATATTCAGAATCAAGGGCAAAAAAAATCTCCTATAAAGTATATTACATATGGTTTTGTATATACAACCCTGTACAAGCAGGTCACTTTATAAACATATAATGTATAATGTTCATACTCTGAAAAGCAACTGAGATCAAATGGAGGAATAGCCAATTTACATCTCCCATCACACACTCACTCTGGGACATGTTTGTTCAGCAGAAAAGCAAGCAGAATTACTCACTCTTTATAATGTAATTTTTCTTGCTTTTCCCCTACCAGACTTTCATAATTGAAATATGCATATGCTGAAACTCCAATTTTCATACATATTTCAAGACATTCTCTAGTTACAAAGCACTGCCTCATCCCCCTCTTAAAAAAAACCATAACTAAGGGAGAAAAAAAAAAGAAAACCATAACTACCTCAACAGAGTATCATTCATATCATTATTACATTCATGACACCTTAAAAATAGTAGAGAAATTAGTTTGCATAAATTTGAATACCTGAATAAACTAAATTCTTTCCTTCCAGGACTTGTCCAAGCAAGAGACACTCTGCCTGCCATTCAAACATCTTTTTTACACCAAAACTGTGATATTTGTCCAGCACTGCTTTAGGAAGTCCCCAATTTGCCAATAACAGCTTGTCTATTTGGTCATCAGGAACAGTCTGCTTGCATTTCCCTTTAAGAAAAAAAAAAAGTAATAGTTTAATTTAGTTCTATTTCTAACGTATGACTTTAATAGCCCTCCTCTGTGTGTTGGAATGAAGTATTTAAAGCACACCTGACTTCAAGAAGCTTGTGAGAAATTAGCCATGTGTAGAAAAGTAATAGTAAATTGTTATTGGATATAATTTTTTTAAAAGCCTCAAACAAAAAATTGTGCTATACACAATGGATAAGAAGTGCTGGAATTATGGGGGGACAAAGGAGGGACGCAGGCGACATGCAAGCATTCCAAAGCTAAGTTAGGGAAGTTTCTATTTAAATTTTAGTACTACCATGACTGCACAACCAACCATAAGTAAAGAATAGGGTCAACATTCACTGGACACCCAAGTAACCTAAGAAAATGTTACAAATTCTGTCTCGTCTTCCCCTGGACTCCCACATTCTGTGCCCATATTCAAGACCTGACAAGCGGCATGAGGATCTGTAAGGAGTACTGGGCACTGTGAGGAGGAGCCCTTACAGGTGATGGGGTTTGGCCAAATAGGAAGTTGTTTCCGTGAAGGTTGAAAGACTCAGAGGCATGGGAACATTACTACCAGGCGGTCACTGAAACATGCCTATGTCTGAACAGAAAGTAACCTGCTCCACCAGGCCTGAGTCACAGAGACAGAGTAGAAGCCCAGTGGAATGTGCAAATAAGCAAGCTCCACGCGGTGAGGACACCTCCCGACACATGGCCCGGCGGAGCTGCCCACCTCGCCTGCCGCCTCCCTCGCCTGTGCGTGGGAATACCTGCAGCTGCGGCCAACTGGCCGCCTCGGTCCTTCAGGCAGCGTCCCAGGCCTGGGGGCGGGCTCAGCACGGACCCAGAGAGGAACAGGTGGCTGGCACTGCTGTCACCGCCGCTTCCCAAGAACGAGTCCGAGCTTGACGCTGAACGCCGCCGTTTCCCACTCCGACACGGAAGATTCATTGCGCACCCTTCTCGGCTATTCAGCTCAAGCCATAGTCCCAGCGCCCTACAGCACCAGAGAATCCTGGCCTGGTGACAGGTGTGGTCACCATCTTCCCGCTGATCTTCAAACTGAGGCCTCCAGGCCCGCCCCGGAACCATAGAGTTCTCAGTGGCGAGCGTAACCGGAAAAACCATAGAATCGTTAGGAAGGAGCGGCTCTCGCTGGTATCCGAAATTTTCGGCTTCCGACCTCTGTTGCTGGTTAAAGTGAGAGGACCAGGGTTAGACCTAGATTAAAGGAGGAAAAATACGGAATCTTCATTTATTATCTGCGTTTATAATCAGACTGATCTAAAAGTTTTCCTTCTCTTTTTGTCCTATTGTCTCTTTTGTGTATTTCTGGTTTGAATAGCAAGGTTATGCTAACGTCATAAAATGAGCTGTCCAATAAGTAGATCAGGGAAGTAGCTTTTAACATATTAGTATATATTTTTTAATTATTCCAGATTGCGTGTGCAAACTGTCATACAAGATAAACCTAGGTCTCTAATGGAGCTTAATTTGCCTCTCTCTCCTTGTGTATGATGGTAGGGCAGGGGCTATTTCTGTACACAATTTCTATTTTAGCCCTCATACACCGTGAGAAATGTCTAATAAGGAGTTGGAGGTTGCTGGCCTACAGACTCCTCAAATAGCCATATGAATGCTGCAAGAAAGCGGCTCTGAATATGCCTGAGGGATCATTCTGAGCCAAGAGCTTATTAACGAATGGGTACTCTACCGTTTGGCAAAGTAAAAGCAAACGAGTTCTGGACGTAAAGAACTCAGGTGCCTGTCTAGTTGCACAATTCATTTCACCAGCCAAACCTAAGAGATGACAGGCCTGCCCTGAAGAGGCTGTACTATAGCACTAAAAATCTCAAAAAGCCACTACAATAAAAAAAAAAAAAAAAAAGACTCCAATATAAGTCTGGGAAATAGCACTTGAACATGAATTCTCTTGTGAAAACCTACCTAATTTTTTTTTAAGAAAGTGATTTAAATGACAGTATTCCAATGTTCCACAAGATGGAGACATTACTCCATGAAGGAAACATTTTTTTCACCTTTTATGCATTCATTAGTTCAACATCTGTTGAGCATCTACTGTATGCTAGGCACTGGGTATAGGGCAGTGAAATGGCATAAAATGGCATGAAATTGTTCTTGTTCTCAAAGAGAAAGAGTCTAGAGAAGAAGACAGATAGTAAACGAATAAATTAATAATTTTAAAGTGTGACTTGTGCACAGGCAGAAATAAATGGAGTGCTAGCAAAGAAATAAAAGGGATCCTAACTTAGATTGTAGTCATGGAAGAACTTTCTGAAATGCAGTGTAACTTAGGAGTTAACAGTGCAACTCCCGTAGTCAACTAGTCTAGGCTTGAAGACTTAGTAGCTGTGTGATCTTGGGCAACTTGCGTAACCCTTCTGTGCCTCCTTTTCCTTGTCTACATGATGGAAGTAATAATAACAACTTATTTTGTTCTTATAAATACTGAGTAAGCCAATATATGTAAAGTGCTTAGAACAATGCTAGCATATAATAAGTACTATTCAGAGAAAATAACATTTAGATGTTCAAACGTAGCTCCCAATATAAATTCAGCATTTTGATGAGAAAAAGAATAAATTAGAAAAATCTCTTACAAAGTTATTATACTAGATAAATTATAATCAAATGAGAAAAAATAATTAGAAAGGAATTATTTATGTCATCCTATTAAAAGCCTGGAGAATATTTTAAAATTTATAATTTATTTCAAATGTTGAATATCTTTAATTTTTAAAAAAACTTTTTGAAAATAGAAAAGGCTACCTCTCAAAAGTATTAAATAATTTTTTAGGCTTTAATAATTTTTTAGGCTTAACAGTTATCATAGTAATTAATGTTAAAACATCAGAAACATATCCCATCTGTATTTTATGTGTCTAAGCTTGTGTTCCCTGGAATTTCATCCATGACAATTCTTCAAGGTCTGAGGAAAGTTCTCCAAATAAAATTTTCACATATTTCTGCCAATTACCTGGGAGACATACCAATTCTGGATCAATTTAAACTTAATCTCTGGCTTAGAATTTTTTGGGGGGGTCTAGTGTTTTTCCTATTCCTCTAGAATGTGTTTATGTGACATCTATGTCCTACAAGGAATTCCTTGATTTTATCAACTTAGTCAGGAAATTTTAAAGATTTTTTAAATATAACATTTAGAATTTTAAGGAAGGTGTGCCATACTAGAAGTGGTTTCTTTTTCAGCCTAATATTGCTGAAAACAGAAGCAATGAAACTCAAATGACAATAATTGATTTATATTCAAACATCTGATTATTTTAGCAAATTTGCATAAGTAATCAAGACTGATTTTTTCATTGGAATTTCAGAGGTTATATGTAAAAATAAAATTTACACAAACTACATTTCTGAATTGACTAAAACAGAATCATCTAATCTACCCAAACTAAATACTCTGTGCTTCTCACGTGGTGGAAGTGATTTGCCAAAGGGCAAAAACAAGAGCTGGAAAATACATTAAAAAGTATGGAATGAGAGTGGTGCTGGTTAGGTGTAAAATGCTCAGAGTAAAGGAGTTGCTAATTAAGGGGAATTTTGTGTTTGAAATCAGTGGTTTTTAATTGGAACAAAAAGTCCAGTGGCTACACATCAGAATACCCTGGAAAGCTTTTAAAATATTATCCTACTCCTAGGGATTCTGACTTAATTGGCCTGGAATGGAGTCCAGGCACTGATGTGACTTAAAAGCTTCCCAGGTATTCTAATATGATGCTATAACAGAACCACTGGTGTAACTCAAGGGAAGAAGCCCTTGAATTCTGGTGGCTTCAGTGATAAAGTTTTAATAAGAGGCTTAAAGAAATACTTCATCTCCACAATGACCCAAAGAACTAGTGGAAATAGCTTATTCATAGATGGAGATGTAAGCAAAATTCAAGTAACTTCAAAGGTTTACATTAAAACATATAATAAAACTCAGAGCTGTTGGTTAGAAAGTTTAAAAAGGCCAAAAAAGTCAGAAAACCAACTTGAAGTTGGTAAAACTAAAAAGTAAATCCCTGAAAGGAACAAAATCAATTGAATATACATGAACACAAACTTGTAACTTTCAAATGCTATATAGGCTTGTCTTAGTTTGAGCTGCTGTAGCAAAATACCTTAAACTGTGTAATTTATAAACAAGAGCAATTTATTGTTCACAGTTCTGTAGGCTGGGAAGTCCAAGATCAAGACTCCAGCCGATTCGATTTAGTGTCTAATAAGGGCCCATTCTTCATAGATAGACTTTCTGGCTGAATCCTCACATGGCAGAAGGGACTCATAAGTTCCCTCAGGCCTCTTTTACAATGGCATTCATGAGGGTGGAGCCCACATGACATAATCCCTTCCCAAAGGCCCCACCTCTTAATACCATCGCTTTGGTAATTAAGTTTCAACATCTAAACTGGGGATGAGAGGAGACACAAACATTCAGACCATAGCAAGGCTGTTCACCCATTTCTCTCACATGGTAATACTGCTGCCTATTTGTATAGTAAACACTGTAGCAGACACTTTGAGCAAGAAGGGCAAACAGTAAGGCTGGAAATCCTATGGGTGTGGTTTTTAGGGTGGAAATGGCTTTTGATTTGATGAAGACAGGAGTGAATACTTTGCCTTGCCTTTCCTGCCCATAGACGCACATATTGATAGGTCTTTCTGGCAGCAGATAATTCAGACACATGCTGGGTTATGCTCAACAACAACCCTAATGGACAAGGATATGCAGATTCTTCTCTTCTATGTAGTCTCACCTGCAAGAGCAAAGCAAGAGAGTTTCTGTTGATTCAACAATGCCATCAGTATCTCATTATCTGCCAGACTCAGAAACAGCAGGAAAATCTCTGGAAGGTATGACCAGGATTGGACCACTTTCTAAGGCTAGAAGACATATAGTATAGGTAAAATATTACATAGTCAACATGAAAATCATGTGATTCAGCTCAAACTAGCCCATGAGGCAGCTAAGCCACCCTGACCTCCAGTTAACCAAAACAGAGGCACAATAGATAGCTCTGGGGTTAAAAGCAAGGAGTTTACCCAGATAGCAGACTTAGCTTTGAATCCCAGAGCCACCATTTCCTAGCATTTTGACCTTAGGCAATAGTATTTAACATTTTTCAGCCCCAGTTTTTTTTTCTAGAATTGAATTGTGAAAAATGCCTATATCACACCTTGTGGTAAGAATTAAAATATATTGCATATAAAGTACTCAGCATCAAGATTGGCATGTAGTAAGCACTCAATAATTGGTAGATACCATTAATCTTCCTCTGGGGTATATTTAACAAAGAAAACCCTAGAGCCAATGGGAAGGATGTCTGTCTGAGGCAAAGACAAGTTGCAATATTCAAATTCACTATTATTTTTGATGACAAAGTTTTCTCATATCTTAGATAACTGAATACAATTCCTTCTTGCTACAGCACTCTTATCCATTTATTTACCTGGAGAGCTTCTGCTTATTCTTAGGAACTCAGCGTAAATGATGCTTCCTCAAAAGAAAACCTTTCCTGACTCCAACAAATACATTACACACCATTTCTCTGTGTTCCCATAATTTCCTTATTACTCCAATTATCCCTAGTTGACCATCACTGTTAATTATCTATTTTCCCCACTAGCATAAACTCCATGAAGTCAAAGAGTATGTCTACTATGGTTGACTTTGCAGTCACCAGTCATGTCCTGCTGATAACTATTAAAGGCTTCAGGTATTCTTTCTCTGAGTCTTTACTATAATTCTTTGAGGTAGTTAATCGCTCCACCTAGTTGTTCTGTGAGTACTGAGAGATAAGTACTAAAGCCTCCAACTACAACAGTGTTTTTTTTTCTGGTTTTCCTTTCAGTTCTATCAGTTTTTGCTTCACATATTTGTTGTTTGGTGCATGCACATTTAGAATTGCATCTATTTTTACATAGGTGAATGTTGGAGGAAAATTTTTTAAAAAAGAAAAATAGAATTAGATCTACATTTAGAATTGTCTTCTTGGTAAATTGACCTTTTTATCATTACATAATGTCCCTTTCTGTCCCTGGTAATTTTCCTTGCTCTGAAGTCTATTTTATCTGATATTAAGATAGCCACTCCATTTTTCTTTTGATTAGTGTTTGCATTTTATCTTTTCCATTCTATTTTCAACCTACTTATATAATTATGTGTGAAGTTAGTTTATGGTAGATGGCACATAGTTGAGTCATGTCCCCCCACCCACTCTGCCAATATCTGTCTTTTAATTAGCATATTTAAATCATTTACATGTAATATAATTATTGATAGTGCCTCTATTTTGGTGAACTGGAGGTCAGGGTGGCTTAGCTGCCTCACGGGCTCGATTGAGCTGAACAGAATTAGGTCTGTTATTTTAGTTTTTGTTTTATGTTTTTTGTGAGGTTTTTTTTTTTTTCCTTACCTTCCTGTGGATTGCTTGAACATTTTTCAAAATTCCATTTTGATTTACCAACAGTGTTTTTGAGCACATCGCTGTACAGCTTTTTAAAGTGATTTATAATTGTGTATATATATTTAATAATCAGCAATCATACATATTTATTTATATGTATAAAATGCCAAATGTCTTGGCATTTAGAGTGAATTGTAGAAAACTTACCTTCCTTTACTATCTCCCCCATTTATAATTGTCTTAAATACTTTCCCTATATTCATGGAGAGCCACAATGAAGGTATAATTTTTACCTCAAACATCAAACAATTTAGAAGACTCAAGAGGAGAAGGAAAGTCTACTGTATTTACCCTTATTTTTGTCTTTTTTTACTCTTCTTTCTTCTTGATGTTCTAAAATGTCTTCTTTTATTACTTCCTTTCTGTTTAGAGAACTTTCTTTAGCCATTCTTTTAAAGCAGGTCTGCTGGTGACAAACTCTCTTAATTTTCCTTTGAGAATGTCTTGATTTCCCTTCATTCTTGAGCAATATTTTTACTGATTATTTGCTGATATTTTACTAGATTCTGAAGTTACAGTTCTTTCAGCATTTGAAAAATGTTTCAGTACTTCCTTCTGGCCTCATGGTTTCTAATGAGAAATACACTGTCATTTGAATTATTTTTTCATTATAGGTAGTGTCCTTTCTGTCTGTTTTCAAGATTTTTTTCTTTGTCTTTATTTTTCGGAAGTTTGACTATGATTTGTCTTAACATGAATTTGTTTAGATTTATCCCACTTGAGATTTGCTCAACTTTTTCAATCTGTAGGTTTAAGATGTTTGCCAAATTTTGGAAATTTTTCTTTTGAGACAGAGTCTCGCTTTGTTGCCCAGGCTAGGGTGAGTGCCGTGGCATCAGCCTAGCTCACAGCAACCTCAAACTCCTGGGCTCAAGCAATCCTACTGCCTCAGCCTCCTGAGTAGCTGGGACTACAGGCATGTGTCACCATGCCCAGCTAATTTTTTCTATATATATTAGTTGGCCAATTCATTTCTTTCTATTTTATAGTAGAGACGGGGTCTCGCTCTTGCTCAGGCTGGTTTTGAACTCCTGACCTCGAGCAATCCGCCTGCCTCAGCCTCCCAGAGTGCTAGGATTACAGGCGTGAGCCACCACGCCCAGCCTACTTTTTGGAAATTTTTAGTAATTTATTTCTTCAGATACTGTTCAGCCCATCCTCTTTCACTCTGCTTCTGAGAATCTAATGACAAATATGTTAGTTTTTTCTATTTCTTTTTTTTTTTTTTTATTTTGAGACAGAGTCTCACTTGTTGCCCAGGCTATAGTGAGTGCCGTGGCGTCAGCCTAGCTCACAGCAACCTCAAACTCCTGGGCTCAAGTGATCCTTCTGCCTCAGCCTCCCGAGTAGCTGGGACTACAGGCATGCGCCACCGTGCCCGGCTAATTTTATATATATATATATATATATATATATATATATATATAATTAGTTGGGCAATTAATTTATTTCTATTTATAGTAGAGACAGGGTCTCGCTCTTGCTCAGGCTGGTTTTGAACTCCTGACCTCGAACAATCCGCCTCTCAGAGTGCTAGGATTACCTGTGCTCGGATTACCTGTGCTAGGATTACCTGTGCTAGGATTACCTGACCTCAAACAATCCGCCCACCTCGGCCTCTCAGAGTGCTAGGTGAGCCACCGCGAGGCCTAGTTTTTTCTTATGATTCCACAGGTCCCTACTGTCTTGTTCATTTTTATCCAGGCTAATTTTCCCGTGTTGTTTAGATTGGGTAGTTACTATTGTTCCATACCAAGTTAGTTTACTGATTCTTTCCTCTGTCCTTTCTATTGATCCTATGTGAGGAAGGAAGGGAGGAAGGGAGGAAGGGAGGGGAGGGAGGGGAGGGAGGGGAAGAAGGGAGGAAGGGAGGGGAGGGAGGGGAGGAAGGGAGGAAGGGAGGGGAGGAGGGGAGGAAGGGAGGGGAGGAGGGGAGGAAGGGAGGAAGGGAGGAAGGAAGGAAGGAAAAATATGAAAATTATGTATTAGAAAAAAATATATATCCACAGACGCACATAAAACAATTGCCCATTGTATACTAGGAAAGAAAAGTTTAGAGTCATGTATATAAGTGCATATAACTGAGGAACCCATCAGGAAAGGCTTCTATGATGAAGTATTTGAACTGAAACCTGAAGGATTAGTATAAATTAATCAGAGGAAATTGGAAGAGAAAAAGCATTCCCAGCAGAGGCCCAGTGTGGGCAAAGGCCCTGAGTTTAGAAGGACCTTGGAGAATTCTAGAGACTTAAATGAGGTCAACATACTGGAGTGTGGTGGGAGACATTGCCAAAAGATGACATAAGGGGAAGAAGAAAGGACCAAATCATGCACAGCATCACTAGCCATGGTGTTTGGCCTTTACTGGAAAACCTCTGAAGAGTGGGAGAAAAACATGTTTCAATCTGTCTTTAAATATGACCTTGATCTTATGTGAAAAAAAGAGAAATGTAAAAAAGCAGAAGGAGGAAAATGAGTTATGACACTATGGCCACCCTTCATTTAAGAAATATTGGTGGCTTTTTGGTAACATTGGAAATGCTGGAAATTATTCAGATAGTGCATCTATATCAAAAGTAGATTCTATAGGACTTTTTTATTGATTAGTTTACATTTTTTAAATTAATTAATTTTTTTTTTGAGAGATGGGGTCTTTTTCCATTACCCAGGCTCGAATGCAGTTGCACACACATAGCTCACTGCAGGCTCAAACTCATGCGCTGAAGCAAACCTCCCTCCCAAGCCTCCCAAGAAGGTGGAACTACAGGTTCACAACACCACACCAGGTTGATTTCGTATTACCTTTTTAGAGATGGGGTTTTGCTATGTTGCCCAGGCTGATCTCTCGATTCCCGGCCTCAAGCAATCCTCACGCCTCTGTCTCCCAAGTAGCTGAGATTACAGGTGTGAGCCACCACACCTAGCGCCTATTTATTGATTAGATATAGGATGCAAGAGAAAGAAAGGAGTCAGGGATGACAAAAAAATATATATTGGAAGACCCGTGCCATAATTCAGCTGACCATAGCATTTCAATCTTACTATTAATACATCTGCATAGCTGTTATATTTTACATTAATATGTTCAAATATTAAAATTTCTAGGCCTACAAGGACCAGAAAAGTAACAAATGAATAAAGTGGAATGAGTGAGGACTATGAAAAGCTCTTTACACTTTTCTTCCTTAGAAATTTCACATGGCAAAGACCATTAATAGTTGACCCATAAGAACTATTTACCTCTTTTTGCACAGTAACAAAACTATTTCGGAGTTCTGTGCCAGGAAACAGGGAGGAAGACCAAATATATATATTAATATATATATTTATCTTATTATAAATCACAATATCACAGGTAGCCACTATTCTAATTAATTTAGTGATATTAATTTCTTTGACCTTGTGGAAGTTGTCCGAATCAAAATGGAGTCACTAATGTTAAAAAACCAAACCAAAACAAAACAAAACCCTCACTAATAAATCCAGAGAAGGTCATGAAAAGAGAGTTCTCATACTTGTATGCCTGATAGCGTATGATTGGTGTTACCCTTGTTATTGATCTTGGTAGCCAAGGATAATTATTTCAAAACAATTATGTAATCCTCCTCATTTTTTCCTGTAAATATCTTTGTCTTCCTGTACCTCCCTGAATACACACATAGTTTACTATGGCATGCATATTTCCATTGCAATGCTGTATTCCCAAATAAATATATTTGCTTTTAGAGAGAGCCTGTTATTTAGGTTGACATATGTGTTGTTAGAAATAGGACCTGAAAGAGATCACTATTGGAATCAGTGATTTTTAGAACCAGTGTGCAACACTCACTTGAGCCCTTCCAGTCTCTATTTCCCCCGCTTGCCTTTTCTGCACTGGTGAGTCTTCTTTTAGGCTGAGCTTTCCTCTTTTTCATAGAGGCTTTTTGATATTATTTGGGATCTGGTTTGGATAAGGTCACCTTAATAAAGGACCATGCATCCTACCTGGGATAGTAAAAGACATTTTGTCTTTTCTGTTAAGTCCCTTCTGGTGTAAAGACATATGACCTTCTGGGTTGAGTATTCTGATCCCTACAGAATTTACATTCTATCCATAAGGCATGTCTTTCCTAGTAAATTTACTTTCAATGTGGTCTGCACAGCCAATGTAATATTTTTTTGATTGGCATGCCTGACAACACTCTTACCTTGGTTTCTGTTGACGTGATTTGACTCTTTTCCCTTGCTTATTTTTGAAAATCTTCAAAGAACAAATATAAACAGTCTAAATGATGGATGCAAGATGGCTAATTAAAAGCTGCTAGGTTGATCACAACCATCTAAAATATCTAAACTCCTGATATTTCCTGACAGGATTTATAGGATTTTCTTTGCTCTTGAGAGATTAAGAAATGGGAGTCTCAAACATTAAGGCATGACAGCTTTTCTGGGACTCCTGCCAGCTACATATTATGTCCTGTTCTTGTGCACATTTCTAAACTGATGGGCAAAATTACATCAAAGAAAATTCAGAGCTTAAATAATCATTATTTGAAAACCTGCACCTATAGAATTAACACGTGGAGTCTTCTAAGCTCTTTGTCTTTCTCTCCGTGCTTTTCTGTCCACTTTGAATCTGCTGACTTTTCTACTGGTGCTGAGATAAAACTCACTGCTATGGCATTCCAGCCAAGATTATAAAATCTTTTTTTAAAAAAAGAAGTTTTAAAAGGCTTTCAAATTAATGCTTTACAAATTATAATGTCTCCATATTAACCAACAACCTAGACATATTTTAGAAATATAAATTTAGGTTTGTCTAACTAATAATTGCATACAGGGATGGAACACTTAATTAAAAAATTAATCTAAAAGAAAAAAAACTAGATAAACGTTTATAAAATTTAGGCTCTAAGATCAAACAGGTCAAAATCTTGAGCTCAGAGCAATAATATAAGGTATCAATGTCCAGCATAAAAAGTTGCTTTTTCTGCCATGCAAAAGCCAAGAAGAAAAAGGTAGGAAAGAAAAACCTGCTAAGTTCTTCTCTACCTCCATTTGCTAACCAAGCAAACCAGACCATCAAACAAAAGATGGATTTGTTACTAGTTCAAGGCTACTTGGAGATTTTGTTTTTCTTATGTAATTCAGCCAGTCCTAGCTAAAAGGTAAACATTGAAAATTTAACCCTAAACTCACTTGAAATTGAAAAAAAAGGGAAAAAATGGGTAAAAAAGGTTTGTTTTGTGTTTTTAAATCTAACTGCCATGGAAACTGCTTTACCCAAAATTTTGGTCCACTACCTTCATTAGATTACCTAGGGGGTTCGCATAAATTTTCAAAAGTAATCGAGGTAAACTGTTAACAAATAAACAAATTAAGAAAATGTAAATGAGGCCGGGCGCTGTGGCTCACGCCTGTAATCCTAGCTCTTGGGAGGCCGAGGCGGGCGGATTGCTCAAGGTCAGGAGTTCAAAACCAGCCTGAGCAAGAGCGAGACCCCGTCTCTACTATAAATAGAAAGAAATTAATTGGCCAACTGACATATATATAAAAAAAAATTAGCCGGGCATGGTGGCGCATGCCTGTAGTCCCAGCTACCCGGGAGGCTGAGGCAGAAGGATCACTCGAGCCCAGGAGTTTGAGGTTGCTGTGAGCTAGGACGCCACGGCACTCACTCTAGCCTGGGCAACAAAGCGAGACTCTGTCTCAAAAAAAAAAAAAAAGAAAAAAAAAAAAAAAAGAAAATGTAAATGAGATAAAGTTTAGCCATGTGAACAGGTCACAATTTTGTCAGAAATATAATTTGGATCTAACCGTCCTTTATAAATCAATGAGTCTGTATTTCCATCTCATGATTAAAATTCTAAAATGAAAGGTATAAAATCTTTATTTGTGAGTGTATATGTGTGTTTACATACATATGTGTATATATGCATTGTGCATGTACTATGTTGTATGTTGTGTCTACACAGTAAAATCTGGCATACTTGACTAGAAATCCCTTAAGGAATACTATTTAGAGAAATGGGCATTAATGTAAAATATAAACCATAAAGTAATTAACCAAAATGCTTTTTAGTTCATATGACTTAAGTATATCTTTTTTTTCCCTCCTTTTATTTCATCATATTATGGGGGTACAAATATTGTTGGGGTTACATATATTGCCCCTACAACCCCTCTCCGCCTCTGTGCCAGAGCTTCAAGGGTATCCAACCCCCAGTTGGTGCACACCGCACCCATTATGTAAGTATACCCCCTTCCTCTCCTCCCCCCTCCCACCTGCCCTACACGCCATAAAAGTTTTTTGTTTTGTTTTTTTGACATTTTGGTTACATTATATATCTTTGTCTCTCCCTAAGAAGGGTTAGAGGTATTCCCTTTCCCTCCACAATGCTTGCCACATCCCTAAGATGTGGGTCTCCCCGCCCCCCGCCCGAATCCCTGATGTATACTACCACCATTTGAGCACCATAGTTTTAGTCAGTCAGTACCAACTTGATGGCAAGTAAATGTGGAGCCCATTTTCCAGATCTTGTGTCACCTCACTTTGGATAATGGGTTTATGCTCAATCCGGGATAGCATAAACGGTGCAAACTCACTGTCGTTTCTTAGAATTGAGTAAGATTCCATTGTGAGCATATACCAAGATTTAAATATCCACTGTGAATTGATGGGCACTTTGGGTTGTTTCCATGACTGTGCAATAGTGAATTGTGCTGCCATAAACATTCGGGTGCAAATGTCTTTGTAATAGAATGTCTGATGCTCTTTTGGGTAGATGGCCAACAATGCTATTGCTGGGTCGAATGGTATTTCTATTTCTAGCTGACTTAAGTATATCTTTAATAAATAAGCTAGTTTTAAATTATTGGTAAAATAAAAATAGAAATGTTTTCAAAATTGTTTGTATATATTTTTGTCTGAGTTTACTTGTCAGACATATTTATATTTTTCTCTGCTAGATGTTTTAAGGTGTCAGGGTTTGACACAAAAGCTATAAAACTATAAATCCAGCCTAAAACAGAATGATCTTTGTTTTTGTAATTTTTTGATAAGTAAGACTAATTTAATATTGTTAATTTAATAAAAATAGCTATATCTCTTGAATTATCAGCAAAATACCCATATATTTAATTTTAAGGTGCTTATTTAGGTGAACACCTGAGATTCATAGGCTATAAAAATAGTTAATAGGTAAATAATTTGAAATGATGACCTCCTTTGTCTAATATCTCAGTTTTCATAAGCAATCTAGGCAAACTGTTAATAGATAAACAAATTAGGAAAATATAAATGGGATAAATGCTATAAATAAAATTTTCATGTAATTTGAAATCTTAGTTATGTTAAAATTAAATAATAGATACTCATTAAATGTCCAGGTCATTTCCAAATAAGATTAAAAAACTGAAACAAATTACTGAATATAAATATGTTTGTTCTCGGCTTCTTACATTTTATAGAAAGACTAAATATATTTGGGTCTATTAATATACATAAAAATTATGTTATGGGGAAACATGTTTCTAAAAATTATAAAATTGTTCTAATCTATAAAATACTGATAATGTAACAGTGAAAATTGCTTGCTAAAACTTTAAATTACTAAGAGTTCACAGTTTAGTTAATATATATGATTCTGGATATATTATGCTCCAAATAGGTAAGGTGTGTTTATGTGCTTTAATAAGAAAATTATTAAAAAGGCATTAAAATGTGTTATGACAAAAAAGAATAATTTTGTCTAATTTGGAAGTTATTTAAAGGGTGTTTCAAATATAGATTTAGGAAAAAAATAGAAACAACATAGAAAGGTATGAGTAAGAGAGATATGTGAAGAGTTATGGATATGAAAATATATTTTTGATAAGAAAGATTAAAAAGAAAAGAAAATGATTTTGTATGAGAAAGAATCTTGTATGGTAAATTTTTATCCTAAAGTAAAATGACTAGTTATTTAAGAAAGAGGAAGACTAGGACAAAGCAGAAAGTCCAAGCATGTTGTCAATAGTCTGAATAAGTTGTGATAAGCTTCATGAAAGAGGATTTACAAAAGAAATTTTGTGTGTGATCAAGTTGGCTATAATTAGAAGGGAAGTATTTCTAAATCTTTCTAAAGATTGAGATCGTATATTAAAAATACACTAACAAAACCAAAAACTTTGGTGCCCTATGTTAGAACAACAAGGTTTTCCTAAAATATTTACTTGCTCTTAGTAAAACTGCAAGAGGTTTTGATCTTTAATTCTGAAATCTGTTTCTTCGACAACCAGCTCCTACACTATAGTTTTTATACATGCCACATTTCTTCCAGAGATCCACTTAATTTCCCTCGTTTCAGGTTGGAAATTTTGTGTTTCATTCAGAGTGGTAATTTCATTGTTGAGGTGAAATTTTTCTTTTTGACGCTTCTCAGGTTTATATCTCAGCAGTTCAACTTTTGGAGAGAAGCAGCTCGGAGCCTGCAGTGCGGCAACCTTTCCCAGTGCTCTCGGCTGCTTAGTCCTCCAACTAAGGGAAGAGAGTAAGGAAATGAACCCTCGGCTTGGCGTTCTGGGCCCTCCTTTAGGACCTGAAGAGGTTGAGGAGAGAACACCATGTGTTGCAAGAATCGCGGTGGGGTCGCACCGCTAGGTGACGTGAACACAAGGGAGAAACCTGGGAGAATTTCCTCCTCGCGTGAAGCAGCGCCCCGCGTGGGAATTTCCTATGCCTTTCTTCTCATGAACCGTGAAGCCATGTGCCCAACCTCTTCCAAACTCTGACACGCAACTGCATTCGACCCACAAAACCAAGACTAGGAAGGCCCACTAGTGCGCAGACAAGAAGCTTCCGGGCCTTCCCTCTCTAGAGGAACATTGAATCTTCATTTTTAACTTCAAGTATGAGATGATGTGGAGACAACAACCCCTGTGCAAATATATCTAGGCTTGTGAAGCAACCTTGGTTTATAAAAATGGACGCGATCGAAAGGCAAGGATCCAAGATCTGCTTTTCCTGCGGGGGACAGATGATTAGTCAAGATCAAAGAGCATCAAATGAGATCACTCTTGAGGCTTTCATGGCTAAGTTTCTTGGCTACTCATTTGATGGCCCGAAAGGCCCTGTGGGGTCTCTATTTCTTAGCAGCCAGACACTACCTTCAGTAGTAGTTTTGAGTAGGCTGGTAAGCAGGAGAGCCCAAGCTTCCCGCAGGGTGCAGAATGGTTATTTTGGGTGAGATCAAGAGTTTTCAATTTTATTTCCTTTGAATTGAGTCAGTACTTGGGTTATCTCAGATGGTCCAGGAGCAACCTTTGTCAATAATTTCATTTTTAGTCACTGTTAATTTTATCTGTATATCATATGCCATGAACGTGATTCAATGAGTCAGACCCACCCATTGTCTGTTACCATGTCTAGAATCATGGGTTAATCTTAACTATTCCCATCTTAAAGGGATGATAATGAAGACAGATTTGATCCCATACAAGTTTATCATTCTAGTTTTAGTCCATTAGAAATCCATTAGAAATTAGTCCATTAGAAATCCATTAGAAATTAGTCCATTAGAAATCTAGTGTGTTTTATTGGCTTCCCAGTTATAAGTAATTGATCCTGTAAATCCTGTGCAATAAACTTCAAATCCTGTGAGAGGAGACTCATCCAAATGAGTAGTAGTCTGTTGAAAGTATCCATCTACTCTTTTTTTTTTTTTTTTTTTTTTATTTGAGACAGAGTCTCGCTTTGTTGCCCAGGCTAGAGTGAGTGCCATGGCGTCAGCCTAGCTCACAGCAACCTCAAACTCCTGGGCTCAAGCCATCCTCCTGCCTCAGCCTCCCAAGTAGCTGGGACTACAGGCATGCGCCACCATGCCCGGCTAATTTTTTATATATATATCAGTTGGCCAATTAATTTCTCTTTCTATTTATAGTAGAGACGGGGTCTTGCTCTTGCTCAGGCTGGTTTTGAACTCCTGACCTTGAGCAATCCGCCCGCCTCGGCCTCCCAAGAGCTAGGATTACAGGCGTGAGCCACAGCGCCCGGCCTCATCTACTCTTTTAAAGTGAACTTTTAAGTTTAGAAAAGTTTTGGATTTACAGAAAAATTGCAAACATAATACAGAGAATTCTCATTTTCCACCCTCGCCCATATTTCCCTATTATTGTCATCTTACGTTGGCATGTGACACTTCTTGCAATTAATGAATCAGTATTGATACATTACTATTAACTAAAGTCTATATTTTGTTCCGATTTCCTTGGTTTTTATGTAATGTCCTTTTTCTGCTCCAGGATCCCATCTGGGATCCCACATTATATTGACTTGTCACGTTCCCTTTTGGTTGTCAGTTTTTCAGGCTTTTTTTGTTTTTGATGATCTTGACCTGGCCTTAATTGGTCAGGTATTTTGTAGAATGACTCTCTACTGGAATTTGTTGTGTTTTCTCATTATTTGACTACAGTAAAGGGTTTTTGAGAGACAGATCACAGAGGTAAAGTGGCATTCTCATCACATTATATCTAGGGTACATACTAACAACATGCCTTATCACCATTGACATTAACCTTGGTCATCTGGCTGAGGTAGTGTGTTTTCCAGATTTCTCCACTGTAAACTTACTCGTCCCGTTCTTCATATTATACTCTTTGAAAAGAAGTCACTATGTACAGCCCACACTTAAAAAGTGAGTATTTATGCTCCACCTCCTTGAGGGTGGAGGAGCTACATAAATTATTTTACCCATCTACGTTTTATCTATCACCTTAGTTATCACTCTCTGGAGTCTGAAATACTCACTATTGAACTATGTACAGAGTAGTAACATGTTCTACTGGTAACCATAAAAAGCATGGTAATGGAAGATCATAAATGTTCTTCTCAACTTTTTATTTTTTTTTACAAAAATTTTACATTTTGATTTTTAATTTCATAATTTTTTTTCCTTTTTTTTTTCATCCACCATTATTCATTGGGTGATGTCTTCTCAACTTTTTAATAACACCCCCCCCCCAAAAAAAGTTCAACTTTTGCTGTCCCTTGCTGCATATAATTTTCAGGTCATACATCATTGCCTTCTGTTCTTTCTCCTCTTAGAAAAGATATTATCTTTTTGCTTGGCTAACTCTCCTTCAACCTTTTGAAAAAAATATTTCAGAAAAAAATCAAGGAAGATCGAGGGATTGGCAAAATTGACAAAATTGAGATCCCAAGAGAAAAGTACCAAAAGAAATATAGAAATACCAAGAAAAAGAGAGCATGTATATGACAGAGAGAAGAAGTTGTATAGCTAAAATAAGTAAAAGAAATCGTGAAAGAGCAAGATTAAGATTGACAGAAATAAACAAAAATTGATATTGATTTTGAAAAACAAATGTTGAGAAATAGATATTGGAGAGAGACATTGTCAGAGATTTGGAGAGAGTAAATGAGAGAATTAGAAACTGAGAAAATATTGAGTCTATGAGAGAGATAAATTGAGTTTCGAAAGAGATACAGAGAGAGGAAGAGGGAAAAAGAAGAAACAGAGAAAGGGAAGAAAGGAGGAAGGAAGGGACAGGTAAAGAGGAGTGCAACAGACAGAAGTAACAGAAATTGGTAGGCATAGATAACTAAGGGACATTTAGAAAGAGTGAGATGCTGAAAAAGAATAAGGGATTTTGAGAGAGATGTTGGGCTAAAATGTGAGATTTCTCTGTATGTGTTGTGTTCTCTTTCTGGAATACTTGTCAATGGTTATCCCATTTATCTGGATTGATCCTTTAATGCTGAAATCTTTTCTTTCCTATTGTTTATAGGAATTGTTTATTTTCTTTACTTTGGGTACATTTCTCACTCTTGTCACATGGTGACTTTCTGTCTTCTTTCTTTGGTAGGACGCAGAGCATGAGCTCTTTTTGTTTCACTCTGTTTTTGTTATTTAATATTAATTTTAATTTTTTTCCTTTTTTAAATTTTTTTCTTCTGGTGTTTTGTTTCTAGATCTTATACCTTAGTCTAAGACTTGTGGCCTCTGGGCTAGCTGGCAGAGAAGCAGACAGGGCTAGGTATCAGAGACCCCTCCCTAGTCCAGAGAAGCCCAAGCCAGCAAGCTGATGGTGCTACCATACCATGAAGCAGGAGTCAAGTCTCTTATGGTCAAAACTGATCCCCTCTCAGTCCCAGAGCAATGCTTGCCACCAGTATGTGCTCAATAAATAAGTGATGAATAAATGAATGAATGAATACAACAAATGAACAGATGGATGGATGAGAAAGACTTCAGTTAGTCTGAGGAGGATGGTGGCAGGAGCAAGTGGACAAGGCATTACAGAGAAAATAAAGTTAAAGGTCAAGAAAAAGCAAGAGCCAGATGCTTAGATATTCCATTTAATATATTTGGAAGACAGTTGACTGGGGGTAACTGAAACCTCAGAAAGAAAAGAGACTACTTTATAGTACTAATCATTATCCTTTCAAACATGAATGGATTAAATCATCCATATGAACATTTTCATATGGGATAACTATTTTGAAGATAACGCACCTAAAACTTTAAACAAGTGTAAAAGTGAAGAGGTGGTGGAATCAAAAGGTAATAAAAGCTAGCTTGAAGGGCTGTCAAAGGTAGGAAGTTTGAGAATTAAAAGAATAATGACTCTGTTTCCAGCAACATTTGTACTAAGCTGTTACTTAAGGAATGAATAAAGGAAGGAAGGGCAGGACATCAGGGTGTATCTGGGTGGTACAGGGAGGGGTCTGATTGAATCAAACCTTACATTTAAATATACCTCGTTCTCCTTGAGGACATACTAAAGAGACTGCATTTCCAGAGAGATAGACCAAGCAGGATTGAAAATGGGCACTCCAAAGGAATTCCTGACAGGTAAGCAGAGAGAGATGGGGAGGCTGGGAGGAGGTAGGACAGGCAGAACATGGGTCTTTAACTGGTCAAAGAGGATTCAAAAGATCAAAAGAGCAAGATTGAAGGATGCGAATCACTCATATGTTCACATTGAAGGGAGATGATAGAGAAAGGGTTGTAGGCTGAGGACAGAAGGAAGGTCAGAAGGTCTGACTCTGCCTCGTGAAAATCAGGGAGTGAACGTGAGACTCCTGCTACTGAGGGCGGGTGTCCGTTCTGCAGGGCTCCCAAACTTTCCCAGTCCGCGCTAGCCTTGCCTTTGCAAATCCTCACTAGAATATAGCTCCATCACAGCAACTATTTGCGTGCTTCGTTCATTGCAGAATCAACAGACCTACCTAAGTACCCACTTGTGGGAGGCAGCCAATAAATATTTGCTGAGTAAATGCAGTGCTCCTGCTAGGAATTCTGTCTTATGCTTTCCATAGCCCTGATCAGGAAAAATGATAGGCCAGTTGAAGCCTTTGCTTCTTTTTTTTTTTTTTTTGAGACACAGTCTCGCTTTGTTACCCAGGCTAGAGTGAGTGCCGTGGCGTCAGCCTAGCTCACAGCAACCTCAAACTCCTGGGCTCAAGCAATCCTTCTGCCTCAGCCTCCCGAGTAGCTGGGACTACAGGCATGTGCCACCGTGCCCGGCTAATTTTATATATATATATTAGTTGGCCAATTAATTTCTTTCTATTTATAGTAGAGACGGGGTCTTGCTCTTGCTCAGGCTGGTTTTGAACTGACCTCGAGCAATCCGCCCGCCTCAGCCTCCCAGAGTGCTAGGATTACAGGTGCTTCTTTGTTTAATGTGTTTAATTTCCATTCTATGTTGCCTGGGATAGAGTGAAGTGGTGTCCTCATAGCTCGCTGTAACCTCAAACTCCTGGGCTCCGGTGCCCCTCCTGCCTTACCTGGAACTATAGGTGTGTGCCGCCATGTCTGACTAATTTTGTTTTCTATTTTTTGCATAAACAGGGTCTTGCTATGTTGCCCAGGCTTATCTTGATCTCCTGGCCTCAAGCAATCTTCCAGACTTGGCCTCCCAAAGTACTAGGATTACAAGCATGAGCCACAGTGCCCAGCTGAATTTATTTTCAATTAAATGTCAAGCCCCGGCCCATCCCTTGTTATTTCAAATTTTTTGATCTCAGAACCTCTTTTACAATCATAACTTACTGAGGACCACAAAGAACTTTTGTTTCTGTAGGTTACATCTATAGGTTACATCTATTTACCACATTCAAAATGAAAATTGAGAAATTAAAACCTATTAATTCATTTCAAAATAAAATGATAAATGCATTTCATATTAACTATATTTTCCACAAAAATATAGTGAGGCCAATGGCATTGTTTTTACATTATAGTAAATTTTGCTTAATAGAAAACAGAATTCTCTTCTGCTTTTGTATTCATCTTTTATGATATATATATATATATATTTTTTTAAGTGGAAAAAGGAAATCTGACCATATGTAGATATATGATGTTAGAAAAGCAAGGAGTGTTCTAATAGCTTTTGGGATCATTGTGGATAGCCTTTGAAACTACAACACAAACTCAACAAGTGGTTGTTTCTTAAAGATTAGTTGCAATGTGAAATTTGAAATTGTATCAATGGACCTTTCATACTCTGTCACATTAAAATCCATTGGTCTACATTGAACTTTGAGTGAACCTTGTACCCATGCATGATATTGTAACATTACACACTGGTCCTTTGCAAAATATTGGTCTATGAATTATGAAGCTCTTATAAATGTATTCCACTGTAAAATTGTGAAATAACATGCGAGTGAAACAGTAATAATATTATGAAAATAACTTTGACCTGAAGAACTCCTGAAGAAACCTGAGACCCCCAACGGCCTCCAAAGCACACTTTGAGAATTTCAGTCCTACCATGCTTCCCCGAAAATAAGACCTATCCATAAAATAAGCCCTAGCAAGATTTTTTAAATTTTTTTTTATTACTTCATATTATGGGGGTACAGATATTGTTAGGGTTACATATCTTGCCCCTGCCCCCCCCACCCCACTATGCCAGAGCTTCTAGCATGTCCAGACTCCAGGTGGTGCACACCGAACCCACCAGGTAAGTACATACCCTTCTCCTCCCCCCTCTTCCACCTGCCCACTTCCCAATTACATATTTTTTTCAGACATTTTGGTTACAATGTATATCTTTACGTCTCCCTAAAAAGGGATAGAGGTAATCCCTCCCCCCCACACACAATGCTTGCCACTTCCTTAAGATGTGGGATTTCTAAGCATTTGTGCAATATAAGCCCTACCCCAAAAATAAGACCTAGTGATGGGTGTAGCTACACTGCGTATCTGCACAACCCATGCATTTCATCGCAGAGTGGTACAGAAGACGAGTAGCCCTTCTCATCTGCCCCATCGTGACAGCTACTATCCCAGAGGTGACCAGAAAGGTGCGGGCAGCCCCACCAACAAGGTCGGCTCCCCCTGTCAGGTCCTGGCCATCCTGTGCGTGCTGCAAGCTGAGGCTTTGAGGGGAAAATAACACATCCCCTGAAAATAAGCCCTAGGGTGTCTTCTTGAGGGAAAATAAATATAAGATCCTATCTTATTTTTGGGGAAACATGGTAGGTCATCTGAACTTTCACAGTAATTTCCTCTCCTTCTTCGTCTCCCACTTCCCGTCTCCTCCCCATACATTCTTTCTCTCCCTCTCTCCCTCCTCTTCTGTAAATTCTTTCCGAGCAGAAACAAAAATAATCTATGTTCCCCTTCCACCAACATGTTACCTCTTCATAGCTAATTGTTTCCACAGGTGAAATAAAGGTACAATGAAGCAGGAGCCGAAAAATAGATGGGTAAAAAAAATCATAATTGTTTTAGAAGGAGAAGCGCACAATGCTAAGAAAGAGCTAAAAGGACATTGTAAAGTGATAGCTTCTACAAGTTAAGAATTTACAGAAAGTATATGTCTGTCTGAAAAGTCTCTTCTGCAATATCTGTTGCTTAATAGTAGCTTTTTCAAAATATTAATGCTGAGTTTATTTTATAGTCAAAAAATCCTATTTTGAAAGGAATCTATTCTAGTAAAAAGAAAAAGAAAAAATCCTAATGTTAAGTTTTAATACCTAAAGACATATTTTACTAGTTATGGCTTTCTAATATATTAAGTCTGCATTTAAATACTTAATGCTTTATTAACTGTGGCTTTATATTTCTGAATATTAAAACTTTTAATATTGATCACTATTATATATTTTGATAAAACATATAGCATGTTTTATTATAATATGAAAGGAAAAGTACCAAATAATTCATTGTTTATATCTAGAGAGCTTAAATCCTGAGTTTAGTAAGTTATTAAACAATAACTTCAGAACATTATGAAACAGGTTTACCACTGAAAGAAGACCTATGAAATGTATTTTGACCAAACTTAGTATTGGGCATGTATACAGATGAGTTATTTCCATTCTAACCATCTTGCTGTAATGTCCTACATTTGAAGCACCTGGATTTGCTATCAAACGAGAAATTTAGCATTATACATTTGAAGCATTGAGAAACATTGGTCTTTCACTTCCATTTGTTTCCTCCACCCTTTCCTCTGCCCCACAATATGTTATATGTCTGGTTTTAATGCTACATAACTATGGGGGATGCTGTGTGCTGAGCTGTAACCAAATGTTGCTTCTTTTGTTATCTGTATATAGCTGCTTGCTTTAAATTAGTAGATTCTGAAATAGCTTTCCTTGCATGTCTAAAACAAAAGTATTGCATGTAAAAAAAAACAACTGAAAAATTACAGGTGACTGTGGACTTCGTATTAAGTGGAAGACAATAGTGGGGAAGAACATCTGCAAATACTTGGAAACAGGAGCATCACAACTTGTTCAAAGATTGAAAGGAGTCCAGTGTGGCCAGAACCCAACCGAGGAGCAGGGGGGAGAGCTCAGCCAACGGTCTAACATTTGCAGGGCCAGGACAGAATACAACTGGAGAGCCACATACCATATAACTATTTAAAAGTTGTAAATCAAAGTAGCAAACTTTTAAGTAAAATATGTTCTCCCTGCCTACCTTGACAAACATCTTCCTGGAAGTCAAGATTCAAATTTTGAATTCTTGAGTTTCTTGAAGTTCTACACAGAACATGACAACGCAGGAAGAGCTGGCTGCAGCCCCAGCCCCTTCACCCTCATCGTCGCCTCTGTTTGTCTAATGTCCAGGCTCTGTTGACACCACTTGACCAACAGTCACCCTTTGAGCCAAGGGAGCGCACGTTGACAGCATGTTCTCCCCCCAGGAGGATGAATTCAGGAAAGATACTGTGCAGTCTGCAGCAAAAAATCCTATCAGCTGCAATATGTGGAGTGTGATTAAGAAGCAGGCAAGTATTCCAGATCATAATACTTTTGTCCTGCAGACTCCATGCTCACACAGAAAGAGGCCCTTTTAAAGCTACCCTAAGTCTTGTTTGAAGACCAGTAATATCAGCATCACCTGGTAGCTTGTTGGAAATGCAGGGTCTCAAGCTCTACCCTAGACCTATTGAATCAGAATCTATTTTAACAAGAGTCCTAGGTGGTTTGTATACCCATTAAAGTCTGAGAGATATAGAACTCAATGAAGGGGCCGGGCGTGTGGTGACTCATGCCTGTAATCCTAGCACTCTGGGAGGCTGAGGCGGGCGGATTGCTTGAGGTCAGGAGTTCGAAACCAGCCTGAGCAAGAGTGAGACTCTGTCTCTACTAAAAATAGAAAGAAATTAATTGGCCAACTAATATATATAGAAAAAATTAGCCGGGCATGGTGGCGCATGCCTGTAGTCCCAGCTACTCGGGAGGCTGAGGCAGAAGGATTGCTTGAGCCCAGGAGTTTGAGGTTGCTGTGAGCTAGGCTGATGCCACAGCACTCACGCTAGCCTGGGCAACAAAGTGAGACTCTGCCTCAAAAAAAAAAAAAAAAAAAAACTCAATGAAGGGATTCAAGAAAAGGACTGTTTTGCCCAGGTCAAAGGGCAGCAATGCCTGTTCCTATAAGGCTCCCTAGGCCAAAAACAGAAAGGATGTGATGTATATCCCACCTGCAATGGGAAGTCAATGAAGACCCTGAGCAATACAGTTACATGGTCTGATTTACTTTTCTAATTTTTTTTTATTTTTTATTTTATTTTATTTTTATTTTTTGAGACAGAGTCGCACTCTGTTGCCTGGGCTAGAGTGCCATGGCATCAGCCTAGCTCACAGTAACCTCAAACTCCTGGGCTGAAGCAATCCTGCTGCCTCAGCCTCCCGAGTAGCTGGGACTACAGGCATGTGGTACCATGCCCGGCTAATTTTTTGTATATATATTTTTAGTTGGTCAATTAATTTCTTTGTATTTTTGGTAGAGACGGGCTCTCGCTCAGGCTGGTTTCGAACTCCTGACCTTGAGCAATCCGCCCGCTGCGGCCTCCCAGAGTGCTAGGATTACAGGCGTGAGCCACCCACCGTGCCTGGCCCAAAGTTTAATTTTTTGACAAATATATCTGGAGTATTTCTCTATGAAATAAAAATGAATTATTTTCCAGCTGAGACAGAAGCTTTCTGCAGGTTAACTCTTCTTGCCTGAGGTCATAGAGCAAACCCAGGTTCCTTGAGAACATTGCTATCCAGTTAATGAATTAGCTCATCAGCATTCCCTATGTCATATAGGCCTTCCACCTGAGATTTCAGAACCTCCGATGAAGAGAACAACCCCAGAGAGTCCCCAGCCAGACCCTTCTATCAACATGAATGATTCCAACATGAACTTGATGTTACCTCAGGATCCAGCTAGGCCCAGTGAGTATAATTCTCCCTTTTCCTCCTTCTTCTATTGCTCTCTTTCTCATGGGCCCTATGATTACATTTTGCATTTTTTTTTTTAAAGCAGCTATTGTCTGTTGTGTTTTATTTTTAAAAATCCACTAAAAAAAACTTCCCATCATAAAAGGAGAAGTTATATATTTCAAATCCAATGAGCTTTTGGCCCATGGTTGATTGAAATTATGATAGATAAGAATACATGATACAGAGCAAGTGAGAATGTTTTTGTAGGAGAGAAAGTCTGAAGCATATGCAAATAGAAATAAAGAAAGCTCCTTTTCAAAGGAAGGAATATTGTGGCTCAATATTTTGGGAAAGTGAGAAAAAAGAAGCTCATTATATAGAGTAGTAGTATATAAATGTATAAATAAATTTATTTACAATTGGATCTTATTGAGTTATTCTGAAATATGTACCCTGGAGACTTTCCTGTACTTGTACATATTGTCTACTTTTTAAAAAATATATGACTACACAAAAATTAGTTGTGTTTCTATTCACTAATAAACAGAAAAATGAAATTGTAGAAACAATTCTATTTACAATAGCATCAAAAATAATAACATGCTAAGAAACAAACTTAACCATGAATGTAAAAGACTTATACACTGAAAACTATAAAATGTTGTCAAAAGAAATTAAAGAAGAAACAAATAAATGAAATGATACCTCATGTGAATGGGAAGACTTGTTATTATGAAAATGTCAATACTACACAAGTGATATACAGATTTAATCCAATCCCTATAAAAATCTAAATGGTGATTTTTACAGAAATAAAAAAATCCATCCAAATTTCACACTAAATCTCAAGGGATCCCAAACAGCCAAAACTATCTTGTAAATGAATGATGAACAAAGTTAGTAGTTTCATACTTCCTAATTTCAAAACTTATTACAAATTATAGTAATCAAACAGTGTGGTGGTAACATAAAGACAGACATATGACCAATGAAAAAGAACAGAGTTCAGAAATACATTCTTTTAAAAAAAGGTCATGGGAAAATCCCAAGTACTATGCTATCTTACCTATTTAATTAATTAATTTATTAATTTGAAGTGGGGGTCTTGCTATGCTGCCCAGGCTGGTCTTGAACTCCTGGCCTGAAGTGATCACCCCACCTCAGTCTCCTGAGTAACTGGGATTATAGGCATGTGTCACTGTTCCCAGCCAGAAATACATTATTGAACATATATGGTCAAATGATTTCTGACAAGGGTGCCAAGATCGTTCAACAGGGAAAGGACAGTCTCTTCAACAAATGGTGCTGGGAAAACTGATATACAAATGCAAATAAATGGAGTTGCATCCTTACCATATATAAAAATTAACTCAAAACAGATCTGAGACCTTAATGTAAAAGCTAAAACTATAAAATTCTTAGAAAAAACTTAGGGAAAAAGCTCTGACACTGGATTTGGCAATGATTTCTTGAATATGACACTGAAAGCACAGGCAACAAAATAAAAATTGATAAATTGGGCTACATTAAAATTTAAAAACTCCATCAAAGGACAAAATGAATAGAGTGAAATGACAACCTATGGAATAGAAGAAAATTTTTGAGAAACATGCATCTGATAATGGGTTAATGTTCACAACATATGAAGAACTCATAACTCAACAACAAAAAACAATTAAAAGATGGACAAAATTCTCGAACAGATATTTCTCCAAAGAATATCTACAAATTGATAATAAGCCCATTAAAAGATGCTCATCATATTAATCATTAGGGAAATACAAATCAAAACCACAGTGATATACCACTTCACACCCATTGGGATGACGACTATCAAAAAAACAGAAAATAACAAGTGTTGGCAAGAATGTGGAGAAATTGTAACCCTTGTGGTTATTTCTTTTCTTCTGCTGGGTTTGGGATTGGTTTGCTCATCCTTTTCCAGTTCTTTGAGATGATTCATTAGATTGTTGATTTATGATCTTTCTGTCTTTGGATGAAGCCATTTATGGCTATGAATTTTCCTCTCAGGACTGCTATAGCTGTGTCCCACAGATTTTTGTAACTTATCTTCCCATTAGCATTTAATTCAAAGAATCTTTTGATTTCCATCTTACTTTCTTCCTTGACTATCATTCAGCAGTAGGTTTGTTTAGTTTCCATGACCTTGGGTAGAGATGAGTGTTTCTGTTGCAGCTGATTTCTAATTTTCTTCCAGTGTGGTCTAAGAAGATGCACGGTATAACTTCTGTTTTTGTAACTTGTTGAAATCTGTCTTGTAGCCTAGGATGTGATCAATCTTAGAGAATATCCCATGAGCTGATGCCCTAACATTAATACTCATGTAATACATTTACAAACACTATTATAAAGTAGATACTCTTAGCATTCCCTTTTTATGCTTGATGGAAGTTAGGTAAAGCATTTATGTAACATGTTCATGATTAGATTCTTTAAAACGTATGGTTTAATTTTATTTCAAAAGAGAAATTTTTATTATTTTTCTATACAGAAAACTCAACAATGTACCTTTAACCCAGTTTAGTGGCAAGTTCTTTAGCCTTTACCTTTTACAGCGTGGCAATGCAAGCCACAGATTTGGGATCCAGTATGTGGCCTCCCCGGTGACAGCAGATGTCTTCCTATGTCTTGTCATAATTGGTTCTGACAGTTTCCACTAGCTTATCCAGAGCTCCTTTGCCTTCAGTAAGAGACCCCCATCTTGCAACACAGGGCAGGCAGAAAGACAAGCAGCTTAATGGGATCCATGTCATGTGCAGTTAACATGAGCTGAAACTTTTTGTTCTCTACCTAGGTAGTGACAGTATTAATCCCTGCTCAAAGGACAAATAGCCCTTTAGCGGGAACATTCTCTTTGTTGGCAGCTTTCTTCTCAGCCTGGGAGAACAGTCTTTGCTTCTTCTCTTGCTTTGTCTCTGGCCTGTACTTGTGGACCAGCTTAAGCAGTCCAAGGCCAGGTGAATTGGTTGAACACAGGAGGCACTTTCAGCTGCTTATAGAGAATAGCTCTTTGTCACTGCAGGTAGCGCGGCCACTTGACAAAGCAGGTAATGTCACTTGGGGCTGGATGGCCTGTCCAGTGCTAAAATTCTTAGGCCTTTTCTCAAACAAGGGATTTACCACCTTCTTGGCCTTCTGCTTCTTCCTGACAGCAGGGGTAAAAGCTACCATTTCCCCCTGGACCTTTCCTTTTGGCACCTTGGAAGAGAGCAGAAAAATGTAGTTTAAAAGCAGAATTTCTACTATTAAACAAATATGATTCAGAGATTACTGGTTAAAAATTTTTCCGTAGTGTAATTTGCATACCATAGATTCCTTGAGCTTATTGAATGAGAAATAGATTTAAGTTTACAGAAGCCACAACATGTATACATTTAAATCTCAGGAAGAAATTTGCCCATGTGGACATGAGTTTTCCTGGGGTATAATTGGGAGTTGTCTATATGTGATCATTCTATAACCTAATTTTCCCTTTCACAGTGCCCTGAACAATAACTTAAGCTCTGCATTTAGATTTATTAAAGTATTTATAACTCAAAGTCTAGCTTCTGGGCTTTTTATTGTTCCTTATCTGATACCAAATCAACCCATAGTTTCTTTCTTTAATTTTTACTTTAGCCAAGGTTGACTGAAAATATTTGGGGGTATATAATTGTTATTTCCACAATATCCCTGATGAATAATGTCCCTTGTGAGTTGTCAGCCTTTTTAATCAACATGGGTGATTCCAGCATGTACTTGATACCACAAGCTCAAGTCAGTTCCAGAGAGTACGGTTCCTCTGTGCCATCCCTCCTTCTGTCCCTCTTCTCTTGGGAGCCCCCCTTGTCCTTTCCCTCATGGTGGGTAGTTATAAGGTTCGAACAAAAGTAGGCCACCTAGAAGGGATTAAATACCTTGTATGTTTATCATATTTGATTTTTTTTCCTTTTTTTTTTGAGACAGGGTCTCACTCTGTCACCTGGGGTAGAGTGCAATGGGATCATCATAGCTCACTGCAACCTCAAACTCCTGGACTCAAATGATCCTCCTGCCACAGCCTCCTGAGTAGCTGAGACTATAGGCGTGTGCTACCATGCCCGGCTAATTTTTTCTATTTTTGGTAGAGACAGGCTCTTGCCCTTGCTCAGGCTGGTCTTGAACTCCTAAGCTCAAATAATCCTCCTGCCTCAGCCTCCCAAATTGCTAGAATTATAGGCATGAGCCAGCACGCTCAGACTTATCATATTTGAGATGGTGTTCTCTCCATTCTTGGTAGTTCAATGTCTCACTAGTCTGTTACAGCAGTATAGTTACTACTACTACTACTGTGATCCTTTCTTTTGTGCATTTTTTGATGTCATATGAGTTTTCCTGTGCTTTCAAAAGTGAAGGGTGGGCCAGGAAGATTTTCAGCTCTAGAGTTTCTTTTTTGTTGCTTTTTGAAGTTATCAGAAATCTGCCTCTTCCTTTTATCCGAATCTTTTGTCTGCATTGCTTATTTTGTGTTCAGCAGTCCCTCCTGGCACAGTACAAATTCATCTTTTCCCCTACTTCTACTAGTTTTGCACCTAGCTTCTTTGCGCTCACTTACAAATTGGAGTCTACAGAGCTACCCTTAGTTTCAGATGCTGATCCTTCCAGTGTGTACCTGTTGATGTTTGGGCATTCTCCTCTGCAGCCTTGGTGATGTCTCACTGACTTCCTTCTGCATGTTCATGTGCAGAGGAGCGGGAAGTGACAACCAACCAACAGCTCCCAGATCCATTTGAAAAAGCCATAAAAGGAGTTGTCAAAAAAGACTGGTTATGACATCAAGATATGGGTATAAAGCGGGGATGATATTTTAAGTAAACACAGAAGCAAGCTAATAATGATTCAAGAGAATGTAAAAAGGTAAAAACACACACAAAAATCAGTTTTTTCCTTTATCATTTATAAGCTTTTTTAAATTTAATTTACTTTATATGTTGTGTTTCGATATACACAAATAGGTAAGTTTAAAGCTTTTATCTTTACTTTTAATACATAATTAGACAATTCATATGTAATTGAATATAACATACTAACAAACTGTAAACAGTTTTTGTTAAAAAGACAAAATATTATCCAATGAGATAGTTTACATTATTTTGTTCAGATAGAGGCTTTGGTAATCCTACTCTGGGAGGCCGAGGCGGGAGGATTGCTCAGGTCAGTAGTTTGAGACCAGCCTGAGCAAGAGCGAGACCCCGTCTCTACTAAAAATAGAAAGAAATTAGCTGGACAACTAAAAATATATAGAAAAAATTAGCCGGGCATGGTGGCGCATGCCTGTAGTCCCAGCTACTTGGGAGGCTGAGGCAGGAGGATTGCTTGAGCCCAGGACTTTGAGGTTGCTGTGAGCTAGGCTGACTGCCAGGGCACTCTTGCCTGGGCAACAGAGTGAGACTATGTCTAAAGAAAAAAGAAAGAAATTCAGTGAACACATTACACTTAAGAGCATATCTCAATCTAGATGCTAATTTCACCAGAAATACTTGATCTGCATCTGGATTTCATAAAATTTACAGTTGAAAAAGTAGTTTCATATACCCAAGTTGTTGCAAGCATACTAAAAAGTTTTCCTAAAACTGGATTAAGTATGAGTTTGTTAAATGTAAATTAATTTAATAAAATAAAAAATTCATTACCTCAAGAGAACTAGCCACATTTCTCATGCTTAATAGCCATTTGGAGTAGTGGCTACTGTATTGACTAGAAGAGCTCTAGAGAGAGTAGTTGGGTAGCTGAGCAATAGAGATGGTGTCAATTTTGTACTATTTGCATATATTGTTTATCCAAAGAAATGAATAAATCAATTTCTTTTAAAATAATTTACAGTAAGTAATTAGGCTATGGAAAATCATAAATATACCCCTGTAGGATGAATGTAAGGGGAAAACAGTTATTCTATAAGTTTCTTGTGGCTTAGAACAAAATTCCCAGTAATAGTATTCCATAAACACATTCCAAAAGTACTTATTATTTTGTACTAGGAACTACTTATTTGAAAGTAAATATTATGTACCTGTAAAGTTATGTTATTTATTAATAATTAAAATAATAGGTTCAGGGTATCAAAGATATGGCTATTTAAGGTAAACACAGTTTGAACAGAATAGTTTTATTAAATGTGAACAGAAAAAGGTCAATATTTCTAAATTTTGTATATATCTGATTTCAAATACATATATATGAACTGTAAAAATATGATAAGTATAGAATTATGTATATTTAAAATGATATTAAATATACTTTAGATAGGTTATTTCCATCTTGTTCATAAGTGGTATTAGTCTATAGGGTTTTTTGTTTGTTTGTTTTTAGTTTTTTAGTATTTATCCTTGCCTGGTTTTGGTATTGGTATTATGAACTTTAAGTACAAGAAGTGAGGCCCAAGTGAAGACCCTTTTTCCTTTTATTGAATTGGAGTATATAACAGGAGAACTATTAGCACAGCATTGCCTTGCATTCCATAACTTACCTGTGTTATGTTTCATTTCTTATGACCCTTTCCCCAAAAGAGTGAATAGAGTTTCAGAAATTCTATAAAAGAAAACGTACATTTGGCAGACAAGATGGACTGGGTTTCTGAATAAATAAATGCAGAGAGGAGACTCATTCTGAAGAGTGTGTTATACTCAAGTACAGAGATATGAAGTTTATTCCTGGTTTCTAGAAGAAACAATGTGTGAAAGAGAGCTTAAAAAGTAGGAAGTCACTGTCTACTGTCCTGAGGTTAAGTAGAGTAGAAAAACTGAGTACTAGAGAAAAAGTAAAACAGAAAACATTAAAGTGCAGGCCAAATTGAAATTCAAGGGAGCCAGTTTCCAGAGTGAACAGACCGAGTATGGAGAGAATTGAAGAGGTAACCCATTTCCTAAACGGGACAAACTAAATTTCAGAAAACAGAGGACACAGCATTGTTACACAGGGCTCAGCCATTCAGAGTGGGGTCTGGGATCTCTATCTTCTGGATCCTAAGCCTGGTTGGAGGGAAGGTGTGGGAGGTTACAGCTGTGTGGTTGTTTTGGAGGGGGGTTGGGGGCGATCTGTAGTGTAAGTGTAACTCTATCTCTGCCCTACAGCAACATCAAAGAAACACCAGGAACGTACCATATTCACTCAAGAACAGTATAAAAAGTTGGAGGCTCTGTTTAGCCAGACCATGTTCCCAAATAAAAATACCCAGAAGGAACTAGCTTTGGAACTCAACCTACCAGAGATAACAGTGAAGGTATGATCCCCTTGGGTGTGCTTGCTCCCGCATCCAAACCACAGTACACTATTCAACCTGCAAATTCCCTCCCTAACACAGTAATAGCATTTCATTTATTGAGTACCTACTGAACTGGCACTGGACTGAGCACATTGCATATGTTGGCCTCACTGTTATGTAGTTTGAAAAATTAGGAAAAAAATTGAGGTTGAGGCAAAATGACTGGATCACAGGGATAATAAGTAGTATAATTAGAATTAAAACTCCAGAAATATTGGTTTTTAACACTTACACTGTAGAGTTTAAATAGAAGAAGGGCTTTCATCCAGATAAACTCCTTAGTCTTTTCAAGCAAAACCCTGCAATCTATTTATTCATAACACTACTGAAAAAGAAATAACTCCCTCTGACCTCGGAGTCTGCTAAAGCCCATAACGTTTTTGTTGGAGTATTCCTCATAGTAGAGGCTGCCTAAAACAATCCTCAGAAATCTTTCAGTTCAAACTCCGCACCTCTGCCTAGATCCCTGAACTCACTTCTCTTTTCTAGAGTTCAGGACTCTGTCCTGACCCCCCCAGCACAACCTCTGAAACATACCTTTTCTTTCCTTCTTTCCTTTCCTTCTTTCCTTCCTTCCTTCCTTCCGTCTCAGTCCTGATCTTCATGATCCTTCCTATTCACTCCACTCTGCTCTTGCAGAAGCCAGTATCATGGTGACTTGGAGAGGAAGACATGAGGGTCATCATTTGGCTGTCAAATGACTTCTCCAGGAACAGACTAAACTTTCCCCCTCTTCTCCCACTCCCAGGTTTGGTTCAGGAACAGACGATTCAAATGGAAGAAGCAGAAGCAGCAGCAGCAGCAGCAGCAGCAGCAATCATCAAAGCAACCAAACCAGATTCTTTCGACAAATATGCCCACTTCATCCAGAATATTCACCCATCCTTACTCTTTATTTCCTGTGGTTTCAGGTTTCTGTAGCTACGTTGCACCTCAGTCTTTGGATCCTTCTAATTGGGCATGTGGGTGTGCCTTCACTGAGAGTCCCACAAATGATTTCCAAATGCAGGATCTTCAGTTGGAGAGGCTGGTGGCCTCTGTTCCTGCTTTGTTCCCTGATTCTTATGACATAGGCCAAATCATGGAAGTGTACAGTTTTCCTGATGAAGATGAGATATCCTGTTCCTTCCACTGTCTATATCAGTATCTCTCACCCACAAGTTCCCAGCTAGGAGAATAGGGTTCCTCTATCAGCACCCTTGCTGTCACAGCTGTAGCTCTATCTCCTAGGCAAGCCTGGTCCAGTAGGACGAGCCAAAGCTTTGAATATTAAAGTCTAAGAGAAAGCCTTGAATTCCAGAATACTTCCAATATGGTAAACTTTGGATTACTCTGATCAAAGTACTAATGAATACCGGACCAGTTAGAAGAGAGATCTTCTTGCCTCTTGTATATGACTCTTTTCTTTTCTATGATTTTTAACCCAAATGTCTGGGTCTTTGTCTCTTTGATTTCCATGGAAATGTTGTAATAACTAGAGTTTTCCACATATAGCTCTGCATTACAAAATCAGCCTCATGATCCTCTCTGGGGAGAAGTCTTCCTAGTCCTTTAGCCAATGAGACTCCAAACTTCTCTCTTCCCAGAGCTGTCTTGGACTTTTTAAAAGAGGGACAGTGGCTTTTGGGTTCATCCACTGTTGATAACAGAAGGTTATAAACTTACATTTTACTTCCAGTCTTTATGTCTGTGGGTTTTAAAAAGGGACTTTCAGTCCAAATTTGAGGAAAAATCATCACCACCATTAGTTTTAACATAACAGTCCAGACATAGTAAGAGGTATAAAAACAGGCATAGGAGAGGGTAAAAGAGATTTTTGAAGATGAGATGATTATTTAGGAAAACTAACAAAATCAAACTTTTAGAATGACATTTCAGCACATTTTCAAGCTACATAATCAACACAATTAATAGCATTTCTCAACACCAGTAATAAAGAAAATTAATAAAATAAGTACCTCTTAATAAAAAATTTAAGGTATTTAGGAATTAACAAAGAAAATTAAGACTTCTGTGGAGAAAACTTTAACACTTAAAAAAATGACATAGAAAATGGTTTTTTCTTTTTTTTTTTTTTTTATTTTGGCCAGGAACATGTGTAGAAATAGAAAATGGTTTTGATAACAGGCATTTGAGGACATAAAATAATAAGTGTATTTTTATTTTTTAACTTTTTCTCCTTTTTTTCATTGTGTCTGAACAAAAATAATAAATTTAAAAGGATTGAAATCATACAAAGTGTGTGCTCCAAACATAGTGGAGAAGGGGCCGGGCATGATGGCTCAAGCCTGTAGTCTCAGCTATCTAGGAGGCTGAGATAGGAGGATCACTTGAGCCCAGGAGCTCAAGGTGCACTGAGCTGTGGTCATGCCACTATACCAGGGCAACAAAGGAAGACTCTATCTCCAAAAATAAAATAAAATTTAAAAAAATGTAAAAGGAAGGTTTCAAATCAATGATTTTTTTAAACAGAAAAGAAGCTGGCATAGTTTTACTAATATCTACCAAATTAAACTTTAAAGCAAAACCCTTTGTTGGAAATAAAGTACAACAAAAGAAACAATCTGAAAGGTATAATTCTGAACTTGTATACATTTAACAACACATACCCAAAATATATCAAACATAAGTTAACAAAATTCTTTGGGAAACTTAACAAATAAATAATCATTATGTGAGATTAAATAACTAACTCCAAAGAGAGCAGAAAGAAAGCCTAGAGCAGAAATGAAAGAACAGTTCCTGTGAACTGTGAATACATTTGGGGCAAAAATAAGGGGGGAAAAAAGGAAGAAGAAATGAAAGAACAGAAAAGCAATAGAGAAAAATCAATAAAACCAAAATCTGATTCTTTGAAAAGATCAGCAAAATGACAAAACTAACTAAATTGACCAAAGAAAACAGAAATTGTTAGACTAAAAAGGGAATTTTACTACCAAAAGCATTATAAAGAAATACTGTGAATAATTGAATGCCAACAAATTAGATGAAATACACAATTCCAAGGAAGACACAAAATACCAAATCTCAACAAGGAATAGAAATGCTGTGACTAGAGCTTAGTATGTCATGAATGTGTCCCTCACAGTTCATGTGTTGAAACTTAATCCCCCATGCAACAGTGTTGAGAGGTGAGACCTTAAGAGATGATCATTAGTAAATAGAGCCCTCATGTGAATGTATTAATGCCATTATTTTTGGAGTGGGTTAGTTATCTCAAGAGTTAGTTCCTGCTAAAAAGATGAGTTTGAGCCTTTTCCTTCTCTCCTTTCCTTTCTGCCTCTCACCCCTCCTTCTCTCCCCTCCCTCCCCCCACCTGCTCTGTCATTCTCTCCCTTCCACCATGGATGACAAAGCACAAAGGCCCTCACCAGATTCAAGCCCCTCCACCTTGGGCTCTCCAGCCTTCAGAACTGTAAGAAATGAATCTCTGTTCTCTAAAAATGACTCAGTCTCAGGTATTCTGATATGCCAAAACCGAACAAAGGCGTCACAAGCAAACTACAGACTACAGATGAGTATTCCTTATCCAAAATGCCTGGGACCAGGATGGGACCCAAGTAAAATGAAATTGTTGTTTCCTTGTGTTGAGGAAAAAAAATAAAATAAAATAAATGTGAAATTCATGTACGTTTCATATATACCTTATACATGCTTATTATACCTTATACATGCTTGAGGTAATTTTATACAATATTATTTTAAATAATTTTGCCCATGAAACAAAGTTTTGACTGCATTTTGACTATGATCCATCTCATGAGGTCAAGTGTGAAATTTTCCTTTTGTGGTGTAAAGTTGGTGCTCAAAACGTTTTGAATTTTAAAGAATTTCCGATTTCAGATTAGAGATGCTCAACCTATCTCTTCTGAATATAGATATAATCCAATAACATATAAAAAGAATAATGTACCATAAGCTAGTGGGGTTTATCCACAGGAATGAAAGGTTGATTCAACATACAAAAATCCATCAATGTAATACATAATATTAATAGAATAAAGGACAAAAATCACATGGTCATCTTGATAGGCACAGAAAAAGCATTTGACAAAACTCCACACCCTTTCGTAAGAGAGACACTCAACAAACTAGGGCAAACTAAAAACTCCTCTCCTTCAACTTGACAAACACCATCTATAAAAATCCACGGGTACTATCATACTTATTGATGAAAAACTAAATGCTTTCCTCCTGAGGTCAGGAATAAGTCAAGTATGGTCACTCGCACCACTCTTACTAAACACAGTGTTGGAAGTTCCAGTCAGGGCAGTACAGCAAGAAAAGGAAATAAGAGGCATCCAAATTGGAAAGGAGTAAAAATAATTCAATTCACAGATGGCATGATCTTCTAAATAGAAAATCCTAAGGAATCCACAAGAAAACTATTAGAACTAATAAATGAGTTCAGCAAAGTTCTGAGATACAAGATCAATATAGAAATTCTTTACAATTTTCAACTGTCAGTTGCTCACTCCAAGTAAGTGTACCTACATAGACTTACATGCGTTGAAGAATCTGGGGGAAAGGGGAATTCAGTGACTGTTAATTACAGCAGAATTTAGCACATCTGGTTTTAGTCGGAATACATTCAAATACATTCAGATAACAGCTAACATTATGGAGCACTAGGTATGGGGTACACATTCATGTGCTTTTACATATTAATGTGTATTTAACATATTAATGCATTAATTAATGTGTTAACACAGATCCATGTAGTCACACCAAGTGTTATCATTTCCTTTTCATAACTGGGAAAACTGAGAGAGTGGTTAAGTAACTTGGTCAAAACCATATACTTAGAAATTAATAAATTCAGGATTCTCTATTTTCTTTCCTCAGAAGATAGCCGAATCAGTTTATTTGAAGAGGATAAGCCAAAGAACACTAGACTGGGAGGCCAAAGAACACTAGACTGGGAGTTCAAAGAACTAAATGGGTCTTTCCTCTGGCTTTTCCGCTGGTGACCTGTGTGACCTTGGGCGAGCAATTTACTTTCTCTAAACCTCTGTCTCCTTGTCTGTGAAAAGAGGACACTGGGTTAGATGACAGCTAAGCCTTCTACCACCTCTAATTCTCTCACACTGGGCTTATATCCATGCCCGATTTCTGAATTACAAACTCTCCATTTCCCAGCCACCTGGAAAAGACAAGGACTAAGAGAGGACAGCCACTTACTTGTCATGACAAGAAATAGGAGATACAGCAGCATGTCAGCTTGTCACTTTCACAAGTTGCTGCTTCAGCCAGTGGTGGGTTTGGGTGAGAAGTGTGGTTATAATTAGAGCAGCGGCCAGTCCTGACTTCTCCACCAGCCCCCTCCAGCACAGCTGGACCTGCCTACTGCACAGGCAGGAGCCTGAGAGGCTGCTTTGGCCTTGAAAAATGATCCTTCTTAAAAGGATTTTCCTTCTTCCTCGAGGAAAAGAAAACCCACTGATATAAAACCACACTTCCCATCTGGTTTCCCCTGCTAAATGCCACTCCAGTAGAGACTGAGTGCTGATAAAGACAGAGGAAGGAAAAAGTCGTAAGCTGAGCCTGGTCACATTGCCCCTTGTGATATAGTTTTATTTTTAACTTCAAAACACTTGAACTATTTGTGTTGAAGTTTTCTCTCCTTTCCCTGCCTTCCCAACAGAGCTCTGTCCTCTGCTGCAGAGGATGCACCCCGGCCACCTCCCCACGATCGATCGGCTCGAGCACACTCAGGGGACGCAGGTGGAGCAGATGCTGACTCAGCCCGTTCTATTCAGGTAAGCTTTGCAAACATGAGCAGGTGCAGTAAGGGGACATTCGGAGAGTGAAAGTGCAGACGACGCTGAGGTGCACTTGTGCCATGAGGAAGAGGGTTGTTAAGCAAATTAGTCACGTATGAGGGGAAAAGGGCTAGCCCTGAGAATGAGACCCAGCCATGTATAAACTCCTGTTTCAAATTTAAAATCTTACAGCAAGAAGAGATCACTTGCTTTCTGACAGCTGAGCCTTTTTCTTCTACAATTAGCCAGGATAATTCTGTGTTACACCGTGGTGAGGGGGGTGAGACTGGGGGGCAGAGAAGGTGGTGAGGAAATAGGTGGAAGAACACCAGAATCTAGAACTCTTATTTTCTAAAGTCCAAGTGCTGTGATCTTTTCTCCAATCAACATTCGCTGTGTTCACTGCAAGTCATTTGCATGTAGCTTGATTTCCATTTCCCTTTTCACACTACCAGTTAATGTAGCACAATTGTATTTACCCCATGTACTCTTGAAACTCTGCCTACAGAGTTTAAAACCGGTTTTCCTCCAACAATATTCCTTAAGTGTACCTCTCTCTTCCCCAGTTCTCTTGAATCCAAAATGTATCCATGGAACATAAGTGCAAGTATTTTACAAGTTGAAAAACTTATACAGGCTTATGCACCCAAATAAAAATTGTTACAAATCTGAAATTTGCCAATCCAAAGGAACAAAAGTAAAATGACTAATGTTACTTGGAGTATCAAAAGTTATAAAATGTAGACAGATTATTTCTAGCTTCTGGAATAACTGTATAGTGTTGCATGCACAAAAAAAAATTGGCAGGGGTAAAGGAGCAGTGTTTATTTCCTTGCTTTTCTTTGGTTCAAAGTTCAGCTAAGGACATCCTGGGAAGTGGCCTATGCAGTAAAAGGGATTATGTGCCCAGTGAACTTTGAAATGTACAGACTAAAGCCACCAATACCAAGTAAAAAGAGGCCCAAAGCAACTACTCAGATACCCTAATTCCTGGTTCCTTTCTGCCTGCCTCTGTAATCCCCATATGTACCCCATGACTCTGCTATAGGTGTATGGGTTATAATTATACCTGTTTCCTGGGCACAATCAAATTCACTGTGTATAATTGTCTAACTTCATTTAATTTTTCTAGGGTTTTCATGGCACAGAGGTCTCCAAGGTGCATGCTGGGTGCTGTCCCAGTGAGACTAGGGTGTGTTGGCTTAGAAGTAACCGAGCAAATAGGCCTGACTCACAGCTACCCCTAAATAACCCAGCTACCTACCCACTTTCTTCGTCACTATGACAACAATTTAAAATACTGATACCGGCTGGGGGAGGTGGCCCACGCCTGTAATCCTAGCTCTCTGGGAGGCTGGGTGGATTGCTCGTGAGGTCAGGAGTTTGAAACTAGCCTGAGCAAGAGCTAGACCCTGTCTCTACTATAAATAGAAAAATGAATTGGCCAACTAATATATATAGGAAAAAATTAGCCAGGCATGGTGGTGCATGCCTATAGTCCCAGCTACTCGGGAGGCTGAGGCAGGAGGATCGCTTGAGCCCAGGAGTTTGAGGTTGCTGTGAGCTGGGCTGATGCCATGGCACTCACTCTAGCCTGGGTAACAAAGTGAGACTCTGTCTCAAAAATAAATAAAATAAAATAAAATAAAATAAAATAAAATAAAATAAAATAAAATAAAATAAAATAAAATAAAATACTGATACCAATGTACAAGCACAAGATATGAGAATTAATTAGCTGATTAAATAACTAAAAAGTTTAAAGGTAGAGATTTCTAGCATAGATGGAGAACTACAGATCGTGACGTTGAATAGATCTGGGGGAGAATGATTATGTTTTTAGGGTATGAAATCATAGCTCCATACATCCAGGATTATAGAACCAGCTGTGGGAATTATCCTCAGCAAACTGTATTAAAATTTCAAGAGTTAGGGTGGGCATGGTGGCTCATGCTTGTGATCCTAATACTTTGGGAGGTGGAGGTGGGAGGACTGCTTGAAACCAAGAGTTTGAGGATATCCCAACCCTATAAAAAAACCAAAACAAAAATTAGCCAGGCATGGTGGCTCATGTCTGTAGTTCCAGCTACTCAGGAGGCTGAGGCAGGAGGATCACTTGAGCTGTGGACAGAAAAAATCCAAGCCCTGAAATATTTGAAAGAAATTTATTCTGAGCCAAATTTGAAGACCATGACCCAAAGCCACTCTCAAGAAGCCTTGAACCAGTGGGCTCGCTGTGGCTGGGTTACAGTTCAGTTTTATACATTTTCAGAGAGACAAGGGTTACAAGCAAAGTCACAAATCAATACATGAGAGGCATACATTGGTTTGGCCCAAAAAAGTGGGACATCTCTGGAAGGGGGTGGGGCTTACAGGTTATAGGTGGGTTTAAAGATTCTTTGGCTGGCAATTGGCTGAGAGAGTTAGACTTTATCTAGAAGACCAGAAAGGATATGCTTACTTTAAGATAAGGGTGTGAGCACTCTGGGAGGTCCAGACAGGAGGACATTTTAAATTCACAATTGGCGCCTGCTAGGATGCTTTAAGATGCTTTAAATTTAAGAATAGGCATCTGCTAGGATGCTTGAGTTAAGATATTTTAAATGTATGATAAGCATCTGCTAGGATGCTTGAGTTAAGACAGGGGCTTCTTATCTTTTAGGTGATGTTAATGCCATACCAGAATCAGGTTGAGAAGTAAACCAGCCCTTCATTTGGTTAAGCTGCTTAGTGGGAATTTACCGTTTGTCAGCCTGACCCAGCAGGCCTCCTTAGGAAAGAGTTTTTAGTAAAAGAAAAAGATCAGAGTTCAGTCCTCAGTGCCTAAGAGTTTGAGGTTGCTATGAGCTATGATGACACCACTACACTCTAGCCCAGACAACAGAGCAAGACTGTGTCTCAAAAAACAAACAAACAAACAACAACAGAAAAACAAAAACAAGGGGCAAAGGGATTGCTTTGTTAACTTTATACATTTTCTTTTCCTGGAATTAAATATCTCCATAGCAGAGAAACAGGTCAACAATGTATAATTAAAGCAATTAGTTGGCCGCTTAATAGTTTAAAAGTTAAAGAATATCTTTGACCTTTAACTTTTAATCTTGTCACCTTCACTGAAGTTAAAGCTAATAAGAAAATCATTATTGCCAGTGCTAGTCACATGAGGCGGCACAATAGTCAGTCACTGACATCATGTCAGGTGCTGAGAGGGCCCCTTGCCTAAAAATATCTCCCTGACATCAACCCTGACTGCCTACTACTAACTTTAAAATTACAGTAAAGAATGTTAAAACTATTATCTGTTAATCCCATTCTCTTTTGCTTGAGTCAGTGATTGAAATACACATGCTATAAGTGTTATCATGACTCGGTTGGCCAGTGGCACTGGTCACCACCTCTTCCTCACTCTTCCTGGCCCTGTCCTAGTCTGCCCTTGGCACCATCTAAGTTGCCAGCACACTCTTGGCCACCACCATGCAGGTAGCTCTGTGCAGCGCTATGGTTTCTACACTCTCAATAAACATCAAGGTGCAGTAGGAGAAAAGCATGTGAGTAGAGCCAGAGGCCCTGGGAACATGGGCAAGACACTTTACTTCTCTGGGCCTGCGTTTCTCCGCTAGGAAATACAGAGTTCATTAAGCTAAACCTTTTCCTTTCAAAGTGAGGTCCTTGGACCATCGACACTGTCTGGAACTTGTTATCAGGGAAGAATCTCAGGTCTCAGCCTGGTCCTCCAGGATCCCGAGTCTGCATTTTAAAAAGATTGCTCAGGTGATATCTATGTGCTTTGAAGTTTGAGAAGCTCCAGAATAGAGAGTTTCTGGTTATCTGCCTAATCCAAATTGCTGATTCTATTGCTCTGGGTGTTTAAAAGAATGTGTTGTTCTTTTTTAATCCTCTGGAAGCAATTCTGGCAGCGCTCAGAGTGTCTGTTTTAACTTGAGCCCACTGAAGTCTTTTCCATTCTGTGAAGGCTACATTAAGATGAAAAGATTTCTTTTTCTGCCTTAAAACAAAAACACCCCCAATTAGCATACACGTGACACCACTACAGTCTCCTAAAGTTGTTTCAAATTGCTCTCACAGCTCCTTCTTTATGCTGCTGCTTCAGGGTTCTATTCAATTTAATTCCATTCAGTCCCATTCAAAGAACATCGATTGAGTGCTGGGGCCAGTGTCAGCTGCACCCACTCTCCAGTGCTAGGAACCCATTCCCACGGGTGCTCGAGACCTTTGATATTCCCGTCAGAGCTCCTCCCACCGCCTGCACAAGCCCGCTGGCCACGGCTCTTGGCTCCAGTGTGGCCTGTCATCAGAACCTCTCACCGCTCACGGCATCACAGCAGCTTCCAGTGGGTGCCGCTGACTCCCTCAGCCAACCCCAGAGAGTCCAATCAGCACCCTCCTCCTGTTCTTAATGAGTAGAATAATGTAGGTGAACAATAAACATTGTAATGTATGTGAACAATGAACATTACAAATTTGGACCACGGAAACAAAGATGCCCTAAGGTTGTTTCTATGGCATCTAAAAGGTCCCAGGCCTGAGCAGAACCATTTGAATTCCTAAGTGCTCAGGGGTCAAAAGGGTCAGGGGTGGTAGGAGGATTTACATTAAGATTTTTTTTTTTTTTTTAAATAGGGTTTGAAGATTATTAAGCCGGTAATGGTGCATAAGATAATGTTGGAGCAAGGAGGAATTGAAAATTGGAAGGGCAGCCAAGGGCTACAGGAGGATGTAACGGGAAGAAATGAAAGCCTGGACAAGGGAGGTGGCCATGACAATGACCTTCTTCATGGAGGAAGGACTAACAGTTGACTTACTCATGTATTAGACACTTCCTCTATTTTATCTCATTTGATGCTGATACAATCCTATGGGTTATTATGAGCTGCATTTTATGAATGAATAAGTTATCTTTAGGGACATTAAATAACATCAAAAATTACTCAGCTAATTCACAAGAGTGCTCATTGATTTACCTTATATTGGGGTTGTCAGGGGAGCCTCTGTGGAGGTAACTTGGAAGCTGGAATCCATCATAAATGGCAAATAGGAGCCCATAATGCAAATAAGGAGCAGAGGAAGGTCCTCCTGGTGGAAAGAACAAGTACAATGGCCCTACGCTGGGATGAGTGACAAGGCTGGGGCAAAGCGCATGGTGGTACAAGGTCAGGTGCAAGCAGAGTATTGTGGGCCAAGGGAAGGACTTCAGGGCTTAGCCCTTATCATGGGAATCCTATTAAGTGGGAGAGTATAACCTAATTTTTAAAATCACTCTACTGGTGAATATGGATTAGGTAGTGCAAGACAGGAGGGAAGAGACTGATTATAAAGCCATTGCACTAGAACAGATGAGAGATGATCGTGCCTGGCCTAGGGTGGTGGTGGTGGAGACAGAAGGGCATAGAATTTGCCCACAGCTTTTCCAGATCTTTCGTCAAGGCCTTTCCATCTAACTGGCAGTAGTTCCTTTTTGATTGAGACACAATACCAAGCTGCTTCTAGCTCAGTGGTTCTCAAACTTGAGCTTACATCAGAATCAGCCGGATTCAGCAGGTAGATTCAGTAGGCCTGGGCTGGGGCCCAGGAATTTGCATTTCTAATCAGCTCACAGGTAACGCCCGATACTGTCACTTCAGGGACCACACTTTGAGACCCACTGTTCTAGCCACCTTGCCTTTGCTTATCAACTTACTCCTTTCTGAATCATAGCACCACAACCTGCATCCAATCAGGTTGCTGCTCCCTTGCTGAGTTCTAAATGCTTCCCTATTCCTTTAAAGAAACCCACGCCTCAAACTCACACACCTGGTTCTTCCACTGACTTACATTCCACTTAAAACTACATCCAGTATAACCAGTAAAATCTAGTTCCATGTAGATCTTTGGACTATTTAAGCCTAAATTACATTATTTTGACTGCTGTCTCCTATAAACAGAAGAACTTTAAAATTCATGTTCTGGGGAGAGTGTGTTGGCCATATACTTGACTAAAGTTCATTTTTAAGAGGATGGGATATATTGCCTTCCCAGGTAGAAAGCAAGACTTTAAAGGTGCACATAGGGCATAGAAATTGTAGGGGGAAATGGCATCTGGATAACCATACTCTGTCTCAGGCATAGGTTTTTGTCATCTTTCTCACAGTGAAGAATTTCTATAATCTGTGTGCTTTGATTTAGTTGGTGTTTCATTTTAAATCTCAGTATGCATATCGTAGTGCATATTTTTAGCCCTAAAACCTTCCCTTTCACACTTGTCGTTTCTGAAATGCAAAGCTATCAGACCTAGATGCTCCTCGTTTTCCCTCTACTCAGAGCAGGCACGGTATGGGATGTGGCCCAGAAGAGTCCAGTCTGGAAAGATTCTACTATGAACACTATTCTTGCCTCACCTCTAGCCATGGGCTTGCATTCTCCCCAGATCATGGGGATGGACCTGTGGGCTTCTGAGCGACACAGTGTGATGTAGCAAAAGGTACAGAGTGTGAAGCCAGAGAAACCTAGGCCTCTTTGTGCCTCGGTATCCTTATCTCTAAACTGGAAATGGTAAAACCCACCTCACGTGGTTGCTGTGAGAATTAAATCAGATATTGTATAAAGGCATGTAAAAGACACTAAAATTTTATTTCTCTTCCTCCCTGACACCCAAAACTCAGAGAAACTTCTCAACCTAGGAAAGTCAGATAAACCCCACGGAGGGTAAGGATCCAGTCACCCAGTCACTGTGTACTGGAACAGAGAAGATTAAGAGAACAGGGCATCTTCTATCACAAGGCAACCAATGCTACATCTAATTTGATCAATTTCGGGCAACACCAGTTGGCTCCAATTTAAGGTGACTAATCAACTGTCCATGTTCACCTGGGACTGGGGACTTCCAGGAGAGTCCCAGGCAAACCAGAATGATTGGTCACACCCTACTTACCCAGCCATAATCACACTATCAAGAATTCGGTACGACCCTTATCTTAGTAGGAACAATTTCCCTCAGATATACAACAAAGGTTTCACGTGTGATTTTTTTATGCCCTTACACTATATGTGTCTTCCTTCCTTCCACTGCCAAACTTCTCCAGAGTGGTCTCCACTTGCCGTGCCCTTCTACTCTGCACATGTCCTCTCTCAAAGTCACTCACCTGGTGTAGCTCCAGAGCCTGGTGGAAGGTCTTTAAATAGCAGCTTTAAAAAAAGCATCTTTGTTGTCCACTGGCATTGTTTTCTCTTAAAGGGATAATTTCAAATAACTTCAAAGAGGTGGAGTGCAATAAGGCTATACCACAAATGTTTCCAGCTTCAACAGCACTGTTCCCTAAACCATACTCCTTAGTGCTGAAGGGTAAGAAATGATTGGACTTAGAGCTCATCACAATGTGCCTCTAGCCAGACACATCCCTGCTGCTGGAGCAGAGTTCTCACTACAGATGGAGCACACAGAACTAGCCAGCCCTTCATCTCTCTTCCCAGGGACTGAGCTCAACTTCGTGGCAGAACAGGGTGGCAAGTATCAAGTTAGATGTTGCCGGTGCTGGTAGCTTTGTTCACATAGGCTTGTTCCATTTGTGATCGGCCTCTTCTCCCCTACCTACAAACTAGCAGGGGGCTCAGGATCGGCCAGACTCCATCTTGATTTCTCTTCTGAATAGAAAGTGGATGGTCATATTCTCGCAGGCAGGACAAAGGCCCTGCCAACACTGGAGTGTGTGCTTAATAGCTTTACCCTCCCCTCTGTGCAAGCAACACATTTTGAATGGCCAAGGGTCCCATTCCACAGCTGAATTGTCACATTCAGGAGCTCTTTGGAAATCTCTCATAAGCAGTGGCCTTGTCATCATTGTTCTTCTTAGCTTTGCAGTGGCATTTGAGGCTACTGTCACTCTTTCCTTTACATCTGTGAAAACATAGTCCTGACTCTTAGCTCTCTGGTCTCTCCTCTGGCTCTACTTCTTCCTGGTACCCCCCAAAGTTGTCGCATTTGGCTGTGAAATTCTTACAAATTCTCTAGACCAGGCAACCTGCTGATCTTATCTAATCAGTGTTCACATTTTTTTCTTGGCTCAAATAGAGTGTTGTCTTTTTAAATTAAATTAGTTGCCAATATTTAAAATTCTGAGGGCTTTTATTTTGATAAATTATATAATAAAATATTTTACATTATGATGAAATATAAAATACTTATTTTATAATAGCAAACATGTAGATCATTCTCTATGAGACAAGCACTGTTCTAAGAGTTTCATGTGTATTTAAAACATTTACTCCTTACAACAGCACTGTGGGATAGGTATAATCATCTTCCCTTTACAGATGGGGAAACTGATGAACAAAGAGGTTAAACAACTTTCCCAAAGTCTCATAACTACTGACTTGTAGCGTTACTGTTGAAACCTGTGCAGTCTGTCTCCTAACCACTACACTATACCACCACTAACAAAAGTCTGCCTCCCCACTTTCTCTGGAAAAACCAGAAGATCTGGCAACACATTCCCACATGGGACCAACTGACCAGAGCTGAGTAATGTCACTCCCCCAAAAGCAGGGCATCTTCTCTTTCACTTGCCAGAGTCTCGGCTTCTGGGGCCTTGGAGGTTTTGTCCCCTGCTCCAGCCATAGCACAGCTGAATACACCAGGACGAATGGCACGTGATGGATGGGTATTTTACAGACACTTACATACTGCCCCAGACCAAGCTGGACATCAGGCTGAACTCTAAGTAGACAGGAAGCCCCAGTGGGAGAGAAGGTTAGAAGAAGGTAACTTGGTCCAGACTGGAGGTGGAAGGGTGCCTGGAACGCCAGGATAATTGCAAGTAGACAATAGGGAGAAGTTACAGGGAGCAGAAATTACACATCCCATGCTTGGTAACATGCCCCGTAGGAGGGCAGTGTGGGTCAGTGAAAAGAACATGGGCCAGCGTGGCCTGGGTGGCAAAGCTGAATGTATCGCTGTGTGACCTTGACAGGTTACTTAACTTCTTCCAGCTTCTGTTTCCTTGACTATAAAATGGGGGCGAGGACATCTCCAGGATGGCAGAAGGAATTAAATGAGAGGCAATGTGAAGTCTCTTTGGCCCCTGTGACTATAGATGACCACAATGCTTTTCTTACTAATCTTATTTATCATTCACACTGATAAATATTTTCATATTTTCCCCTAGACTCAAGAAGTAAGAAGAAATTGGGAAGCTATGGTAAGTACCAAGTACTTTATTGGAGTTTCGCCTTTCAGAGGTCCAGGTCTTGCTTTTTTTAGCTTTCAGCCCAAGCATCTGGCAGACTTGTCCTTATAGTTTGATAGTATTTATCAGCTTTTTGTCAAACCAAAGATACTGAACAGAACTTGGAAGAAATTGACACAGTAAGGGGAAAGCAGAGAGTCGGGAAAGATATGTGAGCAAAGATTTTTAGTGAAAATTTAAAAATAAAATAGCAAAATATCCAGCAATGATCTAAATGGCTAACAATTCCTTCATTCAGCAACCATTATTGACTTGCTAAGACCTACAAAGGTCTAGGCCCCGTGCCAGACACAAGCGACGCAAATGCGACCAAAACCAGCTGGGACCGCGGTCCTCCCAGCGCGCCCTCTGGTGGTGGTTGGTTGAATAACAGCACACCCATATTCTGGAACGTTACACTGCCATTACAAAGAAAGTATGCAAAGAATAATTAATAAAACGGTCCATTTGTCTCCTGTTCTAATACCAAGTTAAAAGGCAGGATGCAAAACTGTGTAACGTAAGTCACCCATAATCCACAACTCAAAAATAACAATTGTCAACAGTGCAGTCCATTACGTTCAGCTTTTTTTTTTCGATTCTATTCTCAATATACACCCAATGAACTACTGGAAACATTTTAAAAGAGTGTTTATAGTTGTTATTTCTGGATTGTGGGATTATGATTGATTTTTGCTTTCTTCTCTGTGGCTTTCTATATAGTAAAAGGTTTCTACAGAAAGCACGTATAAACAGGAATTAAGTCAATTAAAACACACTCACAGACATGCGTGGAGCTGCTCCTCCAGCATTCACTTGTTTTCTCTTCCCCCGGCCCACGATGCGTGCAGGGCAGGGCACGCCGCCCGCCCCCCGGGCAGCACCCGCACTGCGAGGGATGCTTCGACCGCCACTGCCACGCTCCGGCCGAGCCCGGAGTCTCCTGCCCGGTGAGGAGCTGCCGCCTGCTCTGCGGCGCTGCCTTCCACGCGTGCAAGGAGGCGGAGCACGCGCTCCTCTGCCCGCTGGAGCAGGTTCCGTGCCTCAACTCGGAATACGGCTGCCCGCTCTCCATGCCCCGCCACAAGCGGGCCAAGCACCTGCAGGCGTGCCCCGCCAGCGCGGTCTGCTGCTCCATGGAGTGGAACCGCTGGCCCAACGTGGACTCGGAAACCACCCTCCACGAGAACATCATGAAAGAGGCCCCCAGCGAGGAGTGTCTGGACACAGCCCTGGCCCTGCAGGACCAGAAAGTCCTCTTCAGATCCTTGAAGATGATAGAACTTTTCCCAGAAAGGAGAGACGCGGCCGAGGAGGCGGCAGCTGTGAACGGGGGCGCGGGCGCGGAGCGCACGGGAGGAGCGGGGGGCGCAGCGGGTGCCGGGGCGCCGCCACGCGGCTGCCTGTCGCCCGCTGACGGGGAGGCGGCAGAGCTGAGTCAAGAAGAACGAGAGGCCTTAGCCAAAACCAAGGAAGGGCTGGACCTGGACAAGTTCGGCAAGTGGGAGAATATGTTCAGCAAAGAGCACGCAGCGTCTGCTTTAGCGAAGTCGCCGGCGAGCTGCGAGAGCCAGAGCAGGCCCGGCTCGGGGAAAGGCCAGGTCCCCAGCGGCCGAGACGCGGCAGAGGGAGAGGGCGCTGCCAAAGGGAAGGAACCCCAGGGCGCGCAGACGCAGCAGGACTTCCACACAACCATGGAAACCACAGGGCTTGCCCCGTGGCAGGACGGCGTTCTGGAAAGACTGAAAACAGCTGTGGATGCAAAGGACTATAATATGTATCTAGTGCACAACGGGCGGATGCTTATTCACTTTGGCCAGATGCCGGCTTGTACGCCTAAGGAGAAAGACTTTGTTTACGGCAACCTTGAGGCTCAGGAAGTTAAGACTGTTCACACCTTCAAAGTTCCGGTGAGCTACTGCGGAAAGCGAGCTCGAATTGGAGATGCCATGCAGAGCTGTAGGCCAAGCGAGCACAAGGCGGTGGACACTTCAGATCTGGGCATCACCGTGGAGGACCTGCCCAAATCAGATCTCATCAAGACCACCCTCCAGTGTGCTTTGGAAAGAGAGCTCAAAGGTCACGTCATCTCTGAATCCAGGAGCATCGACGGGCTGTTCATGGATTTTGCCACACAGACGTACAACTTGGAGGCAGAACAGTTCTCCTCTGGGACGGTGCTGGCTGACCTGGTAACCACTGCCAGCCCCGGGGGGCTCCACGTGGAGCTCCACAGCGAGTGTGTGACCAGGAGACACAACAAGAGCAGCTCTGCTTTCACTTTCACTTGCAACAAATTCTTCAGGAGGGATGAGTTCCCCCTGCACTTCAAGAATGTTCACACAGACATTCAGTCATGTCTCAACGGCTGGTTCCAGCACCGATGCCCCCTCGCCTACTTGGGATGTACCTTTGTTCAAAATTATTTCCGTCCCCCGGGGCAAAAGGCAAAAGTGATCTATAGTCAGGAGCTCAAGACCTTTGCCATCAAGCCGGAGGTTGCTCCAGAGCTGAGTGTGGGAAGAAAAAACAACTATCTCTCAGGCCACGGAGGAAAAAGCCAGAATTCTCTAACCAGCCTGCCCCTGGAGATTTTGCAGTACATTGCTGGGTTCTTAGACAGCATCAGCCTGTCCCAGCTCTCCCAGGTGTCTGTGCTGATGAGGAATATCTGCGCCACTTTGCTACAAGAGAGAGGGATGGTCCTCCTGCAGTGGAAGAAGAGGTATTCCCACAGAGGCCCCTCCTGGAGAGTCCACAGACAGGCAAGTAAACACTCATTTATTTATTCATGCATTCCTCAAATATTTATTAAGAGCTTTTTATGTGCCAAGCACCGCACTAGGCATTGGGACAGTTGCTGGGAATAAAACTGACTCAAGGAGGCCAGTCTTGAACATGCAAATAGCAACCCAGATGGTAGTGCCGCTTGTCTCTAATGTGTCCTGAATATCTTCTGTTTGCTCACATGATCCATTCTCCTTCCTTCTTCACGATGGTCTGCCCCCAGGAGGCCGATCTGTTCAGACTGCCTCAACTAGCTCCCTTGCCCTCCAACTGCCCGTGGGCTAATCTAATGGAGTGTATCAGCAGGAGATGGGAGGCAGGGGAAGAATGAGGGCCAAGTATCTTTTTCTCCCTGCATGCTTCCTCCCCTTCCTGACACTTTGAACTGGCTCTGTCCTTCACTGAATGCTATCAGGTAGCATTCTCCACACGGTCACTCTGGGTCCCAGTAACCTTCCTTCTACCTCCAGGCCTTCTAACTCTCTAGCCCTGGGTTACTACATTGGACCCTGAGGCTTTCCTACACCCACCTATGTGTTTGTAAAGCATTCCTTTCTAAAACCCTATTCAGATTACCCAGTTTGAGTGTACCATCTGTTTCCTGCTCGGACTCTGATTGATACAGTAGGCCAACAAATTCTCAGTCCCATGTCAACTAATATTTAAAAACAATTTTTTCCTTTGAGAAAGGCATTTTGGAATTCTGAATGAATTTGGCCCACTGAATCCCCCTGGTTCTAATGCTAATTTAATTTTTCCAAAAACCCTACTGTATAAATCAAAGAATCTCCCCCTTAGGAAAAACGTTCCTCCTTTCCCCCTGTGAGTCATGGCAGTTTATCTGTGTTATCACATCTACCAGGTTGTACCATACAGAAGTGAGACTCCTAATTCTTCATATCCCAGATGCTCATAGCATCCTTTCTCAGGGTAAATATGTTGGTAATATGAAAAATGAATTTATGATGTCTACTTAGGCCAATAATTCCATAACCTCACTTTTGAGTTTCTTCCTAATATATGGGTATTTGCAAACTAGCATTGGAGAGTTAGAATTATTGATCAACTATTTATATTGATTATATATTTGTATATTTTTCCTATTATTTATTCCCTGAGCAGTCTTCTTCAAAAAGTAATTATAAAGCTGTCCCTCATGTATCCATGCCTGCATCCATGTGTTAAATAAACACTGACTGCTCGTGCTAGGGATAAACATGAATGAGACCAAGATACCGCCCTCAGGAATAGTATTGTCTAAAACTGCTAATACCTTTCTCTATAAAATCAGACGCAAATAATTTAACTTATATACTAGAAATCCATTATTTGGCTCAAGTTTGTCCCCAGTTCAATGATTGCTGACCACTCTTAGATATCATTTGGGACAAACTTATTTCCTTGCAGAAAGGAAGAGAATTTAGTTGGAATTAAAGGATACTGCTATTAGCATGGATTTTTAAAGTAAAAAGGCAAGTAGTTCTAAGATCCCAGGAAAAACTTTTCTTATACAGGAATAGTGACAAGAAACTGAGGGTGAAGTAGCTGGGTGTAAAGAGTATCAGGTTACATGCTTACTTGCATAATCATATTTTATTTTATTTTTTTTTCTTTTTTTTTTTTTTTGCTTAGGCTGCCAGAGATCTACATAATCATATTTTAAAATTAGTGACTTTGCCACCACATGCCAGGTGGAAAGATCAGAGGGTGTTTTACTGGGTACCAGACTCACAGAATTCTCCTATGGGGTTCCTGTTCTAGTGAGACCCTTATTAGTTAGAATACTTTAATTTCAAGCAATAGAAAACCAGCCTAAAGTGGCGTAAACAGTAAAGGAATTTATTGACTTATATAACTGAAAAGTCCAAAGGCAATGGCTCCAGGTAAGGTTTGATCTAGCAGCTCAATAAAAATGCCCCAAATGATTTTTTTTTAATTTCTATTTTTTTCCTTTGCTTCCTCAATAATGGCTCCATTCTAAGACAGTTCTCCCTTGGTGGTCCCTCGTAGCTGCTGACAGCTCCCAGGACTGCAGCTTCCCAGTTCAAGTACAGAAGGAAATAGATAATCTGGTTTTTGATATCTCAAATACAAGTTTTGGAGTAGAGTCTCATGGGTGCTAATTGTCCTGATTTGAACTGCTGTCAGTGAGCCCTCGCAACTACATGGCTGGCTGAGGAGATTAGTGACTGGAAGGCAAATGAGGAATTGGATGCCAGGGAAGGAACTAACAATGTCTGCAGCAGCAATTAAACACTCTGGAGGTTAAGAACAGGAAGAACAGAAAGGCCTTTCCTTACACTGTTCAAATAAAGCCAGCCTGATGGTGTGGCCCCATTGTTCACCTGTGAGCTTCTCTCTTTCCCAACAGATCTGGCAGTTCAGCAGCCTCTTCTCCAAAATCAAGAGCTGGGAGTTTAATGAAGTCACCTCCATGTCCGAGCACCTGAAGGCCTGTCCTTTCAACATTGTAGAGCGCAAAACTGACCCGGTTCTTTTAACCAGCATGTGTGAGCCCCGTGAGCAGGCCAGAGAAAGCCTGGTCTCCACCTTTAGAGCCAGAGCGCGAGGAAGATACACCTCCTAAAGATTCAGATGCCGCCAGTCTTGGATTTCTCCTTGGAGTTGCTGAAAGCATTGGTAGGACAGAGTGTGGTTTTGAAGATTCCCTTCAGTAAACTGTACATTTGCTTTATCAGGGTGTATTGGAACACACGATGTTCAAATATAAAACCTCCACAGTCTCACCAGACCTTCAAACCTCTGTGGTCACACAAAACCCAAGGGTTTCTTAAGCCTTGGCTTGTAACCATAGTGCCATATTGATGGCTTAGTTCATTTCCTTTTTTTACCCCTTAGAACAGATCAGTCTGAGGAGAAAATAAGTAACTTGAAGCCATTTGGAAGATGAACCCAACTCCTTAAGAGATGAGAAAGCAATGAAATTCCATCACTAGCACAGGCCTGTTGCTTTTACACAAGGCTTTTAGTTTACACAGCACTCCCGAATGTGTGGAGCAGGCAATGCAGGGAGGGGCTGAGGTGCAGAGAGTTACTTCCCAGGGCTCCCAGGGTGAAGGCACACATTGAAGGTGCTGGGGCTGGATGTGTCTTGTCAGTCAAGTCCAGGGCTTCTTTCAGTCCCCTACTGCCTGTAAGCTCAGATAGTCCTAACAGCCCAACAGAGTAGAGCCCCTGGCTGAGCCCAGCATTGTGGAGGACACCACAGACCAACAGATGAGGGACCGACGCAAGGCCACAGTGTCTGTTGTATAGCATCTTGGCAACATACAGGAGGAAAATCTTGAAAAATGGAGAGTCCAAAGGAGACCCTATATTTATGGAGAAAATTGGGACAAAAAAGCCACAAGCCCGCTTATTTTAACATTTTAATAATGACTTAAAGCAGGGCACAGTGGCACATTCCTATAATCCTAGCACTGTGGGAGGCTGAAACAGGAGCATCACTTGAGGCCAGGAGTTCGAGACCAGCTTGAGCATGAGCAAGACCTTGTCTCTACTAAAATTAGAAAAATTATCTGGGCACATGCCTGTCGTCCCAGCTATTCAGGAGGCTGAGGCAGAAGGATCACTTGAATACAGAAGCTTGAGGTAGCAGTGAGCTATGATGATACTACTACACTCTAGCCCAGGCAACTGAGCAAGATCCTGTCTCAAAAAAAAAAAAAAAAAAAAAGACTTAATCAAAGTTTTTTCTTCTGAAAATTGTATTCTAAGTCTGGGTTAGGGAAAGTATGGGCATAGGCCAGCACCACCTTTTGCTATCTTAAATGACCTCAGTATGCTAATGCCAACCTATCATGCCAGAATGCACAGGGTAGCCCAAGGAGACCACATATTTGGCAAAGTCCAGACAAGGTCCACTGCAGCTCCTTTGGTACCAGTCACCACGTCCTAGACACCACTGGGGCACCCCATTGGGGTCTTGGAGAGAAAGACGTGAACATGTTCCCTAAAATTGCTCCTACCTATTGCTGGTCATGGCTCTAGCCTGACAAAAATAGATGATACTGCTGTTTTTGGTAACAAACAGTGAATATTCACAAGAACAAAAGGAAAAGGAAAAAAATGCACCGTAGAATTTGGCATCCGCAAAGCAGAACTAATCAACTTCAGAACTATTAATATTTTGAATTGGATACTCCTTTGTTATAAGGGACTCTTCTGTGTGTTATAGGATACGTAGCAGCATCCTTGTCCTCTATCCGTTAAATGCCAGTAGCACCCCCCACAGTGGTAACCAAATATGTCTCTGGATATTGCTGGAAGTCCTCTGGAAGCAAAATGGCTTCCAATTGAGAACCACTGTCCTAAAGGATGTCATGCTAATGACAGAAAGTTGGGATAGGCTTATTTTTAGTCAGCAAAATCTTATCTCACATAGCTATCCGCAATGGTTATGATTTAATGCAGCTCTTCTTTATTCTCTAAATAGGTTTTAGACACATGGTGATTTTAAGTTGGGAACCAGATAGAGCTGGTTAGTTTGGTATGGCTTCGTGTCCTTGGGCCACATGCAAAACTGTATCCTCTTAGTTCTTCTGGGGTATACCTGAAGCCAGGAAAGTTGAGTTGTCTTGTGTTTATATCCTTCTCACCTTAATCAGTGCCATTTTCCCAGAAGTCCTAGCAGTCCTCAGGCAAGTGAGAAATAGGGAAAGGGTAGGACAGGTAAGTAGGGAAGCAGAGAACCAAGAATTTAGCCAACAAAAGAAAGTCTAGTCAATTTGGGTGCTTCTTGGCACTTGGGTCTATCTGAACATGGTTCAGAGCTGCTATAGATGACGTAGACACCTCTGAGAGGAGTCAAGAAGGCAGTAATGCAAATCTGAGACCAGAAATATGCTCATCTTTTCATTATAATGTGCCACTTGGTACTGTTTGGTGATATAACTCAATTATTCTTAATCCTAATGTTTGGTTTATATTTCACATCTGTATATAAGGCATCATTTTCTAAAAAACATAACTAGAGTGTGACCTAAGGTTGTATTCAGTAAAGATGAGTGACTGGAAACAACTGAACACTGAAGTGGGAAAGAAGGACAAGGGTTCTCCAGGTGTCAGTTCCATGTGCTTTGAATCTAGTCCTTCCCACACGGAGGGAGAAACCTCCTGAAGTTCACTCCGAGTTTCTTATTTCACTAGAAAAAGAGACAGGAGAACTACAAACCAATGGAGATGAAAATCTGGGGCCACAGCTGGACAGGAGAAGCAGGGTGCAGTACAGCGAAAGGAAGATGGCAGAGGGCTTTCCGCTCACAACCTGGGGGGGTGGGGCAGCCCAGGGTGGGGACAGCAGAGGCACCGCCCACATGGCTCCAGGGCTGCGCACATCCAGCTGCACTTCCCCTCCCGAGTGCTGCCTGCAGAGCAGTGCTGAAGCCTGGGCTTCAAGAAGAACAAGCGCATTTTATAGTGAGAAGAGAGATGGAACCATAGGAAAGCCTTTCAGAGAGACTGGGGATTGGGCAGCCAGGATTTGATTAGTGGGGTGACGCTGTGGTGGGCAGCCCAAGCAGCGAGTGTCACCTGGTGGAGGCAAGTCAGCCAGACATGGCCCCAGGTGAAGAAGCAGCTGAGGGGAGCAGAGAGGGACTGTGCAGGCCGGGAGGGGGCCGCCTATGAGCAGAGCCCTGGGTGAGCATCACTGCCCAGAAGGGTAGTCCAGAGCAGTGAGTGGGGAGGGAGAGGCTGGTACAACTGAGGCAGAGAGGCCCTTGCCGCCTTAGCAGCACAGGGCTCTGCGAAAGGAGATTCTGCCTCACCATAAAGGGCAAGGTGGAACTTGGAGATATATCAGGAAAATCACTGTAAAAGTCTGATTTATGTGTGATGTCAAATCAAACTGAAATGAAGGATGAGATTGAGTATATCCGTGGTGATGTCTACATACTAGAAATCCCAATGTCTCTGTAAGAGGAAATAAAAGCTGCTTTGCACTCTGAAAGGCTAACTGAGTGAATCTTGTGAGTTACACCTAGAGACAGATTTGTGATTCACTGGCATAGACATCATCGTTGAAACCAAGAAGCATGTATCATGAAGAAAAGCCAAGAAACAAGCCCGAAGGACGAAGCACTCTAGACACATGGGCAACTCACCTGCTCTATGAGGTCCTGGAGCAATTAACTGAGTCTCAGCCACCAATCCCAGCTCCTCCTTGATCCCGATGCCTTCCCCATCTTTGAAAGCTGGACCCACCTTCCATACTGATAACAGCCCAGGCTTCTATGTCCTACCAACCAAAGATCCCCTGCACCAAATCCCTGCCTTTTCTTTTGATTTTGCCCCAGGATCTTCTAACTTGGACCTGGCTGAGGGTGAAGCCTGCATCTGGGATAAATCCAGCTTGCCCTGGTCTCTCCTATCCCCCTGTTGTGCTTGGTGATTCACCTTCTGCCTGTCACTGGCTGCCCAGTGTCCTCGCCTCTTTTCTTACCTTCCCCAGCCCTGGACCACACAGATATGCTTGCTCCATCCACCATCTCTCCTGGCCCCTGAGTTCAGTCCAGCTATAAGGAAGCCTGGACTGTCTTGAGCAGAAGCCACTGTCTCTGGCTTCAAATCCTCTTATACCTCACATGAGTTTATTTTCCTTTAGCTTTAGTCTTTTCTGTTGGCCAGACCTCCCCTTTCCTTCTTTCTATCCCCTAATCTCAAATCCCCATGTCTTAAAAGAGCATGGTCATTACTCCCAGGCTGAAGGTAGCTGGCCTCCCACAACGGCTAAAGCCAGAAGAAGCTGAACTGCTTTAATGCAGAAACCACCTGGCCCTCTCTTAGCCCACCTTAGGGCCACTCCTCAAGCTGGTCTGTTTTGGACTGGGTCGAAAGGGCAGTCTAAGGACAAGGCCTAGCCCTTGACATCCAGGCTGCAGGGGCACAGGAAGGGGATGAGGGAGTCTTCTGCATGTGCCTGGAAGAGGGAAGGAGAATTGGAGCCGAGGAGAGTCAGAGCCCTTGAGGGCTACACAAAAAGTACTGTTTACCTCAGCATAGAGGTGAGCCATAGTCCCACTTTATTTCCAATTTTAGAACTGAGCAGAGAGAAGGTTCAGAGATATATCTGCAAGGAAGGAAAGTGGGCAAACAGCATAACCAGGTAAACCAGGCAATCTAGATACACATTCCCAGGTGAGCAAACTGGGAAGTCTGGAGAGCACAAGGTTGGAGAGCAGAGTGGGGGGGATAGGGGGCATTCATGGGGAAGGAGGAAGGACCACAAGACACATGTCCATGAGCTCATCCAGGGGAGAGAGGACGCTGAGGGGAAGGAGACCCCTTCTTCATGCTGTCTCTGCCCCAAGCCTCTAATGGAACGGGAGAGGGAAGCATTTTTAGAGCCTCAGGCAACCCATACATCTTGTTAGACACTTGAGGCAGGAATGGGGAGGGGGTGGAGGCAGAGCCACTTTGGACATGGGAAGTCACAGTTGCAGTAGACAAAGAGGGCCAGTCACTGGAGGAGCTTGACATAATTTGCAGGGAAGAGTCCAAAGTGGCCATGGCAACGCCCCCGCCACCAGCCCTCGTCCACCATCTCGATGTCAGTGATGACGTCATCTGGATCAAAGGAAAGCTCGTCGCTTCCCTCTGCGGAGGAAGTTGAGATGTTAGGATGGCCAGGTGTGAATCCCTGCATCCCCATGTGTCCCCTTCTCCAGTCACCAGGCCCTTCAGGCCACTCCAACCTACCTCCTTGGTAGTCATACAGGGCCACAGCCGAGATGCCCATGGCCCCAGCCGGGCAGCCTGATGATCCTGTATGGCGAGAAATATGAACTTGGTCTCACCACCATGGAGAAGGCAAAGAGAGACAGATCCTGCTGCACAATGGAGAAATTATTCTTCCTCTTACCCACCTCCCGCAGACCTGTCCAAATTCAGGAGCTGCAGCTTCTCCCACCACTCACCAGCCTCAGGCTCGAGCACATCCTCATAGTCCCCTTCTAGGTCATCAACCTGCGCGTGCCTGTCCATCTCCTCAACATCCTCATAGTCATTCTCAGGCTCAGGCTCAGGCTCAGGCTCAGCATCAGGTGCTGCTTCATATACGGGCTCTTCCTCCACCTGGAGGCCTTCCAGAGTCCTAGGGGGCAGAGCTGGGGGCTCCTCGTTGTCCTGGGAAGAGACAGCATGGAGCAGGGTGACCTCCACTCACCAGGAGGACGCAAGGAGTCTCAGTGGAGAACTGCTAGGACCCACCCTTCACCACCCTGCTGCCTCCACCCTCTACCCTTGCCTCCGCCTACAGCCCCTGGGGAACAGTCTCATCCATGCTTGTTTCTCAACATCCTTGACACTCACACACTCAATATGGTGGGAGGGGAATGTAAGAGGTCAGGGTGGGGAGGAGTGGAGGGCAAGTCAGGTTCCTTAGAAGACCAGGAAGACATTGAAGCAGAAGCACATTGTTGAGATACCACAGCCAGGATAATCAATGGTCCTGGTTTACCCAGGACTGAAGAATTTCCCAGAATGTAGAACTTTTGGTGCTAAGACCAGGAGAGGTCCAGGCAAACCAGCATGGCTGGTCCCTCTATACAGTTCACCTTCCTAGGACTCGAGGAGATATGGGGTGGGAACACAGAATCTTTGGGGCTCTGCTTACCTCTGGGGGATTCTGCCTTGTGGGCAGGGGGGGCATTGGTTGTTCCCTGATGGTTCTCACAGGCTCGGGCTCTGATGACGGATGGCTGCCTGCTGGAGGCCAGGCCTGTGGGGAATGAAGCATCTCCCAAGTTAGCAAACCTGCATCTTCACTCTTACACTCACCAGCAACACCCTCTCCTGCTCTCTGCCAATTCACATGGAACTCAGCCCTCAAGATTAGTTCCTGCAGCAATAACTGGCTGTCCCAGCTGGTGACTGGCCTTCTGTTGTACTACGTAGATTTGGGGGTTTTTTTCAGGTATATAAGGCCTAACTCCAGTCAGACTGAAACCTTCCTAAAGACAGAGATAGCAGACTGCCTAACACAGGGGGGGCCTTTGCCTCATTTTCTGCCAGGGCTTTGGACCTCTTAGGTCCTGTCTGGCAAGAGATCCTGGCCGTGGATCCCGGAGGGCAAGGCACTCACCTCGGAGATTTTCTTGGGCAGCGGGGCCGGCACCTCTGGCTCTTCCACAGGCACCACCGGCGGTGGCTGAGCCTCGTGGCTCATCTTTACCACAGCCTTTCGCTCCTGCTGCCGCCTGGCCACCTGCTGTGCCTTCTCCTCTTCCTCCCGCTTCCTCTTCTCCTCAGCCATGGACTCAAATTTTGCCTTTAGCCCACGGGCACCACTAGAAGCTGTAGACACAGGCAAGAAGAATTGGGATTGTCTTGGATTGGGGGCTGGGGAAGGGGTGGAGCTTGAGGGAAGAAGAGGAATTGGTTTAATATCCAGAAGGAGAGAAGATGGGAAGGAAACTCATGGAGGGAAGGTAGAGAGGTGCTGATGGAGGAACAGGGGGATTAGAGGATGATAGGGTGGCTCTGAAGCCTAGATTTCCATGTGGCCAGGCTGTGCAACCTCAGCCTCTTGTCCTTTTGGAATGATAAGCCTTGGTCCCCTAACCAGCATCCTTCCCTGTCCACGTTCCTTAAATCTGTGTGCCTTTAGCCACCACGACCCTCAACCCTTGTCCCACACTCCCATCCCTGTGCACCCTTCCAAGTGGTTCCCAGCCCTCCTCTCCCATTCCTCCCCCAGGGCCACTCCATCTCTCTATCCTCACGACCTGGTTTTTCTAGGAGACGTAATCTGGGAATATGAGGGTAGAGATTGAGTCCACCTCAGCCAATCTTAGTAGCTAAAGGAATGGAGAAGGTCATCTGAGGAGGAAAAAGAATATGAAGATGAGGTTGAGGAGCACAGAGAGAGGGACTCATGGACACTCACCAGCTTCTGTGGGTGTCGTCTTCTGATAAGCCGTGGTCGGGGCCTCCATTTCACTGAAGCTGGCAGCGCTCTGCAATAGGAGAATGGTATGTGGGGGGAGGGGCAGGGCAGTAGAGACCTGAGGCAATGTTGGGGGTTGGGACTGCTGTTGGCAGTATCCCCAACCATCTGCTGCTCAACAGCTGGACAGGGTTTTTGCGGTAGAGAGAAGAGTTAAGAAGTTCTAAACTGGTGGGCTCAGCTCCCCTTTTTGAAAGCTCAGTGTACCTACAATCTCATGTCTCCAAGCCCAGTTGCCTAGAGTATAGCCGGGACCCTGGCCAGTGCTTGGGGAGGACAGGGGCATGGAGCAGGAAGAAAGACTGAGATTGGGTTAAGCAATGCCAAACAATCAATGAAATTTTAAGTCTCATATCACCTTTCCCTGGGCTTTCCCTTTCTCTCCATCTCTCTCTGCCTCTCTCCACTCTCCTTAGTTAAGGCTCAGACTCTGGAGGATGTACCTGTTAGATGCTGAGGGCAGTCAAGGGGGAGTGCAGGACACCATCAGGACGGACTCAGGAAGCCCACAACCACTATCCCTTCCTTCTCCTAGCCATGCCTTTTGCTTTTCTCTGTGCAATTTCCCAAACTTAGGGAACTCTTCTCAGGACATTAGTGTTCGGTGCTTTACCTTATCCACTCGATCCTTCTGAATTCCATACTGGCCGCCAAAGCCTTTGGCATAATCTGCAGGACAGAAAGTTCTGAGAGTCATAACAGGAGATTAAAATGCTGGGAATGGGTGGGGAGAAGGATCAGTGAGAAGAAAGACCAGAAGACAGAAATGAGGAAAACAGAGAGGTGTCGGCGGAAATGTGAGAATCAGAGGATAAAGAGAGGCATGGATGGGAAGAAAAGGAAAAGGATGAGGAGAGGAAAAGTTGGAAGAGAATGGAGAAGAGAGAGATGGAAAGAGTGAAACAAGAGATGCGACAGACAAAGGGAAGTGTAAAAAAAGAAATAGGAAAAACTCAGGAGAATCTTCCAGCCATGCCTGTGTGTCCCAGGGAAGCAGTAGACCTCTCTGTCCTCTGTGAAGCACAGGGGCTCATAAGACTCATAGCCAAGCCACCCTCCAGGGCCCACCCAGCCTGTCTGTCTTCATTCCTTCCACAATGACCCCTTCTCATTGGCCTCCCTCCCCTGCCCTGCTCTTAATCCTGTGTTTTCTCTCCACCTCTCCCGGTCTCCCCTCCCCCACCACACATACATACACACACACACATATACACACACACACACACACACACATATACACACTTGCTGTCTACCACCTGCACTGCACATCTGCCCCTCTGTATTCTGGGATACTTGGCAAGCTTCCATAAAGGAAGAAGGAGACCCGCATGCTAAGCAGCGTCCTTCTCTGTCCACATACCTTACATTTGTGATCTTCCTCTTCCCAGCCCCAACTCACCTCTCTGGGACTCGTGTTTCTCTGTCTCTCCCTTGTAGTCATATCCCAGAGCTGCTTTGTCCTGTTTATCCTTCTCAACCCCGTAACGGCCACCAAAGCCACGAGAGTAATCTACGGTTGAAGGATTAATCATGAGAGCCCACCCTCAGCCTCCAGCCCACAGGGCAGTGGCTGGAGAAGAGAGGTCAGGAGGAATGGCACAGGGCGTCAGGGGCCGGAGAATAGAGCAGGGTTTGAACACAGGTGAATTAAAGAGAAGCAGTATCCTAAGTCACCTTTAATTGAATATTGCTCATTCTTTTCCTCTTCCTTTCCTCCCTCCCTTCTATCCCAAGATGAAAAGATCATTTCAATGTTCTCCCTTCTTCTCCAAGGAAGGGGAAGTATGGAGAGTGTGGGGAGAGATTTTCAGGAAAAATTTAAAAAAGAGGCAGATACATATGAAACTTATGTATTTTTCTACTTCCATATAGGCACATAGAAATGTCAGCTAAAATATAACAATTTATTTTATGAACAGTAAAGCTCAAAAGAAGGAAAAAATGCTGGCTCCAGAAACAAAGAAATGAATCAAAGTTCTGTGTATGAGGGTAATTATGAGCTGATACCACAGAAAACCCAAGGGTATTATATTAATAAGTTCCAAATGTAGTGAATAGTGATAAGGATCTAGCGTCTGAGATTCTAATTTCTATATAAGAACAAGGAGGGGAACTAGGGAGCTTGAGATTAATCTCTGCCCATTCCTAGACAGGAGTTCTAGAAAAATTCTACTTCAGGGAAGTGGTGAGGAAGCTTATAGTCTGTTTAGCATTTGATAGGGGAAAAATTTACCTGTGAGATTTGGAAACTCCAAGGCTACACCTGAGTATGGAATGCAAATACCCAATTTTTTCCTACTTATATGATGTGGGAATTCTATCTTGAGAAATTAACTTAAATACTGATCCAGAAAAATATATATCATGAAAAGAGTAAGCATAAAAAGATGGCATGGAGTCTGGGTGCAGTGGCTCATGCCTGTAATTCCAGCACTTTGGGAGGTTGAGGCAGGAAGACTGCTTGAGCCCAGGAGTTGGGAGGCTACAGTGAGTTAGGATGACACCACTGCACCCTAGCCCAGACAATAGAGCAAGACTCTGTCAAGAAAAGAAAGAAAGAAAGAAAGAAAGAAAGAAAGAAAGAAAGAAAGAAAGAAAGGAAGGAAGGAAGGAAGGAAGGAAGGAAGGAAGGAAGGAAGGAAGGAAGGAAGGAAGGAAGGAAGGAAGGAAGGAAGGAAGGAAGGAAGGAAGGAAGGGCAAGCAAGCTAGTATGGATATGGCACAAAGTGACCTCAAAACAAAATGCATTGAAGAGACAAGAGAGACATAACACAAAGATAAAAGAATAATTCATCATTCGTCAGGAATATATATGCTGCTATAAACCTATTAACAGAATCAAAATTCATGAAGCAAAGACTGACAGATGTAGAAAGAAGAATAGACAAATCCATAATCATTGTTGAACACTCTTCTCTCATTCATGGATAGAAATTTTGGACAAAAAGAAATAAGTAAAATTATAGAAGATCCAAATAACATTACCAACTAATAAGACCTAATTGACTATTATAGAACACTATACCTAAACACTATAGGATATACTTTTTATGCACATAGAACATTCACCAAAATAGACCATGTGCTGATCCATACAGTAAGTCTAAATATCTTTCAAAAGATTGAAATATTACAGATCTTATTCTGATCACAATAGAATTAAATTGGAAGTCAACAGCAATAAAATTATCTAGAAAATGTCCCCAATACTCAGAAAGTAAATAACACACTTTTAAATAACCCATGGGTCAAAGAAGTAATTACAAAGCAAATGAGAAAATATTTTGAACTGAATCAAAATTAAAACATATATGACATTTATTGAATGTAACAAAAGCAGTGTTTAGAGAGAAATGTGTAGTTTTGTAAGTGCCCATATAGGAAAAAAAAAAGCTTAAAGTCAATTATCTAAGTTTCTACCTTATGAAGCTAGAAAATTTTTTTTCAAATGTTTATTAGCCATTTCTATATCTTCTTCTGAAAAATATCTGTTCATGTCTTTTGCCCTCTTTTTAATGGGGTTATTTGGTTTTTTCCTTGCTAATTTGTTTGAGTTCCTTGTAGATTCTGAATATTAGTTTTTTGTCAGATGTATAATTTGTGGGATAAGAGAGAATATTTTCTCCCATTCTGTAGGTTGTCAATTCACTCTGTTGATTATTTCTTTTACTATGTAGAATCTTTTTAGTTATGTCGTATTTATTTATTTTTATTTTTATTGTATTATATTTGCTTTTGAGGGCTTAGTCATAAATTCTTTGCTTAAGCCAATGTCAAGAAGAGTTTTTCCTAAGTTTTCTTCTAGGGTTTTTATGGTGTCAGGTCTTACACTTAAGTCTTTAATCCATTTTGTGCTAATTTTTGTATATAGTGGGAGATAGGGATCCAGTTTCACTCTGCATTTGGCTACCCAATTTTCCCAGCACCATTTATTGAACAGTGTGTCCTTTCCCTAGTGTATGTTTTGTCTGCTTTGTTGAAAATCAGTTGATCATAGCTATATGATTTTATTTCTGGGTTCTCTATTCTGTGCCTTTGAGCTATGTGTCTACTTTTATACAAATGTCCAACGAACATCTGAAAAAATGTTCAGCATCACTAATCATCATGGAAATGCAAATTAAAACTGCAATGAGATAACACCTTACCCCTGTCAGAATGGCCATTATAAAAAAAAAGTCAAAAAAACAATAGATGTTAGCGTGGATAGGGTGAAAAGGGAATGCTTATACACTGTTGGTGGAATGTAAATTAGTATAATCTCTGTGGAAGACAGTATGGAGATTCCTCAACTAACTAGCACTCTGGAAGGCTGAGGTGGGAGGATTGTTTGAGCTCAGAAGTTGAAGACCAGCCTGAGCAAGAACAAGATCCCATCTCTACTAACAATAGAAAGAAATTAGCTAGACAACTAAAAATATATATAGAAAAAATTAACCAGGCATGGTGGCACATGCCTGTAGTCCCAGCTACTCAGAAGGCTGAGGCAAAAGGATCAGTTGAGCACAGGAGTTTGAGGTTGCTGTGAGATAGGCTGACACTACGGCACTCAAGCCTGTGCAACAGAGTGAGACTCTGTCTGGAAAAAAAAAAAAAAAAGAACTAAAAGTAGACCTACCATTCAATCCTGCAATCCCATAACCAGGCTATCTACCCAAAGGAAAAGAAGTTATCATATCAAAAAAACCCCACATGCACTTATATGTTTATTGCAGCACAATTCACAATTGCAAACATATGGAATCAGCTAAGAGCCCATCAACCCATGAATGGACAAAGAAAATGTGGTACATATATACCATGGAATACTACTCAACCAGAAAAAAAGAGTGAAAAAATGTCTTTTACAGCAACTTGGATGGAATTGGAGATCATTATACTACGTATTTCAGAAATGGAGGAACAAATACCGCATGTATTTACTTATAAGTGGGAGCTGAATGATGGGTATACAAGGTCATACAGAGTGGCATAACAGTCTTTGGAGACTCAGAAGAGGGGAGGGTGGGAGGAGGGTAAGTGATCAAAAAATTATCTGTCGAGTGCAATGCATGCTATTCAGATGTTGGGTCCACTAAAAGCTCTGACTTCATCACTATACAATTAATCCATGTATCCAAAAACTACTTGTACCCCCTAAATCTATTGAGAAAAATAAATAAATAAATAAAACCATGGTAGAATCACATACTAAAAAAAAAAAGGTGTGGGATGATGCGATGGGAAGGTGATCTCAAATGATTTGAGATGATAATAGAGATTATGTCAGGAAAATAAAATCACCTATATTGTTACCAAAAAATAAAAGCTATGAAAAGAATAAATTTAACCCACATTAAGTAGGAGAAAAAATAGTAATCAGAAACCAATACATTTTTAAAAATAGGTAAATAATAGAGAAAATTAGCAATGCCAAAACCTAGTTCTTTGAAAAGAATAATAAATTTGATGAACTTCTAGTAAGAATAATCAATTAAAAGGAGAAAAAAACACAAACAGAAAATATCAGAAATGAAAGTGGGCATTTCATATCACCACAAATCTTACAGAGGTTAAAAAGAAAATAAGGGGCCGGGCGTGGTGGCTCACGCCTGTAATCCTAGCACTTTGGGAGGCCGAGGCAGGCGGATTGCTCAAGGTCAGGAGTTCGAAACCAGCCTGAGCGAGACCCTGTCTCTACCAAAAATAGAAATAAATTAATTGACCAACTAAAAATATATATACAAAAAATTAGCCGGGCATGGTGGCGCATGCCTGTAGTCCCAGCTACTCGGGAGGCTGAGGCAGTAGGATCGCTGAGCCCCGGAGATTGAGGTTGCTGTGAGCCAGGCTGACGCCACGGCACTCACTCTAGCCTGGGCAACAAAGTGAGACTCTGTCTCAAAAAAAAAAAAAAAAAAAATAAGGGAATACTATAAATGAATTTATGCCACTAAATTTGACAACATATGTAAAATGGACACATTCCTTGAAAAGCACAACATATTTCTTCTCACAACTTAGAAATGAAAAGTGAAACCAAAGAAAAGAAAACATAATGAAATAAAAAATAAAAAAAGAAAAGAAAACCACAACATATCATAAGTAACTTAAGGAAAAATAGAAAGAGTTGAACTCAGTGGAGGAAAAAACATAAAGAAAAGAAATGGTTTATTTTTATTGACCTCTAGAACTCAGTGAGAAGTAAAGACAAAATTTCTCTCTATGGGGCACTTACTAAACCCAGGGCTCATGAAACTCCCATAAAACAAATATCCCTCTTCCCCAGTGAAATAAGTTTACAAACAAAAATTAAAAACCATCAAGGGGGCCGGGCGCTGTGGCTCACGCCTGTAATCCTAGCTCTTGGGAGGCCGAGGCGGGCGGATTGCTCAAGGTCAGGAGTTCAAAACCAGCCTGAGCAAGAGCGAGACCCCGTCTCTACTATAAATAGAAAGAAATTAATTGGCCAACTGATATATATATAAAAAATTAGCCGGGCATGGTGGCGCATGCCTGTAGTCCCAGCTACCTGGGAGGCTGAGGCAGAAGGATCACTCGAGCCCAGGAGTTTGAGGTTGCTGTGAGCTAGGCTGACGCCACGGCACTCACTCTAGCCTGGGCAACAAAGCGAGACTCTGTCTCAAAAAAAAAAAAAAAAAAAAAAAAACCATCAAGGGAATAAATAACCATAAGGGAAATCAGATTTATCAAACAGAAGAACTGGCACACCTGAAAGCTGCAAATAATATAAAATATGAAAGAAATAATAAAATAAATATTTTTAAAATAACTAAAGAGCTTAAAGAAGGGGGGCAGGGAACCATGATAAAAGCAATAAGACATTAATAGAAAAAGAATCAGCAGATTTGCAATAGAACCAAAGGGAACTTCCAGGAATGAAAATATGTGAAAGAAAATTGAAAATGTAACGGACAGCTTAAACAGTAATTGATATAATCGAAGGGGGAATTACTGAACTTAGCATAGATCCAAAGGAATCATCCAGAATGCAGCACAGGGAGATAAAGAGATAGGAATAGAGAAGAGAAATTAAGAAACATCAAGAAGAGAATGAGATGGTCTAATACACATCCAATACAAGTTCAAGAAGAAGGAATGAAAGAGAAGAGAGGCACAATTCAAAGAGAAAATATGTGAGAACTTTCCACAATGAACATTGTATCTGAGGTTCAAGAGGAGTGATAAGTTTCATATAGGAGAATAATAATAGATGTAATACTTATACACACCTTAATAATACTGCAGAATATCAGACCAAAAGAAACCTTTAATAATCATAAAAAAAGATAAATGAGACCTGTTACTTACAAAGGAATGGTAATTAGTCTGACACGAGAGATGCCAGAGACAATGAAATAATACCTTCAAAGTGAGGAAGGGATAATAACAATGAAAAATGATGCAAAATAAAGACATTGTTCAAAGACTGGGAGTTCTTTCACAGACTCGCTGAAAGCATTATCAAAGGATATATTTTAGCAAGAAGGAATTAGAAGCAGCAAAGATGAAACAATGAAATACAATAAACAATGCTGATCTAGGAAATTGATAAATATGTTGGTCAATTTAAATATGCATTTACTAAGTAATAATAATGATTAATTTTGTGGGATTTAAGAACAAGATAGAACTAATATACTGAACAACAATAATATGGTTGGTAGAAAGAATGTAGTTAAAATAGTCTAAATTTCCTATATTATTCAAAAAGAGATAGTGATTAATTTTAAATTTAAGGCAAAGATGTATGCTAAAACTTAGAGATAACCTCCTAAAATAAAAGAGTAGAAGGAGCAGAGTACTTTATCTTCAATTCATTAGAGGAAAAAGAGGGATTTAAGGAAACTTGATCAATATCATAGAAAGCAATAAAGGGGAAAGAAAGAAGCAACTACACACTTGGATTAAAAAGTAAATAAAATAGAGGGGAGCTGAGTCACAGGACTAAAGGGAGCTAATGGCAGCTGTTGGAAAATGAAGTCTTAGCAGAGGAGGTGGCCAGTCAGGTTGCGGAGGCTGAAGCACAGGGTCCTCACCTTTCTGAGATGTGTGTTTCTCCACTTCTCCTTTATAATCAAAACCGACTGCTGACTACACAGAGGAGGAGAGAGAATGCATTAGTCTGAGCTGATGATATTTCCTTTCCCTGACTTGCTGTTGCTCCCAGCTCTGCCCCAGAGGTAGTTTATAGCACCCTGGGGCTGCGTATGGAGGTATAATGTAGAACAGACTGGTGTGGGTGGATGCAGTGTGTACAGAGCAATGAACGTGGGCTCTGGACACACACAGTTCTAGATTCCGACCCAATCTCCCCTACTTACAATTGTTGTATTTTAGGCATGTTCCTTGATATTACTGAGGCCCAGACTCTTCAAACATAAAATGAAGAGAGACATATCTGCCTTACCTACCTCGACTGTAAAGTGAGAGAAATGATCCCTCTTCATTTGGGATATTATGAGAACTAAAGGGGACAAGGTATATAAAGTATCTGTATCAGGTCACTCACTAAATTAGTGCTTTTCTTCCTAATTAATTCTTGCAGAACTAAGGAATAATAACTATAAAAGTGCTTTGCAAACTATAAAGCACTATGTTCATGTAAAAACGAGATAACATCCTATTCCCAGTTGATTATACTGTGTCTCTTCTCTTTCCTTACTCAGCAGTAGAAACACAAAGATGTGGATTTTGGTGGGAGGGGAGCAACTGGGAGGGTCTGGATCCTAGCTGACACCAGGACTGAAGATGTTGGCCCAACACCTAACATCACCATGGAGCTTTGTGTCCATCTGCTCAATAACTATGGGTCTCTAACCGAGTCTGGGTTTTGTGTCTTAAAAGCTAACTCGTATGCATTGTTTCTTGACACGCTGTTTAGGTGATTCAGTTTGTGGCTTTGTGAGCAAAAGACATAACAGTAAGGGAGTAAGCAAAGACAGGCAAAGGGGGGCCAAGATGGCACCAGAAATTCCATCCTGATTATAAAATATTGCTTGCTCCACATTCCATGAGTGCATTTAGAATTTACCTTCTGCATTTTTCCTTTCCTTTACAGTATGTTTTGAACTTTCCTAGTCTTGCTTTCCCCCTTCCCCTACAATATAAACAATTAATATTCTAAAATTTAGCTTTAAGGACACCTGCCCGCCTAATTAACAATGCTGGTTAAAAAAAGAAAATCTCAGCTGGCTATGAAGGAGATGTCCTCGCTCTACATGCAGCTTCAGGGGAAGAGGCATCATTCTGCACCATAAAAAATGAGTTCAAAGAGTCTGATCTATTAAGGTGTGCAACTAAGAACGTCAACAAGTCATCAATCTTACTCTCCTGTTCATTGTATGATGCTGTAATCATCCTTTCCTTTTTTTGCTTTTTAAAAACAACTTTTTATTTTTGTATGAAGGGATCTTTAAAAACACCAAGACTTCTAAGATTGATGCTAACTCTTGTGAAAAGTAACCTTTACCTTCTAAAAACATTGTAATCCTAATAAGTTATTTTACTTGATTTTTTGCTGCCACAGTAATAATATTTAATCTGACATCTCTGTTTTCCTGAAAGGCATGAATAGTTACAAGGTTTTGATGTTAAGCAAAAGAGAAGCTTTGAAATTCTCTTTTCTCTCTTCATGCATATAGGTAAAATAAAAACCAATAGTTTGAGGAATTTCTTATTCAAACAGAGAGTCTGAGAGTCTCTGCCTTATTTAAATGAATGCCTTTCAGTTCAGCATGTGGGTGCCAACATTGGCACCAAGGAACTAGCTGAAGGAGCTCATGGTGCTGGGTCCTCATAGCATCCACTTCACCAAAGAAGCATGAGTATTCATAGGGGTGAATATATTTTTTTTTTTTTTTTGAGACAGAGTCTCACTTTGTTGCCCAGGCTAGAGTGAGTGCCGTGGCGTCAGCCTAGCTCACAGCAACCTCAAACTCCTGAGCTCAAGCGATCCTGCTGCCTCAGCCTCCCGAGTAGCTGGGACTACAGGCATGTGCCACCATGCCCGGCTAATTTTTTCTATATATATATTAGTTGGCCAATTAATTTCTTTCTATTTATAGTAGAGACGGAATCTCACTCTTGCTCAGGCTGGTTTTGGACTCTCAATTAATTTCTTTCTATTTATAGTAGAGACGGAATCTCACTCTTGCTCAGGCTGGTTTTGGACTCTGGACCTCGAGCAATCCACCCGCCTCAGCCTCCCAGAGTGCTAGGATTACAGGCGTGAGCCACTGCGCCTGGCCCATAAGGGGTGAGTATTGATAAGTCTCACATGATTTGAGGCAGAGGGTGCAGGGAGAGTTGTCACTTACCTTGTCTGCCCTGTCCCTCTGAACTCCATATCTGCCCCCAAAGCCTTTGGCGGCATCCGTCTGAGAAGAGTGCTTCTCCACCTCAGCAACATACTCATGGCCCACAGCACTCTGAGAAAAATCAAGGACGGAGTGAGTGAAAAGATAACAATGACCTTGAAAAAAATACAGAGATGGAAAGGGATGTAAGAATACCAGAAACTCCATTCCGGGTCAGACCCATAGCCACTGACAGTGGAATACGTGATGGGAGAGCAAGGTGACTTTTTCTGGAGCTTTGCACATCCCTGATTCTTTTGAAATACCATTAGGCAGCCATCATTGCCAACACTCACATAGGATGGGCTGGGAGCCAGAGGATGGAGACTACATAGACAGAGCAGTGTTTACACTAGAAACATAAAGAGAGCTAAAACAAGGATGTTGTACAGCAAAACAGAAATAGGGGTAGTATCAGGGAGACACCAAGGGTACTCACTGGACACATAACCCAGATTAAATATTTTGCTAGAGCAGCCAGATACTTTTGTTCTAGATCTTTGCTCCCGCATGGCCATCAAAGTTTGGAAGTGAATTCTGAACTTTTACACAATATGTAATTTATAATATGTACACAAAAAGATCACGAAATACTGAGTAATGAAAATAATACGAGAAGTTGCAACACAGACATAATACACAAAAATTGAAAAGCAGCAAATGATTTTAAAACATATTTTTCCCTTCTCCCCTTGTGCTCCCTGGCTGCAACAGGCCAACTGTTCTAATATCTGGACTTTTGCTTTCTGCCATTTATAGCTTATGTGTTGAGATCAGAAAAAACAGACACAAATAATATGTGGGCATTCTATTTTGAGCCCAAATGAATACTATGCTTTGGAACAAATTTTAAAACATAAAACCAATAAATGAATCAATTTGCACTTTAATTTATTTGTTTATTTTTTGAGACAGAGTCTTAACTCTGTTGCCCTGGCTAGAGTGCCGTGGCGTCAGCCTAGCACACAGCAACCTCAAACTCCTGGGCTCAAGCGATCCTTCTGCCTCAGCCTCCCGAGTAGTTGGGACTACAGGCATGCGCCACCATGCCCAGCTAATTTTTTCTATATATTTTTTAGCTGTCCAAGTAATTTCTTTCTGTTATTAGTAAAGATGAGGTCTCACTCTTGCTCAGGCTGATCAATTTGTATTTTTTTTTTTAATAAAATCTCTCTCTTTTGACTTACCTTGTCCATTCGGTCTCTTTCTACTCCAAACCGACCTCCGTAGCCATGGGACGCTTTGGGCCCTGATTCCAGCTCTTTCTTCTTGAGAACATCATGTTCTTCTGACACCTTGCTCCTGAGCTGGTGAATACTGGAAAAAAAACACATGACCGAGACTCATCTAGCACAGGAGGTTAACAAACTCACCTTCCCTCCAAAATGGAAATCTTGAGGTTTGCTCTGTTTATTTTTATCGAAAACCTGAGCCCCCAAAATATACTGATGATAGGTCTGGAAGTAAGAGATCAGCCTAGCATGCATACCAGAGCAGATTTAAACTCTCCATAGGCCAATAGTATAATATTTCCTCTAGTCTGTTATTTTGCACACTAAAATGATCTTCTAATCAGTTTTTTTTTTTTTTTTTTTTTGAGACAGAGTCTCACTCTGTTGCCCAGGCTAGAGTGAGTGCCGTGGTGTCAGCCTAGCTCACAGCAACCTCAAACTCCTGGGCTCAAGCGATCCGCCTGCCTCAGCCTTCCAAGTAGCTGGGACTACAGGCATGCGCCACCATGCCCGGCCAATTTTTTCTATATATATATTAGTTGGCCAATTAATTTCTTTCTATTTATAGTAGAGACGGGGTCTCACTCTTGCTCAGGCTGGTTTCACACTCCTGACCTCGAGCAATCCGCCTGCCTCGGCTTCCCAGAGAGCTAGGATTACAGGCGTGAGCCACCTTGCCCGGCCTGATCTTCTAATCTTTAGCCCCATTTTTCATGTTCCTAAATATTGAAGGACAATGACATTTATAGTCTAATAACTGGAAAGTTATTTTCCTTTCTGAATAGACCTGCTTTCTATTAGTGATGGACTGTTTTCAAGAAGCATAAAAATATTCATATACCATTGGATCTATACATTCTAGTCCTGGACATCTACCCCAAGAAAATAATTTTAAATATGACAAAGCTTAATCTCTAATGATATTCATTGAAACATTGTGTATAATAGCAAGAATGGAGAAACAACCTATATGACAAATAATTGGATAATAGGTAATTTGAATTATTACCTTTCATTTGCATATTAGGAAATGGTTAAAAATGATACTTATGAAAACAGCACTGGGGAAACGTATTTATATACTAGTATTTTGTATACTTTTTGGTCAAGAATTAATATCCTCTGCCCCCTCCCTGGAGCCTGAAAATTTCTAAGAGACACCTAAGTGACAACTCTCCCTGCACCACCCACCTCAAATCATATGAGACTTATCAACAATCACCCCCGAAAGTAGGTCCATGCTTCTTTGGTGAAAGACAGGCAGTGGATGCTATGAATTCACATAACTAATGAAAACTAATAAAACTCACTCATAATTAGTTGCTATAACACTTTAGGGCTCCAATAACCTTGATTTGGACGCTTCTATCCCTAAGTGAAAGTACCACCAAAAGGGGGCATTCTCTTCCTTACTTCACACTCACTTCCACCTTTACCATGAAGGTGATCGCAGCACTTAAGAGGGTAGAGAGCCACCTCTGGCAGCCTGTTTGGTCTGAGGACACGAAGGGATAGCTCAGCACCAGCACCAATAAGTAACAGTCTGGTCTGGTAGTCGAACACATATATTAGAAACATCTAGGCAAGAGAACCCTAAATAAGAAATTTGACTTCCTACAGTAAGCAACGAAGGTGTAGGGTATCGAGATGGTGATGCTATTAGGACTTCACTAGCTCAGGACAACCAGACACGTTGGGTACAGGTAGAATGGCCAACTCACAGCAGAAATTCTCCTCTTTCGTGGAAGAATAGATCCATCTGGTGGCCTTGTAGGATAATTCCACTAAAGGTTTTTAAAAGCCTTCTCAGGCTTTAGCCACAGTTTATTTTAGAAAGCTGGCTATGAATCAGATGAAATTAAGCTGAGTGCTGGCAGAACTCTCTGTTCCCATGGCTCCTCTAAACCCTCTGGCAGCAGTGAAAGCAGAGATCCTGTGCTGCCAGTTCAACAACACCAACACTTTAGGACTGTCTGTGTCAAAAAATCTACTGGAACCAAGTACCTGTAAATGACTGTCCAGTACTTTCCAACTGAAGTGTTTAGATGAAGAATAAAGAAAATGAAGCCAAACATTACTTTCAAATGAGAAGAATCTGCAAAATTTTAATGAGTACAATGATTGTTAAATGGGTCAAACTATACTATAGTTGAAATAAGTTTTTAAAAGGGATTAGAAAATGATATTCAGGCATATCCACCTAATGAATAACAGGAAAGCTAGTTAGAGGATCCTGCCAATAGATGATATAATTTGAATAAGAACGTTGAGGCCAAAGAAAATGAACTTCTTAGATCATTTAGGATAGGGCTGGATCCATTCTAAATAAGTTTTAATTATAGCATTGCTTCATTCAATAAATATTAAACAACTTTTACATATGAGGTACTGTTAGGCTCTGAGGGCACAAAGATGCTAATATATGAAGATAGTGAGATAGAGAAGAAAACCAAAAATTTTATAATTCAATTTGTTAAGTGTTATAGCTAAGAAACTTTTGACACATTAACTCTTAAATGTCTGCTTTGAGTTTTAAAATAACTTGGATTGTTAAAGCAATGCAGTTTATGAGAACCAAACAAAATCCAGCATCTTAAAGATGAGACAAGAGAAAGGACAGATCTTTTGGGTTTTATTGCAAAATTAAAAGTACAAAAGTGAGTTACTCAGACTATATAGTCTTTATTCACAGATGACATGATCATGTATGTAGAAAATCCTAAAGAGTACACACACACACACGCATTCACACACACACACCCTTACTAAAACTATTAAGTATGTTTAGTAAGGTCATATGATACAAGGTCCCTAAAGCAAAATTAATTGTATTTCTACATACTAGCCATGAACATGTGGAAATTGAAAGTTAAAAATAAGTACCACTTGCATTCACATGAAATAACTTGAAATATTTTAGGATAAATTTAACAAAATTTGTATAAGATTTGAACAAAGCAAAACATTTCTGCAAGAATTAACGAAGACCCAAATAAACAGAGAGATATCCCATGTTCATGGACTGGCAACCTCAATATTATTAAAATGTCAATTCTCCCCCAAAATGATCTATAGATCCAATGCAATTCGAATCAAAATTCCAACAGGCATTTTTGTAGGAATTGACTAGCCAAATCTAAAATGTAAGTGGAAATGTAATGTCCTAGAATAGTAAAAGCTTTTGTTTCTTTTTTTAAGAAGGAGAGCAAAGTTAAGGACTACTTGATTTTTCGACTTATCATAAAGCTACACTAATTAATGCAATGTGGTATGTTATCAGGATATATAGATCAATGGAACAGAATAGAGTCCACAAATAGACCCACATATATATGGTCAAAGATTCCAGGTAATCCACATGTTCTGGTTAACAAAAAAAAAAAAAAAAAAAAAAAAAAGATTCCAGGTAAGTAAATGGAGAAATGATACTCCTTTAATGGTGTTGGACAACTAAATATCTATGTGGGAAAAAATAAAAGCCAATCTTGAGCTTATACTGTGCACAAAAGTCAACTGGAAATGGATTGTAGACTTAAATGTAAAAGTTAAAACTATAAATCTTTTAAAACAAAAACATAGAAGAAAATCTTCACAACTTTGAAGCAAAATGTCTTAGACACATAAAGCACTAACCACAAAAATTTATGATAAATTAGACTTTGTGAAGAAATTCTTGTGAAGAAAATCTTCACAACTTTCTAAGCAAAAATGTCTTAGACACATAAAGCACTAACCACAAAAATTTATGATAAATTAGACTTCATCAGAATTAAAGTCTTCTGCTCTTCCAAAGATGTCATTAATAAATGAAAAAGCAAGTCACAATCTGGGAGAATGTATCTGTGAAACACATATCTCACAAAAGATTTGTATCCAGAATTTATAAAGAACTTTAATAACTTATTAAGAAGACAAACAATTCATTTTAAACATATGAAAAAGATTTTAACAGACACTTCAAAATGAAGGTACATGAATATACACAAATGACACCTGAAAAGATGTTCAATAAAATTAGTCACTAGAGAAACAGAAATTAAAATTAGCACATACCTACAAAAGTGGTTAAAATTAAAAATACCAAGCATTGACAAGAATGTGGAGCAACATTGCTGGTAGGAATGATAAAAGGTAAATTCTTTTTGTAAAACAATTTGACAGTCTCTCAAAAAGTTAAACATATGCTTATTATATGACTCAGCAATTCTACTTCTAGCTATTTTCTTTTCTTTTATTTTTAGAGACAGGATCACACTGTGTCACACAGGCAGTGATGCAATCGTAACTCTCTGTAACCTCAAACTCCTGGGGTCAAGAGATCCTCCCACCTCAGCCCCCTGAGCAGCTAGGACTATAGGCACACATCACCCACCCAGCTAATTTTTTTAAATTTTTTGAGATTGGAGTCTCACTATGTTGCCCAGGCTGGTCTTAAACTCCTGGCCTCAAGCAATCCTCCCCACCTTAGCCTCCCAAAGTGCTGGTATTATAGGCATGAGCCACTATGCCCAGCCCAGAAGAGGAATAAAAATATATGTCAACAAAAAGATTTGTACCCAAATGTTGTGGCAGCTTTATTTATAATAGACCCAAGTTGTCAATCACCCAAATGTTCATTGGTGATAAACCAAATTGTGGCATATTCATACAATGGGACACTACTTGACAGTAAAAAAGAACAACAAAAGACTGACACAACACTATGGATAAATCTCAGAAACATTATGTTGAGTGAAAGAAGACAAATACAAAAGAGTACATTTTATATTATTTCATTTACATGAAATTCTAGGGCAGGCAAAACTAATCTATGGTGACAATTAGCAGATCAGTGTTTACATCTGGCCAGATGTGGGGATGGGGAGTATTGACTGCAAAGAGGCCTAAGGTATCTTTCTGTGGTAATGAAATACTCTGTACCTTGATTGTGTGGGTGGTTACACACATATTGTCAAAACTCCTTGAACTATTTGCTTATGGTCATACATCAATAAAGTTGATTTTTGAAAATAAGAAAGTAAAGAAAACATTAAATGAAAGACAGACTTTGGGAACTGCTAAAGAGGTTCATGCTTAGGAACATTAGTGTAGTACACAATTAAGGCCAACCTGTAAGGTACTTCGTCATTCTAAACAGAACAGGAGCCTTAGGAAAGGCAATTGCTTAGCTCATGGAAATTTGCATTCCATCTCAACAAGAGAATTCTGGCCATGACAGCATTATGTTTATTAGACAAAAATAATATGATGTAGCCCAAAGAGTCAGACTGAGCTGAATTTGAATGACTACTAGTTGAGTATCCCTTATCCAAAATGTGTGGGACCAGAAGTGTTTCAGATATCTGATTTTGGAATATTTGCATATATGTAATGAAATGTCTTGGGGATATGACACAAGTCTAAACAGAAAATGTATCTATGTTTCCTATACACCTTAAACACATGGCATAAAGGTAATTTCATTCTTCCCTTGGGAATGCTGAATAAACTGTTTGTTATGTACCTGCATTTCGACTGTGACATGAGGTCAGGTGTGAAATTTTCTACCTGTGCCATCATGTCAGCACTCAAAAGGTTTCAGATTTTGGAGCATTTGAGATTTTAGACCTTTGGATGAGAGATGCTCAACCTGTATTTGCATATCCTTGGGCAACTCGCTAAGTATCCATACATCTGTTCACTTTTCTGTGGAATCAGGATGATAACATCATCTATGATACAGGGTTATTTTGATAAAGCACTGAGTGTTTTGCATGACATGTAATAGCTCATTAAATGTTGGCCATTATTCTTATGTTATAGCCGTGGCTCTCCACAGCTCTCCTCACATTCTTATGTTATAGCCGTGGCTCTCCTCACAGCTCCAGGGCACTCCACCCCATTAAACAGGGCTGGTACTATATTATCTCCAGTCACCAGTAAGTAATAGGAGCAGAGTGGTGAAATAATCCTCTCCATAGAGTGGTGAAATAATCCTCTTCAGCACTGTGAGTGCTTTTATAGGAGAGCTGGGACAAACTCGTAGGGCTCCAGAATCCTATTTCAATACTCTTGGCACTGCGCCATTCTTCATTTCCACTTGGTATAAAATGTCAGGGCACAAGAAAGTGGACAGAACCACTGAGGCAGGTACCCTATGTTAATCTCAGGAAGGATCTAACCTAAAGGCCAGACGGGTTTTAGGAAGTACCGAGAGCCTATTCTAGAGCAGCGCCATTCGATGTGTGATCCACAAGCTGAACTGTTTCTGTTCCACAAGGAAATAACAAAAATTGAGAGAATGTGTTCAGAAACTTTCATAGGCCTGGTGCGGTGGCTCACGCCTGTAATCTTAGCACTCTGGGAGGCCGAGGCAGGCGGATCGCTCAAGGTCAGGAGTTCAAAACCAGCCTGAGCAAGAGTGAGACCCCGTCTCTACTAAAAAAATAGAAAGAAATTAATTGGCCAACTAAAAATATATAGAGAAAAATTAGCCAGGCATTGTGGCGCATGCCTGTAGTCCCAGCTGCTTGGGAGGCTGAGGCAGGAGGATTGCCTGAGCCCAGGAGTTGGAGGTTTCTGTGAGCTAGGCTGACACCACAGCACTCTAGCCAGGGCAACAGAGTGAGACTCTGTCTCAAAAAAAAAAAAAAAAGAAACTTTTATAGCCATTTGACATAGTGATTTTATATCTGTTGAATCTAAAAATAAAAATTGTGTTTGTATTTTCTGTCATTTTTTCCATTTGTTTTTCTAACAATTCAATTTTACTTTATTTTACAAAAGTATCAGTCGATGACAGATTTGAAAATAAATAAACAGATTTTTTAAAAAATCCCTGTTCCTTTCCCATAGGTAGTTTAAGAAGTACTGTCATAGAGCCATAACAATTCACACCTGGTCAAGGGAAAATACACCAAAGAGAATGAATGAGCAAGAGCAGGGAGAGGAAGGTGAAGGGAAGGGCAATAGCCCAGGAAACCAGACAATTCCTTTACAGAATAGATGAGGGGTGCATAGGAGCATTTGAGCTACTCACTGAATTACCAGTTCACTTCTCAAACTAAATTTACTTAAGACAGACCTAAATAAAGACATGATGGTGTGGGGGAAGGTAGTGAGATTTATGAGAACTACAACCACTTCCCTTTCCTGCTTTGAGTCATCTCAGCTCTGCAGCTACTGTTCTCCTCTCCTTTCCAGGGACCTTGGTGCTTCCCACCTGACCTTAAAGATTAGCTGAGCCCACACTAGCCAGAGAAAATCACTAAATGTTGGAGACTTACTGCTGGAAGGTCTCTAGAGGTCGTTTTGATCCAGGTGGAAAAACTGAGAATCAGAGAGGAAAAGTGTCCTGTCCAAGGTCACCTGGCCTGTTACAGGCAGTGACCAGGCTTTTATACCTTGGTAGCTTAGGTAAATGGGAGGTGAGTGAGCTTTTGTGTAAATATCTCCACCATCCGTTCTATCCTGTATGGATTCAGTTAGGTTAACAAGGAAATATGCAGGGTCCCCAGTTGTCGGACTCCCGGGGGCAACAGTGAGAGTCATCTATTAATATATACTGGAGCAGTCCAGGTGAACACCACTTGGGAAGAAGAAAGGCTGTTATCCGCTTACATGTTTATGTTAGGTTTTCGAAAGGAAATCTGATTAAACTAATCTATACTAACAGGAAAGAGAAATAACACCATTGAGCTGCTAAGAAGTACAAAGTACTGCACAAGACACTGACAGACACTATCCCATTGACTTCTAACCATCTCTCTGCAGGGTAGCTGTTATTATCCCCATTTGATAAATAAGCTGAGAGTCAAAGCAGTTGTGTGTTCAAGTTCATATTTGTAATAGTGGCAGAGTTGGGAATTGAATCTAAACCTATCTGATATCCTAACTCAAGCCCTTTTCATAAGATCATGGCAGGAATTTAGGAATCATCCTTAAAACATTCTACTCCTACCTCCTACACATGAGACAGGCACTGGGAGAGGAGAGGTGCCAAGAGAGTGTGTATCCTCATCTGAACAGTTCCCAGGACACTGGGGCCGAGCGGCCTTTACTCAGAAAAGAAAAAGAGTCTTGATACATTTTGGGGGTGGAGTGGGGGACAGGCGGTATCCATGAGCCCACAGAAGAGCATCAAAGAAGCTTTTGAATGACCCTGTTTCATTCTTTTTGTCTCTCTGCTTCAAGAATTGTATGGTTTGTTAAAGAACAATATTCATTATAGCTGCTTGATTCAAACCATTTATGTCTAATTAGATAACAGTGTATTGTCTAATTGAGTGTATTATCTAATTAGCCAATTGTACAAACATCTGTCAGGTTTTTATCGTATGTTGCTTGTGCAATGTGGTCATCCACTGACACTTCTTAAAAACGCTGCTGTCAGAGTGTGAAGAAAAAGTTAAAATGCATCTTAAACCTAGCACTCTGGGAGACTGAGGCAGGAGGATCGCTCAAGGTCAGGAGTTCGAAACCAGCCTGAGCAACGGCGAGACCCTGTCTCTACTAAAAATAGAAAGAAATTAATTGACCAACTAAAAATATATAGAAAAAATTAGGCGGGCATGGTGGCGCATGCCTGTAGTCCCAGCTACTTGGGAGGCTGAGGCAGAAGGATCGCCTGAGCCCAGGAGTTTGAGGTTGCTGTGAGCTAGGCTGATGCCACGGCACTCACTCTAGCCTGGGCAACAAAGCGAGACTCTGTCTCAAAAAAAATGCATCTTAAAACTGTATTAATCTTGCCATTTTGTTTGTAGTTATTGATTTTTGCTCTTGTTATACTAGTTAGTGTGTCTGCCTAGCTACTAATATTTGATATTCTGATACTATCCAAAGCTGGCCGTCCTGGTTAGATGACCCTCTTTTCCATATTCCATGGAAAAGAGGAGGGTATCTCTCAATCCAAATATATGATAAATCTCACAGACATAATTAGACATGTCTATAAATTTCTTTTCTCTTCCAGTATCAGAGGGTTTTGTTCGTTCCTGGTAAAATGAATATTGGGCTATAATCTTAAAGACCCTAAACTTTGTTGCCAAAGTAGTTTTTATCAACAGATTTTCCAAGCATCACATTTCTTCATGTTACTGTTCATGGCTTCCAACTTCTGTCAAATAGCCAAGTACAAATTTGTATTTTAAAAGTCATTTGGAGGCCGGGCGCGGTGGCTCACGCCTGTAATCCTAGCTGTCTGGGAGGCCGAGGCGGGCGGATTGCTCAAGGTCAGGCGTTCAAAACCAGCCTGAGCAAGAGCGAGACCCCGTCTCTACTATAAATAGAAAGAAATTAATTGGCCAACTGATATGTATATAAAAAAATTAGCCGGGCATGGTGGCGCACGCCTGTAGTCCCAGCTACTCGGGAGGCTGAGGCAGGAGGATCTCTCGAGCCCAGGAGTTTGAGGTTGCTGTGAGCTAGGCTGACGCCACGGCACTCACTCTAGCCTGGACAACAAAGCGAGACTCTGTCTCAAAAAAAAAAAAAAAAAAAAAAAGTCATTTGGGACAGGTACAGGAGATGATAATATCAGTTTTTTTTTTCCGCATTTATTGTGAGTTCTTCACCTTGACATTTTACTGAATTCTTCTTAACCTATCTGAAGTCACCCTACACTCTAACCACACATTTACATTTATGTGAAGAGGCAGATGACAAATAGGTGATTGTTAGATAGATAGATAGATAGATAATAATAAATAGATAAAACCTCAGTATTTGAGCCACTTCCTCTCTGAATCCCTCCTGCCTTACTGAAGGAAGGGAGGCAGTTGATACAACAGACCCATCTGGAGAAACAGCAGAGTTGTTAGAAATAAAATACAGATAATGATAGTGTGGGGGAGGGGATAGAGGAGGGACGTGAAATAGAAGTACATAATGACACACAGAGGTACGCAGGGACAGATTGTAGAAAAAACAAAGATACATAGACATGAACTACCCTCTCCTTTTCCATTCTTGCCTCCTCCTAAGTCTCTCAGTTTTCTCTGGGCTCTTTCCACAACCCGTCCCCTTTCCCCAGTCCTTCTGGTACCTACTTGATGTGCTCTGTGCGTCCAGAGCCCTCGATGGTCTTGGCCCCCCACCGTTGCTCCTTCTCAGAGATGTCATTCTGCAAAAAACAGATAGCACTGAGCAATGAGTGGTGGCAAGCAATGTGCCACCCTGAGAGGGGCCACACGACGGGTACATGCCCGTTATGTCCCCTGCATCCACTGCCTTCTTCAGTCACAAGAAGGTTTATTTATACTGCTCTGCTGTTTACCTGACCCTGACCTCACGTACAAATTAAACTGGTGAGCTCTGAAACTTCCATTCCTCCTCTACATCCTTCACACTTTTCCCTTCAGGTCTCCTACAACTTCTCAATTTCCCCAAATTACACATGTCCGCTCCAAGTCCTGGACCACAGGCCAAAGGAGACCCAGGTTCACCTGCTCCTCACCTTCAGCACAGCCTGCCATAGCCTGTCAATCACACTGGCAGACTCATCCATTCCTGTCTCCTTCCATCCTTGACACCAGCTGTCATATATGTCCCACTCATGACAGCCAACTGCCCTAGAAATCAGTCCCACTGTGAGGGCTGTCTCAGTCCCAACCCTTCTCAAAGGCCACAGAGTGGCCAGAAGCTCTCCCCCCACCACTGCCCTCTCTTCACTGTCCAAGCAAAGCTACTTCCAAACTTACCACAAAGTCAGGATCTGTGTCCCAGTCATCACCCTGGGTCTCCACGGAAACAGATACATCATGCCCCACCACAGACTTCCACATCTGAGGGGGACAGAGGGTGGGAATAATTTAGGACAGGAAAGAATTGATGGGAGAGAAACCAAGAATGCTGAAATCAATGACGTAGCAGCCCAATATTTTCTGACACTTTTTCTTTGAAGAAAATGTTATAGAAGATGAGGTAGAGCAAGTAAGAGTTTTAGGAAAGCTCTCCTGCTCCTCTCCTTGCAGGAAGAGTCAACAGGGCTTTATTCAAGACAAACTGATGAGACCTGGGCCCACCTGGGTCTGGAAAGAAGTCAGCGTGGGTGTAGGTAACACTAAATAAGCCAGATTGTTCACTTGTGTCCAGAGGCCCGCCAGGCAGTGGTTTGAAGTAGTAATGATTGAAGGGTGTTACAATATCCCTAAAATTACGGCATCCTTTCACTCAGATTCTAACACATGACTGCTTTCGTAGCTGTCAAAGTATAAACTGGCCCAGCTCCTGACAGAGTGAACATCTACACTCATCCCTACAACCTGCTTAACTGTATTGGGGATTTTTCCAACCCTCCGTGCAAGTTCTGTGCCATCTCCACTTTAAGACCAGTCACTGCGCAGCTGTGTGAGATCAGTAGGGACAGTCAGCTGAAATCCCTACACTGAAATGCGCATGGAGAAGTATTATTTTCTGGGAACAAGTTATTTATTACTCAATTTTTAAAAACAGTTCAATTATATTTCTAAAGAAGATTAATGGTTCAAAAATAGCATCTAATATAGCCCTTTTTTGAATATAAGAGGTATTTACTTTTTATCAACTAAATAAATGTTAAAGAAACATAGAGAACACCGGTTTGGAGGGATGCCAAACTGCTGTTCCTCTGGGGCGTCTCCACTGCTCCGGGCGGCCTTGCCAACAGCGCGTAGGGAGAGCCGCGCAGTCGCTCTGCAGCTCTGGGATCCTGGATCTTGGTGTGAAGAGGTGACAGCAGACAATGCTCATCTGCTCTGGTCACCACTGAGACTTCTTGTCCCTGGCACCACTTGCTGGCTGGCAACATCCCTGCAACCTTTGCCTCTTCAGACACCTCGTCCCCCTGGAGACCTTCTTCCAAGCGCTCCATCAACTGCCAAAGGAGACCCTTTTACAACCTCTGCCAGGGCTGCCCTGTCTCTCCACCTGGGCTGTCGGAGTCTCCAGTTTTCTGTGTCCACTTGAAAACCCCATCCTTCTCCATGCTCTTTGAACAACCCCTTGTATACCAGCCCAGGGGAAATTTGGGGTAGCCTGGCTAAAGAGATGCTGAGGGGACGCTGAGTCAGCCTAACTGTGAGAGGAGCCCCTGCTGCGAGCAGCTCTGCCTTCCCTGATGCCCGCTCGTGTGGGGGCAGCTACACAAGACCTGCGGTCCTGCACCCTTACAACCCTCTGTTTCTCATGCCCTGGCTCCTGGGCTGCTCTGCAGCAAAAGGACTTCACACGGAAAACTGGAAAGGAGAAGTTTCTGAAATAGTCCTGAGCAATAAGGAAGCAATGAGACCTGATAGTCCCATCCTCTTTCCTGCTGATCCTCCAAGGCCTCAGCCAGACTCTCCCACAAACCTCCCACCTTCACTCATTTTTGAAATGAAGAGTTTCTGAAACAGAGACAATTTGATATCCCTGACTTCCCAGAAATCGGCAAGGCGAGAGGTTCTACCTAGAGTGGGGGCCAGACAATAATCTGTGAGGATCCTGGGCTATCAGGCATGATCAAGGGCCTCGTCGTGACGCTGACTTACCGCACCAGTAAAGTTCACGGACTGGGAGTCAGAGGACCTGGTGGCCACTCCAGCTCTGGGACTAAGCCTCTGTGGGACCAGGGTAAAGGAATCAACACAGAGTGTGTCCTCGTTGGCCAGGTACCAGGCTAGGCAATTCACAAATATTAACTTGCATAATTTGGCAAATCATTGATCACCTCTGATTTCCCCAGTGTCAAATAAATGAAAGGGAGAAACCTAGCTAATCTATAAAGTCCCCTCCATTTCTGACATCCTGGGATTCTGTGATCCTACAACCACAGAAACTAGCCCCAGCTGAACAATCAAGCCTTTTTGGCCTCCATTAGTACTGGGCTGTCAGCACTAGTGTGCATCAGCGACTACTTCCTGATCTGTTACAAGATGTCCTGTGTGGGTTTTGTCTCCCTGCTAGACCATATGCTTTTCAAGGGCAGACTTTGTCTTCATCTGCTGTGGTTCTCTTCCTAACTCAGTGCCTAGGAGCAACAGGCCTTAGAGTGGGTTGCAGGTGATCAGCAGTAACCAGGCAACACTTCACTTGGGCTGGGGTCCTAGGTGGCTGCTGAGCCATGTTCCTTGGGCACAAGCCTCTCCCCTCTGTTTCCATTGCTCAGATCATCATTCTCCACAACCACTTACACCGGCCTTCTAGCCATAAAAGGTTAAAAGCCTGCCAGTGGTGGCCTTGCCCCTCACCAAGGACTAAGAGCCAGGTAGGTTCCTCTTCAACTCTTGCCCCATGCTTCCCAACTCTCCCGCCACTCCGAGTACCTACCTCCACTGGTGTGAGCGTCTGCTCTAAGCTCCCTGCTCCTCACGTCCACGCCCGGCTCCCTCTCTGACTGCCACTTCAGAGCAAAAAAACTCTTGAGCGGCTGCTTCAGTTCCGTATTCAGGTTTTCTGTCATTTCCTGCCACCCTGTCCTCAGAGCTACTTCCTGAAGTTTGAGTCAGTTCCTTCTGCTTTAGGCACTTAAACTAAAAAAGGATTAAATGTTCCCATGGCTAGTCTTTTGCAAGGTTTTGAGGGTGAGGGTCATGAAGCAGTCATAGAAAATGCTGCCTTTATCCTGAGTTTGTAATCTAGTCAGAGAAACTAACTTTCAACCAGAAAACACATTAAAGAATGCTGTAGAATAGCATTTGTGTCCTAAATAGGTGGGCAGTTGCATTGGTGATAGTAAAGGAATTCAGAGCATTTGATATGGGCTGTAGTAACCAAGAAAGGTTTAATAGGAAACACGATTTAAAAAAGGAAACTCACTTCTCCACAGCATTTAAAAGTGGGTTTGCATATACTAGATGTTCAAATAAACATCAACCAGTTGAATGTTGGAAGGGAAAAACTCAAAAGGGAAAAGGCAAGATAGGAGAGGAAAAGGTTCATAGCTTGCCAGGGGGCAGCGTGGAGTCTGAGCTAACAACTAGGAAGATTTGCTTCCAGATAGGAGGAAGAATTCTGAAAGAACCAGGTGGTAAACAGCTGATGGTCTTCGTGATATCCTGCACTTTTCATCAAGATTTGCTACTCCTCCCTTCCGTCCTGAAGTCAGACTTGCTCAGATGACTTGTCAGGACCAGTGACAGACATCACTTTCTGGAGGAGACTTTCACACTACTGCAAGCTTTACCATGCTCTTTCCCTCACTGCCCACCAAGGCAACCTACAATTCTCCAGAGTGGTTCCTCTGGTGGCCTGGGTCCCTGGATGAATGACAACATGAGAAGAGTCTCATCCATCATGTGAGGGACTTGGAGTCTTGGACTAAAAAGATATCCTGTTGTTTTAGTTACTGAGAATTTAGGAGTGTTTTGTTATTGGATCTGACCCAGCCTCTCCTAATCTTGATTGCCTGTGGAGTTCTGATCTGGTTTGCTCACAGCGGCGAGCTCCCCAAAGGGTTCAAGTTGGACTATGTGACACTGGTCCATGATACAGAGGAGGGCATTTCTGTATTTAGGAAGAGGAAGCCTTTAAGGCTATTTCCAAATCTAAGGATTCTATGCCTGGGGGGAGTTTTATTTATCAATCCTACTCCCCGACCTATTAAATATTTACCACGGTGGCACCAGTTATTTTAAGGAAGTGTAAGTTTGTAGAAGGGAAATAAAGTCTTAGATCATTTGGAATCCGAATGCAGTGTCAAAATAGATATTAGACCAGATATTGTGACACACCATCACATAGTTCTCTAGAGAAACGATAGAATGTAATCAGAGATGACACCAAGAAACCCCACCTCTCCCTAGCAAATGTCCCAAGTTCATTCCAGATGAGGTAGTGAAGTGTAGCACACAGAAATAGAATGGCCTTTGAAGCCAGATACACTTGGTTCAATTAAGCCACTTCTTGTACCTTGAAAAAATAAGCTTGCTTTTCTCAAGCAGCAACTTAATATAAAAATATGTTTATCTAACCTGCTATATGCTATTAAACTTCCCTTCTCTCATCCCACTTAGAAGGATCCCTAGGGGCCTAATGTTTTTGATATCCAGACGAGCTTACCCAGGACCATGCATGAACCTGCATGAATTTAATATCCTGAAGCCCAGCTTGCTTGGCTCAGTATTAGGGTAGAATTTCCTCACTACACTCATCACCCTGGGGTCTAGTGGCTAGGCTAGAAAGATTCACATAGCTGTTACTGATGTTAACCAGAGAGAAGGAAGCCTGAAGAGTTTCAGGGGCAGTTTCTACCCCTGTACGCATTCCTGGCTACCCCATCCCCACTTCCGCTACCTCCCTCCTCCCCACAGCATGCAAACACAGGTACGTAAGCACCTGTGCACACAAACATTCACACACTGATCACAACTCATTTGGAAAATAATTTTATTATTTTACAGTTATTCAGGAAAGTTCCTGGGATGCTGTTACCAAGATTTAATCACCACAAAACAAAGATTTAGAGCAGATCAGTCAGCCCACCAGTCTTCTCTCTTTGGGTGGTGAGAACAGGCACGGAACACATTGTGTACGTAGTAAGAAAATAACCAACTGGTAAGGGTGGAGGAGGGGAGGCAGGAAATAGGCACAAACGGAATTCAATCCTGGATGTCCTTTTCAAGTCTAGATTTAAATATTGTGTCTTCTCTATATTCTCCTTCCATTACCACAGGGGGCAGAGACTACGGGGCTGAGAAAGTGAAATAATTATCACCAAAGTAGCTTAGTACTTCAAGAGGCTGAGAGTTGCAGCACGGTCATCAGACCAGTCAGACTTCTGGCTGGGAGTTAATGCCTCACCTGGGACTGGCTCAGGCTGGCTGCAGGGCATTGTCTCAGGGCCACCTTCCAGGCATATCCAGATAACACAGGAATGACACTAATATGAACCCTGCTGTCTGCAGCCAGTTCTTCCTGCCTTTCAGTGAAAGATGCGGGCCATCTTAGTAGACATGTGATCAAGGGCAAAGGCAATGGGATCTTATCCTTACAGTCCAGGCTCACAAATCTTCACTCCAATTACATCTGAACAGCCAGGAAAGAAGATGCTGTTCTCTCCTCTGATCCAATAGCTAAGACCCCTGGGGAGTTTTCAGCTCCCACTCTATTCTGCAAAAGACCTAACCAAATGTCCTATGAGGAGATGTGTTCATTCCCCTGGAAGCAGGAGAAAATACAGGCAAACAAGGCAAAGAAATTTATCGATCAAAATGATGCCGACTATAGATTATTAGGTTTCTTTAAACCATCCTCTTGGTTTGGCTGAAAGATACTCTTCAGTATCTTTTACAAGACTACAAAAGATCAGAGCCCTGTAATCTGAGCAAATATTGGGCCCAACACATCAACTGTGAGGCTTCCTGGATTAAGCAGAAGTGTTCCGGCCCAGGCCAGTAGAAGAAAGCAGACTGGCCACCAGTCCCTGTAGCTCCAACCTGACCTCATATCCACCTCTGCTTTGACAGGCACTTTCCAAGGAGAGTTGGAGAGTTGACCTGTAAGTGGGAAGACTGTTTGCTGGAATTGACAGTTCTGGCATTAGAGGTGAGGGAATTCCACGTTCTGAGGGGAGTGGTCCAAAGAGTAACAACGAAGTTTATAGATGGCCCGTGAAACATAGAATAAGTAGGACGTGAACCATCAGAAAGTAGATGGCTGCCAGCAGTGGCACTCGGGTCCGGGAATGACAGAGCGAACGCAGGACTCGCTTCCATCCAGCACCACTCCGGGTCTGAAAGAAAAATCTGATAGTCAGAGAGTTTGCACCCTACCGGGATATGTCCCTTTTTCTCCCCAGTTATCTTGCATTTAAGCAAAGATCCCACCACTGCCAAAAAGAAATACCCTAAGAGGAAAGTCTTTCAGGGGTAACAACTTGGCAAATTCCACCAGGTTCCCCCAATCTTCCACACCCTTCCGGTGTTGGACCCATCAGCGGCTCAGAAGCTGGACTTCCACGTTCCTTCTCCTCGACTCCTCGCCCCCAACATAGCCAGCCCTGTCTGTCAGTAGAGCACCCTCTCTGTCCTTCTTCCCTCCTTACCCTTCGACAACTGTTGCTTGTAAGATCTATTAACAGTGCCTGCTCCTGAGTGCCACAGGAGCCGAGGATAGGAGTCCGGCCAGAGTCCCATTCACCATGCTCCAACCTGTGTTGGGAAAAAAAAGAGGCAGCATTGGTTCACAGCACGGCAGCTGATCAGGTGAACTCTTCCCAGTCACCCTGCCACAGGATGTGGCACAGGGAACTTGCAGCAAAGGTTGTTCCCACAGTCTCTGTCCCCATGCAAGGAGTAGACTGGCAGATAGGTTTCTTTTTTTTTTTTTTTTTTTTTTGAGACAGTGTCTCGCTTTGTTGCCTAGGCTAGAGTGAGTGCCGTGGCGTCAGCCTAGCTCACAGCAACCTCAAACTCCTGGGCTCAAACAATCCTTCTGCCTCAGCCTCCCAAGTAGCTGGGACTACAGGCATGTGCCACCATGCCCGGCTAATTTTTTCTATATATATTAGTTGGCCAATTAATTTCTTTCTATTTATAGTAGAGACGGGGTCTCACTCTTGCTCAGGCTGGTTTCGAACTCCTGACCTCGAGCAATCCACCCGCCTCAGCCTCCCAGAGAGCTAGGATTACAGGCGTGAGCCACCGCGCCCGGCTCAGATAGGTTTCTTTTAGCAGTAGTAACAAGTGATAATAACTACCAGGAATTGACTGCCTGCTATGTATCAGGGGCTGGGTTAGGTGCTTTACATACATTTAACCCTCAGGTTTTGAGGTTGGTGTTATTATCTTCAAACTGATAAGCCTTAAAGTTAAATGACTTGCCCATGTGGCACAGCCAGTAAGCGGCAGAGCCAAAATTCAATACCCAGGCTTGTCTTTAAGCCTCATGGTCTTTTTGCCAGTATACCACACTTGAGTTGGAAAAACTCATCACATTTTTTTTTTATTTATAAAAGGCTAATAGGCAAAAGCAACCAAGAAAGAATTTTGTGGGGTTCTTAGACTTTAACTGAACTAGCAGCCTCTATTGCTTTCTCCCTCATTTTTTGCTAATTTGCTTATTTTTTTTTTAATACTGGATTTCTCCATTTAATGAAGAGGCTGCCATTCTTTGCCCAGTAGTTTCTGACAAACAGAAACAAAGGAACTGCAGGTAACACAGCACAAATGACCAAGCATTCACCTACAGGGATGCACTTTTTAATCGGGACAGGAGGATGGAACTCTTTCCTCTACTCATGTTTCCTCCTCATGAAGGGATATCCATTCGCCTAATATGCCTGGTCTCTTGTTACAGGTCACACTCTTTTCTCCAGGTGAGAAGGAACACCTTAACTGATCTGGGAGTCTGGAAAGAGAAAGAGGGCATGCACGGCCTAGTTCCTTCCTGCCTGCTTCCCTCTTAAGAGCCAGGACAACTGCAAAGCACACCTTCTTATCTGTTCCTCCATGTGATAAGCTTTTCAGAGGCGGCCTTATTCTGGAACAGCAAGGTTTGTTACTATGAGGTCAGTCTGTCAAATTCTGTAGGTTGAGGAAGGAAGAGATGTAGGTACTGTAGGTACTGGTGAGGCAAACAGTACTGGCTGCTTTTAAGCTGCATGGGCACTGAGTTCCATGTGCACTATAGAGTACATGTGAAGTTCTAACACTAAAATGGCAGCACCTGGTGTGGGCAGGAAGCACTTAATCAGCAACCCCAATTTCCATTCTGCATCAGGGCCAAAGAGAGAATTGTGGAGGGGCTAAGCTTGGATTAATGTGGAATGTCCACAGGCTTCGGAGTTACCTGCAGTTTCAGTTGGCTTGGGACAGGTTAATCACACCTAAAGGCGATTAACCTCCTCATGGGCAAACTTTCACAGGTCTAAACAATTCCAAAGCAAGTGGAAGAGAAACAGCCATGGGTGCACAGGCCCAGAAATGCTTGGCAGAGACAGCAATACACCACACAAGACTGTGCTGTGTTCCCACAGAGCCCACTCTCAAAGCTGCATACCTAGGCCCAATGAACAATTACACATATGCTGGAGAGAAAGAAAGGTATCTCAGATAAAACCTGCTCACTGGGGCTGCCACCTCTGACAACTAAACTTTGCAAGAAGGCATTAATATCACAAATGCCAATCTCTGAAAAAGAGACAATATAGATAGGTGGCGTTTCCTCACCAGATATAAGTGCCTGCTTTTAATGTTTCATTCTGTGTAGAGGGACTTCCAGCAGCAAAACACTTGTAGCTTCTCTCTACCCTCTCATGCAGAGTGAGTCTCTTGACTTGGGTGAGTTGGGAATGAAGAACTAAGGATGTACAGCTCTAACCTTCCAAAGCACACTTGGAGCAAACTGCCCACAGAAGCACAATTCACTTGCTTACTCCAACGCTCCAGTTTGGCAAGAACAGGTTCTTCTGCAAGCAAAGCCTACCCTGGCCCAACACTGCCTGTGACTGGGAAGGTAAGTTCAAGGTTAGGAAGTACATTTGCCAATAATTCAAAAGCTATTATTAGCTTTATAAAGTAGTCTTTTAATCTTCCATATATTTTCATCTTTAAAAAAAGATTTCAAATGATTCAGATTCAGATAGGGAATAAGGCTGCCATTTACTTGTCCCTCTAAAGAACCCAACCCCTACCTCATATGGTTATTGTTGAGATGAAATAAGATATCTTTTATCTATCTGTCAGTCAATGGTAGATATCATTGTTTTGGAAAGTACTGGCCCTCCAAGACTCCACAAGTACAGTGTTCTCTTGGGTGACCACGATGACCCTAAACTCACTGCAGCACTCTTCTTAAGATAGGGAAAGCATCCTGATCCTAACTCTGGGCCCCGAAATGTACATGAAAGGATGAGAAGTGAACAGAGGCTCTCTCCCTCAGTCTTTACCGCCTGATCTGCTCCTCAGCCACAGAGAGGGCATTCTCAGCAGCCACTCTTTGGTCTCGTTCTTCTTCCAGCAGCTTCCTTAATTCATTCACTTCCTGTTTAGTGTTGCACAGCTGCTGCTGGGCTTCAGAAAAGCTTCAGGATAAAAGGAAAACAATCGGCATCACTAGATGCAGAATGCAGTTGCTAATACAAGGGATTCTAAGTCTTCCTAAGGTTAGAAAGCAGAAAAATTTATAGAAGCTTGTGTGAACACAAAGAATATCTTAAAAGCATGGCTGTGGAGAGATTAAATGAAACTATAGAAAATATCTTAAGAGATTTTGGGAACGGACTACCTTCCATTTTAATACCAGAGCGTTCGTTCATGATGTACGTATGCTAGCAATGCTGTTTTTGCTTTACAAACTTTTCACACACGATTGCTATTGTTATTATTTAATCCCTACCTCACTTCTGTGATGCCAACAATATAGGAAGACATAGTAAATCCATTCTATGAACTTCAGTTCAATCTAGATTACCACCCCCATTTCTTCCTTTCTTTCTTTCTTTTATAGTTACTAAGAGACAGGGTCAAGCTGTCACCCAGGCTAGAGTGCAATGGCGTCATCATAGCTTAATGCAGCCTCAAACTCCTGATTACCCAATTTCTGTCCACGTAGTACATGCTCCAGTGTGGACAGTCCCACTGCCTACCTTTGCTGTGGCTCCCTCAGTTCCTCAGGATCACTCTGTCTGTGAGCTCCATTCTTTTCCTGAGGAGCTCCTGGAGCGACATCTGTATTTAGTGGCCCCTGGAAGAAGCATCAGCTTAGTAATTCAGTGATAAAAGCTCTTAGGAAAGTGTACTTGAGCAAAATAAGAATTCATTTAACATTAGAGAGAATAAGAAATCCTGGAGAGGAAAATCCCCTCTTATAATTCTCCTCAAGTCCAGATTTAGAAGTAAGACTTCTGGTCCAGAATGTTAATCACCTTTATAAAACTCTTGCCTTGATTAGATTTTTCTCCCAGTTTCTTATTCTTAAATTTCTCCTCTTAAAAGTTTAAGTCTGCCTCTATCTAGTAGATGCTCATGGATTTTCCAGAAGCTACTGTGATCCTTCCTTGTTCCTCAGTCCCCGCCCAACTCCTTCTCCTCCTTCCTGTCCTATTCATCTCCATACCGACTCTCAGTCCCCTCCAACTTCAACACTCCTCCTCACTGCTGTTAACAGTGCTGCCATTTTGTTTCTCAGGTTCAAATCTTCCTACAGTTTTCTTATTACTTAAAGCAAAATCAGCACTTCTCAGTTTCAGAGTTCCAAAAGCCTCTGCCATCACTGTTTCTCACTCTTTGATTTCTCTCCCATCATCCCACTGATCTTTTTTCTTCTAATCCCTTGATTCTGTAATTCTTCTGAGACCTTTTTCCATTTCAATTAACACTCTCTTTTTCCGCCACTTAACTACATTAGCCTCTTCCATAGCTCTTTACGCTTTATCACTCACACTCACTTTCATCACACTTTTTCTAGCCTCTCACCTTCTTCTTACTCACTGCCTGCAGCTCTTGAACCTGCTTCTCCAAGACTGCACAGTGATTAAAAAGGTCACTGTAGTGCTGCTGGTTCTCACGAAGACTCTGACTAGTATCGCAGAGCTGAATGGAAAGGGTGTTTTTCTCTTCGAGTAGCTGAGAGAACTGAAAGAGGAGAGGATAAGCACCATCACTATAAGCAGTGCTTACGCTAACTGTCCTGAGTTTTAAAGATCTAATCTTCTTATGTAAGACATTTATTTCAACAACAGCCACGATAGTACTGTATGTTCCTTCAAAGTGGGAAAGCGCATAATTTTTTTGAACAAGAAAGGAAAATAATTCTGGAGGAGTAGCAGGAAACTTTTGTTTTATGGTGCCTAGTATATTAACTAAAAATCCATGAAGCAGAAATCCATAAGCAACCTAAGAGAATAGGCTATCCCAGGTATGTGAGGAGTAAGACAGTAGCTACGTAGGTCCAAGTGTAAGGTACTAACAAATGACTGTAAGCCCTGGATCTCAATATGGCTAGAGAGAGAGCTGTCACCTAAAAATGTATACAATAACATTACTGGGCAGATTCCTCAGAGAGTTATAAGTTACCAAGAGAGTGGAAGGAGAAATTATAATATGTGGTAGAAGGGAGAAACAGAGTAAATCCCAACATGCCTGTGCACCTGTAAGAAACTATATTGGGAGCATAGATTCTCACAGGTAGGAAACATTTCAGTCACTCAAGGCAGGATTCTCCTCTACTGTACAAGTAATTCAGTCTTTCCTTCAACATGGTCAGTGATTCTCATTACCTGACAAAGCAATCCCAAGCCATTTTTAGCAATTTTCTGTAAAAAACAATTATTTTTTATATTGAATGAAATTTTTACCTATTATAGCTTCTACCCATTGATTTGAATTCAGTCCTCTGGAACTGTAATTCTAGTTCCTTACTTGTAGGCTGTCAAGTTTTAAGTTTTAGTTATGATTACCATCCAGATACATTAACAACCACAGAGACATCTCTCCAAAGTACTTATTGTAGGACGCCGTGTATTGTATGAGAGGGAACTGGTGTACCTGGCTGCATGTTCAACCTTTGCTTAAGGATTTTTTTTGAAGGTATTTGTGTAAAAAAGTTGAACCAATGTTTTAGAGAAAAGAAATTGTTTTCTAGAGACCCTCTGGGAAAGGGCATTTGATGCATATAGAAAATTAGAACAAGAGAATCCACACATACTTATGAAAGTGCTTTGTAAGTTGAACACTGCTCTTCAGATGTAAGGTTATTTTCTGTTTGTTATTCTGAAAAGCAATGTTCACCTTACAAAGCACTTTCACAAATATCACCTTATTTGAGGGAGGTAGAGATAAGATTTTTGTCCCTGTTTATAAATGACAAATAAAAAAAAATGAGTAGTGACTTCTCCAGGGTCATGTAGCACTACAGTTTGGATTATTTGTCCCCTCCAAATCTCATTAAGATTTGATTCCCCAATGTTGGAAGTGGGACCTAATGGGAGGTGTTTAGGTCATGGGGGCAGATCCCCCATGAACAGATAAATGCCCTCCCTGCCCCTGGGAAGGGGGAGGTGTAAGTTCTCACTCTAGTAGTTCCCAGGAGAGCTTTTTTTTTTTTTTTTTTTTTTTTTTTTTTTGAGACAGAGTCTCACTTTGTTGCCCAGGCTAGAGTGAGTGCCATGGCGTCAGCCTCGCTCACAGCAACCTCAATCTCCTGGGCTCAAGCGATCCTCCTGCCTCAGCCTCCCGAGTAGCTGGGACTACAGGCATGCGCCACCATGCCCGGCTGATTTTTTGTATATATATATATTTTTAGTTGGTCAATTAATTTCTTTCTATTTTTGGTAGAGACGGGGTCTCACTCAGGCTGGTTTCGAACTCCTGACCTTGAGCAATCCGCCCACCTCGGCCTCCCAAAGTGCTAGGATTACAGGCGTGAGCCACCACGCTCGGCCAGGAGAGCTTTTTGTTAAAAAGAATCTGGCACCACCCTGCTCTCCCCCTTGCTTCCTCTGTTGCTATGCGATCTCTGCAAACACAGGCTCTTTCACCTCCCACCTTGAGTGGAAACAGCCTGAGGCTTTCACCAGATGTCCAATCTTCCAGCCAGCAGAATTATGAGTCAAATAAACCTCTTTTCTTCATAAAATACCCAGCCTCAGGCATTCCATTATAACAACACTGAATGGACTAAGACACGTTGCTAGTAGATGTCAGATCAGTAATGAAATGTCATTTTTTTTTTTTTTTTTTTTGAGACAGAGTCTCACTTTGTTGCCCAGGCTAGAGTGAGTGCTGTGGTGTCAGCCTAGCTCACAGCAACCTCAAACTCCTGGGCTCAAGCAATCCTGCTGCCTCAGCCTCCCGAGTAGCTGGGACTACAGGTATGTGCCACCATGCCCGGCTAATTTTTTCTATATATATTAGTTGACCAATTAATTTCTTTCTATTTATAGTAGAGACGGGGTCTCGCTCTTGCTCAGGCTGGTTTCGAACTCCTGACCTCGAGCAATCTGCCTGCCTCGGGCTCCCAGAGTGCTAGGATTATAGGCGTGAGCCACCACGCTCAGCCTCAAATTTCATTCTTGATTCCAAGTCCAGAGCTCTATCTACTACCTAATGGTGCCCCATTTAAAAATCCAGCAAGGGAAGTTAAGAAAGTCATGGGGTTTTGTGGGGTGGGGAGCATTAGAGGTAGTTAGTAAAGGGAAGGATATAAATCTTTGAGAAGCAATACTAATTTGAAGACAGAGGTAACTGGGAACAATGACAACTACTGGGTCCTGAGAAAAGAGTAACATGTTCCTTTCCTAACCTAGGAGGAAGCCATAATAAAGAGTCTAAACAATACCCAAAACAAAAACAAAACATTCCTCAGTGTTGAAAAAATCCTAACACCTTTTCCTTAGGCAATCTAGAATTGAAAGGACAGATAGGTAAAACTCATTGGAAGCAAAAACTCTCTTTACTAGAAAAGTATAACCAATTACAATAAGCCATCCTCATATAAACCACCTTTTATATATGCATTATTCTCTCTACAATAAACATAGGTCCCTCTAGTTTAGGGGATGGCAAACTATGATCCAGGGCCTGCTGCCCTTTTACTGAAAATAAGGTTTTACTGGAACACAGCCATCCTATTCGTTTATATATTTTCTATGCCACTTTTGTGCTACAATCGCAGAGATGAGTAGTTGTAACAAAGACTTTATGGTCTACAATCCTAAAATATTTACTCTCTGTGCCTTAAAGGAAAGTTTGCCAACCTCTCCTCTAGCTCATAGGCTACTATATTTCATTATATCTTCACTTATAAAAACAGAATAGGAGGGAACAATTTAAACTACATTATATCACTATCTCTTCTCATTTGTTTAAGTTTCTAGCACATTCTTACATTACATACAACCATCTAACCATGCTGGTAGAAATACAGTCATCCCATGTTATCCATGCAGTATTGGTTCTAGAATCCCACCCCACCCCTCAACAGGATACCAAAATCTGAGGATGCTCAAGTCCTGATACAAAATGGTGTAGCATTTGCATATAACCTACGCACGTCCTCCTGTATACTTTAAATCACCTCTAGATTACTTATAATACCTAACACAATGTAAATGCTATATAAATAGTTGTTATATTGTATTTTTAAAAAATCTGTATTACTTTTCTTTTTTTTTTTCTGAATATTTTCAATCTTAAGTTGGTTGAATCACAAATGTGGAACCCAAGGATACAGAGGACCAACTGTATATATAAAGCATCCAAGGAAAGAATTAGGGCAATGGTGTAGAGAGGAACACAATCTATGCTGACAGCCCATCTACCACAGTTCCATTCTAGGGCCCAACAAGCAATTTTTCTACTTAGTTGGGACCTATTTAGAGTGAGACTAAGTTCACGAGCTTTAAGTAGCTTCATGGGGACCATGTGTTTCCTCAGTACCTAGCATATGGCCAGGAGCTCACAGAAGGCAAATAATAGTTATTTGTTTAATGAATGAATGGGGATAGGGATAGAGGTACCTTTCTTATAGTTGCACTCTAAAGGAAGAACAGTTGCTCATCCAGAATGACAATGACCTAAAGCAGTGTTTCTCACACTTTAAATGGAATTACATCTCAATAAAGCTGTTAAAAATACAAAATTTTGATTGTGACCCAGAACCCAGTTATAAATATATTAATATATAATTAAAACTAGGCCAGGTGCAGGGTAGCTCATGCCTGTATTCTTAGCTCCTTGGGAGGATAACGGAGGAGGATCACTTGAGGACAGGAGTTCGAGACCAACCTGAACAACACACTAAGAGCTTGTCTCTACAAAGAACAGAAAAATTAGCTGGACCTAGTGGCACATGCCTGTAGTCCTAGCTACTTGGGCAGACCGCTTGAGCCTAGGAATTTGAGGTGAGCTATGATGACGCCACTGCACTCTAGCCCAGGCAACTGCGAAAGACTCTGTCTCAAAAAACAAAACAAAACCCTAAAGTTTGTCAAAATAAGACATACTCTTTATTACATACTACATACATATGTTTTATCTTGTTTCTTTTGCTTTGTAAAAACACTGGTTGCATTATTTATAATAGCCCCAAACTGAAAAAACCCAAATGTTCTTCAACAGAATACAGAAATTATGGTATATGCCTACAATACAATACTATACTATACAGCATGAGAATGGAATAATCATATTATATGCAATATGTATGAATCTCACAAAATAAATGCAACAATACAAAAGAAAATATGGCTCCATTTATATATAGTTCTAAGGGGGTAGTAGTCAACAGAAGAAGATACAAGGGACTTCTGGGGTTTTGGTATGTTCTGATTTTTGATCTGAGTGGTGGTCTTCACTCTGAAAATATACCATACTGTACTTATGATTTGTGTACTTTTCTGTATGTTTTACTTCAATAAAACATTTACCTTTTTTTTAGTTACTACCCATCAAAATTATTTCATTATCTACTAATAGTTCTGAATTTCCATTTAAAACACTGTCCTAGAGAGACAAATGCCCACAGTGATTTGAAGTCTGTTTAGTGTTTGGAGAGTACATATAACAGGGCTCAGATGGGACCTAGTTTATGGAAAGAAGAGGTGGCCCATGACCTATGAAGGGTAGAACTTCTGGAAATAGCTGACTAGCTAGAAGGGGAACTGGGTGGAAACTGCTCTAGAGTCACTCTGAAAACTCTCAGACAAGTCTCCCAACAAAGGGTCTGTAATTTTATCACTTCAGTCTCAATTATCACTTCAGTCTCAATTATGTTGAATTAAACGTTTAGTCAATACCTTTTACATATAGCAGGCACTGTGCTTTTCCACACACGTGATCACATTTATCCCAGGCCTTCTCCTAACACTTCAGGCAAATTACTAATACCTCTAGGCCTTTTTCCTCATCTGTGAAAATAGCCTATGATGTTTGCAATTTTTGGATCATTGACCCCTTGATGAACTGATGAGTTCTTGTGATGAGAAATACACACACACACACACACACGTACACCACTGTGCATACAATTTGAGAGCATTCACAGCTCTCCTCAAAGCCAATCTCTGAACACCAGATTCTGACTGGATCTCTTATAACTCTTCTAGTTCTGTCATAGCTTATCTAGCTGGGTTCCTCGGAAGAGGGCAGAACTAGGAGAGGGGTCCTGGAAAATACTTTAAATAGTCAGAGAACAACAGGACGGTAGTGATTCTTAAGAGGGTAGGGTGGGGAGTAACCTCAACATTACTAATAAGTGACACAGATGGGGGAAGAAAGCTTCCTCAAGTAGTTGGCTTCTTTATTCTTACTGTGTGGATATCTCCAAATCATTCCCAAGGACTCTCCAAGGGCAAGGTACAGGAAACGGTCCTGTGACCAGTACTTTGGAACAAGCAGCCCAGCTTTTGAGAAAGGTAAAACTTCCCCATCCTACCATACGAGACAGCTGGGAGCCTATGCTGAGTCAGCTTCTACTTGCCATCTTGCTTTCAGTCATGGAAAAAAGCAGCTAAATTCCAGCGTGGCAGGAAACACTTACCTTGCTGTTTAGTTGCTGAATTCTTAATTCCTTTTGGTGAATTTCCTTTAAGCTGTCATTGAGCTGGGTCCTAAGAAGTTCTGTCTCATGAACCAGGTTTTGTGACCCATCTAGGGAAGCTGATGTCTCTGGGGATGCCTGCCAGGACACAAACATTGATGAAATTTTCTCCTAAGATTGTTCATGCTTAATCCTTTCTCTCTAGAAACCCTGTCCACCCCACAGGAAGTCATAATGGCTTGCCAAAAGTGACAGATGGGCACTTATTAATAATTTGTAGGAAGCTGATACTTTCTGGGTAGTGGTTACCTCTGAGTAGCAATCATCATTGAAATTACTCACCTGCCTTTGGTATTGCACTTTGAGGGGCTGAGTCTGAGAGGAAGAAGACTTCATTTCCCTCATAAGATTCTGCAGATGACTGAGCTGCTGATCTTTCTCTGAGAGAGCCATAAGGTATTGTTCCTTCATTCTCCTCTCGTGCATTTCCCAAGAACTCTTCTCCATTCTAGAAAAAACATGACATAATCACAGGTAAAAATATACTTATGAGATACAGATGAATAGTTCCATATTCAAAACAGTGTTATGGGATGAGTGTTATGGTGCTAGAGATATAGTATGAGTGTTATGGTGTTAGAGATATAGTAAAGAAAATACATAAACAGAGTGAAATTTATACTATAAACAGAATTGTGCAGCAAGGTGAAGATGCAGAACTAAAAAAAAGAATTCCAATTGGCAGGACTGGAAAGATTTCATAGAAAAGCTGGCAGTTGGTCTGGAACCCAAACAATGAGTCCATATTCTATAATGGGAAAAGGATTCCATGTTCAGGGAACAAACTGAGCAAGAGGCACAAGTATGAATGCATATAGTGAATTTTAGAATTGTTGTAGGAGACAGTATGTACAGTGGATGTGGTGAGAAATGAGGATGGAGAGGAATGGGGAAGATGGGGAGGTCAGATCACGTGGGCCATGAGAAACCACTCTAATTTTTCAGAAGAGCAGTGCCCGGATGCAGCATAACATCACAATTATGAGAATGCAACTGTAGAGTGTGAAGGACCCAGGCTCAGATGCTGGCTGTATCACACACTAGGTGTGAGATCCTGAGTAAAAGTTACTTAATACCTCTGGGTCTCATCAATAAAATAGAGGCCATGTGGGGAGCCTGGATTTCCATTTCCCCCCATAGTATCAAGTTGGGAATAAGACCACCGGAGCCTAGGGACCCCATTTCTGAGGCTGTGGGAGAAGAGGAGGTGAAGGAGTGCTGCCTAAGAAGGAGCCAGAGATAAGAGCAGAGGTTAACTGCCTAGTTGGGGGACATTCCAGTGATCTGGGAGTACCGCAAAGCAGACTCCCACCTTAAAGCCTGAGAGGCCTCATGCCTAAAAAGCCACAGAGCAGCTTGACATGAAAGCCACCCATGGCTGTAGAGGAAGATTGCAAAATGTCAGCCCGGGAGAAGGGACCCAGGCTCCAACTCTCAAAAAACACTACGTTGAGTTCCTTCCCTCCCCTTTCCCAGTAGTATACCTCAGTAAATGGGGAGCTAACCTCCCAATAAGAAGTACTAATCTCTTTGTTCCTTAATCAAATGGGCCACAGCTGCTGAGTTCAGAGATACTATCCATACATACTTTAAGGCATAGTTGTGCTTAGTAACAAGCTATGTGTTCCTGCTTCTATAGATAAAAGAGTAATTAGCCAAGACATCTTGTGAATACTAGGGGAGACTTGAAACTTCTACACATTGTAAGCCACGAGCTTTTCACATGAAATCATTATAATCTATAGCATGAAAAAGAGAATAAAAATGGGTGCTAGATTTCAGTCACTACCACCTGGCTCACAGGAATGCTGGTGCTCCCCTGATCTTCCCTACACCCTTTCACCATACTTTTTGCGCCCATGTCTTTGTCTCTCCCATCCCTTGCCACATACACTGCCCAGGGACCCAGTTATATCGGGGGCATCACAAACCCCCGATAGCATCAGGACTCCCTTTCCTTCTAGGGGTATCAACAAAGGATGAATGGGGTTCCTGGACTTCACCCCTTATCTGGTGGTAAAATGGTAATATCTCCCTTCCCCTGTTTGTGTGGTGTCAGTGGAAGCCTGCTAAAGCAGAAGATTTAAATAAGATTAATTGAAAATCATTCACCATACCAAGAACCAGGAAAATCACAACTTAAGAAAAGGAAATTGACAGGTTACAAAACTGAGGTGACAAAGATGTTGGACAAGGATTATATGACAAGGATTTTACAACAGCCATCACAGAAATGCTTCAATAAACAATTACAAACTCACTGGAAAAAGCATAGAAATTCCAGCAAAGAAATAGAAGATATAAAGAAGAACTGAATGGAAATTTTAGAACCAAAAAATACAACATTCAAAATAAAAAGCTAACTCAATGGGCTCAATAGCAGAATGGAGGTATAGAGGAAAGAATCAGAGAAACTGAAGATAGGACAACAGAAAATACTGAATCTGAATGATAAAAATAATAAATTGGATTTCATCAGCCAAAGGATCTTGTTGGAGATGAAAAGATAGGCTGCAAACTGGGAGAAAACACTTATAAACCACAAACCTGACAAAGAATTCATACCTACAATATATGACAGTAAAATTTAACAGTAAAAAATTGACCCAAGTAAAAAATGGATAAAACATGGACAGATATTTCATCAAAGAGGACATATGAATGTCAAACACATAAAAAGATGTTCAGCATTATGGAAAACAGTTTTGTAGTATCTTAAAAAAACAAAACATACACTTACCACATGACCTAGCATTCACACGCCTGGGCAATTTTCCCAGAGAAATGAAAACTTATGCTCACATAAAAATCTGTATTGAAATGTTCACAATAGCTTTATTTATAATGGCTAAAATAGCTAAAAATTAAAAACAACATGCATCTCCTTCAATGGGTGAAAGGTTAAAGTGGCACATTCATACTAAGGAATAGTATTTATAATAAAAGGAATGAACTATTGATACACACAACAATGCTGATGGATTTCAGGGTATTTTATTGAATTAAAAATTGGGCAGTTTCTAAAGGTTATGCACTGCGTGATTCTATTTATAAAAAATTCTCAAAAGGACAAAATTATAGGAATGGATTAGTGGTTACCAGACATTAGAGATGCAAGGAGGGGAGGGGATGGTGGAATGTGACTATAAAATAGTAGCACAGGTAGATATTTGTCGTAATGGAACAGTTCTGTATTTTGGCTGTGGTGGTGCTTACATGAATCTACACAAGTGACAAAACTGCATAGAACTAACAACACAAATACTCAAATGAGTGCATGTAAAACTGGTGAAATCTGAATATGGTCTGTGAATTGTACCAATGTCAATTTCCTGGTTTTGATAATATACTACAGTTATGTAAGATGTTACCACTGGAGGAAAGTGTGGGAAGGGTACATAGAAGCTCTCTGCACTATTTTTACAACTTTCTATAGACCTACAATTATTTCAAAATAAAAAGTTAAATGAAAAAAGTTAAAATGAAAAGAAAAGGGTTGAAAAGGGAGAATTATCATACCTGAGCTGATGTAACTCATGCTGCCAGGAAACATTTTCCTGCCTGAGCTCTTCTTGCATAATCTGAAACGTTTTTGTCTTATCTTGATAGTCCTGAAGTTGAGCCTTCAGTGGACGTAACTCAGTGACCTCTTGATTAATCTGTAAGTATTGCTGCTGCAGATTCTTCAATTCCTTCAGCTTTAGCAAAAGGGAGAATAAAAGGGTGATTCATCACATGTCATTCACCCAGCTTTAAGTCATCAGCAGCTCCCTACTAAGTAAGTCAGACACCACGACATACGACCAGCACCTAACAGTCTATTGGCATATCACCGCAGCATGAATCTCTAAAATGGTGAAATACATACAGTCAGAATGGTGGAGTTCACCCATGGAGCTGCCATCAAGGCTGTAGCGCCTGATCATTCCTGCAACTTCTTTTTCTTCCCCTTGCCTCTGTGGTCCTAAATTGACCTTAAGGCTATACCTCCGATATAGGACTGACTTAATGGACCTACAGCTTCACTGTGGGTGGCAACATTGTAGAACAAGAAGTATAAAAATAGACTGGCTTCCCATTTAATCTTATGCCCTGGTTAGGCTTCTAAACTTTCTTACATGAATATCAATCTTAACTCCAGCTTAGCTCATGTTGATTATAAAGAAGGCAGTGATACCCAATGGTTAAGAGCACCTAGGCTCTGCAGGTAGATATCCTACTACCGTGTTTCCCTGAAAATAAGACCTACCCATAGGCTGGGCACGGTGGCTCAAGCCTGTAATCCTAGCACTCCGGGAAGCCGGGGCAGGTGGATTGCTCCAGGTCAGGAGTTCGAAACCAGCCTGAGCAAGAGCGAGACCCCATCTCTACTATAAATAGAAAGAAATTAATTGGCCAATATATATATAGAAAAAATTAGCAGGGCATGGTGGCGCATGCCTGTAGTCCCTGCTATTCGGGAGGCTAAGGCAGAAGATCGCTTGAGCCCAGGAGTTTGAGGTTGCTGTGAGCTAGGCTGACACCACAGCACTCACTCTAGCCTGGGCAACAAAGTGAGACTCTTGTCTCAATTTTTTGGGTTTATTTTACCCATAAAATAAGCCCTAGCAGGATTTCTAAGCATTTGCACAATATAAGCCCTACCCTGAAAATAAGACCTAGTGATGGGTGTGGCTACGCAGCTCATCTGCACAACCCATGCATTTCATCGCAAAGTGGCAAAGAAGACGAGCAGCCCTTCTCATCTACCCCATCGTGACAGCTACTATCCCAAAGGTGACCGGAAAGGTGCGGGCAGCCCCACCAACAAGGTCAGTTCCCTCTGTCAGGTCCCGGCCATCCTGTGTGTGCTGCAAGCTGAGGCTTTGTGGGGAAAATAACATATCTTGAGAAAATAAGCCCTAGGGTGCCTTCTTGAGGAAAAATAAATATAAGACCCTGTCTTATTTTCGGGAAAACACGGTACTTCTTGGATCTGTGACCCTATTCATGTTCCTCACACCGTCTAAGTCTTAATTTCCCTCATCTCTCAAGTAAAGATAATTACAGTACCTTTTTCATAAGAATATGAGAAATAAATGAGAAAATTAATGTCCTTGACATATAAAGTTAGTGATGATGATGACAAACTTGCCTTTAATTAGCAAAACTGCCTATCTACATTTCATTAACAGCTTAATAGTAAGAAATATGTCAGGACATCCGGGCAAAGATGGGGGCTTTGATCACACACCTTTTCACTCACTCTGAAACACCACCAAAGCTACAATAAAGGCATTTTTTAAAGCACAAAACACAAGAATAGGAAAAACAACACAGGAGTCAGCGGCAATAAAATTAATTTTGGAAGCTGAAAAGCAGATGAATAAGTGGTAACTGACTTAACAGATATCTGAGAAAGCCGATCTTAAGCTGGCAGTAAGGAAAGCCAAGAACCAACAGAACTTACTCTGCAGAATCTTCAAAAGGCTCAGGAATTAACAGCATCAGGTACCTCTGGAAAAGATGGTGATGGGGGTGGGAGGGAGGTGGTAGCTGAGATAAGGAAGAACAGATGAAAGTTGTTTAAGAAACAATTTCATCCATAGATTCCCTCCTCAGCACCACACTTTTTGTTAGCCCAACAGAAAACTAGTTTTATTCTCTGGAGAAGTGTCTTTGGACTAAGGAACACCAGATACAGTCACAAGTAAGGGTACTGTTCCCAAACGAGGGTGATCAAGTGAATATATGCTTTCTGAATGCCTAAAACCTCTTCTCCACTCAGCCTGAAGAATGTTAGTAAAAGGCTTTTTATCTTCCACACAGGAAATGAGAAGCCTACTCTCAAAAATCAGACCAGCCCAAGAGGAACTGAAGATACCAACATGAGGACTACCAACAATAAACTCAATAAGATCACCATGCAATGAAACTCAGTTGGTAATTCCACCCACAAGCATTTTATATCCTCCCCTTAGACATGAAGAGTAAACCAAGAATTAATTAACCTTCACCTGAAGAACAGCTAACATTAAGGAAGGAATGAAAACCTCCTTGAGGAAGGTAATTTGGAAGAGATTAGTACAGGAAAAAATGAAATGTACTCAAAGATTTAAGAGCAAATATCGCAAATCAGGAAACTTGTAGCAGAAATAAAAAAATATAAAGAAAAATTGATTATAAGAAAACTTCAAAAAACAAAACTACTACCACTATCCTTGGAGAAAGAAGTTAAGAAAATCTACCCGTGAGACAAGGTGAAAAAAAAATTCCTTAGAAATTAAGAATATGATGGCAAAAATGAAAACCTCAATTTTGGGGTCAGAAGATGAAAAAAAGAAAATATTTCCAAAGTATAGCAAAAAGAATAGAAACAGTAAGAAAATTAGAGAAACAAGTCCAGAAGGTCCTACATCTAAATAACAGGATTTTCAGAAATACAAGAGAAAAATGATAGGGGAAAATGATAAAAAAAAAAAAATAATCCAACAGAATTTCCAAAAATTGATGAGTACAATTTCTTAGATTCAAAGGACTAGTCAGCATAATGAGGGAAAATAGATACACACAAAATCACATGATCATAAAATTTCAGGAGAGAGAGAGAGTGGAAGGGATAGAGGCTGGGAAGAAAGGAGGGAAGAGGGGAAGGGAAGGGAGAAAACAGATTACATACAAGGGATCAGAAGTCAGAATAGCTTTAGACTTATGAACTACAAAGTAAGCAACACATCGATGTCTTCATAGTTTTGAATAGAAATTATTTTCAGCCTAGAATTCTATACCCAACCAAACTATTAATCAGGTATAAGAGATGAAAAGACATTTTTAATAAATTTACCTCCCATCTATCTTTTTGTAGGGAGCTACTAAATGATTTATTCCATCAGAACCATGGCACAAAACCAAGAAGAGGAAGACATAGAACACAAGAAATAGGATATCTAATATAAGAGAGAGGTGAAGGGAAATATTCTAGGATGAAAACGATTATCTTGTAGTACAGGACAACTGGTTCATATAGGAGCAAGTCAGGGACTCTAGGAGAATTTTCTTCATGAAAATGAAACTTATACAAATTAAACATCTTGAGGAGATGTGGACAAATGGCAGTAAGTCTAGGGTGAAATTACTTTGATAGATACAAAGAAAATTAACGACAATGAAAACACAATTATCAACTCTAGGAAAACAGAAAGATGTTGAGGAAAATGAAAGTAACACATCTCCGCTGTAACAGAATTTGTAGTCATAAAAATGTAAGCACTGAATTGACTTAACCAAAATTAAAATTAAATTCCATCAGAATGGGGAGGGAGTTGTTTATTGAAAACATGTGTACATGCTGTGAAAGCAGAGGGAATAAAGAGAGCTAAACCCTGTCAGCATAAAGAAAGGCAATAGTTAGTGCAACAAATGAAAAGCCAAAATGCAATGTAAGCCTAATATTGAGATACTGAAGAAATACCAAAAGAAAAAGCTAAAAGGGCTGAAAGCAAATTGCCTCAGGAGAAGAATAAATAAGGCTGGGGTAGTGCTACTCTTAGCTTTTTCCACCAGACATTGAAGAATTTAGTGACTAAGTAAATAAGTGCCATATTATTTTAGTTTTTTAACCAAGAACTGAAACATATTTTTGTTTTGATCTAAAGTAAAAATGAATTCCTTGTGCAATCCACTCACTCCTCTAGATACTCTAAGTGTCATCCTTGGAAAAGAACAGATCATCAGAAACTGTGTGACTGGGACTGCATTTTAGCTCCTTGTATTGGTAGTTTTAGTGAACTGGACATAGTTCTTTCCCCATGCACTGACATTGAGGATCAGCTAAATAAAAACCCTATATAACATATTATAATGTTTACTGTAAAGAAGTAATGTCTGTTTCATGAATACATAGTGTTCTCTTTATGGGAACACAGAAGAAATTTTTTACATGCCTCAATACTTAAAAACATAACTATTCTTGCTTTGATCTTTCTTTCTTCCTTTCTCTTAAAACATGGACACTGCAATTCATATACATGGTTGTGATTCCCTCTTTCGGATGGTTGACAGAAAGTTCAGAGCAAATGAGTAGGCCCTCTTTCTAACAAACTACAGGATACTATGATTTCTCCTTGAGACACCAACCTTACTCCTGGTTTAATCTTTTTTTTGTCCTATCCTTATTTTCTCTTCTTTCTCAGTCCCTTTTATTGTATCTTATCTTGAAAAACTGTTTATATCTTTATATGTTACCTACCTCAAGTCATTTTCAGAATGAGGTGACTAGAGATAAAAAAAATACAGGCAACCCTAGAGGTTTGTCATCCACTTAGTCAGCCATACACTAAATATCACAGGATATACAAGCAAGTATAAGACATGATACTTACCAGGAGTTTATAATCTAATTGGGGAAATAAAAAATAGTGTATAGAAATTAAACACATATACATATGCATACACATACACAATACACACACACAACAAGGCAATATGGGAGAAACGATTAAGTAGATCAGGTTGGCCGGAATGAAGGGTATGAGTAGCAAGCAGTAAAAGGGCTGGAAAGTTAAACACAAATTATAGGGTCTTAAATGTCAGTCTAAACAGTTTGAATCCTAAGCCTATTTTAGAGGTAGTACAACTTTTAAAGGTTTTTGAGTAGTGCAGTAACAAGAAAGTAGAGTTCTAGAAAGATTTATTCAGCAATGGTATAAACAATACACTGGAGAGGTGATAAACTGGAAGCAGCACTATTACAAGAGCTTATGGGTAAAGTGTCAGAGTTTATTGTAGGATGTTGAAGATGAAAAGGAAAGATATTTTATGCACACTGTGAATAAAGGAGTCACAGGTTAAATAGACAGATATGATCCTTAGGAAACAGAAGAATATTAATTACTATAAATTACAGGAACATGGAAATAAAAAGGCTGGGCACAGTGGCTTACATGCCTATAAGCCTAGCACCTTGGTAGGCTCAGGTGGGAAGACTGCTCAAGGCCAGGAGTTCGAGACCAGCCTGAGCCAGAGCAAGACCTCCTCTCCATAAAAAATGAAAAATTAGCCAACATGATGGTGCACGCCTGCAGTTCCAAGCTACTCGGCAGGCAGAAGGATCGCTTGAATCCAGGAGCTTGAGGTTGCAGTGAACTATGATGACACTACTGCACTCTAGTCCGGGTGAAAGAGTGAGACCATGTCTCAAAAAAAGGAAAAGGAAAAGGAAAGGAAAGGGAAGGGAAGGGGACCAAAAAACACGTGGAAATAAAAAAGCTGGCTTGACTTGTAAATATCCAGCAGATAAAAATGTGGACTGAGGTTGAGAGATAAAGTTTAGTGCCTAGTGTTTACAATGCATAAGAACAGTAAAGCAAATGTGGACTGAGGTTGAGAGATAAAGTTTAGTGCCTAGTGTTTACAATGCATAAGAACAGTAAAGCAATTGACTGAATGAAACAAAATCAGTTAACTCAGAATCCTAACAGCACCAGAAAAAAAGATTTTAACTTGGAAGATAATCAATACTAGCATGGTATAAATTACATCTTTGAGGCATACGGTGTCCTGATGAAGAGAACTTTCAGCATTTGCATTTTGAAAGGACTGACAAAAGGCCAAATTCTCAGGTCAAAGTTACCTGAACTCAAATTGTTTTAAAAATGTAAGCAAATGTGCATATATTGTGTTGATGTCAAAACCATAGCTGAAAAGGGGGAGCTTTGTTCAAATTATAAAAGGGAAAATACTATTTATAAATATTGGCTATTAAGTGAAATAGGAATGAAGACATTACCTACAAAGAAAAGGAAAAATTGGGTCTACAGTTAAGAGAAATGATTTTTTCACTAGGGCTAATCTTAGAAACTAGAATTTTCACATATTGGACATGGGTAACATTTTAACTAGTCTTTTGAATCTCAATTTATTTTCTATTTAGCCTATTTTCCTATAAGTACATGGCCTTGACAGAGTTAAGAGACTGCCATGAAAGTAAAGACAATAATGTCACAAAGCAGAATCCCCTGACAACCTGGCTTGGCTCATATTGTTCCAGTTTTTGCCTCTGAATCTTAATGACCTGGAAGTTTTCAGGAAAAAAGACCTAGATTAAACTCCTGGCCTCTACTAAAAGCAATAACATTTTAGCATTAGAGATCCGCCTTAGCATTCCCTCCCATTAGAAAAAGTTGGGTATTAAAAGGAAGTGGGTAAATGGTTCAGCTTGTAAGTAAAACTTTACTAAATAGTCATTTAAACTTATTTGCATTTAACTTTTTTTTTTTTTATAAATTAGGGTTGAGTTATGAGTCCTCCCTGCCCCAAATTCTACCAGATGATGTATTGCTAAACTATCACTGTAAAAAGGCAATAAATGATATCTATACTTTTTCAAAGAAATTGTAACAAATTGTGGAAATATCTGTGTGTGTGTATACAAAACAGCTCTCCATCTTTTAGTCCGTTTATAACCAATGGACAGTTTTGCACCAAGAAAATTTGATATTTTTATAATGGAATTGGCAAATTTAAAGCAATTTACATGATGTTTCTGTGTTTCTCTAAGACCAAACAGAACCCGTGTCATGTATAATACTGCCCTTGGGTGTCCAGATAATATAAGAATGTGTTTATCCTTTTCTATAGAAATAAAAATTAACTTAAAGAAAGGTTCAAAAACTCTCAAACACAGATCCAAAAGAGCTAGATACTCACTAGTCGGTCTCTGTCATTTTGGAGTGAAGACATAGCTTTTTTTAAACTCTGTACTTCAGCTGGGCTGCTGGCAGGCTGGGCCGCAGACCTCTGCTTTCCGTCCTCTGTCTTTCGGAATTTCTCCAGCTCATTCCACATGTGATCTCGCTCATTCTGCAGACTGGCCATAGCCTTGGAAAATGACTGCACTTGGTTGTAAGAATCTTCTAGCTGTGTGGACAAGTGAAGCAGTTGCTCATCTTTGGATAGGAGCTGTTGGTTAAGTTTTTCAAGGTGAGAAAAGCTATTCTCCTCAGTAGAGTTCATTGGAAAAGCAGCTTTAGAAAGAACATCTTGCTCTCTGTTTAGGAGGCCTTTTTGTTCTCTCAGCTGCGCCAGCTCCTTCAGACTGGCATCATATTTCCTTTTCAGATCATCAAGCTCCTGATTGGCATGATCTCTACTATTTTGTAAGGAACTCATAGACCTTCCAAAAGACTGAATTTGTGCCTTGAGATCTTTATTTTCTTTGGTGACCATGAGTAATTTCTGTTCCATTTCTATCAGATCTCTTGCTAGCTCTGCCACCCTCTCTTCTGCTGTTTCAGTTTCATTGCGCATTATCCCTGCATCATGATGAAGATGCTTTAATTCTTTCTTCAGTTTATCTTCAATTTCACCTACCTTCTTAGCAGCATCCTTTTGAATATAAACCAATTCTTCTTCCAGTTCTGTAATCCTCTTCTGAGAGGAGGAAAGCATAGTACTTAATCTCTGTACCTCTTCTTCTTTTACTTTTAATTGAGCATGATACATTCCTAAAGTACCTTCTTCTTGCAAGGCTGTCACTTGTCTCTTTAGTTGGGATACAGATATATTCAAACTCTCGATCTCTTTAGATAAACCTTGTTTCTCCTCTTGCAGGGCATTCAGGGACCTCTGTAGATTCTCCTTTGCTTCATCAGATTCCTTCAACTTTTCTTCTAATTTAGCATATTCGTTTTTCAGCTCCTTATTTTGTTGAAGTTGAGCTTCAAGAAGTTGCTTTTGCTGACAGTCCTTTATTGATATCACTTGGTTCAGGTCTTCTCTATATTGGATCAGTTCTGCCTCTAGCTTGGCATTCTCAGAATTGAGATCATCCATATGACTTCTCAAGCCTCGAATTTCCTCCTTAAGCTTATTATTCTCAGCAGCAGCCTCTTGGATGAGTTGGTCTTTTTCCAAGATTACGCAGAGATGTCGCTCTTCCAGCTTTTGATAGTCACCTACTATGCGGTCACGATCATTCTGGAGAGAAGACATAGATTTAACAAAGGAATCCAACTGAGCCTTTTGCTGAATGTTTTCCTTTTCGATGGTTTTCAGTGTTTCCATAAGCTGATTGGTTCTGTGAACGGCTTCTTTGTTCTCCTCTTCTAAGACAATATTCTCCTCTTCTTCCTGGGACAACAGGTTTTCCAGTTCTTTAATTTCTTTATCATGCTGCTGATGCAGTTCAGCAATAGCTATTTGGATTGCCTCTTCCTTGCCAGAAAGCAGGCTTATAATCTTCTGCTCTTTCTTATTTATTTCTTCATGCAGCCTACTGGTCAGCTCTCTGGAGGCCTGAAGATCAGTTTCTAATTGTTCATAACTGAACTTACAGTTTTGAATATCAGCCTCTCGCTGCTTTATTATCCCTTCCAATTTTTCTTTATCTTCCTTATATTTTTCTAAAGAGTTATTTAAATCAGTTGACTGGTCTCTGAGACTCTTAAGTTCTGATTCCAGCCTAGCTAATTCATTCTGAGAATTGTGGTGTAGGTGTCGAGTCTCTTCTAGCTGGGACAAAAGTTCTTTGTTTTCCTCCTGTAGAGCATCACAGATCTTCTGGTGAAGCTGGACCTCTGTCTGGGCCTTGGACTCCCAAAGCTGCTTGTCATGTTCAAGCCTGAAAAAACAGTTAAAGATTTCAAGGAAACACTATGTTATGCGTAAGGAACAAATACCACAACATGGATTCAACAGATCTACAAATAAATCAATATTCATAATTGAAGGTGTTAAGGTTTTTTACTGAATAGATATTAGTTCTCTATACCTACACATTTGTCTACTGAGTGCTCTGTATTAGAAGAATCACCCCTAAGGGTTTGTATATTTAAATCGTAAACTCCAAAATATGTTGCTTATTTTAATGACATGGTTTTGGGCACTCTGAAAAGTAACATTTTCTCCTATTACATTCTACTTTATTCCCCACAAGCTAATGTCTGCCCTCTTTATACTAAGGTATAATCTTAGTATGAGAGATAGTGAGGAAACCTATTTCAGAACAGAAAGGTCCTATTAGCAGTAGAGAAATAAAAAGGGTGAGGGACATTGTTAGTTCTTGAGCTTGAAAAGTGATAGAAAATTAGAGTTTAAGAAAAATAACTCTCACAGGTATATGCAGCATGAATTGATGTGGACTATGAGGAAGAAAAAAGATGAGACCATTTAGGACACTATAGCAATAATTTGGGAGTACTATGGTAAAAATCCAGACAAGGGTAGTTGAAATGGAAATGAAAGAAATATAAGAGATCTCTCAATAGAAAGATGAGACAAGAAGATGTAAATTTTTCATGTTAATATAAGTTGTAGTAGGATATATATTATTAGCCAAAAAAAAAGTCAGAGAGAATATATCTTCTAAGGAAATTTGAGCCAAAATTAATCTTAAATTAATTTTAAAGGGAATCAAAATAGTTTAAATAGATCCTTTTTTTTTTTTGCCTCCAATTACTTCTGGAAGAGAAAAAAAAAGTTATTATTCATTTACCTGGAAATGCTGATCTTCAGTTCCTCCATATGGATGGACGTCTGTCTAAGTTGATCCTTTAGAACACTGCAATTCTCCTCTTTGAGTCTAACTTCTTCTTCTTTGGTTTGAATCGCATCACTGAACTTCCTCTCCCACTTCTTAGCTTCATCAATTACCCTGTCTCGATCATCCTGGAGGGAAGACATGCTCTTAGTGAAGGCAGCAAGTTGGGCCACAGTACAGTCCAAGTTTTCCTGAAGATGCTGAACTTCCTTGTCTTTCTTATTCAAAGTAACCTGAATTTCTCCAAATGTCTCTTCCAATTGGACTTTTTCTCTGTGCAAAGCATCCAACTTCTCTTGCATATTCTTCTTCTCTTTCAGATGTTTCTCTTCTGCCTGCTCCAATCTTCGCTCAAGATCTTCATCCTTTTGTTTCATTTGGCTTTTAACTGATTCTTTATTTGACTGAAGTTCCTTTTTCAACTTGAGATTGTCTGCTAGGACCCTGGCGGCTTCACTTTGAGTGTCATCTAGCAGTACTTTGAAGTTAGCTAATTCGGCTTGTGCCTTGTTGCGGTGTTCAATTGCTTGAGACAGATTTTCTTTGGTTATTTCCAAATCTTTTTGGGATTCAGCCTGAACAAATTCTAGGGCTTTAACAGTTCTCTCTAGAGCACTAATTTTTTCTTGATACCTGATGCAGTCCTTCTGCAGCTGTTTTACTTCTTGTTGTTTTTCTTTTAACAGCTCCTGAAGTTCCTTTGCATGGCTTTTATTGCCAGGTTCTTTCTGAGCACCTTGTATTTTCTCCAAATATTCCTTTCGTATTTCTGATTCCACCTTTGTTTTCTCCTTGACTAACTGCTGCTTTTCTTCTTCCAGTTCACTCACACACTTTTTAAGATTCTGCATTTCAGATTCCAGTAGCTCATTTTTAATTTGGGCATCTGTAACATCCTGATAATAATTCCCAATGCTTCCATTAAGTTCTGCTAATTGATTCATAAGCCTCTCTTCCAAATCATCTTTCTCTTCTTCTGCTGTCTCCTTTAGTTTGGTAACTCTGGAGAGCTCTTCTTGGATTTGCTGATTTAACAGGTTTGTTTGGGTTATCTCATCCTGAAGCATTTTTAGTTCATCATCCTTTCCTGATATTTGACTCAGTAAGGTATTTCTCTCATTTTCTAAAGTCTGGCTAAATTCCTTGTCTTTCTGCTTCTCCTCCTCTAAGTCAGCAATTCTTTCTTTGAGCTTATCAATCTGCTGTAGGTAATTATTAATTTCATCATGTGAGCTGAAATTCTCACTTATATCAGGTTTGACACTGTTCTCCGATAGAACAGATTCTGAACGTGCAGGCCTTGTGCTCATACTTGGAGAGTCTTGCTCTTCAGCCTCACCTGGCACAGACTGTGTTGCCTCTTCAACCAGATCCACCTGATTATCATGTTTCTCAGTGGCCTCTAGGCTAGCCTGTTTAGATGCATTACCTTCTATCTGATGCTTTAAATCTTGAACCTCTTCACTTAAAGACCTTTTCTCAGCCAATAAATCCTTAAAATCCTTAGAAAGGGTGTCATACTCCGTTTTGATCTTTTCAAGTTCCTCTTTCATGTTGGAATTAGAAGAAAGAAGTGTTTCCATACATTCTTTAGCTGTATCTCCTGCAGGCTGTACCTCTGCTCTAAGCCGGTCATTCTCTTCTTCCAGCTCTAGGATTTTCTGCTGTTTAGATTTAGCAAACTTTCTCATCTTTTCTTTCATTTCCTCCATTTCTTGCTCAGCTTCCTGCAACTGCTTTTCTGTCTCTTTCTTGTTTGCTTCTGCGCTTCTTAACTTGCCATATAGTTCTTGCTTTTCTTGCCTCACAGTTTCCAGCACATGCTGAATCCTTTCTGCTTCATTACTAACATTCTCATAGGACTGTAGAAGAATTTCATACTCTTTTTGTAGCTCCTTGTGTTTCTCTTGCCACTCCGTATTTTCTGCAATCTTAGAACACTTCAAAGATTCAATTTCCTTCACTAAGTTTTCCTTGTCTTCAGTAAGACCCTCTAGAGCTAGTTTTAGACTCTCACAAGAGCCATTGAGACTCTGATTTTCCAGTAAAGACTTGTCCATTTCTGTAATGAGTTTGTCTCTTTCTTCCTGAAGAAGAGCTAATCTTTCTAAGAATGTATCTTTTTCTTTATTTTGAGCAGAAACTTGGCCTTCCACATCTGCTAGAGATTTGGTGAGCCGTTCAATGGTATCTCTGGCCAAAGACAACTCCTCTTGGAGACCTTTGTTTTCTTTTAGTGCTTCTTTTCGGGAAATAAGGGCAGCTTGCAGTTTCCTCTGTATTTGTTGCTTTGCTCTACTTTCTTCTTCAATCTCTTCTGGTTTTTGCTTCATTTCACAAAGTTCTACCTGTAACTGCTTTATCCTCTCATCGTGCTCTTTGGCTTGTATTTCAAGCTGTGTATGTAGAGCCTTAATTAAATCTTCTTGTTCTATTATCTCTGTCTGTACTTTAGTAAGAGTTTCTTCTTTCTTGCTAAGTTGTCCAGAAAGATAGCTAACTTCTTCTTCCTTTTTGCTTATGAGTTTCTGCAGTTCATCTAGTTCAGGCTGTAATTCTCTTAGATGTTCTAAGCTGGCAATTTCTAGTTGACTGCTTTCCAATTTCTGCTTCAGGCTTTCTGCATGGGCTTCAGCTTCACAGGATGCTGTCTTTAGACTCTGGATTTCTAAACTCTGTTTATTTATCTGCTCTTGTAACTGAAATATCTCTTCTGATTTTTTAGTAAGTTCACTTGTTGCAGAACCAACTTTCAACTCTAACTCTTGTTTCTCAGCCTCTATTTCTTTCAGTTGTGCCTTAATGTGGGCAACAGAAGTATTGCCCTGCAGAGCACTTGCCTCTTCAGGATGAGAAGGCCAGCCGGGGCACAAATCAGACCCTAAAAGAGGTTGAGTGGGATGCTGTTCTGCAGCTTTGAAAGAAGGTTCTTCTATACCTTGAGTGGGAGAGCCTGGTTCCTGCTGGTCAGTGGCTGGGAGTTTTCTGTCGATGGACTCCTTTACTTGAATCTGGAGTCGTCTTAGCTGGTCTTCAAGGTTCTCATTCTCCTTGCTTTGCTCATCAAACTGTTCTTGCAAGCGATTATAATCATTTTTCTGTTGCTTTAGCTCCTCCCTAAGATGTCTTTCCTTCTCCTGTGCCTTCTTTAGAATCCCCTTGCGGGAGGTTAAGACTTCCTGTAGCTTTTTTTGAAGTTGCTCCTTTTCTTTTTCAAGGCCCAGTATCTTTTCTTCCAGTTCTGGTTTCCAGTGTTCTCCACCACCTGCACCAGCTGGACTGATCACCGCTGTTACAGGCGCTGCTGAGTCTCCATCACCTGCATCCTTGTTACTTGTAGTTAACTTCTGGATAATTGCTTGGTTTTCAATTATTTCTGCTTGGAGCAAATCTATTTGGTTTGTCTTATCTTGCAAGCTCTGATTCATCTGTTTGACCACAGCCTGTAACTGTTCTTCAGCTGTGACCTTTTCTTCCAAATCCTTCCTTACATGCTCTAGTTCCACTTCTTTCTCAGATATTGTCTGTTTTAAAGACATTTCTATTTCTTGACACTTAGAAGTCACACATTTTTCTGAGTCTTCTTTGTTCTCTTTATCTTCCTCCATTTCCCTCCTCTCACTCTCATTGAATGGGATCTCTTTGCTAGATTCATCTTTCACTTTGGCTAATTCCTCTTCTAATATACTGACTCTTTGTAGAAGCTCCTTTCTGTTAATAAGAGCTGCCTGGAGCTTTCTCTTTCTCTGCTCGCTCTCTTTCTTCAAAAGCTCTAATTCACGCTGAAGTTCTTCTTTACTTATTAGCCCTGCTGGGCTCAGCTCATCACAATTATGTTTAAGGCTGGAAACAACTTCGTTATCTTCTTCCACCTGCTCTTTTTTTGCTTCTTCAGCTCTGGATAATAAATTCAGTTGTTCTTTAAGAGTCTTAATTTCAATTCCAAGAGAAAATTTCTCTTCATTAAGCTGAACCATTTTCTCAGTCATACTAAAGCTGATTTCCGTCACTTGCTGATTCTTCTCCTCAATGGTTTGTTGGAGGGTTTCCACATCTCTCTTTTTCTCTAGTAACAGTTGATCCATTTTTGCTATTTCAAGTTCCTTCTGTGAAAGCGTCTGTGCCAGTTCTTCCATCTTACTTGAGATATCCCTCACACGTTCTGCCCCCTCAAGCACTTCACTTTCCTTCTTCTGTAGCTGGCTTTGCAGGCTTTTGATCAGTGTGTTCTGTTCAGAAAACCGAAGCTGCACATCATCTAGTTCACTCTGTAAAACTTCAATTTTCACATCTTTAGATTTGGCTTCTATGCTGAGACTCTGGATCTGCTCGGTGAGTAGGTTGTGATGAGCACTTTGGCTTTCATAGTCAAGTCTTCTTTGCTTTTCTGCTTCTGCAAGATTTGTTTCCAGTTGCTTTACCTGAGTCCTCAGTTCTGTTACTACACTAAGTTCCTTCACCTGAGAAAGCAGCTGGTCTCTTTCTTCAGATAAAGCAGTGAATGCGCTACTAGTGTTTTCAGCATTTTTCTTAAACTCCTCAATCAACTGGGTCAGATTGTTAATTTCCTTAGCTTTCTCATCTAAATTTTTCTCATAGATTTCTTCTGCTTTACGAAAGTTTATTTCAAGCTCCAAATTTTGACTTTTTAATCTTTCCAACTCCTCCTGATACTGACCAATATCTGGTACAGCAGAACCGGATTTATCAACATCATCCTGTTCTGTTGATTTCAATTCCATTCCATTGTCATTTACTGATATTTCCTCAGGTGTTCTATTTTGATGTTTAGGACTCGCCTGTTCTTTTTCAACTGCTGGAAGACTGCTTTCTTCATTTGGCATTGAAGGAAAATCTTGCCCTGTATCTTCAAGAAATACTTTCATTCTAACTGGAGGTAATCCTTCAGTCTCTATCTGTTTCATTTCTTTCTGGTCAAGGACCTCAGGGTCCTCCTCAGCCCTTTTGCCCTGGAGCTGCAATTTAAGAAATGCAATCTCCTCTTGAGCTTCTTTCATTTCCAATAATAAAACTGATAATTCTTTATGTTTCTGAGAAAATGTGTCCTCTAGAACATCTTGTCCACTTTCCTTGGTAGAAGAGCTGTTCTTGTTGAGCCCAGTAGTATCAACCAGGCTGATCTATTTTTAAAACAGAAAAAAAAGCCTTAATCAAATGTTTTATAATACTAAAAATAGACTACCTAAAACTAGTATTTCATGCATTTTCCAAAACCTGAAACTTTTTAGTCCAAACCTCCTGTATAGCATAAAACTGCGAAATCCCTTCAAAATCAGTTTGTACCTCCCAAATTGGGCCTCTAACCAAGGGCACTCTGTCAATCCTGCACTGAGGTCAAGTCCTATTCATAAGACCTAAGGAAACCTGGAATAAATTTTGTAGATATTCCTTACATGCTTTTTTCCTTAGATTAAAACTCTTAATTGTTTCTCCTAAGAACTGCTTACAAACAAACAGGGAAGCAGGAAATGAATTAAATCTTTGTTTTATCCCATTCCAATCAGGAAGTTATGGCATTCCTTTTCCTAAACTATCCATTAAAATAGAAAAGTTGCAAATATTAGATTAGCCATTAAGAGACAAGCAGATTATCAAACAAGTAGAGTCAGATAAATTACCAGGATAAAGTATTCAAAAAGGAGCTCTGCTGGGGCTTAGGCATGAAATTATGGACCTGTTTGACAAAATATGAACCAAGTTATTACAAAGACTATTGTGTTAAACTGCCCGATCCATAGAAATTATTTCTGTAATTGTTTTCTTGGGGAACAAAATCAGTGAATCTCATGATAACTTTAATTAGCATTTTATTAAAAGAGTTTGGAGATGGCCACAGAATAAAATCTCCACCTTTTCCAATAACACCCTCCCCACCCCAGCGAAAAATATTCCAACTTGATGGAAGAAAACACAAGCAAACAATCACAGGACTGTCAAATAATGTAGTGGCCAAGACTACAGGCTCTGCAGCCCAATTGCCTGGGTTTACTCTGCCACCTACTAGCAGAAGTTTGCACACAGTAAATATAAATGAATATTAGCTACTATCTTGCTATCATTCTCAGGTACCAAGTAAAAAAAAAATTCATTATTTTAGAATTGTTATGTTTAGAATAGTTATCTCATCATTTTTCATAAGCATTATTTTAGTTATTTATAATTCTTTGCTCTCTGCATTACCCTGTATCATACTCAAATTTCTAGATACCAAACTGGACACAGTATTTTGCACAGGGGAAAAATTCCTTTAAAATTTCTTCATGTCATATTCCTATTTATCTGTCCCTACATACATTAAAGACCTGATATAGTCAAGGCATTATTTCTGCCAGAAGACTTCAGTATAACTTTTTGTTCTCTCCCTTGCCCTAAGTATTACTTCCTATTTTATAACTATCTTTCATGTCATTCGCTCACTCTCTTCCTTCCCTTGGTCATGGCTTCTGCTGTTCCCTATGATATCTACACAATTTAATCAGCTTTTTGGCTTGAGTAAAGAATCAATGTCATCCCATACTGAGGAGGCAGAGAACCAGAGAACTTCACTCTTTCTGGGCTCTCTCTTCACTCTTCACTCTCATAACTGTCCTAATATTAGTCTTCCCATTTTGAGTGAGCTTACACCTTCTTTGAATCTTTTCTACTCACTCTCTCTTATCCCAAGGGATTATAGCAGCTACCCTTCCTTCGGCAATTTCTATGAGTTTTGTTTTTTTCTCTTCCTTTTCTTTTCCACTGTTCCCTGTTTATTTATTCTTTCTTCTGGTTGTTTGGTTTTTCTTTTTCTTATCAGATTCTCATCTTTCTTATCTGTTCTTTTTCAAGCTAAGTTATTTTGTTTTCATGAGCCACTATTGCTAAACATCTTAAAACATGAAGCACCCCATTGGTCAAACAAGATTCATTTTTACTTTAGACTCATAATTTGTCAGTAACCGTGTAATACTCCAATTTCCAAAATGTAGTCTCCTTCTGACAATTTTGTGAACAAAGCATTAGTGATCCCATGAAAAGGTATTAAATATAAATGTGATGGATAATTTTATGTGTCAACGTGGCTAGGCCATGGTACCCAGATATTTGGTAAAACATTATTTTAGATGGCATTAACATTTAAATCAATAGAGTTTCAGTAAAGCAAATTACCCTCCCTATGTGGGGGGCCCCACCCAATCAGTTGAAGGCATTAACGGAAAAAAGACTGACCTCCCCAAAAGAGGGAATTCTGCCAGCAGACTGTCAGACTCAAACTGCAACTCTTCCCTGGGTCTCCAGCCTGCTGGCCTACCCTGCAGATTTTGGACTTGTCAGCCTCTACAAATGCATGAACCGATTTCTTAAAATAAATCTCTCTCTATATATCACATCCTATTGGTCTGTTTCTCTGACACTGATACAATAAGTAAGCAGACATTTTTGTTAAGAAGCTACATTATGAACTATTATCCAGGCCTTAAGAAAATAATAAAAAATAAAGAAGCTACATTATTCCTCAAAGCCATTATTCAGTGATGATTCTATCACTGAATTATTGATTGGCATAACACAGCTAACTAAATACAACACAGCCAACAATGACCTTAAATCAACAGAATATTAAGCAGCCATACATTTCTTACAATAATTGTCAGGTTTAAAAAGCACCATTCTCCAGAGATACCCTTTTTATATGATCATAAGTAAAACTGTGCCAATTGCTGGGGAAGAGACCCAAGAGATTTTATCTAATGTCTTCACTGAGAAACTTTCCTGAGATGAATAAAGAAGTTAAGATAAATGATAACTCACTATGAGAAATTGGTTACCAAATCCCAAATAGCTACTGTACCTGTGTTGGTTTAAGACAAAGAATTCCAAATATTCAGAACCAAATGAAAGTAAATGAGCAATAATAACCATGATGACTCCCTGAAATAGATCTTACTCTATAGGTAATATACTTCTCTGTTAACACTAGAATATTGCAGAAATGTTTAGATTTGAAGCTACTGTCTCTTAATCTAGTTTATGTTCTAGATATATTAAGAACACTTCACTTACCTCACTGACTTCTCTATTGGCCTCCCCAGTTTTATTCTGAGCCTCCAGGAAAGTAATCTGAGAAGATAGTTTTTCTGAAATGCACAAAACAAATATCTTTAGAATACATATGGGGAGTGTTTGAAAAAAACAGAGATACTGTATGTGAGGCTATTTAAGAGGCATGAAATAATCAAGAGAAAAGAAACAGAACAGTTTGGGGAAATAAAAGGCTTATTTTATTAAAAAAAAAAGAAGTGATAAGAGAATATGAGATGAGATATAAGACACAATAGTACTAGGTAATGATAATGAACCTGAATGAAGTATACTAAACAGTGGAAGGCTTGAAAGGAGAGGACGCCAGGGCACGTGACATGAAGCAGCTATTACTTTGGCATGGTTTGGAATTTGTAGGGCAATAAATTTGCCTTAATTTATCCATAATCCTACTGTAATACATTTTGTATTAATATAGCAGTTACAATATCTTCAATGTTCTTTCACATATGTTCCTAAAGACACCAAATCTTAGCACTAAAAGAGAGCTTTCCAATCTCCTCAACAACCATAAGAGCAAGCAAAGAAATGACATGACTTGAAGAGGTTACACAGCTAGTTCAGAGAGAGCTCGGATCAGAATCCAGGTCTTCTGAGTTCTAACCTCATGTTCTATTAAAATGTATACATATAAAATGGGTAGTAATATCTTAGAAATATTTAATATTGATATTAATATCCCCAAACAGCTTATATTTTTTTCCAAGATGCTAAAACAGATACACCAAAGAAAAAAAGTATATTTTTTACACTACATCCAAATGTCTTAATGTGACCTATAGGGACCCACAACCTCAACTGTCCAACCTCCTGTTCTTGTACAACCCCCCTTTGGTTCATTCTACTATGAAAACACTGGCCCTCTTTCTATTCCGCAAACGTATCAAGTTCATTCATAACTCAGGGCACTTGCACCACTCTTTTCTCTGCTTGGAATGCTCTTTGCTCAGCTTCTTTGCATGGCTGTCCGCTTTTCATCATTCAGGTTTCAAGTCCTCAAAGAGGCCTACCCTGACCAATCTAATGTTGCCTTCCTCTTCCCCCATGCACACCTGTAGTACCCTATTTTATTTTTATCCTAATACTTATCATTCTCTGAAATTTTCTTATTTTTATACATGTTTATGGGGTCTGTCTTCCCTTCTAATATATTCATAGCAACTAGAATATTGCCTGGCACATAGGAAAGGCACCATAAATATTTGCTGTAGGAAGGAAATAATATTCATGAGACAAATGAATTTAGAGCTAAGTAGAAAACTGTAAAATGCCTTAGCAGTATATAGTATGTTCAGACATTTCATAAGACTGAGAAAGTATTAAGCAGATAGCGAGGGATTCTGGGTCTCCTAGGGACAAAAGTGAGTGCTGCTCACTCCCCCCCCCCCCATGGGCTCCCTCATGGGAGATCTGCATGCGCAGTAAGACTCAAGTCATATATCTCCCAACTGTCCAATTAAAGTGGTTCCACACTGACATTTGAACCATGGGGAGGTCCCAATCCAGGCACTATAAAACAAGACACAGACTACAACCAGGCCCTTTTGCTCTTGTGCTATGACAAAGGTCCAGTCGTCATCTGTGGTGTATGTATCCTGCTTTGAAAACCTACGTCTTGTTTTTGCTCTATAATCCTATCTTCCTCTCCTCAATAAATTTCACCTGATGCTTGCCTTACTTTAGTGCATCTGGTCATTCTTCAGTCATGAGCACACTAAGAACCAAGAACACAGAACGAGACTAAACCTGACAAAAGGAGTATAATGGTAGAAATGGCAGCATGGAAGGCGAGTTGAATAGAATATCACACATAAAACAAAAATAACCTGTGAGACCAGACATAAAAACCAATACAGAAAACCTTAAGGCCAGTGACCCCTGCAGCAAAGAGGAAAAGAATGGAACTAATATAATACCTCCAAACTATGTGAAAAGGATAGGGACTGTTTGCAAAATAAGCATCACAGATAAGGTTTCAAAGAAGTGCTCTGAGTGAATTAAATAATTAGCTGAATTTGTGGTGTTCTTTATTTATCAGCAGTAGTGGGGATAATCTAATAAAACTGCATAATCCTCTATTTAGAGCTAAGTGAAAAACTGTAAAATGGTTAATTTGGAAATATTGGCTTTAGAGTTTAAGTTTTACAAACTTTACTTGGTACTCATTCTCACCCCTAGAAGATAAAGTATAGTATTCAGTTAATCTAGGATAAATTAGACCAATAAAGCATTATTAACTATATGCTACAAAATCCATAAGGTCCTTGTGGAGTAGATGATAAATAGAAGGAGATAAATCTTCATTCTTACTGTTCACACACAGTCCTATGGGATAAAATGCTATGCAGTTCAATTCAACACAACTTTATTCAACAACCACTATTTTACGGGTACTATACTGGTCTGGGAAAGGCACAGATGTAAAGAAAAATGTCCCCTGACCTTGAAAAGCTTATACTTTATCTTTGATGAGCTTACAATACAGTAAAAAACACAAACATTTAAACAGATCATTTTAATACAATGCTAAAGGTATACAAGGATGTTATGGAAGCACAAATACGTATTTAAACCACACTTTGGGGATCAGGGCCAAGTTCTTAAAAAAGATAATGCCCTAACTGAGGCCTGAAAGGTGAGTAAGAACCAGCCAGGCTAACAGAAAGAGGTAGGATTTTAAGCAGGGTACAATATGAACAAAAACCAAATGGTTGATACCTTTGAACCTTACTAATCTCTGTTACCTCATCCCACAAATTTATTATAGGAATGTCCATCCTTTCTTTATTTTATCTATTTAAAAATTCATCATTTTATTTAAGGTCCTGTTCAATTCATACTTCCTAAAAGATACCTTTGACCATACTGAAGTGAATATAAAGAAATCTTGAAGCATTTATAGCCCATATTGCAAAATATTATACTTATGTTAAATGACGGTACTATGCTCTCCATGTTTAATGTGTATAAATCTTATCTTTGATAACTATCAGCTCTTCTATCTAAATCTTTATTATTATAGAGAATAGAGAGTAAAATCAGAGAATCTACATGCTATACATGTATAATGATAAAAGTAGAGGCACTTGTGGGATAAGAAGACACAGAGAATGATGGTTTTCATTTATACATACCATTCTCAGCTTTCAGCTCCTCCAGCTCTATAGAACTAAGGAGCAGGGCTCCCTTTTCATTCTCTAGTTCTACCACTCTCTTCTGCAAAGAGGCAATATGCTCCTCAGTGATTGCCTAAATTGTAGAAAAACAACAAATTAATAATTCTCCAATGAAAAACTCTCACACTAATGCCCAGCATTTTTGTCTTCTAAAAATTCTCCAGCCATGAAAACACTTTAAAAATAGCATCTATTTATCTACTTAGGTAATCTTGGAAGAAATGTTTTTTACCTGAAGATAGAGAAATAAAATATTTCACACAAACATCAAGTTCATTGGTTTTCAAGTTTAAGATTGAATCCTGGATTACAAAGATAGAAATCTTTGTAATCTACTCCAAGTCTACTCCATAAGAAATAACATTTTCAGGTTCACAAACAAATAACATTATAAGATGATATTAATGGCACCAAGTAACATGGTTTCTCTATTGAGGAGAATGAACATGAAGAGAATCTCCTCAAAGAGGAATAGAGGCAAAAGTAGTATTTACCTCTTAAGAAAGAAAGAAGATCCATAACTGCTTTTTGTTTAATAAAAATTATCGTGTACTTTCTTTCTTTCTTTCTTTCTTTCTTCATTCACACAGTAGAAATAAAAACCACCTATATTTCTGATTAACATTGTATATCATGTATAAAAGTGGTAGCATTGTTCATTCTGCTTTTTTTCCCCTTAAGCTAAACACATTATGAGTTATTCTAAGATAGAATTTTTAATGATTGCATGGTATTCCATTAGGGATGTTCCATAATTAACCAGACATTTATTTCTAAGATGTTGCCCATTAGAAACAATGGCAAATAAAATATCCATGTCACTAAAACTGTATGCATGTATATGATTACATACTTAGAATAAATTCCTAAATAGTAAACTGCTTGGTTAAAGAGAGTATGTAGGCCAGGCGTGGTGGCTTACGCCTGTAATCCTAGCACTTTGGGAGGCCAAGGCGAGCACATGGCTCAAGGTCAGGAGTTCGAAAACAGCCTGAGCAAGAGTGAGACCCCATCTCTACTAAAAATAGAAAGAAATTAATTGGCCAACTAAATATAAATAGAAAAAATTAGCCGGGCATGGTGGTACATGCCTGTAGTCCCGGCTACTCGGGAGCCTGAGGCAAGAGGATCACTTGAGCCCAGGATTTTGAGGTTGCTGTGAGCTAGGCTGATGCCACAGCACTCTAGCCCAAGCAACAGAGTAAGACTCTGTCTCAAAAATAAAATAAAATAAAATAAAATAAAATAACATTACAACAAAAAATTGGCATTTGCAAACCACCCCCCAAAAAAACCCAAACAAACCAAAACTGACATATAAAAAAGAAAAATCTTATTAGCCTTATATCTGTAAAAGAAATTAAATTCATTATGAAAAACCTTCCTACAACTCCAGACACTTCACCAAAAAAATATATACGTATGACCAAGAATCTCAAGGAAAATTGTTCAACATCATTTGTCATCAGAGAAACGCAAATTGAAACCATAATGAGATACAGAACAGTTTTAGAACAGCTAAAACTTTTGAAACTGACAACACCAAATCTTGTCAGAGATGTGAAGCAACTAGAACTCTCATATTTTACGTCGGAGTATAAAATGGTATAACCACTTTGGAAAAAGATTTGACAGGTCGTCATAAAGCTAAACACATACATACTCTATGGCCCAGCAATTCCTCAACAAGTATATTTACTGAAGATAAATGAAAACATATGTCCACATAAATACTTATATGAGACTGTTCACTGTAGCTTAATTCATAATAGCCAAAGCATGAAAAAGTCCAGGTGTCCATCCATAGGAAAATGTAGGACAATCATGCAAAAGGAAAATGCAGTATATTCATAAAATGAAATACTCCACAGAAATACAAAATAATAAATTATATGCAACAATATGTATGAATCTCAAAACATGCTAAGTCAAAGAAGGTCTACACAGAAAAGCACATATTGCACTATTACATTTATACAATGCCATAAAACAGGCAAAATTAATCTCTGGTGAAAAAACAGAAGTTGCCTCTGGTAGACAGAGGTAAATTGACTATAAAAGGGTATGAAGATACTTTGTGGGGTAATGGTACTGTGATATATCCTGATAAGGGTTCGGTTAACACAGGTGTATACATTGGACAAAGCTCAATGAAAGGTATACTTAAGATTTGTGCATTTAATGGTTTACAAATCTTACCTCAAAAGAAAAAGAACTATAAACAAATACTGAAATCTAGACAATGATACGTATGCTGACATGTTTAGAGAGAAATGTTCACAATTTACTGTGAAGTATATAAAAAAAATTAAGAGGAAATGATGGACAGAGGAATGAATAAATGGATAAGTATTTGATAAAACAAATACAGAAAAGTATTAATAACACTCTAGATGGTGAGTATACAGATATTCACTAGAAACTTTTTTCAATTTATTTGAATGACTGGAAAATATCTTAATAAAACATTGGAGGAAAAAGTTGAGAATGGGAGAATAGAAGAGATTGGAAAGCCTAGATGCTAGAAACCAAGAATAAAAATTTTTATCATTGCACAGTACTGCCCAGGGACCATGGAATCCTGCTGGCCAATACATCTATCTGTCAGTTTGGAACGGTATAATCTTATGAAAGAGACGGATGAATCCAGTTATCTCAGCTTGACATTAGTCAATTAATATCACCAAACTAACTCCCTTTGTTCTGATATTCATGCTCAGTAAGCAGCCTTTTAGTGACTATAATCTAGTTTTCTACAGAGATTTTTGTAGGAAGAGGGAATATATTAGCCAATCAGCAGCCATTTGGCAATTAAATTTTTTATTTAATTAATTAATTTTTTGTTAATTAATTAATGGGAGCAATGTGTTTTCTACAATAGATTTACACTGACTTGTGCACACTAAACCTGATCAAATCTAAGATTAAAATTAAGTTCTGAACTGGGAAAGCTGATTATAAATGCATAAGTACTGATTCATCTCCAATACAAATTCTTAAGACCTTAGAATCAGAAAGGCTCCTGAGATTCTGGTGCTTGTTACCTATCATTTTCCTATTATTCATTGTTGAGACACTGCATTAATCCCATTTATGATTCCTTTCAAACAGAATTGTCCTCAAAAAAGCATTTTATCAGGCAGAAAACTTAGAAGACTTACACAGCTTTCTGGACTAAACCCTCACTAGAGCACTCAAGTATAGATAACAGCAAAGACAAACAGTTCATATTCATAAGAAGTTCACATTTAATTACCTGTGTGCCCTCATCTGAGAAAGAAGTCTGAGATGCTGTTTCATGTTTTTGCAAGGTTGGTTTATTTAGAAATTGGCTAATTTCTTTGGATTTTTGCTGTAGTTGATCTAAGGAAAAGAAAACAAATAAATGTGATATCTGCTTCAAGTATGAAACTTAGGGAGTCATTGTCTTCTAAGGATACACTGTATGCTGTTTACTAGTTTAGTTACCTTAATTAAAATTATGATACCAATGACAAAACTTTTTAAAACTATTTAAATGGTCTCAAAGGCCCAAGTACACCTCAGTAAGCTACTCCCTTTCAAAGGTAAAATAAAAAAGGCCTAGGCATTTTTAAAAAGAAAATTTATCTTTCCTTTCCCCCTTGAAAATGGCTTTAGTGGTTTTTATTTTATTCTTTAATCTCCTCTTAAGTGTTATAGGTCCCACAAAGACTCTACAATATGGTTTTAGACGTGAACATGATTCAGCTAAGAGGGCAGCAAGCTCATGTAGCACCCTGTTCCCGAGTAATTCCTCCCAAGGCTATCTGACTAATGTTCAGTTTTTCAATAAAATTCTTAACTTCTAAAATCTTTCCTTTAGTTATATGCCAATCTATTAGAAGAGTTTATAATTTGGGGAAGAGGACTGGTAAGATGGATTAATGTTAAGGAAGTTTCACTTTTTAATTTATAAATTTCTAAAATGTTCAATTTTTTTAGAGGCACATTATTACTTTTATAATAACATATTTTTAAAAAGTAAGTTTTCCTTATAGCTTCTTAAAGGATATTTTCTTCAAAAAGAAATTTTCACCTATAACAAAAGGACTGAGAGCCATCTTTAGATTTAAGAATAACTCCATCCAATTCAGTCTTCCTACCTGAGCTTTCCACAATCTAATTCAAATCCTAGTCATTTCAGTTTTTGAACCCTTCAGATCACATTCATGTTTCACATAGCATTCTATTTCACATCTGCAACACCATTAACATGTTTTTAATACTGTGATGATAATTATAATACAGGTTATAACTTTAGTTAGAGGCAGGAAAAATGCAACAAGGAGTTCAGAAGAGACATCTTTCTAAGTCCTTTTATAACATTAATTCAATTGGATTGAACAAACAATTTCATTGACAGATTCCTGAAAATATGAAATACAAAACCACTGAGGTTTCAAAAGCAATCAAATACTGACCTTCCAGCTGCTGAATGGCCTGGGCTGACTGAACTGCCTGTTCATTCTTATCTTGGAGAAGCTTTGAATTTTGATCCTTCAGAGCATCACAGGCAGATTGTAGCTCTTGTTCAGTCTTTTGCAGACTCAAAATGTGAGAGGTTTTCTCTTCCATTTCTGCTTTGTGTTTTTGCTCCAAAGCACTGTACCGAGACTCTAGTTCAGCCTGGGCTTGGCCTGCTTGCTCAAACTTTTCCAAAAGATGCTGCATTTCTTCCTGCAGGTTATGGAAGGACAATTTTCTCTCTGCCACTTCAAGTTCCATCTTTTCCATTTGAATCTTGGATTCCTGTCTTTCTGTTTCCACAGTGTTCCTTAAAGTATTATGCTCAGCTTCCACCTGCTGTAACTGCTGAGAGAGACTCTAAGAAAAAATACAAAGCCTCATGAGGCATAAATATATCCTTTCATTTCAATAAGCATAGTGAAATGCTTCTTCTAGGTGAAGGATGGAGCTAGGCACTTAAGATGAAAACTACAATTACATAAGATCCTACATTTCTGGTTCTTGATACTTTTGACAGTTTGCACTCATTTATTTGTGTAATTATCTATTAATTTCTCTCTGTCCTTCTAGAAAGTAAGTTCCATAAGGGAAAGGACTATGTCTGTTTTATCCTTTTTCATCTCCATCACCTAGCATAGTATGTGGCATTGAGTGGTACTCAATAAATACTGAGTGAATGAATGAATAGTCACCCTTAAGGAACTCAGAGTTCAGACACGCTGAAACAGGTATGTATCATACAAAATAATTTGAGGCCATGAGAGAGATACTTACAAAGTATTAACAGGAACAGAGAAGAAAGATGGGTTAGGGTGGCCTTCCTAAAAGGAGAGCCAGTTAATCTAAGATTTAAATAATGAGGAATGAGCCAGGTAAATAAGCATTAAAAAGAGTACTTTAGGCAGATAAACAGGCCAGGAAAAATGAAAGAAGAAAGAAAACAATATGGTTATTTATGTACTTTGGAGTTGTGAGTGGGTAAAGCTCTAGCAAGAAAAGGCAGGAGATGAAGCTGGAAAAATAATCATAAGTCAAATAAATCATAAGGATATTTATATACCATATTGTTATAGGACTTGAAATTTGCTCTTTTAACTAATGAGGTTCCTTGGTCAGAACCTTTTTTTGGACATATCCCACTAATTGCCAGATAGACGATGTATGGGGGTGGGAGAGAGAACAGAGGCAGAGAAAAATCTGTCAGGAAGCACTCTCTATGCAAAGATGTTCCTGACCAGAACCAGGATACTGACAGTATTGATGAAAGGAGAGGACAGATTCAAGAATTACTTAAGAGGTAAAATCAGCAGAACTTGATAATTAATTGTAGGGGTTAAAGAATATGGAGGAAACAAGAAAGCCTAACAAGTTTTGTTCCTTTAAGTGAATAGTCCAATGACAGAGAGAAAATACATAAAAATAACAAGTTTTAAGGAGAGAAGAGTTTTGATTTTGACTTGTTAAATTTGGGGTGTTTGTGGAATACCCATATATCAGCAGGAACTGGATATAAACCAAATACACTGAAGAGATTAATATTTGGGAGACATTAGTGGCTGTGGGAATAGAGTCTCATATTTACCATGCAGAGGACTAGAGAAGAAAATATCAATGAGAATAATACTGGGCTGAGGCTGGTACATTGGGAAATTGTTTAATGGGCAGAAAGAAAAGCCCCAGATATGGAGGAAGAGAATCAAGAGAATGCAATGTTCTAATAGTCAAGGGAATGGAAAACATCAAGGAACAAGTGATTAATGCTAACAAATATGGCAGAAAGGTCCAATAAAAGAATTAGAAAATGCCCATTAGATTTGGCAATTCAGAAGTATTTCATGACTATATAGAATGATTTCAGATTTTAGTAGAGTCAGAGTAATTTTAGCTATCATGCTGTGTTACTGTAGAGACAAGCACTCTACTAAGTAGTTTAATATATGATTTCATATGGATCTTTATGACATGCCCATGATATATACTATTACCCCTATTTTACCGATGAAAAGTCTGAAGCCTACTAAATCAACCTGGATATGTATGAGTTCTCTGAGTGTCTTTATATGTGAAATGGATATATTGCATAGTGTTGTATCTACTGCATAGGGTTGTGAAGATTCATAGTACTACTAACTAATACATGATTTGCTAAAAGTCACATAGATGTAACTATCTATGTGGTAACTATCTAGTAAGTGGCACAACTGGGATTTGAACCTGACTATCTGATGACAGCCAGAGAGGGGCCTTAGGGTCAGTGTATAGGTTTTGTCAGGATGGAAGAAATGGGAACATTTCTATTCTAGAAGGAAAGCTTTTCTCAAGAAGGAGGGTTGAAAGTTAAGAGAGGAGATGGTTGACTTTTTCTAGCAGCATGCAGTACCTAGATGAACAAGCAGAGAATGTGGACTACAGCACCAACGACATTAGGATTTGGCTCCTTGTATGTGATAGGACAGGGATACCAGGGCTGGTAAAAGAGTAGTCCAAATCACCAAGCATAGGTCCATACAGGACAGGGAAAGGAGAGTGGCCAAGGAAGAAGTAACATACTGGAAGAATAAAGTGGAAGGGGTAAAATGTGGGAAAAAAAACCTCACTAAAGGAAAATACAGACTGTGTATCTCTTATTCTAAATGCTTGGAACCAGGAGTGTTTTGGATTTTGGAATATTTGCATATACATAATGAGGTATCTTTGGGATGGAACCCAAGTCTAAACACAAAATTCATTTATGTTTCATATATACATATATACATAGCCTGAAGGTAATTTTATACAATATTTTAAATAATTTTGTACATGAAACAAAGTGTGTGTTAAGTACTTATGTGTGAAATTTCCCACTTGTGTCATGTTGGCATGCAAAAAGTTTCAGATTTTGGAGCATTCAGGATTTTGGATTTTCAGATTAGGGATGCTCAACCTGAATAACATTCTAGAGAAACTAGGCCTACAATGACAATGAAAAAAAGCAACAATAAAGATGTGCAATATGAGCTCCATGAAGGAAGGAACTGTATTTGCTTTGCTAATTGCTGTACTGTATTCTAAGCACAGGGTATTTTGCTGAAAGAATGAATAAATGGCATCAACTCTCTGAAGGCTTAAAATAGACTTTGATCCCCACTGCCTGGCAAATTAAAGTGGAAATGAATACTCTCAAGGCAGGCAGTAAAGCTCAGAAAGCAATACCTGGTTTCTCTGCTCAGCAGCTGTCAGCTCCTGTTGCAGCAAGTCAACAACCTGAGCACGTCCCAGCAAGGCTTCTTCATGTTCTTCAAGCTTCCTCTGCAGCACTCTCAATTTCTGAGAAGAAAACGTTTTAGACATAATATTGTAACAAATGAGCACTATTAATTGTTTACCTTTCAAAATGTCATGTAGATTTATATACTTAAATTTCTGGATGTTGAAGATGGCAGAATAAAGAATGAGACACCAGCACGCCATGCTCCCCATCCAGCAGCAACAGAGGATTTCCAAAATGTCTTCTCCAGAGTACTGACAACAACCAAACTCAGACATAAGCAAGTCCCTGAATTAGGGAATCTTTTTAAAAATTAGAAAAAAATGACACATATCCACTTTCAAAATTATATAGTTAATGTCCTGTACCCTAAGTAACATAGGTATGTGCATATCTCACCTACCAAACAGAACATTCTCTGCAGGCAAGAACCATTTCTCTTCTAGTTTCATGCACATGGCAGGCACTTGAAAAACACTTGTTGAATAAATAAATCAATGATACACACATACAATATTCTACTTAATAAAGTGTTACATTCTGAAACTTTATTTAGTAGTGCATTCTGAAGGATTGCTTAGAACTTACAAGAAGTTTTCACTCAAAAACAATTAAATAGATCAAACATAAAGTACCATTTACGTGCCTTTCAGTACCACGCTGCACTACACGCTAAGTAAAAACAGTAAGTTAGTAGATGATGAACTCAAATACAATGAAGCCAATTTTTAAAATCTACTCAATAAAGTTTTCTAAAAATGAATTACGGACTTAATAAAAGATTTCATGGCTGCAAAATCAATCCTTTTCACCTCTAATTTTTTGAAAACTTAAAACTGACTTCATTGATTTAAAGCTTTAGATTATGTTTTTTAATGCACAAAGGTAGCTACAATCAGCAAATTGAAGAAAAATCTATTTTTGACTACCATATACATTCACCAACTAAACTCAGCTTTTGAGTACCAACCACCTGATTAGAGGAGTACAAGGCAAGTTAAGGGTAAGAAAAAATAAATAATTAATATGCAACAGAAGACAAAGACACCAAAAAGAAGCCAAAAAGGAGCACACTAACACCAAGTGAAGAGCAGTGGATGAGGGTAGAGAAGTGGCTGTGATGATTTAATCAAATTAACCAAAATGGTGGTTATTCTACTGGGTTTTAGCAACACACCTGTTGCATCTCTGTTTCCACATCTGCCTGGGTTACTAACTGAAGCAGCTCATCCTCATGAAGACGAACTTGTGTTTCAAAACGGGCATCTTTCTCTCGGACCACCTGCTGCATGGAACTCAACTGAAGACACATACCAGAGAAACTATACAAGTTACACTCCCCAAATATTGTACAAACAAAAGTCATAGACTATTCTCCAAAGATAGACACTGAGAATTGATAGACAGTCACTTTTTTAAAATGAAATTTTGAATGTCAAGAACGACAATGTTGGAAGAGAGACAAGCCTGACAGTAACTTCCAAATGTGAGAGAAAGCCTGTTTCAAATTCAGAAGTCAGCCTAAACATAAATTTTGATTAAAAATTATTTTCTGGCAAGGAGCAGTGGTTTATGCCCATAATCTTAGCACTTTGGGAGGTCAAGATAGGAGGATGGCATGAGGTCAGGAAAATGAGACCAGCCTGAGCAACTTAGCGAGACCCTGTGTCTATAAAAAATAGAAAAATCAGCCAGGCATGGTAGTGTGCGCCTGTAGTCCCAGCTACTTGGGAGGCTGAGGCAAGAGGATCACTTGAACCTCTTGCAGTGAGCTATGACAATGTCACTACACTCTAGACCAGGAAATAGAGACCCTGTCAAAAAAATTAAACCCTGGACACATCTTTCAATATCACACTCATGCTCAAAAAGTTTCAATGAACTTCTCATGTCCTATAAGTGATAATTCAAACTAATGTATCTTTTATTCAAGATTCTCTAAAACTGGAAATACAAATCTATCTTTCTAGTCCGTTTTCAAAGCATTGATTCTACCAAAGAATTTGCTGTGCTTCTAAACCCACACCACCTCTCCAAACAGATGTTTCATTTTGTTTTTAAGTTGTGTGTGTGTGTGTGTGTGTGCACGTGTGTGTGTGCCTGTTTATTTGCTTAAGACATATGGTTGAGCATGCTGTCCAGCTCTTAGCTTGCCTATTTTGCATTGGTCCTTCAACTATTGCCGATTTCTCAGTTTGCGATACCTTGAATTCACCTTGACTCTCCTTCTTGGAAGGAGGGAAAAAATCCTCAAATTTTTAATTATCTGAATTTTGACCTCACTATGAATTAAGAGTCTGTGTTTCAAAATGTATATGCGTTGGAATCTTTCATTAGCCAAACAATGAAACCTCAAACATTCTTTCACGCAAATGTTCCATATTCTTTTTCTTCTCTGAGACTTTGTACATGCTGCATGGCTGGAATACTATTCCCCAGCTTGTCTAGAATATTGTCTATCTATCATAGTTTTGCATGTAATTCCAACTTTTCCATGTAAACTTCCTTGACTATCACACTCACAGTAACCTCTTTTACCTCTTAAAACTGTTTATTTGTACTGCTGCTTGCTTTGGCACTTAATCAGAATGGCTTGCATTATGATGGATCTGTTAACATATTTATATATCCTGGCTTTTCATATTTTAAGCAACTCATTGGTAAAAATCATGTTTTCTATTTCTCCATCCCACATTGTATATAGTGCTTGTGCAGAAAAGGGACATAAAAAATGCTAATAGGTACCAATAAGGACTTCAGGATATAAAATTTGAAGTGTATACACAGCAGTAGACCACCCACAGAAAGAAGCCACCACTAATACTACAAGTTATCAATAAAGTAAATACCTGATGGATAAGACTAGCTATGTGCAAAGGTACTTAAGGAAAAAAAATCTTTCATAATTCAAAAACACTGGCAAAGGAAAAATACGTAGGAAGGTGGTCAATCATGTATGGACCTATAGAACTAAGAAACAGCTATCAATTAGGCTATAGCAAATTCATCAAGATAAATAACACTTTTTGGTATTTTCCGGTGTTCCCTAATGACACACTTACCTACCACATATCTTCTAATTTCTTCTACTACACACCCTTCTAATTTCTACTCTAATACTCTAGCTATTTTTTGTCTACTAAGATTTTAAAAAGTGACTTACTGAATTAGTAACCATGTAATAATCCACTGGGTACTTTTTCCAAATTTTATGAGGTTATTCTCCACCCCTACCTGTGCAGCTTGCTCTGCCTGTGTCTGGCTGAGCTGAGCTTGCAAAGTTCTATTAAGTTCCTCCTTCTCCTGGAGCTGTTGCTTCATCATTACAAATTCTTCCATCTCTGTAGAACTCTTATTAAACTGAGGATATAGAAGGGAAAAAATTTTTACTTAAGCAAAAGAATTTGCATTCTTAATTCTTTGACTTCCATTTCTTGTTTCCCATAAATACCTATCATATTTCCTTCTAATTTCTACTTAATACAAAAGCAAATTACATGCACTGTGGTTTTCAAAAAGTAATTATCAAAATTTATTGGTCAAAGACAGAAACAGCAGTAGCAACTTTTCAACTTCTCTGAATCTTCACACAGAGATAGCACAACCAGATAGTAAAACCTAAAAAATATGGACATGTACAGTAAAATTGGGAAAATGGTCCTATAAACTCTAAAATATAAGCAAATAGGGACAAACCACCAAAAGCCATAAGAAAAAGAAGGCAGCAACAGAGAGACATCTGATGGTGCTGAGAACAGGAAAACCCTGAAATAGCCAATATATTTGTTGGAATGCACACTTGGCCAATTTTAAAATAGCAGCAGAGCTTTCTCATTCTCTAATGCTGGGTAAATGCAAGGGATCCACGTTAAGAAGGACTAAAGAAACTAGAGCAGCTAGCCTCTCTGAATCCTCAAAACTGACTGATCGGGGCTCCCTTCTAAGACATAGATCTGTGCTAAGAAGAAACTGCTAGGAATGAAACAAAAATTAAGCAGGATAGCAATAAAAGAGACAGAAGAAAGAGAAAGTCTACATACATGCTGTAAAATTCAGTATCAGCTAGCCACATGTGGCTACAGAGGGCTTAAAATGTGTCTAGTACAAAAGAAATATTTAATTTTTAATATTATTTAATTTTAATTAATTTAAATTATTTTTCCATTAAATACAACTTTGTTTTGGAATGATTATATTTCACTTTATCTGCTGCAGCACATAAGAGACTGTTAAGGTGTTGTGCAAGTAACAAGTGTACGTGTAGTTGGTATCAATGGGTTGATTCTGTTCAAATGATTTTTTTCTATATTCCTATGTAAATTGTAGAGTGTTTATTTTATTTTTTTTTTCTTATTTTCTTTAGAGGACACCGTAAGTCTAAATAGAGTGTTTATTTGAATACTTAATGCAAACAGCACGAATAACATTTGATACCAATATTAATCATAATTGGTAATTAAATTGAAATAGAATCCAAGGGTGCACAAGTCACCACTTGCTAAAGAGATTAGCATGGCTAAAAGACAGCCAGGTGCTAACAGTCAAGACAACAAAAAAAGACCTCAAAAGCATTTCAGAAATCTTCCAGGCTGCCCCTCCCATCACACACCCAGAGGCCTAGGAGGACAGGATGGTTTCTGGGAAAAGGCCCAAGGCACCACTTCCCTGCACCACCTCAAGGCGCTGCTCCCCACATCTCAGTCCCTGGCTGGTGCAGAGGTGGCTCAAGTGGCCCCAGATGCAGCTCATGCAGCAGCCCCAGGTTTATAAGTTATAAACCTTGGCAGAGTCCACATGGTGCTAATTCTGCAGACTTGCAGAGAGTGAGAGCTATAGAGTCTTTGCAGCCTCCACCCAGATCTCAAATGATGTCACTGAAAGCCCAGAGGCCCAGACAAAGATTTGTCTCAGGGGCAGAACCACCAAAGCCCCCACTACAGTACTGCTTAGCTGAAGTATTGGGTTAGAACTGCCAGAGTCCTCATTAGGGCAATGCCTATCGGAGCTGTGGGAGCAAAGCCACTGCCAAGAGTCCTCATTAGGGTAATGCTTAGTGGAACTATGGTAGCAGAACTGCCACCAAGACCCTAGAACTACAGAACTACCAGTGTGCAAAGCCAGCCTGGGAGAGCTGGGTGGACTGGACCCAGCAAAGCCATAGAGGCAAGACTGCCCAAGGCCTTGATGACTCAACCTCCACACTGGTGTGTACAGGATGCTGGACATGGAGTCAAAGGAGATTATTTTGGAGTCTAAAGACCCAATGTCTGCGCTCTTGGGTTTCAGATTTGATTGGGGCCTGGTACCCCTTTCAATTTCCCTATTTCTCCCTTTGGAATGGGAATGTGTACCCTATGCTTGTCCCACCATTGTATCTTGGAAGCAGATAACCTGTTTTGATTTCACAAGCTCACAGATAAAACTTTGTATTTTTCAGTTGGTGCTAGAATGAGTTAATACTTTGGGGCTATGAGGATAGAATGAATGTATTTGTATGTGAGGAGGACATGAGTTTTAAAGGGCCAGGGGTGGAATGCTATGGTTTGAATGTCCTCTCCAAAACTCACGTTCAAACTAAATGCCCAGTGTGGCAGTATTGTGAAGGATGGGCCTTTAAGAGGTGATTGGATCATAAGTCTCTGCTCCTAGGAATGGATTGATACATTCATGGATTAATAGATTAACAAGTTAATGAGTATCATAGGAGGGGAACTGGTAGCTTTATAAGAAGAGAAAGAGAGACCTGAGCTAGCACATGAGCACAGTCAGTCCTCTCACTACATGATGCCCTGAACTACTTTGGAACACTGCAAAGATCCCCCAACAACAAGAAGACCCTCACCAGATGCAGCCCCTTGACCTTGGACTTCTCAGCCTTCGTAACTATAAGAGATAAATTCCTTTTCCTTATAAATTAAAAAAAAAAAGACTAAGAAGCTGAATAATATGCTTATATATAATAAAAGCATACCAAAGAGATACTAAAAAACAAATAAAAATTGCAATCTATTTCAAAAAGAATTTTTAAAAATTTTTAAAATTATGTGACATGAGAGAAAAACATAAATTAGAATTAGAAAAACTCATAAATGAAATGACAGAATGCATGAAAAATTTGCTATAAAAGAAGAAATCTTTTCAGAATAGAAGATGAAATAAGAAAAACAAAAGTAGACACAAATAGAATACCTTAAGTGAAAAAAAACAAAAAAGAAGAGACTTAAAAAGATTTTTTTCTAATGAAAAAGAGATAAAAAGGAACTGAAAGTGATAAATATTGAAGGTAATCAAAGATCAAACATATGCATAATAGAAGTCCCCAAAGAAGAAAACCAAAACAAGGGAACAGATCAAATATTGCAAACCACATAATTCAAGAAAACTCTTCTGAAATAAAAATACGCGAAATCATATATGGAAAAAGTATACTGGGGTATCTACAAATAGCAACCAAAAATTACAAAACACCAATGCATATGCTAATAAAATTACTAGACAGGAAAAAAGAAAGGACAGAAGGAAAGAAGAGACTGATACATAGATAAATACCCACTGGGTATCTAAAAAATGTATTTGTCATATAATAATCCACTGGGCTTTAGTGATTCGTTAACCTAATGATTATGAAGTAACTTATACCCCTACCTGTGTAGCTTGCTCTGCCTGTGCGTGGGTAAGCTGGGCTTGCAAAGTGTTAATTAGTTCTTCCTTCTCCTGGAGTTTATGTTTCATCTTTTCTACTTCCATCTCTTCCTCTGTACAACTCTTGTCATGCTGAAAATGCAGGAGATAAAGTCATTTATTTAAAAGAATTATAATTAATATGTATTTGATCTTTTGCTCTAATTTGCCCTTTACAGCCATTTAATTATATTTTTATTGAACTGATGGAAGCAAGAAAAACCAGCTCACCTAGCAACAAGTAAGGAATCTTAGAATTTTCCCATTTCAGTACGGCCCAGTAGCTCCTATGAGAACTACCCTCCCACAGGTAATAGCTATAAACTGTGGACAATATAGAAAAAAGTTATCTGAAAATACTGGAGAGCAACCAAAAGCAGGAAAATGCTGGGAATTGATATTTGGAAAAAAATGGCACTGAGTTCCCCATTTTGACAGCTTTTCATCTGAGGGCAAAACCTGTCAGCGCATGCAGGACTAAACTTTAATAGAAAAACCCCAGTCTTGAAGAATCAAGGACAGAGTTCAGGAAACTACAGCTGCTAAGTGAGGAGCAGAACATCAGAAAAGAGCCAGTGAGGGGAAAACCAAATCTTTCAATAATCTATTTTTTTCCCAAAGCTCTTCCTTAGACTGAGATTCTGCCTCTCTATTGAATTCACCTCCCAAAACAAACATGGTCTTGTTTACCAGAACTATAAAGAATAATTTTGCCCTTTCTTTCACATAATAGTCAGTAAAGCATATAAGGATTGCTATCAATTCTTCAATTACATTTTCCACAGAATACTCAGCTCTGTATTGGGTATATAATAGTTAAAGGGCTGCTATAACTAATTACTGGAATTTAGAAATCATTTATGTAACAGAGGAAGGAAATGAGCTATAACACATTGATTTGTTTAAGGCTTCAGAGCTCAAAGTTAAATTAAAAAGCAGAGTATAAAATGGATAATTAAAAAATCTAGTAACATAGCTGAGGGAAAGGTAGAAGGAACAAAGCAACACGGGGAGAGAGGTCAGTGCTACCACAGCCAGGAGAAGAGAATTATCAGAGGTAAAACCAAAAAGCAAAAAAAGAGGAATCAAGATGAAGAAATTACTTGAGAAAAGCTTTTAAAATATGCTTTACGAAGTTAAATAACTTTATCAATTCGAGAAAAGTATTAATAATGCCCTCCAAACATTAGCCCTCAAAAACAACAACAGCAAAAGACTAACCAGGGTATTGGAAAGCTAACTAGTAACCCCAAGGGTTGTGCCTAGAGAAACCTATTTTCCATGAACCAAGATCATCAAGAAGAATTCCAGTGGGTCAAAGGGTAAAGCAGAGTGAAATTATGAAAATAGAAAGATTTCTTATGCAGGGTGCAGTCTAAGCTCACTCTATAACTATAATGTGCACATGAGATATGCCAGCCTTCCTATAATCTATACTAAACTCGCCACAAAACTGAAGTTTCCGGTTCTCTAAATAGCTGGCTGAACATGAATATGGGGTTGAACATGGGGATTAACCATAAAGGAAAGATAATGAAATGAGTACTGCGACAATGCTCTATTCCTCAAAGGGCAATACTTTCCTTATTCCTCTTTGTATCCTCAACCTTAAACTGTTTTGTCGGTAGCAGGCATAAACCTAGAGACCCTCCTCCTAGAAGGAGTCCAAGGTAATCTAGCTGATTCAGCCACGAACACATAAAACTTTAATCTGCCATGCGTTGGCCATAAGAGGACATAGAATATTCTGTAAAGTCATTGAATTAAAGGATTTCAGAGCTGGAAGAAACCTTAGAGATCATCTAATCTTCTAACAAATGATGAAACTCATCCAAAAGATATATATCTCTCCTTTCTAAATGCCTCATGTCAGAACTTATTTCCTCTTGTTAACTGTTTTTTAACTCTCTTAAAGTTTAGGTCTGTGGTCCCCAACCCATGGGTGGCGGACCAGTATTGGTCTATGGCCTGTTAGGAACCAGGATGTACAACAGGAGGTGAGCAGCAGGCAAGCCAGCGAAGCTTCATCTGTATTTACAGCTGCTCCCATTGTTCACATCACTGCCTAAGCTCCACCTCCTGTCAGATCAGCAGTGGCATTAGATTCTCACAGGAACCTGAACTTACTGTAAACTGCGCATGTGACAGATCTAGGTTGCGTGCTCCTTAGAGAATCTAGTGCCTGATGATCTGAGGTGGAGCTGAGGAGGTGATGCTAGCCCTGGGGAGTAGCTACAAATACAGATTATCATTAGGAGAGAGACTGGACTGCACAATAAATGTAATGCACTTGAATCATCCCAAAACTCTTCCCCTCTCCCTCCCCGCAAATTGTCTTCCATGAAACTGGTCTCTGGTGCCAAAAAAGTTAGGGATAACAGGTCTAAGTCACAACTAGACATTCATGTCTACGTTTTCTGTAGCCCTTTTATTCTCCCTGGTGCAGCCTATAGTCCAGCTGGACCACAAATGCATTAATAAATGACAGCATTAGGGCTGTATTATTTTACCATCTTAAATATTTGTCATTAGTGAAGATCTGCTTTACTATTCTGCTATATTGGGAAGCATTTTTGATTTAGAAAATATATATTATACCCAGTCACCATACCTTGGAGAGTTGCTCCTCTGACTGAGGTTCTATGGGAAGAACAGTCCCTCCTTGTGCCTTCATTTCTTCTATGTGTTTATTCAAAGAAGTTAATTTGGCCTTAGCATGAAGTTTTAGCTTTTTTATTTTGTTATCAGCAGCTTTTCTTTCTTCCTGCCAGAGAACAATGATGGTCAATATATAAATGTTTATTCATCACTTACCTAACACATAACAACAGTTATGTTCAGTAGGCATATTGTTAGTATTAGGGAAATAAGAATCAGATTCTCTAATAATCTAAGTAAAGAGAAAAATCTAAGTGAATGGTGTATCTGTCCTTTATCAAATGCTCTGCAAGGAAGGAGAAAAACAATAGTACCTGTAGAGCTTCATCTTTCTGCTGCAGTTGAACATCCTTCTGTCTAATAATATCTTTGAGCTCCACCACCAACTGCTCTGCATAAGCCAGGCGCTCCAGAACATCCTCTTGTGTTCTATTATTAAATTCCATGTCAGATTCCTGGGGTAATTCCTAGTTTTTTGATAAAAAGTTGCCAGTACACCAGGGAAAAGGTATTAGCTTCCAAACAGGAGTTCCTTTATTCCGACTTCATCCTTTGTTTCGCCCACCTCATATCCTGGTTAACTTAAGAATCTTTCTAACTCTGATCCAACAATAATAATCACAGACATTATAATGTATTAAGTATTTTATAAAAACTAAGCATTTTACAAACATCTCATTTAAGCTATTATTATCCTTATATTACCAAAGAGAAAATTAAAGGGTAGCATAGATCACAAACCATTAAGAAGAAGAGCCCAAAATTTAAAATTAAGAGAGCAGTTAAATAAAATTCTCTTAACCACTATGTGTTACTGCTTGTCTTTTCTGAAAACTAAAGGACCTCTTTTGATTCCTGATGTGGCCCTCAGAAAATACAATACAAACTATGAGAGAAGTGACAGATGAAACTATAAAAGCAAACAGATATTCTCAAACCCAAAAGGTGTTCCAGTTCCCCCATTTGTCAGTTAAACCTTTCCTATTGAAGAGGAATATATACCCAAGGAGGAGAAAAAGAACTTAAATCGATCTGGCAATAAATAAGGCCGTGGGGGACAAACAAGAAAGAACTTTCAAGTATCATCTTGGTTCCCATCACTGTGGCTCTTTAGGTTATAAACTTGTAAGAAAAGCATCATTTATAAAGTTTCAAAATTTTTTGAATCCTCACTTCTACCTAGAGCAGGGAGGCTGCTCACCACACCCTTCTAGCTTAAATTTGGAACATATGTCTTATCAGTTTAAATCAGAACAGAGCTACTCACAGGGTCTAAGGGAGCCCTCATGTTCTCATCAGTGTCATCTCCTGATAATTCATGCAAAACAACATTTGCTAATCCTGACAATCGGCTCAGCATTTCTGTAGAAAAGAGAGTAAAAAAAATAAGAATTAGCAAAATAGACATGGTCTTCTCCTATATTGGTAACCATATCATCTGTAAGTGAAATAAACTGTGCAGGTGAAATATATTAGATACAGTCTGCAACATGATGTCTTCAAAAAGGTATTTGAATGTATACAATGTAGTCACACTATCCTTTTCAGTGGCAATTCTGCAGAGAATATAATTGCTATCACTAATAAAATTTTTTAAATAAAATACAAGCACATAATTGTTAAGTACAAGCATGTAATAGTTAAGTACACCTTCAAGGTTATCTTTAATGCCTTTTCTTTCACAGTAGTTTCACTTACACACAGGAATTTCTTATTCTTCCTTCCTCCGCTAGTCTGTTATTCTCTCCCACTTTTTCAAATAAACCCCATGATTCTGCAAAACTTTTCTTTGTGTCCCATTTTTTTGGGAAGCTTTTTTAATAAACCACGTGGTTTCACTAAAATTTAAATATTAGCATGGTTTAAAGTATAGTACTAAATGCATATATTAGAAAAGAAGGAAGAAGGATAGAATCAGTAACCTATGCTGCTTTTATAGGAAATTAGAAAAAAGAGCAAATTAAAACCAATGTAAGCAGGAAAAAGGAAATAAAAATTAGAGCAGAAATTAATAAAATTGAAAATAGAGAAAAATCAATAAAACCAAAAGCTGGTTCTTTAAAAAGATCCATAAAATTGATAAAACTCTAGTCAGACTGACCAACAAAAAAAGAGAGAAGACACAAATAAATTATTGACAACATAAATAAAAGAGGGACATCACTACTGATCTAACAACCATTAAAAGATTATAAAGAAATACTACAGATAACCCTACACTCATAAATTCGTCAATGTAGATGAAATGGGCCAATTCATTGAAAGATATACACTACCAAAAGTCAAGAAGAAATAGAGAACATGAATATAGATGGGTGGATGGGCGTAGGTACATGTGTGTGTGCACATACACACATAGAATTAAGAAATTTAATTTATATTTTATTTAAAATTTTCTAAAAAATAAAAATCCAAGTCAAGGTGGCTTCATTGGCAAGTTGCAACAAACATTTAAGGAAGAAATAAAACCAATTTTATATAATCTCTGCCAGAAGACAGAACAGGAGGAAACACTTTGGAACTTACTTTATAAGACAAGCATTACTCTAATACTAAAATCAGACAAAGGTATTACAAGAAAAGATGGCTGGGTGCAGTGGCTCATGCCTGTAATCCTAGCACTCTGGGAGGCTAAGGTGGGTGGATAGCTCAAGGTCAGGAGTTTGAAACCAGGCTGAGCAAGAGTGAGACTCAGTCTCTACTAAAAATAGAAAGAAATTAATTGGCCAACTAAAAATATATAGAAAAAATTAGGCAGGCATGGTGGCACATGCCTGTAGTCCCAGCTACTTGGGAGGCTGAGGCAGAAGGATTGCTTGAGCCCAGGAGTTTGAGGTTGCTGTGAGCTAGGCTGATGCCACAGCACTCTGTCTCAAAAAATAAATAAATAAAGTCGGGCGCAGTGGCTCATGGATGTAATCCTAGCACTCTGGGAGGCCGCAGCGGGCAGTTTGCTTGAGGTCAGGAGTTCAAAACCAGCCTGAGCAACAACGAGACTCCATCTCTACTATAAATAGAAAGAAATTAATTGGCCAACTAATATATAGAGAAAAAATTAGCCGGGCATGGTGGTGCATGCCTGTAGTCCAGCTATTTGGGAGGCTGAGGCAGAAGGATTGCTTGAGCCCAGGAGTTTGAGGTTGCTGTGAGCTAGGCTGACACCACGGCACTCATTCTACTCATTCTAGCCTGGGCAACAAAGCGAGACTCTGTCTCAAAAAAAGAGAGAAAAAAGAAAAGAAAACTATAGACCAATATTCCTCACAGTTATAACCAACGAAATATTCAAAATACTTAACAAAATATTAGCTAGTCAAGTCCAGCAATATATAAAAAGCTAATACAACAGAACCAAGAAATACAAGGATAATTCAATATATTAAAATCAATCAATGTAATTCACTGCATTAGTGGACTAAATAAGGAAAACCATATCATATCAATAGATTCCAAACAGGTATTTAGAATTGATAAATTTCAACATCCTTTCATAATTATGAATTCATAATGAGAATAACTGATTCTCAGTAAACTAAAAATAAAGGTAAATTTTCTTAAACTAATAAAGGGCATCTATAAAAAACCTATAGCCAACATCACACTTAATGGTGAGATGCTGAATGCTGTCACCATAAGATCAGAAACAATGCAAAGATGTCATCTCTCACTACTTCTTTTCAACACCACACTAGAAGACCTAGCTAGTGCAAAGGCATGAAAAAGAAATAAACGGCATACAAATTGAAAACAAAGAAATATAACTGCCTCAATTAGCAAAAGACATGGTTATTCACATAGACTTTCCTAAAAAATAAAATCTATAGATAAGCTCCTAGAATTAATAAGTAAGTTTATCAAGGTTGTAAAATACAAGCTCAGTATATAAAAGTCAACTGCATTGCCTATTACAAACAATGAACAATTTGAAACTAATATAATACTATTTACATTATTGCTGAAAAAAAAAAGAGAGGAATATAGGTGGAGATCTAACAAGATATGCACAGGATCTGTATGCTGAAAACTATTTAAAAACTGAAGAAATAATAAATCTAAATAAATGTAGAAATAAACAATGTACATGGGTTTGGAGACTCTATATTGTTAAGGTATCAACTCTTCCCATTTTGATGTATAAAATTTGTGCAATTCCAATCTAAATTCCAGCAAGCTTTAAGTAAACATCAACAAGCTCACTCTAACATTTACTTGAAAAGGCAAAGCAAGTAGAACTTACTATAAAACTATAATTACAAGACAGTATATCACTAGTCAAAGTATGGACACATAGATCAATGGAAAGAATGCAACCTAAAAATAGACTCACACAAATAGAGTCAACTGACTCTGGACAAAAGTACAAATGTAAAGTAATTAAGAAAGGACAATCTTTTCAACAGATGGTAGCAGAAGAATTAGCTATCTGCAAAATAGTGAACGTTGACATATAACTCACACCTTATATAAAAAATACCTCAAAATGGTTCAGAGACTTAAACTTAAATTGTGAAACTTTAAAACTTCTAGAAGAAAACATAGGAGAAAAATCTGTGATGCCTTGGATCTGTCAATGAATTTTTAGACACAACATAAAGAATAATCCATAATTTTAAAAATTGAATAGGAATTATGAAAATTTAAAACTATTGCTTTGTAAAGACACTGTTAAGAGAATGAAAAGCAAGCCATAGATTAGAAGAAAAGATTTGCAAATAATATATCCAGTAAAGAACTTGTATCTAGAATTTTTTTTTTTTGAGACAGAGTCTCACTCTGTTTCCTGGGCTAGAGTGCTGTGGCGTCAGCCTAGCTCACAGCAACCTCAAACTCATGGGTTCAAGCAATCCTTCTGCCTCAGCCTCCTGAGTAGCTGGGACTACAGGCACAATACCCAGCTCATTTTTTTCTATAATTTTAGTTGGCCAATTAATTTCTTTCTATTTTTAGTAGAGAAGGGGTCTTGCTCTTGCTCAGGCTGGTTTCAAACTTCTGACTTCGAGCGATCCTCCCACCTCGGCTTCCCAGAGTGCTAGGATTACAGGTGTGAGCCACCGCGCCCAGCCTGTATCTAGAATTTAAAGGAAAAAAACTAGAAAACCAAATTGCTTAAAACTCAACATCAACAAAATAAACAACCTGATACAAAATGTGTAAGAGATCTGGACACTTCACCAAAGAAGATAGATGGATGGTAAATAAGTATATTAAAAGATGCTTGACCTCATTTGTCATTAGGAAAATACCCATTAAAAGCAAAATGAAATACCACTACATAGTTATTAAAATTGCAGAAAATTTTTTTTGTTAATGCTTGCAGAGATTTGGAACAACATGAACTTTCCTTCATTGCAGATACAAATATAGAATGGTACAGCTACTTTGGAAAATGGTTTGGCAGTTTCTTTAAAAGTTAAACATATATTACCAATTTCACTCCTAGGTATTTAACCAAGTAAAGTGAAAACTTAAGTTCACAAAGAAACCTGTAAATAAATATTTATAGTAGGTTTATTCATAATTGCAAACTCTAAAAATAATGAAGATATCCTTTGACATGCAAACGAATAACTACCTGTGGTACACCCAAACAATGGAATGCTACTCAGCAATAAAAAGGAATGAGCCATTGATTCATGCAAAACAATATTTTTTAAAATCTAAAATATCTTTACTAAGTGGAAGAAGCTAAACATAAAGAGCCACACATTATATGATTCTATTTATATGACATTATGGAAAAGGCCAGAAATACACTGACACAATATAGTTGTCAGGGCTTGAGGGAAGGGGGTGTGGTTGACTATAAAAGAGTCACATAAGGGAGTTCTTAAGGTAAAGGGACCGTTCTGTATGGTATCGAGGTAGTGGTTTCATAACCATATGCATTTGTCAAGACTCAATGAACTGTACATTCCAAGAGAAAACTTAAATGTAAACAATTTTTTAAAAATTCAACCAGTATGTCAAGGGGTTTCCAGGATGGAACGCAGACTGTGACAAATTTGTCCAACTGTATTACAGATATATAACATAACCTCACTGACGGAGATGAGGGAAATGAAGCTAACCTAAGAAACTGAAAAATTATGTTTTGACTGGGTATTGTAAAGCTAAACACAAAAAGAAGTGACAAACATTGTACTCTAGTTGGTAAATTTCTTCTCATGGTGGTATGGGATAGCAATTCTAAAACTAATTTATGTGTATACTAGGGTTGAATGAGTAAGTAAATTGTAGATAGTGAGATCCAGGATTCTCACTATCAGTGAAAGAAGTTACAAAGGAAAGAAGGCTAGGATAAACCCTGCAGTACTGGATTAGAGTGGGAGATCAGTATGAACTCATGTTTATTTATATAAATTTTAAAATGCTGAAATAAATATAGATATGTATATATTTTACATAATGGGCTGTTATACAGAAATACATATCCTAGGTGTGTCCACTGAAAAGTCCTAGAAACAGTAATACTTCAGTAGCATCGAGCACATCTAATACCCAGACCTTGATTTCTAAATACCAATCTCTAATAAAAGGAATCAGGGCTTCTTGGAGAAATGGCTGGCTATCTAGAATTGGGGTAGGGATGATACAAGATAATCCTGCAGCATCCTGTAGTGGTGGAAAGGAGTGATTAAAAAAAAAAAAAAGATAAGACATGTGACAAGGAATGAACCTGAAAGAGCTCCCAATGGCCAAAGCTGGAACAATTTGAGTTATAAAATAAATGATAATTGTATTTGACTATACCCCAAATTTAAAAATAAATACCCACTAGTCCTTACTGATATAAATTATTTAAATAAATAAATAAATGGTAGAGAACAGACACACCTTTTTTACAAAAGAATTCCAAATAACTTATGTAGATACTTCCCCCTCTAGGAAGTAGAGCGTAATTCCACTTTCCTTGAGTGTGGGCTGGACTCAGTAGCTCACTTCCAGAGAATAGGGTATGAAAAGGGGAAAATAGTAACTTCAGAGTGGAAAAACCCAGCAGTTATCACCTCAACTAGGTAATCAAGGTTAACATCACTAGTGATCAATCATATTATTATAATATCACATACACTGATATAATGTGATGAAAAGGGTCCTATACCTTTGTGGTGTTCTTCCTCAAAACCCATAACCCCAGTTTAATTAGGAGAAAACACTGGGCAAACCCCAATTCAGGAACATTCTAAAAAATACCCGACCAATACTCTTTAAAATTGTCAAAGTAATGAAAAACAACAAAAGATTAAAAAATAGTCACAGATCAGAGGAGATAAGAAGACATGCTGATTAGTATGTCTCAATTAGTACTCAATTCAGGAGTCGTATCCTGAATTGAATGCTTAAATAGAAAAAGGACATTAGCGGAAAAAATGGTGAAATGTGAATGAAGTCACCTACAGTTTAGTTCATAGCATTGTATCTATGTTCTTAGTTTTGAAAAACTTACCATGATTATGTAACATGTTAGCATTAGAGGATGCTAGATGAAGGGTGTACACTAACTCTCTTTACTAATCTTGGCAAGCTTTATGTAATTTTAAAGTTATTCCAAAATTAATTCACTTTTATAACCACTATGTATGCTACATATTCAGATCAATGTAAAGTCTCAGTCCATAAACTCCATGAAAGAGCCATATTAATGCTTTGATAGGAAAAATCAAAATAGAACTGGACTATCCTGGATAGCACTAGTTTAAGTGACTATGCTTCATTTTATGTTTTGTCATAAAATGTTATTTGGCTTTTAAAACCCTCAGCAGAAAGAAATATAAAAACTGTTGTATAAAATAAGTACTTAAACAAAACTAGTCTCTGCTACAATGTTTTTTAACACAGAGTAGTAATAGCATTTAGGTAGCCATGATTCATAAAAAAGAAGTGGTGAGTCCACACATTCTAATAAGTGGAAGCTAAATAATGGGTACACATGGTTAAAAAGTGGTGTAAGGAACGTTGGAAACTAAGAAGGAGGAGAGTGGAAGTGGGGGGAGGCATAAAAACTTACCTATCAGGTACAATGTACACTATTCTGGTGAAAGGCACACTAAAAGCCCTGACTTCAGCATTATACAATTCATCCATGAAACAAAAACACTGTACCCCCTTAATATTCTGAAATAAAAATTACATAAAAAGAAAGAAAGAAGTGATGAGAGACCACTGTTTTTACAACAGGTTGTCTTGGAAAACCTATACAGCATATAGCATTTTGAAAAGATGTGTGAAGCCAGGCATGGTAGCTCATGCCCGTAATCCTAGCACTTTGGAAGGCCAAAGTGGGAGGCCTGCTTGAGACCAGCCTGAGCAACACAGTGAGATCCCATCTATAGAAAAAATTTAAAAATTGGTTGTGGCACACACATATAGTCTCTGCTACTCTGCAGGCTGAGGTAGGAGGATCCTTTGAGGCCAGGAGTTATAGTGAGCTATAATGACACCATGCACTGTAGCCTGGGCAACAAAGTGAAACCCTGTCTCAAAATGAAAGGAAAGAAAAGAAAGAAAAGAAAGAAAAGAAAGAAAGGGAAAGGGAAAGGGAAAGGGAAAGGGAAAGGGAAAGGGAAAGGGAAAGGGAAAGGGAAAGGGAAAGGGAAAGGGAAGGAAGGGGAGGGGAGGGGAGGGGAGGGGAGGGGAGGGGAGGGGAGGGGAGGGGAGGGGAGGGGAGGGGAGGGGAGGGGAGGGGAGGGGAGGGGAGGGGAGGGGAGGGGAGGGGAGGGGAGGGGAGAGGAGAGGAGAGGAGAGGAGAGGAGAGGAGAGGAGAGGAGAGGAGAGGAGAGGAGAGGAGAGGAGAGGAGAGGAGGAAAGAAAAGATGTATGAGACAAAAAAAGAAAAAGGGAACCACCTCATAGAAGGGCAACATAGGACCATACGCAACTTCATATATAACTACTTGAAGGGCAATGTGGGACCATGTCTAAGTATATAGAACCATATATAACTACTCATTCAAGCTGTTAGGCTCACAGGGATAGCCAGCTTGAAAAAAAAAATTCACAACTCACCAGTACACAGACTCCAAACTTTCCTTTCAACATTAAAGATCTTATTTTCTATGGTAACTTTTAATGCATAAAATCAATACCATCACTAAAGAGCTTTTTATAGACACAGAGATCTGCACTAATCAAAGAAAATCATACTGAAATCTAACTACCAAAAAGAATCACTTTATCTTCAGATTTTTCAGAATACTTTGGCAACCAATAAACAAAACAAAACCACCAACCAATGGAATTCTGAAAAGATGGTAGTAGCAGGAGCAGCGTTATCTTTTGTATCTTCCTGAATTCCCACATAAAAATATACAAAGCAACTATATAATAAAACAACCCATGGGCAAACAACCCATGGACAGCCTTTACCAAAATACTAACTTAACAAAGTTTCCTACAAACTCCAAAATAAACATGGATATAGACAAACTACCAATAGCCACAAAATCTGTGTGTCACTGCTGTCCGTGTGAGAGGAAGTAGAGAGAAGCCCTAAGACTGCTTCCAAGAGAACCACAAAGAGAATCAAGAGATCCACAGAAGAACCAGTGTGCAACTCACTGGAAAATGTGTCAAGCCAATTACAGAAAAGCTGTCAAAATAGGAAGGAGTCTCCCCATTCCCATAACAGGTATGGGCAAGGGGCCTGCAAGGGCTGAGGCCCTATGAATTCTCAAAACTGAAGACTTGGGCTCTCTTTCATGATAGGGTCCCACTGAGGAGAATCTGCTGAGTGAGAGACTAATCAAAAATAAGCAAGTAAGGAAAGAGAAGGTGCAGATAAGGAGTGGGTGGAGGTGGCAAGGAATGAGAGCCAGGAAATCTCAGAAATCCAGCTGCCAAATATTTGAACAATATCAGAAAACAGCACAATAGGGAACACTGTAAAGTTAAAAAAGCTATCTAAAGTCTCCTTCTTGCCTCTAAGTTCTCAGCCCAAAAAAGAAAAAAATAAATAAAAAAATAAAGTCTCCTTCTAAACGTTCAGCAACATTAAATTCACATAACAATGAGCAACTGAGAAGTATCACAATTTCCATACAAAGTTACTACAATAAAAAAGAGGAGTAACCTCCTAGGATGGGGGGACCACCAGGTTGCCTAAGGAGGGGTAAACTGACCCAGGTGGAAACGGAGCCGGTCAAAACTCCCATGCTGATCAGTAGTGGGATTGCACCTGTGAATAGCCACTGTACTCCAACCTGGGCAACATAGCGAAACCCAGTCTCAAAAAAAAAAAAAAAAAAGAAAAGAAAAGAAAAAGAAAAAAAAAAGGGGGGGAAGTGCATAATAATATTCCTACATCACAGAGTCATGCGCAAAAAGTGGTTCAAAACTATAACCTACTAAATGTACTAAAGGAACTGAAAGGCATTAAAAATGACTTAAGACATGAAAAAAAGATCATAAATAGAAGAGCCCAGAAATCAAATGGAAACTCAAGAAATGATTGAAAAAAAAAATTCAAAGCATTTTGAAAAAAAAAGATGAAACTAGAAGGAACAGGAAATTAAATAAATATAACAAATCATACCTTTTTTTAAAAAGCTGAAATGAAGGATAATTTTAAAAATCAAAAAGAAATTAACTAAAAACTAAATATGCAACTATCTTTTCATCACAGAGAAATGAAAACTTAAGTTCACGCAAAAACTTGTACATGAACATTCATAGCAGCTTTATTGTAAATATACATATTTGGAAAAAATAATCATATTTGGAAACAGCCTGGCTGTTCTTCAACAAATAAGTGGTTAAACAAACTGTGGTACATACATACCACGGAATATTTCTCAGTAATAAAAAGGAACAAACTACTGATTTACCCAATAACTTATATGAATCTCCAAAAAATTATGCTGAATGGAAAAAGCCAATGCCAAAGGTTACATACTATATAATTCCATACTTATACAACATTTTTTAAATGACAAAACTTCGGAAATCAGTAGTTTCCAGTGATTAGGGAGGGGTTGAGATGGGAGATAGCTATATAATAAGGTAACACAAGAGTTCCTTGTGGTATTATAACTGCTCAAAATTTTGATTGTGGTGGTAGATACAGGAAGCTACACAGGTGATAAAGTAGTACAGAACTTAATACATACACACATATACAAATTAGTATAAAAGTAAAATTGGAGAATGTATCAATGTCAATATCCTGGTTGTTATATTATATACTAGTTTTGTAAACAATTACTACTGGTGGAAATTAAATAAAGTGTACAAGGGATCTCTGTATTATTTCTTACAACTGTATGTGATTCTACAATTATCGTAATATTTTTAAAAAGAAAGAAAAAGAAATGAACTAAATGTAATATGATATCCTAGACTGGATCCTAAAACAGAGAAAGGACATTAATGGAGGAATTGGTGAAATATGAACGAAGTCTGGAGTTTCATTATTAGTAATCTAAAATTATTCCCAATAATTTATTTTTAAATGTTTAAGAAAAAATAAAGGGTTAAATAGGATTCAAGAAAATGTGATAAATGTTGAGGATAAGCAAAGAGGTTAATAGGATTCCCCGAAGAAGAAAAACAAAGCAAATGAACAACACATATGTTTAAAACTATAATCCAAGAATAATTACCTGAAATTAAAAAAAGATTTGAAACTACAAATTGAAAGAGTCTGCCAAGTACTTGAGATTATCACCTCAGAGTGATCAACAAGATAGTCCAGTAAAATTACTACATTAAAAAAAAAATCCTGGCCGGGCGCTGTGGCTCACGCCTGTAATCCTAGCTCTTGGGAGGCCGAGGCGGGCGGATTGCTCAAGGTCAGGAGTTCAAAACCAGCCTGAGCAAGAGCGAGACCCCGTCTCTACTATAAATAGAAAGAAATTAATTGGCCAACTGATATATATATAGAAAAAATTAGCCGGGCATGGTGGCACATGCCTGTAGTCCCAGCTACTCGGGAGGCTGAGGCAGGAGGATCGCTTGAAACCAGGAGTTTGAGGTTGCTGTGAGCTAGGCTGACGCCACAGCACTCACTCTAGCCTGGGCAACAAAGCGAGACTCTGTCTCAAAAAAAAAAAAAAAAAAAATCCTTCACAAAGACAATGACTGGAAATAAATTAAAAAAAAAAAATCCTTTAGGATTTAGGCCAAAAGATCCTATGACTAGTAAGGTTAAGATAAAGAAAATAAGATGATTGTTAGACTTTTCAACATCAAAGTTTTCACCAGAAAAAAAAATATGAGATACAGATTTAAGATATTCAAGAAAAGAAAAAAGTGAGCCAAAGATTTTATTTCCAGCAAAATGACCTTCAGATACAAAGAGCACAGACAAAATGTTATGAAAAATCAAGAAAATTCTTGAAACATTTTCCCTTAAACCTTTCCTAAGGAATTTATTAGAGAGAAAACTTGAGATGAACCAAAATGACTGAAGAAAACATAATTAATAAGGACTTATGGTGAGCATTAAATATACAGTTACTAGTAGAACCAAGATTAAGTAAAGACTGGGAGGGAGACAGCATAGTATATAATGATTATATGCTCTAACAACCATGAACAAAAATCCAGGGGAATATGAACAGATATATGCAAAAGATAAAACTTTTAAAACTGTTTTCAATAATCAAAAGTGGTTGTGGTGGTGGTATTAGCTTTGTTATTCCCATACTGTTGTATGTGACATGTGGAATTAAAGCAAATGAGTATTAACTATGAGTATACTAATTCTATCATCATATTTTTGGTATGAAAATATAAGATATAGGTGTAATACAGAAGAAATTAAGAACCCCAAAATACGAACTGATCTTTGAATTTGAATTGGAAGCATGAGTGTAAACTTACAAGACACTTTATGTTACTACATACATTTTCCAAGCTCTGTCCACTGAAAAGGCTTAAAAACAATGACAAACTGACAAGCAGTGAGTATCTCCAGTACCTAGATCAGGGTCTTGAAATACCATTTCCCACTAATTTTTTTTTTTTTTAAATAGGAGGGCTTCTTAGAGAAATGCCTGATTCCAGCCCTAAAGTAGGAAATATACAAAATGAGCCTGAAACATCCTGTTATACAAGTTAATAAGGAAGCTATCAAAGACTACGAGAGTCATATCAAAAGGACCCAGAAGCCAAACTGAAGAGGTTTCCATTGGCTAAGAAGACAAGTTGAGTTTATATAATAAGAATTACAACAGACTGAAACCAACATAAAATATTTAAATCCATAACTTCATAATCATAATAAGCTAACCAGTCACCATTTGAACAAACTACCTTAAAAACTAGGTAAATACCAGGTTTGATCTTGCCTTTCCTATTCGAACTTTAGTGTTCAGGAAGCAAATAATATTTGAAGAGATGCATCTCCTTATAAAATTATTCCAACTAAAAAAAGAAAACAAAATGGTAGCATTGGAACATCTGTTCTAATAGTTTACAAACCCTAATGAATTCATAGATCTAGACATTGAGCATCAATGGCTGATAACAACAAAAGGGCAAAAAACACACATTAGAACCTCCTGATGAAAGGACCTACTATCACCTATATAGTCTTGCCAAAGGGATGGAACCTTAGTCTGCGCAAGCCTCCACCATCGTGCTGCCCATTCGCAAGAAATGCAGAGGACAGCAGAACGTGCTGAACTGCTCCATGAATGTGCAATTCCAAGACAATGGAAAATTTAACAGGACAAAGGCCTAAGTTCTTCGACAGATAAATTATAAGGAAAAGTCTTAAGAGATGCATCAAATTTGTTAAAAATGGCCCTATTGACATTTGGGTAATAAAACTATAAAGAAACCAGAAGAAAGTGATTACCTTTGGGAGGAAAAAGAAGGCCATGACTGGGATATGTTTCTGAGACAACTGGTAAAATTGTATTCCTAACCTGGTAGTTATGAAAAGAATGTTCACCTTATAAATTAGTAAGCTGTACATTTTTGGGGTGTGATTTTCTATATATGTGCCTTATTTTACAATAAGAAGGCTTTTTAAAAAATTAATTAACAGAAATAGTTGAGCAATTATGTTTAGAGGCAGTCCATAATGGAGTTTTCTTGACTTGACCTTGGGCTTTGTCACACACCCTGACCTACATATATCTAACTCACTGGCCATTTTCCATCACATTCAGTTCAAATTCCACAACTCCACCTCTAACATAGCCTTGATGTTCACACCCACAGCTTCTGCTCTAAGTAGCTTGGGCCCCACTGCTACTGCTACTACCTTTAAGCCCAAACAAAAAAGTACTAAAATTTCAGACACAGTAACAGTGTTTCTTAACCATTTTTAAGCCATACCCTCTCTAAAGAAATGTCAAACTATCATGTGTATGCAAGCACCTGTTGCATACACCCACCCATCCATACGTTAGTGTGATTTACATCAAATCTTTTGTATATCATCATTAGCCAAGAAGATTGTGATGAATCTTATTTAATATAATTTCTGGCCGGGCGCGGTGGCTCACGCCTGTAATCCTAGCTCTCTGGGAGGCCGAGGCGGCGGATTGCTCAAGGTCAGGAGTTCGAAACCAGCCTGAGCAAGAGCGAGACCCCGTCTCTACTATAAATAGAAAGAAACTAATTGGCCAACTGATATGTATATAAAAAAATTAGCCGGGCATGGTGGCGCATGCCTGTAGTCCCAGCTACTCGGGAGGCTGAGACAGAAGGATTGCTCGAGCCCAGGAGTTTGAGGTTGCTGCGAGCTAGGCTGACGCCACGGCACTCATACTAGCCTGGGCAACAAAGCAAGACTCCGTCTCAAAAAAAAAAAAAAAAGAACACATACATATGAACATAGGATAATAATAATAGTAAAGAGAACAATTATTGAGCAATATTTAATTTAAATACAAAGTAAGTACACCAGACACTCTATAAATACTTTAATCTTAAAATCTGCAAGGTCAGTGTTATCCATCCCCATTTTATAGATGGAGAAAACTGATACTCAGAGAACTTCAAGACATTCCAAGGTACCTCAGTTAAATATATATGAATAAGATAAAAAGATCAATAGAATAAGATAAAAAGCTCTTTAAGTGGAAAATAGATTTCTCACATAATCATTTAAAAATATGTATATTTTAAGAAAGGAAGCCAGGCGCGGTGGCTCACGCCTGTAATCCTAGCACTCTGGGAGGCTGAGGCGGGCGGATTGCTCGAGGTCAGGAGTTCGAAACCAGCCTGAGCAAGAGCGAGACCCCGTCTCTACTATAAATAGAAAGAAATTAATTGGCCAACTAATATATATATAAAATTAGCCGGGCATGGTGGCGCATGCCTGTAGTCCCAGCTACTCGGGAGGCTGAGGCAGCAGGATTGCTTGAGCCCAGGAGTTTGAGGTTGCTGTGAGCTAGGCTGACGCCACGGCACTCACTCTAGCCTGGGCAACAAAGTGAGACTCTGTCTCAAAAAAAAAAAAAAAAAAAAAAAGAAAGGAAAGACTAGTATTTAAATGAGATAAAAATCTGGGCAACTGCCAGGGATGTACCATTTCAGAAAACGTAAGAGAAGTCTCTTATACACCGATTAAAAATCTGAGAGGTGCAATGGAAAGTAAATGATATACTGAATGGAGCAGCAAACTGGGAGCCAGGGAACCGAGCTTTCACTCTGGCTCAACAAGAAGCTGTATCACATCAGGTAAGTCACTTTACCTTTTAAGTGTCAGTTTCCTTATCTTAAAATAAAGACTGACAAAGACTATTCTAATGCCTATTTAAGTTCTAGTGGTAGGTGGGCGTGGTGGCTCACACCTGTAATCCTAGCACTCTGGGAAGCCAAGGCGGGTGGTTGCTCGAGATCAGGAGTTCCAAACCAGCCTGAGCAAGAGCAAGACCGTCTCTACCATAAATAGAAAAAAATTAATTGGCCAACTAATATATATAGAAAAAAATTAGCCGGGCATGGTGGTGCATGCCTGTAGTCCCAGCTACTCGGGAGCCTGAGGCAAGAAGATCACTTGAGCCCAGATTTTGAGGTTGCTGTGAGCTAGGCTGATGCCACGGCACTCACTCTAGCCTGGGCAACAAAGCAAGACTTTGTCTCAAAAAATAAATAAATAAATAAGCTCTAGCTGTTGACATTATAGGAATAATCTGGAAATATAAATGGAAGGGCATCTCACAGGCACAGTTAAGTGCTTTTGGTTAGCTCAAAGATTGGAAACTTGAGGGCAAGAGAACCGCTAAGTAGCCATGCTTAAGCCAAATGAAGAAAGATGGGTATCCCCCTCTATTCCACCCACTCTAGGAGAGCAAATGTTTACATAAAAATTAGTACAAGGGAGAATATTCATGTTCATTGTAATAAATTCATGTAAGGAATGTATGTGCTAGACAAAGGTCTTGCTGTTGTTTTATAAAGGATCAAAATCATGAATAAGCAACTAAGGAAAAGAACAAAATACAAATCTTTATGCCAAGGCCAGGATTCTAAAACACTCAAATAAAACAATACTTTAAAGTCCACACTGGCCATACCTTCCACAAACCCTGCCACAGGGCTTCAACAGTTGTGTGTTGAAGTGGCACTTAGAATTAAACAAGAAGCCTGTTTTTTCAAAGTCTTCACTGTTATGAACTATTACTATTTTAAAAATATCTACCTGGTGGACAGCATTATACTAGGAACTATAAAAACATAAAAAGAAATATAACACATGTCCCTAATAACAGAAAACTTACTACAGCATGCACAGGAAAATAGGCAAAATAACTAAAGACAATGAGTGCATGCCTGTGTGCACACGTACATGCACCATTTGCTTTGGAATTTAAATCACATTTTTCCACAGAAACAACACAGGAGATGGTTAGACTTCTATTGAGGTGACTCCTCAAACTTATTTCACACATATTTAGTTAAGACTCAGTAGTTTTCCTTAATTCCCTAATTCTCAAAGTGATTCTTAATCAGGTTGAGGAGCTAATAGGAAAGTAGCGTGCTATATGGCTGGGAAATGCATATTCAATAGTATGATACAATTTTACAATTAGAAAATGAAAAACTATTTTTCATGATACAAAAAAGCTACTATTTTCATTAAACAAATCTAAAAGTCAATGGTAGGTATAAAATACACAGCACTACCTGTCAAGCACTGTTCCAATTGCTTTACATATAACTTATTTATCTTCGTTATTTAATACATTTTATTCTTAAAACAACCCCAAGGGAGAGGCACTATCAATATCTCCAATTTTAAGGTGAGTAAACTAAGACATAAGGAAATTAAGTCATTTTCCCAATTACACAGATCCACAAAGCTTTTTATCTAGTAGAGACACACAAAAGATATTCTATTTTCTGAATAACCTTATCACCCAACGTTCTCACTCTTCTGCAAACAGGGATGAAGGCATAAAGGCACTATGTTAATAGTTATATAGGTGCTCTTTTTGAGCTGTACATAGACTAAAATGAAATGATTCATAGTAATGTGGCCCCAAATATTTCCATATTGTTTATATGACAGATAGGTTCACACAAGGACCAAAGATACATATACACTAATGTTCACTAGAGCAGTGTTTGGATGACTAATGATTGAAAACAATCTCAATATCCACCAATATGGGACAGGCTAAATACATGTCTTACATTTCTTCTACAAGGAAATGCTGTGTAGCCATTTAAAAGTTTTATACGTATGGATATTGAAAATATCTCACATATAATATTAAGTGACAAAAGTATAGAACAGCATGTGTATTAGGATTCCATTTGTGAAGGAGAAAGATGGGGTTATATATTATATGTGTGCTTCATTATGATCAGAAACTTTCTTAAAGATAACCAAGAAATTATTTACTGTGCTTACTTCTGGGAAGTAGGAAATGAAGAAGAGATCAATAGACAGGGAAGAAAGCAATTTTTCTTTTTACATCATAACCTTCTGTACTGAAGCACATATAGCTGGTTTTAAAATAGCTTAATTAAAAATACAGTATTATAGGGCTTAATCTCCTTTTACATAGCAGTTCCAAACAACAGACTAGTATATAATGATCAGTGGTGAGATGTGCCCCAAATAATGTATTCCTAATAATAGTTAACCTGGAGAAGTTAATGAATGATTTTATAAACAAGGGTAAAATCAACATCCCTTTAATTAATCCATTAATTCAAAGATAGGAAAAGAAAGGGGGCCTTTAAAACTCAAACAGAAGGTTAAAAAAAAGTATCTTCTAAAGATGATTACTTTTAAGAAGGGCTGCATCCCAGAATAATGGAGTTCCCACAGTCTGGAGATCCCCAGAGATGCAAACAACTTTCTTAAAAAACAAGGAGGCACACAACTTACACAACTTTAGTAAGAAAAGTAAAAAAAAACAAAACAAAAATACCAAGGAGGAACCTTAATGTGATCTTGAAATCAGGTTAGGAGTGTCCTACAGTGTATGCAAGACATTTTTTTAATGCCATTCTTTTAAATTTATACTTTTGTACACTTTACATTTTATACATATATATTTCCAGTGGTAGTCATGCATTATCCAGAGGTAAATATACAATATTTGGGGAGATTCATGCTCAAAAATGTTTTGCTGATAGGATGTTCAATTAAAAATGTTTAGAAACTACTGATGTAAACAGACAAATTTAATGCAGTGAAGACGAAAGCATTAAATGCCCATTCCATGGTCAAGGGATGAAAAGTAAAAGTGAAGCAGTCAGTGCACAACGTCTGCAATTTGTAGTACTCTTCAACTTTTTCCTATATCTACTCCAAGACAAAGCCTGCCATTTTTCCAACAGTATTTCCTGAATTAGACCCCTCATAATCATTCTAACTATACAAATCTTATTAACTGATGCTTCTGGACAGGCCTCCAAGCCTTTCTTTTTTTTTTTTTTTTATTTTTTATTTATTTTTTTTTTTCAAAAATACACACTGTAACCAACTCCAAGCCTTTCTGTAAGGAGTTCTTCACTGCCATCTTGCATAACTGTACACGGATCCTTTAAGTGCTCTGACAGCTTCCAACTATCTCCAAAAGTGTAAGTACTTATCCATTACTTTAAATATCTTTTTCCACACTTAAACTGTCCTCTCCCCATACGCCAACTGGAGCTCTTTAAATAAGTCTGACAAATATATTCCTCATTTGTCAAGGGACTCACCCTCCCCTTTACACTCCTGGTATGCAGAATAAACATACTTCACACAATCAAATCAAGTTCTTTCTCCTCCACAATTCTCTTCAAGGTTCCCTTTCCTGTGACAGCCTGCCCACCTCTAATTCCTGGGATTTCAGTGTTGGTGGGATCGCGGGTTTCATCCTTCTCTTCTCATCTTTCCAGCAACCCATTAGCATTAGCAGGATTATTGAACAGGCCTCCGTTTGCATTAATATCTCCAATGTTTCTGTGATCTCCGCCCTCAAGACCTTTGATTTGTTTAGGTCCCGCCTCCCTCTTGGGACACCAAGTTTGTTTAAGGCCTGAGTGCAGGGGCCTGGCTGGTTCTCTCCGACATCAGCTGCTGTCGCGTATGGAGGCCGGCTTAAGCAGGCCGCTCAGGAAACAAGGCCGTGCGGACAGGACTGACCTGGGCGCTTTACCCATTGCTTTCAGAGGACAAACGTCTTGGGCAGGGGACAGAGAGTGAGTATGTGCTCCAAGGCGGCGCAGAGACACCCCAAAGCACTCCGAAGGGGCCAAAGAAGCAAGTGGGTTACTAGAACTAGGCCAGGTAGGTGAAGGGAGGCGGGTGAACTACTGGATCCCGGACTGAATCCGGGAGAGGCGGGGCGGGTAAGGGACTCGAGTGTGGCTGCTTTGGCAGCTCCCGCGGCCCTCGTAACTGGGGTGACCGTTATTGGACTCGCGGAGAGGAGGAGTTGGGGAGTGCCCCCCACTCACCTGGAAGCAGCTGCCGCCGGAGGCTCCAGCGACCCCCCTCCCAATTGAAGCCACGTCAGCTCGGGAACCTTACGCGACACCTACCACCGCCGCGCCCCGCCGGGGACTCAACCACTCGCAGTTGGGACGGAAGACGGGATTAGGACATTAACCAATCAAGACTATAGGCAGGGCGTTACCAGGGAGACCAGGCACGCCTTGTTTATAACTAACCTATCAACAATGATGGAAACCAATCAACGCCAGAAAATGCCCCACTTCCTCAAAGAAACAGCCAATGGACTCTAAAAAGTGAATGAGGGGCGGGATCAGACAGGAGCCAGTGTCCCGGAAGTAGATCTAACCAAGGACCGGAAATGCCAAGAGGGCGGGCGTTGTGAGAAAGGTCAGGTGTTTTGGTGTGATGGGTGTGCTAGTTTCTTCCAATTCCTCTGCTTCGTTGCTTGCAACCGACCCAGAGTACGGCTTGGGTTTCTGAGGAGACTTGGGACTGCGGGCATCAGCTGCCATTAGGATTGTTGAATGAGCTGCGAGAATGGAGTGGGGATGTCAGCTTTGCGCTTAGAGTCGTAAAATATTAGAGGCGCTCATTGGTCGTCTAGTATAACCTTTTCGTTTTGCTGATGAAAAATGAGAACCGGAGAAATGAACTGCCCAAAGTCAGACGGCCACTTAATGACGGAACTCGGACTAAAACCAGGTTTCAGTATGAAAGAGGATCACCGATGTCTCTAAGGATAAGAGTGTGAGAGATAGAGAATGGTGACTACCAGGAAGGTACCTCTTAGGAAGTGGCGTTTGAGCCAGGCCTGAAGCAAAGGGTGAGATTTGAGGGCTCAGGCCCTGGAATGGGAGTTAATAAGGCGCTCCAGCAATAGACGGAAATCATGTATATTCTTCTTAAAACCCTAAGGAAGGGGAGCAGTCAGCTTCCAATGATCTATCATTTCAGGCACTCTCTGGACAATGAGAATAATTATTTAATTATTAGTTTGAATTTATTGAATCATACTGTGTGTTCAGCAAGCCCACTATATGCTTTTTCATCCTAGTGATTCCATAACTCTTTCAGGTTCAAACATCAGCTCAGTCAGGCTTTTCCTGGTTACCCATCTGGAGAAATTGGAGGTCGTCATGCTAGGTGAAATAAGCCAGGCACAGAAAGACAAATATATGTTTTCAGTTATATGTGGGAACTGAAAAAAGTTGATCTCGTGGAGGTAAAGAGTAGAATGATAGTTACCAGAGGCTGGAAAAGGTACATGTATTTGGAGAGTGGGAATGAAGAGAGGCTGGTTAGTGGGTACAAACATACAGTTAAGTAGAAGGAGTAAGTTCTAATGTTTGATAGTGCAGTAAGGTGACAATAGTTAACAATAATATATTGTATATTTCAAAATAACTAGAAGATTTTTAATTTTCCCAACACAAGTGATAAATGTTCAAAGTGATCAATATCCTAAATATATGACACATCCTATGCATGTATCAAAATACCACATGTATCCCATAGATATGTACAAATATTATGTATCAATTTTAAAAATGAAGAAAAATAAATTGCAGTTTTCTGTACACACTGTACCTCTTTTGTTATATTCTCCTAAGCATTTCTGCCATGTAACATATATTTTATTGATTTATCTTGCTTATTTTCTCTCTCCTCACTAGATTATTAGTTCTGAGAAGGTAGGAATTTTTCTCTTTTCATCTCACCTATATCTCCAGATCCCAGAAGAATATGGAGTAGGGCACTCAGTATCTGTTGAATCAATAAAGTATGTATGAGTATCCCCATTTTACATGGGAGACAATAAGACTTCAGAAGGTTAAGTAATTTGCACAAGGTCACATGGTGAGGAGCACAGCCAGGATTTGAAGTAGCTATCCAGTATCAAAACTGCAGCACTTCTATACTACATTATATTTTCATATCTCTTATTGTACCCACCCAGCTAAGCCCTAAGCCTGGGTCAGTCTCCTCCTAACTTTGGAGTGCAAAATCTTGCTGGAGACATCAGGACAGTATTAGTGTCATCAGTGTCATGACCACTATACATTCAGTTCCAGCTGCACTACATCCTCAGCACACTCCCAAATCCTTGGTGTCATCAGCTTCCTCTCCCATTTGCCACAAAAATTACTCAAACGTTTAGTACACTTGTCAAATCCCAACCCCATACCAACTCTTTATATTTGCTGCAGATGAACTTGCTTTTCTACCTAGAGAAAACAGAAACCATCACCTGAGAGTTCTACTGAGTACTCCCTTACACAAACTTTTCCCTTCTACATACTTACATGCTTCCGCATTCAGCCTTAGAATTTATCTTTCAGGTTAAGCAGAATAAAACTTTCTTATAGGAGAAGATATTAGAAGTTGTCTGTCTAGTAGGTCTTCTTATGGCCCTACCTTCTTGTGTGAGCACAGACTTGTCATTCAGTGAGAATTACACTGAACACTAAGGGAATGACAGAAGAAAATGGAATGGAGAGGTTAGAGAGCTAAACTGATCTTTTTTTCAAAGGGCACTGAAGGACTTGAAATGATTTGAAATGCAACTTAATAGAAGCAATTTAGACTCTGAAAGGGTGGTAAAGATGATAAAAGATAATTAGGAATTGCCCCAGCAAATATGAAGGTAAAGAGTAGTAGAGGTAGATGGAGCAGCATGTATATAGACTGGGACACTTGAGTGATGTGACTGAACAGATAGGCAAAGAGTAGGTCATAGAATGGTGCATGCCATTTTATGCTAAGGGATTTGGATATTATTCTGAGCTCCAGAGCAGTTAGAGACTACGGGCATCACAAGTCTGCAGTCACTCAGGTGTCCCTTAAAGAGTGACCTTTCCCCTAATTAAAAGTACAGTGAGGAAAGGTTGGGGGATAAGAAATGTCACAGCCTCTCTTATTACTATTGCCAAATTCCTTCTCCTCTTTTTCAGTTCTTTCCTCATCATCCTCTCTTACCTTCCCCTTTACCAAATGCAAACTTATCCCAAAAATTTTATGCAGCCTTATTTGTTAATGCATCCTTCATGCCTAATATATCTTCAACATAGTGTATGCCCAATAAATGTTTGTTAAACTTAAAAAAATTATAATTGCATTGTTTAGCTCTCTACAGATAAATCTTAGAGAAAATGTTCTTAAAATATAACTTCCGAATATATAAATTATATATAAAAATATAAAAGCACATCAATCACAGTGATCATTGCAGAAAAAAATTTCACAAAATTTAACACCAATTCATGATTTAAAAAAAAAAACACCTCAGAGAACTAGGAATAGAAGGAAACTTACTCAATGAAGGACATCTACCAAAAAAACTATAGCTAACATTCTTAATGGTGATAAACTTGATTCTTTCCCCCCAAGATCAGGAAAAAGGCAAGGGCATCCCCTCTTACCACTCCTATTCAACATTGTAACAAAATTCCTTTCTAATGTAAGACAAGAAAGGAAAATAAAATATATACATATTGAGAAGGAATAAATAAAACTGTCATAAATGACATGATTGTTTATGTAGAAAAATACTTAAGAATAAACAAAAACAAAACCTTCTAGAAGTAATAAGCAATTTTAGCAGGCTTGCAGGATAGAAGTTTAATAATACCTGAAAGTTAATTGCTTTCCTACATACCTGCAATGAAAAATTGGAATTTGAAATTAAAAACACAACACCATTTACATTAGCACCAAAAAATAAAATAAAGAAAAAATACTTAGGCATAAATATAACAATATGTGCAGGATCTATATGGAGGAAACTAGCAAACCTCTGATGGAAGAAATTAAAAATCTAAATAAATGGAGGAATATTCCATATTCATGGATAGAAAGATTCAATATTATTAAGATGTCAGTTCTTTCCAACTTGATCTGTATATTCAAAGCGATCCCAATCAAAATCCCAGTAAGTTATTTTACAGATATTGACAAACTAATCCTGAAGTTTATATTAAAAGGTAAAAGACCCAGAATAACCAAAAGAAGACTGAAGAAAAACAAAACTGAAGGACTGACATTACCCAATTTCAAGACTTACTATAAAGCTACAGTAATCAAGACAGCATTGTATTGGCAAAAGAATAGAGAAATAGATAAATAGAACAGAATAGAAAGCCCAAAAATAGACTCAGATGAATATAGCCAACTAATCTTTGACAAAGGAGCAAAGGCAATTCAGTGAAGAAAAGATAGTCTTTTTAAGAAATGATGTGAGAACAATTGAACATTCATATGCAAAAAATGACACAGACCTTACACCTTTTACCAAAATTACCTTAAAATGGATCTTAAGACCTAAATGTAAAATGCAAAACTATAAAATGTCTAGAAGATAATATGTGAGAAAATCTAGATAACTTTGGTGATGACTTTTCAGATACAACACCAAAAGCATGATCCATGGGGAGTGGGAGGAAACCTCATAAGTTAGACTTAATTAAAATGAAAAGCTTCTCTGCAAAAGGCACTGTTAAGAGGACAAAACAGCAAGGCACAGACTGGGAGAAACTGCAAAACATCTATTTGACAAAGGACTGATAACCAAAATATACAAAGAAATCTTAGAACTCAAAAATTTAAATTAAAAAAATTCACAAGTGGGCAAAAGATCTAAACTAAAGAAGATATACAGAAGGCAAATCAGCATGTGAAAATATGCTCAACATATGTTACTAGGGAATTGCAAATTAAAGGAACAATGAAATATCACTACATGTTTATTAGAATGGCAAAAATCAACTGACATCACCTGCTGACAAGAATGTGGAGCAACAGGAACTCATATTTCTTGCTAGTGGGAATGCAAAATGGTAAAACCACTTTGGAAGAAAGTTTGACAATTTCTCACAAAGCTAAACAAAAATTTACCACATGATCCAGCAATCATGCTCCTAGATATTTATCCAAATCAGTGAAAACGTATGTCTACACAAAAATTTGCACATGATTGTGTATAGAAGCTTTATTCATAATTACCAAAGCTTGGAAGCACCAAAATGTCCTTCAATAAGTGAATGGCTAAACTGTGGTACACTTCATACAATGGAATATCATTCAGTGATAAAAAGAATGGAGCTATCAAGTCATGAAAAGACAAAGAGGAACCTTAAATGCATATTGCTAAGTGAAAGAAACCAATCTGAAAAGGCTATGTACTATATGATCCAACAATATGACATTCTGAAAGAGGCAAAACTATGGAAACAGTAAAAAGATCAGTGGTTGACATGGCGAGATTGAGAGATGTAGTTTAATTATGATTACCTTTGTCATTACTATTAATACTTTCCTGTCTCCATATTTACTGTAGTCAAAGCTATTGCTTACAAAAGTAAAAGTGTGCATGACAGATTATTTTCCTGGGAGCTTGATCGAGCCTGTGAAGAGAAAGAGGGCAAAGCCAGGGTGAGCAATCAAGTGGTGGTGCCATGTTAGGGCAACTGAAACTAATGGCCCACTTCGAGCCACAGAACCAGGGCAGCCCTTCCAGAGCTCAACCTGAGCCAGAGCTTGGAACATCTTCTGCAGACTCTCCAAGACTTCTGGTCAAAGTCAAATAACAACAGAATGTTGCTGCATATCAACTGCAGCTTTTTAAGGCACCCAGCAGACTGCATCAATAGCTGAAACTGCTCCCTAATGATGTGCAGATCACTGGAGTAGCTGGTCTCCATGAATTACTTTTTAATAGTCATTAAGTCAAAATCCTCATTAATCAGGATTCTTTAGGGGTGAAGAAGAGCCTAAATTATGAGATGTGGATTTTGTATAAAAATATCTCTGTAAAATTGCCTTCTCTGAGTCCTTATCTGTTGTATATCCCTACATCAGCAAAAAAATCTCAAAAGATCCAGAGTATGCCAAATATCACAAAATCAAAACATTAAAAAAATGATCATTCTTTTGAAATCCCTGGCCCTCATAAGTAGGGCAACCAAAAAGCTGGCAGCTTACTAGCATTTAAGCCCCGCTCCCATGCTTGCACTATAGACTGTCCACTAGAGCTGGGGCTGGTACTGGACAGGAAGCAATAATAGAGGCCAGAGACAATTGCTATCAGCAATACAGAGGAAATGTCAGGGAGGGGATGACTGGAAGAGCAAATAACTGGATCTCCTCTGACCTGGACTTCTGATGTGCTGGGGCACAGATGTAGCAGTCTTCAGCTGCATTTTTCCTTCCTGGCTGGCTTCCATCTTGGCTGGCTTTCTTTCCTGCTGAGCCCTGCCAATAAGGCTGAATCTGACATCTCTCTGAAGTGCCAGAGCACTTCAGGGGGGACAAAGAACAGGGCTGAGTTGCTGGTCACAACCAGGACTCAGGATCTATAAAAGACAGCAGAGACATTATGAGTATAGGAAAGGAAAACTAGTAGCATGGAGAAGAATTTGGGGGAGGAAATTTGAATTATGATAGAGCATAATTACAAGGTAACTAAGGGAGAAAAGGAAGGGGGGCATGGATCCTACTTAGAGGGTTCTGGAGCCCAGGGCTAAAGGCAGGGGAATTCAAAATAGAAGGAAAGGGCCTGTGGAGAGAAAACCAATCACAGTCTCTTGAGAATAGAACCGGAATTGTCATACATACTTAGGCCACCTCCATGCCCCCTTATGTTATCTCTGCATCTCCCTAACCTTCCCTGTATCCTTAAACTCATCTCTGTATTTTTTTCAGTGTTCTGCCGTACAATTCAGTAGTTTTGTTCTTATGATGGTCAAATAGTTGTCATAAAATAGTGGGTTCATCGTGACTGCCTTGGAACAGAAAATTCCACTGCCTTAGTAGGGACAACGCAGCTCTATCAGTGAGGGCCACAAAGAGATTGACTTATCAAGCCACACCTCGCTCCTGTTAGCTACCTCCAACCAGAGCAACATGTCTATATTCCTGCACCCATGGGAGCACCTGGAGAATGGATCATGGATCACCCCCCAGCACCAGAATACTTCCCTCTGATTCAACTCAAATGCTCAGCCTCTTATCAGACATCATATTAGATATCACAATTTGGCTGCTTTCCCAGAAACATTATGAAATTTACAGACCTTTAGGTAATGTTAAGCTCATGCTGCTAGGCACTGTGTCATTCACGTATATGTAGATTATACTCTTTATCCTCATTAGTAAGAGGTGGAGCCAGGATTCACATTTAGACATTCTGGCATGTAAACTCTACACTGCCCTGCCTCGTGTCTGCTCACTGCCCATCTGGCTCACTCTCCAGCCTCTGTGATCTCTTCCTTCTCTCTTTCTCATGTGCAGTGGAACTTTCCAGAGAGCAATTACTATTGTACAGGGCAGCAAGCTCAGCATTTTGGAAGTTAGATAATCCTGAGGACACTTGGTAGCAGCTTTAGGACTGTAGCTACAGGAAGCAATGGTACAACTATCTCCACAGTGAATTATCTCTGAAAACTGGGGGAAAGGAGTTTACTTGTCAGCCTTTGTTGGAGGACCTTCCAACAAAGGACCTGACATATGACTGTACCTGACATATAACTAGCACTCTATTGGACATAATAAAGTAGAATTTTTTTTAATCTTAACAATGTTTGCAATACAATTATAGATATGCTACTTACATATACAAAATACCTTAAAATAATTACTACACAGCATATGGGTAAGTTCAAAGGAATAACATACATTGTACATAGGCTTAAAGTTGAACACTGAAGGATTGATCAATGTGTTATTTGCCTAAAAGAAATGTCTCTTAGAAATTACTGTAAAGTTTTAGAAGAGGGGGAATGTATGGGTGGGAAAATGAGGCTGAGGCCAGAAGGGCGCCAAATGTAGTAGAATGTCGTATGCAAAGGAGCTGGGCTGTTTGCCCCCCTTTCCATAACTTTCAGGTCCATTTTGATGGTTTGGCCTTGTCTTAAGGCAAAATATTTCCAGATTATATACTTCTTCACTCACCTTTAATTGGAACTGGTTATAGGTGACTCAGCTTCAGTGTCATGGTTCTAAGCTGGCTGAGACCTGGGAGGTTTACTGAATTCAGACACAGCCCCAGCTTAGAAGTCCTCATGAAGCTCATGGAGCCAGGCATGAAATGCTGAAAGCTTTGGCAGGCAAAGTGCTGGGGAAGGCTCAGACAGGTGGCCTGAGTCTCTATGCTCAGATTCCTATACTATCTTCGTTTTTCAAAGGGGAACCATTACTGATATAACTGATAAATTGGAGATTTGCATGTAAAGCAGATATTGTGAGAAAGTCTATAGAATCCCTTATGTTGCTTGTCTTAAGTGTGTCCTGCCCAATAACTCCCCTTAATCTTTATCAAAAGATCATTTATTTAATAATTAAGAGATTTTCTCCATTTACTATTTTAGAGTACTAAGCATGTTGTTTAGAAAGGTGCATTCAACTTAGAGTCAAAACAAAGTTGTTAATGAGTTTTGTATAACTAGCAGTTTACAGGCTCCCTCTGATCCCAGAAGGGAATGCAGCCTGAATCTCTGTTTCCTGCTTTATTCCTTTTTCTCTCCAGTTACTAACCTTCTCTTTCCCCTTCTTCACACAGATTTTAGTTCAGCTGACAGGCACAAGAAATACGGGCTGATTAATATGAATGAAGGATGCATAATTCATAGACCTGGTAATAAGATACCTTGTAAGAGTTCTGTAGGGAACAGGTATTGAATCTCCCAACCCTGGGAAACTCTTTTCCATTAAGATATGTGATTTCCTTTTTATACCTGCATAGCACTGAGAGGTGTACTCCAGATGCGGCCATCTAGGCCATCAACTCTCTTATCTACTGTTTGTCTTATAGGGGCATTCGATGAAACCAATTTATTCCTTTCCATATTTATTAATTTAATTTATTTCATTAATCTTTCCACTCTGCTTATTGTTCATTCTTGTGAGTCTATTATATTACAATTTAGAGCATGTAAAATTGTTTGGATCTCTTAATGGCAGGGCAAGTCCACTTTTGCATATGTGCTAGCCAAATCCACATTCGACAAATAGTTACTGAATGCTTCCTTCATGATAAACTGGTTGAACAGAGACAGTATTTTTTCTTTCCCTCTGCCTGGACCACTCCCCTTCTACTCCTTCAGCTGGTCAGATCATCCTTCAGTTCACTTCTTTGAGGGGCTTCCCCTGACCATCTCCACGACTAAGTTAGTGACTCTCATGTACATATCACTCCCTGCAAAATAACAATCAGCATGCTTTAAATCATTTATTTGTTTAATGTTTATCTCTTCCACTGGAATGAAACCTCCATTAACAGAGACTCTTATCCATTTTCTGCATCTAGCACAGTGTCTTTTACAGTATAAATGCTTATTGCCATTCACTGAATGGATTTATCTTAGATTTTAAGATCTCTGACATAACAGACACTTGGTCAAATATGGAGAACTCAGTCATTTAGCAATTATTAATTGAGCACCTCACAGTGCATAATGAGAGGATTTTTAAAAGTTATAGGACACCATCCAGCCTTCAATAGGTCTTCTATAAAATGGATGATCCATTTGCATACAAACCATTAAATATCCGCACAAATCCCAAATACCTGAAGAGTGAGTGGGTTAATAAATGAATGATTAAATGAAATGAATAAATGCATTATTTTAGACTTACATAGACTCAGGTTTAATCTTGGACAAGTTAATGTCTCTCAGCTTTAATTTTTACATTTGTCCTATTTTGAAATTCCCTAAATGATTCTTTCATTTCTTTAAGTTCTGTTATATACTTTCTTATGTTGTCTATCTCCTTAGCGACTTTTTCATTTCTTTTTGTTTATGTCTTGAAATATTTTTGGTTTGTTTGTCTTGGTTTTCAACTTTCTCTTCAATCTCATTCATCTTATTTGCCATCCGTATTCTGAATTCCATTTCTGACATTTTGACTATTTCCTTTTGATTGGGGTTCCTTGCTGTGGATCTATTGTGCTCCTTCAGGGGTATCAAACTAGCTTGTGTTTTCATGTTGCCAGAGTTCTTTTGCTAGCTTCTTCCCATCTGAAATCTCTTCTCTCAGCTGAGGGCAGACAGGTTTGTGGCACACCTGTTCTTTGCTGGGAACTCTCCTACTTAGTGAAAAGCAGAGGTCCCTAGATGACACTTTTTTGTCCTACTCTGGAGGACTGACCTGGCAAGAGACAACAGGCAGATGCATTGAGAGCCTGTAATACAGCTGTTCTGTGCTGTCCTGTTCCTCTGTGATTGTCAGAGTCCAAGTTGGTGCTGGATGATCTTCATGAATACTGGTAGGTTGTTCCCCAGGTTGTTGTTGCCAGCTCTTGGATGGCATTGTGAGGCGATTGCTCTGCCCAGGTGTCCCTGTGGGCCAGGCAACTGGGCAAGGCTATGCAGGAGGTGGTTGGGTGTCAGGGCTGTGGGCATTAGCTCCACCAGGGTCCTGGTGCAATGGCAGCACGTAGCTAGGGTCTGTGCCAGAGTGTTGGACTGCACTGGTAGGTCCTGCTAGGTGGTGGATGGAAGCCTCCAGGTGAGGCTGCTGGGCCAGGCAACAGCACTGGAGCCCCAGTGGGCCTCAAGGAAGTGGCTGGAGGGCTCAAAGACTGGGGCTGTCTCCCAGTGCAGGTCCCAAATGAGGCAGTTGTCATGGGGTTTCTCCGGTGGCCTCAGCAGCAGCAGCGGCCTGTTCGCCTGTTCTGTTTGAATCCCTTGTGGGAAGGAAGGGCACTGGGTGCCCAGTCGCTGGGGTCCAGGGGAGCATATGCTCTCCCTGGCCTGGCAGAGGTGGTTGCAGTGAAGCTGAGCCCTGTATAGGCCAGGTGCTCTGTACCCCAGAACTCAGAATGGCATCAGTTGCATGAGTTGAACAAAAGCCTCTGGGTCCCTGCTGTGCCTGCTCTCTGGTGCAATGTCACTGCACAGTCTCCAATCAGCTCCCTGATAGTCCTGAGTCGTGGCTGGCAGTGTCTTCTGGGGGGAGTATGGAGACCTGGGGTTCTCTCCTCCTATCCTTTCCCGCTGTGGCTGCTTCCCCCAGGTACCTTCCCATCTTGCTGAGTGGATCGCTCCATTTTCCTCTCCTTTACTCTGAATGTCTCTCCTGCTTCTCTGATGATTTACTATGCTCTCTCCAAGAAGACCTATCTGTAGGTGGGTATCTACTTGCAACTTTTGATCCTCTCCTTGGGAGTGAAGTACGCAGGCTATTTCTAGTCTGCAACTTAGCCTGATACTACATCTGTAAAATGGAAATTATAAATGTTCCTATCTACTAGGATTAGTGTTAGGATTAAAGGAGATGACCATAAAATTCTTAGCACAGAATATGGTACATATCTCACAGTAAATGTTAACTGTTATTTATTAGTATAATAGTATTGTTATTATCATTAGGTTCCTGGGAAGGGTCAAGGTGAGATGATTTGATGAAATTTCTATGCATAGCATACCCTTACATTCTCAATAGGCTAGGCAGGGGACCAACAGTAAAAGACTAATGCTGAAATGATTATCTTTGATTGGCAGTTCTCAAATGTTTGGTTTTCAGGACTATCTAATACACTTAAATATTAATGAGGACCCCATAGAATTTTTGTTTAAGTGAATTATATCCGGTGATGTGATGGAAAGTGTTTAACAACCAGAAGAAATTTTGGATTTGTAGCATTTACTGATTTCTGTGATACAACCATTCCCACCATGCCTGATTTCAAGTTATCAGTATGCTGTCATTGAATGTGGAGAGATGTGCAGGAACACACACACACACACACACACACACACACACAATTTCCCCCATACAGATATGATAGACATATTACTTTTGTTTTAAATATGATTTATTTAATTATAAGCTTATTTTTTAAATTAACCAAAGTCCACACTTTATTCAGATTTCCTTAGTTTTTACCTAATGTCTTTTTTTCTGTCTCAGGATTCCAACCATGATACCATTTAGTCATCATGTCTCCTGTTAAATAAAATCTCTGGGAGATCATTGATTTGGACGAGGCTCCAGCACTAAAGCCTAACAGGCCAAACCAATATAAAGTACAGTAGCCGAGCTTTAGTTAATCGCAGGAGGCTCCATAACCAATTAACCAATTAAGCTGTAACCAATTAAGTTGTCTCTACACCACACTTTTGTTTCATGTAAATGTTGGGCCATGTTATTGGTGGGAGTTCTTTGAACCTGTTCTGGTGTAGAAGGCTGCTTAATTCATGAGTCATTTTTTTAAAATTTTTTATTTTGCTTTGCTTTGTTTTTCTTTGCTCAAATAATAAACTCAGTTAAAATTTAAACTTGGATAAGGTTTTTTCCATTTAATACTCCTTAGGTTCCTCTTAGCTGTGACAATTTCTCTGACTTTCTTTGTTTTGGGTGACCTTAACAGTTTTGAGGAGTACTAGTCAGGCATCTGTAGAATGTCCCTTAATGGGGGACATTAATTATCTGATATCTTCTTCATGATTAGACTAAGATTATAGGTATTGGGGAGGAAGACCACAGAGGTAAAGAGACATTGTTTTCATATCCTGTCAAGTGTACCCCCTTTTTGCTGATGAGGAAACAGGCTCAGAGAGGGGCAGTGACTTGACCAAGACTCTAGAAATTGCTGGTGCCCATTTGATTCTGGCTCTGCCTGGTCCCCAAGTCCATGTTCCTTTATATGTAATTTATTTTTAATGAAAAGCTAGCTTGTAATATTTCTGAAAATTTTAACAATCAGTTTTGGTAAAAACCAGTATGAAAAGGCTCCAGCATGCCAACATTTATATCGCTTGGTATTTATCATATTAGAATTAAAACAAAAAAATTAAAAATATTGATTGATTAAAAACTAAATACATGTTAACATAGAGAAACATTTTTAATGAAAAACAATTATATTTCTGGCCAATTATATACAGGCGCGGTGGCTCACGCCTGTAATCCTAGCACTCTGGGAGGCCGAGGTAGGTGGATTGCTTGAGGTCAGGAGTTCGAAACCAGCCTGAGCAAGAGTGAAACCCCATCTCTACTATAAATAGAAAGAAATTAATTGGCCAACTAATATATATAGAAAAAATTAGCCGGGCATGGTGGCGCATGCCTATAGTACCAGCTACTCAGAGGCTGAGGCAGAAGGATTGCTTGAGCCCAGGATTTTGAGGTTGCTGTGAGCTAGGCTGACGCCATGGCACTCACTCTAGCCTAGGCAACAGAGTGAGACTGTGTGTCAAAAAAAACACCCAAAAAACAAAAAACAATTATATTTCCAAAACAAGTTTTAAAGAAAAGAGTGTCACTGTTTTACATCTTTGCAAAGCTTTTCAGTAAGCTGGCTTAGGAGAAGACAGCTGGAGTCTCATGTCTGTATCTGCATTCATTCTGTTGTGCTAGGTTGTCTTGTTTAAGGCATATGAAGAAAATCCAGCTTCACACAAGTAATTGGAAAAGAGAGGAACATTAGCCTTTTCAGATAATTGTGAATATTTTTTCCAACCCCAAACTCAACAAGTAGTAGTTTCTCAACCCCAGCTGCAAACTAAAATCACCTGAGGGGCTTTAAAAATGCATTGATCCTGGTCCCCACCCTAGCTAGGATAATTAAATTAGATGTCATAGCAATCATAATTTTAAAAGTACTCTAGGTCAGTTCTTCTTAAAATTTAATGTAAATATGAATCAGTTAATCATCTTATTGAAGTGCAGATTCTAAGCTGGAGTATACCTGAAGTAGCACCTGAGAATTTGCCTTTCTAACAGCTTCCAGGTGATACCAGTACTGCTAGCCCAAGGACCACACTTAGGCTAGGAAGACTCTGGTGATTCTTAGAGGCAAATGGGATTGAGAACCCAGGCAAAGAAGAGCTTGCTAAGGGTTAATTATCATTGGGTTGAGGTTTGCAGTAGGAAAGTGCAAAACAGTCAAGGAGAGAAAACTAGAGACTTAAGACATTTTGAAGCTGTCAGTAGGTGGGTAGAGTCTATTTCATAATTAACAGTGAGTTAATAACAGGAGGAGGTTCTTTCAAGAATTTTTTACATAAGAACTTTGAATTTCTGTCTACATCACCATGGTGAATGATTAGCTGAGGGCAGATCCAGACTTCTGAAGTCAGTGGACCATGCTAAATATAAGGCAATTTTAGAGGGTGTAAAAAAGATATTGGGTGTGTTAACTAGAATCTGACATTCCAAATGGGAAGATATCTTTCTGTCTCATTCAGAATTAGTTAATGGGACTGTAAACTAGTTCAACCTCTGTGGAAAGCAATATGGAGATACCTTAAAGCGATACAAGTAGATCTACCATTTCATCCAGCAACCCCATTACTGGGCATCTACCCAAAAGGACAAAAGTCACTCTATGAAAAAGATACCTGCACTCGAATGTTTATAGCAGCACAATTCACAATTGCAAAAATGTGGAAACAACCCAAGTGCCCATCAATACATGAGTGGATTAATAAAATGTGGTATATGTATACCATGGAGTACTATTCAGCTATATGAAACAATGGTGATATAGCACCTCTTGTATTTTCCTGGTTAGAGCCGGAACCCATTCTATTAAGTGAAGTATCCCAAGAATGGAAAAATAAGCACCACATGTACTCACCAGCAAATTGGTATTAACTGATCAACACCTAAGTGGACATATAGGAATAACATCTATCGGGTGTCTGGTGGGGGTGGGTAGGGAATGGGTATATACATACATAAGGAGTGTGATGCGCACCAACTGGGGGATGGACACGCTTGAAGCTCTGACATGAGGGGGGAGGGGGGCAAGGGAAATATACATAACCTTAACATATGTACCCCCATAATATGCTGGAAAAAAATTTTAAAAAGGGGGGAAAAAAGGACTGGATCAGATATAATTTCATTTAAAGAAAATTAAGACATGAAAGAAAATTCATACTCTCTAAATAGTCATATGCATACATTTAGGTATTTTTAAGTGTATACATGTGCAAAAATACATCTAATTATATACATTTTTGCATGTGTGTTTGTGTATGTGAATATATGTGTTTCTATATGAAAAGGCTATTCAAAGTGGCCATAAACCTATTGTATAGCTCTCAATTTTACCTCCTGTAGCAGCCAGTTGTACTATTTCCCAACTGTTAGCACATTAATGTGTATGTTCTATGTGCTATTCAATTTTGGAGTAAATGACTTAGTGAAAACTGTAATAAAAATGGGCCATCTAAAAAGAAAGTTAGTTAAACTTAGTTAAATACTATTAAGTTTTCCAAAACTTTTTCACCTATTGAATTCTCAACTCTGAGTAACTTCTTCTGGTCATACTCTTGATAGTTCTGCAGACTTTTCCCCAGTCTAAACTTGTTCTTTCTCCACTAAACCACTATGCACTTTCTTAGGCCCAGCCCCCAATTTTCTGGCCTCTGTACTTACAGAAAGTTAATCATCCCCTCTCTTGGTTGTCTCTGAATCCTGTCACACCCCTTTTATACTAGCAGCCTATGTCATTATCATTTCCTTTTATATCTCTCTCTCCCTCTAGACAAGGAGCTTATTGAGAGACCTTTGTTACTTTCTTTGAATTTCCAGCACCTGGCACAGTCACTGGGACAAGATAGGTACTCAAAAATATTTGGGGAATGATAGTGAAATTAACAAATATTCTTTTGTTAAAGAATCTAAGAGATTGAGAATCTAAAGAGAATAGCCAATACAAATGAAAACAGTGTTCATAAGGAAAGAAAAAGAAGAGTGGGCATTGTTTAGCCTAAAGAAAATAATGAGGTATTTGCCAGTCTTCAAATGGAGTTTGTAATGAATTATAAGCAAAAAGACGCTGATCCTGAAGGAGTCACTCTTACATGTGTAAAAATTCACCAAAATGTACACTGTAAGTGCACTTCATGTATGATATCTCTTAATTTGAAAGAACAAGAAAGAAAGAGAGAAAGAAGGAAGAAAGGAAGGAAAGAAGAAAGGAAGAAAAGAAGGATAGAAAGAAGGAAGGAAGGAGAAAGGGAAAGGAAAAAAGAAAGAGAAAAACTAAACCATTCTAGGTTACATATAGACTTTTCCACAGCATCATTCAATGATAAAAAATAGTGGTGTGATATCTACACACTTCTGAGGAAAAGAATGACCCTAAAGTGTGAGTCTAAACTGTTGTCTTTTAACTATAAAAGCCAGATAGCTTTAAAATATATAAAAATTCAAGAAATACAATATTAATGAATCTTCCTTGATAAAATCTTGACCACAAAATCCAGCCAACTAAGAGGTGAATCAAAATACTTAAAAATTGAGAAGAAATACTAAAAGACTGGTAGTGAGCACTGAATTCAATTTCAATATAAAATGGACACTGAATAATTGTAGAGATTAATAGAATAGAATATAAATGTTATTAGAATTTAAAAATAACTTTTAAAAAGTCTAAAGGTAGGAGAAAGAAGGTTAGAAACCATCAGTGTGATAATTTCCTTAATCTTACAGCAGTCAATAGATACTATCTAAAGTTGAAACATTTAATTAAAAAATGCTTCCAGGGGGAAAAGTTGCTGTCCAGTTGTTTCCCTGTCTTCCCAGAGAATAAAACCAGAGGGTAGACTTTGAATATCTTTGAGTTTCATTAGATATTAAGAACTATCTTCTTGAAATCAAAGTTGATTGAGGACTTTTCTTTCTCTAGAATTAAGATAGGCAACAATATCTGCATTAGATGTTTCAAAGGTTAGGTAACCATCTATCTGCAGTTTAGAAAGAAGACCAGAGGAATATTAAGGCCCCTATAAGCTGTATGTTCCTGATGTGTGTCAGAAAGGAGAAGAGAAGTAACAGATTTTCTCAGTGGCTCTGCAGCCCACCCACTAGCTCTGGATTCTGGTGTTTACCCCTCTGTCATCATCAAACCACTGCTGAGAGCAAAGTTAAATTGAAGAAAGCGGAACGAGCCAGCAGGCATAGCCCCAGTGCTTAGGCAAGGGAATGCAGGAGAGAGCAAGACAATGAGCCCCAACCCATTCCCAGACCAGACCCTCGGAGTTAAGAGAGAGAGAGACAGAGAGACAGAGACAGAGACAGAGACAGAGACAGAGGGAAGAAAGAGGGAGAGCGTGTATGAAGGAGAGAGACTTTGGGTAAGGGAGATAATAGTCTTTATAAATAGTAGCCATACTGGTTGGAGGAAAAAGACACAAGGATCTGAACATAAATTCATAAATTCCTGGGCCTAGTTCCAAGTTTTTTTTTTTGGCAGCAATAGGTCACAGTGAATGAGACTAAGAGGAAGAAAATGATAGCACACTCTCATCACATTTTCACACGCAGTCTCTTTGTGCACTTGAAGCCTCTCACACAGATGCCTTGAGTATCCCATGCCCTCTGCCTGCATAATCAGAGACCACTCCTTACCCTCTACCATCTCTTGTCCTTCTTCCCTGTTTCTGGTTCTATTATCTATTACGCCAGTGTCTCTCCCTGGACAACAGCAAAATCCCTCCATCTCTGTCACTTGGAGTCAACAGGCAATCCCTAGCTTTGTCATGACCATGGAAGCTTTGAGGCATCAGGAAGAAGGAAGAGGAGGAGGGGTGGGGTAGGCTTTGACTGGCTAGTGGCTGTCAAACCTTGGTACAGAAAAGGACTCAGTTGGGAAAAGAGGAAGCAGAAAGGGCACAAGACAGGAAACAAAAGGGAAACTTTCTGGGCACGTTGCTTTGGCTGAAGAATGCATCAAAAAGAGAGGGGAAATCTGAGTTTGTCATTGTTAGCACCCTGTTGCTAGAATGTTGAGTCCTAGGCCAAGTCTCTGAACACTTCACTCAGCGTCTTCCTATTCAAACATTAAAGTGACTTTAAAAACAAGCAAAATCACTGTGTCTCAGTGTCCCAGTTTCTTCATCAGTACAAAGGGGATAATCATAGCCAGAAGAAGGATATATGAAATGATAGATGAGAATGCTTTTAAAAACATTCTAGAGAGATGCAGGGGATCACAGTATTATATGTGAAATCCCTTGCCTCTCTGAACAGATAAACCAAATTTTTCTGTGCTAAGAATATAAAAGAAATGTAAGGTGGAGGATACCTATAGAGTGACTGTAGAAAAAGGGGGAAAGCAGAAGGTAGGAAAGATGCACCATGACCTAGATACTTTCTTATGGCATTAAGTTGTGACGATCATTGGGTTCACCTCATTTATTTCCTGTAGAGATGTTTCTTCATTGTTTGATGTTCACTGTCTTTAAACATGCTGTTTCATACATTATTTTTGCGTTTTCCAGGTGGAAGGATAAATATAGTCCCTGGTACTCTATCTTGGATGAAATGGTTGTTGTCTTTACTAAGTTTTAGGGTGGTTTACGACACAGCAATAAATAACTGATAGTGAAATTGATAGCTAGATATGGGATGTTTCTATGAAAAAAATCCTACAATTGTGCCACTAGCTTAGTGATCAGGTAGCAGGCATAGGCTTGAAGAATTTTCAAGGAAATTACAAAACTGACAACTCATAAAGTGGTGAAACTATTTATACACCTATCACCTGCAGAAACTTGGCACGGTGAAAATTTATCTAGTGAACTTCAGCATATAAGCAATGACACTTACAAGAAAAAATATCTTACTAGATGAGTAACCAGGAACTGTAAGAAAATGATGAGCTAATGAGAGAAAAGGCAAGTTTGCAAGCATAATTTAAAGGGAGTATAGAGGGGCCAGGACAAATTTAGAAAACATAAGATTGCTTATCTCCCTTCCAATTTGGTAAAAGATTCCCACTGTCAAAATCAAGATTATTTACATTTAATGTATTATTGATATAATTGGATTTAAATCTGTCCTTTTTCTAGTTGTTTTATTATTTCATTTTATCTTCATTATCTTTTATTTTTTTTAGAGACAGAGTCTTGCTCTGCTGTCCAGGCTGGAGTGCAGTGCATGATCATAGCTCACTGAAGCCTCAAACCCCTGAGCTCAAGTGTTCCTCACCTCAGCCTCTCAAGTAGCTGGGACTACAGGCACATGCTACCATGCCCAAAGAATTTCTAATTCTTTGTAGAGATGCTGTCTCACTATGTTGCTGAGGCTGGTCTTGAACTTCTGGCCTCAAGTGATCCTCCTGCCCTGGCCTCTCAAAATTATAATTATAAACATGCAATTATAAACATGAGCCATTGTGCTCCACCTTCATAATCATCTTGTACCTCTTTTTTATTATTATTTTAGTGGTTGCTCTAGGGTTTGCAATGCACATACACAACTCATCATAGTCTACCCCAAAATATTATACTTTTTCACTTATAGTCTAAAAATCTTAACAACTCCATTTCCTTTCTTCTGTTTTTTTGGCCTGTTGCTATCATACAATTTACTTTTACATACTTAATAAACCACACAGTATATCATTACTGTGTCAACTATTAATAACTTTAAAATTTATTAAAAATAAGAAAAACTTTTATATTTACTTTCATTTTTATCACTTTTTCACTCTTTCTTTGTATAGATCTAATTTCCATCTTGTATCCTATTCCTTTCATCTGAGGAGCTTCTTCTAACATTTTTTATAGTGCAGATCTGCTGCCAATGAATATGATCAGCTTTGTTTTTCTGGAAAAATATTTGCCTTCATTTTCTGAAATAAATTCTTGCTGTAAATGAAATTCTGGGTTGATCATTTTTTTTCTTCAGCATTCATTCTAACGATATCTTCCATTATCTTCCCGCTTGTATAGTTTCTGATGAAAAGTCTACCAAAATTCTTATCTTTGTTCCTGTATATGTAATTTTTCTTTTTTCTCTGCTTTCATGATTTTCTTTTTGATTCAAACCAGTGTGAACATTATGTATTTGGGTGTTCTTAAAATTTCTATATTATTTTCTGTTATTCATCCTGCTCAGGGTTCTATGAGAATCTTGGATGTGTGGTTGAATTTTCAAAATTCATTGGCCATTTTTATTATATTTATTTCTGCTTCATTTCTCTCTCTTCTGTTTTCTGGGACTCCAGTTAAATACATGTTATACCATTTGATATTGTCTCATGGCTCTTGGAGACTCTGTACTTCTCCCCTCATGCCTTTGTATTCTTTTTTGCTTTCCTCTTGGTATTTCTGTTTGGAAAATTTCTATTGTCAAGTTTACCTATTCTTTACTCTTTATTCTTTACTCTTTTCTGTCTTGTTTGCTAATTAACTCATCAAAGGAATCCTTAACCTCCAATATTATGACTCCAAGATTATTTCTAGCATTTCCAGTTATCTTTTTTAAAAATAGTTTCTATGTCTGTAAAATTCCTCATCTGTTCATGCATGTTACATTATATCTTTACATTATATCAGTATCAGATTAACATATTAAATAAGTTAACATCCTTTCTGTGAGTTCCAATATCTGATTCTTCTCTGAATCTTGTTTTTCTCTTGACAAAAGATTCCTTTTCTTCCCTAGCACTTTTATGTCTCAATTTTTTGACTAAATTTCAGACATCATGTATAGAAGAACATAAAAAGACTGAGGTAAATACTACTTATGCCATATGGTCATGCCTTTTTTAATATCTGACAGTGAGGGGGTGTTGTATGATAATTTGTTTGGTTTTTGTCCCAGTTTCCTGGTACAGAGCTTCTAAACTTTTGAAATAGGATTCTTGAGTAACAGGAGTGTCTTTGTTCTTCATAATGGGTCCTTGGACCATACCTGAGTTTATGCCAAGGAGATGACTTAGGATGGGGGCTGAGTCATGCCAGAAAGACCAATCATGTATCATCAGTCTGATCTCCAGCGAGGGGAGTGCGGCTGGAGATGTAAGTTCAATTACATGATCAATGATTCAATCAATCATACCTATGAAATGAAGCTCCAATAAAACCCTGAATACCAATGCTTACTTGAACTTCCTGGTTGGTGAGCAGGATGATGTACCAGAAGCATGATGCATGCTGATTCCACAGAGAATGGGCACAGAACCCCACATTTGGGACCTTCCTAGACCTTGCCCTAAGTGTTCTTTATATGGCTGGTGCTCATTTGTATCATTCATAATAAAACAGTAATCATAGGGGTAATGCTTTCCTGAATTTTGTGAGTCTTTTAGTGAATTATCAAACCTGATGGGGTTGTGGGAACTCCCAAATTTGTAGCCAGTTGGTCAGAAGTGTAGGATCTGAAACATGTGGCTAGCATTTGAAGTGAGGACATTTTTGTTGGAGACTGTGCTCTTAACTTGTGGAGTCTGCATGAACTCTAGCTTGATATCATCAAAATTGCATTGCAGTATCACAGGGGAGTCAAACTTGTCACTTAGCTAGGTTTGGATTTTCTTTTTATCTTTAGCGCACCATAGGCTTCAAATTCCTTTACTTTTTAGCTATTACCTTGTGCTTAGAGTGGGATCTGGAAGCTTGAGTTTTCTGTATTCTTGCCCCTCACTTTCAGCCATTTCTGTATGCTTTTGTCACAGAGGTCTCTCTCCATGCACCTTTTCCCTAACCCAGTGTTAAATGGCTACTGTTCATTACTTGGTGCCAGGATTACTGTTGGGACAGAGGTGTTCTGTTGTTCTGATCCACCCTAAGGCTTAGGCCAAGTCTTTTCTCCTGCTGGTTGGGGGTAGTGCTTTCTCAGGCTTCCTATTCCTGTTCCCCATGGCAGTCAAACTGTCTTGTATCCGTGTTTGGTCATGGGTAGGAATTTCCTCTCCAGCATTAGCAGACCTCTGCTTTATATTGGCACAGGATTTTTGGACACAAGATCATTTCTTGTCCTTCTCCCAGAGGTGAAGGCATTTTGTTTCTATCCCTCCCTCAGTAACATTGGATCTCTCTAGGACTAGTGTTTCCTATCCTTCCCTCATTCCTTCCTTACATGCAATGCCATTTTGCACAAGGTTTTGCAGGTAAGAGAGCCTGCTGCCCCTGCTGTAGCAGCTTAAGGCTTTTAAAAGGCTTGGAGAAGCAGTTGGGGCACTGGGCACATCATCCTGTAGCAGCCTATTACTTCATGTTTGTGCCACTAAAGGAGTCTTTTCAGGCCTTCTGCCTTGCTCCCAGCCTTTTTTGTGAGCATTTGGTAGAGGTCCAAATTCTTCTTCTGCCTAGGGCTCCTAGATATTCTTAATGGACATACTAACCCACACTTGGCCTTTAAGAATTTGTTAAAATTTTAGTTGATTCTTCTTACCTAGCCATCTCTTTCCCCTGTGCTCTACTATAGATGAAATACTTCTTTTCACAGATACTGAGTTCCATCTCAGTTTATGTGGTTGGCTTGAGCCCTTGATGGGCTCAAGACAAATTATTGTTGTAGATTATCTGGCATTTTCGTTAATGTGGGAGCAAACTCTTGTGTAGCTTTCTACATTCTAAGTGAGACCAGACTCTCATCTGCTTATCCTTCCTTGCAAGTAAATTTTATACATTTCTTTTCCAATTATGAATGAAAATTATATTTGGACTTTGACTAGGATTTTACCAAAATTAACCTTGGGAGACTGGACAACATTACACTACTTGTTCTATTCATACAGAAACACTGGTATTTCCTATTCATTTATACAAAGAGCACCCTCTAGGTTCCATATAGTATGGAGTCATGATTTGTTAATAATTTCAACTTAAATTCCATATTGTTACAAACACAAATTGAGGTAGCTTCTGGTATTAAAACATAATTAAATATAGGGAAATCAGAAACTATGAGGCTGGAACCAAATAATCATTTAGGTACCTAGGATCATAATAAAAATTAAACATTATATTTAGCTCTAAGATTCCTAGGAGAAAAGAGAAAAAGGGGAGCAGTGAGTTATACAGTCCTCATAGTTTAATAGAAATAATGTAATTTTATCTGGAGAAATTTTTGTTACATTGAATCCTAGTTGGATTCTTTTGTGTGTAGTTCCTTTTAGAAATAACAAAACAGAAAATGAGTTCAACCATTGTTTTATAGAAAATAGTAAAATGTCCTTCAACTGACTATTTCTTTCGTCACCTTAATAAAGGCCAAGAAAACACCTCCTATATTAATAGGAAAATAGGAATACTAGAACAAATGTAAAGAGTTGAATAATCCTGACAAGTTTTTCAAATCAATTGTTGAAAATATTTATTTATATAAAACCTTTAGTTGGAAAACAAAAAAGAAAGAAATATCACATTTTATATAAATAACAGAATACCACACTGAGTTTAGTTCCACAATAAAAGCCACACAAATCTGTGTGTATGGCCAGGGATTGTGGTATGGAGAAAAGAAAAAAGGGAATTGAGAAGGAGGTAGAAGATAACTCGTTGCTTACTGCAAATCTTGTTTGGAGAGGAACCTTTGGAAAATGATGAGTTTGGATAGCACTATCAGCATGCCAGAGGTTGAACCAATGTAAGCTTCTAAAATATAAGATTTGTATCATTTCTTAGGGTAACTTGCTAAGGTGGTTTGGTTCCACCAATAAATAAAGTTCCTAATTCTACATTAAGCTCATCCTTTGGAACATTCTCATCTCCTGGTTCTTCTCCAAGCTTCTTCCACCAGGGTGCCTGCATGTGTTTCAGGGTGGTGAGATGGGCCTCCTTGGCCTTGGCTGCCACAGGCCTGGATCTGCTTAGGAAGAGATCAGGATCTTTCCCTTCTGCCTCTTTCAGACTTGGTGCCTCTGTAGTAAACAGAAAATAAACAGGTAAGTGGTAGAAACTTGTGCCAAGCAAGCACAAACTGGGAAGCTAAAGTGCTGGAACTCTGCTATAATAGGCAGGGACAGGATTCCAACTCTGAATTTATTATCATTGCTAACTGTGGATGGTATGGGACTATTCAAAAGTTGCAGCTGTGGCTGGTAGCAACACTCCCACCCCCTGGCCACTTCTATGTTTAAAAGAACAAAAAAAGATGTAGATTTTTGTTAGATGGTTTATTTAAAAAATAGGAACTTTAAAAATAATAGTGGAACCTCATCCTATAAGTGAGAGGCTCAGTTTCAGTCACTTATCCAATTCAAAAATCAAAATTCACAAATACTGACCATTAAATAGAGAACTCTGGCCCATTCTGACCACATACACTAATGGAAATTCCAGAGCCTGATTAAAACACTGTGTGTGGCTTCATGGATGAGATCTCTCATTAAATGGATCAGTGGTTGTGATACACCAATGAATTAATTTTACTTTAGCACTTTAGCTATTATCATAATATACTTCTAAAATATTACCAAAAGCTTTTAAGATTACATAGCAGAATCTGCATAGAAGGGCTTGCCATCTTTGAAATTAATAACTTTGTTTGAGCTTATACATATGAATCATGGCAAGGCTGGGGGAAGCAGGCAAGAAGGAAGTTATAAAATCTGCATCATTTGAAAACAGTGTCTGGTATGCTCTAGATCAGGGGTCCTCAAACTTTTTAAACAGGCCAGTTCACTGTCCCTCAGACCATTGGATGGCCATTGGAGAGTGCAGCGCACATTCTACACATGTGCACTGTGGGCCCAGGAGGAGTTGGCTGCTAAGCAGGAAAGGCAATGGCAGCAAAACACCCGGCTGGATAAACGTCCTTGGCTGGCCACATGTGGCCTGTGGGCCGTAGTTTGAGGATGCCCGCTCTAGATGCAAGAAATTTCCTGAGGATAGGAGATGGGCTAAAAAGAACATTAATAGTGCTTTCTTTCTGAAGATTTTAGATGTCATAGACCTTGAATAGGTTGTTCCCTTTAGGAAACTAAAATGGAATGAGCACATACTCATTAGCTGTTCAATATTAGTGCTGATTTGAGCCATCAGAGCCTCTCTGTGCTGCTGGGCTCTCTCTTCTAGGGCCCTGCCCATAAAGTAGTGTTGCAATCGCTCTTGAGCATGGGCATGGAGCTCCTTGCTGGCCACATCTGACATCTGAGAGCCCTGGGAACACAGGAAAGAAAAACTTGTTACAGGGAGATCATATGTATCAACGTCTGTTTTACCCAACCACTTAGCAGAGGTTCTAGAATGCTTAGCTGTCTCTCATTTTATCAATTGAATCTTATACTTGATGTCTCTACCTTGTATTTTTGTGCAAATATTAAATAGTCTTTTAAAAATAGCTTTAGATAAAAACACAGGTAGGTAAGTTTCTTCTTGGTATGCTCCCATACCTCACTTTCTCAGACAACATGATATTAAGGGAGAAGAGAGAAGATTGAGAGATCACAGCGAAAATTACAAATGGTTTGATAGAGACACTGGCCTCAAAGAGATGTGACATGGCCAACCCCTTTGTTCTGGACACCATCTGAAAGACTATCTTCTTATCCCATCCCCACTCTCAAACTTATCTCAACCATAATGTTATAACTGCTTCTGATTTCATAAAACAAAAGACAAAATCAGCCAAAGGATCATGTTCTTGCCTAGTCAGCTAATTTAAGGGTAACTTAAGTGAATAGTTTGGACAAGAATAAAATAATCTTAACTTTGGAACTGATAAAGATTCTGACACCACAGCCTTCTCAAATATTCCAGTTCCCGGATCTTGGATTTGACTCTGTTCTACTTGTTCCAGCTAATACCTTACTTTTCAGCCATAGAATCTTTTTTTTTTTTTTCTTTTTGGCCTAAGTGTTCAAGTGAAACAGCCGAGAATCTTCAACAGTTGTACCAGAGTGTGGCTAAAGCAACACTTTAAAAAAAACAGGAGTATACATCAGAATTATATATAGTATATCACAAAAAAGAGAGATCAAAGACCTAAACATAAGAGCTAAAGCTATAAAAACTCTTAGGAGAAAACACAGGGGAAGCATCATGACATTGGTTTTGGAAATGATTTCTTGGATATGACATCAAAGGCATAAGAATCAAAAGAAAAAACAGATAAAATGGACTTCATTGAAATTAGAAACTTTTGTGCATGAAAGGACACTATCAACAAAGTAAAAAAGCAGCCCACAGGATGGCATAAAATATTTTCAAATCATATATCTGATAAGGGATGCATATCTAGAACATAAGAACTACTAAAACTCAACAACAAAACAACCAGATTAAAAAATGGACAATAGACACTGCAAAAAATGGCATGCAAATGGCCATTAAACACATGAAAAGACATTCAAAATCTCTAATTAGGGAAATGAAAATCCAATCCACAAAGAGATACCACTTCACATCCATTTAGCTACTATCAACACCCCCCCTCGCCCCCTCAGAAAATAACAAATGTTGATGAGTATGTGGATAAACTGGAACCCTGTGCCCTACCGGTAAAAATGTCAAATGGTGTAGCTACTATGGAAAACAGTATGGCAGATCCTCAAAAAATTTAAAATAAGAATTACCATATGATCTGGCAATTCCATTTCCAGGCACATCCCCAGAAGAATTGAAAGCAGGAACACAAATAGACATTTGTACACCCATGTACATAGTGGCACTATTCACAATAGCCAAAAGATTCATCAAAGGATGAATTGATAAACAAAATATAGTGTGTGTGTATATATATATGTGTGTGTGTGTATATATACACACACACAATGGAATATTATTCAGCCTTTAAAAAAAATTCTGACACATTAAAACATGAACTTTGAAGACATTATGACAAGTAACATAAGTCAAATATGATTCCACTCATGAAGTATTCAGAGTAGTCAAATTCATACAGACAGAAAGCAGAATGGTGGTTGCCAGGAGCTGGGTGGAGGGCAAATGGGGATTTAATGTTTAATGATACAGTTTCAACTTTACAAGATGAAAAAAGTTGTGAAGATGGATGGTGGTGATGGTTGCACAACAATGTGAATGTACTTAATGCCACTGAACTGTATATTTAAATATGGTTAAAATGGTAATTTTTACATTTTGTATATTTTACCACATTTAAAATAAGTAAATGAAAATATAGATATATGAGGTCTCACAAAACTTACAGAGCTAGAATTTCTTGGGGTATGTGTTGCTTAAATTAATGATTAAATTTGTAAATGATTAAAACTGCTAAAAGCAATATAGTTCTCTCTACAGAGTTTCAGAGAGGAGGCATGCTTCTGTCTCTCTCCATTTTATTTCCGCTCACAGGAAAGGATTTCCAGCTGTGCTTCTGCCCCTCTCTCTAATTCAGTTCTGGTTCTTGGCAAAGGGGAGAGTTGCTAATATGATCGATCAGAACCTAAGAGATTCACTGATTATTTTATTTGAGGCCATGTTGATAAGTCCAGGACCCCTAACTTTTTTTTAAGCATTTAGGTTAAAAAAGTTTTAAAAATATGCAGCTTTATTGAGGTAAAAATGACATGCCATAAAGTACAAATATTGAAAGGGTACAATTTTCTAAGCTTTGACATACATAGATACATGTATACATCTATAAAACCATCACCACAATCCGGATAATGAACATTCATCACTATCAAGTTTCCTTACCTCCTTTTGTAAATCCTTATTCTCATCTTTTTCATCCTTCCATCCTCCTCCCTCCCAACGACTGATTTACTTTCTATTACTATAGATTAGTTCGCATTTTTAGATATATTCTACTTTGTCTAGCCTCTTTTATTTGGCATAATTATTTTGAGATTTATCCACACTGTTTAGAGTATCAATAATACAAGTGTTTGTATGGACATATTTTATTAATGGCCAGGTTGATAAGTCCAAGACCCTATCTTTTTTTTTTTTTAATTTTTATTTCCTTTTCTCTGGGGTAAATACCTAGGAGTGGAATGGCTGAATCATATGATATGTGTATGCTTAATTTTATAAGAAACTGTGAAACTGTTTTCCAAAGTGGCTGTACTATTTTAAATTCTCATGAGCAGTGTAACAATTATAGTTCTCTCATGTGCTTATTAACCTTTGGTACGTTCATACTTCTAAATTCTTACAGGTGTGGAGTATCTTACTGTGGTTTTAATTTGCACATCCATTAATGACTAATGATGCATCTTTTCATGTTTGCCACCTATCTTCTCTGGGTGAAGTGTCTGTTCAAATTTATTATCCATTTAAAAAAATCGGTTCATAAATTTTTTTATTGTTGACTTTCAAGAGTTCTCTCTATATGCTGGATACAGGATGTTCTTTTCAAATATATGTTAGGCAAAGATCTCCCAAGTTGTGCCTTCTCTTTTTATTCTCTTAACAATATCTTCTGAAGAGCAGAGGTTTTAAATTTTGATAAATCTATCAATTTTTTCCTTTTTGGATCATGATTCTGGTATTGTATTTAAGAACTCTTTGTCAAACTCAAGGTCACGATTTTTCTCCAATGTTTTCTTCTAGAAGTTTTACAGTTTTGTATTTAGGTCTATGATCCATTTTGAGTTAAATTTTGTATATGAAGTGGTGTATGGATTCAGTTTTTTTACATATAGATATCAAACTGGTCTAGTTTCTCTACTGCATTAACTGCGCACTTCTACCAATAATAAGTTGGTCATATATATAGATTTATTTCTGGATTTGATTCTGTTCCACTGATCTATTTTTGTATCTTTAAATCAATATCACTGTTTTGATTATGTAGCTTTAATAATTCTTGAAACCAGGTAATGTTAATCCTCCAATTTTGTTCTTTTTTGCAGTTATTTTAGCTATTCTAGTTCCTTTGTATTTGCATATGAATTTTAGAATCAGCTAAATTTCTAAAAAAAAAGCCTGATGGGACTTTGTGCTAAATGATATCTTGTTGTTGATATTAGGGGAGAAGTATTCAGTCTTTTGCAATGAAATATGATTTCAGTTATACTTCATAGATATCTTTCATCAGGTTAAGAAAGTTTCCTCCCATTCCTAGTTTCTGGAGATTTGTTTGGGGGATGATGTCAGGACTAGGTGTTGTACTTTATCAAATTATGTTTCTGCATCTATTGATATAATAATATGGTTTTTCTTAGCCTGCTAATATGGTAAATTATACAGATTCACATTTGCAATTAAACTTGTTCATGATGTATTAACCTTTCAATATATTGTTGGATTAAATTTGCTAAAATTATTTTTAGAATTTTTAAATATATGTTCATGAGGAATATGTTCTGAAATTTTTTTGCTTGTAATGTCTCTGTTTTTGGTGTCAACTTTTCTCTTTTGCTATTGTTTTCTTTTATTGATTTCCCTTTGATCTTTCCTTTCTTTTGCTTACTTTGGGTTTAAATTGTTCCTTTTCTAGTTTCTTAAGAATACTAGTAAATATTCTACATATATTTCAGAAGACTGTTAGTTAAGGTCTTTTTTTTTTTTCTTAAAGAGACAGGAGTTTCACTATGTTGCCTAGGCTGGTGTACAATGGCTGCCATGCATTGGCAGCAATAACATAAAAAGTTACCACTTTCATCTACATATTATTTATGGCTGCTTTGATCTTGTAACAGCAGAGATTAATAGTTGTGATAGAGGTCATATGACCTATAAAACTGAAAATATTAACTATGTGGTACGAGTTACAAAAATCAATTATATTTTATAAAGATTTAAATGATGATGAATGATGATGAAAAAGTCTTATACAGCAGGTTCTCTTTATCCATGCTTTTGTTTCCCATGGTTTCAGGTACCTATGGTATAGTACAGTAAGATATTTTGAAAGAGAGAAAGAGAACATATTCACGTAACTTTTATTATAGTATACTGTTATAATTTTTTATTATTAGTTATTGTTAATCTCTTACTGAGCCTAATTTATAATTGAAACTTTATCATAGGTATATATACATAGGAAAAACATAGTACCTATAAGGTTTGGTACTACCCAAAGTTTCAGGCATCCACTGAGACACATCCCCTGAGGTTAAGGAAGGACTACTATATATTTGCCCATGTACAGCCATGCATTGCTTAACGACAGGGATACTTTCTGAGAAATGTGTCATTATGTGACTTACTGTACTTACACAAACCTAGATCGTATAGCCTACTACATACCTAGTGTACATACGTACGCTATATGGTATAGCCTATTGTTCCTATGCTAAACCTGGACAGCATGTGACTACACTGAATACTGTGGGCAATTCTAATGCAATGGTATTGTGTATCTAAACATACAAAAGGTACAGTAAAAATAAGGTATTATAATCTTATGGGACCACTGTTGAATATGTGGTCCAACAATGACTGAAAGGTCATTATGTGGCACGTGGCTATAGTTACCATTTCCAGTGCTTTTAAGCTATGTAAAGCCATATTTTCTCTTTTCATTTTTAACAGAAATGTTAAATCCTTTACAACTTAAAGGATTCAACATTTTTGGTAGTGTTCGTGTCCTGGTGATCAAGTCTTTCAGCTTTTGTACCTCTGAAACAGTCTGTATTTTGTCTTTGTTTTTTTTAATGACATTTTTGCCAAATATAGAATTCTAATTAACAATTTTTTTTCTCCTTTCAGTACTTTTAAAAGCAAGTTGTCTTCTTGCTTGCATTGTTCCTGTTGAGAAATATTTTATTTTTATCTTTGTCCTTATATGACACATTTTTATTTTTTGTTTTTAAGATTTTCACTGTATCACTGGTCTGAAAACTTTGATTATGATATTCCTTGGCATAGTATTTTCATGTGCCTGTGTCTTCATTAGGCTTGGGTGAGGGTTCAGGGTTTATCGTTTTAAGTTTATAAAGTTTTTTTTTTGTTTTTTCTTTCATGTATATATACATACATATTTCAAAATATCATAGGGGTACAAATATTTTTTGGTTACATGGATCACTTAAATGTTTTTGGTTACGTGGATCACTTTTGTAATGCCTGGATCATGGCTGTAAGTGTTCCCATCACCCAGATAGTGTTTGTTGTAGGCCTTAGGTAGGTTTTCACCCATCCCCTCTTTCTCCTCCCCCCTGCTTGATTTCCATTGAGTTTTACTTCCCTCTGTGCACATGTGTGCTCATTAGTTAATTCCAATTTAATAGTGAGAGTACCTGTGGTGTTTTTTTTCCATTCCTTAGATACTTCACTTAGGATAATGGTCTATGGTTCCATACAAATTATTGCAGAAGGCATTAATTCATCCTTTTTTATGGCTGATAGTATTCCATGGTATACATTCCATGGTACCACATTTTGTTAATCCATCCACTCATGAATTGATGGGCACTTGGGTTGATTCTACATCTTTGCAGGTGAGAAAGTTTTGGTCATTATTTTTCCTCCACATCTCCTTCAGAGACTCTATTTATCCATTTATTGGGCTACTTAAAGTCTCATGGCTCAGTAATGTTCTTTTCAAATTTTTTTCCTTTCCCCCCCACCATCTGTGACTTATTTTGTATGGTATCTACTACTCTGACTTCAACTTTATTGATCTTTTATCCAGCAATGTCTAATATGTTACTAATTTGGTCCAGTGTATTTTTCATACCACATTTTAAAGTTTTCATCTCTAGAGGTTTGATTTAGGATTTTTTTTTTCCACAATTCTACTTTTTGAAATTGTTATAATATGTTTTAATACCCTTCTTTGCTAATTTTAACATCTGTATAAATTCCTGGGTTGGTTTGATCCTTACTTGTAATGTTTTCCTGCCTCTATTAATGCCTATTAACCTTTGATTGGCTGCTAGATACTGTAACTTTTATCTTGTTGGGTGCTAGGTATTTTGGTATTTTAAAAATCTTGAGCCTTTTTCTAGGATGCTGTTAAATTACATGAAAACATTTTGATCTTTTTGGCTCTTGATTTTATGATTTGTTCAGCAGAATGGAGCAGTATAGGCTAATTATATTCCACCATTTAGGAAAGATCTTCCTCAGTACTTGTCCCAATACCCTGTGAATTACAAGTTTCTCCAATGTATTTGATGGGAGCAAGCACTATTCCTGGACCTGTGTGAATTCCTGGCACTCTTCCTTCTTATCTTTTCAGATGACTATTCCTTGGCCTTGGGTAGTTTCCTCACATGTACATGCTGATTAGTATTTTGAAGAATACTCAAGGGGTACATTCTGCAAATATTTGGGGTTCTCACTCTTTGCAGTACTCTTCACTCTGGTACTTTTATCCCATGAAGTCTAGCTGCTTTGGTCTACCCAGACTGTTAGTCCCATCTCAACTCAGGGATTCCAAAAGCGCTTCCTCTGTTCCTCTTCCTTGAGCTATGGCCTAGAAACTCTTTCAAGGCAGTAAGCTGGGGCAATTATAGGGCTTACTTTGTTCCCTCTCAGATATTATTTTTTTATATTATTTGATGTTCAGGGTGTTGTAAACCATTGTTTCATATATTTTATCTGTTTTTGTTTGTTTGTTTTTCTGGTTGTTTCAGGTAGAAAGTAAGTCCAGTTCCTGTCACTCCATCTTGGCTGGAAACAGATGTCAGAACTTTTTTTTACTGTCAACTTCTATGTGATAATCACAAAGGGTCTAAGATACAAGGGTAGTCTTTTCCTCCTTTTTTTCTTCACAGACTCACTTTAGTGTATGGGTCCCTAAATTCAGATTAGTAGTAGGAGAAAGTAGGAGGCATTATTATATCTCTTGGATTGAGCTATCTAATTCAGTTTTACCATTGCTCTGCTCTGGTGGTTACCAAATACATACACAGCAATTAATATATTTGTACTCTGCTTTCCATTTGCATAGGTTTTTTTTTGACCCTATACAAATGATAAGCAACCATAATCACAACAAAACAGATGTGAAAAGTTCAAAATAGCCCATATTTTACTGTATTATTGCAAAAGAAGCAATGACCAAGACTTGTTGCTGTAGGTATGGGAAATAACTGATTTAAAGCAAAGTCCTCTTCATCAATGACTGTACCTCTATAACATGTAACTATAAAAAGACTCAGAATCCATTAACTCTATGGTAAAACCACTCCATTACCCTGTACCAACAATAAACATAGAATATATATGAGATACTGCTTTGTTGGTAAATATCATGCAGTGGAATAATGTAACACTGATATGGCACAGAAGCCTACATACTGGATGTCTTTTGAGATAGTCATCTACTTGGTGCTTCAGTTCAACTCTGCGTGCATCAGTGAGTTCTTGGAGTCCTTGCCCAGGAGCAAATAGTTTCTTTTTCTTATGACACTTTGCTAGGAATTTAAGAACCTGGAAGGAAAAAACAGGAGGTCTGTGATTTTTCTTTCCTAATAGAACTATTGTCTCCCAACAACATACGATAGTGACAACATTGCAACAGTAGTTAATTCTGAGTGTGAATGAGGAGAGGGATGGGATTGTGACAGGGTGAGTGAGGAAAGTGATTTTTTAACTATGTATTCTTCTATAGAGCTTTAATTTTTTACACGACACATTCACAGATTATTTGTACAGTAAGCAATGAAGAGGAAAAAAAAGGAAATAAGCATTGAGCTCTAGTTTCAATTCTAGTCCCTGATGGTTGTGGGCAAGTTACTTGATCTCTATAGGACAGGTTCTATGTCTATAGAAAACAGGGACCTTAATTCTATGTAGCCTACAGGACTATAAATATCAATGAGATAGTATATGGGGAAAAGCTTGATAAATGATAAAATATTACAAAATTATAAAGTATGGGGCTGTGACAAAAGCACTTTCTGAATGTTCTTTCCTCATGTCCTTCAGAGTGGACTCCTGGTAAAAATAAGAAATCTTTTAACAGGCATGATTTGGGAAAAATTTGAAATTATTCCTCCCAATTTTTTTCACTCTTCTCCCTCCTTTGTAGTTTTACTTTCATCAAAGTTACATATTTACATTGTCTAAAGCAGGAGTTGCCAAATCATGGCCCACAGGCAAAATTCAGTCTGCTGCCTGTTTCTGTATGGCTTGAGAACTAAAAGTGGTTTTTTCTTTTTCTTTTACATTTTATATATAGTTAGAAAATTCAAAAGGAAAAGAATAGTGACAAAATTATATGAAATTCAAACTTCAATATCTATAAATAACATTTAATTGGCACAATCCGGCTTAATTAAATTAACATTTAATTGGCTCATTTTTTATTATTGTCTCTGTGCTATAAACTGAAAACTTCCAAGAGACTACATGATTCCACAAAGCTTAATATTTTACTATCTATCCCTTTCCAGAAAAAGTTTGGTGATGTAATTCTATTACTTAAAATGTCAATTTTATAAGAGTTATTACCAATACAACTATAGTGCTCTACCTACTTATTGTGCTCCCCAACTCCAAAGGCAACAACTTTTAACTCTTTCAGGTTTTTCTTTTTATATTTAGCTCCATCTACAATTTATTGTGATTTTTTTTTCAGATATAGGTATTTTCTGTCAATCTTCTTATATGGAAGATAAGAATTTTCTTGTTCACTGCTTATACTCCTACATACCTTCTGTGGTTTTTAGTTAAAGCAATGTTCAATGTTTACATAATTATGATTACATAAAGGCTATTTACTTTGAACAATATAGTACACTATGATCACTTTTCCTTCCCTGTACATTTTCAATTTTCTCTGGGATTAATACTTCTCTTTTTTTCCTGCGCTCAGTTTTCTAGATACTTACTACTGATTACATTTTATAAACTCTCGCCCTAGTTAACCAAACATTAAAACACACTGGGCATTCTATCGAATTCATTTTCTTGCACACACATTTTCTGGAGCTTCTTGACCTGCTGCAATCTGGACTGACCACTCTTTATACCTGGGGCACAGCTTTCATCCTGCTGTCTCCATCACCATCTTCTTCGTGACTACTTTTCATCTTTTCCTTGTGTTTCCTGGATTCGACATTGTCTTCTTTCTTGGGTTACACTTGTTTTAGAGATTTTGTGATGCCTAAAAATGTGTTTAGTCTACTCTTACCTTTAATTGATGGTTTAGTTGTGCGTAGAATTCTATTTGGAAATCATTTTCTCTCAAACATGTGACAGTCTTACTTCAGTACTTTTTAGCTTCCAATGTTCCGGTGGAGAAGTCTTTTGTTCCCAGGGTATTTCACAAGATTGTGAAATAAATGTAAGTATGTTACTGTCATTGTATTGGACATTTACATTGGTCCTTTTAATCTAAAATAATGACATTCAGTTCTGGGAAATTTTGAATTATTTGATTTCCTCTCTTCTGGTTTTCCTGTTCTCAATTTCAAATGTTTGGACATTTGACCTCCTGGACTGGCAATCTTTTTTTTGCCTTGCTTTCTATGAGATTTCCTTAACTTTTCACCTCAATTGTTTTATTATATCTTTCAGTTTTTCTGTCAAATTTTATTCTATTTTCTCCCTTTTGTTCCATGTATTATTTTCTCTCATCTAAGGAGATAATTTTTTTTTCCTTATACCTGCAATGTCTCTATTTCTATCAAGTGGTTTTATTCTGTTTGTTTTGGCTTTGGCTTTCCTCAGATGTTCAGTGATACTTATCTTTCAGCTGATATTTAAGTGTAGCCCTAAAAACCTGTTTAGAAAATTCCCCTTATACTACTGTTTTTAGTATGGTACTAAGCCTTCTACTATGCTTGCCTCCTCCTGTTGAGAGACTCTCTCCTTTCCTTTTATTCTTTTCTTTCCTTGATTTTTCTTATTTGCTTATTTTTGGCAAGTTTACATAGGGTTTTCTCAATTTTTAGCTACTGGAGAAATAATGTTTCTGCTTTTGCATAAAGTAAGAGAGGAATAGAAGATAGATAACAGTTCTGGCCTTTCTTTTCCTGCCAAGGATACTAATAACCAGTTTGGGGCATGCTCATTGAAAAATATTCCTATTCCTTTCTATTACTTTCAATGAAGCTAATGAATTATTTCCCTTTCTTTCTTACCAACATCAATTGCAGTGCTAACAGAAATATAATGCAAATTACATAGGTAATTTTAAATTTTCTAGTAGCTATGTTAAAAAAATAAAAAAATAAGTGAAATAATATTTTGCATATATTGAGTTATGTAAAATACATAGCTCATTCTAACTCAATATACACTAAATATTAGTATTTTATCATATAATCAAGATAAAAAAGTATCAATGAGATACTTTATACTCCTTTTTTAATACTACATTTTCAAAATCTGGTGGGTACTTTATACTTATAGCCCATTTCAATTTGGACTAGCTACATAACAAGCACTCCATAGCCACATGTGCTTAATGGCTACTGTATACTATAATATACTGTATATATATACTGTAATAGTGTAGGTCTACAGTGTGTGTTAGAAAAGGATACTTTAAAAACATGGCAAAATGTGTCCTTTACTGACCACCGCCCTATTCTAATTTTCTCTACTACTTTCATTTTCTTTCCTCTGTGTACTTTCCCATTTTTCTTTTCCATTTTTGAAAGTAATCCTTTTATTTCTCAAAGGAACAGTAGACAAAGTCGGGTTATCTCATTTTATTGTAGAGGGCCCCTTTACAAAGTATTGGATTCATCTGAATCAGGCAAGGTAGTAAATTAATTTAAATCAAGGCCCAGTTAATTTTATGGGCAGGGAAGACTTTAAAAAGGAGGTAGCCATGAGGTAAAAAGTATTATATTAGGAAGGAGACAAAGTTTCCTCCTAAGGAAGTACTTCCAACCTCAATGTCAATGGGTTAATCCCCAGATGGCCTTGTTTAGCAGAGGATAATATCAGGAGTGTATGTGATTCAGTGAAGGTACAAGACTGTTTGTTGTAGATACATCCTGAGATCCCCAGATGAGTCTGGAGAAGGAAGAGGCAGACATTCTTTCCTATTTCCCTCATATCTATTCTACTGTGTTTTTTTGATTAACAAAAAAAAAATCTTTGTAAAAAGCTAATAACAGAGACTGTTCAAAATCTATCACAATGAAAAATTTAAATTGACCTAAAATTTCAATAATAAGGGATTAAGTTAAATGCTAAAGGATCTAAAATCCTAATATGAAAACTAACCGTATATAAGGGAATAACTGGATATTAGGAAAACTAGTCATTAAATTAAAATAACAGCCTTGTGCTATACTTTTCAAAGGCAATAAAATATTACCATGCTCTAGATAAATCATAGGAAAATTATCATTTAAGAACACCATTCCACAATTCCAAAGTATAATGATCTAATTATACCCAATACTTCATCTATGCATTAAAAAAAGTCAAATATGACAAGCTGAACTTGCATAGGACTTTGTAATTTACAAAATACATTCCCATAAATTTGATCATCTGATCCACATAACAACTGAGTGAAAAAGGTAGGGTAAACATCCATTCATATCAATGCTGAGAGCTGACAATAATAAATAAGACTTAGTTCTTTATTCTTAAGGAAGGTGCAGCTCAAGTAAGAAAGAAAAAAGTTAATAATAACAACATTACAGTTTGGTAAATGATGTACAAAGTTCTATGGCAGTGCTAAGGACTTAGTGTCCAAATCAGTCTGGCTAGAGGTAAGGTTTACTAAGGCTCAGGAAAGCTAAGCGACTTGACTAAGGCTTTATTTATAGCAGGTTTGAACTCATGTTTTTGCCTTTTTTTTTTTTTAACTACATCAGACTCACTGCTCTTTGAAGTGTGACAGCTGCTTTATACTCCATGAGAGATGGCCTCTGTTGGTGAAAATTTTTCCTTTCCCTGTACCCTCTCCAATGTTTCTGGATAATCAATGCTGATTTCTCTTCTATTTCCCGATTGTGTTTCTCCACCTGACCTAAAGAGATGACAGACACTATCACAACATACTCACTGCCATGCTTCCTCAAATTCTGGAATCAGGACAATGGTAATACTAATAATCTTGTCTTTTTATTTTTTTCAATATTATTCACTAATTTTTCTAATTCTATTATTTTATAATGGTTCTAAGATTCTAGAAATAAAAGCTTTCCCATTATGCAGCTTCTTTAGAGAAAAGACTCATAATATTTTTGTAGCACAGTAATGAACAAATAGCTGAAAATATAACAGCAAGGACATTTTGGAAAAAGAATAAGTGCATGATTAAGAAGCACCCAGTACCAACAGAGGGAAAGGGCAAAATGTGTGTGTTGCCTACTTTACTCTATGTGCTTTCAAATTTTTCTTAAGTCATTCAGTTATACAGATGACTTTCTTTTTACCTTCTTGGAGTGGTCAGCATATAGCCAAGGGTTCAGAAGAGATAAGTGATAGACTAAGGGCAGTAGAAGGTAGTTGCAGTGAAAAAAAAGGGGGGTATACTTGAGTATGAAAAAACTGATGGATTTAATCATCAATGGAGCTAACGGGAAAAGAACTATAGGATGTCTCAAATGGGAAATTAAGTAGACTGTTGGTCATTACCTGAGATGGGGAATAAAGGAAGAAGAAATCTAGTGGGTAAGATAATGACTTTAGTTTTTGGGATACCTGTGGATATTTAAACAAAGCTATCCAGTAGGCAACTGGCTACATAGCTGTGCTGGGTAACATAGCAGACACTAGCTATAAGTGGCCTCTTAAATAAAAGTAAAATTAAAATTCAGGTCTTTGAGTACACTAACCACATTTAAAATACTCAATAGCCATCTGTAGCCATTGTCTTTCATATTGGATGGTACAGATATAAAACATTTCATTTTTATAAAAGTTCTATTGGGCAGTGGTGCTCTAGAGCTTAGGAGAGGAGGTGAGGATGGAGATCAGATTTGAGACTACTTAGCACTCAGCTGATAGTTGAAGGTATAGTTATGAATAGGATAGATACCTCAGGAAGAGCAACATGAGAATTATGGGGTGAGGATGGAACCCTTGGAAATATCTATATTTAAGGGAAAGGGAGAGAAACAAGGAGGTAGTGAAGGACCCTGGGAATAAATAGTAAGAAGGGAAGTAAAAGAATGAGAAAAGAATCTTGAAAACACTCAGACTTCCCAGATCATACTTTATTATTAACTTCAGTTCAGGCTGTCAAAGGTTATGTCACAAGATTAGTAGTAGGGTATAAGTAAAGTTCTGATGGCAGAATACAGTAATATTCTAACTCCTAATTGTGTCTCTGACAGCTATCTTTATGCATACATTTTTATGTTTCATTAATTTATTTAAAAGATAAGAAAAGAAAAACTGGAGGGGAGATTGCTCATCTAGAAACAGAAAAAAACAGTAACTTTTTTAACTCAGGAGATTTAATAAGGTTTATTTGGAAAATGGAGAAAAAGAGCAAAGGTCCAAATTAAAAAAAAGAGAAATCATCAGGTGGCTAAAAATTTGGTTTGTTTAAAGATAATCTACATATTTTTTTATTTATAAAGTTGATACTGTCACCTACCTGGATGAACTATTTCAAGCATACTCAGCCGTAATTCTCGGGAAAGTCTCATGGCTCTCTGTCTTTGAAGCTGTAATCGTAATCTGAGGTCCTCTTCTTCCTTCTGCTTCTTTATCTTCAGCAACATCTTTGTTCGTTTAGATCTGTGATGGAAACATTAAATGCCTTATACACAATTTTCATAAATCATATATCCATTCAAGAAATATGTGGAAAAAATGTTTAACCTCACTAGTAATCAAATAAATACAGACAGAATTTTTTTTTCTTTTGAGACAGGGTCTCACTCTGTCACCCAGGCTGGAGTCCAGTGGCATGATCATAACTCTCTGCTCACCCAGGCTGCAGTACAGTGGCATGATCATAGCTCTCTGCAGCCTAGCACTCCTGAGCTCAAGCAATCGTCCTACGTCAGCCTCCAGAGTAGCTAGAACTACAGGCGTGCACCACCATGCCTAGCTAATTTTTTTAGTTTTTGTAGAGATGGGGTCTCACTATTTTGCCCAGGTTGGAGAAAAAAAATTTTAAGATAATTCCTATTGTTATTAGGGTATGATGAAATAAATTGTCATGTGCTACTGCTCTACAACTTTTCTGGAGAAATATTTGGATATATGCATCGGAAGTCCAGAAAAATATTTGAAATATATATATCAAAAGTTTTAAAAATATTGACCAATTAATTCCATGTCAAATAATTTTCTTAAGGAAATAATCAGATATGTATGTAAAGATTTATGTTCAAGGATGTTCTCCACAGTATTACAACAGTAACAAGTTGAAAACAAACTATATGTCCCACAATAGGGAGTTGGATAAATAAATAATGGTTCACTTAACCTGATGGGAATCTATGAACTATGAAAAAATAAAATGTTTAAAGAATATTTAGTGACATGAAAATATACCTACAATCTAATGTCAGGTGAAAATAAAAATCAAGATAAAGAAGAGTGAGATCCAAATTGTGTTTAAAAAGTTCATATTTACTTACATAGGGAAATAAATGATTAAAAAACATTAAAATTTCAACAGCAATTTTTACTGCATAGAATGATTATGGCTGATTTTTATTTTCTTCTTATATTTGCCTTTTCTCAATTATTTAATAATAAACATTATTTTTATAACTGGCTATGAAAATTTTTATGTGCTACAAACATTTTATTTAATTATCATTTCTGTATTATCTGCTTCTATTCACCAACATTTCTCCCATAGCCATTCCTACCCAGTTTTTGTTGCTTCCCATATCATTATATAAGGAGACCACAATTATTACTTTATAGTAAACATACTAAAAATGCCTTCAGATACCTATAGAAAAAGAAAACAAGAAGGATAAAAAGAAAAGAGAAGCAAAATATACTATTTATTTTACCTCTATAGACTTAATTTACAAGTATGCTTTCTCTCAGATCCCTTTATTAGAATTAAACTGCCAAAAAATGTGGTCCCTGAGTTGTCGCTTTGTACTTTTAACAGCCAGATTTCATAATAGTATAGTTACAGAGGGTTATTATGATTTTCAACTCAATTTTATTTGAAAAAGAAAAACCAAAGACAACCTACAGAATGGGAGAAAATATATGCTCTCTACACATCCAATAAAGGTCTGATAACAAGAATCTATCTAGAACTTAAAAGAATCAACGAGAAAAAAATCAACCCTCTCAATAAATGAGCAATGGAAATGAACAGAATCTTTTCCAAAGAAGATAGAATAATGGCCAGCAAACATATAAAAAAATGTTTAACATCTCTAATCACTAGAGAAATGTAAATCAAAACCACCATGAGATATCACCTAACCCCAGTGAGACTGGCCTCTATCAAAAAATCCCAAAACAACAAATGCTGGTGAGGATGTCGAGAGACAGGAACACTCTTACACTGATGGTGGGACTGCAAATTAGTGCAACCTCTGTGGAAAAGAATTTGGAGAAACCTCAAAGAGCTAAAAATAGAAATACCATTTGATCCAGCAATAGCATTATTAGGCATCTACCCAAAAGAGCATAAGACATTCTATAATAAAGACATCTGCACCTGAATGTTTATGGCAGCACAATTCACTATTGCAAGGATGTGGAAACAACCCAATTGCCCGTCAATTCATGAGTGGATTATTAAAATTTTATATATGTATACAATGGAATATTAATCATAAGAAATGAGAGTGATCTAGCACCACTTATATTTTCCTGGATTGAGCTTGAGTCCATTATCCGAAGTGAGGTGACACAAGATCAGAAGAATGGGCTCCACATGTACTTGCCATCAAATTGTTACTGACTGATAAACACTGTGGTGCTCATATAGTGGTGGTGTTCTCCAGGAAGTAGGGAGTTGTGGGGGTAGACTCACAACTGAGGGATGCGGTAAGCATTGTGGAGGGGAGGGGCGTGCATCTAACCCTTGCTAGGGAGAGGCAAAGATATAAAATGTAACCAAAATGTTTGTACTCTCATACTTGCCTGAAATAAAAAACAAAACAAAACAAAAAACTGTTACCTAATGTATTGTAAGTGAACACTATTTACACATTTGTAAAATAAAGATATTATACTGACAAAAAATAAAAAATAAAAATAAACTGTTTAGAGAAGGAAGACTGAGAAAATTATTTTAATCAAATTTTGTACAGGTGTAATTGCTTGTTTTCCCACAATTTCTTAACTTCCATCAATCATAATTTAAGTTTTCTTTGTTCTCCTCTTAGATCAAAGTTGAGGGTTTATTTGTTTTGAAATTCCTTTCTTATCTCTATTATCCAAGGTAGAAAAGACCTCAAAAATGTGGATGTGTGCCAAAAGGAGATGGGGTTCTAGAGAGGATGCAGGGCTAGTTGAATGGTTTCTAAGTGTTTCTTGCTTTTCCTGAAAGTTGACAATTAAGTAGGTAAGGGTCTCTCCCTTTCTAAAAGTAGCAACTTGCCTGTCCTAAAGAACTCCTACTCTAAAACTTCTGGGTTGTATAGCATGTAGAGAATAATGTTTTGTCCTTTACCACTTATGGAATGTAAAACAGAACAGGCTCTAAGCAGTGTCCCCTTTCAAACTTACTTTAAAAACTCCATCTCTGTTTCTAACTTCTAATTGGTTATTGATTATAACATCTAATACTGCATTATCAATATTTTAAATAGACTATTAGTATAAGAAACATGGTAATCATTAAAATTACATTGGTGAAACATTTACTGTCATAAATCTAGGTTTGGAAAATAACTTAGGCATACAGGCTATGAAATATGGGAAGATGTAAATTCTACGGAGCATGAAGGTAGAAGTAAAATAAGAACCAGAAAGAAAGTAGAAAAGAGAGGTTCAGTGATTGAAATAATGATTGCAAGTTATAAATAATGTGTGCTTCTTGGATTGATATGCTTTAATTTCAAGTTTAAAAACATTTATTAGAAACTGATGTGATTTTGAATGTTATTTCTCCTACCTAGTAGTAGGTTATTTTGTTAAGAGTGTCTATAATCACTCAAAACTTAGAAGATTATTCATCCACTGGTTTCTTTGCAAGAATTAGTAGGCATTTGATCATCTGGCATGTGTACTGCACTTCTGAAAAGGAAATGACTGATTGGATATCATATTCTCAATTTATATAAGTACTAAATAGAAAATAAAGTTTTTGATCATCAGTAATGATCAAATAAAAAAGAAAGAGCCTTAGGAAGGGTGTGACTATAAAAGAGTGCCTCTTGCTAAATCTAAAGAACATTGATCAGTCTGGACCCATAAATGTGACTGGTGGGCCATACCTCTCCCAAAAAACATGGGAGGAGGAAATTACTCTGAGATAATGACCTGACCACAAAGAGACAGAAATAATTTTTGCAGAAAGCCCAGCTACAAAGGAAGCAAGAGACATTTGCATAAACTGCAACTGACAGAAGATGAAAGATGCTGAAGCCTGGAGCAAACTTGAGGTTAAAAAATTAAATAGAACCCAAAATTAAAACTGTAGTTTAGTGTATTCTAGAAGCTCAAAGTCAAAATATTGGAAAAGAAACAAACACATAATGTGAGATTTAAATCATTTTACCTTCACAGCTTATCTTTTTTAATGGAAATATCTAAAACCAGTCTGGTTTTGTTTCATAAAGATAATAACGGAATTTCTATTTTAAAATAGTGCAATATCAATTAGATTCCATAGGTATAATTCTAAGTGGACAAAATCTATAATTTTGGGATACTTTTAAAGAAAGATTTTAATTCTGAAAGATAAATAAATGGGAAAATCTGGCAACTAAACCTTAAAGGTCTGAATCCATGGTAGGGGGTATCTTTAAATGTTAAGAGGCTAGATAGCTGAGGATGACAGCAGGTAGAATCTAAAAGTAATTACTCTATCTGAGTTCACCACAGAGGGCAATACCAAGAACACCTCAGACTCTTTTGAACAGAAGAATATACACTGTGACTCAAAAAATACTCAGTATTTCCCAAATTTATTTGACCACAGAAATGCTTTAAAAAAAAATTTTTTTTTTTTAAGAAACAGCTTGTAAGATTGCCAATAAACTAAGAGCAATGCTAGATGAATAATACATGCCTTGCCTCTCATGAGTACTATTTATTTAATACATCTGTTTGACTAGATCTATAAATTTTCAAGGACAGAAAATGTGCCATTTATATTTCTTTCCTCCTACAATTTTCTAAGTGCCAGGTAATATGCTAAAAACTTTTGTTATCTCGAATCTTATGTTCTCTCAATATTTTGAGTTATATAAACTATTATTCCCATTTTACAGATTAGAAATTTGAGTCTAAAAGAGGTGGGCAACTTGTCCAAGGTCATTTAGTTAAGTTGCTAAAGTATGATACAAATTCAATCCACCCCCTGACATATACTATGCACTTGATACTCTTTAAAAAATTAATACTTTACTTTGCTAACAACAATATTTATGCCCAATAATATTTATGATTTATCTTTAAGTCTTCCCTAAAGAAAACTTTCATCAATGAATAGGAAATCCACTAAGGGACACAGTTAGCCAGAGTGACTTCACTGTCTTCAACCCTGTGACAACTTGTTATTAATATTTTGAACCCTAGAGCTATTTTAAAATGTTTTTATAACTGAGAAACACAGCTGCAGTTATTAAAAGAATAGTTTCAGTTTTCTTTAAAAAACTGACTTCTGTAAAATGCCAATTTCATTTTAAGAACTTGGCTTTAAGTTAGGCTGCATGAAAAGTCATCTCTGAGATGGCTCTACTTTATCAAAACAACTTAAAAGCTAAGTCATTTTTTTTTTTGTTTTGTTCTTTCTGTCAGCTCTAAGAATCTGGACAGGTCAGTCATATCAGAAAGTGGACCATGTCTTCAGTATTTTATTTTCTATCCACTTGAAACAGAGGTAAATAAAAAAACTATGTCTTTTTTTTTTTTTTTTTTGAGACAGACTCTTGCTCTGTCATCCTGAGTAAAGTGCAGTGATATTATTGTAGCTCACTGCAACCTCAAACTCCTGGGCTCAAGTGATCCTCCTGCCCCAGCCTCCTGAGTAGCTGGGACTAAAGTATACGCTATAATGCTCAGCTAAATTTGTATTTTTAGTAGAGACAGGGTCTTGTTCTTGCTCAGGCTGGTCTCAAACTCTTGGGCTCAAGCAATCCTCCACCTCAGCCTCCCAGAGTTCTAGGATTACAGGCATGACCATGCCTAGATACTATGTGCTATCCCAATGACCATACCCATCCATGCCACATTTGCTCAGGAAAATCAGGTTAACATACTTAAACCTTGGCTGGGTGCAGTGGCTCACACCTGTAATCCTAGCACTCTGGGAGGCCAAGGCGGGAGGATTGCTTGAGGTCAGGAGTTCGAAACCAGCCTGTGAGCAAGAGTGAGACCCCATATCTACTATAAATACAGAGAAATTAATTGGCCAACTAATATATATAGAAAAAATTAGCCAGGCATGATGGCACATGCTTCTAGTCCCAGCCACTTGGGAGGCTGAGGCAGTAGGATTGCTTGAGCCCAGGAGTTTGAGGTTGCTGTGAGCTAGGCTGACACCATGGCACTCACGGTAAGCTGGGTAACAACGCGAGACTCTGTCTCTAAAAAAAAAAACATACTTAAACCTTTATATACTCATACATATTTTTATCATAATCATATATAAACAACTATGACAGCTGTTCATTTTGAGGGTTCAATAATACAATTATTATTGGCTCCCTCTGTAGGGTTGGTCCACATAGAAATCTTAAGTAGATAAGATTGTGTATTTGACACATCATGTTCCTGACTTATATCCTTTATTTTGAAAACACATTTCATTACTGGAGTGTTGGTACTTAGAAACATATGGAACAATAATGAAAACAAAAAGGAAACATATTAGAAAATTGAAAAAAAATATCACCTAAGTTTCAATTCAACTGTACTCTAGTAAGATTCAGAGTATAATACCCCTCATCAAATTTTCTTTTCTTTTTTCTTTTTTTTTTTTTACCTGAAACCCCTTTGTAAAGCAATCACAGCAGATGGAAGCTTCTTTAATCTTTTTCTAGTCTGAAAACCCTTCCAATAAGCTTGAATCAAGCAAGCTGCTTGATGTAGTTTCTGAAATTAAAAGCCAGAGATAATTTAGAGACATGTCTAAGAAAGTTGTTTTTAAAAGTTTATCTCTAAAAATATTAGGCCAGGGAAAGTATTAATCTCTCTCTCTAACAGGATGGGTAGGTGGCAACATCGAGTTCACAAGTTCAGGACAGAGAAGGACTAAGAATATTAAACCTCACATCCCAAAGGAGGTATGCTAGGCTCAGGTAGGCAATATTTAGAACATATTCAAGTTATAGTCTAGTTGGATCCAAATTCTCCCTAACTAATCTTACTTCTATTTCCTTTTCAAAGATTTCATAGTTTGGCCTAACCTTTCATGACCTATTTTGAGCTAATATGTTACTATTTTTATTTAACAGGCAATCAGTCTATAGGTTCAGACTATGAGCTCTGTTGACCTTTTGTAGGTGGTTGTTCAAATCTGCTTAGTTCCATAAGCTTTTGATATGCTATTTTCTGTCTATCCAGCATATGCATAGTTTTGAGATTAGTCTGAGACTCATGAAGGTTCATACGCAAAAGTAGGGAATTCCCTTTTCCTCTGCTTTCTTCCTTCCCCTCATTCTACTGCCTAGCTGGATTTCTTTTCATGGTTCCTGCTTATATTTTTATTTTTGGTTTTGGATTTTGGATATACAATATACTCATTGCCTTTTAAATTAAAAAATTTCTTTAGTCATTTTAGATTTAAATCTGTTTTCCATATTTAAGTCTTCATCTGCAAATCAGAAAGTTATACACCTCTTTCTATTGGAATGGGGTATCTACAGTCACCATTTTGAGTATACGAGGGGCAGTATGATAATCTGTAACTTGCTACCTCAAACTTTTAAATAATTTTTATTAATACCATTTCTTACGTATAGGAAAAAGCATTATTGTTATATCTCAAAGAATAAGAAGGCTGGTCATAAGTGACCATAAATACAGTTTGCTACATTAGAAATATTTTTGGAATAAAACAACAAAAAAAGTTTAAATAGCCTATAAAAAAGAAGGTAAACATCAGAGATGGGAATTTCATGAGAAATTCTGAAAAAAAAATTGATGTGGTAGTGTCTATAAACAGGTATAAATGGAAGACTGAAATTATTTTTGTGAGTAGGCTGAATGGCAGTGAGATAGAAAAATCTTCAAAGATATTTCTATTTTTATATGAAGCATTTTGCTTGAAGTGTTAAGAGAAAGAAAGCAAGGAACATGGAAGAATACTGAGGTTTAACACAGTTAGCAAATATCATGCAAATTATTTTTGTAATTTAATACCTGCTCTTCTACTTCATCATAGACTTTAGGGCTTAAAAGGCCAACGAGCTGTTTAAGTTCTTGACTAAATTCTGTCTCAGTTTCCTGTTTACTTAGTAGATTTCTGAGTCCTGAAATGGAATAACAAAGGGTACAACTATTAATATAAGATATCCTCAAACTCCTGGATTCCAGTGATCCTCCTGCCTCAGCCTCCCAAGTGGCTAGGACTACAGGCATGCACCACCATGCCCGGCTAATTTTTTCTATATATTTTTAGTTGGTCAATTAATTTCTTTCTATTTTTAGTAGAGACGGGTCTCACTCTTGCTCAGGCTAGTCTCAAACTCCTGACCTTGAGCGATTCTCCCACTTTGGCCTCCCAAAGTGCTAGGATTACAGGTGTGAGCCACCACCCTTGGCCTTAAACAGTATTAATTTGATGTTTAAAAGTCTGTGTTAGAAACAAATGAAAACAACAAGATGATTTTTCTTTGTCCCTTCCTCGAAGACTTCTAAGGGTGAGGTCTTTTTTCTCCTCCTGGGAATTCTTGCATGATCACTTATGAGATCTTATACAAAAATCTGTCTAGACATTTTCTTTTTCTTTTTTTTTTTTTTTGTGAGACAGAGTCTCACTTTGTTGCCCAGGCTAGAGTGAGTGCCATGGCATCAGCCTAGCTCACAGCAACCTCAATCTCCTGGGCTCAAGCAATCCTTCTGCCTCAGCCTCCCAAGTAGCTGGGACTACAGGCATGCACCACCATGGCCGGCTAATTTTTTCTATATATATATTAGTTGGCTAATTAATTTCTTTCTATTTATAGTAGAGACGGGGTCTCGCTCTTGCTCAGGCTGGTTTCTAACTTCTGAACTCGAGCAATCCGCCTGCCTTGGCCTCCCAGAGAGCTAGGATTACAGGCGTGAGCCATCACACCCAGCCTAGACATTTTATTTTAAAAAAAGAGGGGAGTCGGCTGGGCGAGGTGGCTCACGCCTGTAATCCCAGCACTCTGGGAGGCCGAGGTGGGCGGATTGCTCGAGGTCAGGAGTTCAAAACCAGCCTGAGCAAGAGCGAGACCCCATCTCCACTACAAATAGAAAGAAATTAATTGGCCAACTAATATATATAGAAAAAACTAGCCGGGCATGGTGGCGCATGCCTGTAGTCCCAGGTACTCGGGTGGCTGAGGCAGGAGGATTGCTTGAGCCTCAGGAGTGTGAGGTTGCTGTGAGCTAGGCTGATGCCATGGCACTCACTCTAGCCTGGGCAACAAAGCGAGATTCTGTCTCAAAAAAAAAAAAAAAAAAAAAAAAAAGAGGGGAGTAGAATCATTGTGGTAAGTCAAAGAGCAGTGATAATTTTTTTTGTTTGAACATAAATACCTTAAATTGAAACATTTTAAAGATAAATTATTATAAGCACATACTCAGTAAATATCTACTGTGTGGGAGCACTTAAGCAGGCTATTAGTAGTCACTGTTAAGAGATGGATGTTATTATTAAATATAAACATACAGTAACATATGTAATTTTGGGCAAATCATTATGTTCCTGAGTAAGTATTATAGGAGAAGTGCTATAACACTAGGATAGTCATTTTCATCCCCAAATAATACATAGTAGTAGTAAAAAGTACAAAGTAAATACTATTTCCAAGGGATGTTGGAATGATGTATTGTAATGTACACATTCAATATAAATACAAAAAGGTAAGGTAAAGTAAAGTAAGGTAAAATGGCTTGTAGCGTACAATTGGGGAAGCCACTATTTGGATGTTTCCATGCCTCCTACTTTCTTCAAGACCCAAGTTCTCACCAGTATTAACAACTGTAAAATATTTTGAGGAACCTGAGTAAGTTCTGCTATTGAGATAAAAATCAAAGAAAGGGAGAAGGATTAAGGTAAAATTCCTTTATAATGAATTCTGTTAGATATGCACATTTCTGTAGGAATCCAATTATAGAACTGAAAAATGTGTATCTGGTACAATGTCAACTAAAGAGTTCTATTACTAGCACTTTCTCTCCCTCTCTATTCCTGCAATACATATTAATAAAGTAATTATAACGTCTGCAGCAATGACTAATGCAATGTAAGTTTACTATAGTGTCTTTCAAATCATCATGAATGATAAAGTCTATCCTAATTGCTTAGGTATTAAATGTATTATATTAAATTCTAATCTTTTAAAAATCCCAGATAGCATAACCATATATTAATAAGAAACCCATTTCTTGACCACGTTGAATAAGAAAAATAGATTAAAATTAATACATGGCTCTGATTAGCAAAGAAATAAAACAAAGTTAACATTTAACTTTGCTTAGCAATTAAAAAGACATATACTACCTGTGTGATCTTGGTTAAATTACCTAATTTTTCCATGCCTCTGTTTCTATATCTATAAAATGAAGATAAGAGTATCTATCCCATAAACTTGTGATAATATAAAGATTAAATACTTTAATCAATGTAAAGTATGTAGAACAGTGTTTAATACAGGGTAAGTGTGCAATTAAATGAAAGCTATTATATGAGAATGGTAATACACTGAGTCCTTTCATCCTTAAAATTTCTGACTTTTTATTCACCTATGTGTTTGATTTTGTATGTAAGGCAATTTTTTTTTGTTTTGTTTTGTTTTTGAGGAAAGGCAGTGAAGGAGTTGCACAGTGATTATTCATTGATATAAAGACCAAAAGAGCTGTCAACCTCTCACACACAGCTCTATTTTTTCCACTAAAGCTAGTCTTGATAAAGTCACTGTTCTTTTGGGTCATTTTTTATTTATTACACTATATGGTATATTCAATGCACAACCTTTTTGTCAGAGAGAGAGTAAATATTTATTGTAACCTCATCCAAGTACCTACCACATGCCATCTGTTAAGATATGAGGATAGCTTGATTACATAAAGACATTGTTCTGAATTGGTATTTGTTATGATAAAGTTTTATCTACACAGTTTAGTTATTTACTTTTCAAAATATAAGAATTTTGTTTTTCATAAACTGTCAATAAAAATTTTCTTTTTGAGAATCCCAAGAAAAGAAAGAATGCATACACTACCTTTGTAGCAGGCACTTAGTCTCAGTAAAATCAAAATTTCTTGATGGGATTCAATCATCAACAGTAGGAGTTTTGCAGCAGTATTTCTTATGACTGGACTAGTTGACAAAAGCTTGAAAACAACTTCATTTAAAATTGAATGCAGGATTTTTCCTTCTATTCTGAGTAAATCACCACTAATAGAATAAAATTTTCAAAAAAAATACCATTACTAATTGATGTATATGTACCAAAACAAATTTAAAGTAAAAGATTTAATAACTTCCTTTCTGACTGTGGCTTGATCCAAGAAGATAACCATTTTTAACCCTTTGCACTTGGATGTCAAGTGTGCATAATGTCAAGTGGATAATGAGAAAAAAAGCAAGTATGTGCAAAGGGTTAAAAACATTTAGCTTGGTTCCGAGAATATATCATATTAAGTCACTTAATATTTACTTAATTCCTACTATGTGCAAGGTACCATGATAGGTATAATAGAGAATACAAAGTAGCTGAAGGCCCTTTCCTCACAGAAGCCTTCAATCAAAGGAAGGAGAAAAGATAAATGTGCAATATATCAATTGACAGATGATTCAAAAGCTTCAAGGCAACAATAAAAGTAAAATCAATCACAAGACAAGTACATGATTGTTAAATATGCATGAAGATAAAAATGTTATAGAAATTCAATCATCATGTGGTTAATATAGGAAGAACTTTATATTTCCTTTGATATTTCCTTCATTATACTAACAACTTCATCTTGCATTAATGATGTCATGAAAAACTATCTAAAACTTAGAAATAGTCAAAAGGCATTACCTAGTGTCCTTTTACTCATCCTCTTAAGAAGTATGTGATGTTCTAGGGTGTGTACCTCTGTTTGACTTTCTACTTACTATTATTCTATGATTCTGTAAAAATAGAGGTTGACTGGTAGAAAACTGATAATACCAATTGACACTTATCTGAGAGTAATGCAAATACTTTTATTCAGCAGCAATGCAAATGATTCCTATCCAGTAGAAAAGGTCATTTTAGAGGCTATTATACATTGCTTTATAATATATTAAAGTCTTTTTTTTTCTATTAACAATTTTTAATCTATTAGCAAATTCATTCTGTATTCTTTGAGAAACCAACTCTATAAATCCACGCTCCCTAAATTCTCCTTTGAACCTATATAAACATCTTAACTAGTTCCCTCTTTAATTAATGAATTAAATAAAAATTTGACCAGTTAAATTTCATATTGGCACAAGACTCATGTTTTAGTTTTGAAAACTACACTTTAGCAGAGACCAAAATGACTTTGCTATGAGAAAAAGATTTCGGCACCCTATTCTACATTTTAAAATCTTAGGGTTAAGGCTCTGAAGGTCATCCAATCAAAATAGGTGGGAATCTTTGTGATGCCTATTTCTGTGCCACCTTGGCTCTTATGCTATTGCCTACGCTTAGGATGCTCACTCTTTCCTCTGCATCATTCAATGTTACCACACCATTCAAAATCAGGTCAAAACTATGTTTATTGCAGAAAGCCTCCCACAGATATCCCTATCCCAATCTGATTACTTCTTTACTCCGTATCCCACCAAGAGTTTATGTTATACTATAATACACTAATTCAAATACTTTTTTTTTTTTTTTTTTTTTGAGACAGAGTCTCACTTTATTGCCCAGGCTAGAGTGAGTGCCGTGGCGTCAGCCTGGCTCACAGCAACCTCAATCTCCTGGGCTCAGCGATCCTACTGCCTCAGCCTCCCGAGTAGCTGGGACTACAGGCATGCGCCACCATGCCCGGCTAATTTTTTGTATATATATTTTTAGTTGGTCAATTAATTCCTTTTTATGTTTGGTAGAGACGGGGTCTCGCTCAGGCTGGTTTCGAACTCCTGACCTTGAGCGATCCGCCCGGCTCGGCCTCCCAAAGTGCTAGGATTACAGGCGTGAGCCACCGCGCCCGGCCTCAAATACTTTTAAATGCTCTTTATTTTCCTAATTCTAAAAACATCCTCTATATACCACTAACTACCATCTTATTTTTCTGCCTCTCTTCTAATCCAAACTTCCCTGTCTCTACTTCCTTCCCACCCACTCATTTCTCAAACCATTGCATCTTTTTTCTTCCCTCACTACTTCAATATATGTCCCTTAATAAGTTCATTTCATCAATATAACTTCCTAAATGTCAAGTCACATATATATCACTAAATGCTTATTTTCCTACACCTATTTGTAGCTGATACTCTCTACCTACCCTGCTTCTATGATAAAAAATTCTTTTGCTCTCCCCTTCAACCATACTTTTCTAACCATTCTTTCTCAGTCTTCTCCATAAGCTCCCTTCCCCATTATATCCCTAAAAGGTTATTCCCCAGGACTCCATTTTCAAGGTCTTTCTTTTCTCTTTCTATTCATATTTCCCACTGATCTCATCTTCACTTATGTTTTCTACTATCACTTAAAAGCTGATTTGTAAATCTCTAACTCTAGTCCAGAGTCCCTTCCAGAAGTCAGTTTATCTATTCATTTGATGGACATTTGAGTCATTTCTAGTCCTTGGTTATTACAAATAAAACTTCTATGAACATTTCTGTATAAGTCTTTGTATGGACACATTTTACCGCCTGTTGAACTACCTATGCTCAACATAACATTTAATTCATTATGTCTTACAAAACCAACTTTTTATATATTTCACATACCACCAATATAGAAAACTTAGTGTCATACCTAATTGCACCTTTTATCCCATATCAAAACACTAATCCTGATTTTTACTTTTAATAGCTTTTTAAAAGTATTATTGGTCTATAACTGTACATATTTAAAGCATACAATTTGATTAGTTTGAAATATTTCACCAACACAAAACAAGAAAATGAATATATCCATCATCCCCCAAAGTTTCCTTGTACTTCACTATAGTTCCTCTCTTCTTTCCCTTCCTATCTCTCTACCCCCAGGCCACCAGTGATCTTTCTGCCACTATAAATTGATTTGTATTTTATAGAATTTTATATAAATAGAATCCTATAGTATGTATTCTTTTTTTGCCTGGCTTCTTTCACTCAGCACAATTATGCTTATATTCATCTATGTTGTCACATATATGAACAGTTCATTACTGGTTATTGCTGAGTAGTATATTATTAATATTATATGAATTTACCAGTTTATTCACTTGTGAATGGACATTTGAGTTGTTTCTAGTTTTCAACTATTACAAATAAAGTTGCTATGAACATTAGTGTACATAGCTTTGTATGGATATTTTCATTTCCATATACAGAGTGGAATGGATGAATTATATGGTAGGTGTGGAATAGAATGGATGGATAATATGGTATATATTAACTTGTTAAGAAATTTCCAAACTAGTTTCCAGAGTGATTGTACTATTTTACACTTCTACCAGTAGTGAAGAGAGATCCAGTTCAATACTTGGGTCAGTGTTTTAAATTTTAGCCATTTATCAGGTGTGCAGTGGTATCTTCCTACTGATTAATGTTGCTGCACATCTTTTCATGTGCTTATTTCCCACCCATATATCTTCTTTCATGAAGTGTCCACATCTTCTATTTTTTGAATTTTTTTATTATTAAAATTTGACAGTTCTTCCTATATTCTGGATACAAGTACTTAATAAGATATTAATATATACTTTGAAAACATTTTCATCCAGCCTGTGTTTTGTCTTTTTTAGTTCATTAAAAGCATCTTTTGAAGAACAGACTTTAAAAATTTTAATAAAGTCTTTTCTTATCCTTTTATGATGAAGTCTAATATAGTCTAAATCATTTCTTATTTTATAGATTTTCCTTAGTTGTCTATGTAAGAATCTAAGAAAGTTTTGCTCTACCTAAGATCACAGAATTTTATACTGTTTTCCTTTTCTTCTTTTTTTTTTCTTTTTTAAGGAATATGATCTTGCTCTGTCACCCAGGCTGGTGTACAGTAGTGCAGTCATAGTTCACTGCAACCTCGATCACCTGGGCTCAGGTGAGTCTCCCGCCTCCGTCTCCCAAGCAGCTAGGACTACAGGTGCACCACCACACCTGGTTAATTCTTTTTATTTTTTGTAGAGTCATGGTTTTATTATGTTTCCCAAACTAGTCTTTAACTCCTGGCCTCAAGTGATCCTCCCGCCTCGGCCTCACAAAATGCTGGGATTGCAGGAATGAGCTATGACACCCAGACTATTTTTCTTCAAGAAGTTTTATACTTTAAGTTTTACATTTAGGTCTTGATTCATTTTGAGCTAATTTTTGTATATGTTGAGAGGTATATAAAAAATTCTTTTATTTGCATATTGATACAGCCAATTGTCCCATCATCATTTAAAAAGATTATCCTTTTTCCATTGAATGACCTTTATACCTCTGCTGAAAATCAATTATCCATATATGTGTGAATATATTTCTGACTCAATTGTTATACTGATATATTTGTATATCTTTTTATTAATACCATACTGTCTTAATTACTGTAGCTTTATAAATAAGTCTTAACATTAAGTATACTTCTCCAACTTTGTTCTTCATTTTCAAAGTTGGCTAGGCTATTTTAATCCTTTGATTTTCATATGAATTATAGAATCAGCTTATCAATTTCTATAAAAACAGGATTTTGACTGGGATTGTGTTTAAAGTATATGACAGGGTGTATCTTTCCATTTATTTATATATTCTTAAATTATCAGCAATGTCTTATAGTTTTCAGTGAACAGGCCTTTTATATCTGTTAGATTTAATCCTATACATTTTATATTGCTTATGCTATTGGTAATTGTAATTTTTAAAAATATCAATTTCTGAATGTTAATTGAGAGATATAAAAATTCAATTTATATTTTTATACTGATTTTGTGTCCTACTACCCTTGCTAAAGTCACTTACTAGTTTTTGGATTTTCCACATAGATTACATTGTCATCTCTGAATACAGAAAGTTTTATTTCTTCCTTTCTTTTATGAATAATTTTCTTTCTTTCTTTTCTTTTTTTTTTTTTAATGAGACAGAGTCTCACTTTTTGCCTGGGCTAGAGTGCCGTGGCATCAGCCTAGCTCACAGCAACCTCAAACTCCTGGGCTCAAGCAATCCTTCTGCCTCAGCCTCCCGAGTAGCTGGGACTACAGGCAAGCGCCATCATGCCCAGCTAATTTTTTTCTATATATATTAGTTGGCCAATAAATTTCTTTCTACTTTTAGCAGAGACAGGGCCTTGCTCTTGCTTAGGCTGGTTTCGAACTCCTGACCTTGAGCGATCCTCCCACTTCGGCCTACCAGAGTGCTAGGATTATAGGTGTGAGCCACCGTGCCTGGCCCTTATGAATAATTTTTCATGTTTGACTGCACTGGCTAGAACCTCTAGTACAATGTTGAACAGAAGTGGTCAGAGTGGACATCCTTGTCTTCTTCCTTATCTTATTAGGAAACACATAGCATTTTACCATTAAGTATGATATTAGCTGCAGTTTTTTTCTAGATGTCCTTCATCAGGCTGGGGAGGTTCCCTTCTATTACTCCTTTGCTAAGAGGTTTTTTATTTTTATTAAAATCAGTAGTGAATGGTAGATTTTGTCAAAAGCTTTTTCTGTATCTATTGATATGATAATATGGTTTTTCATTTTCAGTTTGTTGAAGCAATGGGTTATGTTGATTGATTTTAGAATATTAAACAATCCCTGAATCCTGGGATAAACCAGACTTAACTCATGATATATTAACTTTTTTTTTTTTTTTTTTTTTTTTTGAGACAGAGTCTCGCTTTGTTGTCCAGGCTAGAGTGAGTGCCGTGGCGTCAGCCTAGCTCACAGCAACCTCAAACTCCTGGGCTGGAGTGATCCTACTGCCTCAGCCTCCCAGGTAGCTGGGACTACAGGCATGCGCCACCATGCCCGGCTAATTTTTTATATATATATCAGTTGGCCAATTAATTTCTTTCTATTTATAGTAGAGACGGGGTCTCGCTCTTGCTCAGGCTGGTTTTGAACTCCTGACCTTGAGCAATCCGCCCGCCTCGGCCTCCCAAGAGCTAGGATTACAGGCGTGAGCCACAGCGCCCGGCCGATATATTAACTTTTTAATACATTATTGGATTTGACTTGCTTAACTTTTGCTTAGAATGTTGGCATCTATGTTAATAAGCATATTGATCAGTAGTTTCTTTTCTAATAATGTGTATGGTTTTGGTATCAAGGTAATGCTGACCTCATAAAATGAGTTGGGAGGCATTTCCTCCTCTCAATTTTCTGGAAGAATTTGCTTAGGAGTATTATTTCTTCCTTAAATGTTTAGTAGAATTTACCAGTGAAGAAGTCAGCCCGACCTAGAGTTTTCTTTGTGGGAAGGTTTTTAGCTACAAATTCATGGTTTATAGCTCTGTAGGATACATTAGGGTTTATCTATTGCTTCATGAATGGATTTTGGTAGTTTGCGTCTTTCATAGAACTTGTCCATTTCATTTAAGCTGTTAAATTTATAAGCAAGTTGTTCATATTATTCCCTTGTGATATCTTTAATGTCTGTAGACTGTTGTGATGTCCTCTCTAATTCCTGATATTGGTCACTTGTATTCTTTCTTTTCCTTTCCTGATCATTCTTGCTACATGTTTCTTCTTCTCAAAGAACCAGTTTATCGTTTATATTCTCTCTTGTTTTTGCTTATTATTTTACTGATATCTCTTTTGATCTTTATCATTTTCTGTCTTCTGCTGAGAGTTTATTTCCCCCTTTTCCTAATTTCTTAAGTAGAAGCTGAGGTCAAAGATTAGAGATTTTTCTTTTTTTCTAAAATAGGTGTTAGTAATATAAATTTTCCCCTAAGTACTGCCTTAATTAAGATGCATCCCAGAAATTCTCTTATGTTGTGGTTTTGTTTCCATTCATTTAAAAATAATTTCTAATTTCACTTTTGATTTCTTCATCTTGTCAGTTGTTTAAGCATGTGTTATTATTTATCACATACTTAGGGACTTTTCAGAGATCTTAGTATCGATTTCTAACTTAATTCCATTGAGGCCAGAGAACATACTTTGTAGGACTTAATCCTTTTAAGTTTCTTGAGACTTGTTTTATGGCCCAGAATATGGACCATCTTTGTAAATGTTCCATTTGCATTTGAAATAAATGTATATTTTGTTGTTTTGTGGTAGAATGTTCTAAAAGTATAAATCAGGTCAAGTTGGTTGATGTTGTTCACTGTAATGGAGGATTTATTTCTCCTTATAGTTCTTGTCAACTTTTGCTTATTTATTTTGTTATTGGGTCAATAAAACATGTCTCCTTGATGAACTGACTTCTCTATGACTTTGAAATAACATTTTTTCCCACTGGTAATAGTCTCTGCTTTGAAACTTTCCTTATCTCATATTTATATGGGTACTCCAACTTTCTTTTGTCTAGTATTAGCACAGTATATCTTTTTTTCATCCTTTTACTTTGAATTATTTGTGTTTTTATATTTAAGGTGCACTTCTGGTAGATAGCATATATTGGCTCTCACCTTTTAAATTCCAATCTGTCAATCTGTCTTTTAATTTGGTTTTTCAATCATTTAATCTAACATAGATAGGTTTAAGTGTACCACTTGCTTTTATTTGTCTTTTATTCAGTTTCTCCTTTTTTTTTACTGCCTTCTTTTTTTTATGATTCATTTTTATTGCCTTTGTTGGCTTATTAACTAAAATTCTTTGTTTTGTTATTTTATTGGTTGCTTAAAGGTTCACAGTATATATTTCAACTTATTACAGTCTTATTCATTTGTCACAGTGACATTACACCACTTCACGTATAGAGTAAGAATCTTAATGACAGTGCATTTCCATTTCTTTTCTCCTAGCCTTTATGCTATTATTGGAATATATTCTACTTATACATATGTTATATCCTCAAATAGATTATTATTTTCATATAGGCAAATACATTATAGATAGTATTATAACAAAATAGGAAAAATAATCTTACCTATGTAATCACCACTTCTGATAGTCTTCATTCTTTTATGTAGATTCACTTTCCTTCTGGCCAAAGGACTTCCTAAAACTATTCTTATAATGTAAGTCTGCTAGTGATTTCTAAAAAAGCATTTCACCTTTGTTTTCAAAAATATATATCTGCTGGGTATAAAATTTTAGTTTGACAGTTTTTTTTTTCTTTTAGGACTTTAAATATGTTGCTGAACTCTCTTTTTACTTATGTTGTTTCTGATAAAAAAGTTGCTATCATCCTTATTATCATTTCTCTACATACTGTTTTTTCCACTCTGGTTGGGTTTTCTCTTTAAGATTTTTCTCTTTATTCACTGTCTTGAGCACTTTCATTATGAGGTGCCTTCATGTGGAATTTTCTTCATATTTACTGTCTTTGGGGTTTGAGCTTTTCAAATCTGTGAGTTTATAGTTTTCATCAAATTCGGAAAATATCAGCCATTATTTCTTCAAATTTTTTTTATGACCCTACTACTTCCTTTAAGTATGCTGATTACACCTTAAATAAGGCTGTTTGAAGTTGTCCCACAGTTCACTGATATGCTTTTCTTTCCTCTTTTTTTAATTCGTTTTTCTATTTCACGTCAGATAGTTTCTACTGATATGCCTTAAATTAGTTCACTAATCTTCTGCAATGTTAATCTGTCATTAATCCCATCCAGTGTATTTTTCATCTCAGATATTATAGTTTTCATCTCTAGAAGCTCAGTTTGGTACTTATACATGTCTCTATTCAGCTTTTTGAATATATGGAATGCAGTCATAATAACTGTCCTAATATCCTTGTCTGTTAATTCTAGTGTATGTGTATGTATATGTGTATATATATATATGTACATATACGATATATAGATACACATATATCAGTCTTGATTAACTAATTCTTCTCATTTTGGGTCTTGTTTTCTTGCTTATTTGCATGCAAGATGCTGTGAATTTTATCTTATTGGGGCTGATACAAAATTAAGAAATCAGTACCATTTTGTAAAACCAAATCATCTGATGAGTGGTAGTATATTCTATAACATAGTCATGACTGTAGATTCTATCTAAACATCATCAATTTGCAACAAATGCAAGAAATGATCACTTTGTAGTACTAATGGAACAGAAAAGAAAAAAAGTGAACAAAGCAAATATTATATGAGGCATACGTGGGATTTTTCTTATCCTTTTAAAAGCCAAATCAAAGCACAATCATTTTTTTTTTTTTTTTTTTTTTTTTTTTGAGACAGAGTCTCACTTTGTTGCCCAGGCTAGAGTGAGTGCCGTGGCGTCAGCCTCGCTCACAGCAACCTCAAACTCCTGGCTCAAGCAATCCTCCTGCCTCAGCCTCCCAAGTAGCTGGGACTACAGGCATGCGCCACCATGCCCGGCTAATTTTTTCTATATATATTAGTTGGCCAATTAATTTGTTTCTATTTATAGTAGAGACGGGGTCTCGCTCTTGCTCAGGCTGGTTTCGAACTCCTGACCTCGAGCAATCCGCCCGCCTCGGCCTCCCAGAGAGCTAGGATTACAGGCGTGAGCCACCGCGCCCGGCCCACAATCATTTTTGCAGAACTTCCTGCCTTTGTATACCCTATAATAAAAAAAAATTTTAAGATGTAGGCAGGTTCAATAATGATATGTAGTTACATTAGTTGGAAAGAGTTTGATCCTTTTGGGTTTTGCCTCTATGATTTGTTTGGATGGTCCAGAATAGAATTCTAGTGCTAATTATTACCCCCTGCTGAGGTAAAACCTTCCTGAATACTCTACCTAATGACCCATTATTTATAAGGTTTTCCAGTTTGGCTCTTGGCAACATGCACTATTCTGGCCCTGTGTGAGCATCTGGCACTGTTCCTTTTGGATTATTGTTTTCCCTGACATTGGGTAGTTTCCTCATACATATATGCTGATCAGTACTCTACTGAATACTTGAAGGAAGTCCTCTGCAGATCTCTGAGGTTCTCTGTGTGTGTAACTCTCTCTTCTCTGGTGTTCTGTCTTGTGTAGTGTATAGCCTTTTTTCTCCCCAGACTCTGAGCTCTATCTTTTCAACTCATCCTGATTGAGATATCCCTCCCTATACCACAACCTGGGAACTCTCTAAATACTATAAATCAGGGCAACTGTAAGGTTCACCTTGCTTTTTTTCTTTTTCTCTGGGCTCACTTTCTTTCACTGACTGATGTCTGGTTTCTCAAAAACTGATGTTTTATGGTTTTGTCCTTTTTTCCCAGGTGGGTCAGTAAATCCATCCCTATTACTCAATCTTGATCAGAAATAGAAGTCCTGATGATTTTAATTCATTATTTTAAAAAATCCATTCCTCAAGTACTAATGTCCAAAGCCAAGATTTCATTATTTCACTTGGTTTACTATGGTTGTTTCTAATTGCCTTTTTTGTTCAGACTTTTGTCCCCCTTAAATCTTTCCTCTACATAGTCATCAGAGTAACAAAACTGAAATGTAATCTGACCATTTTCATCTACCTTAAAAATCTTCAATGATGGCTGTTACCCATAAGACTTAGTTTCCTTAATATAGCATATAAGTTTTCTGCAGAACTTGCTAGCCAGCTCCCTATATCAAATTTTAAGTCCCAGCAATAATGAATTATATCTACTTTTCACCCTCAGCAAGTTGTTTTGTATCTCTATCATTCTGCTTATGTTATTATGTCTGGCTGGAAATACCTGCTTTCCCCTCTTTCTCCCTGATCAATTTATCATCCTTGAAGCTTCATCTAAGGTGTTACTTTCTCTAGGAACTATCACCCCTCAGTTTGGGTTAGAAGTTCCTCTAACATTTTTATATACCTTTAATATTGTAACTTAATATAATAATGTGTGTGTGTCTGTTCCACTCTACTGTAAACTCTTGGACGACAAGTTTTGTATTGTAATCAACTTTGTAAATGCAATGACAGACATGGTATCTGCTTAATAAATCTATACTGAACTGAAAGAATAAAATATTTCAATTGTGTATACTCTGCCTTTCTATTTTAACCTGAGAAATTGTCTATTGCTTATTTTATACCCTTCTTTAGCACTTATCACAATACTGAGCTTGAAGTTTATTTAAAAAAATATGTGATTAAGCATTTTTCATTATGATCCCAATATTTTTCTTTAGCTATAGAATTAATTCTCTTCTCTAAGCCTGAGATTTGGGATAAAAATCTTCTTAACCTCTGAGATAAGATACCAATTTGATAATAAATTTCTAGTCTTATACAATATTTTAAATTAATTTTTTCTGAAATACAATGGTAATACAGCTTAAGTGTTATATAAAAGTCATATGCAATCAATTTTAGCAAAACTAGAATAAAACAAGTAATCTACAGATCAAAAATTAAAAAAATCAGTAACATTCTATAAAACCAAGTCACCTGTTGATCTGCAGTATATTCTGAAGCATAGTCATGACTGTAGATCCTATTTGGACACTGTCAGCTTGCAGTAAGTGTAATAAGTGATCACTTTGTAGTACTAAAGGAAGAAGAATAAAAGAAAGATTAAAGCAAAGATCCTATGATATTACAAGTGGGATTTTGTCCTTTTAAAACCAAATCAAATCATAACCATTTCTGTTAAACTTTCTGACTTTGTTTACCCTACAAAAAGAAGAGCTTAAGATCTTAATGTAGGCAATTTTAAGTAGCCATAAATAATAGTCATTCCATTTTTTATGAACAGTTATAGTCAGAGAGCATCCATAAATGCCAAGCTAAGAATCTGCTGTTCTTTCTTTAGATTAAAAATAAAATTACATATCATAAATCTGAATCCCATTTCTAACAATGAATTTCAGTGAATAAAAACAAATTTTCTGCAAAGAAGACAGAGTATAAGGGAATGAAAATGGCATAGATGACTATAATTTGTTGCTTATGTCCTCAAAAAATTTAATTTTGTTATATAATACCTTAAATAATAATGAAAATGTTAATTACAAAAAAAAAATTGTTTTTATCAGTTTATAATTTTTAGGCACTGAGCAGCCAGTTATGAAGACTTAGCATTGGATGCTTATACAAGTTGCTTAACCTCTCAGAACCTCTATTTCTTCATTTCTTCATCTGTAAAACTAGAAATAATTGTTCCAACATGGTCTAATGTATAATGTCCTAGACCAGGGAACATTTCCAGTAAATGTCAGTTTCCATTCCCTTCTCCACTAATTGAATAAAATTTTACTTAAGGTAAACTATAAAGTACACTGGCAAGCTGGCTCTGTGAACACTACCGTAACTTCTACAAAACAACTTTATTCTTTTTCCCTTTTTATCTCTGGAAGGAATAGACTTTTTTTCTTTCCCATATTAACTTCTGTTCTTCATGTCTATTTACATAGTCAAATATTCTGCTAGATAACATTTTTAAACATGTTTAACAACTTAGAAATAACAATCCTACTACTATTAAATATTTCTATGGGTTTTCATTTTCTGTTATTTTAGTAATAAAACAATTCTTCTCTGTAGCTAAAATAAGTATATTTTCTATTTTTGTCTACTTAAAAATGTTTAATAACTCTTTAACCTTGACTTCACTGAAATCATATGACATGTAGTGTATTTATAAGTTTATCTTGTTTTCTATATAGGAAAAATATGCTAAAATAGTTATTATACAGTTATTCCATTTTATTTTTTATATTGTTTGTCTTATAATACATTATCATATTATCTTTGAGCCACTTTTCTGTTTTATAAGTGTAGTTAGATAACTACTTGGCAGAATAAGTCTTACTGTACTGCCACCACTCCTCTAAACAAAAACTGACACTTTGCGTGCCTATGAGCTTTTCACAGTCTAGTTTTGCTAATCTTTGTGTAATCTTTTTCTCTGACCACGCACAGGTTGGTAGTTAGAGCTACGAAATTGAAAGGATTTAAGTCTGAATCCCTGGCATAGACACTTCCTATGTGATATTATGATAAGCCATTAGGAGGCACTTAATGTCCGGTTAAGAGAGCTTTTTGAGATGTTGACAGCCATAGATTATCAATTCCTAAATTTGTTAATTCACTAACTGTTGCAAAATGGGTGCTAGTCAAGCATACCTTTTCCACTTATTAGTTGGAATACTTTCGTAAGAGAAAATTCTCATCTATATGTAAGAAAAGGCAGTACAAATGCTAGATTCTTTATTTACCAGTTTTTAAAATAAACTGGTTCCCTATATGACTCTAATGGTGATTTATTTTAGTCTCACTATACTTAGTGTATTTCAGTCCACTGCAGTTATTATTCTTATTACTATACAAATTTCCAGATTTGGCTAGTAGAAGCCTCCTTATGTTGGCTCCTGAGTCCTTTTCATATAATCCTAATAAACTCTGGTTGCTTCCTTTATATCTGGTAATCAAGATACTTTAGGCTCATTTATATACTGTCTACACCATGTCTGGAGTCAGCCATTCTCCAAGGAAGTGATTCCTTTTATAGAGAAAAGGTTGTACCCTTTTTGCATATGAATTTTACAATCATTTAATTTAGTTTTAATACCTACTTTATGAATATTTTAAACCTATATATTAACTAAAGGCACTCTGTCACTTTTGTTACAGTTATTACTTTCAAAAAGGGATATGGTGTATTTTAAAAATTATTTTTCTCTCTCTTTTTACTAGGTCTCTTATATCCACAGTTCTAAGTACTTTACATTTTTTGTTCAGTAGTTCTTTAGGAAATATAACAATATTTGTCCCATAATAGGAAATTAATAGATAATGCTCTTTAAAAAATGGAAGCTTTTAGATATGTTACTTAGCTATATGGATATAACCACCAAAAGTATTAGTTACACTAATTATAAGTAGTTGCCTTCAGAAAATGTGAAATGGAGTGAACGTGAGAGCCAGGGATTGTGTTTTTTTAAAAAACACTTTTATAGAAATATCTTTAAATTATGTGCAGGCATGATTCTGAAGGAAAAAAATTAAAATAAAAATTCAGCTCAAGTATTACCATTAAGGATTATTTTTTCAGTCTTAAGTAAACAGAATATAAAACTAAGATATCTTTATATTTCTCAATGTAAATAGAAGTATCCTATAAAATAACTCAAGTTCACTAAAAGGTCACTAAATAAAAGCTTACTCTTACTTGGATAGTTAAATAATTTATTCTGTAGATAGGAATTTCTCTTACAATAGATCTAAAACACTGTAATCTACTAAACAATTATTTTTTCTAAACTATTCAAAGTATCATTAATCCTTATGTTGGATTTGTTAAATAGAAAAAGCTAAGGAGAAAGTTATATTTTAGCAATATTCTCCTTAATATAATATTCATATTATCAATGTTAGCTACTTAAAGCTGAAATATCCAAATAGGTTTTTTTTTAATTGCACAGTTATTTCAACATGGTTTAATTTCACTGTGTTTATCTGTTTGGTTAATAAGGCATTTATTTTTAGAAAAAAAGATCAAACTGTTAGCAGTTGACTCTACAATGACCATCTGTTACATTAAAATCTTTTCTCTTACCATTCTGTATTAGTTGAACATGGCCTCCCAATAGCCAGAAGAGAGAATCAGTCACAATTTGGAAAAAATGTAGTAATTCATCTTTTTCTTCAGCCTTAACATAAAAGAAAAACTCAATTTACTTTTCTGTAATTTGTTTTATTAAAAAAAAAAAACCTCTCTGGGGAGTGAGAGGGCCTGGTTTCTAGATCTAACTTAGCCATTATGAGGTACATGATCTTGTTGCTTTTAGTTTTTTAATTTGTAAAACTTGTGGTTACAGGATAATAATACCTATTCTACCTACTAGAAAAGGTTACTATCCAGATAAAATAATATAAATTGTATAAGAACTACAAGTTGATACCCTAGTATTTCTCAATACTTGCCAGACATCAGAATCAGCTGTGGAGTTTTTTAAATACACTCATGCACAGGTTTAGTTCAAACATACTGATTTTAATCTCCAAAGGTAAGGTCTAGACATCTGTATTTGCACAAAGTTAGCTGGCTGATTTGGTTACGCAGCCAGGTTTGAAAATCACTGCATGCAATATGTAAATGTAGATATCAGCATGTAAGGCATTATTAATAGTGTATTTCATTTCTGGTGTCTACTCTATGACTTTAGGAGGGTAGTGATCATGTTATTTAGCTTCTCATTATAAACTCAGTGTCTAGGACAGTTCTGACACATAGTAAATGTTCAACCACTATTCATTCAATAATAAAAAAAAATAATTTTTTTCTGGTTCTTTCTTTCTGGAAAGTAGGGTAAGAAATTATTCTATATTAGAGTGCCACAATGGAAAATCAGTAGTACAGATGCCATTTACAATTTTGTTATATATTGCCAATGTAACTTTAGTGGAAAGTTGTATAAAGGCCAATAATATTACTATATCTTGAATGGTTATACTACAGCACAAAAGCAATGATGAGAACAGCAAAAATGTTATGATTGCCATGATTAGTCTTGATAATAATGAAAATATTTTCTTCCTAATATTCTAGCACAAGGTTAGATAGATGGTTAGTAAACAGACATGTGCTGACTTAAATATAACCAAAATACAAAACAAAACAACCCATTAAAAAAGTTGCATTAGATCAAGAATCCCTTTAGTCCAGTAAACTGCCTTTGCCAGTTTCACCCAAAGACACATCAGGGGCATGGTAATTTTCATTGTTGTCAATCCCAAATAGTGCTGTACTCCTAGACTTCCTACTTTCCTTAAAACACCTATTAGATAATTTTACCCATGAATTCATGGCTCCTGACATAGGTTAACAAAATTTACCTTTAAATCACTTCAAAATTCTCACATAGGTATTTTTCTCTTCTGAGTTTTATATATATATACACATGTGTGTGTGTGCATGTATGTATTTGTGTGTGTGTATGTGTATATGTAAAACCAGTCTGCAGTTTAGGCTAGAACATCCTATGTATGCTTCACCATTTAATCTACTATTTACACATTATACAATTAAAAATCTGGTTGGAAAGCTACTATGTAGACAGAATCAATAAATCAATTCAGGTTTTTGCCATGTCTTTTTTATCCCCATTTTAATTTTGCCCTGTGACTAGGTGGCCCTACCTTTTCTGTAGGGCCAGAAAGGTTTACTCCTTTTGATGAACTTACTAAAGAATCTTTTATCTCTACATACAAATGCAATAATAAAAAATAGGAGCCACGCATGGTAGCTCACGCTTTCAATCCTAGCACTTTGGGAGGCGGAGATGGGTGGATTGCTTGAGGCCGGGAGTTCAAGACCAGCATGGGCTATAACACAGTGAGACCCCCATCTTTATAAAAAATAGAAAAATTAGACAGACATGGTGGTGTACTCCTATAGTCCTAGCTACTTGGGAGGCTGATGCAGGTGGATTGCTTAAACCCAGGAGTTTGAGGCTGCAGTACACTATGACAACACCACTGCACTCTAGTCTGGGCAACAAAGCGAGACTCTATCTCAAAAAATAAAAAAAGGAAGAAAAGAACAGGAAACTATTATTAAAAGTATTAATGGACTATATAAAAAAAGAATTAACTGAATAGTATATTTATAATAATAAGAAATAACATAAATATTTAACTATACAATATATTTATATATAATTATACTATACTATATCTATATAAATGAAAACAATTAATTATTAATGCTATTAAAGGGGAATATTAAATAAAAGTGCTCTGAAGAAAAGATAAAGTTTACATAATGGTATGAGCTATTCCTGAGACAGAAATCATTTTACAAATGATGAAAATGACATACAGTGAAATCAAGTGATTTGCTTAAAGGACCTAGAATGAGTTTGTGGCACAGTCATGAAAAGAAATCAAGTCCAACACAATTCCCATACTTTATGTTGCTTCAAATTATCTGAATTAAATTTACCAAACATGCAAATATTTATTTAGTGCCTCAAAATGCCAGTGGAGATTTGTAACCCATTAGATGGAAAGCATATGTTCTATCACAGAGTTAAATTCTCTGCCAAAAGTATTTCTTATACTCAAATCAGTATGTTTGTCCATATTGTTGTATCTCTCATTCAATTTCACTCTTTTTTTTTTTTTTTTTTTTTGAGACAGAGTCTCGCTTTGTTGCCCAGGCTAGAGTGAGTGCCATGGCGTCAGCCTAGCTCACAGCAACCTCAAACTCCTGGGCTCCAGTGATCCTTCTGCCTCAGCCTCCCGGGTAGCTGGGACTACAGGCATGCACCACCATGCCCGGCTAATTTTTTTATATATATATCAGTTGGCCAATTAATTTCTTTCTATTTATAGTAGAGACGGGGTCTCGCTCTTGCTCAGGCTGGTTTTGAACTCCTGACCTTGAGCAATCCGCCCGCCTCGGCCTCCCAAGAGCTAGGATTACAGGCGTGAGCCACAGCGCCCGGCCTCAATTTCACTCTTGTAATTTAAAAAAAAAATTTTAATTAAAAATATCTCTGTCCTAGGTTTTCTATAAGAATAGCAAAGAACTGGGCATGGTGGCACACACCTGTAGACCCAGCTATTTGGGGGACTGAGGCAGGGTGGATCTCTTGAGCCCAGGACTTACAAGCTGTAACGAGCTATGACTGTGCCACAGCACTCCAACCTGGGCGACAGAGCAAGATCCTGTCAAAAAAAGAAAAGGGAAGGGAAGAGAAGAAGGAAGGGAAGAAGAGAAGGAAAGAAGGAGAAAGGGAGGAAGGAGAAAGGGAAGAAGGAATGGAAGGGAAGAAAGGGAAGATAGGGAGGAAAGGACGAAAAGGAAAGGAGGGAGGGAAAAAGGAAAGGACGAAGGAAGAAATGCTAAGACCCTGTGTACTTTATTAGTCTTTACTAGCTTGGAAATTCTTTAAGTGCAAGATTGTGTCTATTCTTTATATCTTTATATATTCAAAGCACCTTAAATGGTACTTAATTTAACATGGTGATTGTTATGGACTGTATGTATCTCCCAAAATCTATATGTTCAAGTCCTGACCTCTAATATGGAAGTGGGGCCTTTGGAGGTAATTAGGTTTAGATGAAGTCACGAGGGTGGTGCCCTCATGATGGGATTAGTGCCCTTACAAGAAGAGAAAGAGATAACAGAGCTCTCTCTCTCTCTCTGAACACATATACAAAGAAGAGGTCATGTGAGTACACACAAAGATAGAGGCTGTCTGTAAGCCAGGAAATGGGCTCCAGCAGAAACTGAATCTGTTAGCACCTTGATCTTAGACTTCCCAATCTCCAAAACTGTGAGAAATATCTATTTTTTAAGCAATCCAGTCTATGGTATTTTGTTATAGCAGCCCAAACAGACTAATACAATGATTGAGTTATCTTGTCTCCATAATTCACAAAAGTTGTGAATCTGCTCAAGCTGTGATAGTTGGCCCATATGTATATATAGCTAAGAACTCTTCAAAAATAAGTTGTTTCAGCCTTGTAGACTTATAATTTCTTATAAATTCTAAGATGAGCCTCTGCTGTCTTCAGATTTAAGACACTTGCTATCATATAAAATGTAAAAATAGGTCGCACATTGAATATGAAGTATTCATTAATGCCAAGTTTCACTCTCCTCAGTACTTATTTTTTGATTCCTGAGGTGTTTAGTGAGAAAATATCATTTAAAAAATTAACTGACAAAGAGGTCAGAACAAAATAATCCTGCTACATTTCCCCAAGTGGAGGTAAAGAAACTGGCTCCAAACTGGAAACGTAAAAGAAGGGAGAAGCATGTGGGTAAATCAGACTTGGGACAAGGCCCAGAAGCTAGGAGTCAAAGTAGGACTAAAGACATTTGTAACTTGTAGCTACTACCCAACTTGAAGGTAGAACCCAAAAGAGACGGTAAACAGCTTTTACAAAAAACAAAAACCAAAACAAAAACCAAATAAGAGATTGGTTAATGATTGGTAAGTATTACAAAGAAAAGCCAAACAGATTTTAAAAGAGAGATTACAAAATCTATGTATCAAATCCATGTAGATAATAAAGGTCAGAAGATGACCACGAGTAAAAAAACCAGACAGAAACCTAAAATCAGTGTGTAAATGAAGAAAACGGGTCAAGTTAAGAAACCAGTCTGGAAGCTAGATATTCAGACAAAAGTTAAGAGGACCCAAATCTGAGGCTAAGTAATTACACTGGGAATTTTTGGAGGGTGGAGGCAAACAGCAACTTTTGTTAAGGAGGATCTTCCAATGAGTAAAATCAACTTAAAGTTAGAGAATTGTATTTAATAATAGATAAAGAATAATGTAATAAGTACCTAAAAGTATCTAGTTATTTATAACATCTTATGCTCAATTGTCCTTATTAAATACAGTAATTAATAATTGATAATTATGCTTTTCTATTTTATCTAGTCTTCTAATAGAAAAAGCATAACTGAAGGGAATATCATGCTAAATTTTCAATTATTATTTACTTATGAGTAAGCTAACTCTATAGTTTAGTGTTATCCAAAAGAAATATAATGCCAGCCATCTAGATAATTTTAAATTTTCTAGTAGGAACATTTTTAAAAAGTAAAAAGAAACAGGTGCAACAAGTAACAATATACTTTATAATAGCATTTTAACATGAAATAAATGTAAAAAATGTTTTTGGTATGATGTTTTTGAAATCTGGTGGGTATTTTACACTTATAGCAGATCTCAATTTGGATGCTAAATTTTCATCAGAAATACCTGATGTGTATTTAGTATTCACAAAATTTACAGTTGAAAAAGATTTATATACTCATGTTTTCCAAACACACTTAAAAGTGTCCTAACAACTGAACTGATCATTAATTTTTAAAGTTAAAATAATTAAAAAAAAAAATCAGTTCCTCAGTTACAAAGGTGCATTTCAAGTGCTTAATTGCTACATAGGGTTAATGGCTACCAATTGTACTATATAGGGATAGACCACGAAGCCATAAACTAGATGCCATTACTTAAATTATTTAAACTGCAGGTAGAATACCTAGGAAATTTATCTCTTTAAGATGACAAATATTATATGAAAAAATAAAATATGGCCTTCTCAATATCTGATCCTGCAGTTTTCTTCACCAATCAAGCATGTTGAGCCACAATTTATCAATTTGCCCAGATAAATTGCATCTATCTCATATATCTCTAAAGTTCTGTACATAGCCTTTGGATATTATACTACATCCCTAAGAAAGCTCATACTCCATCACTTTCCTCTTCAAAGTTTTAACTTGCATTCATATTAGAGGGCTTTCCTAACCTATAGCAATAGTCCTATCCTCTCAATCAAACATCAATTCCATATTTCTAACTTGGACATTACCACTTGAAAATTCAACTAACTTCAAAGGGATTGCATCATTTTTCCCACTCAGTTTCTACCTTTGAATTACCATTTCTGTTATACATCTATGAGGACTTGAACCTAAGAGTCAGTCAGCTTAGACTCACCCTTACATTGTTATGCATTATCTATACAAAAGTGGTATCTTCCACATTTTATATTCTTTTAATTTTTTCTTTATAATATTTCATTTGACTCTCTTTGTAGTAAAGTCAAGACCCTTATCACCTCAGTTGTAGCTTACAGCAACAATTTGAAATGGTCTCTTCTACTCTATCCAGCATACTCTTAAGTCTTCTCAAAAGCCTCTCCACTATTTGTAGAATCAAGTTCAAACTCCTTTCTGAAACTCTCTACCCTTCACAGTCTTGCTCAACTTTACTTTATCTTTCAATCTTTTTCAATGAGAATACTATATCTAAGTCTGGTAAGTATCTGCACTGGAATTCAAGTATGCCATACTTATTTCTCTTTCCTAGTCTTGGCCATTTACCCTACCTATAATGCCCTCATATTTCAAATCTCACCTATTCTCTGAAAACAGACAGACCAATTACCATTGGCTCTATAAAGCTTTACTAATCACTCTTGTTCATATTGGTTGCTCCTTCCTCTTCCCCTTTATAGAAGTTACTTTTGTATCAGTTATGGGCCAGATAATATTTTTGGCATTGCAATCTCTAACAACTACTGAACTCTACTGCTGTAGGGTGAAAGTAACCAGGAACAAAATAAACAAACAGGTGTGGCTATGTTCCAGCACAACTTAGTTTACAAAGACAGGCTGGATGTAGCCCATAGGTCATAGTTTATTGATTCATGCTTTTTGTAAGCAAAATTATAAACTCTGAAGGGTGTTTTGGATGAGTATAACATTTAAATTTTTAGACTAAGTAAAGCAGATTGCTCTCCCTAATGTGGGTAGGCCTCATTCAATCAGTTGAAGGCTTAAATAGAACAAAAAAGCTGACCCTCTGTCAAATAAAAGGAAATTCCTCTTGCCTGGCTTCCTTTGAGCTGGAATATCATTTTTTCCTGACTTCAGACTCAAACTGAGACACTGGTTCTTCCTGGGTCTCAAGCCTGTTGGCCTTTAGATTGGCACTATGCCATTGGCTCTCCTGGTTCTCAGGCCTTTAAACTCAGTCTACACCATTGGTTCTCCTGGGTTTCCAGCTTGCCAAATGCAAATCTTGGGACCTGTGAACTTCCATATTTGCTAATTCTTTACAATTAACCAATATCTCTCTACATATTATTGGTTTTGTTTTTCTGGAGAACACTAATTAATACATCTGGCTTTTCCCAGTATGTATTTAACACAGAGAAAGGAGTTAAAACAAAAACATGCAGTCTAACTAGGCTGAGGAGTCAGAAATTGGAGTTTGGGGCTGCCAGATAACAGCTTGGAAAGAAGTGAGCAACAAAGTAGGGAGCTTCAAAATTCCATTGAATTATTGACTCCTATATTGTGTAAATGTGGAAAGAAGTTCTAAGGAGCCCAGGAGATCTATAGCTGGAAGGCTAAAAGAAATTAGCAATTTCATCATCTGCCCAGTGCTAGGCATACAGAGTTTGGAGTTCAACTTCTTCCAAGTCAGAAAGAAGGTCTGCGTTAACATCTTGAGCTTTGGCCTAAACCACAAAAGGACCATACCTTGACCATGAACCAGGATAAAGGGCAATACTCCATAGCAAAACAAAGATTTATAAGTAAATCTACTTTGAGAAAGGCTAAAACCAAGCCGCCACAGGATCAATTGATCTGCCAGAATATAACTATTCTGAACAGTCTTCAGAGGAAGATTAAGATTGTTCTTCTGAAGGACTGTTCCTCTGTTTCTATAATGTGTCATTCACAGTGTCCACTCTAAACAAATTAATAAACATGTGAAGAAGCAGAAAAATTCAATCCAATGTTCAAAAGAAGTAGTTAATAGAAATAGACTATCAAATGATCCAGGTATTGGATTTATACATAAGAACGTCACAGTAACTATAATAAATATGGTAAAGAATCTACAGGAAAAGATGGCTATGAGAGGTGAAAAAGAGAATTCCAGAATAATTAAGCGAAGTAAATAGAAATCATAGAATTTAACAAAATAAAAAAATTAAACAATATAATACATGAAAAAATCCACTAGATGGGATTATTAGCACATTAGACACTGTATAAGACACGGTCAGTGAATTTGAACACACACCAATAGAAATTGTCCAAACTAAACAACAAAACGATGAACAAAGCCTCAATAACCTGGAGTCCTAGAGGGAAAGTAGACAGAATAGGGCAGAAAAAAAAATATTTGAAGAAATACTGGTTAAAATTTTCTTACTGTGAATATATTAACTCAGATACGTGACACTAAGCAAATCCCAAGCAAGATACATACAAAGAAATCCATAACAGAGCTCATTGAAGTAAAACTGCTGAAAACAAACAAAAAAAGTGAATATCGGCTGGGAGCAGTGGCTCATGCCTGTAATCTTAGCACTATGGGAGGCTGAGGTGGGAGGATCACTTGAGGTCAGGAGTTTAAGACCAGCCTGAGCAAGAGCAAGACCCCATATATCTACAAAAAAAAAAAATAAAAAAAATTTAGCTGGGTATGGTGGCATGCACCTGTAGTACTAGATATTCAGGAGGCTAAGGCAGGAGGATTGCTTGAGCCCAGGAGTTTGAGGTTGCAGTGAGCTATGATGATGCCACTGCACTATACCGAGGGAGGCAGAGTGAGACTCTGTCTTTAAAAAAAAAAAAAAGGAATGTTTTAAAGGCAGCCAGAGATAAAGAGCAGCCTTATATAGAGAATGACAAAAATGAAGGCTGAATTTACATCAGAAACAATAGATGTCAGAAGACAATGGAACAAAATCTTTAAAGTGCAGAAAAAATAAACAAAAGTCCAATGAAGTAGAATTATACACATGCAACAAAAATATTTCTCAAAATGAAGGCAATATGAAGACATTTTCACATAATCAAAAGCTGAGAAAATTCATTACCAATAGAACTATACTGTAAGAAATGTTAAAGGAGGCTTTTCAGCCTGAAAGGAAATGAAAACAAATGAAAATTCAGATCTGTATGAATGAATAAAGATGACTAGCCATAGTAAATATAAAAGACCATTTTTCTTCCATTTCTTTAAATTCTTTAAAAGTCAACACGCTATTAATTTAATGTGAAAATAATAATTATGGTGGATTTTATAATATATGTAAAGTAAAATATATGACAAAATAGCACAAAAGATGAAAAGTGGTATATATAACAGGGAACAACAACAACAACAACAAAACAACAAACAGCAAAATGGTAGAATTCAACCCAATCAGACCAAGAATTACATTAAATTCAAGTAAATGACACCCTTTAAAAATAGAGCTTGTCAGACTAGATGTAAAAGCAAGACCTGATAATATGCTACTTATAAGAGATCTATTTTAAGTATAAGCAGAGGATTAAAAAGTAAAAGGCTGAGAAAAAACTACAGTAGTCATAATCCCCCCTTTATCCATGGAAGCTATGTTCCAAGTTCCCCAGTGAATGTGTGAAACCATGGATAGTACTGAACCCTATATATGTTTTTTTTTATCTGATAACCAAGATGGCTACTAAGTGACTAATAGGTGGGTAGGGTATACAGGATGGATATGCCGAACAAAAGGATGCTCATGTCCTGAGCAGGACAGCACAAGATTTCATCAAGCTACTCAGAACAGCATGCAATTTAAAACTTAGGCATTATTTATTCCCAGAATTTTCCATTGAATATTTTTGGACCACTGTTGACCACAGGTAACCACAGAAAGCAAAACTGCAGAAAAGGGGAACTACTATATTATGCAAACCCTAATTATATGAAAACTGGAGTGGCAATATTAGTAATAGTAAACAAAGAAGACTTCAAGATAAGGTATATTACCAGAGATAAAGAAGATCATTTCATAATAATAACAGTATTCATTCATCCAGAAGATGTAACATTCTTACATTCTTAAATGTGTAAGTATCTAATCACAGAGCTTTAAAATATATGAAGCAAAACCTGATGGAACTAAAGAGAGAATTGGACAAATCCACAATTGTAGTTGGAGATTTTAGTACCCTTTCTCACTAAAAAGTGGAACATGTAAACAAACCAAACCAGTAAGAATTTAGAAGACTTTAACAATACTATTAAACAAATTGACCTAATTGACATTTATGGAACACACAACAACTGCAAAGTACACATTCAAGTATACAAGTAGTCCTTGCTGTTGCGTAGTATCATGTTAAATGAAACCTGTGTGTATCAAAATCTTTCCATGGTTCTGTTATGCATGCGTTTCAGTTATGACAACATGGTGCAAAGCAAAAGTTGCTTGTAATGGTACATTCACCAAGATAAAACATTTAGAGGGCTACGAAAACAAGTTTAAAATATTTCAAAGGATTGAAAAGATATAGAGAATGTTACCTAACCATTATAGAATTAAATTAGAAATTGATAACAATACAGTATCTAGAAAATCTTCAAATATTTGGAAATTGAGCAACATACTTCTAACCTCATGAGTCAAAGAAGAAGAGTATGTATATAGTATCTTGCACAATGTACCCAAGAAACACTTGAAAAGATCCCTATGTTTGGGTTGAAATATTTTGATTAGAAAAGATAAGAAAGATATCAAACAGAAAGTTCATCTTTATTCTTCTTCACTATTGTAGCTACTCAGAAAAGTCCCAGGCCTAGAGAAAATACTTTCCTCAATTGTTAATTTAAGTAGAAAGTATGTTTTAAAAAGAATGGCATGGAAATACGTATCTATGGGTGCTGCCCAAAGTTGAACAGTAAGGCAAATCCTTCAAAAATGAAATATATTAATAGTATACTTTAGCCAATATTTTAAAAATTTCAAATATAAAGATTTTTTTTGTTGTAACCTTAAAAATGTTTAAATCCACAACTCTAATGTACTTTCAGCCAAATATTGCACATTCAAAAAATAATGTGGAACATCTTCTCAAAAATTAAGCTGATTTGGCTAAAAAATATGAAACACTAAATAAACACATACCTTAGCTGCATTGATGAAACATGTTTGCAATCGTCTTCCCAAAACTAAAAAATTTTCTGCAGCTGATGGAAGTAATTCATTGTAAAATTCCTCTGCATCTTCTCCTGGCTCTAAGCCCACACAGCAATGGCTGAAATAAGAGTACAAGTTTGTGTTAATTATAAGTTTCAGTTGAATACTCAAGTTTCTATAGACACTACGCTTTATTGAGAATTTTTAGTATCCTTCTTTTGTTTTATTGTCAAGCCAATAAAGAATTTCTTACATTGGAAAATTAGCCTAACAACTTTCTAGAAAAGTAAACAGTGGTATGGACCTTGCTTACATTTAGGTCCAGGATGCATACATCCTAAAAACCTACATGTTAACCCTTGAGGAAATAAAAGACACTTGGCTCACAATAAAGAGAAACAAGCCATGTTTTCAGTATAATTACTTTAAAAGCCATAGGATGCCTTAAGAGTTTAATTCACAAATATCATTTGTGTTAACTGATCCATTTTAAACATCTGACAGCTAAAAAATACTCAGGTAGGATTAGTCTGCAAGGAACAGATAAGGAAATCAAACACTAATTTCATAACAATTCTACTTCCTACAAAATATTTGCTGGCATATTCCTTATATAGAAGGGAAATCAGCAAAAACCTAACTCTAGTAGGAACACTCTACAATATACATTAAAAAAGAGAAAGTCATTTAGAGAAATGGAGCCGCTTGAAACTGCACATAAAAGTCACTCCCTGGATATAAGTTAAATATATTCAGAAGTCTCAATAAGAAGTATTTTTGTAGACTAATATCAAAAAGAGCCCCAAACCCAAGAATGGTCTCTATGTGTGTACTCTAATGAGTAAGTACTGCTGGTTGAGTCTTTTCAACAAAATCTGTAGATACTAATAAACAATAACAACTACATATTATGCATGCTAAAATACCTAAGTGGCTAATGTTCATATATTGATAAGTTTTATTTTTCTTTTATTTGTTTGTATTTTGAGTCCTAAAATTAATGGGCTAACACTCACGTCTATCAGCTTTTCTTTTCTCCTTGGTTTCTAATGTTAAGAGTATCTATTTTGATTGAGAGCATTAATAAATGGAATTATGTTTGTGTGTTCACAAACATAGGAATTTCTTAAGTCTTGGATTCTACCCCCTGAGAGCCTGGCTCAATCAATATTGTCATCAGCTAGCATTTCTAATCAAATGGCTTTATTTACTTAAGAAAATCATTAATATTAATATTAAAAGTTAAAGTACAAAAAAGATTATTATATACATTGGTTAACTGTTCTTTCTAACTGTATAGTTTAAATTTGGCCTTTACCTAGTAACAAAGTAGGAATAAACAGTTTAGAAAGCTAGAATCCAAGACATGGTATAAATAGGACAAAAGCCCTTTAGTGAGGATAGTTTGTTAAAATCAAATGGCTTGTCTAAAAAACAAAAAAACGAAAAAAAAGAAAGCTGGGATCCAGTTACTAAATGCACACTTCCAATTACTTAACCAGGAAGTGGTTTGGGCACTGAGAACATGTGGTTTATTTCACTGCCTCCTTTTAAAAAATGATTTCGATCTCTTTTCTATGAAATTCTAGCATGGCAGTCTACCAGTAAGTGTTGCTTCTAAATTTTATTGACAGGATTTGGGCAACTGAATAAAACAGAAGGTAACCAAACCAATACAAACTAAAATGACTAGTTTTTATATATGTTCTCCTATAGTACTTTGGGTGCATTACTTTCATTTTAGCACCTATTTCATTCTGCCTTGTACCATACATTTACATGACTATCATCCAATCTCTATTTTAAGTTATTTAATTACAAAACCAGTGCCTTAATGCCTTTATTTCTTCAAATATTACTTAGTCAATAAAGAGTATATTAAGTAGGCATTTGGGATTCAGTAGTGACCACAAAAAAAAAAAAAAAAAAAAAAAGATCACCATCTTCATGAAGGTTATGGAGTAAAATTTTAGGCAGTCAAATAATTGCACATAGAGTTATAAACAATCATATACAGTATGAAGGAAAAGTACAACCAAAATCTATCACAGGAGGTTGCCAATGCTTGTTAGGCAGATGAATAGAAAAGAAGCAAATGTTGAATATCAGAATCAACTACTACATCCCTGAAAAACAAACTAACTTAGTGCTTCAATTTACCTTAATATCTGCGTAAGCTGAGATATTGTAGTCCAACCACCCTGAATTCGAGAACAGTCTTGACTGAGGACCAAGAGGCAATATTGAACAAGGTCATAGCAATATATATCTTGCTTGATTTTCTTCAACTCTGAGCTTCCTAAAGGTGTGTTGTTTATTATTTCTAAGGCAAAAGGAAATAAGATATACTTATTTTTGCTCAATACATCCAGGGGCTATTTGTATTTTTATATGTTGAATAACATTAAAAATAAATTATAAGGCAAAATCACTGCTCTATCATAGTGTTACAATTTCTCTGAACAAATTAGAAACAAATCCTAAAATTGTGCCAATGATGAAATACTGTTTTTTATTTAAACGGTGTTACCAATTACAAGAAGATTTTCTTACCTTTTAACTTCAACAGTATAACAGGGACATTCTGCTCAGGACTTTTTGCAACTTCAGCGGCTAGAGCTAAGATCCTTGGGTCTGTACCTGTTGGCTTCATTTCTCTTATCACCTATACTTTAGCAGAATCAAAGAATAAAGGTCAAATGCCCTAAAATATTCACTACCTAAATAATATTTGAAATACAATTACAATATAAATGAAACTTAGCTTTTCTTACCTTGTTAAAGAAATGAAGCATAGATTTTTTTCATTTCTTCCTTATAGTAAACTCTTGTTTTCCTAACTGTATAACTCTACAAAAGCTCTAGATTCCTACACTCACATGTAACAGCTATAGTAGATCTTGTTTATTGTGCACTCACTAAGAGGAACTGTGCTAAGACCTTCACATTCTCTCTAATCTGCACAACAATCTAGCATAGGAATTATCATACAAGAAAAACTGCAAAAATAGCTAACGTGGCAGGTTTAAGACTACTTGTTATCTTTTCTAAGGTCTGCTTACAAGGTTGGCCCTTGGCTTACATTTAGAAATTGGATTTCAGGAGGGTTTCTACCATTCTCTGACAAGAGTGGCTCACTGTGCCTAAACTATTTTTAAAAACAATGTGGTTTATGCTGAACACCTGCTTTCCTACCAGGATTCTTGGAATTCTGGTATATACCAACAGAGGGTGACTACATAACCATCCTCCAATAAAAATCCTGGTCATTAAGTATCTAGTGACCTTCCTTGGTCTTAGATAACACTTCATAGGTGGTGTCACAACTGGTTGCTGGAGGAATTCAGCATGTCCTATGTCCCTCCACTGGAAGAAGACTCTTGTAACTCTGCACTTGGTTTCCTCTGTATTTCACCCTATATGCCTTTTCCCTTTGCTGATTTTGGTTTACATCTGTTCACTACAATAAATCAATACTACTGTATCTTGAGTCCTGTGAGCCCTCCTAGTGAAGCACTGAACCTAGGGGTTGTCTTGAGGAACCTTAACACACTAAGACTCAGAAATGTTATGTAATTATAAGATAACCAAAGATTGTTCATAAACAGTATAGTGAATAAAATTAATTGTCCTAAAATTTTAAAAGTCCACATCCCAATTTGTTGCTAAAATTTTCTATATAAAGTTTTAAAACATTTGAAGCTCAAAGATATCATTTAATAAAAACCATCTTTCATTACTTATAATTAATAAAAGCTAACATATAGTATTTATTATGAGCTAAGCAATGTGCTCAATGCTTTTATATGCATTATTTTATTTAATCCTCACAACAGGACTATGAGGTAGAGCCTGTGATCATCTCCATTTCAGATATATGTATATGTATGTATGTGTGTGTGTACATATATCTGTTTTTGTCCATGATTCCTGGCTCATAACTTCCATATCCTTTGTTACAGATGTTTGTTAAAATGTTAGGGTACTTTAGGCCTCAGAAAACAGAATCTGCCCTTTCACCTGCTCCTTTTTCTCCCCAAGGCAGGGGGAATCTTTCCTGCTTTCTCTGATCTACCTTATCTGATTGTAGGTCATAAGATCCACATTTCAGAACAGGTCTTGCCCTACACCCTGGAAGCAGAGTTCCCAACCTTTTTGGCACCAGGGACTGGTTTCATGGAAGACTGTCCAATTTTTCCATGGACAGTGGCAGTGGGGCAGAGAGTTGGGAGGGGTACAGAGCTCAGGCAGTGATGTGAACAATAGGGAGCAGCTGTAAACACAGATGAAGCTTTGCTTGCCTGCCTGCTGCTCACCTCCCGCTGTATCCACTCCCCCCGCCCCCCACTTCCTAAGTTTCATGGACAACAATTTTTCCACGGATAGGGGCAGGGGGCAGCAGAGCTCTACAGCCTGATCCCTAACAGGCCATGGATGAGTACCCGTCCACAGACCGTAGACTGGGGACTTCAGGCTGGAAGAAATGCTGCACAGAAAGACCAAGAAGAATCTGAACAGATAGACCTTGCTGAGTTTCCCCATTTAGTCTATTAGTATTATATTGTCCAGTCACATTTCTACATGGTTGTCTTTGCTTCAATCATGCCTATCCAATGAAGTCTCCATAAAAGGCCCAAGAGGATGGGGTACAAGGAACTTCTGGATAGCTGAATATATAGAAGTTACTAGAGGGTGGTCCATCAAAGGACGGAGGGCATGCGAGCTCTGCACCCATTCCCATACCTCACCCTATGCATTTCTTCTTCTGTATCCTTCATAATATCCTTTACAATAAACAAAAAAAAGTGTTTCCTAAAGTTCTGTGAGACACTCTAGCAAATTAACTGAGCCCAAGGAGGGGATTATGGGATTGTCAATGTATAGCTGGTCAGTTAGAAGCATAGGTAAAACAACCTAGTGTTGTGATTGGCGTCAGAAGTAGGGAGCAGTCTTGTGGGACTGAACCCTTGATCTACACGATAGTGTAGAACTGAATTGGAGGACACCCCACTGGTGTCTGCTGAGAACTGACTGCTTATTTATTGGTGGGAAGAAATCCCCTCACATTTGGTCACAGAAGTCTTCTGTGTTGACTTTTGTGGTGTGAGAGCAAAGAAAAAATGATTTTTATTTTTCTACTCATACATCCCTTATTATGTACAATAAATCATTAAAAGACAAGTTTCCTGAATATACTTTAAAGAAAGCCCAGTATAACTCCTGGAACGTAGTAGGCACAAACTTTCCAAGAGAATGAATATAGTTATCTCATTCTTTCCAACAGCTACATTATGCTATGCTTACTTTGTAAGAATGCATCAAAATATATTTAAACATTTCTACTGGAGGTCATTCAGGCTGTAAGCTATTATAAGTAACACTGCAATGAATATTAATGTACACATCTTTATACACTTATTCTAGTATTTCTGTAGGATGAATTCCCTTTGATGATGGATGGCTAGGTCACAGGACACACATATTTTAAATTTTTACTAGATTATACCAATTTTTCTCCAAAGTGAATGTTCCAGTTTATGCTTCCACCAACAATACATGAGGGTGCTCATTTTACTATACTTTCAGCAATACATAATATTGTCATTTATATTTTTGCCAATCTGCTAGATGAAAAATGGTATAATCTTGTTTTAATTTGTATCTCTTTGATTATTTGGGAGGTCAGGCACATTTCACGTTCCTGGATATTTTTTCCTATATATTTCTATTCCTATCCCTTGGCCATATTTTTATTGGCTTGTCTTATTCTTTTAGAGATTTTCATACATGGATATAAATCTTATTTTTTATATTGGCTATAAAAATTTCTCCTTGACTGCCATTTATTTTTTAAGTTTGATTATGGTTTCTTTATCATAGTTTTACAACTTTTATGTAGTCAAATATAACAGTCTTTTCCTCTATGGGTTCTGCCTTTTGTGTCATGTTTAAAAAGATCTTTTCTACCCTAAGAGCTAAAAAATTCTCCTAACCTTTTTCAGTGTTTTTATAGTTTTGTTTTCCTTATATTTATATCTTAAATGAAGGTATTTGTTGTGAATGGTGTGATATAGCAATCTAACTAAATTTTTTAAGTTAAATGAGGTTATAGATTGGTGAAAAAAAAACAAATGCACATAGCTGTCATAAATTCCTGAGGTAACTGGCCATGAACAGATATAACAGAAACAGTCTGAAATGTCACATTTTCATACACTAAGTATACACACACATACACACATAGGGTATATTTTTGGACTCTATTTAGTTTCACTAATCTATTTGTTTATTCTTGAGCTAGTACAATATAGTTCATTTTAATATACGTTTGGAGAAAATTCCTATCAGAAGGTAAGCTTCATGATGGTAAATCCATACCATCCTTGGTAGCTTCCTTCTCTGGTTCACTACCATATCCTCAGTGGCTAAACTAGTGCCTGGCATGTGGTAGGTACTTCACAAATACATGTTGATAGAATGAATAAATACACAAACTGAGTATTCTGAGACTCAATTTCTTGATCTTCTGCTTTTATTTTTGTAACAATATGGAAAGCTCAGATTTCTGGTTGAAAACCTTTCTAAAGTAAAATAGGCTGAAAATAGTTCATGCCTTTCAAGCTACCATAATGAAACATCACTAAAACATTATCATCACCAAATATATGTAGAGCAGTATGGCAGATGTAAGGTTCAATATAGGCCACATTCCCTGCTAATGTTCTGGTATTTATATGTACATATATACAAACACACACATAAAATACTTAGGTATGTAAAATATATATGTTAAGTGCTAAATTAGATGACACAGATGATAGGAATACAGACCATAAAGTCAGAGGACTGGGCTTCTCTGAACTAGTTTTCTTACCTGTAAACAAAATAGCAATTCCTACCTCTCGGAATAATTCAAGATTTAGAAGAGAAGGCAGCCACCAATGATGGCCTTAAAATGTAGTATGATAGTAGAACTGTGCCTTTGGAGAGCTCTTATTATGTCCCATGAATTGTTTTAATTGTTTTCACATATTAATTCACTTAATCACCTCAACAACTCTAAGGGATAGGGTTTTCACCAAGTTTAACAATAAACATACTTAACATTGGAGAATTTAATTAGTTTCCATAATGTCACATTGTGAAGTATGAAGATGGGGTTCAAACTGGAGCCAGATTCTGGGTCCAGAAACTGAACATTTATCTATGATATGAAACAATGTCAATACACCTTAAAAGGGTAGACTACAAACAGGTTGAGGGAGACACATTCATCTCCCCACCTGGCACAATAAATTGACAAATCTGCCTAAGGTAGAGGTAAGTAAGAAAGTATAGTTCGATCACATAATTACTCTGAAAAGCAACCACCTGTTATGGAAACTTTCTAAACTCTCTCTTGAGTTCTTCTCCAGTACAACACTTCTCCCATCTTTACATTAAATTCATGAACTCTGACAGAAAAACAATGACAATTTGTTAATTATTAATTACCCTGTTGTCAAAGCACCAGCTCCAGCCTCAGTCTTGATTCTCTGAGAATCACGTCTCCCTGGACGTGTCTGTTAAGGCCTCCACGGATCACTGTGATAGAAATAAAAGAAAGAAATCCAATGCAATCCAGATGCAACTGATCCTAAACTGTCTGCAGTTCCTATCTCCGAATCCTCTTTTTTCCCTCCCTACACCTCCCCTTCTCCAGTCCTAAAACCACCAGGAACTTCCTCTGGTACAAAAAGGTCAGAAACGATTACCGAGGTAACCGCGTCGCTTCCAGTCAGGTCCAAGGACCCACACTATGGGACCGCGAGTTCCTTTACTCCGGATTCTGGACCCGGCTTCGACACTACCAGGCGTTGTGCCCAGACACGAACCCTCCCCGGGCCTCAGTTTCCACACCAGATCTCCACAGAGAGGGCGTGGAGCAGGCCGAGTCTCCCGTTAAGAGCTCCTACGTGCCGGTTCGCTTGGTCCAGGAGCTTGGGATCCGGGCCTGCGAGTACCCTTGAGCCCACCCCTTCTCCAGCCGCCACCTCAGCTCCGATACCTCATCCTCTCTTCGCGTTCCTCCACCAAAGGACGCTGCGCCCACCCAGTACCACAGCCTTGCGGCCTTCCCAGGACAGCGTGCGTCGCAACGCGGGAAGGGCCCTGGAGGCGGGACCAGGAGCCTCGCAGCCAAGGGGCGGGGCGACCTTTGCCAGGAAGCCAATCAGAACGCGAGAGGCACCCAGTGGGTCCGCGCGGGGGTTGCGGGGCGGAGTCTGAGGTGGCGGCGCCGGCTGCAACTAATGCAGCTGCTTCAGGCTGAGGTGGCAGTCGGTGGTGAGCTCCAGCGGCGGAGGAGGTAAAGTTGGAGCCGAAGGATAGTGATGAGTGGCGCGGCGGGACTCTCACACGTTGACGGTCGCGAACGGGTTCTCAGATTAGGCGAGAGTTTCGAGAAGCGGCCGCGCTGCGCCTTTCACACTGTGCGCTGTGAGTGAGACTGCCTGGGGAATAAAGTGGGGTTGCAGGGAGGCTAACGAAATGGGGATGTGAAGGCACAGACTCCTCTGAGTTGTGTTCCCACAGTCTCCCTTACTCTGCTGGAGATTGCAGGGGCAGCGCGATCCCCTCCCCTGCCTGGAGTCCTAGGGGGTCGGTGGAAGGAGTCCGAGTCCAGCAGGTGTGGGTAAACCCTGGGCAGAGGGCGTTAAGTGAGATCCGCAGACCGGAAGGGAAACTTTGTGAAGATCTGCAGGAATAACTGTGAGGAAAGATATGACAGGTGGATGAGGCAAAATGGAAAGGAAAATAATAAAGTGTCAAATGGAAGGGGCAAAGGACTGAATGCAGGGGGAAGGGAATGCTTTGGGGCTGGTGGGACAATATTCTCTTCTTCATTTTTCTCACCTTTGGCTGATGAAGGTTCTTATTTAGTGTGTTCTTGGGGACAAATTTTCAACCATCCCAATAATCTGTATCTCTTTGGACCCCAGATTTCAGTCAGTTATCAAATACTGATTATCAAAGTCTTGGAGGCTATGTTAATAATTTCTTTATTCGGAAGATAATTAACCTCCCTATGATTTCTACTCTTTGGTTTTCCTTATGTTCTTTGGAACCAGTTTTAATAAATTATTCTCTTTTATGTTGTTAAGATAGAAAAGGGAGCTCTTTTGCTTTAATAATTGAATGATGTAGATTCCAAGAAGGAAAATATAGCATATATGATTTCATGTTTATATGTAAAACATTCATTCTTTGCATAATAGCCTTCATAGAATTCTAGAGCAGGAAGGAAACTCTGAGGTCATTGAATCATACATAACCTCTCATTTTTCTGTGGCAAAATTGTAAAGTGGGTATTTTTTCACTTCCTTTTCTCAGCCTTGCCCTTCCTTAGTATCTTATCAGTCTGCCTTTCTCAGTCATTCTGTCCTCAGGCCATTTAGAGACCTTTATGGTTTTTACTCTGAACTGTTCCATGATTCAAACAAAACACCCAATTAGACACTGCCAAAGTTTCATGGAGCAATAAACTCAGTCTGTAGCCAAAAAAACCAAAACCAAAACAAAATAAACAAAAACCCCACCCAATTAAAACACACATTGTCCAAAAGTTTACTTAAGTTATAGGTTCCAGTAACTCAGCATAAAAGTATGAGGAACTAATAGTTTTAACCCTCCAAGGATATATTTACATTTTATAAAAGGATTTTATTAAGCAAAATTAGCATCCAATTGGTAGAATAAATTGAGATATTTGTGAACAGAGATCTTTAACACTGTCCATTGTTTATTCTTCTTTACCATACTCTGTCATCCAGAGCTCCCCATAGAGAGGCAGCTAGTGCTGTCCTAGCTCTGCAGTTTCTCTCTCTTCAGTTCTGTTTTCTAGAAGTATGATATGGTTATTTGGTTTCTCCATGCCTTTTTTCTCAAATATTATTGCTTCTCTCCTTTCCACTTCCTTCTTGGGTGTGCAGTAGTCTTAGTATTAATTTTTCAAGTTACAAGTTTTAAGATTATAAAAATTTTCTCAGGAATATAGTTTTATATAATTTGGGTACGTATTCTCTTTTTAATGACACAACTCCCAAATTAAATGAATAAAAAATAGTCTTTGGAAATAATCTTGCAAGAGCTTTCAAAGCCTTTCACTTACAAAAGTTCTTAAAATGCTGGAATTGTGTCTTCAAAATTGAAGAATCAGATAATCCAGCTGTAAGAATGAAAATACACAAAAATAACACAGCAACAATCACCACAATAATAATAAATAAATAAATCCAGATGGTTGAATACACACTTAATCCTGTGGAAGACATTAGAAAGGTTTTCAGCCCTTATTTTTTTCTTGTTGAAACAAGCATAGTAATGGCACAGAAGCATTTTGGATTTATTTAAATAAAACCAGTCATTATCCTTGAAAACAGGTTCATTTTCTTTTTTTTTTTTTTTTTTTTTTGTTAACCAGAACATGTGGATAGGTTCATTTTCAATGTGATCCTCACTCTTGAGAACTCAGAGTGAAGGATGGAAACTATTGAATAGTGTGACTCTGTTGTTCATACATTGCAGGTGGACCTAGTTTATAACAGACACTCAAACCAATGTAATCTGGGAGAAAGTAATATTCTATCTTTATGTACAGGGGCAATTGTGCCTTTCTGATATGCTGAGGCTTCCGAGAAACCTAAATGTGAATTTCTGGCCTCCACCATCTATATATGTAATGTGACTTTGGGAACATTAGCTAAGCTCTCAGCCTCAGTTTTCCTATGTGCAAAATGATAATAATAATATCCATATTTCAGAGTTTTTGTAAAGATTAAATAAAAATAGGATAAATGACTTAGCACAGTATTTGGCACAGGGTAGAGAATAAATAGTGGTCACTGTTATTTCTGAAGAGTTATATTCATATGTCTATGAGAAGTGCCAATGATAACTTCCTTAGACTTTGAAAACACATTTATCAGGGCTTGGCAATAAAACCTATCAAAAAGAAAGTCTGGCAAGTGGTAGGAAGGGCATGGGATGTTCTATCAATGATAAGCTAAATGCTAGCAATAGATGCTTCACTGTGTTAGAAGAGTTTGAACAGGACTCATTAGAATCAATTTTGGATTTGGGCTAGTACTAGTTTTACAGTTCATCCAGATAGGGAATAAATTGTGAAATCCTAAGTTTGTAAATGATACCACTTTTTGCTGTCATGAAATAATGAGCTGATGAGCAATGACTACAGGAAGATTGTCTGAGACTTTAAGTGGACTCACCCTGCAAAAATAGTAGTTAAGCTTTTGTGTGAGCAAATATCAGAAAGTACACTAAGGAAAAATAAAATTAAGATTATATTTATAGCTAAGGTTTTCTGAGCAGTGTGGTATAGTAGAAAGAGTGCAGGCTTGGGAGTTAATTGAATTCATTCAAGTCCCAGGGAACAAATAGTAATTGTGGATTATTTTTTGAAGATATTGACATTATGTGATGCTACAGCCAAAATAATCAGAAAAGTGATAAAAAATTGAAAGGAAAAGTATTACATACAAAGAAGAAAATGTCTACTCTTCATGAAATATAATAAGAAATTATATTGTAAACCTGAAGAAAATAACATAGATGAGAGAAATCTAGAGAGAATAAATAAATAGTAAAATTGGTGGTGGGGTTTCCAAACCAAGGAGAACTGAAAAATAAACTATGTATTCTGGAATCGTAACTTAGAAGAGAATACATTTGATATTTGGAAGCATATGGAAAGCATGAATGTGAGATTATTCAACAAATTCTATATTTCTAGAACTATACTTAACCTCTTGAAATTCAAAAGTTGTATACTTTAAAAACTTGTTTGAAAGCAAATAAAAGATGACACTACTCAATATAACAGGTACTAAAAAGTAGAATCTATTAATCCTAATAGTAGAATAATTAGAAATGTAAATAGATTCAGAATAGTTTGGGTAGATCTATTGATTATAAATTCATGCTTATTAAGTAAAGATGAAGATATTGTGAGTATATTTCTGTCTCTTGCAGCTGATCTCATATACTCTAGGCATCTATATAGGCTTCAGGGACCTATATAGCTTATATAGCTTCTGCGCTTCAGGAACTCCTTGAAATTATATAGTATTTGATATGTTGAGATATGCATTTTTATGTGGAGAGGATCTATAAGTAGGGTATGATTTTCATCAGTTTCTCATAGGTACTTAGGACTATCTCTCATCTCCTAATACTGCCCTCCTGCACCCATACACAAAAGTTAAAAGCCATGGATATATGACAAAAAGGCTGTATTATATCAGTGGTTAGATATGTGGCTTGAGTTCCTAACTTCAGCACTTACTGACTTTATTACTTAGAGGAGCTCCCCATTGATAAAATGTGGGTGAGGTTAACCCAAAGTTTTATTATGAAGATTAGAAGTGGTAATATAAAGAAAAATACCACTTTGGCAATGCTAAAACAAAGGGTATAGATTAATACTTTATAGGCTGAGGTTGATTTTACAGATGCTTTGTTTTGTCCAAGCCATTGTTGTTTTATTTTAAATTAGGTGCAAATGCCTAAAAATCAGGACCTTTTATATAAAACTCTGGATTTCCAGCTTCTCTTTAAAAATTAGAAGATAAGCTGGCAACACTGAGCCCATATCTCCTCTTTGCAGCAGTTGGCTGGAGCAGTTGTGAAATTGGGTTTATTCATTCTCTTTCCCTTTTTTTGCTTTTTAATGTTCACAGGAACTTTGAAAGGGTTTATTCATTCTCTAGGTTACAATGGTTCCCACTGGTCTGTTTCACTGCCTCTCCTCTAAAGCATCATTTACCTGTAGTTAAATGACAACCTTATCTCCCAGTATTGCCCTTTGTTTCACTGTCAGAAAAATATTGGAGATCAGAAGGCCATGATTTTACTCTAGGATGTCATTTCTAATGTTTTGGATATTTCTCATAGAGAATTTTTTCTTGACAAACATTGAAGTGTACTTAGTTAAAAGTACAGAAGGAAAATGGCAATGTTTACCTTAAAGGGATTAAGAGTCTTGAAGTAGAGATGACTCTGATCTACAGAAAATAATTAGAAAACAAGCATTTTACATTATAATTTTTTAGCACCTTATATATATTAGTACTTAAAATAAGTTTGCAGGTGATTCAGAGAAGGGCGAACTATATGAACTCAACTCAACTACAAATCTCTTAAATGTTTTTTAAAAGCACTGTGCTAGAACCACAGTTCTGGAGGAATTAAAGTAGGAGGTATTATGCTTTATAAAATTACAGTATGTTAGGACCTGTCTATAAAGATGTAAATAATATCAGGCAGTTTATGTTAGGTTTAGATGAATGGTATAGTAAATGTTACAGGAATGGAGAAGAAATTGAGATTCTGCAGAGTAGGTAGGGAGAGAGCTACACCCAAAAATAGCTCCAGGGAAGAGGTTACTTTGACATCTGGATTCAAATTCTAAGAGAGCAAAAGGACAGAGAAAAGCAGAAGGGCAGGCTGTAGGTATTCTGATAGTTTAGCCTTTAGTTGATTGAAAACTAGTTTGTGTTTGGCAAGAATGGAACAGTATGGCTTTGAAAGATATTATGAAAGAAGATACAGTGACTAGATGTGAGTGATGAAGAAAATAGAGGAATATTTAGAGGAATACTTAGATTGATGAGCAGAGCCTTGAAGGATAGTTAAAATTAGAAAGTTGAGGACTAAGAAAATCCACTATTGTGGGGCACCCACATAGGGCATGATGATAACCTATTTATAAATAGTGAAAGATTTTAAGTGGCAGTTACTTCATTTCTACTATATATATCCTAATAAAATGACTTTGATTCTCACTTTAGGTTAAGAAATGATATTTGCTAGCTCAAATTGAAGTTCTCTTCTCCAATTGACATTGATATATCTTGGCCAACCTCCCATCTTTTTATTCTAACTGGGTTTTGTAGTTCCTTATTCTGGATTTAGCAAATAGTAGTTATGTGATCTGGGACAAGGGACTTAATTTCTTTCACCCTTACTTCCTTTATCCGTAAAATAGGGATATTCATTACCTTAAGGGATTACTGTGAGGTTTCAAGATAACAAGTGATTAGGAAAGACTTTTTAAATTTATTAGCACATAAGTAATTATTATTGTTACCTTATTTTATATTTGTGTTCATTGTCTTAGATTTTATAGCTTCTCTTTTACTTTCTACTGTTTTTTTAATTCTTTTTAAAATTTTTGTATTCTTTTTAAAATTCTTTTTTCTTTTTTGTCCTATGTAGGTGAGGAGAATTTCTTTTTATCTCTGTCATATGCAAGTTCAGTTCTAATTTTTTTCTTCAATATCACTATCTTTTTATTAATTGACATTAACATTTATTTTCCTTAGTCAAAACCCCCTTTCAAGCATCTAAAACTTAACACCTTAATTAGATATCTTTCATCTTTCTCACTTGCCACTACTAGTGACTCCACAATTTATTTTCAGTCTAACCTTTTATCCTTTGATTCTTTAGTTGTGCTTCCTGGGGATATACTGTAAATCAAAACTCTTTCACACTTTTCATATTACTTATGTTATTTGTATATCTATTTCTTAAAATATAGGAATAACTATTAAGATTTTAAGATAGTAGGTACATATACAGTTTTAAATTAAAGCAGCACAAAGAATAAACTATATTATAAAGAATACTTTTGTGAATTGTGTATATTCATTTGTATTTATGTTTCTTTAAGGAATAGAAGAATGGATTGTATTTATTTTCATAGGGTTATTATTAGAATTAAATATGAAGTGTTAAGCATGATTCCTGACACATAGTAAATATTCCATAAATGTTAGCTATTACAATTGTCGTTGTTAAGCAAGGCCAGCCTATTGACAGATAATAATTTGAGGAACATTGGGAGATTCTCCTAAGATCTGCCCGTTATAATTCTATAAGTTTCACTAATAAATATCCATTACTTTGGATTTAGATGTTTTGCTTATGGAGCTTTTTGTTAATATGAAGATGAATCTCTTGGGATAGGGGTAATAACTGGGAAGGAACTCTGAGGGGGCTGATAATGTTCTATTTCTTGATCTGGTTACTAGTTATACATACATCACTTTATGAAAGTTATTAAACTTATGATTTATGTTCTATTTTTTATATATGCCATATTTTAATAAAGAGTTAAGTAAATATAACATGAAGAATTATATATCAGATTATTAGTCATTGATGTATATTGATATGAATTATTTTAATGTCTTTCATATCTTAAAAGTTTTTAAGCTTATTTAATATGTGAAATATCTTAGCATCCTAAATTCCTGTTAGGTGATAGCTTTTAATGGCATCATTTGAACTATGATTTAACTTAAAATTTATTTTAGGTTCTTCCAAAGTGATAGATTTGGTTAAATTTATGCATCCATTAGTGGTATTCATGAAAAACTCAAACTGTTAAACTGAAAAGATTACTTTTTCATAGGTTTCCTCATAAATATACACTGAATTTTCTGTATATTCATTTATTTTGTCCTTCTGGGATAGCAGACAAGTGGCAGTAGGCAGCATAGGTAGTTTAAGAAAACATTATGGGAGAAAAGGACTGAACATTGAAAATGGTCTACCTATATCAGTTTTTCGGCAAGTTGTGAAAACACTGACATTATTTAGCAGTAGAATATGTTATTCAAGTTATCTTGGTCTAAACAGGATTCTAAGGGAGCATGAGTTTGAGGAATGCTTTTTGTGACTATAGCTATTTCTCTCTTCTTAGAATTATGCATACAGAAATAACCTGGACTATTTTATTTGTTCACTTGTAATATGAAGACTCTTCTAACCACCAGGTGTTCTATTTTATAAAAATCAGTATTTGTATCTACTTTTAGATGATTTCAAACCTGCTTCTATTGATACTTCTTGTGAAGGAGACCTTGAAGTTGGCAAAGGTGAACAGGTGACAATAACTCTGCCAAATATAGAAGTGAGTATTTCTATATTTAGACTAAAGTGATCTTTTTTACAGGATTCTCACTAAATTTTAAAAAAATTACACAATTCATATTACAATGGCTGGTTAAAGTAATTAATAAGCATAGTAAAACAAATAACCATATTTTGAACTATTTAAGGAAAAAAATTTAAAATACTTTAATCCATTTAGTAGTTCCAAAAACTATCATAGCAAATGATTTGAAAAAATTGGAGGTCTAAAGAAGTATTAATTAAATTCTTATTATGAACTAGCTTTTATACTCTGACATAGGGATTATAACATATTCTTTGCCTTCTAGTCCTAATCTGTTATAGGTGACAAACATATAAACATCTAATGTCAAAGCATATACAAAATTCTGTGCAAGTACATAAGCGGAATTAAATACTCTGCCTGGTGGAATCTTGAAAGGCTTCACAAAGCCAGCAATATTTGAGCTGAGCCTTTAGAGGAAAAGTAAGACTTTATCAGGTAGAGAGTGAAATATTCTATCTAGACACACAGAACAGTATATGAAAGGCTTTAATGCTAAAGAACAAAGAGTTTATGGAATAAATGACTATATAGTAAATCACAGTATAACAAAAAAGATTGACAGGTATAGAGACTGGAAAGGTAGGTTGGGATCAGATCATGAAGGACATTTTATGTTGTGATATAGAATTTAGACTTTATCCCATAGGCATTAGAAAACCATTAGAAGTTTGTAAGCAGGGAAGTAACATGATTAGATTTCTGTTTTTGGAAGGATTTTAGTAGTAGTTTGGGGAATAGGTTGAAAAAGAAGGAGACGTGGTCAGGAAGGCCCTAACCAAAAGTTTTGTCTGTTTTTTAAATTTCCACATGTATCCAAGTAACACTACCAAATACTATTTGCATAGAAATACAAGTTCTTTGTGTTGTATGCTCTACTATTCTCAGTCCTTCAGTTAGAAATTTCTTAGTATTCAGCTTGTTTTTTTCCTTTTGTATTAAATTTGTCTATTCTCAGGGAAAACCAAGACTGTAACTTTATACTTTAATATATAAAGAAAACCTTGGAATTTTTAAAGGGTTTTTTCATTTTGTTTAATTTTTATAGTAGTAATTTTGTGCTGGTCCATCCCCATTCTCCCTTATGCATTTTGTGCTGGTCCATCCCCATTCTCCCTTATGCATCCCCATTCTCCCTTATGGCTCATCCTGGTTAGCGATAAAGCAAATAAACTCTCTATCTTCTCATCTATCTTTTTTATTATTTTTTATCAGTCAACAGCATTTATTGAGAACTCACTCTTATGTTAGACTATCAGTTGCTGCCTCTGAATAGTTTTCTAAGGCTAATTAAATTTGGGGGGAATTTTTATTGAATATTTCTCATTTACTCCCTTAGGAACTGAAGGAAATGAAAAATCAGTTTAGTACAAGGTATTATAGATAAGTTAGTTATTGTATTACACTGTTAGAAGAATTGTTCTGATTGTTTCTAGTAACCTAAGGCTTCTTTGCTTGATGATATCTATTGAAGAAAAACCTGAACCAGCCACTTAATTTTAAAAGTTGTTGAAAAGCTTTAAGTTGACAACAGTAACTACTAGCCTGTTGTCTAGTATTATTGATAAGTGATGGTTGGTTTGTAGATTAACTTTAGTTGAATTCTTCTTTGCCATTTCAAAAATTGTTTTCTCAAATTGCCATCCTTCCATCATAATCCCTTGCATTGCTCTTCTATTCCAAACAACTAGGGATTCTTACATTTATTAGTAAACCTTTTTCTTCACTTATATCCTGCTTTAATCAAGAGTTACCATCTACCATGTGTTTGGTTATGGTCTCAATTGAAATACCTCTTAAAGGAATGACAACTAAAGAAGGCCTATATTTTCAAGTCTGTAAATTATAAATTTCTCAAATTGTAAAGAAATCATTTGGGCAACAGTAACCACCATCAACACTGTCTCACCCCTGCAGCCCACCAGAGATGTGTACAAAAAAGAATATGCCTCAGTATATGTGTGTGTATAAGTGTGTGCTCAAGAAAGAGTGAGAAATAGAAAGATTGGCCATATGTACATGTATCTTCTTTATGGTAAATCCTATGCTGGGTAGCTACTGGGAATACAGAAGTAAATTAGACATTGTCAGTGTTCTAAAACATTTTGCCATTTAATGGTAAAGACAGAAAATAACTAATTAAAATGTAGAAATGTAAGGACTATCATAAAGATATACATAGAATCTTATAGAACCACAAAAGAGTGGTATCCCAGCCATAGGAAAGGGAGAAGACATCAGAATACGCCAAGTCTTGAAGATGAGTCAAAATTATGCAGGTGAAGGTGAGAGGGAAGAAAATTTTTGTCAGAGAAAATAAAAAGACATAGACTAAGATACAGCAACAAAAGAATGTTAAATGTTTGAAGAACTACATATATGCCACTATGGCTAGGTCAGACGGGGGTGCATATGGGGACAGGGTGGGAGATGGAAAGATATTTACGAATCAGATTAATAAAGGGCCTAAAATATAATACAAATTAATTTTAACTTTATTCTATAATTCATCTAGACAGCTGAAATGAAAAAGAGTTGTTTAAATTACCACCTGTCAAGAGCAAATATTTTTTCTCCTAGGTATATAGTCCTTGAACAATTGTGATAAGAATGGAAATTACATTCTCAAATAAACTTTGTAGGATTTTCCCCCCCCCTTTCTTCTTTAAACAGGTATGAGGTTTAATTTTTTTCAGGGTTCTTAATTCTGTGAGTATTTTGTGGAAATGTAATGATTATTAGTTCAAGTCATTTAGATTTTCCTATTTTCTTTATGAACTTGCTTTCATCATCTTGGCAAAAATGCCTACGAAGCTTAGAGTCAGACCATAAAATAGAGCTTTTATTATATTAAACTTTTAAGAGTACCTTCAGGTTCAAATGGTTCTTTCATAAGGTAGACTTTCTAATTCCATTCCTCTTGGGTTTCTTTGGTATTACCAAATAGAAGAAACTAATAAAAAAGAATGAAGACTGTTAAGCTGGTTAAAAAGTGGGCATTTACACATCTTTCTTTACAAACAATTCTTTATGGTTGGCTGCTATAAATTTAGAAGAAGTGTTTACTTAACTTGACTGTTATGATTTGTCACTGGTGCTGTCTGAGATTGGCATATTTTTAGTGCTGACTCTATCTTGTAGAGTACTTTTGTTGGCTTCTTTGAAATAGCCCCCTGGAAACTTCAACTATCCTTCCTGTTATACAGGCAATGCATTTCTAGTGGTTACTTATAAATTTAACCCTCAAACCTTGGTCTTCTGCAGGTTCTATATGTGTGAGGACTAATATGCCACTCTAGATGACCTTCTTTGGCAAAGTCCCTTCCAACAAGATCCTGTTCTGGTTCCCTCCACTGGGTTTACTTAGCCCATGTGAGAAAATATTTCATCACATTCTTGGGACCTCAGCCTATTTTAGGACCAGAGTCCTAGTTTAATATTCTGTTATAGTTATATATATATATATATTTATTTATTTCAGAATATTATGGGGGTATAATCGTTAAGATTACATACATTGCCCTGTCTCCTCTCCCCCCACGAGGCAGAGCTTCAAACGTGCCCATCCCCCAGCCGGTGTGCATCACACTCACTATGTATGTATGTACCCATTACCTCCTCTCCCCTCCCACCTTCCCCACATGCGACAAATGTTTGTTTTTCTTTTTTTCTTAACATTTTGGTTACGTTTTGTTTTTTTGTTTTTTGTTTGAGACAGTCTTGCTTTGTTGCCCAGGCTAGAGTGAGTGCTGTGGCGTCAGCCTAGCTCACAGCAACCTCAAACTAGCTGGGACTACAGGCATGTAGTCATCCATGCCTGGCTATTTCTTTTTCTATATATATTAGTTGGCCAATTAATTTTTTTTTATTTATAGTAGAGACGGGGTCTTGCTCTTACTCAGGCTGGTTTCGAACTCTTGACCTCGAGCAATCCGCTTGCCTCGGCCTCCCAGAGTGCTAGGATTACAGGTGTGAGCCACCAGGCCCGGCCACATTTTGGTTACATTTTGTATCTTTTCCTCTCCCTAGCAAGAGTTAGAGGTATGCCCTTCCCCGCCACAATGTCCACCATATCCCACAGATGTGGGACTACCCCTCCAACCCCTGAATCCCTGGAGAACACCACCACCCTTTGAGCACCATAGTGTTAATCAGTCAGTATCAATTTGATGGCGAGTATATATGGAGCCCATTATTCTGATCTTGTGTCACCTCACTTTGGATAATGGGCTTAAGCACAATCCAGGATATTATAAGTGGTGCTAGCTGGCTGTCATTTCTTAGAATTGAGTAATATTCCCAGAAGCATAGATATTTGGAATAGGACTGAGATTCCAGAGATGAAACAATCTGTATACGGCAACCTAATCTTTGATAAAGCAGACAAAAATATACAATGGGGAAAAGAATCTCTCTTCAGTAAATGGTGCTGGATAGCTACATGCAGAAGATTGAATCAGGATCCCTACTTCTCACCTCTCATAAAAATCCACTGAAGATGGATAACAGATTTATACCTAAGGCATGAAACCTTAAGAATCCTAGAAGATGTTGGGAAAACCCTCTCAGACATTGGCCTCTCAGGCAAAGAATTCTTGAAGAAAATCCCCAAAGCAATCACCACAGCAACAAAATTGTTATAGTTATATTTTTAATGAATTGTATTTTTATCATTACACATTTTTATGCTGTTTTTGTGGTTTTAATCTTAAATGCCAACTCATCTGATATTAATATTGCCACCTATGCTTCCTTTTTGTTTGCATGTTCATAGAATCTTAATGTCTTTTCCTTTTACTTAGCTGACTTTTGTTTTAATTATATATTTTGTTGACAGAATATGCTGTGTTTTATTTTTAAACCCAGTTTAACACTTCTATTTTTATTAGGAGAATTCTATCTATTCAGTCTATTTGCATTTAGTTCAAGATTGATATACCTGATTTTTATTTCTGTCATCTTACAGTATCTTTACTAGTTATTTTAATTTGTTGTTTCCTCTTTTTATTCTTAGCTTCACCAAGCATCTCTTATTTCTATTTTCTTTCTTTGATTTCTCCTTTTTTTTTTTTTTAACTCTTGTTACTTTGGGACTACTATTGTACTTTTCCATTTCATTACTGATTCTTTTCCTTTCCTGTTTTTCATAATTCTCTGTTTACATGAAAACTGAGTTCCTCCATTCTCATCCTACCCCCATCAAATGAGATTTTTGGAATACTTTGTCATCCCTTAATAATAACACTTTTTTCCTTCTCCCTTCTACTTCTCTTCCTTTCCACCTCAGCCAAACACCTCCATTTTTCTAAGATAGTATATTATATTGCAAAATATCTTTATGTCAAAAATACTTATTTAGCTCTTACATTATACATTCTCAGTCTATCCTTATTCCATTTATAGTTAAATATATATAAATACCCAGATTCCTTTGCTCACTACTATTTTCTCTTCATAAAGCAGACAAAAATATACAATGGGGAAAAGAATCTCTCTTCAATAAATGGTGCTGGATAGCTATATGTAGAAGATTGAATCAGGATCCCTACTTCTCACTTCTCATAAAAATCCATTTTTTCTCTTCATTCCCCTATGTTGAGATTTTTGTTTTGATTCATTTGTTTTATGGTTGAGTCCTTTCTTGACTCTTTTTTGTTCTTAAATAAGGTGTGAACTCACTTATCTTATATTTTGTTTTATAGTGTTTCCTTTGGTTGACCATCCTAAGTCAGTCATTCATACAAACCGACCATAATCAGTTCTGTGTGGTTTGTAAAGAATGGCAGGTTAAGAATGTACGAGTGTAGATGAAAAAACCATGGACAGGTTTATGGAATATGGCTTTTATCCTGCATACACAAAAATTTTAAAGTACATAAAGATTTTTAAGTATGGGAACAAAATAATTAAATTTGCCTGTCAGCAGAATGGGGAACACAATTGGGAGGAGAGTTGGGAAGAGGATAACAGTAATCTAGGTGAAAAGATGTTGGGTACTGAAATTGGGTGATAGCAGTGAACACAGACATAAAAGGAGGTATTCAGTAGATATTTAGAGGCAGGGATATTTCATATGCCTAATAGTTGTCTGGTACTTAATAGTTACCTTTCTTGGGGTATGGAATAGGGAATGGACAGAAATTAAAGTTTAAAAGTTAGGAATGGTGCTCAATTTAATGAGGGAAAAGTTTAATTCTATAAAACTTGTTCAAAGTATAGAATGCAGGTATAGAGATTATGAAAGGCTTATTTAATTTGTTACCTATGACCAGAAATTGTTTATATTGTTCATATTCAACATTAATTCACTATCTGTAAAGGTCTTGGTACTTTAGGCAGTAGGAACAATTAAACAAAATAATAATCTAGTTATTATTCTTTAGGAGCTCAGAGAACAATCTACATTGTAATCTTAAGATGTATTCCGTTCTAAGTAATAATATACATGTCTTCAGGAAGAATATATTGTACACATTTCTTATCAACTGTAATTTGGAGTCTTTAGGTTACTATTTTGGGTTACTTTGTTTTCAGCCAAGGCATCTGAAAAACTTACTTACAAGCCAAGTAGACCCAGTATGCTTTGTCATAATCATGCCCCTGGCTCTCCAGCTTACTAGGGGTTCAACTAAGTGCTCCACATATAACCCTTCTAGAACTAGCCCAGATATGTCCTCATCTCTGTGTTTTATATTATTGATTTTCTATAGATCACTTAAATCTTTAGAGAGGTAAAAAAAAAAAAATCCCTTTTCCTTTCTTTCATTTTCTTCATTTTCTTTCCATACCTCTCTGGAGTCTCTAACCCACCCCAAGTGGGGTGATTTCAATCACCAAATTTGTCTCATACTCCTCCTAGTGGTCATTTAGTAAATATCTAATAAATTTTAACTAATATTATTAATATATACCTTTTAGTCTTTTTATTTTAAATTTTTTTTAATTTATGTTTTCTTTATTTTTTAAATTTATTTTTAAATATTTATGGGTAAACATTATTAATAGTTATACATATTTATGGAATACATGTGATATTTTGATACAAGCATATACTTTTCTATCTTGATCTAACAGTACTATTGTATGTGACAAAATTATTATAATAAATCTTTTAAAAATTTATATACTTTTATAAAGTTCAAAACCAAGCAAATATAAACAATATATTATTTAAAGATACATGTATTTGAGATAAAGCAAAAGATTGGTAAACATAAAATTCCTTCAGGTTTGAAAGTGTCAGGGACAAAGGGTGAGGAAGAACATGTAAGTAGATGTTTGTTATTAGCAATGATCTAGGTTTCTTTAACCTTTTATTATATAAAATAGAATAGTAGAATGAACTCCATGTACCTCATTACTGAGCTTCAACTATTATCAACATTTTACTTTTTTTTTTAATCTATTCTCCTACTGCTTTTTTTCTCTGAAGTATTTTAAAGAAAATCCCAGACCTTATGCTATTTCATAAATGCTTATTTATGTATCTTTACCTGATAAGGATATTTCTCTTTTTATCTACATACTATGGTATTATTATACATAATAGAATTAATAATAACACTTAGTCCAAGTCACATTTTCATGCTTATCTCAAAAACGTCTTTTTACAGACATTGTAAAATGTCCTAACCAGAATTGAAATAAGATTCTCACATTGTATTTGAATATTATGTTTCTTGTCTCTTTTATTCTATAAAAGTCCCTTCCCTTTTTTATTCCATTGGTTTGTTAGAGAAACCAGATTATATGTCCTAAAGAATATACCAATATTCTGGATTTCAAATTACTTCCATCTGGTGTTATTTAACTTATTCATCTATTCCCCATATTTCCTATAGACTAGTAGTTATATATGTAAAGGCAGGCTTGATGACAGATTATATGGGGTTTGATGATAGTTAAATTCTTTGAGGTTTTTGTATGTTTGCTTTTTGGCAAGGCTATTTTATGGGTGATACTGTATATTTTTATATCACATCATGAAGCACATAATGTCTGGTTGCCTCACTTTTAATGATGCTAAAAACTAATCAGTAGTGTAACAAGTGTTTCTTGATAACATTCATTTTCCTTAATCCAAATAGAGAGGTAACACTTGAAGAAACTATCAGATTTTAAAAAGTAAGCTTACAAAGCAATAAGGAAGAAGAGAAAAGGTAGGAAATATAATTCAAGGCTTCTGTTTCCTTATCCATAAAATATATTGATTGTATTAAAATTGAATCCCAATTGCCCATTATAGGCCAGTGAAACAAATCTTTACTGGCTCAGGGTAAGTACCTCCTTTTTTCTTTTTCCTCAGTGACAGTAGCTTTGAGATCTCAGCCTCTCTTTATCTCTGTCTTTGTTATCACATTCTTTGGAGACAGGCTAGTAAACTTAGGTAGTTTATAGGTTACTTGAAGTATAATATGGAATGAGAAACACAATATTAGAAGATCTCAAAGGGCTTCCCAACTAAATTTCTACAGTAAATTTCAAATAATGATAATTAACTTCTTAAACAGGGTTCAACTCCACCAGTAACTGTTTTCAAAGGTTCAAAGAAACCTTACTTAAGAGAATGCATTTTGATTATTAACCATGATACTGGAGAATGTCGACTAGAAAAACTCAGCAGCAACATCACTGTAAAAAAAACAAGGTATGTGGTTTAATGAAATAAATTATATTATCAACACATAAATTTTTAAGGAACTGTCAGTGGGAAAAGTTACTGGATTAAGTCACATTATTATATAGGGTTGTTTATGTCGGGTACAAAAATGTTTTAATCTTTTTCTAAGTTTAAATTTAGTGGAGCTCCTAAGTCAAAAACTTTTGCCACATTACCCTGTGACATATAAAAGCTGTTTTGTTTCTAAATGCTTTCTATAGGTATAGATATATTTTTATTCTATTATAGATACTTCCATAGAACTGGACTAAAAGGAAGTATTATACACTCCCCAAAATAATTTCATCTTCATTAGTAAAAATTTATTGAGCACCTAGAATATATAAGGCACTAGAAAAAGGAAAGTTTACTATACAAACACTAACCTCAAAACTTCTGGATTTTAATTGGATTAACAGACCATTCCATTAAAGTCAATAGGAGAATACAGCCATCTCCAATTCATTTTGGAAATAAGTGATACATAACTTATTATGTAATACAAAGTCACTTTCTCTAAAAGCCATACAAATAGTATAGACAAAATTGCTCTGGGAATTAAGAGAAAGGAGAGGTCGTGGTAGATTGGAACATTCAGGAAGGCCATATTGATATACCTTAAGGGGACATTATAAAAGAAGATAGACAAATGACCAATAAGCGTATGAAAAAATGCTCAATGTCACTAATCATCAGGAAAATGCAAATTAAAACCACCATGATTATTAACCATGCTGCTGGAAAATGTCGACTAGAAAAACTCCGCAGTAGCATCACTGTAAAAAAAACAAGGTATGTGGTTTAATGAAATAAATTATAACCTTACTCCAGTCAGAATGGCCTTTTAAAAAAAGTACAAAGACAGTACATGCTAGCATGGATGCAGAGAGAAAGGAACAGTTATACACTGTTGGTGGAACTGCAAATTAGTACAACCTCTATGGAAAACAGTATAGAGATTCCTCAAAGAACTAAAAGTCAACCTACCATTTGATCCAGCAATCCCACTACTGGGCATTTACCCAAAGGAAAAGAAATCATTTTATCAAGAAGATACCTGCACTCAAATATTTATTGCAGCATAATTCACAGTTGCAAAGATGTGGGATCAACCCATATGCCCATCAATTCATTAGTGGATTAATCAAATGTGGTATATGTATACCCTGGAGTACTACTGAGGCATAAAAAAGAATTAATTAATGCCTTTTGCAGCAATTTGGATGGAACTGGAGACCATTTTCCAAAGTTAAGTATCTAAAGAATGGAAAAATAAACACCACATGCACTCACTACTAAATTGGAACTAACTGATGAGCACACATATGCATAGAAGGAAGTAAAACTTGGTGGAAATGAACCAAGGAGGAGGAAGGGATGGGTAAAAACCCACCTAATGGGTACAATGTATAATATGTGGGTGACAGGCACTCTTACAACCATGACTAAAGCATTATAAAAGTGATTAATGTAACCAGAATTATTTGTACTCTGTAATACTTTGAAATTAGAAAACAAAACAAACAAAAAATAATTACCTTGAGTGCCTGTTAAAAATATGAGTTCCCAAATCCAACCTCAGATCAGAGAAGGAGCCTGGGAACTCTATTTTTTTTTTTTTTTTTTGAGACAGAGTCTCGCTTTCTTGCCCAGGCTAGAGTGAGTGCCGTGGCATCATCCTAGCTCACAGCAACCTCAAACTCCTGGGCTCAAGCGATCCTCCTGCCTCAGCCTCCCAAGTAGCTGGGACTACAGGCACGAGCCACCATGCCCGGCTGATTTTTATATTATATATATTAGTTGGCCAATTAATTTCTTTCTATTTTTATGGTAGAGACGGGGTCTCGCTCAGGCTGGTTTTGAACTCCTGACCTTGAGCAATCCGCCCGCCTCGGCCTCCCAGAGTGCTAGGATTACAGGCGTGAGCCACCGCGCCCGGCCTTATTTTTTAATATCCCTTCACCTCAGTCCTCCATGCCTCCCATGATTCTTACTAGTAGAAAAGTTTGGGAAATACTGATTTTGTTAATCAGAAAGGATATGAGGATGTAAACAGGGTTTGAAAGTAGCGATACATATGACTTATTCAGGGCTATTGAATAAGACCCTGTTTGAATAGAGCAGAGATTTGTCTCTATACCTGTGTATAAGTTTTAGAAAGTAGAGGGTAATGTTGATATTGAGTTAGAGGTAAGGCTGTAAAGGGAGGTTGAGGTTAATGTCTTCAGTATTAACTGAGAAATTAGCATATTATCATGCTGGCAGTGGTTACATATTAAAGTCTTTTAAACTAGGGATTGGCATGTTTACAGTTTTATTTTGGAACATTAATCCAGCAAAGAAACTGAGGAAAATGAAAAAAAATTTAGGAAACAGAAAAATATATAAACCAGGATTTTTGAGAGTAAGAATGAAGAGAAAAATGAGATTCTAAATACTTTTTGAAGGAAGAACTGACAGGATTCGGTGACCAGAAACGGGAAAGGCAAAAGTCAAGCATAATTTTGCTATATACTCTTTTCTTAAAGACATTGAGAGAAAAGCATATGAATCTCCTTTATGAACATGTATGTCTTAAAGTTATGAATGCAAAGTGTTGAAGTGATTTAGGTTTAATGGAAATAATAATTTTAAAATTTAGGGATTATATTGAACCTGTTGTACACTTATATTTTTCCTTTTAATTTAGTCATTTGTGTGTCTTATCTGTTAAACTTGAGCAGTGCTTTTGTTTTGTTTTTGTTTACATTTGTATACCTCATCGTACCTGTGTGTATGCCACTCACATAGTAGTCACTTGATAAATATTAATATTTGTTAAATAATGAATTAAATTGATGTTTTAATCTTGAATATCATTTTAAAGATGTGTAGGGAAAAAATAAATGGTCAATTTTAGTAATGTTATAAGTTGAAATTGTTGTTACATGGCTGTCATACCTGTTTCAATCTTTGATATTCTTAATTGCAGAGTTGAAGGAAGCAGTAAAATTCAGTATCGTAGAGAACAACAGCAGCAACAAATGTGGAATTCAACTAGGACTCCGAATGTTGTAAAACGTTCTCCATGTGAAGACAAGATGTCCCCAGCATCTCCAATGGATGATATTGAAAGAGGTAAAATCTAAATATATATAATGTCCCTTAAGATATAATTAATAAATGTTAAATGAAATTTTTCATTTTAATTAACAGTAGTACTAACTATAAACTTTTACTGAGAGCTAATATTTTTGTAATTATGCATTTTTCTGGGGCAAAGATATGGCTTATGATTTAGAGTAGTATGTAAGTAAGACCATAGCTGTACAAAAGAATTTGTATTTTTTAAATTATTATGCAGTACAAAAAATGGTTTTAGATATGTATAACTGGAGTTTTCTTCTTTTTGGCAATTGTGATAACTCAAATTCAATTTTCATAGTATCTTCTTATCAGAGTTCTTTATGTATAGCCAGACTATAGATGTCTAAGATGTTACCAATTCAATAGGGAAATGAGGAGTAAATAGAAGAAGCAGGCAAGTTCTTCCAAATTACTGTTTACTTCCCAGCAGGAAAGTATTTCTAAGGAGAAACAGTTTTTTTCAAAGTAAGAAAACTTAAATCTCCACTTTTTTTCTGGCTGCAGTTTGGATGTTGATGTTATAGTAATTGTGGCATCAGTGAGACCCTGATCACCAAAGCATATTTGCTTCTGCACTTTGTGTTCCTAATTTGCACATAGCTCCCCAATTCCACTTGCCCCTTTCTAGGCACAGTACGATGTTAATTCCCTAATGGGTTAGTAGTCCCTATACAAAAAGTAAGGAAGACACAAGCTCAGAACCCTTTGTTAGTATGAGGAATCTTGAATTTTATTTTTATGTCATACCTGCTTCCAAAATGAATCGAATCATGATGTCATTATATACATAAAACAATAAAATACTGGAGCAGAAAATCAAGATATTGTAGGGAAAGAGGAAGGAAACTTGCTAATTATAAAAACATTAAATTTAGCTTGAAGCTTCCTAGCCATCAATATAAAAATGAAGACACAAGTAACATATTTTGTATTATCTGATAGACTGGTTCCAAAGAATCAGATTCTTCCCTGTTACTAAATTCTAAAAGGAATTCATCATATGGAACTTGTTCTAGGGAACATTAAGCTATATATTATCCTCAACAATAATTTTACAGTACAAGTGGAAGTTCCTCCATGTGACAGGTTTTTAGCAGAGACCTTAATAAAAGCATTGTATTGAAGCATAACTCAGGGAAAAGGGAGTTGTAGATGATAAGTTAACATGATCCAAGCATAAAGCTTTCTTGTTTTAACTTTGTATGAGAATGGAACTTCATTTACCTTGATTGTATAGCATGTACCTTAAATTGTATTCTATAAAATATTTTCTTGGTCCTACTGTGCCACTGACTACTGTTATGATGGTTGAATTATCTTTTTAAATTTATGTCAGGCAGTTGTACTAGTATTTTTGTAACTTAATTTTTATATTTACATCTTTGAGCTATCCGGAATTTGAGTTTAAGAAATAAGATAGGACCCAAGATTCCCCTCCTCTACCCAGAGACACACAGCTGGGAGTACCAACAAAGGGGCTCCTGCCACCATGAATGGTTGCAGTCCTGGAAGTGCCCTCCTTCTATACCAGGCCTGAGAGTCTCTCACCCATCAGAGATATGGCATGCCAGAAGGCACCTAAAAGTAGAATCATACAACAACAAGCGCTCAGCCTAGAAAGACTGTTCATACCCCTCTAGCTCCTAGACCCCCTCCCTGCCCTGTCACTCTGAAATTCCTCTTTCTTATCTAAAGACATCTTGAGACTAGGTGGCACTGACAAGGGAGATCCTGCCACAACAAGACTTCACTGGGAAGTACTTTCCATTTCCCCTCCAATCAGGGGAGCCCGCAACATAAAAATTGTTTGGCCCAGGAAGCACTCTTCATCCTATTAGGCCAGAGACTCCCTTCCCTCATTTGCAGGCACCACACTTCCCTGCCTGGGGAAGTTCTTTCTTTCCCTCAAGAAGCACAAGTAGGGATCAGTGGGGACCCCAGCTGCTAGAGATTTATTGAGAAGCACAAGACAGTACTATAAAAGCTCTGTAAATTAGATTGTCATTTAAACCATAGCCCACAAAAGTAGGCAAGGATATATATGCTAAACCTAAACAGTGTGACTGCCTGCTGATATAAAAAAATTTAAATAGGATGTAGATCTCCCCTAGCATAAAAACCCAAATGTCCAGGATACAATAGAAAATTACCTATCAAGGCCTGATGCAGTGGCTTATGCTTGTAATCCTAGCACTTTGGTAGGCTAAGGTGGGAAGATTGCTTGAGGTCAGGAGTTCAAGACCAGCCTGAGCAAAAGCGAGACCTCTATCTCTACAAAAAGTAGAAAAAATAACTGAGTGTGGTGGTACGTGCCTGTAGTTCCAGCTACCAGGAAGGCTGAGGCAGGAAGATCGCTTGATCCCAGGAGTATGAGGTTGCAGTAAGCTATGATGATGCCACTGCGCTCTAGCCCAGGCAATAAAGTAAGACCCTATCTCAAACAAAACAAAACAAAACACTCACAATGACAAAAAAGAAAATTATCTATCATACTAAAATCCAGGAAAATCACAACTTGAATGAGAAAAGGCAATCAACAGACACCAACACTAAGATGACTTAGATGTTAAAATTATCTGAAAACGATCTTAACCCTTTGCAACTCGCTTGCTTTTTTCTCATTATCCACTTGACATTATCCACACTTGACATCTGAGTGCAAAGGGTTAAAACTACTATCACAGGCCAGGCGCTGTGGCTCAGGCCTGTAATCCTAGCTCTTGGGAGGCCGAGGGGGCGGATTGCTCAAGGTCAGGAGTTCAAAACCAGCCTGAGCAAGAGCGAGACCCCGTCTCTACTATTAAAAAAAAACAGAAAGAAATTAATTGGCCAACTGATATATATATATATAAAAAATTAGCCGGGCATAGTGGCACATGCCTGTAGTCCCAGCTACTCGGGAGGCTGAGGCAGAAGGATCACTCGAGCCCAGGAGTTTGAGGTTGCTGTGAGCTAGGCTGACGCCACGGCACTCACTCTAGCCTGGACAACAAAGTGAGACTCTGTCTCAAAAAAAAAAAAAAAAAAAAAAAAAAAAAACTACTATCACAAATCTAATTCAGTTATAAATTATTTTGAAACAAATGAAAAAATAGAAAAATCACATCAAAGAAATAGAAGTTTTAAGTAAGAATCAAATGGAAATTATAGAATAATTAGAATATGGAATATATAGAATAATAACAAATACAATAACCACATAAAACACACTGTATGGGCTTAATACTAGAGAATGGATAGAATCATTGAACTTTAGTATTTATAGAATTCACCCAGTCTAAAAACAAAAAATAGACTGAAACATAATGAAGCAGAGCTCTAGGAATCTGTGAAAGAATGACAAAGGATCCGATATTTGTATCACTGGAGTCTCAAAGATGAGGGAGAGTAGGGCTAGAAGAATATTTAAAGAAAAAATGCCTGAAAACTTCCCAAGTTTGATGAGAGACATAAAACTACACATGTAAGCTGAACAAATCCCAAATAGGATAAACCCAAAGAAATCTATGCTAAGTACACTGTAATTAAACATCTGAAAACTAGAAACAAAGAGAAAAGTGTTGAAAAAAGAGAGAAACGACACATTATCTATAGAAGAATGCCATTCAAATAACATCAGATTTCTCATCTGAGACTGTGGAGGCCAGAGGAAGTGGCACAATATTTTTAAAGTACTATTAATAAAAGAAAAAAATGTAAACTGCTAATTCTTTATCTGCCAATATGCTTCATCAGTAATGAGAGAGAAATAGCCTTCCTTAGAAAGGAAAACTAAAAGAATTTGTTGCTGGAATACTATGCTTAAATTTTGGCTATAGAAAGTTATTTGAATAGAAAAGAAGTGATAAAAGAAGGACTCTGGGAGTATTAGCAAGGGAGAAAGAACAACAGAAAGAGGAGACATATAAATAAATAAAATAAAGTATAGTTTTCCTCACAACTTTTATAAGTCATATGTGATGGCTGAAACAAATATTATAATACCTTCTGATACTCAAGAAAATGATATCTTAAGTGGAGGGGGGAAAAGAACTTAAATGATAGCAAGGTTTTCACACCTTACTTGAAATCGCAAGTCATATACATATTATGAAAAACCCAAAATAACCACTAAGAAAAATGTAAAAAAGATACCTTTTAAAACACTATAAATTAATTGACATGGAATTCCAAAATAGTTCAAGTAACCCACAGAAAGGCAAGAAAAGAAAATTAGAGGAATGAAATACAGAGGAAACAAACAGAAAGCAATAGTAACAATAAAAAGATACACTTAAGCCCTAACATATATCAATAATTACCTTAAATATAAATGGTCTAAACAAACCAATTAAAAGACAGAAATTAGCAGAGTGTATAAAAAACACACTAAACTATATGCTTTTTAAGAAAAAACTAATGAAATAGGTAGCTTAAAAGTAAAAGGATGGAAAATATATACCATGCAAACATTAATTTAAAAAAGCACGTGTGAGGGTGGACATGGTGGCTCATGCTTGTAGTCCTAGTACTTTGGGAGGCCAACGTGGGAGGATCACTTGAAGCCAGGAGTTAGAATTAAGAGCAAAATAAATTACTACAAACAAAGAGGTACATTAATAATGATTAAAGGATTAATTTACTAGGAAGACATAAATGTGTACATTTCCAATAATAGAACCGCAAGATACATGAAGCAAAAACTGGTAGATCTGAAAGGAGATATATACAAATCTACAGTTATGCCCAGGTACTGCAACACTCTGCTCTCAGCAATTGAACTAGAAGTACTAGACAGAAAATCAATAGGAATATAGAAAATGTGAGCAACACAATCAACCAACAAGATCTAATTGACACATATATAACACTCCACACAGTAGCAAAATACACCTTTTTTTCCAAGTGCCCATAAAATATTTATCAGGATAAACCATATCCTGAGCTATTAACAAATCTCATTAAATTTATAAAAATTGAAATCATACAGACTATGTTCTCTGATCATAATGAAATCAAACTAAAAATCAGTAACAGACAACAGGAAAAATATCTAAACACTAGGAAATTAAATAACATACTTCTAAATAATCCATGGATTAAAGAAGAATCAAAGGAAATTAAAAATAATGCAACTAAATATATCAATACAGCATCGAAAAATATGTGGGATATAGGTAAAGAAGTGATGAGCAGGAAATTTATGACATTAAATACTTATAAGTTCCTACCTGAAGAAACTAGAAAAGGTAAAGCAGATTAAACCCACAAGAAGTAAAAAGAGGAAAATTATAAAAATAAGTGAAATCAATGAAATTGAAAACCTGAAAACTATAGAGAATCAATGAAACAAAAAGATGATTCATCAAAAACTTAATAGTGTTGATAAACTTCTAGTAAAACTGGTAAAAAGACAGAATACACAAATCATTAATATCAGAAATGTAAAGTACAAAGTACACTTCTGTAATCAGAAAAGTAGTGAGCTTAGTACAGATTCAGTAGCCATTAAAAATATTATAAAGAGGCCGGGCGTGGTGGCTCACGCCTGTAATCCTAGCACACTGGAAGGTCGAGGCAGGCGAATTGTTTGAGCTCAGGTGTTGGAGATCAGCCTGAGCAAGAAGGAGACCCCCAGTCTCTACTAAAAATAGAAAGAAATGAGCTGGATAACTAAAAATATATAGAAAAAATTAGCCGGACATGGTGGCGCATGCCTGTAGTCCCAGCTACTCAGGAGGCTTACACAGTAGGATTGCTTGAGCCCAGGAGTTAGAGATTGCTGTGAGCTATGATGATGCCATGGCACTCTAGCCAGGGCAAAAGAGTGAGACTCTGTCTCAAAAAAAAAAAGTATTATAAAGAAATATTATAACTTTATGCTCATAAATTTGACAATTTAGAAGAAATGGAACAATTCCTCAAGAGCTCAAAACTGCCACAACTCAAGCAAGATGAAGTAGACAATCTGAATAGTTCTGTAAACATTAAATAAATTAAATTTGTAATTAAAAAGTACCAAAAAATGAAATATCCAGACTCAGACATGTACGAGACATTTAAAAGAACATTAACACTAACATTACACAGTCTCTTCTAGGAAGTGGAAAAGAAGGAACATTTCTAAGCTCATTTTATGAAGCCAATATTATCCCGATACCCAAACCAAATAAGAACAGTACAAGAAAAAGAAAACTATAGACCAATATCTCTCATAAACTTAAATTTAAAAATTCTCAGTGAAATATTAATAAATCAAATCCTAAATCTTATTAAAAGAATTACACAACATGAACAAGATAACATTTCTATTCTCACATTATGTTTGGGGGTATGGATAAGGGTGGGGAAAGATTAGCAATTAACAAGCAATAAATATCCAAAGGAATTTCAGAAGTAAGTGTCTTGAAGAAAATCTAACAGGCAGTGAGAGTTGGAAAGGAAAGAACCTTTGGAAAAGATTACATTTAAACTCATCCAAGAAGGAGCCTTTCAGAGCTCTAGAATCTCATCAAAAGACACCATTAATAAAGTGAAATGGCTAGCTACAGACTTGGACGAAATATTCTCAATGTGTATATCTAACAAAGGACTCATTGCCTATGGGACTCATAGAACTACCAAAAGTTAGTAAGAAAAAGATAATCAAATACAAAAATTGACAAAAGACTTAGACAGGTATTTTGTAAAAGAATATATGAAAATGACCAATACGCATGTGAAAAAGTGCTTTGTATCACCACTTACCAGAGAAATGAAAATTAAAACCATAATGAGATACCATTATGAGATACATAATGAGATACATCCATCAGACTCATTATATGAAGTGTGTGTGTGCCCAAGTGGGGAAAGTTTTAAAGCATCTATGATTCTTACACAGTGCTCATAGGAGTGTAAAACCACTTTGAAAACTGGCAGTTTTTAATGAAATTAAACCTATATACCTCTCTTATGACTCAGAGATTTCTCTTAACTTTCTATCTAAGAGAAATGTATGCATATATTCATTCCCAAAAGACTTGTAGAAGAATTTTCATAAAAACTTTATTCATAATAGCCAAGAACTAAAAACTCAAATACTCATAAATAGAACTAAGTAACCAACTTATGGTATATTTTTACAATGGAACATCATATGAGTAGAGAAGAATGAGCTACAAATTCATTCAATATGTAAATTAGTAAAACCATGATTGAAAACAACATGGAGATTTCTCAAGAAACTAAAATAAAACTATCATATGATCTAGCAATCTCACTACTGGGTACTATCCAAAGGAAAAGAAATCAATACATCAAAGGGATACCTATACTCACATGTTTAGCACAGCAGTATTCATAGTAGCAAGGATATGGAATCAACCTAAGTGTTTATCAGCAGACAAATAGATAAAGAAAATGTGGTATGTATATACAATGAGATACTATTCAGCCATAAAAAAGAATGAAATCATGTCATTTGCAGTAACATGGATAGAACTGGAAGTCATTATGTTAAATGAATTAAGCCAGGCACAGAAAGACAAATAACACATGTCTTTACTTATATATGTGGGAGCTAGAAAACTTGATCTGGTGGACATAGAGAGTAGAATGATATATAGAAAAGGCTGAGATGGGGGAAGGGGAGATTAAAAGAGGTTGATTATGGGTACAAGCATGCAATTAGAATATATAAGTTCTAATGTTTGATAGCAGACTAGAGTGACTATAGTTAGCAACAATATTATGTATATTTCAAAATAACTAGAAGAGAGAACTTGAAATTATATCAACACATAAAAATGATGAACACTCAAGGTGATGGATACCCAGAATACTCTGAATTGATTGTTATACATTCTATATATGTAACAAACACATGTATTCCATAAATATGTAAATTATTGTAAATCAATAAAATAAAAAAGGAAAAAATTTAAAAATTAAACATAACATGAATGAATATCAAAAAAACATGTTGATGGGAGAGGGGGGGAAATGGGCATTTATTGAAACCTTAAAATCTGTACCCCCATAATATGCCGAAATTAAAAAAAAAAAAAACATGTTGAGTAAAAAAGGCAGACACAAAAAAGTACATACTGAGTGAATCCATTTATGTGAAATTCAAGAACATACAAAAATCTTTGGTAATGGAACTCAAAATGGTGGGTGTATTGACTGGAAAAGAGCACAGTAGAACATTCATGAGAATGGTAATGTTCTATAGCTTGATCTCAGTGGTGGTTTTATATATTCTAAAACTCATCTAGCTATGAATTTTGCTGTGTGGAAGTTATGTATTAAAACAAACAACCAAAAACATCTGAGTGAAGAATATGCCAGGCAGAAGAAGCAGCTAGTGCAAAGAACTTAAGATGGAAATGGATTTAATGTGATCAAATAATAGAAAGAAAGCCAATGTGTCTTTAATAAGGAGGATAAGAAAGTGGGCTAGAAATTATTAGTTAATTTAATATAGTAATGTATTAAAATGACATCAAATGGAAGTGTGTTAACTGAATATATTATTCACTAAGAATTTTTTATTTAAAAAAATTTTATTCAGGCTGGGTGTGGTGGCTCATGCCTGTAATCCTAGCACTCTAGGAGGCCGAGGCGGGTGGATTGCTTGAGGCCAGGAGTTTGAAACCAGCCTGAGCAAGAGCGAGACCTCATCTCTACTATAAATAGAAAGAAATTAATTGGCTAACTAATATATATAGAAAAAAAATTAGCCAGGCATGGTGGCGCATGCCTGTAGTCCCAGCTACTCGGGAGGCTGAGGCAGCAGGATTGCTTGAGCCTAGGAGTTTGAGGTTGCTGTGAGCTAGGCTGATGCCACAGCACTCACTCTAGCCTGGGCAACAAAGCAAGACTCTGTCTCAAAAAAAAAAATTTTTTTTTGTTCAATTATTTGATAAGTTTTATAATACAGTAGAAAAATATTGACTTGAGTGTTAGTAGACTTGGCTCTACCCCTAAATAGCTGACAAATTTTGACCTTTCTGGCCCTCCATTCCCTCATTTTTATTAATAAAATTATGAGGTTGATCTAAATGATAGCTGAAGACCTTTCCAACCATAAACTTTTTGTCTTAAAAGGAATTCAAAAAACACTACCAAAGGAAACATCAACATTATTGCCATAGTTGTTTTTAGAGATGAAGTCTTGTTCTGTCACTCAGGCTAGAGTGAAGTGGCACAATCTTAGCTCACTACTTCCTCGAATTCCTGGGCTCAAGCAGTCCTCCTGCCTCAGTCTCCTGAGTAGCTGGGACTATAGGAGTACACCACCATGCCTGGCTAATTTTTATTTTCTATTTTTTTTTCAGAGACAGGCTCTCACTATGTTGCCCAGGCTGGTCTCAAACTCCTGGGCTCAAGCAATTCTCCTGCTATAGCCTTCTGAGTTGCTGGGATTACAGGTGTGAACCACCATGCCCAGCTATTATTATTCTTTTTATCTACAGAAATATTTATAAACAAAGTTATAATGGGAACTAGCTTTTCAAAAATACTTAGGATATTTTAAATCCCCATTAAAGGGGCAGGGGAGAATTCTAAGTAATGATGCTTCATCAGAATGTTCTCTAGGACAACCAGGCTGTTATGTTATCACATTGTATTGTATGTATTAAGAAAATAAAAAAGAATTAAAAGACAATTTCTGCCAAAATAGAGTTTAATTTTTATAGTTTTAGTTTTTTAATATCATTTATTTGATATTTGAGTTACTTGTATATATAAGTACAGTGGTATAAATAAATGTAGAATTTTGATTTAGACATTGTCTATATCTTTTAGTGTTCATAATCCTATCATGGAAGTATGGTTTAATGGTAGAGGAATTTTTAAAATAAAGTATTCTAAATGCTATAAATGTATGTTTGGTTTTATTTATTCTTCAACAGTTTCTTAGAAACTAATACATTCACATTTTATTATATTTATTTAACATTATTTAATCTATCTATTCATTTCTGCTTTATTTTCAGAATTGAAGGCAGAAGCTAGTCTAATGGACCAGATGAGTAGTTGTGATAGTTCATCAGATTCTACAAGTTCATCATCTTCAAGTAGTGAGGATAGTTCTAGTGACTCAGAAGATGAAGAGTGCAAATCCTCTCATTCTGATGCAGGGAATTATACCTCAGTACATCCTAACATGTCTTCCATGTCACAATCCAGGATTCCAGATATAGATGCCAGTCATAACAGATTTCATGACAACAATGGCCTTCTGATGAATACTTTAAGTAAGTATACATAAACACAAGTAATTGAAAAAGTAAGAATTCACAGTAGAGCCATATTGATTATGATCTAAAATTTGGATAACGAAGATTCCTATTTTATGTATTTGACATTATTAACCATTACCTTTTTATTGAATTATGCATTTTCTGTTGACTCTATGACATAATGCCTTTTTGGTTTTTCTCTTATCACATTGTAGCCATATTGGTTTTTTCACAATTCAAATACAGTGTCACCTCTCCTACTTAAAAATTTTCAATAGCTTGTAATTTCTTTTAAAATAGAGACTAGATGCCTTAACATAATGATCTTGCTTTTTCTTTTCTAGCAACATTTGCCTTCTTTTTGCTATTACACTCAAATACTTTTACCTACCTCAGGGCTGTTATAAATGCTATCCATTCTTCCAGAAACCTTTCTTCTTTTCATGTAGTTAACTTTTTCTCCTTTAGATTACAGTTCAAAGTTATTTTCTCTAGGAAGTCTTTCTTCACCTTTCTGACAAAATCATATCTTCCTTTTCATAGGCTCTTAGAATAATAGATATATCTTCTTTACAGCAATTGTGACATTTGTAAATTTACATTTATTTGTGTGATTTTCTCTCTTCCTCTAGAGTATAAGCTCCATGAGGACAAATCTTGTCTTGTTTGTTTTTGCTTATCATTGAATTCTAACACCTAGCACAGTACCTGATACATAGTAGATGCTCATATATCAGACATGTGGGTTGATACTTCCTGGGGAGATTGGAATTTTCTGTATGTTTAAAACTAATTTCACTGTGCTCATTAATAATGAAAAAAATAAGCAACTAGGAAAGACTGACTAGCTATAGCCTAATAACAGAACTAAAGAAGGGAAAAGACAAGACTGGATGGCAGAGAAAGTTAGTAAAACTATGAATTATTAATAATTAGGGACAAGGAAAGATCTTTTGAACTTCCCATTATTTAGTGTTATTCCTAATTTGGAAGGTAAAATTGGAACATCAGATTTCCTGTATGGCCAATGGAACATGAAAAAGACTCAGCTTGGTTGGACTGAATTAGATGCTAAATAAAAGTTAGAAAAATATTCCCAGAAATTACTGACTTATATTGTAAATTGAGAACATAACTAGGAATCAGAATATCTATATTATATTCCTGACTTTCTTATCACTTATTAGTAATGTAATTAATAACAATTCACTTAACTTTCCTGGAGCTTCAGTTTCCTCATTGAAAGTGGAGGTCATATTGCCTTGTAGAATTTTGGAGGGGTTTAGGATATTTTATGTCTTAGAATTTTTTTAAAAATCTAGAGTAGTTTTCTGCTAGAACATGGCACAGTGAATTTATGTTTTAAAAACTCCCTGTGCCAAACAAATAGAAAAATGGATAAAGTATAAAAAGGTAAAACCCAGATGTGGCCAGAATGAAATATAAGATAAAGATCCCCATAGACGAGACCTGGAACACAAACACAAAACAGTGTGCTTAATGGAGCTGAAGCTCTGAGTTCAAAAGTAGGTTGTAGTGGTAAGGAGCTTGGTACATTCAGGGAAAGTTAGCTTAAAAGTGCTTGACATGATTCAGTAAATCTGAGTCATACTTTCTATTTCAAGCCAGAGAATGTGTGTTGTGGAGGGCAGGAACAGGGTTAGTAGACGTGGGGATACTCTTCAATTAATACAAGGAGATTGTAAGAAATGGCTATTTACATGCTGACTGAGGCTACTGGTGTTTTAGAGGCCATAGGCATAGGGTCTATAGAGCCTTGCTATCCATTGACTCCTGAAAGGGATCTACCATATCTCCAATATGCCCAAGGTGGCAATTTCCAAATGTGATTATGAAACCTGTTCTGGTAATGGAATTCAGAGGACTAGATGCAGGGAACCACAAAACCTCATCAGAGCAGTGCAAGGGTGGAAAAAAAATCAGAAACTTCCCACTCAAAATGAGCAAACATAATAAAGTCAGCCAACAAAATTAACAATTAGAACAAGGATTCTGTACAAATGAAAATCTTTTTACAGAAAAGTTTAAGACAAAGACATTTAAAGAAGTATGCAGAAAATGTTTAAAGAGATAAATTTATGAAGATATAACTTTAAAAAGAATTATGAAACAAATCCAAGAAGAAATGAAACAAAACCTAATATATATATATATATAAATAGTCATTTAGAGAGACTGGTCATTGAAATTTTAAAAAAATCAATAGATGAAAAATATTGTAGACTGGACACAGTTGAAAAATAAATTATTGAAATGGAAGATAATACTGAAGAACTATCCCAGATCACAATACAAGAGAGACAGAAAACTAAAATGAGAGACTAGTTAAGAGATAAGGAAGATAGAAAAAAAACGGAGGGGATAGTATGAAAACTCAGTCCTGAGAATTTTTCAAGATTGAAGAAAGCTATGGATCTACTCCAGCTGATAAGCAGAGTAAATCAAAGTAAATCTGTACCTCAACATATATCATGTTTCCCCGAAAATAAGACAGGGTCTTATATTTATTTTTCCTCAAGAAGACACCCTAGGGCTTATTTTCAGGGATGTGTATTTTCCCCTCAAAGCCTCAGCTTGCAGCACACACAGGATGGCCAGGACCTGACAGGGGGAGCCAACCTTGTTGGTGGGGCTGCTCACACCTTTCCAGTCACCTCTGGGATAGTAGCTGTCACGATGGGGCAGATGAGAAGGGCTGCTTGTCTTCTTTATGGCTCCATGCTGAAATGCATGGGTTGTGCAGATAAGCTGCGTAGCCACGCCCATCACTAGGTCTTATTTTCGGGGTAGGGCTTACATTGTGCAAATGCTTAGAAATCCTGCTAGGGCTTATTTTGTGGGAGGGTCTTATTTTCGGGGAAACACAGTAATAGTCAAACTACAGAACGTTAAGGATAAAATGACAACCTTTAAAACCACAGAGAAGATAAGGGTACCTACAAAGGAAGAACAGATTGATCCAGACTCTCCTTAGCTAAATGGGTAAACCTAAAGACAGTGGCTTTAATATCTTTAAAGTGTTGAAGGAAAATAATTCTAGCTCAAATTTTTACCCAACCACAATGTCATTCAAAAGTAAGATAATTTTTGAACACAAAAACAAAGAGAGTTTACTCTCTGTAGAACTTAGGAAATGTGCTATTAAAGAGTTAACTTCAGCAGAAAGACAAGTGAAAAAAGAAGGAAAATGTGGAATATTAGAAATAGTAGTCAGCAAAAAAATAGATGAAATGTCAGGGAATTTGATTAACCTATGACTATAAAAATACCAAGTATGTTTGGAATATTTGGATATTTGGAAATTTTAAGAAAGACTGAAACTAAAACTCTAAATAATAGTTGCTGAGAGAGAGTATTCAATGGGTAGATTAAGTGTGTCAAATAAGATCCATGTCATGTATTGGAGGAGGATAGAAACACTGAATAATTATCGACCTCATTAGATAGTTTTGTAGTTAATTATTTATCTTTAGCTAAAATGTTAAGAGTACCATTTAATGAATAAATATACAATTTGTAGTTTCTACATCATTAGTGGGAAAAATATGGAATGTAGAAAACTATCTAATAGAAAGCAAAGAAGGAGAAAGGAAAGAAACAAAGAAATTGATAAACAAAAATAGTAAATATGAAGTAGAAATAAATCCCAATATATCAGTAATAAATGCAAAAGGATTAAATCCACCTAATAAAACAGATTATCAAATTAGATTTTTTAAAAAGCTATATGCTGATTATAACAAACATGTCTAAAATAAAACCATATAGATGGAAATAAAGGGATAGAAAAAGAGATAAGTAGAAACCAAAACAAAAAGGTGGATTATAATATCAGAAATAATAAACTTTAAGGTAAAATGTATTCCTAGAGTTAAAAGACTTGGTAAATTATGACAAAAGATTCAGTTCATCAGGAGGATAGACAATTCTGAATTTATATGCATGTAATAACATATCTTCACCATGTATGTGTGTGTATTTGTATGTGTGTGTGTAAAAGAAAATTTGACAGAAGTAGGAAAAATTGACAAGTCCCTATTGGAGTGGGAGAGTTAATGCATCTGTAATCAAGCAGACAAATTTAGTAAGGCTATAAAATATTTAAATACATAAGTAACATAATTAATATACTTGTTCTATGGTAAATACAGAGAATCCTACAACTCCAAAATGTGAAGCAAGCATTCTATAAGGTACATATGAAACATTTAAAGAAATATGAGGATAAAGGCAATAAATATCAAAGTATTTGTGTTTTACTGATCCTTTTATGATGATAATACAATTAAAATATAAATAAATAACAAAAATTTGTATAAAAGATGTAAGGTTTAGAAATGTCAAAGCATATACCTAATAACTTACATGTTAAAAGGAAACTACAATGAAATTACAAAATATTTGTAGTTGAACAATATAAAAAATAATATATTACAGCAACTTTGGGATAAAGCCAAATGGTACTTGCAGGGAAATTTTTTAAAGGATAATAGCAAATTTTATTTATTTATTTTTATTTTAGAGATGGGGTCTCACTGTGTTACCCAAGCTAGAGTGCAGTGGCCATTCACAGGCTTAATCATATGCACTACAGCCTCTGAACTTCTAGGCTCAAATGATCCTCCTGCCTCAGCCTGCTGAGTAGTGGGGACTGCACGTGTGCACCACCATGCCCATCTCATTATAGGGAAATTTATAGCCTCAAAATGTTATTTTTTAAAAAATTAATAATATATGAGTGAAAGATTCACATTCAGAAACCAGAACAATATCTTAAAGAAAGTAAAGAAAAAATAATATCAATAAGCAAAGATTAATGGAATAGATAACAAAGAAACATTAGATCAACAAAACTTAAAGTTAAAACAAATAAAATAGACCAACCTTTAACAAGGGTTAATGAAGAAAAAAAGAAAAATCACAAATAAACCATATTAGAAATGGAAAAGAGGTTAAAATTATAGCTATAATATATGTATATTGATATATATATTATATATATATCTTGATGTATATTTGTACATGTGATAAATGACACATGTACAAGTGTATATGTGATATTTACATGTACATGTGATATTTTGATATAAGCATACATGTGTACATGGGGTATACATGGGGTACATGTAATATTTTGATATAAGCATACAATGTGTAATGATCAAATCAGGGTAATTAGAATATTCATCACCTCAAACATTTATCATTTTTTTGTTTTGGGAACATTTCAAGTCTTCTGGCTATTTTGAAGTATACAATAAATTGGTATAAACTATAGTCACCCTGCTGTGCTATAAAACACTGGAACTCATTCTTTCTATCTAACTCTTTTTGTATTCATTAATCAGCCCCTTTTCTTCCCACCCTTCTACCTTTCCCAGCCTCTGGTAACTATCATTCTCTTGTCTACCTCCATGAGAGCAACTTTTTTAGCTCCCACAAATGAGAGAGAACATTCAGTATTTGTCTGTCTTTGCCTAGCTTATTTCACTTAATATAATGACTTCCAGTTCTATCCATGTTGCCATGAATGACAGCATTTCATTTTTTGTATGGTTGAATACTATTCCATTGTGTATATATACCATATTTTCTTTATCTATTCATCCTTTTGACACTTAGAGTGATTCCATATCTTGGTTAGTATGAATAATGCTGCAGTAAACATGGACGTGCAAATATCTCTTCAATATACTGATTTCCTTTCTTTTGGATATATACCCAACAGTGGGATTGCTGGATCATATAATAGATCTATTTTTAGTTTTTTGAGAAACCTCCATACTGTTCTCTATAAAGGCTGTACTAATTTACATTCCCCCCAGCAGTGTACTAGCTTTCCTTTGGTATCCTTGCCGGCATCTGTTATTTTTTATCTTTTTGATAATAGCCACTTAAACTGGATGATTTTTTATCTTTTTGATAATAGCCACTTAAACTGGGATGAGATGATATCATTGTGGTTTTGATTTTCATTTCCCTGATGACTAGTGATGTTGAACATTTTTTCAAATGCCTGTTGGCCATTTGTGTGTCTTCCTTTGAGAAACATCTACTCATATCATATGCCCATTTCTTAATTGGATTGGTTTGGTTTTTTGCTGTTCACTTGTTTGAATTCCTTATGTATTCTAGTTATTAATCCCTTGTTGGATGGATAGTTTGAAAATATTTTATCCTATTCTGTAGGTTGTCTCTTTACTCTCTTGATTGTTTATACATATACCACATTTTATAAATCTACTCATGTATTTATGGGCACTTGGTGGTTTCCACATCTGAATTGTGCTTCCATAAACTTTCGAGTGCAGATGTCTTTATTATAGAATGACTTTTGTTCCTTTGGGTAGATGCCTAATAGTGCTATTGCTGGATCAAATGGTATTTCTATTTTCAGCTCTTTAAAGTATCTTCAAATTATTTTCCACATGGCTTGTACTAATTTGCAGTCCTACCAGCAGCATAACAGTGTTCCTGTCTCTCCACATCCACACCAGCATTTATTGTTTTGGGACTTTTTGATAAAGACCATTCTCACTGGAGTTAGGTGATATCTCATTGTGGTTTTGATTTGCATTTCCCTAATGATTAAAGATGTTGAACATTTTTTTAAATGTTTGCTGGCCATTACTCTGTCTTTATTTGAAAAGATTCTGTTCATGTCCTTTGCCCATTTATTGATGGGGTTGTTTGAGTTTTTCTTGTTGATTTTCTTAAGTTCTATATAGATTCTTGTTATCAGCCCTTTATCAGATATATAGAAAGCAAATATTTTCTCCCATTCTGTAGGTTGTCTATTCACTCTAATGATAGGTTCCTTGGCTGTGCAGAAGCTTTTTAATTTGATCAGGTCCCATCTATTTATTTTTGTTGCTGCTGTGATTGCTTTGGGGGTCTTCTTCATAAATTTTTTTTTTTTTTTTTTTGGTTGAGACAGAGTCTCGCTTTGTTGCCCAGGCTAGAGTGAGTGCCGTGGCGTTAGCCTAGCTCACAGCAACCTCAAAATCCTGGGCTCAAGCAATCCTGCTGCCTCAGCCTCCCAAGTAGCTGGGACTACAGGCATGCGCCACCATGCCCAGCTAAGTTTTTCTATATATATTAGTTGGCCAATTAATTTCTTTCTATTTATAGTAGAGACGGGGTCTCACTTTTGCTCAGGCTGGTTTCGAACTCCTGACCTTGAGCAATCTGCCCACCTCGGCCTCCCAGAGAGCTAGGATTACAGGCATGAGCCACTGAGCCTGGACCATAAATTCTTTGCCTAGGCCAATGTCTAGTTTTCCCAACATTTTCTTCTAGAATTCTTAAGGTTTCATGCCTTAGGTTTAAGTCTGCTATCAATTTTGAGTTGATTTTTGTGAGAGGTGAGAGATGGGGGTTCAGTTTCAGTCTTTGCATGTGGTTATCCAGTTTTCCCAGCACCATTTATTAGATAGAGATTTTTATCCCCAGTGTATATTTTTGTCTGCTTTGTCAAAGATTAGATGATAATATGTGGATAGTTTCATATCTGTGTTCTCAGTCCTATTCCAAAGGTCTATATCTCCATTCTTGGGCCAATACCATTATGTTTTGGTTACTATAGCCTTGTAGTAAAGACAGAATAAAGTTCTATTTTGTTCTTTTTGCTTAAGATTGCTTTGGCTATAAGAGGTCTTCCCTGGTTCCATATAAAGCGTAGAATTATTTTTTCTAGATCTGTAAAGAATGATGATGGTACTTTGATAGGGATTGCATTAATTCTATAGATCACTTTGGGTAGTATGGGCATTTTAACAATATTAATTCTGCCAATCCATGAGCATGGTAGATTTTTCCATGTGTTTACATCTTCTACAATTTCTTAGTTTTGCCTAGTTCTCCCTATATATGTCTCTCACTTCCTTCATTAAATATATTCCTGGATATTTAATTTCGTTTGAAGCGATTGTGAAAGGTGTTGTGTTTTTGATTTGATTTTCAGCCTGACTGTTATTGGCATATATGAATACTACTGATTTGTGTATATTAAGTTTGTATCCTTAGACTTTACTTAACTCATTTATCAATTCCAGGAGTCTCTTTAGTTCAAATGATTGGGGCTTTCTAGATATAATATCATATCATCAGCAAAGAGTGAGTGTTTGATGTCTTCTGCACCCATTTGGATGCCCTTAATTCCCCTCTCATCTAATTGCTCTCACAAGGACTGCTAACACTATGTCAACTAGAGGTGGACATAGTGGGCAACCTTGTCTGGTTCCAGTTCTAAGTGGGAATGTTTTCAATTTTTTTCCATTCAGTATGATATTGGCTTTGGGTTTGTTGTATCTGGCCATAATAATGTTAAGGTATCTCCTTTCTGTGCCTATTTGTTAAGAGGTTTTTTCATAAAGGTGTGCTGTATTTTGTCAAATTCTTTTTCTGCATATATTAAGATAATAATATGGTCTTTGTTTTTGCTTTTATTTATGTGCTGAATTGCATTTGTAGATTTGCATATGTTGAACGAGTCTTGCATCTCTGGGGTAAAGGCCACTTGGTTGTGATGAATTATTTTTGTGATGTGCCATTGGATTCAATTTGCTAAGATTTTGTTGGGATTTTTGCATCTATATTCATGGGGGATATTGGTTTATAGTTTTCTTTTTTGTTGTTGTGTCCTTTCCTGGCTTTGGTATCAAGGTTATATTGGCTTTGTAAAATGAGTTAGGGAGGATACCATCTTTCTTAATGTTTTGGAATAATTTTCTACAGTATAGGTATGAGTTCTTCTTTGTAGGTTTGGTAAAATTCAGGTGTGAACCCATGTGATCTGGGACTTTTTCTTGTTGGAAGGTTTTTAATTGCTCCAATTTCTGTGCTTGATATTGGTCTGTTCAGTAATTCTATTTCCTCCTGATTGAACTTAGGGAGTTTGTATGTTTCTAAGAATTGTCCATTTCCTCCACATTTGGTAGTTTTGGGGCATATAGATTTTTGTAGTTTTCAAAGATAATGTTTTATATTTTCATAATATCTATGGTGACCTCTCCTTTTTCATTTCTAATTGAGTTTGTTAGACTCCTTTCCTTTCTAGTTCTTGCCAATCCAGCAAGACAGCTATCAATTTTGTTTATCTTTTTGAAAAACAACTTTTGGTTTTATTGATCTTCTGAATAGTTCTTTTGGTCTCAATTTCATTTAGTTCTGCTTTGATCTCAGTTATTTCTTTTCTTCTGCTGGTTGAGAATTAGTTTGCTCTTCCTTTTCCAGTTCTTTGAGACAGTTTATTAGTTTGTTGTTTTTTGAGCTTCCTGTCTTTTGGATGCGAGCATTAATGCTATTAGTTTTCCTCTCAAGAATACTTTTGCTGTATCCCACAAATTTTGATAACTTGTGTCCCTGTTATCATTTAGTTCAAAGAATCTTTTGATTTCCATCTGGATTTCCTCCTTGACCCAATAATCATTCAGCAATAGATTGTTTAATTTTGATGACTTTGTTGGAATTGAATTTCTGTTGGAATTGATCTCTAATTTTATACTACTGTGGTCTAAGAAGGTACATAGTATAATTTTTATTTTTTGAATTTGGTGAGGTCTGATTTGTGGCCTGGCATGTGATCGATTTTGGAGAAAGTTCCATGGGCTAATGAGAAGAATGTATATTCAGCTTTATTTGGATGGAATGTTCTATAGATGCCTGTCAGACCCTTTGTTCTAGAACTCTGTTTAAATCCATTATTTCTTTACTTATTTTCTGCTTGGAAGATCTGCCCCATTCAGTCAGTAGGGTGTTGAAATCCCCAGCTACTATGGCATGACTGTTTATCATCCTATTTAGATCAAACAGTTTTGCTTTATGTATCTGGGTGTTTCTGTGTTGGGTGCATAAATATTAAGAATTGTTAACTCTTCTTGTTGGATTTTTCCTTTCACCGTTACATAGTGACCACCTTTGTCTTCCCTTACTTTGGGTGTTTTAAAGCTTATGTTATCTGAAATAAGTACAACTACTCTCACTTTCTTTTGGCTTCCATTTCCCTGGAAGCCCTTGACCTTGAGTCTGAAAGCATCTTTTTGGGTTAGATGTGTTTCTTGGAGATAACAGATAATTGGTTTATGAATTTTTATCCAGTCAGCTAGTCTGTTTCTCTTCAAACAATAATTCAAGCCATTTACATTTATTGAGAGAATTGATATTTGGGGTAGATTTCTGTTCATATTGTTGGATAAATTCTTATTTTTTTGTTTTACATCTCAAGCCATTGTGGAATCCAGGTTTGGGGCTTTAACTCTTGAATGAATTTTGGTTGGTGGGTGTCTATTGCACTGTTCAGTGTATAATGAAGGTCTGAGTACTTCCTGTAGGGCAACTCGGGTCTTTGCAAATTCCATCAGTGATTGCTAGTCTGGGAAAGTCTTTGTTTATACCTTATAGATGAAGCTTAGTTTTGCCAGGTTAAGAATTCTAGGTTGGCCATTATTCTGTTTTAGAAGATTGAGATTAGGTTCCCAGTCCCTTCTGGCTTATAATGTTTCAGTTGATAAGTCTGCAGTTAGTCTGATAGGTTTTCATTTGTAGGTTGTCTACTGTTTTCATCTTACTGCTTGAAGGATTGCTTCTTTCGTGTTTACTTTGGCCACCACTACATGAAATGGTGATTGTCTTTTCACATTGAGTCTCTCAGTAGTTCTGTGTGCTTCTTGTATCTGAATATCTAGATTTCTGGCCAGGCATGCGTATTTTCCTCCAGTATTCCAAGAAATAGATTTTCCAGCTCTTGTGTATTTCTTTCTTCTCTCTCTGGGATGTCTATAATTCTTATATTTGGTTTCATTACATAATCTCACATTTCTTGTATATTTTGTTCTTGTCTCTTGCTTCTGTGTTCTTTTTCTTCCTCTGATTTTTTTAGTCCATAGGCATTATCTTCAAGCTCTGAGATTCTTTCCTCTGCGTGATCCATTCTATTTTGAAGACTTTCCACTGTGTTTTATAATTCCTTAAATGCTTCTTTCATTTCTAGAATTTCTGTTTGTTTTTTTCATAATATTTAAATTTCTTTAGAGAATTTTTTATTCATTTTCTATATTGTTCTTATGGCTTCTTTGTGTTGAGTTTCTATTTTCTCTCAATTCCATTGAGTTTTCTTACAATCGATATTCAGAATTCTTCCTCCATCATTTTAATCATTTCATGTACATTGGTATCTGTTGTTGAAGACCTACTGATTTCTTTTGGGGGTGACTTTTCTCTCTGATCTTTCATGTTTCCTGCATTCTTTCACTCATTCTTTCTCATTAGGCAACTTTGTCAAGATCTGGGGGTGCTAGGATTGGTTTCCTATGTTCAAGTCCCCAAAGGGACATTCCTTGACAGTGATGGGAAGAAGTGTGCTGGTCTCATATTGCCTTAGAGGTGTTTTAGCAAGTTGGGTTACCTCTGACCTGTTGTCTTCACCTCTTGCCAATGGAGATTAGTGAGTTTGGTCCCCCAGCTTAAGCTCCCAGATGATGAGTCACACTTGTGTGTATGACTCCACTGCCCTCTAATAGCTTGAGATAAAAGGCATTGTGTTGAGTTAGGAGTTACTTTCTCTGTTTTTTATTGTAGTTTGCATGGAGAAGCCAGTTATCAAGGTAATCTGATCCCTCTGTGTTGGGTTCTGGTCCCCCAAACAGGGTATACAAATGCCCGGATGTTTGGGAAGTGTCTTGCCACTCCTGAGGGTGGCAACCCTGTTCCCCCTTTAGGTGGGACAAGAATAATTGGTGCCTGCAAGCCTGAGTGTGTATACTTCTATGGTTGTTTGATCTGCAGCTAGAGGGAGCCATTAATCTGTTATTCAGGGCTCTTTCACCACATTTCGGAGGCTGCTCCTGTTGGGGGGAGGTCAGTTGGTGTAATGACTGTAATGACTTAGAACTCTGGTGAAGATTTTCCTTCCCAGTCCACAGACCCCAAAGCTGGAAGCCACCCAGACATGGAGAGCAAGCCCTGGAGCTATGTTCTTATCATATGATCTAAGGCTGTTCCACGGACCAAATCAACAGGCTGCCCCCTATTGCTTAGTACCAAGGCCCCCTGATTCATACCAGTGGCACAGATAAAGCGGCTTTTCTCGCTTCTCCCTGCCTTCAATGGCAGAGCCCTCTGCTCTGGCCCAATGGTCGCTGGGCTGGGGGAGGGGTATTGCCCGAAACTGCCATCTGCCCCAGTGTCTGAGGATCCCACAGCTGGTGGCCTCCCCGCCAGAGCATCAGCGCTGGGGGGATGTGCTCAAGCTTTGCCCACTGATGCTGGCCTGACTAGCCAAATCAACAGTTTGTGGACTACTTTTTGTACCAAAGTCCCATGGATTCACCGCAGCTGCACAGAGAAAGTGCCTCTTCTGGCTTCTCCCCATCTCCTAGGATGGAGCTCACCCTGCCCGGTGTGAAAGATCCCTGGGGTTGGGAAGAGATGCTGCCGAAAACTGCAGCATGCCACAGCGTCTAGGGGTGTGGACTCCAAAAATGACGGCTACCCACCCACAGAAAACCAGCTCTGGGGACAACCACTTGGGGTTGGCAGATGCTGGTTTGGCAGGCTGAATCAACAAGCCGCCAGCTGTCCCCACTGCCTCTCTGTCTCACGGTCTCACATCTGTCCAGTTGAGGGCCCTGCTCTCTCTGCCCTGCCCTGAACCAGCAGAATCTTCAGCAGTTTCCAGGAGCAGAGCCCCACTTTCAGCGTTCACCTCCTTTGTTCTGGTGCCCACCGCCAGAGGTGAAGTGCCTGTCTCCAAGCTCCCTGGCAGGGTTGCAGAAAGTGTCCACTCAGACCAGTCCCTCCCCTGCCCAGTGGGGTCCTAGCACGGAGCACCGGGGGAAGTCAAAATGTTTCCCACTATTGTCTCTTCTCTACAGGCCCGTCGTCCTGTGCCACAACTTTGCACTTACTTCAGGTACTTCCCTGCCTGAGTGGGTGTGGAGGTCAGTGGAGGAACCAGGTGTCCTCCTGTGGGTCAGATCACACTGCCCTGGCTGACTGGGCAGGCGCAGCCATCCCATGCTGTATTCCCTATTGCATATCTCACATTCTCCAGTCTTGGTGATGGTATCTCCCATTTACCTCCTTTTTTTTTTTTTTTTTTCTTTTTTGTGCTGCTTGTCCCGCGCTGCTTCTCTGCAGATTCACAACACCGTTCTTGCGGGCCAGCAATCCACTCATGTGTAGCTGTCCCAATTCTTCACCTCCTACTCTGGGAGCAGAGAGCCAGGAGGTCACTGCTAATCTGCCACTTTTGCTTCTCCCTCTTTCCAAAACTGTCTTTAAAAATCATTGGGTGGGCACCAGCCTGGCAAATGCCTGGGTTCTCCTGAACCCAGGAGTTTGAGGCTGCAGTGAGCTATGGTCATACCACTGCATTCAAACCTGGGTGACAGAGTGAGAGCCTGTCTCTTAAAAAAAAAAAAAAAGGAAATAAAATCTTGGTAAAGTTTTCAAGAAAACAAAGTTCTCTTTCAGTTTACATGATAGTTGCATCCTTGTCAATTTCAATTATATCTTTGCAAAAGAACACTTGTAATTTATGAAAATGCAATTAGGTTCTGGCCTTAAAATTATAAACAGATTTTCCAAGTACATGATTATCCCACTGGACTTGCAGAAGTTTCACACAATGTATAAAATAGAAGACTTCTTTACTTTTCAAGGCTGGTCTGTACATTGAAAGATCTTTAGCGCTCCTGAATTCCCATTCTACTAATTGCTACTAGCAATATGCAATCATTAAGACAAGCAGCCCCTCATATAAATTTCTGTAACATCTCTTGGTGGCAGTACTACTCTGAAAACCATTGGTTTAAACGTCTGAATACATTTGGTACACATTACTCTCTTTTTTCCAAGTCATAATTACTATTTTGATTGTAAACACATTTCCTTTATTAAGCATTTCATATTCAAAGGCTTATCTTATGTCTTCAGAACTTGGCTGAACATTTCAACAAGCAGCATACTGTTGCTGATCATATAACCTTAATAACATAAAGTCTATAAAGGCAAATGGAACACTAAGATATTTGAGTTTGTGTCACTTGAGAAACTCGTATCACAGGCATTATATCAAGTTGAACATTCTTATGCCATACAATAGTTGTATAATAAGTGAAAATTTAAGCCTTGAAAATGATAAAATGTTCATGGGAACCAGACGCACAAAAGAAGCTTTAGAAGGTTTTTTCATCAAATGATGTATTTAGTTCTGGAGTTCATGTGAAGAACTGAGATATCTTACAATGACTTATATATGGCCTAAGAAAACTACTCCTCCTAAATTAGATATTGACTTCAAAATATTCCACCTTTTGTTGATTCTGAAGTAGCTAAAAGAAAAAAAAAAAAAGACTTTTTTTAATCATTGTAATTTACTACCCAAGTGATTTCATTCAATTCTATAGCTTCAAATAAATCCATATAATCAATTACTCCCAATTCTTATTTCCAGATCCAATCTCTACCTTGAGCTCTAGACTTGTATATCTAATTGCCTATAACATATATGCTTGAATATTTAGTAGATATCTCAAATGTACCACATTAAAAATTGAACATGTGATTTTTCGCCCACAACCTTGTTCCTCTGGTGTTTTCTATCTCAGTAGATGATAAAACCATTTATGTAGTTGTTCAGACCAGAAACCTTGGGGTCATTCTTCATTTCTGTCTTTCTCTTATGGCTTAAATTCAATATTTTAAATAGTCCTTTGAGCTCTATCTTCAAAGTATATTATGAATCTGACCACTTAGCACCAGCTCCACTGGACCACCTGAGTGAAAGCCAACATTTTTTCTTACCTGAGAGACTACAATAAACTTACAACTGTTCTCCCTTGTTTCTTCTATACCGCTTCCATGTTTCTTCTATACCGTTATAGTGTATTCACTGATATACAACCAGGTTCAAGTCAGTTGCCTGCTTAAAATTTTCCTATGAATTCTCATTATGATTTAAACAAAATCCAAAGTTTTTACCATGACTTTCTGGATATCTTTCTGACCACATTTATTACTATTCTCTTCCTAGTTCATTCCACTCCAGCCACAGTGACCTTCTTGTAAATCAGAGAACACAATAAACATGCTCCTGCCTTGGGGTATTTGTACTTGCTATTCCTTTAACCTTGTACTTGCTATTCCTTTCTTTATATAATCTGCCCTCCCTCCATGTTTTTACAACTTTCTTTATACATTTGGGTCTCTGTTCAAATGTCACCCCCAAGAAGGCCTTACTGACTACCATATCTAAAATAGCAACTCCTACTACTATCTCCATATCCATGTTCATTTTTTCATAGCGCTTATCCCACTTGGCATTATGTTATACATTTGTTTGTTCACTGTCTGTCTACCCCACTAGAGTGTAAATTCCATGACTATAAGCAGATAAATTGCAAAGGAATCAATGATAAGTTACTCTTGACATGTATTACTTAATGATTTCCACTGCATTTTAAGTAAAAAATACTATAACATTTTTTCACTCTTAAAAATAAAGAAATGAAATCTTGCTAAAGTTCTTAAGAAAACAAAGTTGTCTTTAAGTTTACGTGATAGTTGCATCATGTAACGATCTTCTAAACCATACTGTCTCTCATTTCCTGATAAAATTACGTCAATGATATAAAAAAAGGGTAATGTTGATGTTTGAAAGAAGACTAAAATAGTTGCCAGATAATACTAAAACTATGTGGCATTTTTTCTTTATAGGCAGTATTAATTGTGTGAATTACTAATTATACATCTGGATTATAGAATAAGCAATCTGATTATTAATTACAAAATGCTAGCTAAACAGTATCACTCTTGGAATTGTATTTTGCATAAAAGTTATGTTATGGAAAAATAAATATTAATTATTTAATTACTATGGTTTTGTTGTTCTTGTTTTAGGAAATGATTTGCAGCTGAGTGAATCAGGAAGTGACAGTGATGACTGAAGAAATATTCAGCTATAAATATAAAATTTATATGGCATGTAATAACTTATTTCGTATTAAAAATAAAAATGTCTAAGACTGAGGAAAATGTGTCTTAATTTTTGATGATAAAAGAAATTAAATTTGACCAGTCATGTTGGCTCACATCTGTAATCCTAGCACTTTGGGGGAGGCCAAGGTGGGAGGATTGCTTGAGGTCAGGAGTCTGAGACCAGCCTGAGCAAGAGCAAGACCCAGCCTCTACAAAATATAGAAAAATTAGCTGGTCATGGTGGCGTGCACCTGTAATCCCAAATACTGGGGAGGCTGAAGCAGGAGGATTGCTTGTGCCCAGGAGTTTGAGGTTTCTGTGAGCTATGGTGATGCCACTGCACTCTAGCTCAGGCAACAGAGTGAGACCTTGTCTCAAAAAAAAAAAAATTAAATTTGATTCAGAAATTTCAGTTGATGTTATATTTTTAACCTTTTATTGAGGCATTTTCATGTGTTCTCTTCATTTAATTTTAAAATCTCTATGAAGTTTGACAGATGAGAAAACATACTCAGAAGTTAGGTAACTTGCTTCATGTATTATTAGTTGATAAATGGCAGATGAAGTGTTCTAAAGTCTGTTTAGTGCTCTATTTTATCACACTATTGTTTCCAGTTGTGAAATGTCAAAACTACTGATTTATAATAAATTTCCATGGTTTTAATTATATCTCTATCTGATATCCCTTAAATTATGGCTGAAAATAATTTAATTCTTGACAAAATTAAGCTGTAATTAGAGTAAAGATAAAGTTATATAATTATTTTAATTAATGCTTCAAATATTTATCTCTTACAGTATTTTTCATCAATTTATTTTGCTTTTGAGAGAAAAATAAGCAAGTGTTAAGAATGTGAATAATATTTGTATTTATAATATCTATTAATTTAGGGGAAATGACAAATAATAAATAGATTGTAATTGAAAGCAACTTACCAGCAGTTTCTTTCTTTTTTTTTTTAATAAACAATATTTTAGAGCAGTTTTAGGTTCACAGCAAAATTGAGCAGGAAGTACAGATGGTTCCTTTTTCTGTTCCCACTATCAATATCTACATAAGAGTGGTATATTTGTTAAAATAGATGAACCTACATTGATAGAGCATTATTATCCAAAGTCCATAGTTTACATTAGGGTTCAGTCTTAATGTTGTACGTTCTATGGATTTTTGACAAATATATAATAACATATATTTCTCATTGTAGTAACATTCAGAATAGTTTTACTGCCCTAAAAGTCCTCTGTGCTTTGCCTATTCATCTAACCCCTCTAACCCCTGACAACCACTAATTTTCTTACTGTCTCCATAGTTTTGCCTTTTCCAGAATGCCATACAGTTGGAATCTTGCAGTATGTAATTTTTCATATTAGTTTATTTCACTTAATAATATGCATTTAAGCTCCTTATGTATCTTTCATGGCTTAATAGCTCATTGTTTTTAAGGCTGAATAATATTCTGTTGTCTAGATGTACCACAGTTTATTTATCCACTTCTCTGCTAAAGGACATCTTGGTTACTTCTAAGTTTTGCCAATTATGGAATTTTTTTTTATTCAACTTCACCTCTTACCATTGGAATTTCTATAGTTATGTCTTTTTAAAATCCATAAGTTTTAGTTTTAATCTCACCTGCTTTCTTTCTCTCTTTTCTCTCTCTAGCCTACCTTCAGTTAATCTGTCTTCATTTTTATTTATCCTTTATTTATCCATACTTAGCTGAGAACTACAACTATGTTATTTATTACTTATCTAAAGAAAGCTCATAATTCAAAGTAGCTAGTAAAACATGTTTATCATTTTAATGTAGTAGTACATACTGTAATGTTTTTTTTTTTTTTTTTTTTTTTTTTTTTTTTTTTTTGAGACAGAGTCTCGCTTTGTTGTCCAGGCTAGAGTGAGTGCCGTGGCGTCAGCCTAGCTCACAGCAACCTCAAACTCCTGGGCTTGAGTGATCCTTCTGCCTCAGCCTCCCGAGTAGCTGGGACTACAGGCATGCGCCACCATGCCCGGCTAATTTTATGTATATATATCAGTTGGCCAATTAATTTCTTTCTATTTATAGTAGAGACGGGGTCTCGCTCTTGCTCAGGCTGGTTTTGAACTCCTGACCTTGAGCAATCCGCCCGCCTCGGCCTCCCAAGAGCTAGGATTACAGGCGTGAGCCACAGCGCCCGGCCTCTGTAATGGTTTTTACTGAAAGTTATTATGCTTATATTTCTTTTATTAGTAGTTAACTCTACCAGAAATGAGTACATGGTGATATGAGCTGGTAATACTGGCTACATAATGTGCATTATGTTCTCCAACTTTACTTCCTGCAATCCAAACAGCTCATCTTTCCCCCTCCTTAATATTTCCCCCATAAATGAAACATTCTTAATGAACTTTTTTATTGATTGAATACCTATCAATAAATCATTCGGAGGAATGAAATAATTTCTCTTATGCTTCTGTATTTCCTTATTTGATATATTTTCAATCACTGAAATGTAGGGAGCCTGTAGATTAGACAAATTCTCAGATGTAAGGATGTCTGCCTGAAACATCTGATGATTCTGCCATGATTCTAAGGACATACCCTTTTGGTTTGATCAGTTCTGAATGGTTTAATTAAACTGATGATAATATAAGCATGCAAGTGGGAAAAGTTGGCTACAAAGGAACAAAAATCAAAGGGCTTTCAACTATTCCACAACACTGCACTCTAAAGGTAATAAAGCTGTATCTGCACAAGAGAATGAGTGTGACCTGTGAATTGTGCATTCATCAAATGCCATCCATAGTTTGGTAAGAAGGTATTCTTAAATATATCAGAATTCAGAAATTATATCATTCACAAACCATTACTATAATAATTATTTTAGTAATTTCCAATTTATTAAGAGATAAATCAAAATTAAGAACTGAAGAATGGAAAAATTCAAAATGCAATTAAAAAGATTGATAACTTTCCAGTATTTTGAGGACTTGGCACCTTTTTTGTCCCCTGAAGGAAACTCACTCTGTTTGAAGGAGTAGGTGACACTCATGTCTGGAAGAAACATTTTAAGTGGAGGTTAACTTCTCAGATGCTGGCCAGAAAGGGAAGGCCAAGAGTTTACTGGCCCTTCTAGCCTGAATTTACAATCCTAGTTGGGGAAACCATATTTCAACTTAAGGCTGTCTGCACATGCAGCAGAAACCAGAGTTGCCCCAAGCTATTCACATACTTGTGACTAAGTGCATAGTATACTCAAAAATGCCTGATGAAAAATAAAACCTGGGAAGACTTGAAAATAGCCTGAACTTTTAATTCCCGTACACATACAGATCCATCAGCAAAGGCCAAAGGCTTAACTGGCTCAAGGTGTTTGAGTACAATCTCTGTCCAGTCTTTGGCTGACCATTCAGAGTAACACCTGCCACTTTACAGAATAGTGATTACCTTGGGTGGGGGGTAGAGTTTGACAGGGAGACAGTAGGAAAGCAGGGTATTATCTCTAAGGGACTTTCAACACTGAGGTGCTAGAAATTTTTTTTAAAAAATCTTATATGTGTTGTGGTTTATGTGAGTTACATATGTATAAAAATTAATGGAGTTGTATGCTTAAGATTTGTGCACTTTACTACAAGTTAAATTTAATTTTAAATGCATAAAATCAATAGAAAAAATATTTGAAATGTAGAGGATGGCAGAGCATCACTATTAATAATATACAGATAGATCCTACAAATTTATAAGAAGAGGAAAAATAACTCAATAGAAAAATGGCCAAAGAAAATGAATAGGCAGTTCCAAAAATTATGGTATTTTTTAATATATTTAACTTATACGCAATGTGCAGTATTATTTATAATAGCAAAAAACTAAACCTGAATATGCATCAATTGAGGACTAGTTAAATGAACTATATTTACATCTATACAGTTGATGACCTATTCACAGATTTATTGACTATTTGGGTATCCTTTTTGTGAAATATCTGTTCAAATCTTTTAAACATCTTTCCATTTACTTATCTATCTTTTTCTTACTAATTTTTGGAGTTATTTATATAGTCTGGACACAAATCCTTTGACAGATTTATGTAATACAAATATTTTCTCCTGCTCTGAGAGTTGTCTTTTTGCTTTTAAATGGTGTCTTTGGTGAATAAAATTTCTTAATTTCGATATTGTCCAACATATCAAATTTTTTCTTTCGTGGTTTTCATATGTTATGTCTTATTTAAGAAATTTTAGCTTACTTCACAGTCATAAAGATGTTCATATAACATATAATCACTTTTATCATCTTTTTGTGATTTTTTAAATTTCAGAATATTATGGGGCATGAATATTTTGGTTACATGGATTGCTTTTGTACTGCTTGAATCAAAGTTATAAGTGTGCCACTCATCCAGATAGTATACATTGTACCTGTTAGGTATGATTTCACCCATCCCCTCCTCACTCCTCCCACCTGCATGATTTCTATTGGGTTTTACTTCCATCTGTGCACGTGAGTGCTGTTCAGTTAGTTCCAATTTAATAGGCAGTACATGTGGTGTTTGTTTTTCCATTCTTGTAGTACTTCACTTAGGAGAATGGTCTCCAGTTCCATCCAGATTGTTGTATAAGGTATTATTTCATTTCTTGTATGGCTGAGTAGTACTCCATGGTATACCACATTGGATCCGCATTTGATCCATGTACCACATTTGATCAATCCACTCATGAATTGATGGGCACTTGGGTTGATTCCACATCTTTGCAATTATAAATTGTGCTGCAATAGACATTTGAGTACAAGTGTCTTTTTGATGCAATGATTTATTTTCCTTTGGGTGAATACCCAGTAGTGGGGTTGCTGCATCAAATGGTAGGTCTACTTATAGTTCCTTGAGGAATCTCCATACTATTTTCCATAGCAGTTGTACTAGTTTGCAGTCCCACCAACAGTGTATGTGTTCCTTTCTCTCCGCATCCACACCAGCAGCTATTGTTTTGGGACTTTTTGATAAAAGCCATTCTCACTGGGGTTAGGTGGTATCTCATTGTGGTTTTGATTTGCATTTCTCTGACAATTAGTGACAACCATTTTTTCACATGTTTATTGGCCACTAGTTTATTTTCTTTTGAAAAGCTTCTGTTTATGTCTTTTGCCTATTTTTTAATAGGGTTGTTTGATTTTTTTTTTCTTCTGATTTGCTTGAGTTCTTTGTAGATTCTGGTTATTAGCCCTTTATTAGATGTACAGCATGTGAATATTCTCTCCCATTCTGTAGGTTGTCTATTTGTTCTGTTGATTGTTTCCTTGGCTGTGCAGAAGCATTTTAATTTAATCAAGTCCCATTTATTCATTTTTGTTATTTCTGTGATTGCCCTTGGGATCTTTTTCATAAATTCTTTGCCTAGGCTGATATTTAGAAGAGTTTTTCTCAATTCCTAAACTAAACGTACGCAAACATAAAAAAAAAAAAAAAAAGAAGAAGAGTTTTTCCAACATTTTCTTCTAGAATTCTTATGGTTTCATGTCTTAGATTTAATCCATCTTGGATTAATTTTAGTGAGTGGTGAGAGAAATGGATCCTGTTTCAATCTTCAACATATGGCCATCCAATTTTCCCAGCACCATCTTTTGTGTCTCTGAAGAGTTTGTGCTCATTTCTGAGAGGTGCTTTCTCTTATCTTTTCCCTTTTTTCCTATCTGATGTCAGCTTAGGAAAAATAATAGGGTATAAAAGGTACCTTGATATTATGTAAAGGGCTTTAGAGTATGACTAGGTTTCTAGTCCTTGCTTTGTGCCTTCTGCACTCCACTGAAATATCTTTCAGGCTAGCATAGGAGAGGGATTTAAAACCAGTGTTTCCCAAATTTCTGGCATAAGAATCACTAGAGGTGCTTATTAAAAACACAGGTTCTTAGGTCCCTAGTGAGATCTACTGAATCAGAATTTTCAAGGGAAAATTATTCTTATCCTCAGGGAAGTTTAGTTTACACGGGAAATGATTAAGATTCCTTCCATCTCTGATATTATTTGATTCTATGAATACTGTCATTATATTGCCATAATCAAAAGAAGAATTTTATCTAAACAAAGGAGTGTCAGAAAACCAGTGCCAATGCTCTAAAGTTTGGTATTTGGAGTACCTATGAGCACAAGTGAATTGCTACATGGATTACAGGTGCTATTTCATCTGCTCTACCAGATCAAATGCCATTCTAGAGATACAAGGCCAGAGCAAGCAAAGCCACTGACATAATTAGATCCTCCAGACATCTGTGCCTCTACTAGCTAACTTGACTAGTAACTTATAACTGCTCATTTGTTTTTGCATCCAGAGTCATTAACCAAACTAGGTCAGAAAAGACAATACTTCCTAAAAGTGTAACTACAGCTTAATCATTAATGCCACACTTAGACATGTAGCTGGACTCTTCTTTGAGTAAACGTTGGTGGGAGAGAATGAAAATGAAAAGTGTAATAGAAGCTATGGTCAAAGTCTAAGTTAAAGTTTAGAGAGGAAAAAGTAGAGTTTATCCTGGCCTTATTTGTCAATAAATTGTTCAAAGAGTTAATGTAAGAATTTTGTGGGGGATGAGTCATTAGTTTTTTTCTCTTGTATTCTCAAATAAAATAATTCATTCTGTTGTTGCCTGACCTCATTGGTTTAGTCCTCATTTTTCCTATTTTAGAGCTCTCTGGCCATTCTTTTTCCTTTTCTTTTGACTGACAGCTAGTGGAGTATCATGTTCTTTTGTTCTTCTTTTACCTCTTTGACTTAGCAAAAATAATACAGATGATAGAATGCATCTATCATCATCACATTTATTCTTGTTCATCCTCTGATAAAGACTAAATATAATATTCTTGAGTCATTAGGGAGTTCAATACTGGAAATTAAGGAAAATATTGTTTACAGCAGTACCTAGAAATTAACTAGTTCACAATTCTTGCTCAAATTAAAATTTTTAAATGAAAGGATGTATTCATCTTGAAGTGAGAAAATGGAAGTGCAAGGAATGACTTTAGCAAAGGAGGAGAATGATTCCCACATGTACATCACCAACACTTTTCTCTCATATCTTTAGCCCCACCTCTTTAATTGCTTATATGATATTTCTAGCTGAACTTTACAATATTGAAAACCAAAATCAACATCATTCCTGTCTCTCAAATTCAGTTTTATAATGAGTTTCCCTCTCCAATACATTTCAATTCCCCTACATTCCATTTATATAGCCTCCATACCTAGATAATGACCTGGAGTCATTACTGATACTAATCTCTACCTTTCCCAGTTGTCATGGCATAGTGAAAATTCCAGATCTTCCACTAACTGGCCACATAACTTTGAACAAACTATTTAACCTCTTGGAATATTAGTTCCTGTAAAAGGAGGACAGTAATAAGAATTAGAATAAATATAAATGTTATATATACGCATACAGATATAATTCATACACATATGTTAACCTTATATTAACTTTATACATAACAGATGTTCAATAAATGATGGCTATTGTTACCTTGAAATCAGTCTTTTAATCTATGCCTGAGGCATGGGATTCTAAACTATCTTGTTGTGCAGGCATCCTCAAACTACAGCCCTTGGGCCACATGCGGGTGTTTTTGCCTGTTTGTTTTTTTACAAAAACAAAATAAGATATGTTTCAAAATAAGATATGTGCAGTTGTGCATAGGAATTTGTTCATAGTTTTTTTTAAACTATAGTCCTGCCCTCCGACGGTCTGAGGGACAGTGAACTGGCCCCCTGTTTGAAAAGTTTGAGGACCCCTGAATTCTTGTGCTTGTTATTCACAAAGATAATCTTTCCTAAACAGATTTTCCTATCAATTCTCTAGAGTTGTCTCATTCTATCTTTGATATGTTCTCATTACCCTAAGCTCTCTGTTTTGCCCAATCATTATTTCGAATTATAGCTTCCTGCTTTGCTCTGGATCAGGCAGCTATTGAAGCTGACACGCACAGGGTTAAACCCAGTTGCTGAAGCCACCCCCCTCCCCCTCCCAGTCCCCTTTTTCACAGTAGCCTGGCAGCTGTCCTAACTGCCTACTGAAGCCAAATGCTTGAGGAGAGAGAGAGTAAGGAGCCAGCCATGAATCCCTTCCAGAAAAATGAGTCCAAGGAAACTCTTTTTTCACCTGTCTCCACTGAAGAGGTACCACCTCGACCTTCCAGTCCTCCAAAGAAGCCATCTCCGGTGAGTCCTCAGATTCAGCTCTGTCTCTGACAAGAATAGGTTTGCTCTTTTGGCTCTCTTCCTTGGCCCCTGGAGCTTCAGGCTGAGCTGTTTTAGGATATAAAAAGTATTCTCTCTTGGAGTTAGAATTCACCTGAAAACCAAATCTAAACAAAAGCTTCCTTTTACTTAGGAGAAAAAGCAGCAGGAAGAGGTAGTCAAAGTGCTTCAGTTGAGATCCAGGGCTTTGCTGTATTTCGTTGCATATTCTGAGTTTCCCTGGGGGGGGGGGGGCGGTGGGAAAAAAGCAATTTGAATGTCCAGGGAAACTTGGCAAGCATTTCTGTCTGGAGAACTGTGTGTGATTGTTCCTTCTTTACCAGTATAAAAACTCAACCCTTAGTTCCCCCTGTGTGCAGAGCCTTCAGCTGGACACCAGAGGAGGTTTCAGAATAGATTCAATCTCTGTTACTATGTGTTCCCAACTTACAGTGAGAGATAGGACAAAGAAATAAGAAGTAATAATAATGTTTTACATTATATATGTGTTAAAGTACTTCTGTATTTATTATCTCATTTAATCCTCATATTGAAATTCTGTAAGTGGAGAGGATATAGTAATAATAGCCAATATTTACTGAGTTCTTATTATGGACCAAAAGGTAGTATTAGTCTCATTCCTTTGGAATAACAGAACTGAGGCATAGAGAGAAGTGTAGTGACATGGCCAGTGTCAGTATGTTAACACAGCCAGTGACAGTGTTGCATAGCTAGTGACAGTGTATTAACTAAACTCCAGATTGCATAATTCCCAAGCTGTGAGCTGAGAAGGTAAGAAGCCCAGTTTATTGTGTCTTCCAAGCAAGTTATTCTCATATATTAGCATATATTAATATTTATAAGGGTTGTTTATATATATCAATATGAGTAAAAGAATGATATGTTAATTTATTATTTTATTTGTTTATTTAGTTATATCTCTTCTGGTCCCCAAAAATTTAAGGCTGCTTACTTTTGAAATAAGAGACAATATAAATCTCATGGTAAGATTTAACTATACCAAGGACAGATATCTCCATCCCCCCTTATGTTAGTTAAGCTATTGTAATGTGTAGGGATTTGAAATAACCCATAACATTCCTTATATTCTGACTGATGCAGTGCATGAAATAGCATAGTCCTTTTAATGTCCAGTGGGATTATCATGAAAATGTTACAGAATCTCTTTAGTAGGAAGAGTAGACACTTAATTTTACAAGATTTAAGAACTCTCTGCCCAGAGTCAGGTGATCGGTTAGTTCACCTTTAGGAGTCTCTACCCTACATAGTGGGCTCTGTGCCTGGCTCCAGTTGCCTCTGAAGGGAAAGTCGTTATATTTCCAGGATTCTTCCCAGCCTGGTGAACAGGGAAGGTGGGAACAAAAGGGGCCAGTCCCCATAGTGGAGCTAAGCAGTTATTGACATCTGAATCTAAACTGCTTGGATATCAGGTACTTCATAGGGTACCTCTTCATTCTCTTCCTGGAAAGTATGATTATTCTTTCATCCAGAGCCCCAAGCTTTTCACTTAGTAGTTGTGGGTAGATGAGCAAGTCCTGGTATCTAGGATCAAGGAATGTCTGAACAGTCTCATAATAAATAAATGAGGAACAAAGAACATTGAGATTAGTTTCTATCACTCCTAAATTAGCAATCTAAGTACTTTTAGTGTGACAATAGCTTTTCATGAAGAGTAGAGACCATTGCTCCATATTACCTACCATGGCATTTTAAAATAAATGAATTTTCAGTTGTGAAGCAATCTAGTGGTTGAAATAGGAAAAAACAACTCATGCTTAAATTATTGCCTTTTTGTTGCATAGAAAATCTGTGGCTCCAAGTATCCACTGAGCATTGCCTTCATTGTGGTGAATGAATTCTGCGAGCGCTTTTCCTATTATGGCATGAAAGGTAATTTTGTGTCCCAGAGTCCTACTTTTCTCTATTCATGCTCACCCCATATTTGTAACAGCCTGATCTCTTCACAAGCACTTATTTCCCTTATCCATTCTTTCTGCCCTGGTCCAAATTGGCCTTTCATTTGGCCAAGACTTCCAATAAATGTCTCATAGGATTTCACCTAATAATTTATATAGGCCAAGACCAGAAAGGCCTGACAGAAACCAGGACCCAGCCTGTGATAATATAAGAGCCAGGGTGGTGGTGCATACCTGTAGTCCCAGGTACCTTGGAGGCTGAGGTGCGAGAATCCTTTGAGCCCAGGAATTTGAAGGTGTAATGTGCTTATGATCGCACTGGTAAATAGCCACTGCACTCCAGCCTGGTCAACAGAGTGATATCCTATCTCTAAGGAAAAAAAAGAATGTAAGTGGGAAAGCTCTCCTTATCCGAGTCCCATTTTTGTACCTATTCCTAAGATCTATGAACTATATTGTTACTGGGAAGGAGAGAAGAGGGAAGGGATATTGGAAGTACCATGTTATCTTCACAGTTGGCCCAAGTGATGCTATGGGTGCATATATACCAAAGGAGAGAATATTATATTTGTACTTTTCTATAAGCCACTTTAATGTATCTATCTTGTTTTATCCCCCCCCCCCTACTTTTTTTCAACTTCAGCTGTGCTGACCCTGTATTTCCTGTATTTCCTGCACTGGAATGAAAATACCTCCACATCTATATACCACGCCTTCAGCAGCCTCTGTTATTTCACTCCCATTCTGGGAGCAGCCATTGCGGACTCATGGTTGGGGAAATTCAAGTAAGGAAAATGGGAGGTCATATCTCCACAAGTTTCATAGATTAATTGTACAGAAAGTTATCATTTCCAGTTTCTTGCCTCCAAGCAAAAACATTCTTATGTCATCCATGATAAATGAGGATCTAAGACTGAAAACAAAGAAAGTCTACTTCTTTTCTTTATTAGTTTTTTCAGTGTTTTCACATCTTTTTCAGTCAAGAGGTATTTACTGCTTAAATCTAATTTTAATCTTCCTTTGTATAGTTTAAGATCAAATCTTGTTCTCTTCTCAGAGTGCTACCCACCAGCAAGTTTATAATTTTAGAGACCTTTATGTAGCTTTTTGACATTTTCTCCTTCTCTTTTCTAGATTGAATCCTCCCAATTCTTTCAGTATCTTCTTATGAGTCCCTCTTTTCAGCTCTTTTACCATCTATTTCTCTTCTCTAATCTCTTTTTGTAGTTTCCTTCCTAAGAATATAATATATATTATCATGGGTTAGACTAATGGTCCATTCAGTTCAGTATCTTTTATGTCCCTAAACTAGCACCAAGAGACATATTATGGTATAATATTATAGTTGTCCCCTATAACATTATCCTTATAGATGAGAGATGGATCTTGGACACCCATAGCCCAGTTATTTTCTATGGACTTTTCATCCATGGATTTGTCTAAATTAGCATTTCCTTACTGTTTTCTTATTGTATAACTTCTTACAGCCTTTAACATGCTAATATGTAAAATCTTCAAGAGAAGATTCTATTATGTAGTATTTCCCAAACTAATTTGACCATGGTATATTTTTTCAGGGTATTTTGTGGACCTAGTGTTTTAAAGAGTCTTCTTTAGTAAACTCTGATTTATATCTTACTTTGGCCTATATATATGCATTGTCCTAAAAGTGTTTAATAAGCACCTATATCTACAGATACAACTCAGTACTGAACAGTTGACTTGAGACAGGAATAGTGGGTGGGTGGCTGAGATCTATGTTCACCACATATGTAGTAGTACTCACTAATTCATCCAGATGGGTTGGCACTATGTGCAGAATAGACAGTATAAGCCATGATCTATTTATTCATTTATAGAATAAAGACTCACATACATGGAATAACATCTTTATTTATTTTTGAAATAAATTCCTTTAAGATGGAAGAAATATAGTTTCAGAATTTGATGAGCAATAGCTTCCTGCCTAATCAGAGGAAATATAACAACCACTTCTGCTTGTGCCCTAGACTTAATCCTTGAGGTATTTTTATTTTTTTTAATTTATTTTTATTGAGGTATAACTTACATAAAGCACACAAGACCAAAAGTCTTAACTGTTCAGCTTGGTGAATTTTTATATATGATCACCATCACCTAGATCACTCTCCCTAGGGTTTCTGTGCCCTAAATATTCCCCTTTCTTGCCTTCAAATTCTCCCTCAAAGCCAGTCTTTTCCTGAACCTAGAAGCAGATGTAAATATCTAATAGCTTTAAACAAACAAGCAAAACTCTTCTTGACACTCTTTTTCTGTCTTCTTTTTCTTATTATCATTACCACAAAATTTTGCCCTTTTTTCTCTTCATTATCACTTCTTTTTTTTTTGAGACAGAGTCTCACTTTGTTGCCCAGGCTAGAGTGAATGCCGTGGCGTCAGCCTAGCTCACAGCAACCTCAAACTCCTGGGCTCAAGCGATCCTGCTGCCTCAGCCTCCCAGGTGGCTGGGACTACAGGCACACGCCACCATGCCCGGCTAATTTTTTATATATATATCAGTTGGCCAATTAATTTCTTTCTATTTATAGTAGAGACGGGGTCTTGCTCTTGCTCAGGCTGGTTTTGAACTCCTGACCTCGACCAATCCGCCTGCCTTGGCCTCCGGGAGAGCTAGGATTACAGGCGTGAGCCACCATGCCCGGCCCATTATCACTTCTTAATGGCAGAATAATCTAATGCAATTTAATAGAATCCAATTAAATTTAATTTAATTATATCCAATTTAATTCAATAATGTTTACTTAGCACCTTCTATCTATCTAAAGAATCATGGAGGATAAAGAGATGAATTATATAAAATACCTGCTTTACATTGTTTACATTCAGATAGCTTTAATACAGAACATAGTATAGTAAGTACAAGAAGATATAATATAAATCATCTTTTTTTCCTATTGAAATTACTCCCTAAGACTACTGATAATGATTTATTTGTTAATAAATTCCAATGGTCTTTTATAAATTCTTATTCCTTTTGACCTTGTTTTTAACATTTCAGTCTGTTTATTACTCCTATGTTCTTAAAACTTCCTGGCCTTCTCTAACATTGTATTTTCTCACATTCTTCCTTTTACATTTTTGTGTTTTATCTGGCTTCTCTTCTGTCTCTTGTTTACTTCACTCTTTCCTGAGTATTAACATTTCCCTCAGGTTGTAACTTTCACCCTCTTCTTTTTCTCCAAATTCTCCCTTAGCAAGCTCTGTGGTTTTGATATTAGCTATATGCAGATAGCTCCTCAAACTCTGTCATAACCTCTCATTCAAACTCCGGTGTACTGCATATTGGCATTCACCTTCTAGATGTTCCACCTTATCCTTATTTCTCAAACCTGTTCTTTTTCCTGGATGTTCTACATTCCCACATCCATTCAGATATCAAAGTCTACCAATTCTGTTTCTATATCTCACATTTATCTTTTTTCAACACTAAATCCACTGTCATTAATTGCCACCACCCTTTTAGTTTTAGTATTCATTGCCTCTAAATTGAGATATTGAAATGGACACCCAAGATGTTTTTTGCTGCTTCCTATATCTTTTTCCTACAAATAAGCACATAGGCTACTGCCAGATTAATCTTCCTGAAAGATATTTCTAATCAAATTACTATTCTGCTCAAAAATTTCTGGGGACTAAATCACTGCCTACTAATCTTACATCAACTTACCTTTCTGTGCTATTGTCATACTCACTCTCTTTCAAGAGTAGCCACTGGATAAAAAATAAATATTAATAATATTTCCCTAACGATATCTAGTGACATCTCTTTTCCCTGTCTGCTTGCACTGTTGCTACTTCATGGAATCCCCTACCTCCCTATCCCTTGTGCAAACCCTTAAAAGTGAAGCTCAAATACCACCTATGCTATGAAATATTCCCTGCTCCCTCACCTTTTACTACTGTCCAGGAGTAATCTAAGGTTCTCTGAACTCTTTATTTTCTTCTCTCATATGACATTTACCAAACTCTATCTTATTATAATTATTTGTATATGAATATGATATCTTCTTCCAAATACTTAGAAGACAAAATCATTTATATTTTTATCCATAGTACCTAAAACAGTGCCTGGTACACAGCAGACCCATAATAAATGTTTGAATTAATACATTCATTTACTCTCAAACACTCAAATGCAAATGTAGGCACAAGACTGAAGATGGATATAGACAAGCATGAAGATGACTTTTACTTTTTTGTAGGGATTTTGGTTGCTTTTTAAATAACACAACTCTTGGGGGAGATTGGCATCTCTTTCATAAAGAAATGAGTTAGAGAAAAGATGGATAACTTGTTCTCCCCTAGACATGTGTTTGTATGTGTGTGTGTGTTCACATATACAGATAAGATAACAGCAACCAAAGGAAATAAGTACTTAAAACTACTCATCCACCATACTTTATTTCTGATTTCCTTAAGCTAGAAAATCAGGAAATGAGCAGTCTCGGCCTTTACTATCTTCTCTAATTTGAATCTACAGCCTTCTTCATTAATTACTAGAAAATAAGATAGATTTATATTTTGAACTGTAAGTTCTTCCCCATCTTTAATGTGTCAATGTGTTATATGTTCCTCTGCCTTAGTCAGTCTCTATCTGTGTGTGTGTATGTGTGTGTTTAGTTTTCTTCATATGTGGTCTTGACGGTGAAAATCCTTTTATAGCATTAGAAAGATTGTTCAAACCTTGAAGGGACAATATTCTGAATTTAGTAAACAACTTCTATTAAAAATCCTTCCCAGAATTATATCATAGCTTTATTAAAAGTAAATGAGCACCCAAGGTCTCTGGTTCTTGTGTAAGGAACTCCCTATGCCAGGAGAGAAGTGAGGCTTCCTTCAGGGCTACACACAGAAAAGACTAACCAATAGGTACACAGTAGAAAACAAAAATTATTAAATATGTATATTGGCTTTTCATGTTTTACATAAACGTTTACTGAGAGGGTCAACTACATGCCAGGATGCTATTTTTAGTGCCAAGTTGCTATTAAGAGAGAAAAACATTTTTAGTCATAGTTCCTAGTTTTTATACCCTATGACACATGCCTATCCGTTTGGGCTTTTGACCTTGGCAATCACTTAGAACTACTCTCTTAAATGTGTTTATTATGCTTTTGGGTATCCTCTATACACATCTCCTTTTTCTTTCTCTGAGTAGTTAGTATGTCCTTTCTCTCTCTTTTCTTTCTGGTCAGAGCTAACCTTTTCTTCATGTAAAATCTCCTTCTCTGCCATCACTGCACATTCTCTGTGTCTGTAAATCCTCCTTCTCAGTTCCTAAGCTCTTATTAAAAATGCCTCTGGCTTTTTATATTTTTATGATGAAATTAGATTTATAACTTCTTCCTCATCCCTTTCCTTTTTCCACATTAACTTATTCATGATAAAACCAAAGGAATGCTAGTCTATAAGTTAGAAAGTAGAAGTTCTAAGCCTAACCCTGATATCAATTAAAATATAACTTTTTAGAAATGTCACTTGACCTTTCTGGATTTCAGTTTCTTGATTTGTAAAATTGGGAGATTGGTCAACTCAACCTAAACCAGTTCCATGTTCTGTGGTTGGGATAACTATGATCCTAAGGACCCAGAGTGTTCAAGTCTCTCTTGACTTCTTTCTCCTTCTGTTGCAGTTTCTTGCCATTAGATTCCTCTCTTACATCTTTCCTATCTAGACTGTTTCCTATGAGGCTTTTGCTTAGAAATTCACCTATTTTCTGCTAACCTACTTAAACTTCTCTCATTCATTCAGTCCAACAACTAGCTACTGATCTATCTTACTACCCAGACTATATCATTCCAGCTCAGAACCCTTTTGTTGTTGTTTTTCTTCTTTCTAATGATCTAACATAGATAATCTCTTTTAGGTTCATGATAACCTTTTTTCTGTTCCTTTTTATTGCATTTCTTTCTCTTTATTCTTTTTATTATAACAAAGAGAATTTTCTCTAGAAGATACTATTATACAAAGCCTTTTGAGAAATCTTGCCCCCTTCCCTGATGTCAATTAGTCCTGGATTAGTTGCTGAACTTCTTATCCCTTACTTGTCATTATATGCCCTTCAAAGCCAACCTAAGAAGATTAGGCATTTAGAATGAGAAATCCACGTTCTGAGATGATTTTTGGCATCTACTCACTTTTATTCCATTCTATTCTTTATATTCTTTAGCATTTAACACTTCAAAGTCACGTATGTAAACTATATAATTTCCAAGGTTCACTGTAGCACTAACATTCTACTTATATTTTAAGAGAATTTGGTATGGTAATACACATAGGAAGTATATGTTGCAGTGTACCATATTTCAATGTATCTGTCTATATGTTATTACTGGAATTCCTTGCTCTTCAACCTTCTATTTGCTATTCAAGTTCCTTGGGAAAACACAACAGGAAGTTCCTACCAACTGCATATTTTTATCACTGGACAGTCTGCTCTAAGTTCCTGGCTCCTTTCTTAATGCTGGTAACTTGTCCATGAGGAAACTGTGGTGGGGATTACAATTAACTCAAGTGTCCAAGTTACCCAGGATGAACCTGAGAGGTAATTTTATCTCTATATATATCCTAGTGCTGCTTCTTCTTCTTCTTCTTCTTTTTTTTTTTTTTTTTTTAGGAAGCTGAACTGCATGAATCCCAGTGCTTCTTGGATTTAGAGAAAGTTCTTTGTGTTAGCCATTCCTGTTTACTTAGAGTTTGTCCTCGTCTTCTCTTGCCTTCTAGAGCAAAACACATTCTCATAGAAAAGCACCTCAGGTCAAAGTATCCTGTTCTACTGGTTTTCCTAATTTAAAACATTGTCATTTTGCTACCAATCCACTCATTCCTATCATAAGTGTACAAAAGTAGTATTACTCTGTGCATGTGTGGAGTGAAGGGTCGGGAAAAGGAGAGGGTAGGTATAAAATGGGAACTTAAAGAGAATATCTATTACCTCTAACACTACAGGGTGAAGAACTGCACTCTCTTTTCCTAGTCTGTTCGCTACATTCACCATTATTGTTTCTATTTGCATTTTCCAGGTAATTCTTTCCTCCTCCACCTTTTCCTCGTCCTCCTCCATTTATCCCCACACTGAGAACAGTATGAACCCTGAGTCTGTGTTACTCAAGTCTCTGAATTCTGTTTTCAGACTGACTAATTTAACTCTCTCAACAGGACAATCATCTATCTCTCCCTGGTCTATGTGCTTGGGCATGTGGTCAAGTCCTTGGCTGCCTTACCAATACTGGGGGGAAGAGTGGTACACACGTGAGTAAAAATCATGGAATCAACTCAACTACTTTTTTCCCATTAGACAGGCATATGTTTCAGGCATTCATTACAAATGACTTTCTATTTTCTAACCAGAGATGTTCCTTTATTTTCCAATCTATAATGTTATTACCCAACTGGTTAAGAAAAAAGGTTTTTTAAACAGTTGAACTCTTTCCTACTTTGTCTAAGCTCATTTGTTTTGGGGACTTGTAGAATGCCTAGTTAGTACCCTCTTCATATGCTTGAAAATAATGAAAACCCTCATGCCCTCCATATTCCTTTACCTATTCATTCATCTATGCATGTATACTTCACCAAGGTTAAAAAATGTCTGTAATATTTCCTTATGATACATTATAGAGGTCAAATTCAAAGCTTGAAATATTTTCATTTATGTGTAGCTCCATATACTCCAGTTGTTATTTACATTTATGGTGCTAGAGGCATTTGGTAAATTCTGATATCTGTTGGTTCAGTAGGTAGGGAGGATTATTGGTGTTCAGGAAGAAGGTCATATATATTTATGTTATAATGTGCCTACACATGTGTTTATTCTATGAGGTAGGAATTTTATTTGAAAATTTAATAAATATTAGATACTTTCTTATTGGTGTGCCATTAAAAATCTTTGACACTGCTTTATTAATTATGGTGAATTTGAACATTTTATTTTTTGGTTAGTAAGTGTATGTGGGATCAGGGTCCTACATAAGGTCTTTCTATTGATGTGTCCCTTTGACTAAAACACACTGGTTTGTGTTAGCTCTGAAGTTCCTTCAATATCTGCTTCCATTTTGTGCACACAAGGAGTAAATGAAACTACCAGGAATAAAATCTCCCTGTGCAATGTGTACTTTCTAGCAGAGGCTCAAGGGTCATAAATATGGTAAGTGCCCATAAATATTTCCTAGGAGTGAAAGCAAATGGAAAGTGCCTACAAGGTAGAAATGTAAGGGGAATCTTTGCCCTTGTATACATTTTTTCCCCTCTGCAATGCTAGAGTTCATTTCTACAGTTGTATTTAGTAACACAGTTAGTATCCTCACCTCTCCATTTCAGAGTCCTGTCATTGGTCGGCCTGAGTCTAATAGCTTTGGGGACAGGAGGTATCAAACCCTGTGTGGCAGCTTTTGGTGGAGACCAGTTTGAAGAAATACATGTAAGAGTCTTATAATTTCTGTATTTTCAAGAATGTAGAGCCAGCATTAAAAGGGTACCTGTCAGGTACCCATTTGCTAAGATTGAAGTAATCCACTGGTCAGTTGCTATCTGAAGAGTTGTGTGCAATGCTAAATACTGGTCATTATTAGAGAGAAAAACTGAAATACATTCAAAGGAAAGTGACCAGGGTGGTGGTGGTGGAGGAACTAAAAGATATGTTTTATGAAGAAAGGTTGAAGAAAATGGGGATGTTTAGCCTGGATAAGGATCAAGGAGAATATTATAACTGCTTATAGATATTGGAAGGAAGTCAAAGATTAACTCTAAGATCAGTGAGTGAAAGCTCCAGGAAGTCAACAGTTTGCTTGATGGAAGAAAAAACTGCAAACAGAATTGGAAGTAATGAGTTTACTCTTACTTGAGATATTTAGCAAGAAATGTGGTAAGCACTTGGGGAATGGGAGATAATGAGTAGTGTAGAGATGATTTAAGTATCTCTAGCTTTGAGATTCGAAGCAAGAGGGAAATGACTAATTGGAATGTAACACAGTGCATTTACGTAGATGAACTTGCCTGGCTGATCATTCCATCTTTTCCTAAACACTTTCCATTGTCAATGGGGAAAAAATAATATAATATAGGTGAGGTAAAAATGGGCCCGTATGAGGAAGCAGTGACAAATAGTCAAGGGCAAGGAAATAGTCTATTCTGAGATCAGTCAGCATTTCTGGCTTCCTCTCTTTTGCTCTCAGTTTTCTTTTTTGTCTGTCTTCATGTATCTATTCCCTCTTTTATACGTGTTTGTCATTTTTTTGGTCTCTGTCTCCCCTAGTCCCTCCCCAAACCCTGGTCTCTCTATCTCTCTCCCTCCACTTTCCTCCTCTACCCTCTCTCTGACATAGAGCCTGCTATCTCTTTCTGCCTCTGTTCTCTCTCTGTCCTGTCCTGTCTTCCTGTGTTTCTCTTACCTTTCAGATCATTTGGGTTATTTTATACTCTTTATCTGTCCAAGGGTCCATAGATCCTAATTGACTTTGGAGAAATAACTGACTTTTGGCAAGTGGGATTCTGAGTATATGAATTATGCAAATTAGATGACTGGAATAAGGTTTAAATAGAAAACAGAAGAGGAAGCAAAACACACTGTAAATAGAAAATGAGGAAGGACTGATTGTTCTAATGTGTAAGGAGAAGATCTGAGGTGTCAGAATGAAGCACGGCAATACACAATAGATGTACCATCGGCAACTTTATTTAAAAGTTGTTTTAGTTAGTAATAGCACCACAAAGATATTTCAATTAATAGAAAAAAACCCACCTCCAAGTTTCTGCCAGCCACTTCTAAGCCCGCTGATCTCCTTTTATACTCTCTGGCAGATACCCCGTAAGCACTAGGTGAACTATCTGCTTGATCAACAGTTTACTCCACTGTCCTATGTTCTTGTCCTATTCCTACCACACACTCCTACCACAAAATCTATTATCTAGCTCAGTCTTTCACTTAATTAATACAGTCAATAAACATTTATTGAGTCCCCAATATATGTCAGGTGCTGTGCTAGGTACTGGGGATAACAGAAATGAGTAAGGTACAATTTCTATCCTAAAGATACTCATAACCTGCTGAAAGAAACCACATTTAATGCAAAGACATTAATATTAATAGTAAAATGATATGTATAAGACACAGTAGTGGCACTGAAGATAGGATGATTATTTTTGCCCAGGTAAAGGGGGTAAAAAAATGTAAAATCTGCTTGTACTGGAGTTTGAAAGCTGAGTAAATGTTTGCCTGGGGTCATTCAGCCATGTTTTTAAATATTTAATATGATGTTCAGATACCATGGGGGCAATATCTGAATCTATCTCTTTGTATGCACCTCCAGCTCTGAATCTAAACATGGGGGTGGGAATGGAGCTAGAAGTCACATTGCACTGATGATTTATCCTGTTTGTTACAGGCAGAGGAACGGACTAGATACTTCTCAGTCTTCTACCTCTCCATCAATGCAGGGAGCTTGATTTCTACATTTGTCACACCCATGCTGAGAGGTTAGGATCATTTCTGAGGGGCGCTGTATGAGGCTTTACTCTGGCCAGCCAAAAAGCTGTTCAAGGCTTCCTGCTGTCCCCCCTTCTCCTTTCACAAGAGTTTGAAAATCTGTGAGAATTTATTTTAGTTTTTATTTGTCTGGTTCAAAAGAAGGATTATGGATTAGGTGATGGGAGGAAGGAAGATGGCTATGTTTATGATCTCAAGAACCTGGATTTGTAGAATAAAGCATCAAAGATTCAAGATTCAGAGTTATTCTCCCTCCCTCCCCCATTTTCCTTAGGAGATGTGCAGTGTTTTGGAGAAGACTGTTATGCATTAGCCTTTGGAGTTCCAGGATTGCTCATGGTGGTAGCACTTGGTAAGTGTAGTGGAGCAAAGGAAACTGATAATCGCTGATGCCTGCTACATGTAAGCACAATGTAAGCACTTTGCACAAACTATTTCATTCAATTCTCATGCCAACCCTATTAGGAAAGTGTTATTTTAGAGGATTTCCCTTGACTTTGGAGATAGAGTCTTTTTTTTTCTTTTTTTTTTTTTTTTGACACAGGGTCTTGCTCTGTTACCCAGGCTGGAGTGCAGTGGAGCGATCATAACTCACTGCAGCCTCAAGCTCTTGGGCTTAAGCAATCCTCCTGCCTCAGCTAGGGCCAGGAGGTTCCAGCCTGACTAATTTTTTTAGTTTTGGGTAGAGATGGATCTCATTATGTTATAGCTCAGGCTGGTCTCAAACTCCCATCCTCAAGCGATCCTCCTGCCTCAGCTTTCCAAAGTGCTGGGATTATAGATATGAGCTACCACACCCAGCCAGCTTTGCAGACAGAGTCTAAATGAAGTCCAGAAAGTTTTTTAAAAAGTTCCCAAGGTTACATAACTGATAAGATATCTCCTGTGGAGCCTTTAAAAAGAGCCAATTCTGGACGCCATGGAGGACCAACTAGGGGCCTGGGTGTCTATAATTTTTTTAGTATCTCAGGTGATTCTAATTAATGTATAGTCAAGGTTGTGATCCACTGCTCTACACTACAATATGTAAGGAAGCAAGGAAGGTAATTAATTCTCTCTCAAACTAGTTTACTCTATCTGATATTTATCTTGTAATTGGAAGACATTTAATTCTCTGGGCCTTTTAAAGCAGCTTCTAAGTTTAACTATTCTGGCCCTGTTCTGCAATGCTCCCAAAGAGTTTGCCCTTGAGAAAAGAGAGTAAGAGGAGGTGGATAAGTAGATGGAAACTAAGGCAACCTAGATCAAGTGACATTCTCTTTACTACTGAGAACCCAGTTTTGAAGAAGAAGGATGTGGTGTTCCTTAGTTTATGCAGCCTAAGGGGAAACTTGGGCATGATTGTCTCTAATCACTGACCTGGAAACCTGTTCTCACTCTGAGCCTCAGGGTGACACCCCCCCTGGAAGATATCCAGTCCAAACACAGAAAGAGCTCACTAGAGGAAAAAGAGCCCAAAGCCTCACTGTTCAGTCTGATTATTTTCTACCAGGGAGGCTGATAGTAATACTCAGAGTTCCCAATGCCAAGGAAATTTATTCCAGGAGAGCTGCGATAATATATTTTCTGCTTCCTTCTCCATTCAAAGCAAAGTATTTTCCCAAGTATTTTTATGGTTTTCCACTGATTAGTACTGTCTTCTCCTCTGGATCATTGCATGACAATAATATTTACATATCACAGTAATTATGAAGATCAACAAAGATGATGTAAGTGAAATGTGTTATCAATTATAAGATGTTAAACAAGTACTAGGTGTCATTATTAGTCAATGGTTTCAGTTTGCTGGGTGCTAATAAATAACTCAATTCTCTGACCCTTCACTATAAGTTAATTAATTAATTTCATTTATTCAACAAACATTTATTTAATGAATCTATTGTGTGCCAGATTCTGTGCTAGGTACTGGGGTTGCATTGGTGAATTACATAGCTACAGAGTTCATGCTGTCAAAGAACTTATATAGTTCAGTATAGAGAGGAAGACAGACAAGTATATAGGAATGTACAATGTAGTATGATCAATATAACAACTGGGAAAGTACAGAGAAAGCTTTAGAAACACATAGAAGGGATGTCTGATTAAGATGTTAAGGGCTGTAAAAAGGTAAGACCTAAGGGATGAAAAGCAATTAATCAAAGAAGAAATTGTAAGTTGTACAGAAAGAGGATATGGTATCTGTAAGACCAGGAGGTGAGAGATATCATGACATGTTTAAAGTCCTTGAAGTAATTCAGATTACCTAGAGCATAAATGAGAAAGATAAAGAGGAGAAATAGGCAGAAACCAGATAATGAAAGACCTTTTAATTCATTAGTTAGAACTTTATCATGAGGGACAGCGGGGATCCCCAAAAAGGTTTTGAATAGAAGCATGATTGTTGCATATTTATTTTTCAGTGATGATTCTATAATGTGGAAAACAGATTATGTTAGGGGTGAAACAAGGATAATATTTATTTTAACTACTGATTTTTTGGCACTCCCTTAAATTTTGTGTTTGAGGTGAGTACCTCACTTAGCTCACCCTAGTCCAGGCCCTGGTATAATTAGCAGACTTTGGTATGATTAGAAATGTGAAGTAAGAGAGAAGATAAGTCAAAATTAAATGTAGGGTTCTGACTTGAGCAACTAGGTGGATAGTGCTCAACTAGGTAGATAGGTTTGGGGCAATGTTGTATTTAGTTTTCAACATGTATTTTAGATGTTCTTGAAACATCTAATTGGAGTTACCAAACAGTCATTGGGAAATACAGGTTTCAGAGCTGAAAAAAAAATTTGGCCTGTATCTGCAGTCATTCTGCAGTCATTCATATATGGGTAGCAATAAACTATGAAGATAGATAACTAAGTGCTAATAAAGGTAAGGTAGAAAGAGGGCCTAGGACCAAACCCCAAGAAGCACCAGGATTTAAAAGACAGGCAAAGATGAAAAGCTCACAAATGAGACTAAGAAGGAATGGCCAAAGTGGTAACAGTGCTGTCTTAGCTACTAAGGATTTCAAGAAGGGACTCATTCAGAGTGACAGATGTTACTGAGTGGGAAATTGAGATAAGTATAAAAAAAAGTCTATTAAATCTAGCAACAAGGAGTTCATTGATATGGTGATATCAGTTATAATAGATTGATGGAAGCTGAAGAGGGATTAGAGTAGTTTGGGAAGTAAATAAGAGGTAAGAAAGTGAAAACAGTAAGTGTTTATAGCTGGAAGGTGACATGGATTCAAGAGAGATTATTGCGCATGTTTAAATATTATTAGGAAGAATCCAATAGAGAAAGATGTTGAACATATAGATAAAGACAGTATAATGAATATGAAAACACACATGAAAGCTTTGGACAGGAGGAGAAGCATCACCTTCACCTAAATCGAGTGAGGAGAAAATGAGTGTGGATACAGGAATTAGTAGATTTGGTGGCAGGAAGTTGAGGGAGTTTCATTTGAAGGTTTCTATTTTCTTTGTTAAGTAAGAGGCAACATCATGTACTAGAGGTAGTAGATAGTAGAGAATTTCAAAATTCCTACTCATCTTCTTTAGTTAAGTGGCCTTGAAATTTAAGTGTGACCTTAGTGGATTACATAGTTTTCCTTTTATCACTCTATTGTCACTATTGCAATCGGCATTCCCGAGGTGTCCAGTCTCTTGCTAGAATCATTCTTAGTTTCAGGATTAGTTTATTTCCCATCCAAAATTTTCCTCTTGTCTAGGTACCTCTTTATCTGCCCATTTGACTCCCAGGATTAGCATTCTTCCCCTGAACCATTATTTTGATCATTGATGAGAAGGCTATTGTAGGTAAAGTGTGCTATTTGGAGAAGCTTTGGAGAAACTGAGAGGATGTATAAAGAAAAGTGGTAGAGTGAATGTGACTGAGAGGAATGGAGAGATACTAGAAAGTTAAGGGAGAGAAAAGTAAAGATGTGTGTAAAGTAAAAGTAAAGATGAAGTAAAAGTAAAGTAAAGATGCCTTCTGATGTGTGAGGATAATGGATAATGCTATTGATCACTGAGAAAGGCATCTTTAGCAGAAGATTTATTAGAAGAAAATCTCACTGGAGCTAGGAAATATGTTAAGGAGGAAAGTACCTCCTGGAAGGTACCAAGGTAGAGTACCTTCTCACTGATTTTTACTTAATAAAATTTAAGAAACACAAAACTTATTATTTTATAGTAATAAAAGTAATACCAGCTCAGTGTTAATCTGGAGAATAAAAGGAAAAATAACAAAATAAAATTCACCTAAAACTATCTGTGGAGATGTGATTAAAGGATAAAGATGCAGGTTAAGGAAAATGGAATGAACGCAAGAACAGAAATAGTATAGAATAGAATTTTTTGTAGGAATGATGGATACCGGTTAGAGCATAGGATGCCTAAAGAAGAAGAGTAAAATATAAATTGGGAAATGATAGGTAGAAGTGTGCTCCTTTGAGGATAGGGACCTTGTATTTTTTTCTTGTATTCCCTTGTACAGTGAGTGAGTGTATGATGCAAGAATTAGTGAATGAGATGTTTTATAGTGACTAAAAGCATAGATTTTTGAGTGAGGCCTCACGTCAAAAATGCAGTTTCTGGCAACTTCCAGCTGTGTAACCTTGTATAAGTTGCTTAATTTCTTTACTCTTCAATTTCTTCGTGTGTAAAATGGGGGTATTAGTACCTATTTTGCAGGTTAAATCACTTAATGTGTTAATATGTAAAATGCTTACCAACTTTATAATAATAACCCTTCAATAGATGGTAGTGATAGCAATAACCATCAGGATAATAATGACTTTGGGAAGGCCTTTCATGCCAGGAGTTTGAGTTTATTAAGTAGATCTTGGAAAGAAACATTTAACATCCGATTAGAGAAGGAAGAGATTAGGGAATAAGAAACTAGTTGGTGTCCATTTTAATAATCTAGGATAGAAGCTGTGAAGTCCTAATCAAGAGTGGTAGCAGTGGTAATGTAAAGGAGGGGCAGACAGGCAATGCATTGAAGAAAGAGAATCAGTGACAGGTGGTAACATTTCAGATACGGAGATGGAGAAAGAAGAGTAAGAAGTCAAAAATGACTTCCATTTCTGTGATTACATGAAAGTCTTAACAGATCTCTCTCTTAATAATTGACCATTTTATCTTCTCTTGGCACCTGTAATTTTTATAACCCCAAAGTCAGTAAATGTAAGTCAGTTACCTCTTTATGAGATTTGCCAGTCACTCCCACAGTTTAGCAGTCTGCCCTTTGCACTGACATACTGAATGAGAAGCTAAGAACCTTGTTTATGTATCAACTGCAGTTGTGTTTGCAATGGGAAGCAAAATGTACAAAAAACCACCTCCAGAAGGAAACATAGTGGCTCAAGTTTTCAAATGTATCTGGGTAAGTCCATGAATTGTTTACCTGCCTTTTTGAATCAAAAGTAAAAGATGCTATGCTGAGAATATGGGTGTTCAAACATGGGTATACATTTTTCCCAATGATCTCTGTTCTATTTCCATGCCTTTTGAAAGCTGAGATTAATTTGTCTTTTTCTGTGCCTCTACTTAACCATTAAGTTAAAAAAAAAAAAAGGCAATCATTTTTAAAAATTGGCAATAAAATCCTAAAGTATAGTTATATGTGGTACCAATAGGAAATAAAGATAGAGAAAATTATATCTGAAATATTCTGAAATTCAATTCCTAATGAGGTCAAAGAGTTGGAGTAAGTCACTAAAAGTATATGTGTTTGAAGAAAGGAATAATAAATTGGAAAAGGCAAGGGATGGTTTCTCTTTATATCTCCCCTAATGTCCGTGCTTTGCCCTAGTTTGCTCTTTCCAACCGTTTCAAGAACCGTTCCAGAGACATTCCAAAGCGACAGCACTGGCTAGACTGGGCAGCTGAGAAATATCTAGTAAGTTGGAACTGCAGAAGCATCTTGTGGCTCAGTGGAGTCTTTCCTGATGTTCAAACTGATTCTGCATTCAACCTGAACTGCATTCAACCTCTTCTCTTACTTTTTGGGGGGCACTTCTACTTTATGCAAGAAAACCACATATGGAACTTTTGGCAATTCTGCCTGTTCTTTCTTCTTGTAGAAGCAGCTCATTACAGATGTGAAAGCACTGACCAGGGTACTATTCCTTTATATCCCATTGCCCATGTTCTGGGCTCTTTTGGACCAGCAGGTAAGAATAGTTCTTTTGAGAGCTACTTCTTCTTACAGCCACTTCCTTTTCATAGGAAAGGGATTTCTCATAATACCATCTGTTTTCCCTAGGGTTCACGATGGACTTTGCAAGCCACAAAGATGAATGGGAATTTGGTGAGTAGAAGAGATTTTACAGAGAAGTCTACTATTTTCTTCATCATTCATATTGAGGAAAAATTAATTTCTTTGTGTTTTTGCCTGAAAACTGACTTAAGGTCATTAGAAAGGTGTATTTAGCCTGAACGCAGAGTGTAGGCAAAGATAAAGAAAGCTAGTCTAGAGATAAAAACCAGAATCTTGTCTTCAGAAATCAGTAACAAGAGGATGGGAAATGTTTTAATGTATATAAGGAAGTATAGGGAGGATAAAAAATGAAGTGATACAGACCTAGGATAGTGATTTTCTTCTGTCTAAGCACAGCAGAGACAGGTTTGATTGGTGCTACTACCAATTGCTCCATCTCTCAGTAGGAATCACAGCAGGGGACCTGAAGGAAATGGAATAATTTATACATGAATATGGAAGGAGTGAGAAGGTTGTAAATATTATTTTCTTTTTGTCTACTCTGCATTCTTTGGCCCACTCACATAAGGTCCCATCTCTGTTCCCAATTCCTAGATTACTGTATTATTTTTCTACCTTTTCAGTTCTGAATAAGACAGGGTGGAATGATACCAGAGTGATATTAACCAGTCTATTTGCAGCCTGAAAAATATAATTTTACTTTTCCCACCCTCTGGTTGTCCAGCATTTACTATGGTGGCCTCTTGTTGACCCACTGGAGAACAACTTTGGAAGCACTATGTGTCAGAGGGAGTCTTTGCCCTAACTATGATGTCTTGTCTTTCACATTATTTCCAGCTACAACTGCAGTTGCTGAGATTAATAAAAATATGCCAACTCTATTCTCTCTCAAGTTAAGGAAAGGATAGGTCATAGAAAAGAATATTCTTCCTTATGCCCATCTACCATCAGCAAAAAATAGCCAAAAGCCGTCCCAAGTCTGTTCCCATCCCCAAATACTCTTACAAGCAAGATAGTGGCCCTGCACCAAACACCTGCTGAATTTTCTCTTATATGCTTCTCACCTGCTAATTAGCAAAATTGTTGATCTAGGTTTTTCTTATCTTTGGCCACCATCTAAATATAATTTATTATAATGTTTCAGGGTTTTTTTGTGCTTCAGCCGGACCAGATGCAGGTAGGAAACTTATCTATAACTATGGGGACTTAGTTCTTTCCTTATCTATGCCTTTACCTACAGTATTAGGATTAACAACCATATTTTATGCTTTTCTTCTTATATGCTGAGGAGGGCCAAGCTTAGAGATGAAAACATTCTCCTTAAGCCCTGCACTTCCCCTTCACATTCCCTGTTAAGTGAGTGCTCTGCCCAATTCCAGGGAGAGCGAGTTTTGAGCCACAGGTTAAATATAAGCATTGGATTTTTTTTCCATGTCAAGGTAGTATAATGGAAATATTGTCAAAGAAAGTATAAGGCTCTGTTATGTGAGTAGTAAAGTCAGACTCTCTGTTTATTGGTGATTCTCAGTTCTTTTTTTTTTTTAAACCCTTTGTTCCACAATACCAGTTTTTTCTTCTTTCCTTCCTTACTTTTGGCCCTGACATTTTCCCCTTAGGCTGCAGAACTGGAAAATATGGGTGAAAATGGGAAGGAAGAGGTCCTAATATGATTGGCAGGAAAACAGGCATAAAGTGAAACTGGTCCCTTAGGATATTTGTAAGCTAAGCTGCTGTGCAAGGGAAATAAAATCTTGGGTGTAAAGTTATTGGGAAATGTGGAATCATTCTGTACTTATAATGATAAAAGTGTGTGTGAATGTGAGAGATAGTGTACACAAGCAAATGAGTGCAGTGCTTACACTTATAATAGGAGAATTCTTGTAGCTAATGCTCTTTACCATGGTGTTACAGGTACTAAATCCCTTTCTGGTTCTTGTCTTCATCCCGTTGTTTGACCTTGTCATTTATCGTCTGATCTCCAAGTGTGGAATTAACTTCTCGTAAGTGCTCACTGTGCCTGTTTTACTCCAAACTGACTCAATCTTTGCCCAGTTTGATAATGACTCAATGTCAATATTTTCCTCCTTAGTGATAATTTGTTTTGGCTTATCATTTATCTGCTTCTATTTTTCCATGTTAGATTAAATGCGTATTAACACTGAAAAATGGGAATTAGATCTAATTAATGAGAGTCAAAGTCATTACTATGGACTTAACTGTGCAATGTTTCTGGAAAGTCAAAAATATGTGAGATTAGGCTCCTAAACCAACTTGCTCCTTGTTCTTGAATGTTGTCTCTTCAAAGAAGCCCAAAGCCTTTGAGGACTACTAATCCTTTTAAATCTCCTGTTGTCCCTATAAAACAAATGGGAGACCGAGTAGGACTGGGGCTAGAATTGTTCCTAATTACTGCTTTTTCCTTATTCTAAATAGAAGTGTTAGTCTTTATAAAGTTTGGCAGAAGAGGATTTCAAGCCTCCTTTCATTCCTATTTAATAGTGATTTCATTTTGATGACCATTTTACCAAATTCAAATGGCCTTTGGTCATTTATTCATGCATTGAGCAGATATATTAGGGAGTTTAGGAACAAGTGTCATACAAATGTAAATCAAGCAAAAATCTTTCCCTTAAGTAGTATTATATAGTAAGGGAGCTAGAGAAGATGCACATTAAAAATGTAGTATAAGTATTACACAGGTAAAATATGTTAAGTGCCCTAGGAAGGGAAAATCAAAGTGCCGGGTAAGTATAGAGAAGGAAGAGAGCCCTTCCTGCTGCCACAGTTAACAGACTTCTGAAGAGCAAAATGAAGTAAAGCATGTACAGCACCCGGCATCTGACAAATGTTGAATAAATCTGGTTATATTGCTATTATTTTTGTTATTATAATGAATAGAAAGACCATAATAAGCAAAAGTAGAGGTGAGAAAATGTGGTACATTACAGAGAAGAGCAATTCAATGTGACTCAAATAAAAGGAGAAAGGAGGATGTGTGAAGGGGAGTTCTAGGAAATACTTTGAAAAATAATTGGGACCAAATCAGGAAAAGTCTTTAAGAATAGGCTAAGGAAGGTGGATTTTATACTTAAGAGTCTAAAGCAGGGGTCCTCAAACTTTTAAACAGGGGGCCAGTTCACTGTCCCTCAGACCGTTGAAGGGCCAGACTATAGTTTAAAAAAAACTATGAACAAATTCCTATGCACACTGCACATATCTTATTTTGAAGTAAAAAAGCAAATGAGCAAAAACACCCACATGTGGCCTGCAGGCCATAGTTTGAGGACTCCTGGTCTAAAGTTTAGATATAATTGTCTCTTCCTTTTCTCTGCAGATCGCTTAGGAAAATGGCTGTTGGTATGATCCTAGCATGCCTGGCATTTGCAGTTGCAGCAGCCGTAGAGATAAAAATAAATGTGAGTTCAATAAATCTTAAGCTCCATGAGGGCAGGACAATATCTGTATTATTCACTCTTCTGACTTGTTCAATCTTGATTCCCTGGGATCTAGCACAGTACCTCTTTTATAGGAGGTGCATGTTAAGTATTTGTGATAAATGAGCAGATACAGGGGTAGAGCAGCAATGCAAAATGAGGCCCACCTCCCACCTGAGTGATTCAGAGGGTGTTTTCAGGGAATTCCTAAAAACTAATATTCAAGATATCTAGCCATCACTTTAGGGAACATATGATGCCTTTCTAAATACTCAAGTACCTTTTAGCAGATTGAGTAGCCATTTTGGGGGAATGAAGGATACCACCATGGCCGAGTCAAGAATCACAGATTTTGTTACTTGGCATTGCTGCTTGCTACACTGACCTTGTGTTTCCCCCTCCAAACTTCCTTCAGAGTTTTTTAAGCCAAATACTCTCCAGAAGGAGAAAACCATGTTCTCTTGGCTAGATGGGCTAGGCTGTCAGAAACAGGAATGAGACATGTGTTCCCATTGTATCTGAAGGATTATTTGTTGGTGATTCTGACATGTGTTCTCTGTCCCAAGAGAATGGCTCCACCCCAGCCAGGTCCCCAAGAGATTTTCCTACAAGTTCTGAATCTGGCAAATGATGAAGTGAAGGTGACAGTATTGGGAAATGAAAACAATTCTCTGTTGGTAGAGTCCATCAAATCCTTTCAGGTGAGGTATGAGTCTGAATTAATTAGAAACTCTATATGCTGTATTGATCTTGATTTTTTCCTTATATTAATTATATCATAAGCACCTTCCAAGGTCCTCAGATAATCTTTGAGAACATGTTTTTAATGGGCACATAATATCCCATCCTATAGATATATCATAGTTTATTTAGACATTTCCTTATAGATATCCAAATTTTTATTATTATGCATAATCCTATAATGAATATTTTTACTCATAAGTCTTTATGCATGCCTCTAATTATTTCCTATGGTAGAAATGAAATTACTAAATTAAAGAAAGGAATTACTAGGTTGAAAGTATCTGATGAGGTCACCCACGCTAAGAGATTATGAGATTGTGATATCCAAGATGGGGTAGAATGTAAGTGTGATAGATACTTCATTCTACAGAAACCACCACTGTATTCCAAACTGCACCTGAAAACAAAAAGCCAGGATTTCCACTTCCACCTGAAATATCACAATTTTTCTGTCTACACTGAGCATTCTGTGAAGGAAAAAAACTGGTATACTCTGATCATTCGTGAGCATGGGAAAAGTATCTCCAGCATGATGGTAAGTTGAAGAATTGCCCAGTTTCTAAATTCTCATCTCAAAATAAGCTGACTGGCTCATCCGTGTCTTACTAAGGATCTGCCTGATGATTAGATTTTCTGGTTATAGTTTCTTTTTTGTCAGCTGTTACTGATTTTTACTTTTCTCTATTGTAGGTAAAGGATGAAGACAAAACAACCAATGGGATGACAGCCCTGAGGTTTGGATGTCAAGGAGATACCAGGCCACCCTGTTCTCTTGAATCTTGGATCACTTCTGATCCTTGGGGTTTCAGATTAAAAGGCCTCACACTCTACTGGTTTCGAACAGGAATTCTCTCTCCTAGAATATCAGGGGCACTGGTGTCAGAAGGCATTTTCCAGGACAGTGAGAGGCAGATAGGCTTGTTTTCTCATGTGGGATCAAAGATGACCCTGCATCTGTGTATGCCTCCTGTGCTCTGCTGCATGAATTCTTTCTGCTGAATTTTATCCATTCATCTTGCTCTCAGGAAAATAACTGAGTACTTCCCTCTCTGTGATCACCAGAGAGAAATTTAGAAGTGAGCAAATAATCTTCCCTTCATTGTTGGTAGTTGAATATATATCTTTTAAAGTATAGTTTTTATTATAAACCTATAGAAGTATCATGGTATATTACACATTTGAAGTCAAAAGATTTGGTTTTGAATACAGAGAAGGCTGATGTCTGACAGACAAGAGATGGAGCACGAAAGAGGTCACCTGCTCTCTGTGGCAGGTGTTAGACATGAAATATACAGATACACATGTCTATGGCCACCGAGATCATGTGGTTGCTATTAAGAATAGCATTTTATTTATTTATTTATTTATTTTTAAGTGAGAAATGATTGTGCTAAAGAATAGCATTTTAGAAGAGAATTTTTACTGAAAAGTCTGAATTTCACTAAAGGATAGGACAGTCATAATAACTTGCTTTAGAAAAGTTATTCATGCTTTAGAAAAAGTAAACAGCTCAAAATAAGACAACAGTGGAGACAGAGAGCCAGAGAGCCATAGGCCTCCAAGAAGGGACATTTTGTAGGTTACTGCAGGATGATCTACAGTCCAGGAATTAGCATTCAGGACTCTAGAGGGACTTCCATTCTTATCCCTTAGGCCAGAGACCAGTCAAAAGCTATCACAACATAAACATACCAAAAACCTAACTTGAGGGGAAAATCTAGGTACCCAGGTTCAGAAGACTGGAAAGGTGGTTCTGGAAGGGTCCAAAGTTTCTGCAGACTTCAAAACACTGATAACAACCTACTATGGGCTGGTAGTCTGAATTCTGCACAAGTCACATTGGACTTCATTTACAAAAGGCTAAGATATCAGTTTTAAATAAATATCATTATATCATCATAGATACATAATTATCTTGTTTTTCTTAGTAAAGTCTCAGTTGATGAATTCCACAATTATAAGGGAAAGAAATTGGATGCAAGTAAACTGGATTAGTAAGGGAACTCAGATTGATGAGTTCCCTTACTAGGGAACTCATAGTGAGTTCCCACTCACTATGATCATAGGTGATCATAATAGTGTCCATCCAGTTAGAGATCTGGTGAATATGTGGCAGACAAAATGTTAATACTTCAAGAGTTTTAGGGATAGTTAAGGCTACGGATTACTTCTTACATGTGAGTTCACTCATTTTTCCAGTTAACAATATACATCATGTACCTTTTATGTGCTATCCACTATTCTAGGCACTGGGAATATAGTGATAAAAACAGAACAGGCCCCTACCCTTTGTTATCAGGTATCCTGTTTAAGTGTGTTTGTCTGATGTGTAAATAATGTCTCTACCCTCAGGTTTATTAACACTTTGCATAAAGATGTCAACATCTCCATGGGTACAGATATCTCCTTCCATGTTGGTGAAGACTATGGTGTGTCTGCTTACAGAATTGTGCAAAGAGGAGAGTAAGAGCATTGCACCTGTGGACATTTTACTTTTATCAACAATTGTATTTTAAATGCTATCTTTGTATATAGGTAGGGAACATCTTGGCTAATTTTGAGTATAGAGAGACTCCTGCTCTTTTTCAACTCTTGCCTCCTTCCTTCAGTATCACTTTTTTCTACATAGATATATTGAGATAATAATTATTGTGAAGGCCATATTCTATAGTTAACCCAGCCCATCTCTGTGAATTTTGCAAAACTTATTATTGATTCCTTCCTACCAAAGGAAGTACTCCTTGATTCCTACCACTGGCCTCTCATTACTTAGAGTTTATCACCTCAGTTTCACTGTTTCATGCTGTTTCACTAAGTCATAAGATTTGTATGAGAATAGTTCAACTGGACCTGAAGTCCACAAAAGAAGACGATTCATATCTTTTTTATTCAGGTTTAAGATTTATAAACATATCTAACAAGCAAGCAATTGAACTCAAGCTAGGGGCAGAAATCTGGCATGATAACTCACTCCTTAAAACATCTCTCTTCAAAGAGAAATGGTGACTTCAATGCTTTCTTCACCATTAGTGGAGAGATGAGATCACTTTTCCTAGAGATGAGAATGCTTTTCTAACCTGTAATGTTTATTCTAACCTAAACTCATCCTGTTCCAGATACCCTGCAGTGCATTGTAGAACAGAAGATAAGGATTTTTCTCTGAATTTGGGTCTACTAGACTTTGGTGCAGCATATCTGTTTGTTATAACTAATGTAAGTACCCCACAGCCTCCCCTCCCCACCACCTCCATCTTCTGTCCTCTTGGCAGGGACAAAGGATAAGGAAGAAGACTCTGTGGCCAGACAGGAACACATACTTATTTCTAGTGCAAGGTGACAAGTTCTATAAGGACTTTAGAAAGCCCATTGTCTCCAAAGGGGATGTTAAAAGTGATAACATCAGCATTTAATTAATTTTGAATTAATTTTTGCATATGGTGTAAGGTAAGAGGTCCAACTGTATTCTTTCATATGTGTATATCCAGTTGTCCCAGCATAATTTGTTCAAAAGACTATTTTTTCCCCATTAAATGGTCTTGGCACTGTTGTTGAAAATCAATTGAGTGACATATATGAGGGCTTATTTCTGTATTCTCAAATCTATTTCATTGATCTGTGTGTCTATCATTGTGCCAGTACCACACTGTTTTGATTACTGTTGCATTGTAGTAAATTTTGAATTCAGAAAGTGTGAGTCTCCAACCTTGTTCTTTTTCGAGCTTGGTTTGTCTATTCTGGGGCCCATGAATTTCATATGAATTTTAGGATCAGTTTAGGATCAGAAGCCAGCTGGGATTTTGATAGGGATTACATTAACTCTGAAGATCATTTTGGGGAGTAATATTGTCATCTTAATAGTATTAAGTCTTCTGATCAGTGAATATGAGATGTCTTCTAATTTATTCAGGTCTTCTTTAATTTTTTTCAACAATATTTTGTAGTTTTCAGAGTAGAAATTTTACATTTGTTTTGTTAAATTTATTCCTTAGTATTTTATTCTTTTCAAAGCTCTAATTAATGGAATCATCTTCTTAAGTCCATTTTCAGATTTTTCTTTGCAAGTTATAGAAATATAATTTATTTTTATATATTGATATTATATCCTGCAACCTTACTGAACTCATTTATTAGTTCTAATAGTTTTTTAGTGAATCCCTTAGATTTTCTACCTACAAGATTATATCATCTGAAAATGGAGATAGCGTTACTCTTTTCTTTTCAATTTGGATGCCTTTTATTTATTTCCCTTGCCTAATTGCTCTGGGTTGAACCTCTAGAAGCTGTGATAGCAGACATCCTCTTAGGGGGTAAGCATTCAGTCTTTTATCATTAAGTAGGTTACCTGTGGGTTTTTTATACATACCCTTGATCAGATTGAGGAAGTTACTCTCTATTCCTAGTTTGTTGAGGGTATTTCTGTTTGTTCATTTTATCACAAATAAGTGTTGAATTTTATCAAATACTTTTTCTGCATTTATTGATATGATCATGTGTTTTTTGCCCTTTATTTTATTTGGTATGGTATATTACATTAATTGATTTTCAGATATTAAACCAAGCTAACCCTGTTAATTTTCTAGGGCCACTATAACAAAGCACCATAACCTGAGTGGTTTACAGAACATAAATTTATTATTTCACAATTATGGAGACTAGAAGTCTGAGATCAAGGTGGTGGTAGGGTTGGTTCCTTCCAAGGGCCGTGAGGAAGAATCCATTCCATGCCTCTCCCATAGCTTTTGGTGGTTTGCTGGAAATATTTGGTATTCCTTGGTGTATAGAAGAATCACTCTAATGTCTGCCTTCATCTTCACATTATGTTTTTCCTATGTGCCTGTCTGTTCAAATTCCCCTCCTCCTTTTTTTGACAAAGATACCTATCATGTTAGATTAGGCCCACCCTAGTGACCTCATTTTAACTTGACTAATCACATACACAACAACCCTATTTCCAAACAAGGCCACATTCTGAGGATACTGAGTATTAGGACTTCAGCATATGAGTTTTGGAGGACACAATTCAGCCTGTAACACTTGTGTAGGTGGTGTTATTCTGTTTTTGTTGTTGTTATTGTTGTTCTGTCTCTCATCTGCTGTTCAAGATAAAAGCCATACATGATGTTTCTGTACACCAGGATAATATAAACATGTAGAGTAGAGGTCATAAATTAGAGGTCTGGGGGCCTTCCTTCCACAGTCCTATCTTGTATGCCCTGCACAATGTTGATGAAACTAATAAAAGAATTAATTGCCAATATTTAAAATTCAAGAGATTTCACCTGAGAAGTTGGATTTTTGACATTTCTTGGAATAAAAATAAGAATATTTCATGACAGGTAGTACTGTGTCAATTGGTTGGTGCTCCAGGGGCTGTGCACTTTCAATGGAACCTGTGCTGTCCAGTTCACCGTAGTCTCCATCTGACCTATGGGCATTTAAGTATCTGACTTTCATTTGGAAGCTCTGGTCATGATCTTCTCTAATGCCAAGAAAACCCAAACAGATGCCTAGGTATAGTTTACACTTTCAGCTAAAGCAAAACAGAACTCCTTTACCTTCCTCTTTCGAACCCAATGGCCATTTGACTCAGAGAATCAAAGGCATTTAGATGTCAAAGACTTTTCATCTCAAAGACTTTTGACCTTAATGTTTTAACTCTGCTATTTTTAACTCATTGTTATCCAGATATTACACCTATTACCTAATAATGGCTTTAATCTAAGAAATATATATAGTTCTTAAAAGATATCAGTAGATATAATCTACATAAAACAAACCATAACTAAAAATGTGCATATAGTAAACGTACTTTTGGACAAAAAACTGATTGTAGAATCACATATATTTGGTAATATTAATAACAAAAAAATTGACCCTGAAAAAAATTCTTTTTGACCAAACTTTACAGAAAAATTACTTCTTTTTGACAAAATTTGGATATGTAAAATTTGAGTTAAAAATAACTGGCAGTAAATAGAATGCAAAATATTAGGTGGTATTGATATGTATTAAAAAATTGATCAGTAAAATCTTCAATGTAAAAATTACAAAGAAAATAATTCATTCCAATAAAAGTAATTTTAGTAAAATTAAAATAGAAAATGTTAAAAAGCAATTTAATTGTACTTAAATCTAAAATGGAATAAGAAATTTAACTGTTCTCAAGAAAATGTTTCTGAAGATTAATTTTGCTTGTATTATTCAAATGCCATTTTATGTTAAAATGTCCAGAAGCAAAATGCCCAATAGGTCCAAATGGTGACAATCCAAACTGCAATATCAAAATATTATGCCATTTAAGGTCTCTGTCAATAATAGTATCTGATTGACTAAAGCCAGGTGAGTGAATATAATGATACCAAAAGAAATTTGAAAAAGCTGGAATTGTGCAGAAATGGTCAATCTCCTGAAGGTAGCAAAAGGATGAACATATAACACAAAGAGGGAATGAATATAAACTGTAGCATCATAAAATGAATGAATATAAACTGTAGCATCATAAAATGCTACAGTTAGGAATATTTACTTGACACTACTGATAAGCTCATTTCCTCTTTCTTCCACTAAGAGTACCAATCACGGTCTTCAGGCCTGGAAGATGGAAGACATTCCAGCCAACAAAATGTCCATTGCATGGCAGCTACCACAATATGCCCTGGTTACAGCTGGGGAGGTCATGTTCTCCGTCACAGGACTTGAGTTTTCTTATTCACAGGTAAGTTTTTGCAAATAGAAAGTAGAAATGGAGATATTGCTTGAAGGATGGTGAGTTTTAATTCTAACACTGCCTTAAATAGGCATATGATCCTGGCCAAGACCTCCATCTCTTTTGGCATTGGGTTCCTTGTACATGAATCTGAACGTATATGACCTTTGACTCCTCTTGACTCCCCAGATCATGACCGTGCAGCATAGCACAGGAGTCTGTGCTATTTGGGTTCTAGGAAAAAGCACTTAAAGATTAAAACTAAGGGCTGTGGAGTCAGACTATCCACATTCAAATTTTGGCTGCATAACCTAGTGTGTAACCTTGAATAAGTGAATTTTCATCTCTGTAATGCTATTTTTCTTTGCATATAAAATAAGAATCTAATAGAATTTATCTCTTACGGTTGTAATAAAGATTATATGATATAATGAATTATTCAATTAAGACCTCCATTTTATTACTGTTAACATTACTGTTAACATTATTACCACCCCTGAATCAATGTGATAGATGAACATAGTGGGGGAAGTTTGAATCTGGAAGCCTTTGTGGGAGAGTTTTTCAGGATAGACACATGGGGCATGAGGGTGGTGCAGGGAGTTTGTTAACTTTCAAACTATATCTTCCCTAGGCTCCCTCTAGCATGAAATCTGTACTTCAGGCAGCTTGGTTGTTGACAGTTGCAGTTGGGAATATCATCGTGCTTGTTGTGGCGCAGTTCAGTGGCCTGGTACAGGTAGGTATCCTAGGGAAGTTGAAGTTCATGTCTACCCAAAGTTTTCCCTCCAACTTTCTCTTCTCCCTTTCCCTCCATCCCTCTGCCTCCCACATCCCTCACTCAGTGTTGTGACATGAGATTGGTTAGATACACAGACTTTGTCAGGAAAATATAATAGATATAAGTAAGTGGTAGTAATGATCACCATATACCTATATGAGGAAATTCCAATGAACCCAGTCTTCTTCTAGCAAAAGTCTGCCTAAACTGGTTATTCTGGGTCAATATACTCCCTAATCCTGATTCTGTAAATATCGCTTTAAGTTTAGGTTTCTCCATAATCTTTTTTTTTTCCCACTCAAACCCACTTTATTTCCATAATCTTCTCATATTTATTTCTCCTTGCAGTGGGCCGAATTCATTTTGTTTTCTTGCCTGCTACTGGTGGTCTGCCTGATCTTCTCCATCATGAGCTACTACTATGTTCCCGTAAAGCCAGAGGATATACAGGGTCCAGCAGATAAGCATATTCCCCACATCCAAGGGGACATGATCAACCTAGAGACCAAGAAGACAAAGCTTTGATGACTCCGTGGACTCTGTCCTTTCCCCAGTTCCCTAATTCCTGGCCCTGGTCAAGCATTTTTTTCTCCTAGTAGGTTAGGCAAGATAGGTAGCATTGTAATTGAGCTGATCTTCCACCTTTCTCCCATGATACAGACAGTTCTAAGACTGGGTTTTTCAGTACATCTTTAAATGAGGCCCCTGAGACTCTCTGTCTTCTGATCTATCCATAAACTCAGCAAATCTTGTGCAGTGTTGCTAAAGCTGGCTTGGTGTCTCCTAATGGCCATGAAAATACAACTGTATAATTAAGATCAGTCTCTGACGTATGCAAAGTTATATGGGAATTCCTTTACAGGTACCTGCCATTTAGAACTGATAACACTGCTTTTTTGAGGCGCTTGCTGATTTAGGGGCAAAATTGCAGAATAGAAACGGTATTTCAAGTTTCTTTATAAGCAAGGTAATTGTGCTATTCACAAGGACCACAAGAATTGGTATGTATGGTGTGATCTGGTCCAGCCAGCGGCTGCCTTGTTGGTTATTATCCAGGTTTGATAAGACATTAGTAAATTTTTCAATACAGATGATAGAAGATAGCATGCCATTTTATTAACACAGTTAATATAGTGATTATTATAGTATTTTATCTTTTCATCTAAATACTCTTTTTTTCAGTACTGGTAGATCCTAGCACCCAGATTAAAGATAATAAACACTAGTATACATGGTTCTGGAGAATAGGAATAGGTATAAATTGTAGAAATTCTGATGAGCCCATTCATCCTTTTATGTACACATTCCTCTTAGGAACTGCGATGTTTCAGCCCTGGACTGTGCTGATCTGTGGATAGTTGTATAGACAGTAATTATAGTTAGACAGTAATTATAGTTGTATAGACAGTAATTATAATTTTGCAACCTTGTTTTATCAATATTGCTGGACCAGCGTTTTCTTATTATTACATCTTGTCTTTTCTATAGCAACAAATTTTCAATAATAATGTTTTTACAAGTCCAATTTTTGTTTTATAATTATTCCATTTAGCCTCAAAGTAGTGGTTCCATTTTGATAATTTTTCCTGACATGCTTTTCTCATAATTTTAAAATATTATTTCTTCCTTTAGGTCTGCAAATTCTCTTCTTATTAAAAAAAGGTTATATTAATGCTTGAGGTTTGAGGTCTTACAATGGCAATGCTCAATAGAGGGGCATGGACCCATATAAGGATCCTGTCAAAATTTGTGGGTTGGGGGCTGGTGGAGCATGAGGGTTTTTGTTCTTATGTATATGTGTGTTAATGAAAAGAGTTGAAAAACTTTACCTTGCATATAATAAATGAATCCAGGGAATCCAATGACTGTGCAATGTGCTGCTAGGAAAAAAAGTTTAGAACCACTGAATTAGAGAGCCTCATTTCCACTGGTTTTACATTGTTGTCATCTAGAAGAGTGTTGGGTCTCACATTGTTCATGTAACAAGTAAGAGAATTTACTCTACTTTTCCAAGCTTCATATACTTCAGTTTTAATGACTATCATTTCAGAAGTGCAGAAGTGGCAGCAATGTTACCCAGTTTTCTGATCTCTTGATGTGAACCTGACCCTACTCCTTTAGAAGACAGGCTGTTTACTTTAAAGCAGCTTTAACCTAAACTATTCTATAAATGTGGTTTCAAGAGATGTTAATGCTTTTCTGTGAAAAGTGTCTATGGACAAATAAGTTTGGGAAATGAGGTACTATATCCTCTTGTTAACATTTGCATATTAAAGACTCTGAGATATCTTGTAGTAAAGACACAAGACACTTTGCCTAAGCTAACATGGTATGGTATTCTATAGAACACTGGCTTGTGAAAAACTGTTAGGCAATTCTTCCTTATGCTGAACCTTAGTTCCTCTCTGAAATCTCCTACCATTGGTTCTTTCCTCTCTCAAGAATAAGCTTAACTCTTTTTTTCATGTGGCAGATGTTTCACTATTTGGGGAAAGTTTTTATGGCTCTTCTGCAATCATCACGTATTCAAGGTAAAGATACTCAGTTCCTGTAATGGTTCCTCACAAGGCATAGTTCTATCCTTTTACCATCTTGGTTTCCCTCTTGTGAAAAATATCCTTTACCTGAAAGACAGTAATTAAGATTAAAATATCTTAATATGTGATATCAGTAGCCAAATACAACATTCCAGAAGTGGTCTAACTGGAAGAACTAGCATCTGCCTTTCTCCAAACAATGCAAGTCTGTTAATGCAGTGTAAGGTAACATTAGATGTTTTTGGAAACTACACCACAATGTTGGCTTATATTCTATTGTGCGTCACTTCATGACAGAGATGTGTTCTGAGAAATGCATCATTAGGCAATTTCATCATTATGCAATATCATACAGTGTACTTACACAAACCACGGTGGTATAGCTTACTACATACCTAGGCTATATGATATACCCTATTTCTCCTAAGCCATAAACCTATGTAGCATGTTACTGCACTGAATACTGTAGGCATTTGTAACATAATGTTTTTTTGTGTCTCTAAACATAGAAAAGGTATAATAAACTTTACACATTAGATGAATGTATCAAATTATCATATTTACGCTGAAAATATTTTTAAAAAGAGATTGCAATCCATTTGGAAAAATTTGGACACATAAATGGAAAAGAAGGTCAAGTAAAATCATGGTATTATAATCTAATGGGACCACCATTGTATATGTTGTTGGTTGTTGACTGAAATATCTATATACAGCCCATGACTATGTGATTGGCTAAAACCTCAAAGATTTTAAGAAAGCTATTGTTTATCCACATACATCTTTGAGTTCCACTGTATGCCATTCACTGAGTTAGCTGTTGGAGAAACATAGATGAATAATCTACTATACCTGTCCTCAAAGTTACCTTGCTTATCCAGACAGACTGTCAAGATCCTGGAGAGTGCAAAGGCCTGGAGGAAGTAATGGTGTGACGAGGAAGAATACAAACAGTTTGGCAAAGAGGTAGAAGATACATTCAGAAGAAGCTAAGGATCAGATCATGAGGGCCTTGTGACCATTGTAAGACATTTTGAAGTTATTCTAAGTGAGGTGTGAAACCATTGGAGGTATAGAACATGGGAATGACATAATCTGATTCTGTAAAATCACTCTGGCTGCTGAGTGAATTTTCTATAGTCAAGAAGGAATAGAAACAGAGCACTTGCTATGTTAAAAATATTCTATATACAAAAAAGACAAAGATGAATAAAACACAGTTCTTGCCATTAATGAGCTCAAAACTTTTTCAATTTTCAAATCTTGTGTTTTCCTAACTGTGGTACCTGACTGTCAATCTTTGTCTGTCTTATCTTCTACAGTCACTTTTGGAGTTTTCCATTTGCATAGACAAAAACCATTAACACCCAGGACTCAAAATTCTTTACCACCTTTTTAAATTCTAATGACCTCCATTTTACCTAGGGTAACTCAGTCATCCTCAGACTAAGCTATATCTCAACATTAAATATCCCCTGAAAAATGTTACCTCCAAAATCTCCACTTTTGAAATCTCTAATCTTAATCTTCTGCACTTTTACAATCTTTCCTCTTCTTCTCCATTGAACTTACTGTTCATATTCATTGTAATCTCCAATCGATACATCTCAGTTCTCTCAGATTACATTCTAGTCTGGCTACATTTGCCTTGAAACTAACCTGGACCCTACAGTTGATTTTTTTAGCTATTAACTTACTACCACATCAGAATTTTTGGCCTTCCTGACCTTCCATAATTTCTCCCAATGTGTACTACTGTGCAAATTTATACAATTACTTCTGTTCCTGTGACTGGACTGCCAGGAACTGCAGGAGAAAGTCACAAGACTATGATTATATGGTTCAAAATTCAATGCCATCTACTCATTTTACAAATTAGGATCATTGGCATTATCCATCACTCTTCCATCTGCCAGATTGCACATATTGGATCTATCAATGAGTCTTGTAGATGCTACTTACTCAATAGGTTTCAAATCTGTCTACTTTGGAATTAAAAAGTACAGTAACAAAACAAAAATTTAATAGAGGGGCTCATCAGAAAATTTGGGCTGAAAGAATGAATCAGTGAACTTAAAGATAGGTCAATAGAGATTATGCAGTCTAAGGAACCAAAAGAAAAAATAATTTGAAAAAATGAACAGAGCCTCAAAGACCTATGAGAAGCAATTACAATACCAACATATGTAAAATAAATGTTCCAAAAGGAGAGAAAAGAGAAAGGGGAAGAAAAATTGAAGATATAGTGGCTGAAAAAGTCCCAAGTTTGCTGGAAAAAATTAATTTTCATATCCAAAAAGTTTAAAGTACTCCAAGTATCATAAAAATAAAGAGATCCACACCTAAATAAATTACAGTCAAACTATTAAAAGTCAAAGAAAAGTAGAAAGTCTTGAAAGCAGCAAGAAAAAAAATGATCCATCACATACGAGGGTTACTCAGTAAGATTAACAGCTTACTTCTTATGAGAAACAATGGAGGCCAAAAGTCAGCGGGATGACATATTCAAAGTGATGAAAGAAAAAAGAAACTGCTAACTAAGAATATGTCCAGGGAAACTAGCCTTCAACGTTCAAGACAAAGTAAAGACAGTACCAGGCAAACAAAGATTAAGAGAATTTGTCACTAGCATACCTACCCTACAAGAAATTCCAAAGAAAGTCATTTAGACTGAAAAGGAATGACACTAGATGGTAGTAACTTGAATCAATACAGGTAATTACATAGGTAAATAAAGAGATAGTATAAATATACTTTTTACTCATTTCTTCTTTAAATGTATTTAAAAGACAACTGCATAAAATACTAATCATAAAAGTTTACTTTGGGATTATGACATATAAAAATATGATTTCTAGGACAGTAATAAAACAAAAGAGAGGAGAGAAAAAGAAGCTATCTATACTGGATCACAGTTTCTGTATACCACTGAAATTAAGTTAGTATTAAACAGAACTAGAATGTTTTAAATTAACATGTATATTGCGACCCCCAGAGCCACCACTAAGAAAATTGCTCAAAAAAGTACAGCTAAAACACAATAAAGGAAGTAAAATGGTACACTATAAAATATATATTTAACACAAAAGAAGGTAGTAAGAAGGACTAGAGTAACCAAAGAAAGACATCTAGAAAACAATAGCAAAATAACAAATATAAATCCAACCATTAATAATTATATTAAATATAAATGGATTAGACCCTTCAATCAAAGGATGGTTGCTATGATAAAGAGATTTTGAGGGTTACTATGATAAAGAGCAAGTAGCATGCAAAAATCATGTGGAGCATGAAATGAAGGTGGCATTAACTAGTAGATTTCAGGTTTAGAGAAGTTGTGTAGTACCCAACAGGTACATACATTTCATTAGTAAGTAACTGCAGTTATTGAATAATGAAATTATAATTTTGTTTTGCCTTTTATGTATATTTTCTTTTCCAAATGGCTACCAAATTGTTAGCCCATTTAGTAGTTGTTTGGACCTACTTAAATAAATAGAACAGTTGAGTATTTCTTCTGGCTTTGAGCACAAAATAGTTACTGAGACACTAAGAGACACATGAAAGTACGTGAACCTCTAGTTTAGTCTCAGGAATGGCCAAAAGTTTGGATAGAAAAGAAGCTTTACATTCAACATTGTAGGCCAGATATTTGTTTTTGGATAATGCAATATAATGGAAGAAAAAGAGCAAGAACCACAAGGAGGAAGAGGAGCTGGAGGGGGAGGAGAAAGTAGTAGAGTAATAATGGCCATTAATTGAATGCTTACCAAATGCCAGGCTTTGTACTAAGCACTTTACCTGCAATAATAATTTTCAATCCTAGGGCCTGTACCATCATGTATGCTCTGGTACATGGTGAATTTTCTCTGTTCTTATTTGTAAACATCCATTACTCAAAGCCACAAGTGCTCCCTCACTACCCTGGCAGCCCTTTGCCCCCTCCTGCCAGTCACCCCCATGGACTTCCCCACAAAACAGCAACTTAATGGTCCAAGCAGGGGGTTCCAGGACCTTGCTCTAGCACCATAACCTGTGTTTGTTATGTTTGAGCATTGCCTGGCTTTCCTAATGTTAAATATTTAACATTCTATTCTTGTTCAATTCTCACAGCAAACTCCTTTGGGAAGGTAGGTTCCAATGGCATAAAATGCCTTGATCTTGCAACCAGTTCACACTTCTCTTGATTTGAGGGACAATCCTAAATATGAGGAGATCTTTAACTAAAATTTGATCAGCTGACATAAATTTCCTAATTTTAAGGGTACTATCTAATACTCTATTAAGAATTTTAAAAATCAACAACTATTATGTATTCCCCAAGAGGTAAATCACTCTGTGTGTGTATGTGCATGCGTGTGTGTAATATAATACCTAGAACAATGACCAAAACTATACAAAGAGATATACTCAAAAACACTATAGATAAATCAAAATGGAATTCTAAAAAAATGTCCAAGTAACCCAGAGGAAGACAGAAAAAGAAAAGCAGAGAGAACTCAGAAAATGAAAGTTAAAATGGCATCTGTGAGCCCTAATGTGTCAGAATTACATTAAAAGCCAATGGGCTTTTATACTACTATATTAACAGGCTAAAGAAGAAAAATTGATAATCATATCAATCAATGCAGAAAAACCACTTGACAAGACTAAACACTCATTTAAGATAAAAACTCTCACAAAAATAGGAATAGAAAGGAACTTCTTCATATTGATAAAGAACAGCTACAAAAATCCTACAGCTAATAATCAATTTAACGTTGAAAGACTGAATACATTTCCCCTCAGCTTGGGAACAAAACAAGGATATTCACTCTCACCACTCTTGTTTCCACAGAGTGCTACAAGTTCTAGTCAGTGTGACACAGACTCCCTCCTTGACTAAACTTTAGACAGGGTCCTGAGCCCTCCTTTTTACCAGGCCTTGTCCTTGGGTCCTGTTTTCAGCATGCCTACCACATCTAAAAAGTCATCACTATCTTTATAATTAGAGTTAAGTTGTCATCAGTTTAAAATAATTGCTTATAAGATGATATTTGCAAGCCTCATGGGAACCACAAAATAAAAACCTATAACAGAAACACAAAAAATAAAAAGCAAGAAATTAAAACATACCACCAGAAAAAATCACTTTTCTTAAAGGAAGGGAGGAAGAGATGCCCAACAACAACAACAGCAGCAAAAAACCCAGAAAACAAATAACAAAATGGCAGTAATAAGTCTTTACCTATGAATAATAACATTTAATGTAAATGGACTAAATTCTCCAATTAAAAGACACAGATTGGCTGAATGGATAAAAAAGCAAGACCCAACCATATGCTGCCTACAAGAACTCATTTGACCTATAAAGACACACATAGACTAAAAATAAAGGGGTGGAAAAAGATACTCCATGCAAATGGAAACCAAAAAAGAGCACAGTAGCAATACTTATATCAGATAAAATAGCTTTCAAGACAAAAACTGTAAAGAGATACAAAAGATCATTATATGATACATATAATCATATATCATGGTATATATTATATAATATTATATTGAGACCTATATATATATATATATAATATATTTAACCTCTCAGCAACAAGATATAATAGTTGTAAATATATATATATATATATATATATATATATAAAACTAACACTGGAGCATTCAGATATACAGAGCAAATATTATTAGAGCTAAAATGACAGATTTACCCAAATACAATAATAGCTGGGGATTTCAACACCCTATTTTCAATGCTGGACAGATCATCTAGATAGAAAAGCAACAAAGAAACAACAGACTTCATCTACATTATAGACCAAATGGACCTAATAAGCTATTTACAAAACATTTCATCCAACAACTGCAAAAAACACATTTCTTTCCTCAGCACATTAAACATTCTCAAGGATAGACCATATTTTAGGCCACAAAACAAGTCTCAAAAAATTCAAAAATATTAAAATCGTATCAAGTATCTTTTTTGACCACAATGAAATAAAACTAGAAATCAATAATGAAGAATTTAGAAACTATACAAACACACAGCAATTATGCAATATGCTCCTGAACAATCATTGGGTCAATGAAGGAATTAAGAAGGAAATTTAAAAATTTCTTGAAACAAATAAAAATGTAAATACAACATTCCAAATCTCAAAAAAACTACAAAAGCAAGAGCAAACCAAGCCCCAAAGTCATAGACAGAGAAATAATAAAGGCAAAAGCAGAAATAAATGAAATTGAAATTTAAAAAGCCTAATAATTCAAAAGCTCAACAAAAAGGTCAGCAAAGGGAAAAGTTGATTTTTTGTAAAAAATAAATGAAATTGACAAATCTTTAGCCAGACTAAGAAAAAAAGAGAGAATACCCAAATAAATAAAATCAGAGATGAAAAAGGACACATTACAATCGATACTACAGAAATTCAAAGGATTATTAGAGACTATTATGAGCAACTACATGCCAATAAATTGGAAAACCTAGAAGAAATACAAATTTCTAGACATGTACAACCCACCAAGATGGAAGCATGCAGAAATCCGAAGCCAGAATTGACAGATAACAAGTAATAAAATATACTGTATGGCTGTATCAAAATATCACATATACCCCATTAATATGTACAATTATCACGTATCCACAGCAATTAAAAATTTAAAAAATTTTTTCAAAGACAATAGATAAGTATTTATGAGCGCATGAAAAAGAAACCCTGTACACTGTTGGTTGGAATATAGATTGGTGCAGCTGTTATGAAAAATAGTATGGAGGTTCCTAAAAAATTAAAAATAGAATTACCAGCTGGGTGCAGTGGCACATGCCTATAATCCCAGCTACTAGGAGGCTGAGGTGGGAGGATTGCTTGAACCCAGAAATTCAACACCAACCTGGGCAACATACAGAGACTCCATCATAAAATAAAAGACCAAAAAAAAAAAAAGATGAAATTACCATTTGATTCAGTAATTCCTCTTTTGGATATATGTCCAAAGGAAGTGAAATCACCACCTTGTAAAGATATCTGCACTCACATGTTCATTGCAGCATTATTCTCAATAGCCAAAATATGGAAACAACCTACGTGTTCATCTACAGACAAGTGGATAAGAAACGGTATATAAACACAATGCAATATTAATTATCCTTTCAAAGGGGGGATATGTTGTCATTTGCCACAATGTGGATGGACCTAGAGGACATTGAGCTAAATGAAATAAGCCAGAGGTAGAAAGAAAAATATTGCATGATCTCACTTTTTTGTGGAATCTAATTTTTTTAAAAAAGTAAAATACACAGAGATAGAGAATAAAATAAGTTATTTCCAGGGTCAGGGTGCAGAGGAAGAATGGGGAGATTTAGGTCAAAGGGTACAAAATAGCAGATATGCAGAATGAACAAGTTTAAAGATGTAATGTACAACATGAGGACTACAATTGATAATAATGTATTCAGGATTTTTGCTAAACCAGTAGATTATAGCTTCTTTTACCACAAGTAGAACAAAATGGGTTACTATGTGATTGATGGATATATTAATTTGTTTTACTATAGTAACCATTTTACTATATATACATATCTCATAATATCATGTTGTATGCCTTAAATATACACAATAACATTTATTTTTTTAAAAAGCAAAAAATAAATAAATACAAGGTCATCACCAAACTCAAGGTCATCTAGATTTTTGCCTGTATTAACGTCTAGGAGTTTTATAGTTTTGCATTTTACTTTTAGATCTATTATCCATTTTGAGTTAATTTTTATGAAGGGTATAAAGTTTGTATCTAGATTCAGTTTTTTGCATGTAGATTTTCTGTTGTTCTAGCACCATCTATTGGAAAGATTCTCTTTTCTCCATTGTATTTCATTTGTCAAAAATCAGTTGACTGTATTTGTATGGGTCTATTTCTGGGCTTTCTAGTCTGTTCCATCGATCTATTTGTCTATACTTTAATGCCATACTTGGTTACTGTAGCTTTACTGTAAGTCTTGAAATTGGGTAGTGTCAGTCCTCCAACTTTGGTCTTTTTCATTATTGGGTTGGTTACCACACTGATTTTTGATAGAAGTGCAAAAGTAATTCAATGGAGGAAGGCCAGGCTTTTCAATAAAAGGTGCTAGAACTATTGGACATCCATAGGCAAAAAAGGGAAAACAAACAACTCAGCCTTGCCACACAAAGATAACCAAAACCTAAACCAAACTAACCAAATAAAAACCAAAAACAAAGTACCTCAACAAAACTCCAATTTAAACCTCACACGTTATATAAAAATTAACTCAAAAGGCACCATAGACTTAAATGTGAAGTATAAAACTATAAATTCTTTATGAAAAAATATAGGAAAAAATCTTGGGTATCTAGAGTTAGTTTTTAGAATTGACACTAAAGCATGACCCGTAAAAGGGAAAATTGGTAAGTTTGACTCCATAAAAATTTGCTTTGTGAAAGCCCCTGTGAATAGGGTAAAAGGACAAATTATAGACTGGTAAAGAACATTTGCAAACCACATATCCAGTATAGTAGTAGCATCTGTAATATATTAAGTACTCTCAAAACTCAACGCTAATGAAATAGATAATTCAATTAGAAAATAGGCAAAAGACATGAAGAGAAATTTCAAAAAGTATATACAGATAATAAGTAAGGACATGAAAAGATATTTGACATCATTAGTCACTAAGGAAGTGCAAATTAAAATCATAATAAAATATCACTACACACCTATCAAAATAGCTAAAATAAAAAATAGTAGCAACACTAAATTCTGGTGAGGATACAAAGAAATTGGATCACTTATACACTGCTGGTGGAATGTAAAATGATATAGCCACACTGTAAAACAGTTTGGCCATTTCTGACAAAACTAAACATTGAACCACATGACCCAGCATTCCTGGGCATTTATCCCAGAGCCCAAGGGCCAATCACAAAGTCAAACTTGGAAGCAGAGGCCTGCATGGCAAAGAACTTACAAAATTTCACTGGTTTTTACTGGCAAAAGCCTGGGTGAATGTATCTGAAATGGAATTATTAATATAATGGTATTATCCCAGTCGTGAAGGAACACAAATTTAAGTTAGGCTGAAATTTTATATAGGTGAATTTACCAGAGATTCTGCATTCAATATCTAACACACACAGTTGTTAGAGTTCTAACTACCATTTTTCTTTTTTGTTGTTGGTAGGCTGAAAATTGTATTCACTTTTGTCCTGTGCTGAGTTGAGATTTCAGAAATATCTTTCAGAGAAATGAATATAAAGATTTAGGGAGATGAGAATGTTAAAGTGGATTTGTTATGTGTTACCCACTCAGCCATCCCAGCCCCCAAAACCTACTTGTCATAAGAGAATTCAGAAAAGCCTTAATGAAGGTAGTAACAACATATTTGAAAAGCATGATTATCACTGACTTCTCTATCTCAGTGATAAAACTGGAAAATACAGAGATTGAAATAAGCTCTACAATTTCAATAAGGATGATGACATCTCAGTGTGGTGGAGACTAATGAATAGCACCAAATGACCAGAGACAACTTGGGCTGGTGATTTTAATAGGCAGAAGGACTTATGTGTAATGATAATTGTTCAATCCACAGGAATCTTTGCCTTTGAATAATTGATCACAGGGTCCCTAGTGTGGAAATTGGAGGGTTGTCATGTGTACCTGGGTAAATGAAGTTTTCTCTGCAATAAAAGTCATTTGGTGAGCAGTGACATAGGACACAAATATTCTCATATTCTGAACTCATTCTGAGAGATTCCTTCACATACCTCTTTCTCCAGACCAACTTATCAATCCTCATATCTTATTCTTTTCATGTCCCTGACCTGCCAAATCATTAGCCCCTATGTATTACTATAGAGTAGCTCCTCAGGCCATCTCTCCTTTGGACAGAATGGGTAATGAGATATCCTGCTTAAAATTCCGCCCATGGGAAGGAACACCCTACTCTTACTGAAGGGCTGCCGCTTGGTGGGGCTACTGCATTGGACAGGTCCATCTCCAGCTTTCGTGCAGAACCATCTATAAACTAGATGATACTTTTTCTTTTTTAGTCAACTGGTCATAGAGGACACTCCGTGTGGCTTAAGCATAGATGATAGTCAGATGGCAGTGTGGTGGGATCAGGCACACCAGGAACAATAGTCATCTGTTCATTCAGTTTATGCTTGTTTTTAGGACCTACTCAAGCCCAATCCCAAATACACCACATGATGAAGGAGTGTTGCTGGCATGCTGACTTGACAGAACAGACACCAAATTCATGTGAGCAACTTATGTCCTACAGTCAGCAGGTGTTCAGTCTCTACTATGGCCCAAAAGCAAGCCAAGAGCTCTCTCTCAAAATGAGGATAATTTTAAAAACACCCATGATTTTGCTCCAAAACCCTATGGGCCTCTACTCTGATTTTCCTATCAGGGGTTCCACTGAGTCCATACAGAACCTTGATCAGCTATAGATACTTTGAAAACCATTGGACTCATTAGTTATAAGTAGGGTGACAATCTATCACCCAAACTAAGACAATCTTGAGAGTGAAAGGAGGTACTAGTAATAAATATGCAAGGACAACATATGGTCATCTAGTCGTAGGAGTCAAGTGATGTATTTGTTTCCTTTGCATCCTCAACCAGCCTGAGTACATATTGAAAGATGAATCCAGAAAATGTTGATAAAGACCTCTCAATTTTTTCCTGGATTATGTTGTTGAATTCAAGCAAGACATCTTTAAGCACTCAGGCAAAAAAAAAAAAAAAGTAAATATTTAATCAGTTATCAAACTAGTGTGCATGAGAAGCACCTGGATGGCTTGTTAAAACAGATTACTAGATTCTATACTGAGAATTCCTAATTCAGTAGCTATAAAATGGAGTCTGAGAATTTGCATTTTAACAAACTCCAGGTGATACTGAGGCTGTGGATCAAGGGACTATACTTTAAGAACCATTGCTCCACAGAGAAAAGAAAAAATAAAATACCCAAAGACTACCCTCAGTTTTTTCCACAGCAACATTCAATACCAAAAGATAATTGAGCAGTTGCTACAATATTTCAAAGGAAAAATTATACCAACCAAGATGTGGTTTAAGTTTTAGGGCTACTGACAGCTGTCATAAACATGAACAACTCAAGGACCATTGCCTTTATGAGGATCTTTTGCAAAAGCTATATGATGATGAAGTCACTATGTTGTAAATTTTTTTTGCATGACAATAGGATCTAGGGGATGCACAGTATATTTATGACCTGGCTGTCTAAAGAAAGGTTGTATTTACTAACCTCAGGTTCAGATGAAGTTTCCAAAATATAAAACTTGACTATGTTCTATCTTTACCGACTACAGTATTTCTCTGCTTACTTCCCTTACATTCAAGCTAAAGAAGTTAAGACTCTGGTGCTGTCAAACTGTCTAATGACTCATCTGAAATGTAAACCTTTATGTTTGCCAAAAATTGTGAAATATGTTTGAGAAGAAATCTGAAGGCTTGGCTAGTTCATGTCTTAATGTACCTGAACTTAAAATGAACTCTATAAACTCTGTCCTCCATAAAACTCCCATAAGAAAAGAGCAGCTTTTCCCTACAGAATTATAAAAGACTAGCTTATAATAGAATAATAGCTTTTGATTTTTAAGATGGCCATCAGAATTCTTTCCTGACTGTGGAAGTTGAAAAAAACCTTGACTAAAAATGATCTTTTTCAGATTTTCTAAAATAAAAATAACTAGTTTTGTTTAACAAGTTGGGAGTTGAGGGGCTGTAATATTAGAAGTATGAGAGTGCTAGCATTCTCATTTTTATGCCAGGAAGTCTATCTGAAACCTAAGGTTTTAAAGCACAATTAATTATTCTAACTGCTCCATGTTTTTCTTTGTCTTCTTTCATAATATAGGAAGATTTCTTTAAGAAGTAAAATCTCTTAAAAATGAAAGATATGAAGTTTAACAATTCCTCCAGTTTCACTTCAATTTCTTTTTTCTTCTGTTAAAGTTGAGCAAAAATGTTTTTTTTTTAACTTAAAGTAGTAGCATTTATATGAAAACATTGTAAAAGAGTATCTATTGCTCAGAGGAAAAAAAACTTGGAATAATGTTCATCTACTATGCTTGAAGTCTTTAGTGAAGTATAATACACAAATCAGAAAATTCACTCATGAGTTTACAAGTTAAAAATTTTTAGTAAGTTTACAAAGTTGTTCAATCATCACAACAATCCAATTTTAGAACATTTTCATCACCCCCAAAAGAATCCTCGCATCCATTTACAATTTCTGTTTCCACCCCATCCCAGACAACCACTGATCTACTTTCTGACTCTACAGAAATGTAAGCCTTTGTTTCAGGATATTCCATATAAATAGAATCAGACCACATGTGGTCTTTGCATCTGGTTTCTTTCCTTTCACATAATGGTTTTGAAGTTCATCCATGTTGCAGCATGTGTCAGGAATTTCTTCCCTTTTATTTCTGAACAGAATTCCATGGACATGCCACATTACAGACTGAATTGTGTCCTCCCCCTGGTCCCCTACCAAATTCATATATTCAAGCACTATCCTCTAGTACCTCAGTATATGACTCTATTTGGAGATAGGGCCTTTAAAGAGGGAATTAAGTTAAAATGAGGCTACTTAGGATATGCCCTAATCCTATCTGACTGTTGTCTTTATAAGAAGAGATTAGGACATATGAGAGGTATGTGAAAAGACCACCATCTGCAAGCCAAGGACAGAGCCTTCAGGAGAAAACAAATCTGCTGACACCTCGATCTTGGTCTTTCAGCCTCCAGAACTGTGAGAAATAAATTTCTGTTGTTTAAGTCACCCAGTCTGTGCCATTTTGTTATGGCAGATAAACACACCATTCCAATGACTATGAAGTGATATGTCAATGCAGTTTTAACTTGCGTTTTCCTAATGATGTAGATCATCTTTTCAAGTGTTTATCTGAAATTTTTATATCTTTTTTGGTGAAGCCTCTATTGAAATCTTGCCCATTAAAAAAAAAAAATGGGTTGTCTTATTATTGAGTTGTAAGCTTTATATATTCCAGTTAAAAGTACCTTATCAGAAATATGATTTTCAGATGTATTCTCTAAGGTTGTGGCTTGTATTTCCATGTTTAATGGTGGTCTTTGAAGTAAAAAAGTTTTCAATTTTGATGAAGTCTAGTTAATACATTTTTTTCTCAGAAGGATTATGCTGTTAGTGTCATATCTAAGAACTCTTTGCCTTGCTCAAGAACACAAAGATTTTCTTGTATTTTTTTTGTCTAAATATTTTACAGTTTTAGCTCTTATATTTAGGTCTATTATCATTTTGAGTTAATTTTTTGTGTGTTAAGAGTCTAAATCCATCTTTTTGTATATGACTAAACAAATGGTCCACCACCATTTGTAGTAAAGACTATCTTCCTCCTATTGAATTGCCTTATCAGCTTTGTAAAAAATCCATTTACCTATAAATATAAGAGTTTATTTCTGAATTTTCAATTCTGTCACACTAATAGGTTTAATCTTATGTCAGTACCACCCTGTCTTGAGTATTGATGCTTTATAGTACATTTTAAAATTGAAAAGTAAGTTAAGGATTTTTACATATAAGTTTAGGGAGGCCGGGCGCTGTGGCTCACGCCTGTAATCCTAGCTCTTGGGAGGCCGAGGCGGGCGGATTGCTCAAGGTCAGGAGTTCAAAACCAGCCTGAGCAAGAGCGAGACCCCGTCTCTACTATAAATAGAAAGAAATTAATTGGCCAACTGATATATATATAAAAAATTAGCTGGGCATGGTGGCGCATGCCTGTAGTCCCAGCTACTCGGGAGGCTGAGGCAGAAGGATCACTCAAGCCCAGGAGTTTGAGGTTGCTGTGAGCTAGGCTGACGCCACGGCACTCACTCTAGCCTGGACAACAAAGTGAGACTCTGTCTCAAAAAAAAAAAAAAAAAAAAAAAAAAAGTTTAGGGAGAAGTCTGTTTATAGTTTCTTTTTTTGTAATGTCTTTGTCAGGCTTTGTGCTGGCCTTCCAAATGAGTTCAGAAATATGTCCTCCTCTTCTATTTTCTAGAAGGGATTATATAAACTTGGTGTCAATTCTCCTTTAAAGGTTTAGTAGAAATTCTTCAGTGAAACCATCTGGGCCTGGAGATTTTATTTTGAAGAGGTTATAATTAAAAAATCAATCTCCTCTCATAGTAATAGGGCTATTCAGATTGTCTATTTCATCTTAGTTTTGATAGTTTGTGGTTCTCATGGAATTATTTCATTTTTTCTAAGTTGTCAAATTTCTGAGCATAAAGTTGTACGTAGTACTCCTTTATCATCTTTTTTAATGGTTGCAGTATTTGGAATAATACCTCTTATTTTATTTCTCATATTGGTGATTTGTTTTCTATTTTGTCAATCTTGCTAGAGGTTTATCAATTTTATTATAATTTTTAAAGGACCAGCTTTTAGTTTCATTGTTCTTTTTGGTAATATTTTTCTATTTTCAGTTTTCAATTTTATTGGCTTCTGCTCTTAATTATTTCATTCCTTCTGATTGCTATGGGTTTATTTTGCTCTTCTTTTTCAAGTTCCTTGAGGTAGGAAGTTAAATTATAGATATCTTTCTTCTTTTTGTGGGGTAGGGGACAGGGTCTTTCTCTGTTGCTCAGGCGAGAGTTAAGTGCCATCATCATAGCTCACTGCAACCTTAAACTCCTGGGCTCAAGTATCCTCCTGCCTCAGCCTCCCAAGTAGCTGGGACTACAGGTGTGTGCCATCATGCCTGGCTAATTTTATTTATTTTTGTAGAGACTAGGATCTTGCTGAGTTGCTCAGGATGGTCTCAAACTCCTGGCCTCAAGTGATTCTCCTGCCTTGGCCTCCCAAAGTGCTGGGATTACAGGTGTGAGCCACCACTTCTGGCCTTTCCTCATTTTTAATGTATTTAGCACTATAAATTACAGTACTGCTTTATCTGTATCCCACATACTTTGTTTTCATTTATATTTAGCTCTATGTCACCTTTTAATTTCCTTTGAGACTCCTTTTTTGACCCACAGATTATTTATAAGTGTCTTGCTTAGTTTTCAAGTGTTTCAAGAATTTCCTGTTGTCTTTGTTAGAGAGTTTTAGTTTAATTACATTATGGTCATTGTACATGCTCTAAATGATTTTAATTTTTACCCTTGTTGAAGTTTGTTTTATGGTATAAAATGGTATAAAATGTTTTTTTTTTCTTTTCTATTGAGTGAATGTTTCCTGGGCAATTGAGAAAAACATATTCTGTTAGGTCTGTTAGGTGGTATGTTTTATAAGCGTTAATTAGATCTTGTTGATTGTGTTGTGTTGATCTTCCATATCCTTGTGATTTTTTTTGGTTTTTTTTGCTCCATACTTCTATAAATTGCCAGAGAGGGTGGGGATGGCAGTGTTGAAATTCCTAACTATAACCGTAGAGTCTTCTATTTCTCATTTCAGCTTTATCAGTTTTTGCTTCATGTATTTGAGACTCTGTGGTTTAGTTTGTACACATTTAGTATATCATGTCTTTCCTGGTGAATTGATCCTCTTTGTCACTGGTAATTTTCTTTGCTTCTAGTTTGGAGTCTATTTTATCCAAACATTATTGCTTTTTTAAAAAAAAAATATTAACCTGTACATGGTATATCTTTTTCCACCCTTTTTTACTTTCAACTTACCTATGTTTGAATTTGAAGTGATTTCCTTTTATGCAGCATATAGTTGGATTATGGTTAGGTTTTTTTTTTTAATCTAGTCCGCCAATGTCTGTCTTTTGATTCATGTATTTAGACCATTTACATTTAAAGTAATTATTGATATGTTAGCACTTTAGTCTGTTATTTTATTATTTATTTTCTATTTCTTTCCTCTGGTTCTCATTTCTCTTTTTCTCTTTGTCTTTCTGCAATTTACTTGAATATATTTTAGGATTTCATCTTGATTTATTTATAGTACTTCTGAGTTTACATCTTGTATAGTTTTCATAGTAGTTGCATTGGATGTTACACATGCTACTTATAACAATGTTCTGGGATCAACATTTACCACTTTGAATAAAGCATAGAAACCTCACTTCCATTTAGATCCCTTTGGTTTTCTTTAAGTATCAGTTTTGAGTATCAGATGGCATTACCATTTTTGTTTCAATCATCAAATATGATTTATAAAACTCATAAGGAAAAGAGTTGCCTATTATATGAACCAATATTTCTGCTTTTTCTATTGTTTATTCCTTCCTGATGCTCTAAGTTTCCTTCTTTTATAATTTCCTGTCTGTTTGAAGAACTTCCTTTATTAGCCAGTCTTTTAAGGGTTGGTCTGCTAGTCACAAAATATTTTAGTTTTCATTCATCTGTGAATGTTTTTCTCCTCCCTTGACTCTTGATAGTTTTGCCAGATATAGAATTATGGATTGACACTTCTTTTCTTTCAGCACTTAAAAAAATATTTGGCCACTTCCTTATTTATGATTTCAGATGAGAAATCCATTCAAATTGATGTTTCCCTACAGGTAATGCATTATTTCTCTCTGGCTGCTCTCTCAGGCTTTTTTTGTCTTCAGTTTTCAAAAGTTTAATTATGGTGTACCCTCACATGGATTTCTTTAGATTTTTTATCTTTGGGATTCATTCAGCTTCTTGGATCTCTAGGTTGGTGTCTTCCATTAAATTTGGGACATTTTCAGCCATTATTTCTTCAATTATTCATTCATCCCTACCCTTTTTTCTCCTCTAATTCCAGTGATATAAATAATATTTTGTTATTGTCTCATAGGTCCCTGAGGTCTGTTCATTTTTTGTAGTTTATGTTCTATTGTTCAAATGGGGTAAATTCTATTCTTCTGTCCTCAAGTTCACAGATTTTATCCTCTATGATATCTATTGCACTACTGAGCCTATCTGGTGAGTTTTCAGTTTTGGTTATTGTATTTTTCACTTCTATAATTTCCATTCATTTCTTTTAAAATATAATTTCTATTTCTTTTCCGAGATTTTTTTCATTTGTTTCAAAATAATTTATAATTATCATAGCATTTATATGATGTCTGCTTTCAAATTCTTATCAGATATTTTCAACATCTGATTCATCTCAGTGTTGGCATCAGTTGATTTCCTTTTTCATTTCAGTTGTTATTTTCTTGGTTCTTGGTTTGTATTCCAGACATTTTGTCTATTATGTTAGGAGACTCTGAGCTCTATATAAATATTTTATTTTATAGCAAGTTATTCTTTAGGTTTAGCATATATGTCTTAGCCTACTTTTGTGGGTTGTGATTCTAATGGCAATTTAATTTTCAGAGCCCTGTAGTGCTAGTTTGGTCTGCTTGGTTATTTGGTGTTGCTGGGGCCCTCCACTAGTCTCTGTAGGTACTGCCTGAGGGAGCAGGAGGAATTTCCCTGCCCAGGTTGCCAGATATCTCTTGGTGAGGGAAGGGTGTGAGGAATCTTCCTGCTGGTGTTCCCCAGCTGATCAGGTTTCTCTGGGCCGACAGTCTCAGTTCCACAAAGTGGCTTCCACATTGAAGCTGCTAGCTGCAGGGCTGCTGGCTGTGAAAGTTCCCTCTTCATGTTCCTGCAAGGGAGAAGAGTCTCAGGCCTGCACAAAGAGGCTTCCCCAACTGGACCACTCGGTTTTCCTGGGTTTCTCTTACTGATTCTTCCTGCCCATCTCAGTATCTCTCCTCAGAAAACAAGAATCTCTGCCCCAGCAGGCAGGAGAGTACTTCCCCTGGTCACTTATTTTTTTGCAGGACTCCCAATCTGTATCCTTGCCTGAGGTTGCCAGAGGGACTCCCTTAGATCCAATGGGATGAACAAGCTAGTAGCAGACTACCTTCTGTTGCTAGGTGGGAAGTCAGAAAACACCTTCTATTGTTTAAGGAGATGCAAGATGCCTTGCCTCTGTGCTGTTCTTCTGGTCCTGGGTTCCCAAACTAGATGGCTACCTTCTTAACATCCTTCATAGTTAACCTCTGGTTGTCTCTTGTGCCATTTCCAAGATGTATGAAGTTGTACTTAACAGAGAAGAGCAGGCAGTGCCATCTTGTTCCAACCAGAAGTCCCTCGCCTACTGAATTTTTCTGTCTATATTATCTGTTAAAATCTTTTTTCCTGTTTTGCTACATTTGGCCCTTACACATGGATATCAATAAAGGAAACCTTTGTCCAATGCAGAAATTTAACCTATTTTCTCCACATGGAATTAAGTTAACAAGAGTGGGAAAAATGAATGTTAATAGGCTACAAATTGAGCACATACGAATACTCTTGAAGAACACAACCCGCCCTCCACTCAGGCTACCTCCTCCCAATATGCTCAGGGTGGGTCTCCACATCAAGTACAAATGGATTTACGAAGCCTCCAAAGGGGCTGCAGAAAATGAGAGAAGGTAGTAGAGGTTGTTACAGGGAGGGCACACACAGCTCTTTCCTCCTGGGGCTGAGAGGCAAGACCTGCCTGGATGCTTCTGCTTGAGAAATCTGAGTAGTGCCAAGAGAATGATGGCTCCAGAACTACCCAGGTTGGCCAGGCTTTTCTCTGAGCTTTAGTGGGGAAGGAGGCTTAATCCAATCAAGTGCACCAAAGTAGAAAAGCAGATATTTATTTGGGGTAGAATCCTCAGCCTAGTACATTTTATTTTTTATTTATACACTGTGCTGTTCCCAAGAAGCATTTAAAGTGATTTTAATGGATACATAATATAAGAAAATATAAATTAAGAGCAAGAAGAAAACAAGGCACAGGAATAAGACTGTAAAAACTCCTTGCTTGTGAGTTTCTACATTTAATATAAATAGCCCAGGAGAGGGCACAAGGATGGAGTATGTCTTGTGACATCTCTTGCTAGAACCTCAGAATTGCCCAGGACTGAGCATGGGGTCAGCAGGATAAACTCCAAATATGGAGGGACACTCAAGATATGCAATAGAGGGAGACAAGTTCCCATGGGGCTTTCCTATAATACTCCATAAATTTCCAACATGTTTGATTTCTTCTTAAAAATTTCTGAGTCCTCACTTTGAAAATGGCCATAGTCCTGGGCAGTGTAGCCTAGTTTAAAGACTCAGGCTACTTAAGTTCCTGAGGGACCACATCCCAGTTAGGGTCCATCACTAGTCAGAGACTATATAAATATGCAGAGTGTGTGAACCAAAGCTAAAATGACAGTCATTAATTCCTTAAATTCTTGTTTTTAAAATTCTTCTATTTGATTCTCAGAATGTAAGCCAAAACCGTTATATACAGACGTGCAGGTCCCGCCCAAGTCAGCTGGAAATCTAGACGATGGTGATGACACATGGGAGCCAAGAAGTAGCCACAGAGTCTGTGCTGTGCCTGGAGACTAAATGACAACACTCCTTCCACTATGGGAGCTGCCTCTCTCCTGGGGAATAGAAGAGCACAAAAAAATCCAGTCAGCCAGAATCTTCTATGTATACAATACACAAGGTGCACTTGATTCACAAATCTTGAGTGAGTGGCGGCTGCCAGAACAGCAGATCTGAACCTGAAGACTATTTCTTGACTCTGCATGAAGCAAGTCTCTCTCCTCAGGCTTAGATTTCTCTTCCTGCCTACCTCTCTAGAGTCTCCCTCAAATACCCTTAATTTCAGAAACATTCTTACAGTCTTGTTCACTCTGCCGCGTGGTCTGTTTTTTAACATCTTCAAGTCTCTTTTAGACTGAAAAAAAAAGTCTGATGAATGGAACAGCCACCTGTTCCATTCATCAGTCCATCTCTCTACCATTTATCCATGAAGACATAGCCCAGTTCTCTTTTTCCTATTTATAGTCTCCTGAACCATTTATTCCCAGCCTTTTTCTAAAAAGTTTAGCTTCACATTTTAGTATTTCTCTGAAGTTATTTTTCAAAGATCACTAATTACGTCTTCACGACTAAACTCAGTGGCTTTTCATCAGAAATTATTCCACTTGGTCTTTGGGCTTTTTCCACTTGCTTGATGACAGTAAAGAACTATGGTTTACATTTCTCGTATTTCTCTAACTATGTGCTATAGGGGATTGTTTTATTAAAGTTTTGAAGATCTATACTTGTAGTTCATGAATGTGACCTTCCATTATCTTATTTGATGTAGGAAGATAAGACATCTGTCCTAAAATATACTGTTCAAAAGGTGTCATATATGTATGTACATTCATGTTGCTATAAAAAATCCAATTATCAGGAAAGTGAGTTTTAGAAGTCATGTTTTCTAACCAAAATGCTGTGAGATTAATGTTATCTGACACAAAGGAAAACAATGAAATGGGATAAAAGGAGTTTGTACAGAACTGGCTAAAGGAAAACCTAGACATGACCATGGAGGAGACATTTTGTTGAAAGCAGAAGATTAAGAATCCTGATATAAGTTTTTTCAATAAATCAAAAAGTCAAGAAAAAAAGGGGAAAAGCCAGGATTCTCTATTGAAAGTTTGAATTTAGCTTGACGAGAATAGAACACGGTGGTTTTCTCTTGCAGTAGAATAGGTGTGTATAGGCCAAGTTTGGAACAAGCCAGACATGCCTGGCAAGACTGGAAAGAAAGATAACTGATTTGACGGAGGCCAGGAACAGAGGGGCCACTCAGTCTATAATCACTGGAGTTAAAAGCTTGAAGTTTCTGTTCCTTATATTTCTGAGGTTGTAGCTTCAGCTGAGTGAAAAGACTACCAGACCTGAATTGAGATCTCAGCTGGAGTCCCGGTTCTGGAGTTGGATGGGAGATCCCTCAACGTAACTTCCATTTCCTCATGGACACTGTGCAAAAAATAGTTCTTAGCTATTTCAGGCTCCTATGAGATCATCTACATGGAAACTCTTGTTTATTAGTATCTGTTACACATCACTCTTGAGAGAGAAGTTTCCATGTGAACCAAGAACTTTTTTGTTTAATTCATATTTTTCTAAATACTAAATAATTTTTGATAAGTATCTTATAAAAAGTTATGGTTAAGCTGTAACTGAAAGGCTGCTTTAAAAAACAAAACAGTGATATATCTTATCAGCTCTAGGAACAAACAGAAACTGCAAGTGTCCATGATCAAAGATCACCATCTAGAGGCCTAATCATATTATGGTATCTGAATTCTGCTGCAAATTCCAATGATTTCAGAGGCTAGGAAGGTAACCTGTCTGGGAAGCATCCAGTCCAGGGGTGGGGAACCTGTGGCCCTAAGGCTAAATCTGGCTTTCTAGATCCTTAAGTGCAGCCAAGACTCAATCCAAATTTTACAGACGAAAGGCAGCAGGTTCCCCACCCCTGATCCAGCCTCCAAGGAGAGGAGGGAAGAGCAAGACTTTGGTCCTGGAGATGTTTTTGCCTCAATAAAGGCATTCAAAATTCAAGTTGCAAACAAATCACACAAAACACTCTACCCTTCAAACTAACCAATCTGCCAAATCAATTGTTGGCCCTGGGCCTCTGGTCATGGTAAGAATATGAGGGGAAAGTTGAATGTGATAATGTAAAAAACGATAACTCCTTGGGAGATAAGCTCATAAAGACCCAAAACAATGGAGGCTTTTAAAATTGCCTTGAACAAAATCTCTGCCTCTGGGGAGCAACTTTACAATTGAAATTTGGTTTGCTTATGGTAGAATTATTGATGTATACCTCTTGATGCTAAAGGAAGCTGTATTACACTCAGAAAATGAAGAAGAAATAAAGTTATCAGAAAATATCATCAACCCCTGATGATACTCTTCTCTCTTTCTAAGGAGTCAGCATGAGTTATTGAAAAGAGCACAGGCTTGGGGGGGGGGTGTGAAGGGCTATGTTCAAACTTTGGCTTCACTCCCTATTGACTGTGTGGCTTTGGGCATGTTACTCAACCTCTCTGAGCCTCAAATGGTGGTTGTGAGGATTAATTAAGGCTTAGAAAGGGCTAACTCTAGTGTCTGGAACATAACTGATGTTTCTTTTACACCTCTCTTACAAGAAGCCACATTATTTAACTTAAAGAAAACCAAGAAAAGAATTTAACTTAGAAGAAAATGGGGTTTAGATTTTTGGCCCCAAACTGGTTTTTAAATTATATTTTTTCTGTTAAAATGAAGAGACGTGGTTTAGTCACTATATGATAAAGTAACTGTCATTGTCAGTTGTCTGACCTTTGACTGTATTTTCTTTCAGGATGTAATTTTCTTACTGATAACATAGAAAAAATAGTTGTCTCATCTGCAAATGAGGATAATAGTATAAATCTCACAGGATTGTTGTGAGGATTAAATGAGATGCTGCACGTCTATAACTCAGTACCACTTAGCAAGGGGTGGCTATTTTCACTATTGCTGATCTTTGTGTCTCATGAGACATCTGTGATAAAATGACATAGTTGCCATTGACTATTTCAGATATATCTGCTGGTCTTCACTACCTTCCTTATACGTTGCTTTCTCACCAAGGTTCTGCTTTAGAAAGAGCAGCACTGTGGCTCTTCTAAGAGGCCTGCTCCTTTTCACACACCATGTGTTTGATTGATTTTTTAATAAAATCATAGCAGAACACGTATGTCCAAATGGGAGTTATATCCTTCAAAGCCCATGAGAGACTACAATTCTTTTTGTAATATCCCTCTACTCTAGGAACTTCCCTCAGAGCTACTTCATGTCTCTTTGACCATCTTAACAGAAGCAAAAGAGAAAAGGATTTTAGTTAAATAGAAGACTTTGGTGGGTAGCTTGTAAATTGGCTCTGAGGCAGTTCATTAATGTTTTTGAGCAACGGAAGCATTCATTGGCAAAGTGCCAATATTAAATGAACACCATCATTTGGGGGTATTAATTATAAATGATGTTTTAAAGTCATTTCTAAAAAACAAAAGACCTGTCCTCCAGAGGCCCCAAAGACCTATATCCTGGCCAGGTGTGGTAGCTCATGCCTGCAAACTTAGCACTCTGGGAGGCTGAAGGGTGAAGATCTCTTGAGGTCAGGAGTGCCAGACCAGCCTGAGCAAGAGCAAGACTCCATCTCTACAAAGAAAAAACAAAAGCACCTACATCCTCCTGTGTTCTCCTTTTAGCCTGGTAAACTATGTCTGGCACCCACTGACATCTTGCCTAATAATCCCAAAATTCTGATCCATATTTGGGATATCAGGGTTTTGTTTTTTTAAAAAAAATCATTTTAAATGATCCTTTCTAGAAGATGTCTCAGATGGCCTCATCCTCATATACACTAGGACCTTGTGTGCTGACTTGACAAATGTTTTCTGTCAAGCTGCCCGTTCTAATTTGGGGTATGGAAATACACTGCTAAATAAAGCAAGGCAGCTGTGAAAGGAGGTAAAGCCTCAGCCATGCAGGCCTGCATTCAAGTCCTAGCTCCACTACTCACAAGGTGCTTAGTCATTCTGAACCTCATTTCCTAATCCGTAAACTGGGGACACTGCTTGACCTGCTCAGAGGACTGTGATGAGACCTAGGGTGACACTGAGGACAAGGCCCTTTGTACACTTTGAGCCCCTCTGCTGCACTCCACACTGCCTGGCACCCTGTACTCATTAGGTCCCGTTAGCTCTGACAAGGGGTGGCTCACCCAGCCGACAGGAGTAATTTGTGCAAAACAGGGCGGAGGCACCCTCAGCAGGGGCACACGAGGCGGCCTGTGTCAGCTGCGGCCATGCCTGGCTGGAGAGTCCTCTCTGCCCATGCCCGACCCTCAGTAGGATGCCCCAGGCTCACCGAGCGCCTCTCCACACTCCCTTTTTTCCTGCCATTCTTGCCTGGAATGACATCCAGTGAGCTGTAGCTGGGCGGCTTCTCCTCAGGCCAGCTTGGGGAGTGCGAGCGCTGGCGGTGGGCCCTCCGGCTCTGGGGCTGCCTCTCCTTCTCCTCCTCCTCAGAGCTCCAAGAACTGAGGCCCGAGGGCAGGGGAGGAGAGTAGCTGCGGTGCCTGCGTCTCCCACGCCTCTGGGCGCTCTCCCTGGGGCTGGGCCTGCGGGGCCTCTGCTGATAGTGGCTCCTGAGAGGGGGACGGCTGGGACGCCAGCGCGCCACGCTAGATGAGGGGCCATCACTGAGGCTGTCCCTGTCTGACCAGGGTATGGGTGACCCATTGAGCCTGGAGCTGTGGTGCCTTCCACTCTGCGGGTGGTCCAGCTCCCTTCTCTCCAATGCCCAGGGCTTTGGCCCCCGGTCCTGGAAATCCTGCTGGAAATCAGAGTAATGGTGCGGCCTTCTCCCCTCCCTCAGATCCCAGGGTCTGGAGGGAACTGGAGTGAGCCACTGCTGGCGGGAGGAGTCACTGGTCCTCCCTGAGGATGGCAGGTCTCTGATCAGTGGGGGCAGCTGGATTATTCTGCGTTCCACAACCTCGGAGCCCAAGGAGGACAGCATGCTGCAGGGATGGCCCAATCTGGTTTTGAGGTCAGGGGGCAGAGGCTGGGCCGGGTTGAGGTTCCGCAGCTCTTTCTCCAAATACTCCAGGACACCATTGGTGATGGGAGGGTGAGCCGCAGTCTGGGTCGCTGGCATCTGTGGAAGACTGGACCGCAGGGACAAATCTGAATGAAAACAAGGACAGAACATGCAGATCTACTGGCCCCAAACAGAATCAGGACATTAGAATGTTACATCATTTAGCTTGCCTTTACTCCCTCCCACCCGCAGTCATGAAGGCACACACCCTATTGGTCATGGGGCCCCGATGCTGTCCATGTTCCTACCCTTGCCCTCTGCCCTCCCCAAACCCCAAATCTTGGGCAAGGTTTACCTCGCTGCAGCAGCGGGTTCATTGCATAAGATGAAACCTGGGAGCTCCTGTCCGCCCCCCAGTACAGGGGTTTTTCCATCATCTGAGAACCTAGGGCCTGAGCCTGCTTCATGTAGCGGTGGCGGGCCAGGGCTGCAGGGGAAGAAGGAGAAATGCAGACCCTCAACCAGGGCAAGCTCCAAACCTCCCACTTCACTTCTCTCCACCTTGTGGTCTTGCAAGAAGCCAGCTTCTCTCCTCTAAGTCCATTCTCACCTATCTTGCATGGGAGTAAGGGTTAAGGACGTAGTAAATCAACTGTAGCTCTGGCAAGTGGCTGGGAATAAATTCTCTATATGCAAGACTATAAATTCCACACCCCATCTCACCCTCCTGCTCACTCCTAACATCACCTAAAATACACAGGTAGATGGATAGATCCTGGCAGACGATGAAATCTCAGGCCATGGGCCAACAAAACCAGAAGCCAAGGCCACAAATAGAAGGTGCAGATCTTAGGGGAGGCTGTGAGTCAGGGGTAAGACTGTCTGCCAGGCAAGCTCAGGGCTGTCTGCTCGGAGTGAAAGACAAAAGGAAGGATATGATGCTGAAGTCAATGGGCAGAAATATTAGGTCATTACGTTGAAGAGTGTTTCTAGCTGGCAAACCAACCCTTGGTGGGAGAAAATCTCTGGGACGAAAGCAAGGAAGTGCAAAATGCTCAAGTGGACTCAAGTGGATCATTTCTACTCTTCTCATCTTATTAAGTGTTGGGATTTTCCCTAAGTATGGGAAAGAGTGGGGTGCACGCAGGAAGAGGGAAGGGAAATACCATTTCCTTTATGGGCAAAGAAAATAGTATTTTAAAAAGCAGCACAAAGGGGCCACAACAATATCGCTCCAGTAACCTAGGCAGGGCTGGTCTCAGGCACAAAACCCACAGTGAGTGCAAATTAAAAATGAAAGCATTTAGTTGTTTTTGTTCATGAATTTCTATTTTGAGGTAATTATGGTTGAATACGTCTCCCAAGGTCTCTGACTATCCATGCATGTAAGACATGTACTTTCATGTTTAAGTGCAGGAAATGCCTGCCGCATGCTGTGAACGACAGACCCCCAACCTGGCACGCCTCTGTTCCCCTCTGTCTCCCTACTTCCTCATCTCTTCCCCAGGCCCTGTGACACTCCTAAAACAGTAGGGTGCTGCCTGAGGCTTCCCCCTGGCATAGCAGGAGGGGGCGGAAAACAGCATTCTGGACCCAGCTACAGAGGGTGAGAGATTTGCTGAGGCCAACGGTAAAGGGGCCAACTGGTGGCCTATCCAGCTGCTCCAGTTTGCAACAAACTTCCAGCACAACAGGAAGTGGTAGTAGCAGAGTCCCTAGAAGCGCTAAAGGCAAGTCACAGCCCAGCCTGGAAGAAATCAGATGCAAACTTGCGGCAGCTCAACCAGCTGCCACGCCATCATGCCAACCGATAGCCTCCCAGCCTCCCCGAAGACAAGTCCACAGGCTCCCACTTTCCGTTCCCTGTTGCTAACACATGCCTCTCCCTAGCCCCCTCTACTGGCCACCAACACACATACTGGAGTGTCCTGCCTAGTACATGCCAGTTATCTTACATAAGCTAACTAGTCCTTTGAGAAATCTCTTAATGTGGGAATCAGATGAAGAAGTTCAGCTCAGAGAGGTCACATTCCCAGCCCAAGGTCCCACAGCCAGGGACTGGCAGAGCCAGGGTGTGAACACGTGTCTGTCTGATGTTCACGCCTATGCTCCTTGTGCCACACCGAGTCCCCAGACACCTTTATTTTCTATGATGAAGTAAAAAACCTTCCCCAGGGATACTTCCTCAGTTTACTTCTCTCCAACTCAGCTCCACACCTTTCAAAATCCACTCTAGACTACTCTCTCCCTCCAAGGCCTGGGAACGTCTGACTCCCTTGGGAACAACCCTATTAACTGCCACCCCTTTAACTGAATCCTGGTTTCTTCCAGATGGTACCATTCCCCTGTTTGGCCACTTCCTTCTATTCTCCAAATCAACAGGGGAAAAAGGAAGAGTTGTGCATCCTCCTTGCTTCTCAAATGATTTTTTTCTATTAAGGGGACCCCCAGAACAGGTAACTCCCTAATGACCCTTCTAGATCCTGCATTAGCTTTCCTGCCAATTCCCTGAATTTTTTCACACAGACCAGAGATTAACCTGCCTGCTCTCTTGTTAGCTGCCACCACATTTTTCCAGGGCCCCTCCCTTCCTTGTTGTACTAGAACTGATAAAACAGCATGTAAGACACAACCTCTGAGCTTCTCTCTTTCCCCCAACCCCATCCCTGGAAACAGCCTCTCAGGGATGTCTAGATCATCGGGGTGTCTGTTGCTCTCCTAATAGGGAATCAGACAGGCAATAAAAATAAGAAACAAAGCAAGGAAGCTTCAAAAGACTCCCAATAAGTTACCTCTTAACATCAGGGGAGTAAAGTCTGCCTTAGTCAACTTTAATGAGCTTGTTAAAAATATAGATTTCTAGGTCTCGCTCTCAGAGCCTTTCCTTCAGCTGGCATAATGCAAGGTGAGAAAATGTGTATTTTCAACCAGCTCCCTGTTCTAATGCAAGAGGTCACCTTGGAGTTGACAATGAGGATTCTCAGAAAATGGTCCTTAGGGATAGGTTTACTTAAATACAGACTTTGAAGGTCAGATGAACTTCAACTTGAATTCCAGGATGTATTAGCTATGTGATTTTGAGTGAGTTTCCAGAGTCTCAGAGATTGGTTTCCTCATCTGAGAGGTGAGGATAATAATAGCTTTTTTATAAGGTTGTTGGAGGTTAAATGAAGTAATATACATGAAGTGTCTAATATATGACAGATAGTCAATAAACAGTTGCTCTCATTGCTATGAATTGCTCTTTTTGCCCAAGATCTCATAGAAGAAGAAAACAAATATTGGGAGACTAAACCACCAAAGGTATATTAACCTTCATCTCTGAAGATAACTCAGATCATATTCTTTAAGCTGTCCCTTTCATGACAGCAATGACACTCAACACCTCACCCTCCTGCAGAGACATGCCCCTCTCCTGCCCTGCAGCCAGCATCATCTGTGTGCATCACCACACAGAACTGGTGCACCTGAGGGTCTCCGATTCCACCTGCCTGTAACAGGTACCGTTCCCTACCATCCCCTCTCCCCTCTCACATAACCCATTCTTGCCCTCCTTTTAACCACAGTCACATGGTCCTTTTGCTTTTGCTAAAACTACCAGTCCCCCTGACTTGATTCCCAGTCATTTCAGTGACATCCTCAGGAGCTTCCTAGACTTCCATGCCCCTTTTGAACTCTTGTAATGTCAGCTTTAGGAAACTACCAGTAGAAGCTTCTGGGCCCCAGTCAAGCAACTGACCTCAAATAGGGCTCATCCCAAGAGGGCTTTCCTTGACTGATCTACTGATCAGTGTGTTCCCTCCTCTATGGCAGCAAGTTAAACATTCACTATTTCTCAGGTCTTCCCCTCCCCATGAACTTACGTGACATCATCTTTGTTGAAGACGGGTAACCAGCCCTGGACATGGAGTTAGGTTTAGTGCAGGGCCCTAGGTTTAGTGCAGGGCCCACCGCTAACAGGCTATGTGTAATTGTGTAAAGTCCTTCCAAGCCTCGCTTCCCTCAGCTGGTGGGGGTGGGGGTTGGGGGAGGGGCTGGATAGATTGATCCTCAGTGTGGCCTGTGCCCACTGCAGGGTGTGCCTAGGGGTTCTCGAGGAAGGAGGGCCAGTAACCACCCTAGGGATGAAAGCTGTTTCTCCACTTCTCATGGTAAAAATAAGATTCAGTTTCAAAAACCTTTCATCTGTAAGTCCTACTGTGGGTTGTTTAGCAATAGTAAGTGAATTATCAAGGCTTACTAAAATGTGGTGTCATTTTCGTTTTTCTCCTCTCTAACCCTCTTTTAACTCTCATTGCAAAGTGGGAGCACGTTAAGGAGATGGGCTGTGGTCAACGAAGTTCAAGAATCACTGACATCTTTCTTGAAGCTCCCTTCTGTGTCTAAGAAGTTTGATTTGCTGAAATCAGTCAGGCAGCTGTGAGCTGCCTCAGCCTCCTCCCTTATGTGTTCATCATCCTCCCCATTTTAATGACCTCCTCTCTGCCTTCAGAGATCAGGCTGCCTCCCTTCCCGTTCCCTTCCCTTGCTAAGGCTAATTCTTTCCACTGTAGGCCTGAGGCGACTCCTACTGGCTTCATTACTCCTCAGTGGTCACCTCACTTCTTAATGCTTCACTTTACTCACTTGTCATTGATCTTGGTTCTTTGTGTATAAATATGCTTAGGGTTACCTAATTCCACAAAAGCCAACAATCACCTTCCCCTCCCCTAAGCAAAGAACTCTCTTTAACAACGTGTGCCCCTCTGTGCAATTCCTCTTGTCAACAAACTTCTTAGGACAGTAGTAACTTTGAAAGTGACCTCATTTGCGCAAGGTCAGGGATCTTTATGGCCTACATTTCTTTATTTCACCAGTTCTTTTAAATACACTTTAACCCCTTAGGAGAAACCACTCTCCCCCAGAACCTCTGTTTATTAGCTTACCCACAAGGAATTCATTTATCACTTGTGCTAGTCTCGTCCCCAGTCTTGCCTTAGTGTCCCACAGACCTCGGGATTCTAAGATGCCATCGTGGGAGGGTTTTTCTTATCTCATTCTGCATATTACTACTCCAGGGGTAGTGGTTTCCCTATGGCCTCTCTCCCTGAGGTCCCTGAAGGGTAGGAAGCCCCATGACCCAATACTGCATCCTCTGCTATTATCTCCTCTTTAAGGAGTTCACAATATCTTAAGCAATCTCACAGTGATCTGCCTAAAGGTTGTGGCAGTCCCAGTCGTGGGAAATGCAGACATTCACAAGTCAGATGAACGTGGATTCCACACTGCACCACCGTTGCTACTTACTAGCTGGGGACTTCTCTGGCCTTCAGTCTCCTGTCTGTTAAATACAGATGACATCTGCCTTGTAAGGTTGTTGTGAGAGTCAATGAGGAAATATACGCAAAGGGCCTACACATAGCAAACAGCCAATAAAAGTTAGTTCTGTTTTCCTATAAGATAGCAACTTGGAGCACAGGCATGAAACCAGACTCAGACCACTGACCTTCTTAAATTGACATTGTAGATCAAGTTTTGTTTCTATCTTAATGGGTATTCCTTATTTTTCCTTTAATTTATTTTCAAATTGACCAAAATGACAAGAGTGATTATCTTTGGATACTTAGATTAGTCTTTACATTTTCCTGAATTTCTCAACTTTCCTACAATGTAGTACTTTACTTTTATCATTAGGAAATGTTATTTAAAACAAAAACTAAAAATCCCTTTCCATTTAAAGTAGTTGATGTCATTCCATCTATTTACTAAGAAAAGGTCTTTATAGAATCATTTTTTATTCTTTTGCTTTTACCATATATTCTGTAGCCAAATTTTTTAGGGCATAATTCTGTTTTAAAGGATAAAATTTTAGTCCAAAAAAAAGAATATATGAAAGGCAAGATCTTCTGCTCCCTCTTCCCTTTCCCTAACTCATAGGTCATGTAATACTGTTGGTGCCCAGAGCCACAGCATTACATCACCTGGGAACTTTAGAGAAATACAAATTCTAATGCCCCATCCCAGACCAACAGAGTCAGAAACCCTGGAGGTGAATGCCAGCAATTAAGTTTAAACAAGCCCTCCATGTAAGCCTAATGTGAGCTTCAGTTTGAGAACCACTGATCTAATACCCTTCTCATCTGTTCTGTTCTTTTCAAGTCATCTCTAAGGAGTAGTACACCATTGTACTAGAATAAGAAATATATATTTGGTCTTGTGATCTAAGACACCAAAATAGATGCTCCTTTATCAACTCAGACAGACCCTAAGGTTAAGGAAACAAAAGTTACCTACAAGTCAAGGATTCAGACCCCAGCTGGCATGGCAAATTTCTAAATGCTACAAGAAAAACCACACTCTCACTAAACTCCCTAATAGTAGGAGCCATGAGGCAAGTTATCAGACCCCTTCTAACTGGATTTACAAACTAGACCACTACAACTAGTGGGACAGAGGACCAGCCTTATAAACATTCTTTCCTTAAACTTCACTAGCATTGAAGAAAAATAAGACAAAAAAAAAAACAATAAAGAAAATATAAAAAAAATTAAAAAATAAAAACAAAAAAACCCATTCTTTTCTTATAAGTATCTACAGACCTTAAGCCAGTTTCAGTCAGCTTATACAGACTATACACAAGCTGTCTTTGTGACCTATAGTTTACTTTTTGACATAAAGAACCAAATTCTACTTCATTGTAATGCTAAAACCCCAGCCCCAAGGTGAACATGGGATGTATTAATATGTTACAAACATGTTTACCTATTGCGCATGTGCTCAGCTCTCCTAATAACTATATCAATATATAGCTTCCCCCAAACCTGTTGAATATGTATGGACTCTATTGTGCAATACAGACCCTGTGAGGTATAAAACCCAACTTGATCTTTCCCTCTTTAAAGAGAGAGCACCTTTGGTCCACACTGGAGACTGTCTCTTCCCAGTCTGCAAATTGATATCACCAATAAAACTCTCCTTTCTACTATTTAGCCATCCTCATACTCATTTGGATGACAGTCTCTGCCCCTGGTTCCTGGTATACAGCTCCTATAATCCTTGGGATCTCCAGAGTGATGAGTGCCTTTTGGATGCTACTGAGATAACTGGTGGCTGCAGTCTCCTCTGTAGCTTCAGGATGGGGCTGGTCACCAGAAAGACAAAGTAATGATTAGAGGGTTGGGACTTTCATTTCCATTCTTCTGACAACCAGTGAGGAAAGAAGGGCTAAAGGTTGAGTTGATCACCAATGGGCTATGATTTAATCTATGGTTCCTATGTAATGAAGCCTCCATAAAAAACCCAAAAGGACTGGGCACAAGGAGCTTCCTCGTTATTGAACACATGGAAATACTGGGAGGATGGCACACCTAGAGAGGTCGTGGAAGCTCCTCACCCCTTTCCACATACCGTCCCCTATGTATCTCCTTCTTCTGTCTGTTCACTTGCATTCTTTAAAATATCCTTTGTAATAAATGGGTAAACATAAGTAAGTAAAGTGTTTCCTTGAATTCTGTGATACACTCTAGCAAATTAATTGAACCCAAGGAGAGGGTCATGGGAACCCTCAACTTACAGACAGTTGGTCAGCAGGATAGGTGACAACCTACTACTTACAACTGCGATTTGCATCTAAAGTTAGGGGAGAGTCTGGTGGCACTGAGCCCTCAACCTGTGAATGCGATGATACCTCCAGGTAAATAGTGTCAGAATTGAGTTAAATTATATGACACTCAATTGGTGTTCGCTGGAGAATTCTTGGTGTGTGGGAAACGCCCCCCTCCCCCCCACGCCCCATATCTGGTATCAGAAATGTTGAGTAGTGCCTGAGAATAGGAAACAAGTTTGATTTTTCCTTTACAAGTGGTATTCTTTCTGTTTCATTCAAACAACTCCCTCCAGGCACCTTATGTCTAAACAAGGCCAGTGCTAGGAGCAAAGACTAAAGCACAGGCTATCAGGGACACTGAGGGAGTGCCATCTGTAGGCAGAGCTATCTGACAAAGGCTTTAGGCAGCCTAGAAAGTGGGCACCTTCCATGTGGCTCTACAGCCTCCCCAAGCATCATTCTCAGGGCTGAGGCAAATGTCCTCTGAGCCTGCAATGAGAGAAGGGCATGGAGGAGAAGCTGGGAGAACTTTTGGCCTGAGCATGTGAAGCTGATGAGTCTGGGGTCTTGGGCATTAGTCCATCTCATCCCACCACTCGCCTATTCCCTCTCACCTTCCTCAGGGCAGCAGCAGCGGGTGGGACAGCAGGGGCAGCGGATGTAGCAGCAGCAATACTGAGGACAGCACTGACACCAGCACACACCAATCAGCAGGAGGAGGAGGAGGGCTCCCAGAATGATGAAGATCACCGTCAGCCAGTCTGCAGAGGGGAGACCGAGCAGGGTTCAGACCAAACATTCAGGGGGAATGCTTCCAGTCCTCATACTCTAGGCATCTAATAAATACAGCACTTGATCTACAGGTTAAGCTTGAGCAATATACTGGAAAAAAAAAAAAGAAAAATGTTTAGCTTTCATAAGGGAACTTCAGAGGCTGCCAATGCAGTGACAATAACCTAGGTTTGCTTATTTCCGTTTTTTTTTTTTTTTTTTTTCCTGTAAGTAAAAGTGTTACAGTAGTGAGGTGGCTAAATAGAAAGCTCCAGCAGCACTTACGCAGGACGATGAGCTTCACCTCCTTATCTGGGTCTCCTGAGGTGTCCCCTGGAGCCTCAATGGTGCAATAATACACTCCATGGTCCCACCACATCACTTCATTAATCACAAGATCTGCTCCTACACAGGAGGGAGGGAGAAAGTGCTAGTGGTCAGAGGAGACGGCACTGATTTTTAACCCATGTCAGCTTTAAGACCTGAGCATTATCCTTCCACACCCTACAAGGGAGGGCCCCTGGGAGTTCAGAGAAAGGTCTCAATTCCTATTTCTCCAAACAATACAATGGTGACAGAACTCACTAATCACTGAGCCCCATCAGGGGCTTTGCAAGGATTTTGGATATACTGTCTCATTTAATTTCCACCACAGCCTATAAGTGGGTGTGGTATAGATCACCAATTGTCTCCCATTGTTCATTCTCTCCTTCTCCCATGGTCACAGAATATTGACCATGTACATGACTACTATGATGTGCATGTTTGTCCTGTGCAAAACTCATGCTGAAATTTAATTGCCATCATAACAATATTAAGAAGTGGGACCTTTAAAAGGTGATTGGGCCATGAGGGCTTCTTAGCCCTCATGTGTTACCTGGGACACAAATGTAACAGCTGCCATTGTGAACCATGAGGAAGAAGATGACATTCTTGGGGAGGACCCAGTGGAACAGAGCTACCGCACTAACTCTTATTTTATATGTGAGAGAGAAATAAACTTCTTTATGTTTAGGTCACTAATATTTTGGGCTTTTGCTTACTCACAATCAAACCTAATCCTAACTAATACTGTGGGCATTAGTACTTAACTTCATTCCAGAGGAGGAAAATCAAGACTTAAAAAGGCTAAAGGAACTGGCCTATTAATACAGACATGGTGCTCAGCATAGGGAGGTTCAGATTCACGTCTCTCTGCCTCAAAGCTCTTAACCACTGTCCTCTCCCACGTGAATGGAAAACTCTACAGCCTGCAGCCTTTACTAGCCTAAAACGATCAAATACTTCTAGATCTGAAAGAGACAGATATGAGATGAACTTGAATAAGTAAGGATGAAATGCCAATATGTTAAGAGTAAATGTAACTCAAGAAAACATTGGGTTCTTGTGAGCACTGAGTGCTACGTTATCCCATTAAGACAGATGAATGGTTAACATGTTTGTTCAAGTTTAGCAAAGTAAAAAAATATTCACCAAAGACTTCTTGTGGGTCTGGCACTACGTCAGGCACTGTGTGTGGGAGACCTAAAAGGAACAAGACCCTTCTCTGACCTGAAAGGGTTTAAAATCCAGTCAGAGGCACCGGGGCCACCTCCAGGTCTCAGCTCATTGGCTGTCCCTGCTCTCTTACCCTATGATAAGAGCCAGGCGACCTTAGCTTTATAGACTTGCTCCTGTTTAGTTGGTGGTCATATCTGCAATTCTTTATTATCTGTTCGTAAAGAAACATTTATTGAGGAAATGGAACAAAAATGCAAGGTCATAGCAACACTGGACCTAACTTTGACTTCTGTTTCCTTCTCTTTCTATTTACTACGTCAATCCCTACAACGTTTTCCTACGCACTATTTTCCAAACCCACTACCTTTCCAAGAAATGAGCTTACTCCAGACTTGGAAGAATGGTGAAATTGCTTTAAGGGAAATTCCCCCTTACAGCTTGATATGTATTATAAATCTGCCCCAATTTTTACTGGAGACATAAAGGACATTTTAGGGATGGCAGAGTAATGAGGGCATTTAGATACGCTAATATTTTTAAGGACCCAAGAACTGATTTGACAGGGTTGTCTCAAATTTCACAGGCATAAAAGTGTCAGAAAACAAGGGCTCCAGGAAGTCACAGCAAATCTGGAAGTAGAAATAAAAACCCCAGGGAAACAGTACTGCTTTCCTGTGGGAGTGAGCAAGAGGCAAGGTTTGATCCAAAGGTTGTTGGGAGTGGAGGTAGTGGAAGGTATATACATTCATGTTTTTAGAAAAAAAAAACCAAAAAACCAAAAGAACAAGAACTAGCACCTATGGGTATTTTCAGCCTTCAGAAACTGTGAGGTGATTTACTTTGGAGTCAGATCAGAACTAATTCTGCTGTATTGGAAAAAGTGGAACCACCTGAATCTTTGAAGATGTCCCTGGAGACTAGAAAAGAAGGACAGATGTTTCCTAAGGCTGAGGGATCTGGGCTGGCTTAGAGAAATCAGAGATTGGATGTAAAAGAATCAGAATTAAGTATTACAAAGTTGGAAGCAATTATTATTAAACTGGTTCCCTTTAAATAGTCATAGAATATTCCCTGATTTCCTCAAATTATAGATATGGTACCATGAGTAGCCTACTGAGTTCTCCCCATTTTTCCCTTTTAACCAGCAAATATTTATTTAACACAGCACATAAGGCTCATTTAAATAGGCTCCAAATTCTGTGCTGATAACCTACTACAGGAACCCTGGATTATAAGATAGGAATGTGGCGAGCTAAACCATTTATCTAAAAGTATACTGAGTGATAACTAACACTCACTGCACACTACTAAATGCTTTATAAACATTATCTCAGTACTCACAAATCTCCATAAGATAGGTACTATGTCAATTTCCATTTTATAGAAATTGAGGCTGAAGAAATTGAAGGGGCTTGTCCAAGTTCACACATCCTCTAAATGCAGACTGGGGACACACACCTGAGTCTGACCCCAGAGCCAAGGATCTAACTGCTACTCCCTGCACCAGGCACAAATAGAGAGGCTTTAGGCCCCGCTCTTCGATATTGCATTTGCTATTCACTTTGGTGTAGCGAATACCATTGTGTCCATCTTTTAGACGAGGAAACAGAAGCCAGAGAAAATAACTGCACTGAGCTAGTGAGAGGGAGCACTGGGACTCTCGCCTGGGGCTTTTTAATCCAGGCCCAATGCTCTCTCCTCTATCAATGAAGGGCAGTGTTCTCAAGACAGCTATCTACTCAGAAGTCCCTATTTCCTTCCAAATGGACAACAGGAATGGCCAGAGGGGAACTCAGAAATATGGCCCTGAGAGCAATCTGTGGGAAAAAATCAAAGGAACCTGATCCATGCCTTAACCTTAAATCTTAGGAGAGCAAAGGACACCACCCAGCCCCAGACCTTCATAGCCAAAGCTTAGGTCCAGAGACCAACTTCCAGGGAAGTTCAGATGGTGCAGCACATTCAATGAATATAGCCTTTTGCTCAGACAATGACAGTGACCAAATAGACCATTAGGCAGAAAAAAGGGAAATCCCATGCTGACACAGCTTGCCAGACCTGGTGTCTCCTCCCTCTGCCCCTAGTTCCTCTGCCGCCTCCCCCACACTCACGGTTCTGGATGGTGATCTTACGCTGCCGGTAATCCACGCCCAGCACAGGCTCATTCTGTCCCCGCCGCTGGGCCACAATGCGAACTTCCCGCTGGTTGTCATTGCAGTCATTTGATGGGTCCTGGCCCAGGGATAAACCTGCCTGGTATGCTGAGGAGAGAGGACACACCTGAGTCACACAGCAGTAGGAGATTCCCATGAAGGAAGGTGCCCTTCCTGCTCACTATGTGAGACACAGAGAAGTGTCTTAATTTTTCCTGAGCCTATGCATCCCCTGGGAATTTTGTTAAACATGAAGACTGTGATTCTGTAGGTCTGGAGTGGGATCTGAGATTCTGATTTCCAAAAGCTCCCAGGTGATGCCAGGAACCACACTTTGAGCAGCAAGACTCCAGACACCTCCCAACAGGCCATCATTTCCAAATCCCAGCTGTATCCTTCTGTCTCCTGTCCCAACATCCCTTGTCTCATTTTCAAAATCATCCCAGCCTCTCTCCCACAGGGTTCATCCACCTGCTCTTACAATATGAGGTTTGAGAGCTATGCCTACCGCCTAAGTCTCTCTTCTCTCTTAACCCAGGCATTTTAAGAGTAACCCTCAGAAAACCATACCTCGATTTAGAAAGGAGTCTTTTGGGGATGATATCAGGTTCAGTGGGTGGCTCAGCAGTTAGCTGTTGTGGTTTTACTCAAATCATAGTGGGAGACATTAGCCCCAGGGCTAAAAAAAGTAAAGCTGGTGCCTCCCTCTCCCTTTGCCTTGCCTTAGGAAGCTCCCCTCTTATGAACAGGGTATCTGCTTCTATTCTCCAAATTTCTAAAAGGTTAATTGTTCTGGGCTGGCAGTGGGATTCTGGGTTCCCTTGCTCCTTCGGATAGGGCACAAATGGGCAGCCGGGGAAGAGCTCTGGTCCAGACGCGGAAGTGACACGAATGGGAAATTGTTACTGAGACGCAGGACGGGCTGAGCCTCATGGGGAGTTGTGGGGCACTGAGAGATGTCCCAAAACACATGGGCTGCCTGGGGGTGCTCAGTCAGCAGAGGAATGGGGAGGGAATGTGGTCTGCAGGAGGAAATGTGGTCCTGAGGCATGGAGGAGTCTTCCTGCCTGTGTGCCAGCGCGGTGGGGGTGATGAGAGGCAGGTCTGCCTCCTCGGCTCAGTGCCCTGGCATGGAGTCAGGAGTGCACAAGGAGGCAGGACTTGCTCTGCCTTTTGCTTCATGTCCGAGCTGCCTGAAATCTTTTTAGGACAAGGTAGGACCCCCCAAAATTAAAATGAACTAGTATATGACCCTGAATAATTTATTTCATCTGCCTGGGCTCCATTTGTTTAACTATAAAATGAAGTGATTACATAAGGTGATCTTTGTGGTCTTTTCTCACTATAAGGATTTGTGATCCTAAATAATTCCCAAGCCCTAATGGCAGTACATTACGGAGGTGCCTGCCACCCAGAGAAGCAAGAAGGGGGAGGGTACTCACATGCAGAGTAGTAGTCAAAGATGGGGTCCTTGCAGAAGGACTTGAAGCGCCAGGTCACCACCACGTCCTGGAGCTGGGCAGAGGTGGTGTAGTCACATTTGAGGATGACAGAGGCAAACAGGGTGACATAACGCTCTGTGTCCTGGACCGTCACCAGCAAGGACAGGCACCCTAAAGCCAAGAGCAGGAGACAATGCTGAAGGTAACCTACTTCTGTTCGTGGGGTGATAAAGCAATGCAAATGAGCAAAACGCACTGCCTGCCCTCTTGCCTGCCCTGGTCGGGAGCTCACAGGGGGAGCCGGGTTCTTACCAGGCCTGGGCAGGGCATGGGGTGGGGTGAAGAAGGCACCGGCAACCTGAGGGAAGTGCTAGACAAAAGGAGTAAGGATAACTCTCAAGAACTGACTGTCTATTAACAGTGATAACACATTTAATGACAATAAAGAAGTTGCATCAAAGTAAGGCCATATTTGTGCTGGAGTGACTGTGACTAGCTGATACACTTTTTCCACATCACATCTCTTCTTAAAATGGTTTCCCCTCTCCCTAAGATAAATTCAAACTCCACGACCAGGCCAATGAGGCCGCAGGTCTACCTCCTGCCTCACTCTGCTGCCTCCTCTCCTTCACGTCCACCTCCCACTCAAGGCTTCGGCCACTCTGAACTTGCTGCAGCCCTTCCCACGCCAGCATCTTACTCTTCTCCAGATCTTCACACGTGTGCCACTCTCAGCCCAGAGCGCTCTGCATATCACCTGCCACCAACCATCTCTTCCTGGGCTAGTTATGACACTATTCATTCCTTAGGTCATCAGCTGAAGCCTCACCTCCGCAAACAGCCTTCCTGACTGCAAGGCTGGGAGACCGGCCTCCCTGTTTTCCCAAAGTGCGCTGTCCTGCCCCTGGGCAGCACTTTTCACGCTGCTTGGTGACGGCCTGCTTACTGTGGGCTCTGAGAAGGTCGGCTGGGTTTGCCTCTAAGTCGCTTCTCACACACGAGCACCCTGTACTGTGCTGTCCCCTACTTGGTACCCAACACATGTTTATTGAATGATGGAATAAACTACCAAGAATATATTAGGTACTGGAAATTTGGCAGTTCAGTCAAGAGAACATAAAGTAAACAAAAGAAAAATGATAAAATTGTGACAAACTGTATCAAGAAAGACTTGAAGGAATTAAGAGGGTTTTTTTTTCTTTTTTTGAAATTTTTAAAATTTTCTCACTACCCTCCAAACCTACAGGCACACTTGAAGCTCCAAGAATGCCTTGATGAGCAACCAGATGACACGGAAATATTAGGTGAGACTTTGGCATGGTCAGGGGGCCATACATAACTAGCATCTTGGAATGTTCTTATGCTAGTATGGTTTCTAGGCCGAGTTATAAGGGGGTCCTCTCATGGGAGGTTTAGGGTGGAGCAGCAGTACTCACACTTGGGTGTGCATGACCAGGAGAACTTGTAGCAGCTCAGATCGCTGATTTGGTAGGACTTGGGTGAGGCCCGAGGACTTAAACTTCTAACACATTTCCAGGAGATGCTAATGCTACTGCTCTAGAGACCACACTTTGAGAACCACTGGTGTAGACTAGATTTTAAAAAAACAAACAAACAAAGCCCACAGGCTTTGGACTCAGATACAACTGGGTTCAAATCAAACTTTAGTACTTGAACAATGGGCAAGTTATTTACTCTCTCTGAGCTTATTTCCTCAACTATGAATGAAGATTATGACAGTACTAACCTCATCAGATCCTTGCAAGAATGCAATGAGATAATCCACTTCTGGTGCTTGGCATGGCACCTGGCACATAAGCTGCCATGTTAGTGTCTGAGTCCCCTCACTCTTTTCCCTCAGCACAAGGGCCAAGGAGAAAGCACAAGGGCTTTCAGCACAAGGGCCCTGTCCCTCAGCACAAGGACCAAGCTGGAGTTTTCTCCAATAGAGTTCTCAGGTGGCACTATCTTCATTTTGACTGAGTTAATCCCTCAAAGAAAACAAATATAGTCGCCCCTTTACAGAGCAACTAGGTGGGCCTGTCTTGATGGCTACAGCCACATGATTCTAGAGTCCTGCCTGACCTCCTGGTCACAGCCCTCATAAGACAGTCCTCTGAAGCTTATGATGGCACCTGCTTTACTCACATCCATGGAGAGACAGAAGAATGCTGCACAGGACAGGCTCTGGCCCCCAGAAATGACCCAACCCATCTCCAGGACTGGAGTGTAATGAAGGTGCCTCCCTACCAGATGTGCTAGACAGAGGCTCTGCAGCAGTGCAGGGGAGACCACTTGCGAGCAGGAAGACTTCACGAAAGGAAGAGATTTAAACTAGACCCTAAGGCTCAGGTAGGATTGAGATTACACGTGAGAAGTAGGGAGAGGGCAAAGAAACTCATTTCAGTAAGGAAGAAAGGAGGGAGCAAAGACCTTATCAGCAAGGGGGAGTTACTTGGGCAACCTGAAGGAAACCAATTTAGCTGGTGTCTCTGGTTTTATGGAAGAAAGAGGGCATAAGTAAGGCAGGGCTGATGGTGGTGAGTGGGAGGTGGGGAGACGGGGTAGAGTCTAAATTGCAATCCAGCATCAATTTCTAGTTCATGGATAATCACTGAAGGTTTTTCTGAAGAAGAGAATAGGGTGAAAGTGGTGTTTTTAGGAAGATAGATGGCCTCTCCATGTGGCTTTGAATGGAAAAGAACCTCATTTTGAGAATAAACCTTGAGTAGTTTGGGGAAAAATAGCTGCTGTCTCTACCAGCTGCAGGAGTCCCAGAAATCAGGCCCATTGGAATAGAAGGGTCAGTGAGCAATCAACCAACATCTCAAGTCTAACATGAATTATTTCTCAATCTGATTTTTTATTCTTGTTCCTCCTCTCTAATTGCTACTTTGGTTTTTTTCCAGAACTGACCTGAAATAGACCATAGAGCTTTTGCCCACCAGTTTTAACTGAACAGTAGAAGCAGCTACAGGTAAGATTTTCACCATGAATGGGGTGCTATTGTCAACACTGGCTTATTTTGTTAGAGAGCAAAACATTGTATTTTGGTCTAAAAACCATCTTAGGCTCACATAACACCTTCAAATATTTTCTTCTACACAGGAAATGTGATCCCTGGGAGGAGACAAGCTGTGCCCACTTCATATACAACAAATCTGAGGCTTGGAAATTTAAGAGGCTTGTCTGTGGTCAGGCATTTTCTAAGGGGATCAGAGTCAAGATTCTGTCCCTGAGCAGTGCTCTTGCCTCTAGGCCTGGCTATTCTTTGAATAAAGGAAGATGACTAGTATTTATAAGTCTGCAAATAATTGGAGCTTGGGGACAGGCTACGTAAGCAATAATTAAAATATAACTGGCAGCAGTCGCTGTGACACAGTGATTACTAACTCACATGTTTTTATTTGGCTGAATGGTAATTGGACATAAACAGTTTGTTCAAAGACTCTAGTCAGCATTACTTGTATAGAGGGAGAGCATTTGGGAGGGCAAAGGTGGGTTTGCTGGGGGTCAAAAAAGGGAATTTGCTTGGAGTCAGAAGTTTCTTGGGTGGCTTTGAAGACTGTAGAATCTGAAACCCTTAAGGGAGGAGAATGGGGACAAGGGTGATCCCTGAGCTCCCCTTACATGAAAGGCCTTATTATGGGCAAACCACAGCCGGGGTGACCTAACTGACCTTTACCAACGTCAGCACTGGTTTTCCTGCTCAGGTACTCTTTTATCCTCTTTTCTATTTTATTCCTTTTGTGAAGTTCAAGCCTTAAAATACGTCAGGTTTCCACAGGTTCTGAGGATATTGAGCTCACTCACACTCCCTCCAGGGGTCTGCCAACCCCACAGCATCCTGCACGGATCCCCACACCCCCACACACACCCTGCCACACACACACAGGGCAGGCGGGGGAGAGTCCCAGGAGAAGAGGTGCTAAACAATCCAGCCAACTCCACCCTTCTCAGTTGTTGCTGCCAGCCCTCAGCGTATATTTTGCACCAGGTGACAAGCATTGTTTACCTCCAATCCTCACAAAACCCTCCAGAATGGACAACAGCCCTGCTCACATGTGTGGGCAAAAGTTCAGAGAGTATAAGCCAAGCCCTCATGCGTCAACATCATATATCTAAAAAGGATCAGCATCAGGATTTGAACTTGAGTCTTTCTGATGCCAAAACCCAGTATTTCCCAAGCAGGCGAGCTTGATCTTCCAAAGAGGAAGTCAGGTGTCAGACTCTCAAAACATCAAAGGATTTTCCAGATCGAGAGGGAAAGAAAGGTAGTAGTTAGACAGCCTATCTCAAAGGCAACCTTCCTTTTTTCCCAACTTTCTTTTCCTATAGCCTCTAACATCTCTATAAAACGAAACACACTGAGCCTGCATAGCACTAAACAGGGGGAGTTTTCAAGAAGAGACCAAAAGCAGCAGAATACAGCTGAAAACACAGTCTCAAAAATATAAATGCCCTGATTATACATATCCTGGTTGCATCTTTGCTCTTCTAAACTTAGTACTACAAGTTTCTAAATCCTTAAATTTTCTTTCTTAAATTTCCTTCATCCTGTGGCATTGCCTCCCCAGTCCATTGCCTCCTAATTTCCTAGCGGTCTCTATCATTTTCTCTTGAAAACTTTGATTCTGGAGCCTGATGCCCCGAGTTCAGATTCTGCCTCCACCCCCCACCAGCTAAAGACATAGCAAGTCATCTCCAAACTGCCGTTTTTTCTTTATGTGCAAAACTGGGATGATGATAATACTTGCTTCATAGGGTCACGGTGAGGGTAATTAATAAATATCTCCTATTTAGCAAAGAGACTGGCATATAGTAGATACTCCATAAACATTTGTCTTGACACTTATCTTGACAATTTTAGGAGACTGAGATCCACTGAAATCAGTGTGCAAAAATATTACAATGATACAAATGTAAACTGTCATTACTGTCTTCTCTTTGCAAAATGAGTTAGTATATTAAATGTTTTGAAAGTTTCGAACCCCAGCAAATCCATTCACAGTTTGCCTTCTCTGTGAAAGGGGAAGGGAGGGAGACCTGTCATTTAAGGGCAGAAAGGAAACTTCAGATGAGATGTTAGAGATCATGGGAAGGAGGGAGGGGGAAGGGGATTTGCTATTTCCCGCCATAAGGTACTTTCCAAGACTACAGGGCAGTGGAGACTACCATCCTATGCTAAAATAGAAGGAAATGCACCCAGGAAAGCAGAGTATTTTTGCAACTACATGTTCTATGTTCCTAAATACATGCACATCTTTGTACATTTTTAAATTAAATCTGTCTTCCCTATGTAGTATCAGATCAGGCAAGATGTTTTAGTTTCTACAAGATATCTACACAGCATAGGAATATATTTTTAAAATTTTTTAATAAAGAAACTGTTTTTGGAGTACTAGATAGCAGTTCCCTTCCTTTCAGCATGAAGGGCCCTGCCTAGAAACGGGTGGGAGGCAGGGAAGGGCAGGCAGGTCTTTGCTGAGTAGAGGAGGCAGTCTGGTGCTGACATGGATGGGCGTTAGGGATTCCTGAGTGGTTTTCAGGTAAAAAGGCACCTTGATTCTATGCAGCAGGTTAACAAAAAGTACACAGGTCAATCGTATCAGAGTTTACGTCTGAGCAAGCTATCTCAGCAAGCATGTTTGCCATCTGTACTCGTTACATTTCCTTAGATAACAGTGCAAATACTAGAGGAACTAAGGGGAGGAGGAACTGGCAATGAGTAATGGACAAGAAGTAAGGGTGAGGGAGAGTTGGGAGAGGAGGAAAGGGGACCAGGAAAGTGAAGGGTGGGGGAGGAATTATGTCTAGGTATCATACGTCTAACAGACGACCCTCCCCTGAGGAGGAGACTGATACATGCTGAGCACTTACTATATTGTCAGACATGTTACTGGGTACTTTATCATACATTATCTCATTTAACCTTCGCAAAAAACCCATGAGATTAGCTTTACTTTCTCTCAATTTCATCAATAAGGAAAATTCTCAGTGAGATTAAGCAAGATGCTTAAGGCCACCCAGCTAGTAAGCACCAAAGCTAGATTTCATCTTAGACCTCGAAAATTCCAAAGCCCATACTGTTTCCACTATACTACCCTGCCTTCTGGATAAGTTTTCTAAGTGGTTGAGACATAACCCTTTGAGGAAAATTTATAAATTTAAGGGACATTCACAAATTTAGTCATTCTGTATGAAAAATTTTTAATACAAAATAAATAAGAAATTTCAAACAATAAAGAAGAGTGTAAAGTTTCTCCTTGCTCACCATGATTTCCACTCCCCAGAATTACCACTGTTGATAGTTTGGTGTACATCCCTTCACATCTTTTCCTATGCTGTTTTCTTTTTAATTAATCATGTTATGTACATTGATGTGCAACTTTTTTTTCTTCAAACTAATGACATATCATTATATTCTATACCAGTATATACAGAGATGACATTTTTAGTGGCCACATGAAAATTCCCTCCACAGATGAGCCATAGTTTATTTACATATTTTCCTAATGATGGGCATTTAGGTTGTTTCTGATTCACTTTTATAAATTATACTGACATAAACTGCTGAAATGAATATTTTTATACAAGTAGCTCTTTATATGTATACTTTTATTCCAGTAGGATATATTTCTCAAAGTGAGTCTGCTGTGTCAAAGTATCTATTAGATCTCTGTTAGTATCTAATAGATACTCCAGGAAAGAATTATACTCCAATGACCACTGAGGGACAGTCCCATGGTTCACCATAATCTTTTCAAAAGGGAAAAACATCAATCTTTAAAACAAATTTATAAACTACTAAGTGAAAAAAACAGTCACTAACGTGGTTTAAAGTTGACATCCCTTTGGTTACTAGGGGGAGGGCAAGACCTGGGTAAAGGGCAGATACTCGGAGTTTCCCAAAGTCATTCACCCCAGATTAGTGACTCATGTCTCCACACACTAATTTCAGAGCATATGCAAATAGGTCCCAGTAGAATGCACATTCATTCATTTATTGAGTATCTACTCTGAGCCAGGCACTGTTCCAGATGATGGTGGTGCAGTAGCAAATAAGAGATACAAGGTCCCTATACTCTTGGAACTTAGGCTCTTGTGGGAGAGTCAACAATAAACAAATACATACATAAAGTACTTCTGCTTTGAATATTAAATCCTAGTACAATAAGGGACTAGATAGACACATGTATCCATATGCTCCTGATAGGTCTTCTTGGTTGTTTCAAATTCTAAATCAAGGCCCAAATCGAAATCATCATCCTTCCATACAAACCTGGGTCTGCCCTGTGTTTCCCATCTCAGTGAATGGGCAAGAACAAAAACTAGGAATCATCCTCTTGTCTCTTTTTCCCTCATACTCCATCAAATTGGGTTTATTTATCTCCTAAATATTTCTGGAATTTCCCTGTCTTCACTACCATTCTAGTACAGGCTGCCATCACTTATAGCCTACATACTGCCTCAGCTTAACTGGTACTGCACATGCACACCCTCTGCTTCCCATCCATGTGAGGTCCACACTGCTGTTAGTCTCCCAACGCATCCTCCTTATAAACCTCCAACAGCCGGCCATTGCTCTCAAGATGAATACAAAACCTCCTACCATGACCTGTGAAGCCATGCATATCTGGTCCTACCCACCCCTCTGGCCTCCTCTCTGCCACACTCCCCATGGCTTCCTCCACTCAGGCACAATGACATTCTTCCCATCTCTCACACTCACTGGGCTCCTATGCAGTGAGTCTTGCACATGCTATTTCTTTGGTTTTGAATGATCATTTCTCAGTGCTCAACTCAAGCATCACTTCTTCAGGAAGGGCCACCCGATTAAGCAAATTCCACCTATTTTGTGCACTTGTAGTACCTTATGTGTCTCTCTCATGACCCCTGTCACAGTTGTATTTCTATATTTGCTTGCATCCCCTTTAGACCATAAACACCATGAGGTCACAGCCATGACTGCTCTAGTTTGCCAGCACCATGCCTAGCACATGGCACACATAAAACATTTGCCAAATGAATGAACAAATAAATTCATGTAAGATAGGCTAAATTGCTTGGAACAAATTTTAAGTGCCCTAAAAGTTCAGAAAAGAAATGGTTAATTATATTTAGTATGGCCAGACAAAAAGCAAGAAAGAAGGGTGTGTGTTGAGGGGGGAGGGGGTACAATAAGGCCATGTCCATATCAGTGGGGACAAGGCTGCCCAAAGTAGTGAGTGTAGAATTAGTTAGGCTTGAATTCCAAACAAAGGGCTTCAACCCACTCTTATAAGCTATGGGGATCTAGTGGAAGTTCTTGGATGGAGAATTAAAGTGAAGGTGAGAAAGATCAATTTAGGTAGGTTAATCTATCATCTGGTTAGAAGCAGATATTGGACGTAGAGCTAGAGGCAAGGAGATAGCTAAGATGCTTGATGTAGGCTAGTATGAATACTATCACCTAGAAAAGAACAGAAAGGGCAGATCCTGGAACTACCTTCTTTCCCCGAAAATAAGACTTACCCATAAAATAACCTCTAGCAGGATTTCTAAGCATTTGCGCAATATAAATCCTACTCCAAAAATAAGACCTAGTGATGGGCGTGGCTACGCAACACATCTGCACAACCCATGCATTTCATCGAGGAGTGGTAAAGAAGATGAGCACCCCTTCTCATCTGCCTCATGAGAGCTCTATTGCTCAACATGAGAGATTGGGGCCAATGGTTCTAAAGGAAATAGAAATTCAGGATAGAATTCGGGGTTCGGAGAGTTATGACAATGTTCCAGAAGAAGATGACTTAACTATATTTGAATAAATGTAGATTGTTGTACTGTACTTAAAAAAAAAAACACATCTCCTAAAAATAAGCCCTAGGGTGTCTTCTTGAGGAAAAATAAATATAAGATCCTGTCTTATTCTCGTGGAAACATGGTAAATAACATAACTTCATGATTAACTGGGTGTGGGAAGAAAAGAAAGTGTCAAAACTGCTTTCCTCTGATCCCACCTTTTCCCAAGATTTGCAGATTGGGACATCTAGAAAGAACTGGAGAAAGATAAGGTATGGCCAGAGTCTTCCCAATTCTTAAGATACACAATTTAATTTTCACCCAAGGATTTCAAATAATGAAATAAATTATCATGGTAAAAGAAACCCAGGTACTATACACTAGTTACCCAACATCTCATTTCACTGCATTGTTGTTAGAGCAAGATGTTTAATAATTACCATTTAGACATCCAAAATGAAGTCATGTATTTCTATTTCTGTATACCAGAATTAAACAAAAGAAACCTGCTCCATGGTATGAAATAGGGGAAAGAGCAATGGACAAAATGTAAAGAATCAGGTTTCTGGTGTCAGCTCTCAAACTAACTCCCAAGACACATGACTTCCCTGGATCCAGATTTCCTCATCTGTTAAACTGACTGGGAGGGGAGACAGGGCTGGGAGTGATTTCTACCTGTGTTCAACAGAACACTGGGAGGTACTTCAGGGGCCCCCAAGGGGGCAAAGGAGCAGCTGAGTGGGCAGCCCCCCATCCACCACTCATACCCAACCCACCTCGAGAAGCTCTTCTTTATTATCCACCATATCAGGGAAATTTATAAGATTTAATTAGGTCTACAGGATAATCCACACCTTCACCCCCACCACTCAGGGAAAATTATTGGTCTGGATGCTCTTTCTCTAAGGATCGTATCCCTTAGGGGTCAACTGTCTGATTTCTCAAAGAATGATAATACAAGTTGATAGCTGTGTGGATTTGTAAGTTAATACCATTCTATGATGTTATGATGTTAATGGTATTCACAAAATTCACAAAAGCACAAATGACACATATCCTTTTAGAATTTCAGGGGAAAACTAAACTCTCATTCTAAGAATAAACATTGAGGTTGGATGAAAGCAACCAGAGCTCTTAGTCAATAATGCAAAAAGCTGCAGGTACTTACTTGAGCCTCATCTTAATGTTTTTTTTTTTCACCTTAAAATAACCTTTATTTTTTTTTAAAGTTAATATATGCAATATAGGAAACTGAAAAACACGAGAAGCAAAGAACAAAGTCATCCACAATCACAAGCATTTCACAGTTGGACATGTCCTTCTAGATACTGACACATACACAACATCCAATTTTATGGGATTGAGATAGTACAGTATGCATCATGCTTTTTCACACATCATGAATATTTACCAATCGAAAATCTCAAAGCTATGTGAGTATTTGGATAATCATCTTAATGTTTTAAGGAGCAAATATTCGCATATCACGTGTATGGTAAAAATTTCTTTCTTTCTGAAGAAAAAAACTTCAGGAAATTACAAACATACACGAACACCCCTCTGACAACTGATCTCTGCATAGCTCAGAGCATAGGGACTGCAGGGATTTCACTAGACTCCCTGACTTCAAAAGCCACAAGCCCCAAGCCACACTGACCAGCCAGTACGTAAATCTGACAAAATTTCACTGCTGCCTCATACTTTGCAATGTGGGAACTTGGATGCTAATCAAAGAATTGGGTTGACTCCTCTTTAAAGACATCAGAGAACAAAGTAATGGACCATAATAATAAAACACACTCTAGTATAGTGTTTTCCAAAGTGCACATCACAGTTTGCGATGGGTGTTGAGAAAATCAATTCACTGGATGTTTTTATTTAATATTGTTACAGTCAGGATTATTTTTTATGAATTTAAATATCGATAAAATAATATTTGATGTTAACTTTTATTATTTTATCTAACGAAGTAACAGAATTTTTTTTGGTGAACCTTTTGCTTTTATTTTATAAACCTTATACATTGGCAGACATGTCACAGTGTAAACTATTTCTCACTGGCAGCTGTGGAAAAAATTGAAAAGCTCTGCCTTGGTAGGTACTGAGAACAAGAGAGGAAGCTCAATCTTCACTTTGATCTTAACACACATTTGGGGAAGTTTAGCTTAAAATAAAGAAAAAGTGGGGGTAGTACAAGGGACTGTTCCCCAGTATTTCCTCAGTGATGACTGTCAGACACTGTGCTTGACCTTAACCCACCCAACAAGAGTTTGCAAGGAATTTCACCTGTTTTCTAGATGAAGGAAGTTTAAATAATTTGTCCAAAATCACAGCTAAAAAGAGGCAAATTTTGAATTCCAACATGATAGTCATCTATTAATTCAGGGTTTTTTGGCCATGGGTGAAGGAGTATGGAAACTTAATTTCTTTCTTTAAAGCTAACAATCCTACCTGGGTCTAAGTCATGACTACCATTATCACCATGGCTAATATTTATTAAGCCCTCCCTCACTTTGTTGAAGCACTGTATTAAGTGCTTTAAAAACTTCATTTTATTTACTCCTCACAAACCCCTTATGAGACATGTACTATAATCATCCCTATTTACTGGAGGCTTTAAACAGTTCACACAAACAGCATCAATGCAAACCCACGTTAAATAGTTGAATGTAGTTTTATTTACATTGCTACATACATTAAGGGAAAATATCTGCTAAAACAACTTTCCCCCTCGAAGTAATGGAGTCAAACAGCTAATCTCAGTCTCTCCTCTATGAAAGTGAATTAAGATGCACATTTAGGACATTTTGCTTTCAGTGCTCCCTGGTTCTAAAATGTGTCCTTCCTTTAAAGAATGCCAGGCAAATACCACAACCTGTATAATGCACTACTTCAGTGTCCTGGCTACTAATACTATGTGGCTGGTTCACAAAGACTTGAAAGTCTGCTTTCTAAAGTAACTAAAATGTTTGTACTCCCATAATATCCTGAATTTTAAAAAAGGCATTGAGAAAATAAAAAAATAAAGTCCCTGTCTATTTAGCAATTTGCTTTCTATAGGTTGAGTATCCTTTATCCAAAATGCTTGGGACCAGAAGTCTTTCTGATTTGGGATTTTTTTTTGGGGGGGGGAGGGATTTTGGAATATCTTGGGGATGGGACCCAAGTGTAAATATGAAATTCATTTTTGTTTCGTATATACCTTATACACATAGTCTGAAGATAGTTTTATACAATATGTTTAATGATTTTGTGCATGAAATAAAGTTTGTGTTAAGTACTTAATGTGTGTAATTTTCCACTTGGGGGTATCATTTTGGCATTCAAAATGTTTCAGATTTTGGGCATTTTGGATTTCAGATTAGGGATGTTCAAACTGTATAAGAATTCACCCTTTGGTTATAATCACTGTATTTGAAACATGTTCAGTGTTAAATATTCTTTATAAAAGCTGGTTAGCTTTTTAAACATTACACCGGTGACTTAAGCATTAGGGTTTATGCCCTAATGGGATTTTTGTTTGTAAAGCTTATTTTCTTATTCTGTTGACTTGTATGACTGTTGTCTATGAATTCTTAATTCTGGAGATGGAGTATCCAGGGGCAGAGGTAGGAGGAGATCTTTATTTTCCTAAAAAAAAAAAGGCAGCACAAGCAGCTTCAGAAACCCCCAGCTGCTGTAGAGTTTGAGATGAGCGTGTGAGGTGCAGGAAAGAAGACTTTACAAAGCTGTGGGATTTTTATAAATTTGCATTCACAGTCTAATCTGGTGACTGCTCTGGTGGAATTTTAGACACTTAAATTTAGGTGAGGTTTAGTTCATTTTCTTGTGCATAGTGAGTGTCCAACATCTAGTCTTGTCTGCTTCAATTTATAGTACTTATATCTTGCAGAAAACCTTGCAAGCCAGAGGAGCTTCAGGATACCAAATGTCTAGTTTTTCTACTCTTTTGCAATCCTCTCCCCCTTTTATTCTCAGCATTAAGCTTAAATTATTGTAGAATCCTGTCTGAATGAAATTAGGTTACACTTGAGCAATTATCATGCCCTACCCAAGCTTATAAAAAGGAAATTCTGCCAACATCTTCATATTACATATTTCCCCTCCAAAAAACACAAGACTCAAATTGGTCTGTGAACAAACTCTGAGCTGACCTTCCAGTGACAACTTAGAGGTATAAGGGCAGCCATTTCTAAAGGCGGGTGGTGAAACCATATAAAACAGGGTGGAACTTCCAAGGGAATTTATAAGTCCTTGTTTGTTTGCAAGATCACACCTACATCCTAATTTGAAAAGGGCTGAAAGAGTCTGCACTTTCTGTTTCTCGGCTATCCTTTCCTGCTTGGTTTCACTCATGCAGATACACACTTCTGTCATATTTCCCAGAGATACACAGAGACACACAAAACCATGCTTTCCAAAATAGAGAAGCTAAGAAGGTAGGTGGTTGGGCGCCTGATAAGGAGATAATGAGCAAGGGGCAAAGTTAGAGAATTGGGTGGGTATAAAGTAGGAAAGTAACACTGAATGTGCTCAGCAAAGAGAAACATGTCTGGTCCCATACAACAGATTTGGAATCAGGCCGAACATTCCTTTATATACTGAGGACACACTATTACCTTCCGGGAATAAAAAAATGCAATTCTAGGCCAATATGGTTGTCATCATATCTAAAACCTAAAAGCAAGTGTCAGATGAAAGGAAAAAGTAGGAATTTTAAGAATGCTGCTTGGCCCCTGTCAATTCGGCTTCTGAGATCAAGAAGTGCTTAATGACTTGCAGGAGGGGAAGCCCAAAGGCTCTCTAGGTTTCTTTCTTAGTTGCACCTGTTTCAGAAGCGCCTAGGCTAATAAAAGAGGAAAACAACAGGTTCCCACCGGCAGAAACTGGATCCCGTCCCCGCACCTCCTGACACCCATGCCAAGCGCCACCGGAGCGCGCGGCCCAGGCCTCCACTGCCCACGGGCAGCTCTGCAAGGCCAGGCAACAATGGCTTCCTGTCTCCTTGGGCCCAGGGTGGGTCCCCTTTTTCCACGGCTCACCTGCGGGGAGCCAGGTGAAGAGCAGCAGCCAAGGTATGGGCACTTCGGAGCCCATGCTGGCCCCTCTCTGATCCCCTTCAGCTCAGAGGTTTCGGGGCACCGGGTCCTTTCTTCATCAGCTGCCACCCCAGGACGCAGTTCTCCAAGGAATCCCTCAGGTTTCCCCTCACTGGGCGCAGCGCGGTGGGAGGGTCCGCCCTGCTAGCGGGCAGGTACCGCGCGTCCCCTCCGCACCTGCGGCGCCGCCTGCGGCTCCGCCCCGCCCGGTGCGCGGCCGCTTCCTGCCCCGCCCCCGGCCCCGGGAGCGCCGCGGCCACCTCCCCTCCCTGCGGCCGCCTCAGGTGCAGGCTGCCAGGTGATTCTCCCTTCAATAAAAGCCCTCTCCTGTGAATCACCCCGCTCGACAAAAGGGACTGTCACCCTTCCAGAAGTTCCAGGAAACATCACCCCTTGAGAATTTATCCCCCTCTTTCTAGAATTATATGGGTATAACTTTCTAGGTTGTATTTCCTGCGTCACGTTTCCATTTACTCACAAATGCTTGGGAAACTTTTTTGCCCCCGCTAAAAACACAGTACTATGAAGTTTTACACGTAATGTCGGTTCAGGTTTTCTAAAAAGTAAAGATGAGTTTAGAGAAATAGAGTTAACTTTCCACAATCACAAAAGTAACAGATGATTATAGAAAAATTAGAAAAATAAAATTTTTTTTTTATAAAATCCTGCTCTTACCTTCCATAGGTAGGCATTGCTAAGGTTAGTATGGTAAGGCTGGTGGTGGGCCCCCTTTCTTCTCTAGATCAAAAAAGAAAAGGCTCATGAGACCAGACCCACCAAGGACAAAACTGCCAGGCCCAGCTGAGAGGAACCACACCCAGATGTCCACCTGGATAAGAACATTTTGGCTCTTGGATTCCACAAATACCTCCAGTCCCTCCTAAAAATCTCCAGCTCTCCTCACCAAAAGTCCCTAGCCAGGCCCAAAGGGTATAAAAGGCCTCAGCCCCTTCAAACAGTGGCGACTTCTGGGGACCCCTCTCTTGGGGCCCCAGAATCTCTCCACAAGTGTATAATAAAGCCACGTGGTTTGGCCCCCACTCTTTCTTTCTGTCTTTTCTTCTCCCCGCCACCGAAAAACCTTACAAATATCTTTCTATTTTTTTCCCATCCTGCATTGTCACTGAGCAGCCCCTAACAGACCTCAGCCCTCCTAAGGTTTTCACTTTTGACTTTGCAAAGAGTAATCTCAGTCTCTCCTTCGTCCATGGCAGGGACCCCACCCAGCCATCAGTTTTCTTGGAGAAAAGAAATATAAACATGCAGTTTCAGGAAGCTCCCATCCTGTTAGCCGTCCTCAGAAGTCCATGTTACTTCTAAGCGCATCTGCTCATTGCTACCCACCAAGGTTCCTTTGCCCACTGCCCAAGAGAAAGTGAATGCGCTGAGACAGCAGGGTTTACGGCAGAGAAAGAGTTTCTTCCACATAACCTAAGTGGAGAGACAATGGGGACAAACTTCTCAAATCCGCCTCCCTGAGAATTTGGGAGACAGGGTTTTTAAAGACAGTTTGGTGTAGGCAATTGAACTTGCTGATTGGCTGGGTTCTGGGGCAGAACCATAGGGCTGTAGATATTGTCTTCTTGCTGACCAGGCTCTTCAGTGGGGGTCGGGAGACCAGTTGAGTCACTTCCTATGGGTCGCTGTTCCAGGTGGGTCGGCCATTTCCCTGGAATGTGGAACCTGGAAGATCTCTCAGAAACTACCCCTAGGTTTCACCCTAGGTTTCAAAAGGTGATATTATCTATGGAGAAAGCTGAGAATCTTCATGACCACCAGCAGTGTGGCTCCAGAGTGGCAATTATAGAGAAGCAAATGGGTGGACAGTGGCTAATTATAGTCATTATTTTTAGCTAGGCCTATGCCTTATTTTTAGCTAGACCCTTAACATAGTTCTTGGCTTGCACCCCATTTTTGATTTGTGTAAAGGGCAGTTTCATCCTGCCCTGCTCTGCTGTGACCATGTCCTGCTGGCGTCAGTCGTCTCACCTCCACCCAGAGGAGCAACCTTGTCCTGGATCTGATTTGAGTTCTCAATCTAGTCTCTTCTCCATCTCTTCCCTCCTCCCCATTCACTCCTGGGTCTGGCCTGTAGTTCCCCCAATGGGCTTCTTCACTTTAATTGTTTTCTTATAGCTTCTTCTCTTTCAGAAAGTAGGAAGTAAATTCAGGATGTGTGTGGCCAAAGGCAAGTGGTAAAATACGTTTAGGAGCCTTTAGGTTTTCTACAGCAGGATCCCAGCACAGCAGCAACTGGGGGAAGCTGCAGTGTGGGGCAGGGTCTCCCTCAACCGCTTCCAGAGACCCTGCGCATGCTCCCAGAAGCATTGTGGGTATTTGGACGTCTGTGACCCTGAGGGAACTGTATGGTTTCTGATTTTGTGAATTGTTTTCAGCAAATTTTCAATCCTAACCTGAAAAAATGTGAGCCCTCTCCTGCCCATACCCTTCCATGCCCCTCAGCCCTTGCTTTGGCATAAAGGTTATTTTAATATTCATTAAGCCAGCATTTCTCTATGTTTGTTCCATGGAACAGTAGTTCCATGGAATGTTAATAAGTAGTATATGGAAAAAAACCAAACGGGCTCTATGGTTAAGTCAATTCAAGAAATGCTGGATTAAACTAAATGAAACATTTTCCAGGATTTTAGTTTTTTATTTGAGCCCCCTTTAAAGACTTCCAGGACTTATTAAACCCTTACGGTGCTAGTGCACATTTGAATCTCCAAAGGAATATGGCATGCAACATTGCCCAAAGTTATTCAACCATAAACCCCTTTTTTCTCATACATAGCTTAGGGCAGATGTTCCATGGACCACATTTTAGGAAATCTTGGTGGTCTAAAGCAAACATAATTGGGGGGATAAGTTAGAGATCTCTATAGAAATAACAACAAAAAATGACTTTAACAAAGGTTAAATAAAAGGTTTAATAAAGGTTCAAGTACAATAGCATTAGAATTTACTTCTTTTCTCTTGGGAATCACTCACCTAGGTAATTATTTACCTCCATTGCTTCTCTTGGAGTAAACACTTAGGTTAATTTTATTTCTATTTGTTTCTCTGTCTACTATGCACATCTTTTTTCTTCACTATTGATTATGTACTGGGTATCAAGCAGTGTTCTTAGTGCTGCACATGCATTATCTCATTAAATTCCTACAATAACAGAAATAGGGGCTATTGTTATCAATTCCATTTTATAGATGTGGAAACTGAGATAGAAAGAGTTAACTTGCCCAGGGTCCCAATGCCAGTAAGTGGTGAAGCAATGGGTGTAGGTGAGCAGTGGCTCCACAGCTTGTGCTCTTAGCTATTACACATAGACCCACACATAGCTGTATTTCAATGTGTATTTACAGCTAGCTGACTGTATCAGTGTGTGCTGATGCAGTTTCTTTCCACATATGTTATTTAGCTGTATGTAAAGGAAAACTCAACTCTGCAGCTCTGGGCAATCCTAGGCCAGTCATTCTTCCAACATGTGCCATTGGTTCAATAAAGATTAGATAAGAGGATATATTTGGCTCAGAACAGCAAATAGTTCTTTTATTGCTAGATATAAAGTAAAAATCACTTGACCTATTAGTGACTGAGATAACTGTCCTTATGTACAAAATAATATTATTATTATTTGTTAACCATTTATTAAACATTTACATTGTGCTAGGCACTACTGTAAGCACTTTTTGTATTAACTTCAATAACTCTGTCAACAACACTATGAGGCAGGGACTATCAATGTGCAAAGGTTCAGTAACTTACCCAGGTAACTTACTTGGTAAGTTCAGTAACAAGTAACTTACTTGTTGCAATAGTAGATTTTGCTGAAAGCCACTATTTTTATGCAAAGATATTTTGCATTTTATGCAAAGATACAATGAAACAAAATAAGAGTCTCTGGATCTGTTAGTACCTTTTCACCCAGCTTATAAGTGGCAGAGCTGAGATGCAAACTCAGTTCATTCTGTCTTCAGAGCACAGACCCTTAATCACTACCCTAGCCATACTGTACTTCTGTGTGTTAACTGAGCCAGGGTCTGACCACAAAGTACCAAGCTGTGATTTCAGCATTTATGATCATATTTCCTACTTGAAATTGTGTCCACGAATGTTTCTGAATACTGTGTGTTTTCTAAATACTGTATATGTACATCTATATTTGAAAATAGTGTAATGTTATACATTTATATGTGTACAATATTTATCAAGAATGGAGATTTTTTTGGTCCCACAGGGAAAAAAATGAAGAACCACAAAGGTAAAAATCATGCACCAGGCAGTTAGAGCTAAAGAGAAACAAGAAATTAAAGTAGCTAACTATGTACTTAATAATTTCAAAAAATGAAAACTATTTGTTAACTTTAAAGTTAATTAAACTATCAATGACTTTGTTGTGTCTGCTTTTTGTTGGAAAGCATTTGAATATTTGGTTGCAGTTTGGAGATCCACAGTTTCAGTTGATCTTGTAGAAGGGTATCAGTCATTTGTGACCTGAAGGGTGTCTTGATTTGGGTTAGGTAGGAGAACGTAGATTCACAGGAATAAGTGTTTGAAAAGCAAGAAAGCATTTTTGGGGCATGTTGCTGAATGCATGGGTATTCTGCATTTTACCATATTTCAGCTGGATCTTCTTAGCATTAAACAATGACTTTAAAATGTCATTTACTGAGAGCTCGATCAATTCCATCTGTAGTTGTTTAGGTGCTTTGATGATATCCACAAGGTGGGGCTGAAATGCTAATTTGAGTGCGATGTCATGATTCTCACAGTCACTGAAACTTTCATTGTATTCTCGAATTAATAGGCCTATAACAGCTGTGTATTCTTCAAATGATTTGCATACATCATCCTGCTCATCAATGACTTGCTAACTGGGGAAAATGTTTATCCAAATTTTCCTTTTGAAGATGAAGTGTTTTGAAAAAAAGATAGCTTTTTACGAAATGCTTGGATTTTTTTGGGGGGGGGCACATATCATATATAGACTTAGTTTTACCTTGCAAAGAAATATTCAAGTTGTTTTGATTTGACATGCTATCACACAGAAATGCTGCATTCCTATAGAAATCTTATTTCAATAATTCACATTGCTGATTATGTTATCCATAAAATTTAACTATATGTTCTTACAGAGATAAAATTTTGGCTAACACCTGTTTCTGCTATAGCCAAAGCACTTTAGAATGATATGGCAAATCTGCACTGAATACCTCATCATTCAACTTCAGCATGTTACAAAACTGACCATGCCAAGTTGCATTTGCAAGAATATAGTTAACAATACTTATAACTTGTTGCGGTAGTAGATTTTGCTGAAAGCCACTATTTTATGCAAAGATACAATGAAAAGAAATGAGAGTCTCTGGATCTGTTAGTATCTTTTTCTATCTGTGCAATAAACCCTTCATGCTTTCTTGTCATGGACGATGTACCATCTGTATGTACACTCACTAAATTTACCAAATTCAGTCCAATTTCACGACATTTATCTTGAAAGTTGTTAAAGGTATCTATTCCCTGTGTTCTGTTGGTCAGAGTGCCCAAAGTGAGTAATTCTTTGTAGCAAAGAAAATCTTGTTATGACCCAAATGAAGTATAAAACCTGCATAAGTCAGTAGCATGAGTTGGTTCATCCAAAGCGATTGAATAATATATAGTTTCCTTTTGAGGTATTTCATGAAGTTGTTCTAAGTTGAAGGCTAATTCATGCTGTTGACCAGTATGGTTCTCCTTGAAAGAGCCAGTTATTTGTACTTTGAAACATTATTGAGGTCTAAGCATCCTACAACTTTGTCAATGCATTCTTTCACAATTTCTACATGACTGAATGTTTTCCCTTTTTTCCCAAGTATATAAGCTACTTTATAACTTGCTTCAGTGGCATTACTTCCAGGTCTTATTTCTACTTGAAAGAAGTGTCTTTGCTTTTGCTTTGCATCTTTTGATTTCTGCAATACAACCTTTTGTGCCTCTCCCTCTAATTTAAAATATTTGTGGTCCTTATGAATGTTATAATGCTGATGAGCATTGAATTTCTTTAAATGTTGATATTGCAGTATCACAAAGCAAGCAAATCATCTTATCTTTAGCAGAAACAAGATAATATTGCAATTCCCAATCCTTATTTTAAAAAAAATTTGTTTTCTTCCTTCAGTGTTCTCTTGGTATTCTTTGACATGATGAGTTGTTAAACAGACAAAATTAAAAAATATTGTTGAGATATGCAACTATTCACAAATTCCACTTCAATGAGAAACACAGTGCATCATTGTCAAAAGCTGAAAACAGACTGGAATGCTGGACCCCCATAAACTCTTGCCAACCAGCCTTGTGCGGTAGTGGCACCAGTCAGGTGGGGGAAGTTAGAACTAAATCATGAGCTTAGCAGCCATCAATTTAGTCCTCATGGCTTACTAATGTTCTAATTGTGCTGGTCAATCTGGGAGGATTATTTTGTTGAAACTTATTTTATTCTTTGGTATTTTAAATATGTTAATTTTAAAAAATAAAATATAAATATAAAAGAAGAACAAAAATGTATTAATAAAAATAAAAGGATTTGTTCTGTAAAATTTGGACTCAGTGAAAAAGCCATGCTTAAGGACCTAGAAGGTCACAGGTTCTCCACCCCTGATTTGGACTATGTCTTATGTGTTTTTGTATGCCTAACATCTAGCATAGTACCTGGAATAAAGATAGATAAATATTTGTTGAGCTCCTTACTAACAATTCCTGGAGGAAGTGACATTTGATCTGGGTTTGAAAATGAATAAGACTTTGCTAGAGCAATCCAAGCAGAGAGACCAGCATACACAAAAATCACAGCACCAGAAAATGGTACAGCTGAACAATATGCTCTTTAGTTTTGCTAGGCTAGTATGTCAGGCGGCTAGCCAGGATAAATAAAGAGACTTGTATGACCAGCTGGAGGACTAAGACTTCATACAGTAGACAATGGGAGCCAATGAAACATTTTAAGCTGGTCAAGGCATAATGAGAAATTTTGAAAGATAAACTTGGTAGCAGTGAGACAAATTAATTGTAGGTGGGAATTGAGACAAAAGGCAGGGAGACCAGTTAGGAAACTTCCTGTAGTTAAGGTGGGAGATGCTGAGGGGCCAAGGCAATCACTGGTGTTGGAAATGGAGAAGAGAAAATACTTTGGCATATATTTAGAATGTAGAATTGACAAGATTGATGATCAATTAGCGTGGGGATTGAGAATAGAATACAGATTTCTGACTATTGACCCTGCATGGAGGATGATGCCTTTAAAGAACATAGATATATAGAAAGAACAACAGGTTTTGAATAACTTCAGGCACGTTGCACCAGAAAGAATAGTGGACCAGGAGCATCCACATAAACCTCCATGGATGGCTGGACACATTAAGTGCAGTTGGCTGAATGAGGCTGGTAGGACTGCATGCCTATACAGGTAGGTGTGGGTCAGTAGGTGTGGGACACCTACTTCTTAGTTAATGGGCTATAAAAAAACAATTCATCTTGGAGTAAAGCTAAAAGCAGGAGGTGGTGGAATCTAATGAAAAGAGTTTGAGAACAAGTATGTTCCTTATTAGCACTCCTATTTAATATTATACTGGATATTTTTGCTTAGTTCCTTAAAAATGACATTTGTATCAAAGACTTATACTGGATATTCTGATCAACACAATAGGAAAATAAAATTAAAAGGCTGAAAATGAAGAATAAAGATGTTATTATTCACAATATTATGATTATAGAAAATAGTTAAGAAAATCTATACATTATATGTAAGGACTACAAGAGAGGTTGCTGGAAACAAGGTCAATATATTCATGTCACTGGCATTTGTATGTACCAGCTACATACTAAAATACACATTTGCAATAGCAGTAAACCTGTAAAGTAGCTAGAAATAAATGTTACAAAATATGTAGACTAGTTTAATGAAGTAAATTGTAAACAGTGGGAACATTTTTTTAAAGACCTAAATAAATTCAAAGGTACAGCATGTTCTTATATAAGAACTGTTGATATCATTAAGAATGATAATCATTGCCAAAATAATCAATTCTATATATTTCTAATAAGAATCTGAAAAATTTTTTCCTGAATTTCACAAACTGTTTCTGAAATTAAATGGAAATTATAGGATGGTCAATAACAAAGACAGTTTTGAAGAAGAAAGGAGAGGCAGAATTTGCCCTATCAGACTGCAAAATTAGCTAGAACAATGGAAATAGTGTAGCATTGACACATGGATAGTCAAGTGGAACATAAAGGAGATTTGGTAAGTAGACACACATATATATGGGGACTTGATATACAACAAAGATGGCATCATAATTCAGTAGGACAACCAAAAACTACTCAATAAGTGGTGCAGGGATAATTGACTCTTCTTATGTTAAAAATAAAGTGTATCCTTTCTTCATACCACATAGAAAATAAATTCTGAACTAATTAAAATCCAAATGTTAAATGCAAAAATTTCAAGCTTTAAAAAACAATGTGTGGTAGAATATCCATGTGATGTTGAAGAAAAGAATGAATTTTAAACAAAAAATTTAAAAAGTCATTAGAGAAGACTGCCATATATATAAAACTATTGTGATATAATAAGAAATAAACATTGAGTTTCCACCACCCTTTTCCTGGCAAACAGCTCCTGAAAACCTTGGAATCTCTGCAGTGATGGGTCTGTTTTTGCATCTAATGAGATGATTGATGCTAGGAGCTACTGGATAGCTTCTGGATGGGGGCTGGTTGCCAGGGAAACTGAGCATGTGATTTGAGAATTGGAACTTTAAGCTCCACCCCTCCAACCTCCCAGGAGGGGAATAATTTAATCAATCATGCCTATGTAATGAAGCCTCCATAAAACCCAAAAGATTGGGGTTTGGAGAGCTTCCAGGTTGTTGAGCACGTGGAAATGCTGAGAGGATGATGCACCTGAAGAGGGCATGGAAGCTTCACATCCCTTCCTCCATACTTTGCCCTCTGCATCTCTTCCATCTGACTGTTCCTGAGTTGTATTCTGTATAACAAACTAGTAATCTAGCGCGTGAACTGTTTTCCTGTGCACTGTGCACCATTCGAGCAAATTACTGAATCCAAGGAGAGGGTTGTGAGATTTATAGCTATGTGGCCAGAAGCACAGATAACAACCTCAACTTGCAACTGGCATATGATGTTGGGAGGGGCAGTCTTGTGGGACTGAGCCCTTAACCTGTGGGATATGATGCTATCTCCAAGTAGACAGTGTCAGAATTGAGTTAAATTGTAGGATGTCCAGTCGGTATCCTCCAAAAAATGGAGAATTGCTTGCTGTGGGGGGGAAAATCACTTATCTCATGTCAAATATATTATGTAAGAGTTTAGAGAAAGAAAAACAGTTTGTATAGAAAGAAAAAAGTATTACAAACAAAAGGAAGTACAAACAAAATTTTTAAGTCAAACCACAAACTAGGAAAATATATTTGCCGTGCACTGAAAATACAAAAATTATATAATTAGAATGTATAAAGAACTCCTTAAAAATTAGTAGAAGAAAAATAATCCAATTGTAAGGCAGATGAACAGCAATTTACATAAGAGGCAATCTGATTCAACATATTAAAAGATGCTTAATTTAAACCAGTAACAAGGATAATAAAACTAAAATAATAAATGCTATTTCACATCCATCAAATTAATTAAAATATCAAAGTCTGAGTCAACCAAGTGTTGGTAAAGATGTGAGAAGTGTAAATTGGTTCAATCACTTTGAAGAACAATTTGACAATACCACGTAAAATTGAAAGTGCACAAATCCTAGGACCTTGTGATTTCCCTTTTAGGGCTCCACTTCATAGAAACTGTCAATCAGGCATACAGATAAATGTGCAGGGGTGTTCATTGCTAAGAAATGTGTACAAAACTTGAAAACGACTTTCTATTGGAGGGATAATTAAAAAATAGGGTGGTGTTTATTCATGGATGAGATAATATGCAGCTGTTAAAATAAATTGACTAGATCTACAACATGGATGAATATTAAAAATAGAATGTCATATGAATAAAGAAGCTGCAGAAGACTACAGTATTATGCCAATTGTTAAGACACAAAACCAGCTGGGTGTGGTGGCCAAGGTGGGAGAACCACTTGAGCCCAGAAGTTTGAGGTTGCACTGAGCTACACTCTAGCCAGGGCAACAAAATGAGACTCTGTCTCAAAAAAAAAAAAAAAAAAGACACAAAACAATATCATATAACATTTGGAAGGTATATACATATATATAGAAGAAAGCGTAAAAATATTCAGAGGTATGGGACTCACCAATCTTAAGTGTTGTTACTTAAAAGGGAAGGGAGGAAAGAGATGGGTTGAGATGATTTTAGCTGAATCTTTAACATTTTATTTAATATATGTATGAAATAATCTCTAAACATGTAAAATTAGTTAAATTTAGGTGGTATAGGATAGGTGGTGCCTATCATGTTATTTTATGTACTTCTATGTATCATTGGCATATTTTGTTATTATAAATACCTTTAAGACAAAAAAGAGTGAGCTCTGGGTACAGAATCAGACCATGTATGTTTGTCCTATGATGTTTCCATTGACATATGTGTGGCTTTGCATAAATTTACTTTTGTCCAAGAATGTTTTTAATCTATAAAATAGACAACTAGATGAGATAACCTTTTCAGTCCTTTTCGCCCTTGGCATTCTACAGTTCAAAGGGGATAAGAACCCAGGTTAGGAGGGTGTCGGGCTCCATAGGGACAGAGGAATGCAGAACTAAAGTATCTCTAAGGGCCCAGTTTGAACTTCAGACTGTGAGCTCCTCTGATGTGATATGCTCAGTCCACACACATCTCACCAACGCTCGAGAAGAGTCAGAATATCCTGTCCTTTCCAGCCCGCTCTAGAAAGTCTGATTCAATTAGTCCATGGGGAGGCCCAGGGAACAGTATTTTTTAAAAGTTCCCAGGTGGTTCTAATGTGCAACTCTTGCTGAGAAGCTAGTTAAAAGGTGAGCTGAATGAAAGAATGCCCCACATCTTTGTGATCAAATAGGGCATTCCCCAGGGTAGTCCCTAGAATACTTTTCAACACATTTCCTATCTCAGCTACTCTTGGGTAACTTTGCCACCACCTAGAGGGACATATTAGGACAACTTTTACTCCAAAAATCATGGTCCTGAGATGTGTAACTTTTCCCCTTTCTTGCTCCCTCCCCCCAAAAAAAGCATAACATACTTATGGTACATTCACATGGGAATAAATTTCAGGACATTACTACAAGTAGTTCCATAACGCTAAACAAGTAACACAGTCTGTCTAAACCTCAGTTTCTTTATTTGTAACACCGGGAAGTTGGCTCGATCAGTGGTTTTTATACTGTGTTCTGAGAAGTTCTGACATTCTCTGGTGTGGAGTACCTAAGGGGTTGCTTCTGCCAGGGAGGTCAATTTGAAAAAATCACTGAACCAATGATCCAGAAGGTCTTTTCCAGAACCAACATGCCATTTTTCTAAATTCTACAGGAATAAATTGATACTACCATCAAAGTCTATCATAACCCATACGTTTTGAGGCCTGCAGAAAATTATATTTACCAACTGCTATAGGCTGAATATTTATGTCCCTTCCAAATGCATATGTTGAAACCCAATCCCCAATGTGATGGTTTGGGGAGAGGGGATGTTTGGGGGTGATTAGGTCATGAGGTTGGAACCCTCATGAGTGGGATTAGTGCCCTTAAAAGAGAAACCCCAGAGCATGCCCTTGCCCTTTCTGCCATATAAGGACTCATCAGGAAGATGGCCACCTATGAAGCAGGAAGCAGGCCTTATCAATCTGCCAGAACCTTGGTCTTGGATTTCTCAGCCTTCGGAACTGTTAAAAATAAATTTCTGTTGTTTGTAAGCCACCCAGTCTATAGCAGTTTGTTATAGCAGCCCAAATGCACCAACACACCAACCCTGGTCTAGAGCAGATATGACAAACTGACTACTTGCAAGCCAAATCCAGCACACATACCTGTTTTGTTCTTGCCAGAAGAGTACTTTTTAATTTCCTTGATAGCTTTAAAAAAAATTTTAAATTGAAGTATAAGACAATTCTAAAATATGCACAAATAAGAGATGTAGGGTTCAATGAACTATCACACTGTAAATATATGCTTGCAACCACCACTCTGAGAATGATATAGAACAGTCCGACCATTTCTGAAGCTCCCCCTTGTAATCCCTATTCATTCCCTGCTTTCTCCTCCCAAAGGTAACCACCATCATGACTTCTTACATTATAGATTGCCATGCTTCCATTTAACATTTATATAAAAGAAATAATATAGTACACATTTTTTTATTTCAAAATATTAAGGGGGTACAAATGTTTTAGTTACATGGATACTTTGTATCATGCTTAAGTTGGGGTTTTAGTGTGCCCATCACTATAATAGTGTTCATTGTATCTGATAGGTAAGTTTTTACCCTCACCCCTTTCTCACCCTCCCTGCTTCTTGGTTTCGAATGTCCTTTACATCTCTTTGTGCCCATGTGCACCCATCATTTAGCTCCCAATTATTAGTGAGTACATGTGGTGTGTGTTTTATTATTCCTGAGATATTTCACTTAGGATATGGTTCTCCAGTTCCATCCAAGTTGCTGCAAAAGACAATATTTCATTCCTTTTTATGGCTGAGTAGTACTCCATAGTATATACCATATTTCCTTGAAAATAAGACCTACCCATAAAATAAGCCCCAGCAGGATTTCTAAGCATTTGCACAATTTAAGCCCTACCCAGAAAATAAGACCTAGTGATGGGCGTAGCTACGCAGCGTATCTGCACAACCCATGCATTTCGCCGTGGAGCAGTAAAGAAGACCAGCAGCCCTTCTCATCTGACCCATCGTGACAGCTACTATCCAAGAGGAGACTGGAAAGGTGCGGGCAGCCCCACCAACAAGATCAGCTCCCTCTGTCAGGTCCTGGCCATCCTGTGCGTGCTGCAAGCTGAGGCTTTGAGGGAAAAGTCTCCTCAGTGAAGTGAGGAGAAGAAGCTCCACTTTAGGTATTGTGTGTCCCCAGGGGGAAGAAGGAAAGCTGTGGCTGCCATGTTACTCAGCACTGTGGGCCTCTCTCACCCCCTCAACAAACACCAGGGGATAGGGGAAAAGCTTCAACAAGCAGTCTCCTACTGAGCCCAGAGAGATCATTTCTGCTCAACTGTGCAGACTGGCCCCAGTGCTCACTGGATCTCTGAGAAATAAGCCAGCCCTGCTCATTTAATGAGAGCTCTATTGCTCAACATGAGAGATTGGGGCCAAGGGTTCTAAAGGAAATAGAGTTGCAAGAAATTCAAGATGGAATTCGGGGTTTGGAGAGTTACGATGATGTTCCAGAAGAAGATGACTTAACTATATTTGAATATAGATTTTTGTACTGTACTTATAACACATCCCCTGAAAATAAGCCCTAGGGTGTCTTTTTGAGGAAACATAAGTATTAGACCCTGTCTTATTTTGGGGGAAACACGGTACATGCAATACATTTTCTTTATCTACTCATGAATTAACTTAGGTTAATTTCACATCTTTCCAAATGAGAATTGTGCTGCAATAAACATTCGAGTACTGGTGTCTTTTTGATAAAATGACTTCTTTTCCTTTGGGTAGATATCCAGCAGTGGGATTGCTGGATAGAATGGCAAATCTACATTTATTCCTTTGAGGAATCTCCATACTGTTTTCCATACAGGTTGTACTAATTTGCAGTCCCACCAACAGTATAAAAACGTTTCTTTCTCTCTGCATCCATACCAACATCTATTTTTTTTTTTTTTACTTTTTAATAATGACCATTCTTATAGGGGTAAGTTGGTACTCATTGTGGTTTTAATTTGCATTTCCCTGATGATGAGTGATGTTGAACATTTTTCATGTTTGTTGGCCAGTAGTCTATCTTCTTTGGTAAAACCTCTGTTAATGTCTTTTGTCCACTTTTTAATGGTGTTTGTGTTTTTCTTGATGATTTGTTTGAGTTATTTGTAGATTCTGATATTTGCCCTTTATTGAAGGTATAGTTTGCAAATATTTCTGTCCCATTCTGTAGGTTGTTTAAATACTGTGTTGATTATTTCCTTTGCTGTGTATAAGCTTTTAAATTTAATTAAGTCACATTTATTTATTTTTGTTATTGCTGTATTTGGGGTCTTAGTCATAAATTCTTTGCCTAGGTCAATGTCTAGAAGAACTTTTCCTACTTTTTCTTCTAGAATTTTTTATGGTTTCATGCCTTACATTTAAGCATTTTATCTATCTGGAATAAATTTTTGTAAATGGCAAGGGGTCCTGCCTCATTCTTCTGCATGTGGCTATCCAATTTCCCAGCATCATTTATTGAATGGGCTTCCTTTCCCCAGTGTATGTTGCTGTAGGCTTTGTCAAAGATCAATTGGTTGTATGTACATGGTTTTATTTCTGGGTTCTCTATTCTGTTTCATTGGTCTATGTCTCTACTTTTATAACAGTACCATGATATTTGGGTTAATATAGCCTTGTAGTATAATTTGAAACCAGGTAATGTAATAATATGATGCTTTCAGATTTTTTCTTTTTGCTTAAGTTTGCTTTGGCTATTTGGGCTCATTTTGGTTCCAAATGAAGCTTAAAATTATTTTTTCTAGATCTGTGAAATTGATGTTAAATATTTTGATGGGGTTTGCATTGAATCTGTAAAACACTTTGGGCAATATGGAAATTTTAATGATGTTGATTCTACCAATCCATGAGTATGGGATGTTTTTCCATTTGTCTGTCATATATAATTCCTTTCATCAATATTTTTAGTTGTCCTCGTAGGGATCTTTCACCTCATTTGTTAAGTATATTCTTAGGTATTTAATTTCCTTTGTAGCTATTATAAATGGTATTAAGTCCTTGATTTGACTCTCACCTTGACTATTATTAGTATATAGAAATACTACTGATTTGTGTACATTGATTGTGTAATCTGAGACTTTACTGAATTTATCAATTCTGAGTCTTTTGGTGGAGTCATTTGGGTTTTCTTGATGCAAGATTATATTGTCAGCAAACAAGGATAATTTACTGCCTCTTTCCTGGTTTGGATACCCTTTATCTCTTTCTATTGCCTGATTGCTCTGGCTAGGACTTCCGGCACTATGTTGAATAGAACTGGTGACAGTGGGAACCTTTGTCTTGTTCCAGTTCTTAGAGGTAATGTTTTCAACTGTTCCCCATTCATGATGTTGGCTATGGGTTTGTTATATATAGTTTTTATAGTTTCAAGATATGTTCTTTCTATACCTACTTTGTTGAGAGTTTTTATCATAAAAGGGCGTTGGATTTTATTGCATGCCTTTTCTGCATCTATTGAGATGATCATATGGGCTTTGGTTTTGCTTCTGTTTATGGTGGTGAATCACATTTATTGATTTGTGTGTGTTGAACCAGCCATGCAACACTGGGATGAAACCCACTCTATCATGGTGAATTATCTTTTTGATGTGCTGTTGGATTGGTTTGCTAGTATTTTATTGAGAATTTTTGTACTTATTAATGTGTTTATAAGTGATAGTGGCCTGTAGTTTTCTTTTTTGGCTGTGTCCTTTTGTGGGTTTGGTATTGACGTGATGGTGGCTTCATGGAATGAATTAGGAAGGATTCCTTCCTTCTCAATGTTATGGAAAATTTTCTGTAGGCTAGGTACCAGTTCTTTTTTTTTCCTTTTTTTTTTTTTTTTTGAGGGGGTCTGGTGGAATTCAGCTGTGAATCCATGTGGTCTGTCTGGGGCTTTATTGTTTAGAGATTTTTTATTACTGCTTCAATCTCACTGCTCATTATTGGTCTGTTCAGGATTTCTATATTTTCCTGAATCAGTCTTCAGAGGAGGTGCATTTCCAGGAATGTATTCCCTTCCTCTGTGTTTTCTAGTTTGTGTGCATAGAGGTTTTTATAGTATTCATAAATGATATTTTATATTTCTATGGTATCAGTTGTTGAGTCTCCTTTCTCATTTCTGATGAAGTTTGAGTCCTTTCTCTTCTATTTTGGTCTATTGATTTTATTGATGTTTTTAAATATTCAACTTTTTATTCATTGATCCTTTAAATATATATATTTACATATACACACACATACACATATATATATTTACACACACACACACACACACACACACACACATATATATATATATATGTTCCCATTTCATTTAGTTATGCTCTGAGCTTTGTTATTTCTTTTCTTCTCTTGGCTTTGGGTTTGGTTTGCTCTTCTTTTTCTAGTTCCTTGGGATGTGACCTTAGGTTATTAATTTGTGATCTTTCTGTCTTTCTCATATAGACATTTAAGGCCATGAATTTTTCCCCATAGGACTGCTTTATCTGTATCTGATAGATTTTAAATGCTTCTGTCCCCCTCATCACTCACTTTGAGTAATCTTTTGATTTTTATCTTAATTTCATCAAGGATCACTCAGAAGTAGTTATTTAATTTTCATGACTTTGTGTAGATTTCATTGTTTCTCTTGGAATTAATTTCTAGTTTTATTACACTATGGCCTCAGAAGATAGATGGTATGACTTTGGTTTTTTTTTTAACTTGCTGAGACTTGCTTTCTGTCCTAAGATATGATCAATCTTGGAAAATGTTAGCAGTTTGTGGGTAGAATGTTCTGTAAATGTTTGTTAGGCCCATTTGTTCTAGAGTCCCATTTAAGTCCAATGTTTCTTTATTGATTTTCTGCTTTGATGTTCTGTCCAGTTCTGTCAGTGGAGTGGTGAAATCCCCAGAAATTATGATGCTACTATTTATTTCTTTGCTTAGATCTAGTAGAACTTGCTTTATGAATCTGGGAACTCCCGTGTTAAATGCATATATATTTAGAATTATTATGTCTTCTTTTCAAGTTGTTCTCTTTACCATTATATAATGACCATCTTTGTCTTTTTTAACAATTGTTGATTTAAAGTCTATCTTTTTTTTTTTTTTTTAAGTCTATCTTATTTGTTATGAGAATGGCTATACCTGCTCATTTTTGGTTCCTATTTGTGTGGAATACTTTTTCCATTCCTTTATCTTGAATCTGTGCAGGTCATTGCAAGTTAGATGTGTTTCTTGGAGACAGCATATACTTGGCTTATGTTTTTTTCCATCCATTCAGCCAGTCTGTATCTTTTAAGTGAAGCATTAAGACTATTTACATTCAGTGTTAGTATTGATATGTGGGCTACTGTTTTGTTCATCATGTTGGATTGCCTTGTTATTTTGTTTTCTCTATTGTGCTATTGTTTTATAAGAACTGTGAGCTTTAACTTTTGGATGTTTTTATACTGCTGGGTAGCAAATGTGCTGCCCCATGTATAATGCACTTTGAAGTATTTCCTTTAGGGCAGGCCTAGTAGTCACAAATTCCCTTTTTGTTTGCTTGTCTGGAAAAGTCTTTATTTCTCCATCATTTATGAAACTTAATTTTTAAGATAAAAAACTCTTGGCTGGCAATTGTTCTATTTAAGAAGATTAAAAATGGGGCCCCAATCCTTTCTGGCTTGTAAGGTCTCTTCTGAGAAGTCTGCTGTTATCCTGATGGGTTTTCCTTTGTAAGTTAGTTGTTGATTTTGAATTACAGCTTGCAGAATTTTCTCCTAATTTTGACTTTGGTCAGATTGATGACTATGTGTCTTGGGGATGTCCTTATTTGCTATGAATCTTCCCAGTGTTTGGTAACTGTCATGTACATATCTGGATATCTGAATCTTTGGTGATACCAGAAAAGTTTTCCTCAATAATTCCCTTCAATATGTTTTCCCATGATTTTTTTTTTTTTTTTTTTTGCATGCAGAAACATTTGGAATGTTTTCCCATGATTTTTTCTTTTTCTTCTTCTTCCTCAGAGATACCTATAAATTGTATATTGGCTTGATTCACATATTCCCATATTTCTTGGAGTGGTTGTTCATTCTTCTCTATTGTTTTTTCTTCATCTTTGACTGACTAGGTTAGTTCAAAAACCTGGTCTTCAAGCTCTGAGATTATTTCTTCTGCTTATACTAGCCTACTGTTTGAAGTTTTCTGCTGTATTTATACCATGCATCTTCTTAGACCACAGTGGAATAAAATTAGAAATCAACTTCAACAGAAACACTCATTCTACAAAAGGTCATGGAAACTAAACCACCTACTGCTGATAATAGTTGTGTCAAGGAGAAAACTATGATGGAAATCAAAATATTCTCTGAGCTAAATGATAATGGGGACACAAATTATCAAAAAAATCTGTGGGATACAGCTAAAGCAGTCTTGAGTAGAAAATTCATAGCCATAAATACCTACAGACAGAAAGATTACAAATCAACAATCTAATGAATCATCTCAAAAACTTGGAAAAGGATGAGCAAACCAATCCCAAATCCAGCAGAATAAAAGAAATAACCAAGATCAGAGCAGAACTAAATGAAATTGAAAACAAAGGAACTATATGAAAGATTAATGAAACAAAAAGTTGGTTCTTTGAATAGTTAAACAAAATTGACATGCCTCTCACTAGATTAACCAGAAACAGAAAAGAAAGGAGTCTACTTAGCTCAATTAGAAATAAAAAAGGAGGAATTACAACTGATACACAGAAATACAAAGGATCATCTCTGAATACTATTAAAAATTTCTATGCATATAACCTTGAAAACATGGAGGAAATGGACAAATTCTTAGAAACACATAGCCTCCCTCCACTCAGGAAGATACAGAATTCCTGAACACACCAATATCAAGTACTGAAATTGAAGCAGTAATAAAAAACCTTCCAACAAAAAGAAGTCCCAGACCAGACGGTTTCACACCTGAATTCTACAAGACCTACAAAAAACTGGTGTAGGCAGAAATTATTCCATAACATCGAGAAGGAAAGAATCCTCCCCAACACATTTTATGAAGCCAACATTGCCCTGATACCAAAGCCAGGAAAGGACCCAACAAAAAAGAAAAGCACAGACCAATATCCCTTATGAATATAGATGCAAATAATCCCAGTAAAAACCTAGCAAGCTGAATTCAGCTGCTAATCAAAAAAATAATCCATCACAATCAAGTGGGCTTCATTCCAGAGATGCATGGATGGTTCAACATAAGCAAATCTATAAATGTAATTCACCACATAAATAGAAGTAAAAAGACCATATGATCCTCTTAATAGATTCAGTAAAAGCATTCAGCAAAATTCAGCACCCTTTTATGATAAGAATGCTTAACAAAATAGGCATAGATGGGACTTGCCTAAAAATGATGCAAGCCATATACAACAAACCCACAGCCAACATCATACGGAATGAGGAAAAATTGAAAGCATTCCCACTTAAAACTGGAACCACTTAGAACTGCCCTCTATTACCACTTCTATTCAATATAATGCTGGAAGTCCTAGCCAGAACAATCAGACAAGAGAAGGAAATCAAAGGCATACAAATGGGGGCAAAAGAGGTCAATCTATTGCTTTTTGCTGATGATATGATTTTATGCCTAGAAAACCCCAAAGATTCTGCCATGAGATTATTGGAATTCATAAACAAATTCAGCACAGTCTCAGGTTACAAAATCAATGTACAGAAATCAGTAGCATTCTTATATGCCAATAACAAACTGAGACCCAAATCAAAGACTCAATACCCTTCACAATAGCAACAAAGAAAATAAAATACCAAAGAATATATTTAACTAAGGAGGTAAAAGACCTTTACAGGAAAAACTATGAAACACTGAGGAAGGAAATAGCAGAGGACATAAACAGGTAGAAAACCATATTATGCTCATGGGTTGTCAGAATCAACATTGTTAAAATGTCTATAATACCCAAAGTGATCTACAGATTCAGTGCAATCCCTATTAAAATACCAACATCATTTTTTGCAGACCTAGAAAAATAAGTCATTTTACATTTTTAAATATTGTGTAACTATTAATACATTTTCATAGTTGTAGTTGTTCTTTATACATTCATATTTTAACTTCTATACCAGAATTAAGTGATTTACATAATATCATTACAATATTACAGTATTCTGTATTTGTCCATATATTTACCTTTAACAGTGAGATTTATACTTTCATATACTTTTGTGTTGCTATTAAGCATCTTTTCATTTTAACTTGAAGAAGTTCCTTTCACGTTTCTTGTAAGGCAGGTCTAGTGGTGATGATCTCCCTCAGTTCTTGTTTATTTGGGAAAGTCTTTGTCTCTCCATCATTTCTGAATGACATTTTTTTCCAGAGAGTATATTCTTGGCCTTGGTTGGCAGCTTTTTTTTTTTCAGCACTTTGAATATATCATGCCACTTCTTTCTAACCTACAAGATTTCTGCTGAGAAATGTATTAATAATCTTATTAATTTATTAATAATCAAAAATTAATAATTAAAAATTATAATTAATAAAATTAATAATTAAAATCAATGATGTATTAATAATCTTATTAAGGGTGGGGCTTTTTTATATACAATGAGCTGTTTTTCTCTTGTTGCTTTCAAAATTCTATTTTTGACTTTTGACAATTTGATCATAATGTGTCTTGGTATTGATTTCTTTGAGTTCATCTTATTTGGGTTGATTTGGCCTTGAATGTCCATTTTCTTCCCCAGATTTGGGAAGTTTTTAATCCATTATTTCTTTAAACAAGCGTTCTGTCCCCCTTTTCTTTTTGGACTGCCATAATATGTATATTAGTCTATTAGATGGTGTTCCATCTGTCCTTTAGGCTTTCTTCACTCATCTCATTATGGTTTTTTTTTTTCCATTTTGCTCCTCTGACTTGATAATTTCAAGCAACCTGTCATCGAGTTGCTGATTATTTCTTCAGCTTGATCAAGTCTACTGTTGAACCCTTCTAGTGAATTTTTTTAGTTCAGTTATTCCATTCTTCAGCTCTCAAATTTCTGTTTGATTCTTTTTAATGTTTTCTATCTTTGTTGACATTCTAATTTTGTTCACGTACCACTTTCCTGAACTAATTGAGCATCATTATGATGGGTAGTTAGAGTTTTTTGTCAGATAATGCATATACCTCTGTATTTCTTTAGGGTCTGTTTCTGTAGATTTATTTTGTTTCTTTGATGAAACCATTTTCTGGTTTCTTCATGCTCCTTATAACTTTGTGTTGATGTCTGCACATTTGAAAACATAGCCACTTCTTCCAGACTGTATCAACTGACTTTGTACTGGGAAAGACCTTTAGCTATCAGCCTAGCTAAAGATTCTAGGGGCCTCTCAAACATTTTCTGTGACTGTGTTTTTTTCTGCACTTGTGTATGTAGATTCTTAATTGGAAGGATTTTCTGGTTTATTTTTTTCAGGAGCTCATAACCTCTTTTCCCCTCTGATGTCTATCTTCTATACCATGTGTCCACTGAAGTAGCAGCACACCATCCTGCTCTCTTTTGTCCGTGGCAGCCCTTAGTCTCCTAAAGTATGTCAGGTCTTGTCCATGTCCCAAGTTGGGCTACACAGAAACCAATCCCTTAGGCAGGCCTTTGAAAAGCCAGAATGTTGGACACATGCTCCACTTTTATCCACTCTAAAGTAGAGGACACTGAGCTTTGTTGGCCTCTGCAGTATCATGGGTCACGTGGAGTGGCATTATGATCTCCATTTCTTTTCATCTTTTCAGGGGACCTGAGGCATCTAAAGTATGCCAGTGCTCCAAAAAAGCAAGAAAGGAACCTATCCCTTAGTCATCTCCTCATCTTCCTAAACCATGGAATGTTAAATGCATACTCCAATCTTCTCCATCCCCCTGAGGGCAAGGCCACCAAGCTGTATCAGCCTGTGTCTGCTGTACCAAGGGCCCTCTAGAACAGCAGCACACCACTGAGATCCTTTTGTTCTCAGTGTCCCTATAGCATCTAGAGCTGGGTTTCTATCAGCTCTATGAGATGGGCAAGACAGAAGCCAGCCCCTAAAAGTCAGAACTTTGGATGTGTAGTCCAGTCTTCCTTTTCCTTTTTCAGGGAGAAACCAGGAACTGGGGATTTCCTCCTGATCATGTGGCACTGTGGCAAGGGGAGGGATTATGGTGAGAAGGTGCCACAAATTTTCCTGCTGGCTTTGGTGCTTTAGTTTTGTGCTCACCTAGTATGATGAAGTCTCTTAATTGGCTTCTGGATTTTTCTCAAAGAGAATTCGTTTGTGAGTTTTTGTTGAATCAGTATTTCTGTGGGAGGGAAGAGGGTAGTTTCCTATTCTGCCATGTTGCTGACGTTCATTGTGGTTTTGATTTGCATTTCCCTAATGACTAGTGGTTTTGAGCGTCTTTTCATGTGCTTATTGACATTTGTATATCTTCTTTAACCAAATGTGTATTCAAGTCTTTTGCCCATTTTTTAATTGGTTGTTGTTGAGTTGTAGGAGTTCTTTACATATTCTAGATAATGTCTAAATATTTGTTGTTTTGAACAACTAAATTTTGGTATAATTTGTTATGCAGCAATGGATAAATGATGAATACTAAAAACGTTTGTTGCAAATATATTAATTACAACATGGTAATATAAAAATACCAAAAACTAAATATTATCTGATATTAGGGAGATAATTATAATACAATGTATCTACTTGATGTATTATTAATGTGCTACTTAATTACTACTAAAAAGTTTATAATAACATGAGAAAGTGATTATGCTATCTTAATTAAAAATTAGAGTATATACACTGACACCAGGAAACTAAAAGATGACATTCCATACCTTTAATATTTATAACAAGTGGGTTTACATGGATTTATTTTTGTTTTTTATCTCACTTTCTTTCTAATGTGTTATTTATTTTAAATACTATTTTATTTGCACTCCCGCTCTGCAATAATTTGGAAGATGAATGATCTATTTTTAACTTTATTATTTTTATCTTCATTTTTTAATATGAAGGTCAAGATTTTATTTATATTCACATTCAATTCAGAAAGAATAAAAAATCAATACAGATATGAAGCTGACATATGTAGTCCCCAAGCCTTGGTATTTTTAAATGTGACACAGAAACCACCCACAAAAGGAATATTCCACAGAAGAATTTGGTTCAGAGACATTCATATAGAACTCTACACTTTGCTAGCAGATCTCAAATATAGGATCTGCTCTATTTACACGTTGCTACTTTAGTACACTCCAATTTATTGATTGTTCTCTCTGCTGAATGCATTAAATTAATAGCATCACAAATTAGAGGAATTTCTAATACTGTTACTTATTTTTTCAGACATTTCCTTATTACAGAGGATAGAGGGTTTATACTATGTGTATTTAATGAGATTAGAGTTACAATGGATCAGGAATGCCCCATGGTTCACATTGCCCCGAAGGCCACCTTCATTTTTGTTAAAAATTCTCAAAACTAGGTGAAATGATCAAAGTTGACAAAATTATAATTGTATTGTCTTTTTATTTGAAGAGTAACAATTTGTTGAGTTTGCTTCCTTCCTCCCATTAGCAGTGACATCATCTGTTATTTTTATACTTCCTTAAAATAATATATGTAATCTACTTCTAATAATTTTTTAAATCTATATGCAGGTCTAAAACAATTTACAATTATTTAGTCTTATTTCTACAAGTTTAACTTGCTTTATAGCTCAGCACTCACCATTGGTGTTTTTTAGCCATGGCTTCTCCATTCTACTCCATTCTTAGGCTTTCCAATTTTAATTCATTTATTATTCTTGAACACATCTTTAAGTAATTTATTTAGGAAGGGTATCTTTGTAGTGGTATTTTTGTTGCTGTTGTTTTCTTGTCTGCTTGGTGATATATTTCAATCGACGTCACATTTAACTGGCATCTTCTCTAGGTAGAGAATGCTAACTCAAAACTCCACAGATATTGTTCTCATGTTTTCTGTCATTTAAGCTTGAGTTACAGACCAAGCTGGTTTGTGTTTCTCTGCACTCATCCCACCTTTTTTGTTTGTTTTTAGCTTTCTTTGTCTTTGGAATTTAAAATGTTCACAATGATTTGTCTGGATTAGAATCCATTTTCACAAATTTGGTTTGACATGAGTCTCTAAATGGTCCCCTTTTTAGTTCACACGAGGAAATTTCTTCTAGTATAGTTTCTGCTTGATGGAGCCTATGTTTGTTTCTCAGACACAGCTATTAATTTTAAAATGCTGTTTTTTTGAAAGACTTCTATTTCAGAATATTCTCTTTCACTGATTTAATCTTTGGCTATAGCAGGAATGAAGTGATAAAAGCAGTAGTTTGTATTTGCCATCCTAAATTGTGGAGTCCTCACAAAAGAACATGTCCCCCACCCGCAAGCTCAGTGAAATTCTCTGTCATCTTGGTGGTGCAAATGGCAGAGGGAGGCTACTCACCCCCAATCCACACCCATAATAGATCACTTTTTGTTGTCTTACCAAAATCTGTAAAATGTCTTTTTATTCTATTTTGTAAATACAGAGATTTTTTTTCTCTTTTTAATTATTTTATTTTCTAGGTTTTTTGAGGGATTTTCAAAAACCCTACAGAGGAGATTTTTAGTTAGCCTCATCTTAATGTCATGTCTGGAACTCAAACCACTGAATTATTTTTTAAAAATATATTTAGACCTAGGTCAATAAATTCAAAACGCAAGGAAAGGGTTAAATTTCTTCCTCAAGTGTGGGCAAAACTCTGTAGAGAAAAGAGGAACCATTTCTACTGAAGAAAGTTAACAGAGTACGTGATCATTGCGGAGAAAGGCTTGCACGGGCGTGGAAGGGTTGCTCTTCTGCCGCTGTGACGCAGACTAGCGCAGGCAGACAGACAAGTGGGGTCGTTTCCAGACACTAGGCCACAGCAGAAGCAGCCAAGATGGATCCTAGATGGTGAGTAAGAATTCTTACTTTTTCAAGGCAGTTATGAGCTGTGGCCTCGGTGGGAGGCTGACATCTAGGATGGTGCCCTGATGTGTGTCCTTCCCGTGTGAGAACGCTGCTATGTGCTAAGGGCACATCTATTCAGAGGCCAAAAGTGGACAGCTTTGGGAGAGAGAGGAGTCTATAGCCTTGGGAGGGAGAGGGTAGCCAAAGGCCTAGAAGCCATTCTCCCTTCTTAGAGAATCCACTCTAGGTTGCTTAGCTCTGAGTGGGGAAACGTTTTTTTTCTATAGAGCGTCTTTGCCACATGAAGGTGAAAATTATTTGAGGTGCCAAAAAGCAGTTCATTGGTGATGGTTGTATGTTTTTTTTCCATCACCATTGTTTTTTTCTTTTCTTTTTTCTTATTTCAGGAAATTATGGGGGTACAAACATTTTGGTTACATGTTATGACTTTGCTACATCCCAACCATGATTTGAGATAAGCCCTTCCCCCCCAACACTCACCGTGTCCATTAGTTGTGAGTTTACCCACCCCCAACACCCCAACCCCCAAAGAACATTACTACCGTGTGAGCACCTTAGTGTTGATCAGTCAGTGCCTGTTTGATGGTGGGTACATGTGGTGCCTATTATAAAAAGCGACGGTGAACCAGCACCTCTTATATTTTCCTGGATAGAGCTTGAGCCCATCCTCCAAAGTGAGGTATCACAAGAACGGTTGTATTTTCTTTAAGTGACTAATTTTGGTTTTATGAATTTGTTTCTGTTTTTCAACTGTTGAACGTTATAGTCCTTGATTTTCAGTTAAGAATCAGGAAATTCTTAAGAGTTCATATAAGTATGACAAATGACAGAAAGTAAATGTTTTATATATTAGGGTGAGTTTGGCCTAAAAGTGAGGGAATGAGATAGAGAAAGTAGTCAGAGAAAGGCCAAGGAAAAGAAAAGGGGAAAAGAGGTGTAAAGAGAAAATGCACAACTCAGATAATGAATTAGAAACAAGCCCTGGGAGATTCTGGGCAGGGTGGAGTAGTAGAAAGAAGGAGAGCAAATCAGTTAGCTACTGTGTATTGAACATGCATGATGTGCTGCGTACTTTACTACTGTTATTTCGTTGAATTTTATTTTTTACCATGACTTTAGACAGATATCATCATTCTGTTTTACAGAAGAGGTAACTGTGGCTTACACAGGCTAAATAACTTGCCCAAGGTCATGCTGCTCAGAAAGGGTAGAGCTAAAATCTGTATTGCCCACTTTGCTGTGCACCACAAATTTCTCCATGTAGTGGCTGGTCCCCATGACAGGGACTTCCTAGAAGGAGTCACACTTGCCCTTCTCTTGGAAGGGCTGGGGCCAGTCACTATGCATTGTTATTACTATTCTTTGAAAATCTAAGTAACTTTCATGTACCTAGTGTCTGCTGGTTTGAGAAATAGCTTTGAAGCTTTTATTTCAGAAGATCACAATTTAATTTCCAAGTAAAGATTCCTTTTCCCTCCAATGGAATTTTGAAATATTATACATGTATAGGAAAAAGGAATTTCAGAGTTTGTAATTTTTGTGGAACCATAGAGTAGATATACTACTTAATTATGCTAGCACTACCTGTAGAGGTCTATAAAACCACAGAATGCTGTCTATGTTGTTCTTGTTAAGATTCTCTCTTTGTTTCACAGTACCTGAAAATTGATCATGAATCAAGAAATAGCCAATAAACAGCAAGAAATAAAATCAATGCAAATTAAAATAGTGAAGCATTAATTTTTCTCTATCAAAGTGGCAAATATTAAATTTTTTAAAAAGCAAGCAAGCAAGAATCCCCCATGTGGCTAGGGAGGGAGAAATATTAATACCCTGTTGCCCACTGATGGTGATAACATCTTTCTGGAGAATAATCTGGTGATACATATCAAAAGTTTAAAATACATATGCTTTTTTTTTTTTTTTTGGAGACAGAGTCTCACTGTGTTGCCTGGGCTAGAGTGCCTAGCCTACAGCAACCTCAAACTCCTGGGCTCAAGTGATCCTTCTGCCTCAGCCTCTTGAGTAGCTGGGACTACAGGCATGTGCCACCATGCCCGGCTAATTTTTTCTATATATTTTTGGTTGGCCAATTAATTTCTTTCTATTTTTAGTAGAGATGGGGTCTCACTTTTGCTCAGGCTGTTTTCAAACTCCTGACCTTGAGCAATCCGCCCGCCTCAGCCTCCCAGAGTGCTAGGATTACAGACATGAGCCACCACACCTGGCCTACATACACTCTTTAACGAAGCAGTTTACTATTTAGGAATTTATTCTAAGTATATAATCATATACATGCATACAGTTTTAGTGACTTGGATATTTTCTTGCCATTGTTTCTAATGGGAAACATCTTAGAAACAAATGTCTGGTTAATTATGGAACATCCCTAAGGGAATACCATGCAATCATTGACAATTCTATCTTAGAATAACTCATAATGTGTTTAGCTTAAGGGGAAAAAAAGCAGAATGAACAATGCTACCACTTTTATACATGATATACAATGTTAATCAGAAATATAGGTGGTTTTTATTTCTACTGTGTTCTTTTGAACTTGAATCACATCTGCAGGCAGAAAATAAAACTATATATTTAAGTAAAAATAAAAGAAAACAATAGCTGGGTTTTCTCAGAAAAAACAACTATCTAGTGGTATGTGGTCATACAATTCGTGGGATTCTGTGGTTTGAGCTTTAGCCCTTTTTGTGTTTAACTTTTTTTTGTCTCTTGACTCCTCTTCAAAATACATTCATTCCACCCATAATTCATTAGATCCAATGATAGAATGTTACATTTGGAAGAAATTAGATCTCTCTTCTCCTTTTACAGATGTGATTGGATGGCTCCAGAGTGAGCTGTATATTGAGAGGGAGGGCAGGACAGTGGTTAACAGAATTGCTGGGGTTTGAATACCATTCCCCCACTTCATAGCTGTGTGACCTTGGACAAGTTGCTTAGCCACTCTAATCCTCAGTTTCTTGCCTGTAAAATGGGAGTATAGTGATATGTCATAAGCTGGTTGTGAGATTTTAATAAGACAATCCATATAAGGTGTTTAGAACTTTGTCCTGGTAAATACTTGGGAATTATTAGTTGTTTTTATTACTGTTATGTTTAGGATTAAGAAACAGAGGGCAGGTGATTTGCCCAAGATTGTGCAACCACTTAATGGCATTGCTAGGACTAGAATGCAAGAAGGTTATTTCCAGCAGAAATGTTCAGTACCTTCCAAGTCTGGCAGGACAACTCCTGCCAGAGTTATGCTCTGGAAAGCTGTGCTCTTTGGAAAACTGACCTGCAACAGGCAGTATCCAAGGACAAGGCCTGTTGGGAAAATAGGCTAAGAGACGTGAAAGGTTTCAGGAGTTTTTTTTTTTTTTTTTTTTTTTTTTTTTTTTTTTTTTTGAGACAGAGTCTCACTTTGTTGTCCAGGCTAGAGTGAGTGCCGTGGCGTCAGCCTAGCTCACAGCAACCTCAATCTCCTGGGCTTGAGTGATCCTTCTGCCTCAGCCTCCCGAGTAGCTGGGACTACAGGCATGCGCCACCATGCCCGGCTAATTTTTTATATATATATATCAGTTGGCCAATTAATTTCTTTCTATTTATAGTAGAGACGGGGTCTCGCTCTTGCTCAGGCTGGTTTTGAACTCCTGACCTTGAGCAATCCGCCCGCCTCGGCCTCCCAAGAGCTAGGATTACAGGCGTGAGCCACAGCGCCCGGCCTAGGTTTCAGGAGTTTTGCAGGGCTTTGCCTTGAAGGAATATGTGGACATGTTAGTTCACAGACTAGAAGCTGCTCCCAAACAAGGGAGGCATTGTCAGGACGTCTGCAAAGCAACGTTTCTTCAATGCTGCTGGCCATCACCTTGAGCTTTTTTGCAGAGCAGAAGCTTGGTTTGGGTCCTTGGTAGAAAAGCTGATTAAAATGCCTACCCAGCAGATAACATGCAACTGGAACTATCTTAAACTTCAAGGCTATTCCTGCTTCACTCCTGACCACATGTCTCTGTATTTAGAGAAGTAGATTAGATTAGTACACAGACTCAGTGTTCTCACTTTATATATTTTTGTCTTTAATTTGTATGCTCAGCTAGGTCTGTTTCTAACTTAGGGCTTAACATGTTTATCTTAAATAAATTTTGTAACCATCTATTCTTATAGACAGAATTAGGTAAGGGTCCCCTGAAAACCTCAATGAATGAGCTGTAATTCTTCTTAACTTATTTCTTTAACCAAGGACAACTATTTGCTGTAACAATAGATTCTGACATGAGATTTCATTCAGGGCCTCACAGCTCACAGGAATGCTGGAGAACCCCTGACTCCCCCATCACTTTAAACTATACTTTGTCTCTTTGTCTCTATTATTTCCAAATCTCTTGAGAGGATCCTGCCTGGGATTGGTTTTGCTGGGAGAGTAGCTAACTCCCAGCAAAGGCCAGCCTCCAGGGAGTGACTCTAATCACAATGGGAAGCCAAATGCTAGAAAGAAGGGTGAAGCTAAGGGAGCTGAGAGCCAAGTTAAGTGCAGCAATGAAGCCTGCAAAGAGCTAGTGTAAGAGAGAAGAGGTAACTCAGAACCTGCTGGGGCTTTTAGGCAAACAGCTGTGGACTTCATGGCAAGTTAATGTGGTTTAAAGATCTAAGATCTCAGTGATCAAATAGACAAATGGGGTCTGCATGCATGGGGGAATTGTAAGGAAAGCTAAGCTGGGCTAGTATAAGAAGCGCAGAGCCCAGACATCCAATGTTGATTATCCTGAAGGCACAGCCTAAGTTTGAAGAATTGCAAATAGGAAGAGACATGATAAAATTTGCTTTAAAAAAATTGCCCTGGCAGCAGAATGAAAACTAATTTATAGTGACAAGGAGATCATTAAGAAACTATTGGAATAATCGAAGGAGAAGTGATGAGGGCATGAAAACAGGACAATTATGGTAGGATGAGAGAGGAGAGGATGCATTTCAGAGATGTTTAAGCACTAGAATTGACAGGATTTCCTTTTTGACAGATGTGGAGACTTGGGGAGAAGGAGAGATGTAAGTGCACAGTGGCATCCTTTACAAAATGGGAGGTATGGGATGTGGACTGGGTTGGCGCCAAAGAAAGAGAGGACGGATGGTGAGTTCTTTTCTAACATACTGAATTTGAGTATTTGAGTGCCTATGGAGCAGCTGGATAGAGATGTCCAAGTGGACAAGTAGATATTCAGATGCAAGCTGAAGAATAAGGGATGACCTGGAGTGGACATTAAGAATCTCAAGCATAAATATAGTTGACAGTTGAAATTCTCTTTCTGGGTGAGTTCCCTAGGGATAGGGGATTTTGGATTGAGAAGAAGTCAAGGACAGAATCCAGAAAACCTTGGCATTTAAGGAGGGAGATGAGGAAGAAGAGTGTACAACAGTTACCACGGAGGGGCTAGTGAGATGGGAACAATCCAACAGAAAAGTGGTGCATAGAAACCAAGGGAGGAGAGAGATGCAAGAAAGAGGAGGACATGTCCACAGAAAGACAAAGCATATTCACCAAACTTCTACATTGAGCACATGAGATATGACATAAAATGCAACTCTAGTGACTAAATATTAAGGGTTGAGTTGTGACTGCCCCCCTATTCACATGTTGAAGTCCTAACACTCAGTACCCCAAGATTTGACTATAATTGGAGATAGGGTTGTGACAGAGATAACAAAATTAAAATGAGGTTGTTAGGGTGGGTCCTAATCCAAGACGACTGGTGTGCTTATGAGAAGAAGAAATATGGGCTGAGAAACACGCATAGAGGGTGGACAATTGAAGACACAGGGAGCGGATGGCCATACATAAGCCAAAGAGGAAGGCCTGGAACAGATTCTTTCCTCACAGCCCTCAGAAGGAACCAACCTGCCTGCCGATACCTTCATTTGATCTCTGGCCTCCAGAAACAAATAAATATCTATTGTGCAAGCCCCCCCAGTGTGTGGTCTTTGTTACCACGGCCCTGGAAAAGTACATACTTGTCGAGAGTGTATATAGCCAGAGAAAGCAGTGGTGAATAAGTATATCAGAGAGGAGAGAAGGAAACCAAAGAGGATTAGGTCATTTAAGATTAGAAAAATATTTCACGAAGCAGAGGGTAGTCACAGACTCAAATTCTGCAGAAAGGTGAAGTAGGAGAATGACTGAAAAAGTCCAGAGGCCCTCAGTGACCTTTGCAGAGCACGCCCAGTTGTGTGCCATTCAGAGAGCTGAGAGCACAGAGGCAGTGCAGATGGACAACTCCAGCAAAAGGTTTGGTGATAATATTTGTAACCTAAACAATTGTATGCCTGTAATATGCTGAAATTTAAAAAAAGTTTGGTGATAAATGGAGACCTCTTCACTGGAGCAAGCTCACTGCTGCTGTCCAGAGAGAGCCACGTGGAAATAGCCTAGCGTCCAGTCAGCCAGACCTGGTGTCTTCCCTCTTCAACTTTAAAAGCTAAACAAATGAAAGAGGAGTCGATACTCCTTTTTTGCAACCAAAACTGATTTGGGAAGGAGTTCAGAAAGAAAAGAATTTTTGCATCTGTCATTTTCCATGCTGGAGTTTCAGTACTGACATAGCTTCCATTCTGTATTGCTAAGTCATGAGAAAGTTGATAGTTAAAGCCTCTCACCTCTGGTGAATTTGGTGGTGTAAAGAAGACAAGCCCAAGCGGAATTTCAGGGATCATTTATAATTTACATAATAGAAGGAGGGGGAAAAACACAGTAGGATTGGAATAGAGAAGTATTAAAACATTTTCTTAGAAATCCTTTGAGTCACAATGAATCTAAAATTTGCTTTCTGTAGTGTCAGGAATACGGCTACGACAAACAACTCAAATGTCACAGCTCTGTATTACTGGGGTCAAATTAATCAGATCTTACTGTACTAAAAGATCAAATAAAAATACAAGGAATGAACATTTAGTTAAGTGAGCCAATTAATGAATACCAGCCAGAAACTAGTAAAACTGGGTAAACCTGAAATACACAACTATCAGAAGTATTAACCTAGATCATCACCACCATCTTACAACTATTTTCAACCAACAATCAATCTTTATCAAGAACCTGATAGTTTTAAGGCACTGTGGAGAATACAGATGAAATAGCTGATATGTTATTCTTTAAGTTTAATTGGAAATAGAAAACAACAAAAGCAATTCATAAAATGACAAAAGCAATTCAATACAGTTAATAATTCAATGATTTTTTAAAAAAGAAATATAAATGACAAAAAATTCATTCTCACTAAATAGTAAAGAAATGCTGATTCAAACACCAATGAGATATTTTCATTTACCAGATTAAACAGTAAAACAAACAATCCAATTAGAAAAATGGGCACAAGATATAAAAAGACATTTCCTCAAAGAGGATATATAGATGGTGATTACTGCATAAAAAGATGGTCAACATCATTAGCCATTGTGGAAAAAAGAATTAAATCCACAATGAGGTATCACTACATATCTATCAGAATGGTTAAAAATAATAATTTAAAAAGTGACAACACCAAAGGCTGGAAGAATGCAGAGAAACTAGATGACACGTACATTGCTGTTGGAAGTGTATAATGGTATAGCCACTCTGAAAAACAGTTTGGCAGTTTCTTACAAAACTAAACATGCATTTACTATATGATCTAGCAATTGCATTCTTGGGCATTAGTCCCAGAAAAATAAAAGTCTATCTTCACACAAAAACCAGTACACGAATATTCATACCAGCTTTATTCACAGTAGTCAAAAACTGGAAAAAAAAGTTCTTTGGTGGGCGACTAGTTAAACTGTGTTACGTACACACCATGGAATAATACTCAGCAATAAAAAGGAAAGAACTATTTATACACACAAAAATTTGTATGAATCTCCAGGGAATTAGGCTAAATGAAAATGCCAATCCCAAAAGATTACCTACTGTATGACTCTATCTATGTGACATTCTTGAAGTAACAAAATCCTAGAGAAAGAGACCAGATTGGTAGTTGCCATGGCTGGGGGTTGTGGGGAAGAGAGGGGGTGTGTGGCTACAAAGGGATAGCACGAGGGAGGAGGAGGTGGTGATTGTGTATCTTAATGATGGCAGTCATTAGGTGAATCTACACACATGACAAAATTGCATAGAACTACACACATACAGATGAGTACATGTAAAATTAGTGAAATCTGAATAAGTGTATGGATTATATCAGTGTCAATTTCCTGGTTTTGATATTTGCAATAGTTATGCAAGATATTACCACTGAAGGAAACTGGATGAGGGGTACACAGGACTCTCCTATGTATTTTTTCAACTTTCTTTGAATCTATAATCATTTAAAAATAAAAAGTTTTAAAAAGTAATTTAAAAACTCCAAAATATTCATCTTGACTAGATATTAAAGAAATGCCAATTCAAATACAAGATATTTTCATTTATCAAATTAACAATTTAAGTGGTTTTCTGGTTGGAGGGTGGTTAAGAGTAATAATGTTAAAGAGCATACAATAAGAGGTACTTTCAAATATTACTGATTGTGGGAATATGAATAGGTAGAAACTTTCTGGAAAGCAGTTTGTCAAAGTATATCAAGGGTCTTAAAAATGCTTGTACAAGCAGACGCCCATTCTGGGTACTGCCAATTTCTCTATGTTCTTAGTAATTTTTTTAGTTCATTCAGTATCTTTGTTCCAGGAACTGTGCCACACATTAGAAATATATTAATACCAAAGAGGAGTAAACATTATTTCTGTCCTCTAGATCTTTAGTTTAAGTGGTAAATATATCTAGGGTGATGTTTTTTATAATAGTGAAGTATGCAAGTTTCCACAGGAGCATGAAGGTGGCGTTTTCCACTTCCTGTAAGCAGTACCATGTCTTAGATAAATGCCAGGGTTTTGAGTCAGCTGGGCTGGTGTCAAATAACAAGTAGTTAATAAATCGTTCTCTACTTACTAGTGCTATCACTTGGGGAAGCCATCAGCTCCCTGAACTTCAGTGTTGTCCTCTATAAAATGAGGCTAGTACTTACCAATGCTGTGAAAGATATAAGAATTTATAATGGATGTAAAGTTCTATGGAAATACAATATTTTATGTTTACATTCTTTTCTTTAATATCTATTATTTCCTATATTTTTAATTAAGCCTTAGCTATCTGTAGGTCTGCCTTTTCTGATTGAGTTCTAGCAAATGGACTCTTACCTGTAACCTACTTCCTAATTGTAGATAATGAAGAGGCAGGCCAAATGCAAGGGAATAAAGTGTGAGTCAAATAACAAAGCCATCTAAAATATATTTTATGTGAGATAGGATGCCAAAAGCATTAAAATAAAATCCTATACTATAATGATAACCATGTGAGTATCTTTATGAAGATGTCTACAAAAGCCCACTTTTTAGCCTCTAGAATTCAAATATTTTAAGTTTGTTTTTAATTTATAAAGGCTTGTTTGCTCATTGGCAATCATGAATAACTATATTCAAATTTGCACTTCTAATTCTAAGAAAATACATAACCTACCATTTTCTTTATCATAAAAAAATTATTCTATATCTTGCTCTAATAATTTCACCTCTCAGGAGCTAGCTAATTAAATAATAAGAGATTTGGAGACATATGTGTGCATAAAATGCTTATTATAGCATTATTTAATATAATGAAAAATGAGAATCAACCTAAATAAGTAGGCAAATAGTAAACAAAATTAAAAATGAAGTTGATAATGACACTTTAATTACACAAGACAACATATAGAATCATAAAGAAAGCTACAGAATCATAAAGAAAATAATGCATAGACTGTGTGCTATTTGTGGTAAATTCTTCCTAAAAACTAAATAAGCACATTGGAAGAATTTTAGAAAGAAAAAAATAAGCCCCATGTCAGGAATTGAGAAGCTAGTGTTTTAATTGAGAATATATTTCCACAGAAGAATCTTGGCATAAACGTTGGTTTTCAAAACAAAGCAAAATAATGCAACAACTCCAAAAAGTCAACTTGTACAAAACCATTTGAAACCAGATGAATCAGCCAAACAAGAGGAATGGGAAAGGGGAAGGGAAAGCATGGCTCAAAGGCAGCTTTAAAGGGAGGGCGTAAGTCATGCATCTCCACCATCCAGCCCAGACAGTCGAGGAAGGGGAGGCGGCCTCTGTGTCCACAGCTGCAGGTTGACAAAGCAGGGAAAGGAAGGGCAGCTTCTCCTAAGGAGGGGATGCTGGAGCAAGGGGGAGCCCAAGAGGTAAAATCAAACAGACAACTCATAGAAATAAGAGAGCACGCAAACATATCAGAAAAACCATAGTGGTTACCTCTAATTGTGGAAATAGGATTCTTTCTTTGACATTTTAAAATTGCCAGATCTTCAGTGAACTTGCATTGCTCTGCTGAGCAGGGTAAAATCAAGTTAAAAAGTAATTTAGTGGTGGCATACAGTCTCTACTCCAGGAATGGCCAACATAGATCCTCCAGGGACAGAAGCTAGTGAAGCAAGCCTGTGGTTTACGTAGAGCTCCATGACGTGTAAATGGCAGAAGCGGCATTACACCCACAGGAAAGCCCCATCTTAAGGAGTGCTTCTTGTCACCGCTCTGTTCTCTTGTGTGTAGGCATATGTTCTGGACAGCCAAGGGTTATTTTTTAAGAGAAATCAGAAAGGCAAACTTATTGGTGAAATCGTAATTCTTACTTAATGGCTCAATGTCTGGAGGAGCTGGCTGGGTATAGGCCACCAGTTTTATGACTGACTTCTGTCAGTGCAACAGAGATTCAGAAGAGAGTGAAAAATTGTGAATGTAGTAGTTTAGGAATATATTATATGATAGCTCAGGCTGTAGAGAGTCAGAGCCAGAAAGGAGGGGTCTGGGACTATTCATTTATTAATTTATTCAATGAAGTTTTATTTAATATTGGGGGAGTGAAGATGAATTAGATAGAGATCCTGTTTAGAAGCTATTACAGAAGGATATATTACTATAGTTAACACTGCTTACAATCTGGCAGAAATTATGGTGTACTATGTTACATCCTAAATTATCTCATTTAATTCTCACAACTACAGGAGGTTGGTACCATTGTTATCCCCAATTTTCCACAAGTGAAAACTGAGTCTTGCCCAGTCATATCACTGGTAGTAAAGCCAGGATTCCAAATCTGATTCCAGATCCAAGCTCTGAACAAGCATGCTGTATATTGTGAGACATCAGGGGAGGGCGAGATTATTTCCAGCAGCAAGACATATTTGTGGATGAAAAGATTTGAGCTTGGAGAGAGCTGTGTTGGGTCAGGTCCAAAGCAAACTCTGGCAGTCAAATGGTAAAGGGAAGAGCCAGCGAGCCAGTGGTCTGGGGCAGGCACAAAATCTGGGGTAGAGGTCAAAAACTCAAAGCTGGTGGACTAGAAATAGTCCACGACAGAGAGTAGTCAAAATAACAAAACAAAATCTTAACTCATACTTAGTTGTCAATATTTCAAAAACCTGGAGAATTCACATTCTCCAGATTGGCTTTCTAGCTCCTCTGGGGAATTAGAAAAGCTGCTAACAGTGGGCCCACATTCCCACATGGTTACAGCTGGTGAATCTGGCAGAGGTTGCTCAACTTCCAAGGGTGTATAAGTTCTCCTCCTCCTGTTCGACCTGCTTGTTTCATTTATATGACCTACATGGACCCTGCAGGGGCTTGCATCTGAGAGCCTTAGTTTAGAAAATGAGGCAGCAACAGTTGGGAACTTCTGGATCAAAGCAGATAAGATCTGGGAGTCCAGAAGAGAAGGTTAGTTGAAAATCTGGACCCAGCCAGCCCACTTCCTAGAGGAAGTCAGAACCTAAGGCAAAAGCCATCTACCTTCCCTGCTCCAAGATCTCTGCCCGGGCATGGGAAGGAAGTGAGGCTCAATGGAGAGATGTAAATTTGAAGGAAATGAAAAATTTAGACAACAGGGAGTAGAAAAGTTAATGTGCCCATTGTGTGGCTGACCCAAGATTCTGTTTCCAGGAGACTTCCCCGGCTTGTTAAGTGTTCATGGTTGCCAGAATAAAAGTTAGAGAAAAAGAAAAACAAACCAAACCCCAGCCTCTTAAATACCTCTAGTTGTATTTTCACATGAACAGGTAGAGTGATCCCTTTACTATTCAGGTATTGATGGGAGGGTCCCATTCATTTCCAGGGGGCCTCAAATTAAAGGAACTTTGGGCAGGTTACTAACTTCTTCGAGTCTCAGTTTGTCTTTTAGAAGGTTGAATAGTTCCAAACTTTCAGAGGGTAAGGATTAAGAGGTCAAATGGAGGAATATCAAATGCATGGCTCAGAGTAGAAAGGAACAAATGACTGCTGTGATGACCAGGGACAGGGCTAAGAACACTAGACAGGTACTGTCTTAATCCACTTTCTGTTGCTATAACAGGATACCTCAGACCGCATAATTTATTATATAAAGAAAAGAGGTTTATTTGGCTCACAGTTCTAGAGGTTGGGAAGTCCACAATCAGGCAGCCACTTCTGGTGAGAACCTGGCACAGCATCATAGTGTGCCAGGAAAGTGGACACAGAAGCAAAATGAGCACATGCAAAAGGGACAAAACATGAGGGGCAGCTTCACTTTATAACCACCCGAGTTCTAGAGAAGTAATCCAGTCCCGTAAATGAGAACTCACTCCCCCAAGAATTAACCCAGTTCTGCCAGAGTGACATTAATCCTTCTTAACAATTTAATCACTTCTTAAAAACCCCATCTCCCAACACTGCCACAATAGCAGTCAGATTTCCAACACATGATTTCTGGTGGACACACTCACTCCATAGCTGGTGGTGTCCCTAAATCCTTACAGTAACCACATGAGTTAGATATTATCTTCACAGTTGAAAAAAATGAGGAAATTGAGGTTCAGGGAGGTTTAGTAACTAAGATTGCACAATTAGTGCAAGATTGCAAAATTGTAATCTTGGGGGCAGAGTGGGGAGACTTACTCAAAAAATGCCAAACCATTTAGCATTGAGGCAAAAAAAAAGTATGATGACATCTGACATTCTAACAATAGTAATATAGCATTATCAGCTATAAATTAAAACATATTCAATTCTATATCCTGCTAAAAACTTGAGATCATTAGCTGTCTGGCCCTGGGCAGGTGGCCTAACCTCTCTGAAACTCAGTTTCCTCATCTGTAAAATTTTTTTCATTTATTGTGAAGATTATATGAAGTCATGCATTTAAAATACTTTGAGTGCCTTAGAATAATATCAGAGTATCTAGCTTACAGCAGCCAGTTAACAGATGTTAACTTTAATAAATAGACACTTCACTGAGCCCCCACTCTGGACCTGTTTCTATGCTAAGCACCAGGAATACCAAGGGGAATTCAATTTGTCCCCTGCCCTGGTGGAACTCAGGAGAGGACAGCCATATAAGAAGTGAAATTTTAATGCAGTGAGGAAATTGTTGTAATGGAAGAATAAATAGTGTGATTTGGGAGGAAGGAAGATACAGATATGGTGAAAAGGGAAGGGCAGGGTGCAGGGAAAACTCCAACTGTGGAATGATGTGGATCTCAGAGGAAGAGTAGAGTTTTGCAGCGGAGAAGGTGGGGAAGGCATTTTAGGCAGAAGGAACAGCTTGTGCAAAGGGAAAGAAGGCAAGAAGTCTTTGAAGTGTCTGATGGGGTCCTGGAACAGTGAACGATTCAGAAGTGACTTGGGAGGAAGTGGTACAGGTTGAATAATAAAAACAGAAGAGAAAATTTGGACTCAAGCTGTGAAAGGCTTTCTGTGTCTTATTAAGAAGTATGAACACTAGATTGTGAGGAAGAGGGAGCAGGTCTTTAAAGCAAGAGAGTTTCATCAGATTGTTTTTGATGAAAGATAATGAAGGGAACTGGCTAGAAGCCTATTGCATTCAGTAGTCCAACAAGAGGTGATGAAGGCTCTGAAATTGGCCACCAATGAGTTGGAAGTGGGTGGAGAGGTGGAAAGGAGAGTATAGAATGACATAAACACAATCTGTGAAATCCACAGTATGAAAATGTCCTGGTCCCCTCTTCCTTACCACAGTCAACCCGAGGGACCAAAACAAAAACAAAAAACCTCTTATAAAAATAGTCTCTTTTGTTTGTATGCAAATAGGTTGTGCACAGTGAAAATGCAACTCAAATGCAATATTTCGTTTCTTAAGCCATGAAATGCAAAAATCAAATTGGTTTATTATAAATGCCGTCCTTCTGAAAAATTCCAACTCCTCACCTTAAAATTGTAGCCAACCAGTGTAAGGCTTATTTAAGATTGCTTGCAATCTTAAGTAAGATTTCAGTAAAGCTCAAATTACGGCACTTTTCCAAAGAGGCCATCCCTTATTCACATTGCTGAAGTAGGAAGAGCGACATCTTGTTTTACTGGAAAATTGCTCTCAAGGGGCAACACGTCTGTGTGGTGGGGGATCTTTAGAATCTTCCAGATAAAGGTGTGTGAGGGGAGTAATAGCTGTAAAAATTACATCTCTGTGGTTCTACACCACCAACTTGAAAACTGCAAATCCAGGTTGATAAATGCATATTTTAAAGGTTCACAGAAGTCTTATGTATATTATTTTTGGTCACAAAGATGTCACAGGGAAGTGAGTCTTTGACTGTGCAATGCCACCCTCATTGTAAAATGGAAGCTTTAAAAAAAATCTGTATGCCCCAATCAATCTCATTTTACTTTGTAGTGAACATTTTATTTATATTATTAAATAAACATTTTGCATAAAAAGGTGCTTTCACATATCTTCATGCTTCCCTAAATTTTAAATATGCTGCAAGTTGTTAAAATGTGTTAGTTTTGTTATGCATTATACCCCCTCCTCTGCACACATAGGGGGAAAAAATATGAACTTACCTCTTTAAGTGACTTTTACATTTAGTATATTACCTTGTTTTAGTTATTCTGAGGTTATAAAGAAAATGACAAATGTCAGATGTTTTGTGAAAGAAATGATGGTTTCTCTGAATATGTAAGTGCATACCCCTAAGCAAATGGGCCGCTTTAAATTCAGAACCACAGACTTCTGAATATTGGTTTAATGTTCCTAGGTAATGGTAAAGATTGAAAAGATAAAAGGTTTGGAATCAGATATTTACTCTGAGTTCTGAAGAGCGCTATCACAGATGTTGGTAGTTTATTGGTATCAATTTTTAAATATGCTGTTGTATGTATTTCCTTCATCTTGGAAAGATTGTACACAGTTATGTTATTTGTTAAATAATAGTCCATCTTTTGTGGAAACTATCAGAGAAAGTCCTGAGACAGTAAGATTGTATTATAAATTCTATCATATAGCTAGTATTAATTGAAAGGGAAGTTAAATAACTATAGAATTATTAAGTTGGAAAGGAAGTTAAATCACTTAGTCCACCCTTCCCCCAGGAGGTTCTCTGTACCGTTCTATCCCTGACTAATGATTATGCAGACACCCTGACCACTTAAAATATGATGTGAAGGAGACCCACTATCTCCTGGGAGAAACCTTTTCCTGAAACAGAAGCCTGGGGAAATTTTTCTTGGTTGTGACATATACAACCTAGTTAGAATCTACCTCATGCTCTTAAGATGGCATTTAATCATGAAGACAGCATACCTAACCAAATTGAAAATTGCTTGGTGGCAAGTACTTTGATTTTATTAAATGGGTATAGGTCTCTTCAACTACAGGCTCTAGGAGGGCAAGGACCTTCTCTAGCTCACCGTGGACTCAGGACTAGCCCAGGGCCTGCATTCCGTCTGGGCTGGAAAAGCATTTGTTGAATAAATGAAGGCAAATTAAAAAGTTGAAATTCCAAGTGGTGCAATTACATCTATGGATTTTAAGGTTTCATTGGAAAATGGGAAATATTACTGAGATTCAGAGATGCGTAGGAACCAAGGTAAAGCATAAAAATGTGTGTCTTTGTATGTCACTAGAGTCTATATGCCTAATAGACTAATAGTAGGTCTGATGCAACCCTGGCACTAGGCCTTGTCCAGCCCCTTCTGTGGGGTGTTTGGATCCACGCAGGTAGGCAAGGCGGGAGGGGTGCCCTGGATGTGGTCTTGTCACTAGATCCTGATCTCAAGTGTCCATGGGCTGAGTTGTGAGCCCTTCTGTTCCCCACACTGCAGTCTTTCCCCACTCTGAGCCTTGCTTCCCCCACCTGCAGTCTGGTTCCCCAACGGCCACTGTGGCCTGGCCACAGGGATGGGCCTTGTTCCACACTTCCCAGGAGTTCCTAATTCTGGACGTGGCCCAGCACACCCCTACTCCACTCTGCCAGGTCTCCACCAGACCACAGACCTAGCTCAGGCCCTGGGTATGGGGCCCCTGGCTCCCCACCTGCTGCGGTTGTTGTCATTAACCTGAGCTCTACCCAGGACCCTCTTCTCCCTTGCCCAGACTACCAAAGCTAACACACGTCTGAAGGCCACACTCATCCCTGGTACAAAAGTACTTTTCCAAAATGCTTACCCTTTGGACAATTTTTTTCCTTAACCTACATTTTAATATAAGCAAGATCAATCTTCAATCCAAATAAATGTATATCGCTGCCAAAGCCACCACGTGATTTTGAGAGAAAGTGCCAATAGTCTTTTGCATTCACTTGATAGAATCCTGAAAATACCTTCTGCTGTCACTTGACTTTCTGACTTGTCCCTTGAGGACATCTAGGCAAAATTGTGTCACTGGGTCCTAGTTTCTGTGTTCAGAAATTGATCAAATACAAGTTAAGAAACAATACACATTGCCTCTTTCTCAGCACGCATGAATGAGAGGCGTGAATTTGCATCATGAGAAAGTGAATAAAAGAAGATACCACAGGGCAGCTAGGGAGACAGAAGCAGCCAGCCTAGGGCACGAGTGAAGTCTATATCAGAGGTTGTGAAAGTGAGGGTCACTCGATACTTTGGAGACGCACTGGTATGACGTAAATACTGAGGCTGCAAAATTTTAGCTCAAAGAAAAAGATTCAACTTCTAATGGTTAACTATGTAAGATATGCTTTTAAGTGTAGGCTAAAATTGTATCCCCTCCTCAAAGAAATAAGAAACCCACTATATTTCTAAGAACGTTCCTCCAGAAACATGGAACTGAAAGCTAATTTTTTATTGATCGGGCCCTAAGGAAACAGTGGGGCTTTTTCTTTAATTTACCTAAGGAATTAACACAAGAATCTATGGTTCTGCACCAGAAAGATACAGAAAATGTCAAAATATAGGGCAGAAATACAAAACTGAGATTTGTTGCAACAATATTATGCGCATAGTCTTTGATTCCAAGTGTGCAGTATGGGGAAGTGAACCTTTGGACTGTGAAATTGATGCTAATTTTCTTTCCCACTAGTCTAGAAGCCCTTTAAAATGTCACATCATCAATTTAGTTACTTTACCAGGAATAAGTGCATGTGGTTAGCGTGCTTTTTTAAAAAAAATTAATAGATATTATTTTTAGAACAGTTTTAGATTTACAAAAAATTGAGCAGATAGTACAGAGAATTCCCACCTACCCGGCACACAATTTCCCCTCTTATTACCGTCTTGCATTAGTATAGTGTATTTCTTACAATTAACAAGCCAATATTGATATATTGTTATTAACTAAAGCCTATAATTTACATTGTTACCTTCTTTCTGTTGTATAATTTTGTGGGTTTTGACAAATGTGTAATGTCATGTAGCCACCACTATGGTATCATACCGAATAGTTTCACTGTCCTAAAATTTCCCTGTGCTCTGCCTATTCACCCCTCCCTATCTCTCCCTGAGCCCCTGGCAACCACAGATCTTTCTACTGTCTCCATGGTTTTGCCTTTTCCAGAATATCATTTCATTGGAATCATCCAGTATGTAGCCTATTTATATTGGTTTCTTTCATTAAGCAATATATATTTAAGTTTTCTCCATGTCTTTTCATGTCCTGGTAGCTCATTTCCTTTTATCTTTGCATAATATTCCATTGTCTGGATGTACCACAGTTTGTCCACTCACCTATTGAAGAGCATCTTAGTTGCTTCCTGTTCAGGGCAATTATGAATAAAGCTGCTATAAATATTCATGTGTAGGTTTTTGTATGGGCATAAGTTTTCAACTCAATTCCATAAATCTATCTAGAAGTGTGATTGCTGAATCTTATGGTAAGAGTATGTTTAGTTTTGTGAGAAACTGCCAAACTGTCTTCCGGAGTGGTTTTACCATTTTGCCTTCCTGCCAGCAATGAATGAGAGTTCCTGTTGCTCCACATTCTTGGCAGTATTTGATGTTGTCAGGCTTTTTGGATATTAGCCATTCTAAATAACAGCATGTGATACTACCTACCTTTTCATATGCGTATTTGCCATCTGTATACCTTCTTTGGTGAAGTATATGCTTATGTATACCTTCTTTGGTGAGGTATATGTTCAGATCCTTTATCCCTTTTTCAATTGTGTTTTGTGGGGGGGTATCAATGAGATTTAAGAGTTCTTTGTATATTTTGGAAACCAGTCCTTTATCAGATATATCTTTTGTAAATATTTTCTTCCAGTCTGTGGCTTGTCTTTTTAGTCTCCTAATGGTTAGTGTGTACTGATGACTTAAGGAGGAGGGGTTCTCAAAATACAATTTTACAGCAGCAGTAAAAAGAAAAATTGATCACAAATGTCTTATGCATTCTCTCAGGTGATGTCAGGGAACTGTGGACCCGGCAGGGTTTCATTAACAGGCAGTGTCAAGTCCTGGGGGCTGTGGCTGACTATCCTACAATTTCTAATAAGCAATTGTGCAGCAGGGCTGGGAATAAGAAGACAACCTAGCCCTGAGCTGCATCACCTCTTCTTCTTCTTTTTTAATATATATATATATATATATATATATATATATATATATATATATATATAATTTTTTTTTTTTTTTTTTTTTTTTTTAGACAGAGTCTCACTCTGCAGCCTGGGCTAGAGTGCTGTGGTATCAGTCTAGCTCACAGCAACCTCAAACCCCTGGGCTCAGGCGATCAATCCTCCTGCCTCAGCCTTCCGAGTAGCTGGGACTGCAGTCACACACCACCATGCCCGGCTAATTTTTCTATATATTTTTAGTTGTCCAGTTAATTTCTTTCTATTTTGTTTAGTAGAGACAGGGTCTCACTCTTGCTCAGGCTGGTCTTGAACTCCTGAGCTCAAATGATCCTCCCACCTTGGCCTCCCAGAGTGTTAGGATTATAGGTGTGAGCCACCATGCCTGGCCTGCATCACTTCTAAATTAAGAACAATTCAGGAATTGTGTTTACAGTGGAATCCCAGCACCCCTCACATAGGTTATACTATAGACAGGATATGAATTTCTGTCCATGAGTCCAAGTACATAAGAAATAATACTTTCCTTATTTCCTTTAACTCAACCTGATCCCACCTCTGAGCCTCCTTTCTGCCAGTTGGACAACAGATTCCATATTGGTCATGCAGGGGTCCCCCCTCTCCTGCAGCCCAGTCAGAATCCAAGAAGTTCACCTTGTACCTGGGCCACAGGTCCACAGGTCTGTCCTGCCTGCCACTGGCATGTTCACTATCTGAGCCCACAGTGGGCTGGGAACCATGGAATCTCCTTGATCCCATGCCTCAGTGGGGCATGAGAATATGCACTCTCTAGGTGTGAGCCGTCACCCTTGAGGTTGCCACTCACTCAGGAGCACTGACAGGGGGTGGGGGCGCTTGGGTTCCCATGGCTCACAGGACCCACACATCTGTCCCCTGCCTTCCCACCATCTTGCATCTCAAAAAAACCCTCCCCTCTCCTCTCACCCTCTAGGGCACACGAACCATCTCCTCCATGGGCTTTCGCAAAAGTCTAGAAGAGCCTTTGACTTTGGATCGCTTCTGCTCCTCCCATTCCCAACCCCACCCCTGTACACATCTCTGTATCAAGAAAGCTCAGAAAACAAACACTAATTGACATTTCAATAAATAATGCTGCTATAATTACTTGTGGAAATTATTCTACATTGGAACCACTGCCACCACCCAGAATACTTAGAGACGGCGCCTGACCACTGGCCCCAGGAGGCCATTTCCATGTAGCAACAAACATATGACTGAAATTGAAAAATTCAGCTAAGTATTTGGATGTTTCCAGATGCTGACAGGTTTCTGGCTTTGGCACAGGGTAGATTCTGACTGTGTGGTCCTCGGGGAAGTATCTCCTGGGCAAAGCTGGATGAGGGCATCAGGAAGGTATCTGTCCCCCCGCCCCTAGCTGCCACCTGTACTCTCCCCCCTTCTGGCTGCTTTTCTTCACAGAAATGGAGGAAGCAGCCCTACACTGAAAGCAGCTTTCTGAGGTTACCAGCAACTTCCTCCTCACCAAACACAAGGAACTTATTATCTTCACTTTGCTTGTCCTCTTTCAGCCTCTGTTGGACCCTCCCTGCCTTTGGCTCTGATGACACGCGTGGGGGCCAGAGTGATTTTGACTGGCTGAACACTGGCCTGGCGCACAAACACAACAGGGCGAGGGGGTTGCAATCTGACTTGATAGGTGGAAAAAAGAAAAAATACTGTCAGCAGCCTCCTGCAACGGTTGAAGGGCTAATTTGATCTCTGACTCATTAGCGAAAGTGATCTCGTCACTGCCTGTTCCGTGTTCTGCAAGCCCTCTCTGCTGGCAGGTATGTGGCTAGCTCAGGGAGAAGGGTGCTGGTGGCGGCGCCTCCAAGCTGCTTAGGGGCCTGGGGACCTTATCGCATGAGGAGCGGTTGAGAACACAGAGAGATGACGAGGGAAATTTATAATATCTGCTTTCAGCTTTTCGGAGGGCTTTATGGAAAAGAGTAAAAGAATATATTCTTTTAGTTCTAGAAAAGAATGGGACAGGGACAACTAGGTGTTACTTATGCAGCGGAGGAGTTAACAGGGTAGTAGTTTGGGATTATTATTAAAAAAGACATTTTTCTTACAATTTCTCTATCAGGTAGTGAGTTTTCCCAGCATGACAAGAAAGCAAAGGCTAGACCTGCATGTGTCAGGACATCAAAGGGGGTCCTTGCTTGAGTGAGAGACTGCAGTGGTGACTTCTGAGGTCCCTCACAGCCTGACAATTCTAGCTAAGTCACAGAGTAAGAGAATTCCATGACACCACATCACCGCTTGTTTCTGTCACCTGCTTCACCCCTCATCTCCCTTCCCTGCCTTTAGCATACTCCTGCGTCACAGCATGGAAGAGGCTGCTCGAAGCAGGAACTGGGATAAGTAGATGGGAGAAAGGATATGGAAAAGAATAAACAATGAAAAAAACTTTTTTTGAAAAAAAAAATCCTACTATATTCCAGGACCTCTGCTATCTTATTTAATCCTCATGACAAGCCTGTGAAATATTTACTATTCTGTGATGAAACCAAGGCTCAGAGAGGTTAAGTAACTGCCCCAAGAATACACAGGTATTAAGTACTAGAGCCAGGGTTTCAACACAGGTCTCTGTGATTCCAAAGCCCAGTATGGTGTGTTATTTTCACTCAACTTTTATTTATGGCAAATGATATTGCTTTCTAAAATGTTTAGTATTGACATAAAGATTCCTTTTAAAATAAATTTACTTAAAGTAAGAGAAAAATACCATGTAGATAATAAGATAGACTGTACGTGGAAATGGAGTGGTACTAGTAGCCAGAACGACCGAAGTTTGGGAAATCCTGCTCCCAATATTTTGAGAGCTGGACTTTGAATTTAGCCTATCTTATATTTTGACTGCTGAGCACAGGAAAAGAAGGAAACTTGAAAATGAAGTAGATTATTAATTAATTCTCCTGTGCTTTGTGCACCCTTTCAAACAACAACAAAACATTGTGATTGTGAAATCCACAGGAAAACCCCAGGTGGGACCTGTCTGTGTAAAAGGGTGAAGTTTCCAAGGGCTGCACATAAAATGGCTGAGGGGAAGTGATGACTTGTGAATCAGGGTTCCGGACCCAGGCAGGAGCCCTGTGGGTTTGAAAGGCTCTGAATGGAAGGTGAAGGGCTTTACAGACCTGTTTACGGACTTCCTCAGTGACCAAAGGAAGATCTCTGTGGAAAGGTCAAAGTGAACTGGGAAAGTCTGAAAAGAAAATAGGAAAGTAATAATGAAGGCTGAATAGCCGTGTGGTATGTTCTGTACCAGGTGATTTACAGAAAAGATCTCATTTGGTTTTCACAACAACGCAGCCAGGAAACTATTATGAGCCACACTGCATGTGAGCAGACTGACACTCGCAGATGTTCAGTAACTTGCCAAGGGCCCAGCGGTCAAGCCAGGAGTGAAACTCAGACCACCAGTTCCAAACCCACCTCCTTCCCCTGCACCACGTGCCTTTGTTTGGATGAGCCTCCTCAACCCAGGCACCAACTTTGTCACTTTTCATTTCTCCTGCCCTGCAGGACACAGCCAGCCTCCAAGAGAGGATAGGGGCGTGCTCAGAGAGGGCTGCCTTTCTCCTTCAGAGCTCAGCGCTGCAGACCTCAAAGGCACATGATGCGCCCCGCACCGAGCAGAGCGCTTTGCAGTGCCCAGGAGCTGCATGTGCCTGGGGCAGGACGCAATGTCTGTGAAGCCTGTCCCTGCTGACGCACTTCCCGCTTCTGCTTGTGACTTGTCCCCAAACTCAAGAGTACCACCCACTTCCAGGAATAGTGGACCAAGGTAACAGAAACATTCTAGATCCAAACAACTAGGATTGGATTAGGATAATCTGAAAATGGGAGTTGCATATGTTAATTGCCTTCTAGCAGGATCTGTGGAGAGGTACTTAATGAATGGTTTGAGGGGAGGGCAAGAGCTGAAGCTCCTGGTCTCTCCGCTCTCTCCATTTGAGGACAGTTCTGCAGCCCTGTGGAGCTAGACCCTGCCACATGGCTGCCGAGAGAAAGCCTTTGTTGAACTGAGCCAGGTCTTTCTTCACCTGTGGGCTCTACAGGCTGTGCTCCCAGATCTCTGTCGATCTGTTAGAGAAGGTGTCTTTGTCATGTTTGTGGATGGGGCTGTATTTGGGGGTTTCCTCAGGGCTTTACACTCACTCTCCGAGGGTGCATTTGTAGTCATCTTCATCAGTGGAAATGCCCACCTGCCAGCAGAAGTTATCTGGAAGCAAGTAAGCACACTGGCCCTGTCAGCAGTGGTGTTTCTCTTTAGTCAGTTCCCCTTTCTGTATGCGAGCTCTAGCCTCAGCCCTGAGGTTGTTTTTCTCTCTACAAGGAGTTTTAGGAGGCATGGGGAGCATGCAAAAGCTCCTTTTGGCTTATTCTTAGTACCTCGCTTCCATGTGCCTCGGGAATGCTGCTGTGCTTTTGCATCTGGTCTCTGGGAGCTGCGGTGGATGGGCGTCGGTGACAGGTACGTTCTCGGAGGCTGGGACGCTGGGGAGTGGTGTGAAATGAAGCTGTATCTGGGGTAGCGGTGCGGTGCCGATGTGCAGATGGCTGGAGGGAATGGGTAGGAGGGTGTGCAGAGAACATGCTTAAAACCTTTGACCATCAGGCTTGATTCTCAGACTGGCTACGTGGAAGGTAGGACATTACAAAAATGTGTCTCTTCCTGCCAGATCCTTTTATCTGTTTTTGTGAGCTAAGAGACAGGACAGGCAGGATATAGAAAGTGCCACTTACCAAATAACTGGCAGCCGCTCTTGGCCTTGGGATGTTGGGGGTTCCAAGCATCTCTGCTCTACAGGAATCTATTCAAGGATGCCTTCTAGCCCTGCCTGAGCTCCTTGTGCTGGTGGGAAATCCAGAGGAGGGGGGCAAAACCCACAGTGTCTCTGCAATGGTCTTTGTTTTTCTGTTTGGCCTTTCCCTTCGCTGATCCAGAAAAGAAACTCTTCCCCATTATTTATTCTCATCCATGTGACCATCCCAATATTAGCCCCTCTCGGCACCAGAGACCAAGAGCTCATTTGGAGAGAAATATTCTTAGGTCAAAAAAGAGCCCAGGCAGTGGTTTAACATATTTCACATACTGCGAACATATTTGCATTTGCAAATAGGCTTGAAATATCACCTCCATTAATAGTAATTTAAGGTTCTGGAGAGACAGGTGAAAATAATTTGGGGGCAAGGGAACTTCCCACTCCTCTCAATTATAATAACTAAGGTGATGGCCTGTTCAGCGTACACATAACCTCAATCTTGGGACGAAGTCTCTGAACTAAAATGAGTCTATTTACATGCTCAAATTCGTAAATCTCTGTTCTGTCTGCTGTTTGCTGCTGTTATTAATGCTATTTATGTGAGCTGTCCTCTGTATAATAGAAAGCTTTTATGAATCTCTGCTTATTTATGTATTCCAAATATATTTATTGAGTACCTGCTATGTTCCAGCAGGGAGCATAAAAGATGTGAAGTGAAGCTGTGCTCTTGAAGTTTCTAGCCTAGTGAGAAAATCATATGAGTGAAATAATCACACTAAACATGGTGCTTTTTTTCCCCACATATCAAAACTTTAAAGTTTTATCAGATCCGGCCTTTTCACTTTCTTCAACTTATATAGAGACTTGGAAAATTATAAATAGATTTTAGCATATTTTTCAAAACTGGGTTATTTTTGGGAAAGCAAGTCATAGATTATACATTTTACCTATTTTAAGATTGTTGGTTCTTTTTGTTTTTTAAAGTTTATATCCAATTTAATTACATTTCCTTGAAATAATAGAAGTGGGTAGCTGATATACTGTGTTCTCTTAGACACGCATTAAGAATAGTTTTGTATTATTAAGAATTTAAGATAGCACAAGTAATAGTTTAGATACATCTAAACTATTAGATATATCTATTGCATTAGATACATCTTTCCAGGTTTATTTATTTTTTTTTTAATTTCAGGAAAATATGAGAGTACAAACTGCAATGGTGCTTTGAAGGGAAGAAAATGGTTCTATGTGGCTATGCAAATGATTAATTGCTATGTCTTTGCATTTGACATTTTGGTTGTTCCATTATCCCTGGATTTCATATGTCCCTTCCTGGGTAGAGTTGAGGATCAGATTTCATGGAGTTGAGGCCAGGGTGGGAGGGAAGAAAACATGGAAGGTGAGAAGGCTAGCCAAGCCAGATTCTTGAGGACAGAATTCAAGGATCAAACACCATGTTTCAAAAATCAGATAGAGGTGGGAGTCAAGGTTAAGAGTCTCTGGGCGAGGGGACTGAAGCTGTGAGGAGTTAGAACTAGAGCAAAAGTACATCTGAAACAAGCAAGGAGGGTGGTGGGGAGGTTCCCTGGCAGTTTTCCAGAGTCCAGGCAAATACTGGCAATCCACCTTTCATGGCCAGGCCAGGTAAGAGGATTTAGGGGGCTGGAGGAAGCACAGGGCCATAGGCTGACACAATCTTTTATTTGACTTTTATCCTCATCTCTAATCTCCTATAGAGAGTTGCTTCTGAACTGTACAGTGGAGTACACTCAGGCTGAGGCTTGGGAAATGACACCATTTTGAATATGTGTAGAGGAAGAAACAGGTCTTCAGTACTTTCCATCTCCAGGTCAAGGCCTTGAGACCTCAACACTGGGAAGTGTCCCGTTCCCTATCCATCCTCCTCCATTCATAGATTCCTTTCTGAGTTCCATTTCCTACTTTGATGAATTTAACTTGAACTTAACTCCTAATGGCTAAAAAAGCCACATTTGACTCTTCCAGCTAGCATTTGCATTTTAACAGGGGCTTTCAAAAAATGCCTTTACCCAAGGAATGAGTAATGTGGGAATTCCAAGCGCCAGGGTAGGGCTGGTATACAGAATACGGAGAGGGGCCGTCCCTCAAATTGTGGCCTTGAAGCATTGGCTTTCTTTCTTCCACCATGACTCGGGTTGTGAAAAAACAAGGAAGAAGCTCCCTTAGAGGGAGTACAGGATAGACATGGCTACTTTTTAGAGAGTTCTGTGGGCCTGGTTCCTGGCAGTCACAGCCCTTTACGAATGTGCACGCACTACGAGAGGCACCTGTAAAACTCTGTACGATGCTTAACTTTAGGTGCTTTTTGGCAAAAAGGAAAAAAATGGTTTCCAAAACCATCACTAGTTTGAAAAAAGGGTGCTCCATGACTCAGAAAGGTCTAATTCTAGATATACTTGCTCTTGGGGACTGGAAAGCTAAATGCTATTGCCATGCTATGCTCCTTCTTCCAGGCCAGGGAGGGAATGCACTCTTCATTTTAATCCTTCAGTTAACTACAACATTGGAGGGTGAATAAAAGCCTCCTCTGCTCCCTATGAATCTGCATAGACACTTCTTCTCTGTGCTTATGCATCCTTGATGCTGCTCTCCTCGTGCCTGTGGAAACACTGTGCTCCCAAATGGGAGGGGAAAGAACACTTAATGAAAGGTCAGAAAACTCTCCACAAATGGGGGCCCAGGAGATTTGCTCCAAGGAGAGATTGGAAGCCCAGTGACACCTGTGATATGGCCTGAGCTAGAAGGAGACTTGGCTGGTGGGGAAGTTTGAGGAACGTGGAGCTCAGGATGTAGGACATGTCTCCACAGCCAGTCATCTCTTGTGCCCACCAGACACCAGGAAGTGGCCATGTCTCCATGGCAGCATTGCTCACACTCATCTCTTCCTTGCCACGCCTCCTGCCCCTATGCAGAGCTCTGCGAGCGTTTATTCTTGCTCACTCTAATACCAGCCCTTTCCCCAGGCCACTGACCATCTATTTTCTTTAAATTTTCATATCATCATTTTTCTGTTCCCAAACTACTGATCCCAAACTCCTGATTTTCTATTAAATATGAAGTCCTTATCCAACTTTCCTGGCCCCATTAAGCTATCCTGCTCTGCTTACAGAAACTAATTTCCCATTATTTGTCTAAAGTCAACTTTTCTTCCAATCCAGTATACTTTTCTTATTGTCCCATAAAAAGACCATGATCATTCCCCTATTTCTATACATCCTTAAAAACTATTATATTTGGGGCTGGGCACAGTAGTTCATGCATGGTGGCTCACACCTGTGATCCTAGCACTCTAGGAGGCCAAGACAGGAGGACTGCTTGAGGTCATGAGTTTGAGGCCAGCCTGAGCAAGAGCCAGACCCAATCTCTACTAAAAATAAAGAAATAATAGAAAAAATTAGCTGGGCATGGTGGTACACACCTGTAGTCCTAGCTACTTGGAAGGCTTAAGCAGGAGGATCACTTGAGCTCAGGAGTTTAAGGTTGCTGTGAGCTAGGCTGATGTCATAGCACTCTAGCCCAGGTGACAGAGTAAGACTCTGTCTCAAAAAAACAAACAAAAACTATAATATTTGATTGTGTCTCAGAAAGTTGCCAAAGAATGGTGATTTTATATCAATAAAAAACATTGAATATTGGGTTATGCTTGATGTTCTTTATGTGTGTATACATTTGTATCAAAACTATGGCTGAAATATTTATCCAGTTAAACTCAATCAATGTTTAAAGTTGGTTCATCAAGAGGCAGCAGCTCTTTGAGACCCATTAAGCAGATACCTTGGCTGCAAGGTTGTATATTATCAGAAATCTGTTTCATGGGCTATCTCGGGAAGAATTGTTAGAAGCTAGCAAAGCCTTTTAAGGACAGAGGCAGATGGTCACCACCTTGAGTTCTAGGAAATTAACAATTGTTAATGTTAAAAGAAGACAGCGATTCTCAGAGGAAGACTGTTAAGCAATGCAGTGGCCCAGGCTGACAACCCTCTTGGGTGGGAGTATCAGAATGAGTGAACTTAGAACCAATACTGGGTGGAGACTTATTTGTTCTAACAGAAACTGACTTGGGCAAGCACTGACATGCCTGGCTCACTTCGTTTCTGGCCTCAGTGTACAGTTCTGAGATCAAGTCTGGCCCACGGTCAAGGTTCAGCTCAAATATTACCACCTTCCTTGCACCATTCCAAGCTGTAGGAATGCTTGCTGCTCTTCATATCTTCTAAAGCTCTACATCACTGGTAGTCAGCTCAGCAAACTGTCCTCAGACAGGGGACCCTTAAAATGCACCATACTGTACACTATGTTAAAATGAAAAGGGGCTCACGATGGGGAATAGAGAGAGATGGATTATTTAGATGTCCTTCTTTAGTTTTTCTCCTGTCTGGGAATGTAATGAGAATATTAGAGGTTAATGTAAAAGTTATAGGATTCAACCACCCACCCAATTCAAGAATTTCTCCTAAAATGTCTCTTCAGTGTTATTATCCCACTTTTGCTAGAGCAGTAACTAGTGGCAGGGTGTTTATAAGCTCACAAGAAAGTCCAGTCCCTGGTTGTGGCTCTCTATTAAAAGTTTTCCATTATCTGGGGTTGTAATCTGGCTCCCTATAACTTCCAGATGTTAGAACTACTTGCTCTTCAAGTGACAGCGTGTGTGTGTGTGTGTGTGTGTGTATGTGTGTGTGTGTGTGTGTGTGTCCTCACATGGGACTGCCCTTAAATATTTGCAGCCAGCCAGCATGTACTTGCAATCTTCTCTTCCTCAGGTTCATTACCCCCAGTCCTTTTCATTGTTCCTCATTTGACATAATTTCATTATTCACTAGTGAACCATGCTGCCTTTTCTCTTGATAGACTCTAATTTGCCAGTGTCATTCAAGTATAACTGACCTCACTGCATGTGGTGCCACAAGTGATATGGTCTGATTAGCACAGAGTTCAGTGAATGAATTCTATGCTAGGACTGAATGAAATTTTGGTTAGCCGTGCCACACTAACATTTATGTGATTTTTATATTTACTGTGGATAAGCTATTTCTCTAGTGCCTACTTATTCCACTTACACAGTTGTTATTTTAAAACCTAAGTACAGACCTTTATACTTAACCTCATGAGATTTACCATGATAGTATTAGTTTCTCTTTTCAGACTTTAAGAATATTAATTCAGGTGACCAACTTTTGAGCTATCTGTCTTATCTTGTGCCATCTGCACAGCAGAAGTATGATTTCTATTGCTTTCATTCACAGTGTTACTGAATATGTAAAAGTGAAAAAGTAAAAAACAGAGTCCTGTAGCACCCACTGTGGGATCAGTCTGATGAACAAGAAAGATTCTTGACACTCAGTTGTTGAGTGAATGAATGAAACATCAATACTTTGTCCTCATCTCCCTTATTTAATCCATCCCCATATCCTGTTAATTATAATCCTAAATATTTCTTGATCTATCTATTTCTCTCCACTTCTGCTGCTACCATCCTAGACCAAACAGCCATGTTCTCTCACTCAAACAACTGCAGGAGCCAACTGATTGGGCTTCCTGCATCTGTTCTGGCTTCCCTACTATCCATTTGCTGCCCGTGAACCAAAATCATCTTTTCAAAATGCAAACCCGATTGTTTCATTCCTCTGTTTTATTTTCTTCAGTGGTTCACACTGCTGTGATAATAAAGACCAAAATCCTTAACTGACCCATAAAACAAGTGTGGTCTGGCCCCTGCTGACCTCATCAGCCTTGTCTTCCCCCTCTCTTTATTTTAGCCACATTGACCTTCTCGTACATTCTCTCATGTGCCCTCCTGCCTGAGTGCCTTTTACATATGCTATTCCCTTTGCCTAGAAGTCTTCCTATTCACTCCTCAACCCTTCAACTACTTAGCACCTGTTCAATCTGTTCTGTTTATCTATTGGTGCATTACAAACTGCCCCCAAACTTAGCAGCTAAAAACAATAAACATTTTACTCTCGCGCGCAATGTTGTGGGTCAGAAATGTGAGTGGGCCTTGGCTGATTCTTCTGTTCCTCCTACCATCAACTGGGGTCACTTGATGATATTACACTGATGGATGAAGGGCTGATCTAGTGATGCACTGTCCAATTCAGTAACCACTGATCACCCGTGATGTGGCTAGGCCTAATTGAGATGTGCTGTACATATAAAATGCCCACAGTATTTGGGAAGATTTGGTACAAAACATAGAACTTAAAAATCCATTAATAATTTTTATATTGATCACATGTTAAGATTACAATATTCTAGATATATTAAATAAAAATTTTATTACAATTACTGTCACATTTCTTATTAATGTGACTACTAGAAATTTTCAAAATTACATATGTGGCTTACAACTGTGGTTTGCATTATATTCATATTGGACAGTGCTGATCTAGAGCAAGGGTCAAGCAGCTTTTTCTATAAAAAGCTAGATAGAAAGTGTTTTCAGGTTTATAGTTATTATGGTTCCCATCACATATACAATTCTGCCATTGTGGTTTGAAACTAGCAATAGACAATAATTAAATAAGTGGGTATGGCTATGGTCAATAAACCTATTTATAAAAATAGGTGGTAGCAGATTTGGTAGGCAGGCTGTAGTTTGCAAACCCCAGAGCTAGAAGATTCGAGGTTTTATTCGTATGTCTAGTGGCTTGGCAGAGATGGCTGGGAGGCTGGGCCCAGCTGGGACTGTTGATCCAAACACCTGCACATGGCTTTTCTGGCATGGTGGTCTCGGGGCAATGGGACATCTTAAATGGTAGCTCAGAACTCCAGAAAAGTGTTCCAAGAGAGACAAGTAGGAGTTGCAAGGTTTCTGATGACCTAGCTTCAGAAGTCCCAGAACAGTCCTTTCCCTGCATTTCTATTGTTCAAACGAGTCACTAAGGCAGCCTGGATTCAAGTAGGGGAGATTAGACTCCACCTCTTCATGGGAGGAGTAGCAAACAATATGTGTCCTTCTTTAATCTACCACATCATTCTTCAAATCACAGTTTAGTATAGTCCTATTATAGGCTCTCAAAAGTACCATGAACCTCTCTTTTGAGCACCTATCATAGTTATAATTTTACATTTATTTATATGATTGTTTGATCATTATCTTGCTCCTCTACTAAACTATAAGCAACCACATAACGAGGGGCTGTTACTGGTTTTCCTTGTTGTTATATTCCCAGCACCCAGCATAATGCCTGCTTCAATAAATATTTGTTGAATGAATGAATGATCAATTACTAATATTGATCCCACATTTGTCCATATTGCTCCCAAGCGTATCATGAAACTGTCAGAAGCCATTTTAAAATTCAGATGCATTTGATACCAACAACTTTCTTATCTTTCAGTTCAGAAACTATAAAAAAGGAAATAAGCTTACTGCATTCCTCTCAGTACCTCAAAGGTAGTAACGGCTGCTTTAAACACACAGCATCAGCTTCTGGTGCTCTGAGAAGCAATTCAGTGTAGCATGTCACACCCGGGGTCAGCCAAAACCCCAGGCAGTTGGTATTCCTTCTGAGCTCACTCTCCTCTCACCCAGCTGAGGGGCCGGTCCAGCAAGTATGAACTGGCAGAGGGCAATGGGCCGGGCCCTGAGTGTTGCTGGGCTGAGGCAGCCCCAGTCTCTCCTCCACGGAGGTTGTGGCGTCTCCTGCTTTGCTTGGCACCAGGACCCTCGCCCGCATCAGGCAGAGCTGAGCACTCCACCCTTCCACGCTGGCCCTGGAGCTTGAATTGCAGTTTTTTGTGGACTTTTTATGTTTCATCTTAGAGACCAAAGCCTACACATCTTTACACCCCCCACCTTTAGAACAAGTCTGACACTAAGTAAATGCAGTAAACGTTTGTCTGAAAGACTATCTCAATGAATAATAACCTTCTGGAGACACCAACAAACTTACCACTACTTTTCCTGGTGCCCTGATTACCACTAACATTCCAGACAAAGTTGTCAAATAGGAAATCTTTTTCTTTGTTGCTATTCAACTTCTTCCTTGGAGCCCCTCTCTCACTTCCTGTTTCGTCACATCCGCACTCCCGGCCCCTCGTACTACTTTTTATCTGAACTAGACTGCGCATGCGCCTTAAGACCTGGGACACAAACATATCCCTTCTTTGGCCCCTATTTTTCTGCACAAATAGTTCTATTTCCCCAGAGCTCTTCTAGGTGTTGCTTAGGTGGAACACAGTAGCGTGCTCCGGAAGCGAAACCCATGCGGGGAAACTTCACCTGGCCGGGGTTAGAGCAGAGAAGAACTCTCCGGCACACCCTGATGCAAAGGGACACTTTTGGCCCCTCCTTCCTCTGACCCAGTCTGTCCCCCTGAGTGTCCTCTCTGATTCCAGGAGCCACCACCACACCCGGCCTGGGGCTGAGCTGCTCCCCGGCTGCCCCGAGTGGGGAGCATGGGAATCCCTCCCGCCTGCTCCCACACAGAGCCGGCCGGCTGGCGTTGTTGCAGGGGCCGCACCAGCGTGAAGGAGAACACAGCGAGGCTGCATGGGTTTTAATTTCAACTCTACAAGTTTACTTGCTGGGTGGCCTAGGCCAGGTACCTTAACCTCTCTGAGACTCCCTTTCTTCATCTGTAACATGGGGACAAGTAATCTTCCCTGGTTCTGAGGAGTAACATCATTCACCCAACGCTTACTTATGCTCTGTGACCGGCCAACATGCAAAGTAAGTGAAAGTGGGGTATGGCAGGTGCTCACCTTTGGGTTTTGGAATGAACCTCCAGTTACACAGAGGCTCCTCTTTTTAGGTTTCTGACTGGTTCACCCACCTCACAGACCATATTCTGCTGACAGATGACAGAAATCTTCTCTCAGAGAATCCCCACGTGAATTCTTAGGTTCTTTCCTCTCCCATTCCCCTTTTTGCTCTCACCCTCCAAAGGCAAGAGCTTCTACTTTGCAGGCCCTCTGTGAAAGCTATGACTTGTACTTGTGGTTGGGGGCACATTCCTGAGGGAGCGGTGATATTTCTGCTCTTCACCGCCAACAGCAGTGGAGAAACTGGCTTCTTAACCCAGCCCCCCCCCCCATACACACACGTACCACAGCTGGAGCTGAGACAAATTCTTCACATGGGACATTTGCACTTTATAAAAATAATCATGTCAATCTTGAGTATTTGAGCTTTATATTTTAATAGAGCCACTGACAAACTAAGTGTCCAAAGTGTTTTCCAGATGGTGTGTGGTCTCCAGATTAATGTCAGTGAAGTTTACAGGAAAGATTATCTCCACTGGGCCAGGCCAGGATTTTGAGGAGGAATGTGAATGCTGTCCCCAAATCCTTAAAGGGCTTTGGCAGAAGCGTGTTAGACTGACTCTGGGTAGCTTCAGAGGACAAAACCAGTATCAATGAGAGGAAGCACAAGAGAAGCAGCTGCTAACCTAGGGGAAGAGAGAGTTTCCAAATAGAGAAGTCAAAAGTGGTACTGACTTCCTCGTCAGGGCCAGTGCTCCTTCCCACTGTGTGCGCATCAAGATTCCCCAGGGCCACACTGATTTCATGTAATTATTTGAATTAAGGGTGATTTATTAAATTTATAGCAAAATATAATTTGATTTTATGTCCCTGTTTACCATGTCACCCCAGGAAAAAAAGCTTGGATTAGGTCATGCATACTGATTTTGGGGTTGCACACAATGAGAGATTTCTATATTAGGTGGGAGTTCAGACACAAAGGGCCCCCGAGTTCCCAGATTCTATGATAAATAGGTTACTGCTGGTGATTTCAAATGAGGAAGTACATGGGAATCAAATGGAGAACTCTGTTCCCAGGCTGCACATTTGAGTGGTGTCAGCTTTGGCTCAACAGATGAGGCCCAAACTCTGAAATCTATTAAAATCGCTGTAAAGGAGGGGAAGAGCAATCAGGAACCTGCCATTCAGTTCATACACTGAGCACCTACTATTTATTTCAGCAACTCAATATATTTGCAACTAGTCACAAAGCACTGCTGTTTATAAAAGAGCATCTAGAAGTAAATAAGAAAAAGACCAAAAACCCCAATTAAAAGCGGGCAAAAGAAATGTATAGATATTACATAGAGCAGGGAATACTGTCTCTTATACATTTGAAAAAAATGCTTATACTCAAAATAAGAGAAATTCATTTTAAAATGACAGAGCCATTTCACACCCATTAGGATGGCTACTATTAAAAAAACAAAACAGAAAGTGTTGGTAAGGACATGGAGAAATTGGAACCCTGGTGGAAATGTAAAATGGTGTAGCCACTATAAAAAACAGTATAGAAGTTCCTCAAAAACTTAAAAATAGAATTACCACATGATCCAGCAATTCCACTTCTGGGTATACACTCAAAAGAAGTGAAAGCAGGGTCTCAAAGAGATATTTGCACACCTGTGTTCATAGCAGCGTCATTCACAATAGCCAAAAGGTGAAAGCAACTCAAATGTCCATCAACAGATGAATGGATAAACAAAATGTGATATATATACAGTAGGATATCATTCAATCTTAAAAAGGAAAGAAATTCTGAGATATGCTACAATGTGGATAAACCTTGAATATATTATGCTACATGAAATAAGTCAATCAAAAAAATCAAATACTGTATGACTGTTTATTCATTGAGTAGTCAAATTCATGTAGACAGAAGGTGTTATGGTGGTTGCCAGGGGTGTAGAAGAAAAGAGAATGAAGATTTACTATTCAGTCAGTATGGAGTTGCAGTTTTGCAAGATGAAAAGAGTTAAGAGATGGATAGGGTGATGGCTGCACAACAATGTGAACATATTTAATACCACCATGCACTTAAAAATGATAAATATGGTAAATTTAACTCTGGGAGGTCGAGGCAGGCGGATTGCTCAAGGTCAGGAGTTCGAAACCAGCCTGAGCAAGAGTGAGACCCCATCTCTACTAAAAATAGAAATAAATTAATTGGCCAACTAAAAATATATAGAAAAAATTAGCTGGGCACAGTGGCACATCCCTGTAGTCCCAGATACTCAGGAGGCTGAGGCAAGAGGATTGCTTGAGCCCAGGAGTTTGAGGTTGCTGTGAGCTGGGCAGACGCCATGGCACTCTAGCCTGGGCAACAGAGTGGGACTCTGTCTCAAAAAAAAAAAAAAAAAAAAAAAAAGATAAATATGGTAAATTTTATGTGCATTTTACCACAAATGAAAATAATTTTTAAAACTCGAGATGCCATTTTTAACCTTTCCTGTCAGTAAAGATCACAAATTAGAAAACATATTATGTTGGCAAAAAGTATGTGAAAATACACACTTTTGTGATTTGCTGATCAGAGCATGAACATGTAATCTTAGGGGAAAACAATATTTTCATATCTCCCAAAACTAAAATTGCAATTACTCTTTGACCCTTGGTCAAGCAATTGTATTTCTAGGAATATAGCTTACCCCTACTTGTGTGATACAGCATATAATCAAGGTTTTTCATTGCCACAAAAGATGGACAACCTAAATGTTCATCAATAGTGGCCTGGAAAAACATAGTATTGCCATCTAATAGAATACAATAGAATAATAGGCAACCATTAGCATGAGGATACTCATTACATGCTGATACAAAACAATCTCCATGGTGGTGGTAAGTGTGCAAAACTGTGTATACTATGCTACCATTTATGTTTAAAAATAAAATGAAAAGAGAATATGGGTCTATGTTTTTATTTGTTTTCTTTTGTCTAAAAATAACTTCAAGTAGAGGCAAGAAACTGGTAACAGGTAACAATAGTTACTCCAGTTACATCTACAGAAGAAAACTAGACAATCAGGGGGTAGATTTGGGAAATAGACTTGCTTTCCACTATTTATCACCTTTACCTTTTAAATTTAGTGCCGTGTACAGGTATGACCTATTCAAAAACAATAATAAAAAAAAAGTTATAGTCTAGAAGGGAAGAAACAGAACAGACACTTTTAGCTCAATGCCCTGTGCTGGGGGCGATAGGGACAGAGAGGAACGGTATGTAGCATAGCACAAAGGGATCAGAAATGGCTTCTAATCAACACTCTCCTGGGAAGAAATTTTTGCTACTGAATCAAGAATAGTTGTACATCTCTTCCTGAGCATTGGTTTGTTTCTATCAACATACCTGTGAATTAACATACAGACTTGTGAATTAAGTCACTGGTTAGGTTTTCCTTTGCAGAGAGGCTGTTAAAAACCTATAAGCCAAACTTATGCCCCACCCAGTGCAAGGTGGGCAGGTTTCTGTGTTAAGCATTTAGCAATGTCCATGTCCCTGGCTCCACACTATGCTCCTGTATTTGATTTGTTTTTTCATGTTTCTAATGTTGATCATCTTTTCTTATTCTATGCTTCCCTATAAACCATTCTATAGCCTCTTCAGTTTAAGTTGCCGTAAGTGGGTGGATGGAGAAGGAGGAAGGGAGGGGATGAAAGAGGATAGAGGTAAACAAAGCAATGCACGTCATTTTCCTTGGCTCCAACATGTATATTAAGCGAATACTCTAGTTTAGTGGTTCTCAAACTGTGATCCTTGGACCAGTATCATCATCACCTGTGAATTTGGTAAACATAAAAATCTCTGGGCTTCATCCCAACCTATTAAATTAGCCTCTGTGGATGGGGCCCAGGAAACTGTTTTATATGCCCTCCAGGTGATTTCTATGCACATTAAAGTCTGAGAACCATGAGAAACCAAAGATAGGTTGATTTTTAAAAATAAATACAGTACTCTCTAATTGCCCCATTAAACCTATTGTGTTGGTCAAGATAAATAATGCCAGCTACTGCAATAATCATTCCCCAAAACATCATTAGCGTAACACAATAAAAGTTTAATTTTTGCTAATGTCACAATCCAGTGTAGACGAGTTGTGGGGAAGGGGTACAAAGAGCTGCTTTATTAAGTTATTCAGCAAACCAGGTCCCCTCCATGGTAATACTTTGCCATCTTTTAGGCCCTGGGACTTTCCCCTCTGGTTCCCCAGCATCTAAGAAGGCAGGAGAGAGAAGAAAGAGAGAGGTTTTTAGCAGCCAGGTCTGGAAGTGACATCTTTTCTGCCCACAATTCCACTGGCCAGAACCAGTCACATGGCGGGTCTAGCAGCGGGAGAGGCTGGGAAAGATGGCCTATCCGCGCAGCTAAGAGGAAAAGGGAATGGCTCTGGGAAGCACGTAGCATTGTCTCGGCCATATCCAGCAACCCAACTGAATCCCCAACTCAACTTCTAGTTTACGTTTCGGTAAACACTGGTTTTTAATTTCCTTTGCTAACCAAGTTTTATCTTTTCTTTTTCAACTCTAGCACGATGGAACTGTGTCGCTTTCTCTTTGTGGCGGTCTTCCTCCTGCTCCCTGGTAAGAACCTTTTAGCTTTGTAAAGTCGCGGAATCCTTCCACTGTCTCCCGATGAGTCTGACCACCGCAAGCCCAGGCCTGAGACTTTTACTCGGTTTCTACTGAAGGTTGCACAACACCACATGCCAAACAGACTTTCCTGGAGAAGAAGGAAGTGTTGTGATTGAAGCCAGGCATCTCAGACGATGGCAGGCAGGCCCAGCCTGGGATGGAGCCCTGCCGTGTTTGCAACCTCCGCCGTCTCCACCAGTGGGCCTAGATGCGCGGAGTAGGGTAGTCCCGCCTGCCCTGCGCAGCCCAGGGGCTGGGGGAGGCCGCCAACCTGAGGCCCCTGGGACTCGACTACCGTGGCTCCACACACACTCCCTTCTGATCTTCTCCGACCCCAGTTATGGCAGTCTCAGGCTCTTAGGGAAAAGCTGACGGGCCTCCAAAGGCACAGGTCTCCTTCCACACAGGGCATTGGCGTCCACGGTCCCTGCTTCCCTTCCCCCTCCCGCTCCCGTCCCTCCGTGGCCACGCCCATAGGTGGCGGCTGCCACTCGTCACTGACAACTGCGGACCCTCAGCAAGCGGCGTCAGCCCGTTTATCACCAAGCTAATGAAGCTGAAGCTTCAGGATCCCCCACCCACGCAAACCCTTTCCAAATCTCCCTCAGGACCCCTCGAGGAGCCCCAGCAGTGTGGTCACATGTCTTCTGTTTTGGTAAAATTTGAGTAAGATGTTTTAACCACAAGTAGTTATAACCACTGTCTCTTTTCACTGCGATTTTTCCCTCCATCATGGTGGGCAGCGTTGCTTGTAGTAACTATGGGTATATTGCATTTGAATTCTACCTGCTTTTTCTTACCAATCTCCCCCTTCAAAATATGAATAGCTCCAAGCCTCACAAAACCCAGGTCTTCCCTGTTTGCTGCTCCTCTCCGAGTATACTGTTTCATCTGTGAACTGGGGTTGGCTGGGTTCCTGCCGTGCATCCTGTGACTCAGTGTCTTTTATTAATAGTCTCTCGGGTCTGCCCTTCCTGCTGCAGCCTGAGCGGGGAGCCATCCCAGCCTCAGAGCGAGGCGGACAGGGCAGGGACCTGAGCCACCCCTGACTAAGTGCCCGCCGTGAATCCACCTGCTCCAAAGGGCCACACACCAGGCCCTTGGCCACCGCCCCCAGGCTTGATGGGGGTGACAAGGAGTCAGGGTAAGAGGGAGAGGTGCTCCTTCAGATCAGTGCTGGCTGGGATGGGCCTATTGTGATTTGTGTTTTCTGCTTAGCACCTTGAGCTTGTGGAGTCCGTGAGTGTGAGGTCTGTAGATGTGGCAACTGATCACTTCACTGACTTAGGCAGCAACAGCAGCTTCCACCTCCCAGGGTCCACGACCTGCCACCTTAGCTCTTGGGGAGGTGGAAGGGGTGTGTGTGTGTGTGTGTGAGAGAGAGAGAGACAGAGACAGAGACAGACAGAGAGAGAGAGAGAGAGAGAAAGGAGGAAGACAAGACCCCCCAGCAAGATTCCCTCCTCATCCCACTTCTTATTTATGTGACAGATACATATATATATATATATATATATACACAGTCATGAGTCATTTAATGATACGGATACGTTCGGAGAAATGTGTTGTTAGATAACTTCATCATAATGTGAACACCATGAATGTACTTACACAAACCTAGATGGCATACCTGCTACACAGCCAGGCTGTATGGCATAGCCCATTGCTCTAGACTACAGGCCTGTGCAGCATGTTACTGTCTTTGATACTGCAGGCAGTTTTAACACAATGGTAAATATTTGTGTATCTAGACATATCTAAACATAGAAAATGTTACAGTAAAAATACAGTATTATAATCTTATTGGGTCCACCGTTATACTTGCAGTCTGTCTTGACTAAAATGTTATTATGCAGTGCATGACTGAAAATATATGTGTATATATATATATCACTTACTTTGGGCCAGATACTGTTCTAAGCATTTTATAAATATTAACTGATTTAAGCATCACAATAGCTTTCTGCTTTAGGTCTTGTTATTATTCCCCATTTTAAGATGTGGACACTAAAACCCAGAGAGCTTAAATAATTTACCCATGGTCAACATAGCTACTGTGACAAATGGCAGGGCTTGGATTCACACCCAACAGCGTAGATTAGCATCTGTTCATTTAACCATGACCTTGTGCTGCTTCTCCTAACTCTTGCTAGTGAATCATCATAAGTGGTTAAGGTTTCTTCCTTGGGGACCTGAACAGCTTTGGTGAGTAATACAGCTTCCGCCTCACCCCTGTTCACTAGCTCCTCGCAGCACATCTGCTGTCTCGCTTGCAGCTGACACCTCTGCTGACCCTAAGGTTTGGTCCCCAGCCCTTCTCATCACAGTGACCCAGCTCTTACGACCTGGGAAAGAAGGAAGAAAAATGCCCTGGAAACAAATTTTCAGAAAATGCTAAACTGGAACACCATTTCCCCCAAAACTTTCTGACTCTGCACACTGAAAATGAGAAAGTAAAGGCTAGACATCCTATCAAAACTGAGTCCAGGTATCACTTTTGCCCTTGCCTTGCCTTTGAAACTGCTTGGAAACTAAAGAGTTATTGATATTGAAAGCTTAACAGTAATTCCCCCATATGGTAACTGTTCAATTTTTACGGTGATGAGAGAATAAGTGACTGTATTTTTGGCAGTACGAATTTAAAGTGGGATAGAAAACTTGCAGCACCAGATTAGAAAATAACATTGCCAATACTTCATACATTATTAAAAACAACAACAAAACAGATGTCATTCTTTTTTAAAAAATGAAAAGAATGTATTTGCATTTTATCTGTCTTTCTTCTCAGGGGCACCTCTGCATACTGGGCTGGAGAACAGTGACCTAGCCACAGGGCAGGCATCCAAAGGGAGAAAGGAGATACAGTTGACCCAGATAATTCACAGCAAAAATGCAAGGCTGAATAATTCATTTGATGGTGTAGATACAGCAGTATACTGAAACAATTCTGTTTCTTCTTTTCCTCCCTTATCTTTTATGTCCTCCCTTTGTCATGGAAATTAGGCATAGTAGTGGTTGCTACCTGGCTCTCAAGGCTAACTAACTTTGGAGAGTTTAAGACTGAAATGGGCAGGAGGGGCAGCCCTGGCCTTGAAGAATTAGATTACAATGTGTGCTTTGTATTTATAAGGCTAAAGAAATTTCTAAGTGCCATTTGCAGAAGTACCTCTAACTGTCAAGCTCTGTTTGTTGCTATGCTGGCCCCTCCATAACACTTTTAGGCTAGAGCCAGAGTGGTTTTTGGAAAATTAGTAGTAGTGGATTTTAGAAAATCACCCCACATCAAGAGGAAGTATCTTTGCAGTTTGACTTTTGGTAGTTGCTCTCTTTTTTGTCTGAGTGTTTTCCAGATCCTAGGGCTTCTTGTTTCTCTTGAAGCACACTTCTGATTCAATTAATGTACCTGGAGTGGTAGTTGGAAACTTTCTACACTTTAAGATGTATGTAAAATTGACTTAAACCCTCATTCCACATGGAGGAAGTTCCATTGTTTTTCCCTAGATTTTTGCAGGTTCCTACATGGATGGTGCATGAGTATAAAGTTTATATGGTTACTTTTGACACCCATTTCCTACTGTTGTTAGCTAACTAAAATTACCACCTGGAGGTGAATAAGCAGTTCAGACCTATCATTCCCAAAGAATTATCATGGAGCCTAATATTAAATAATTCTATTATAGTCATTCCTTTGGTTAAGGTACTACTTCAGGGTCTTTTTTAATACATGTATGTTATCCAGTAGGGATTATCTTGCCCACAAATTAGTTGATTATTTTAGTAATTCTTTTAGTAGGTTCTAAAGAAAATGGACAATTACACAAGTTAATTTAGTGGAAGACAGTCACTGAAGAGAATGCATCTGGGATTGTTTGAGAACAAGAGTGAAATTGGTAGGGAAGAGAGAGGCCCCAGTGGCAAACAGCCTCCTTTAGGCAGCAGCAAGAGTTTGAGAGACAGTGGCTTATTTTTCTATTGTGAGAGAAGGAGTCTTAATACCATTTCCATAATGTATAACCTAGGATTTTCACCCTCTCGGTACTGTTGAGATTTATGGAACCAAAAACACTTACAGCCCTTCCTTTATAGCCAAGATTTTACCTCTAGAGCTAAGCTATTCCACATAGGGGAACCCTTTAAAATATCATTCCATAGGCCCAAGTTCTAAGATGTCAAAATTTAGGGAAGCACTTCTAACACCTTGAAGAGTACTTACTCATTCTTGGTTCACCCATTTTCTTTCATTCTCTCTCCCTAGATAAATAAATATCTCTATTTATGTGCATATATGGAAGTAAAACTCAATGGAAATCAAGCAGGCAGGAAGGGAGAGGAGATGGGTAAATTCATACCTAATGGGTACAATGCACACTATCTGGGTGATGGGCACACTTGTAACATTGACTCAAATTGTACAAAAGCAAATTATGTCACCAAAATGTTTGTACCCCTGTAATATTCTGAAATTTTTAAAAAATTAAAAAAAAATTCAACTATCCCCCACTATTTAAATGTTACTTTATATAATTGTGATCAAAGTATAGATGAAAATCTCTGACTATGTTTTATTCAACATTATTTCATACATAATTTCTCAGGTTTCTAAATACTTTCCATTTTTATAATTTTTGAAATTGTAATAGTCATTTGAGTCAAAATATTATAATTTGCTTTATTTTGTGTGTGTTTTATTCATTTGGATATTATTGTCCCATTCTCTTCTTTGGTTTATGGTTGCTAAGGAGCTTTCAGTCCAATTGTCATTGTTTTGCAAGTATTCTTTCTTCATTATTTAAAGAATAATCTATTTGATTCCTTTTTGTAAGTTTGAAAAAATGTATACTTTATGTTTGGGTAGATTCACCACAATATTTCTAGGTGTATATTTATTTTCATTTATTTTGCTTGGTACTTTGAATGCACTTTTGATCTGAGGATTCATGTCTTTCTCCAATTTTGGAGATTCACAAACTTTATTTTTCAGATATTGCTTATCTACCATTCTCTTCTTCTAGAAATGACTAAATCTCCTCAGACTAATTCTTTATGAATCTTAATCTGTTTTTCTGTTTTTATCTTTTGTTTCCTCTGTACTAATCCTGGGTGAATTTCTCAGTACTGTCTTCCAATTCATAATTCTCTCTTTAACTATATTTAATCCAGATTTTATTCTACCTGTTTAGTTTTTGTTCTGTTTTTTTATTTTTTTAAATTTTTTTATTTCAGAATTTCATGGGGGCACATACATTTTGGTTACATAATTTACTTTTGCACAATTTGAGTGGAAGTTATAAATATGCGCTTCAGTCAGTTAGTGTGCATTGTACCCATTAGGTGTGATTACCCAACCCATCCTCCCCACTCCCACCTACTTGATTCTCCATGAATTTTACTTCCATACATGCACATAGAATTCATTGATTAGTTTCAATTTAGTATTTAGTACATGTGGTTGTTTTTCCATTCTTGCACTACTTCACTAAGAAGTTTTTTTCTTAATCTTTGTTGTTAATTTCAAAAACTGCTAATATATTCACAATCATATTATTGTTGAATTTTCCCTATTTTTATTTTATAATTTTTTATAATTTTTAATAAATTATTCCTTCAAATATCTTTTTGAGGATCCTAAATATACTTATTTTAAAATCTTTTGGGGGGTAAATTTATCCATAAATTATTGATTTTATGTCCATAGACATTGTTACCTATCATTAATAATAATAATGCTAAAAATAAACAAAAAACTAAAAATAAGTAACTCAAATGCTTACTACAGGCAGTATTAACTCAAATACTAACTCAAATATTAACTCATTTAATCATCACAACAACCTTAAGAAGTAGGTATTATTGCTCCTGTTTTTCACAAGAAGAAGTTGAGACATGAGAAAGTTAAGTAATTTGCCCACAGTAACATAGATAGCTAATAGTTGAGCTGAGATTAAACTCATGCTGTCCAGAATACATACTCTTAACTACAATAGTATACTGCCCTATGGCATTCTTTTGTATAGATGTATCATTATTCATTAAACCATATAATTTTTTCCAGTGTTCTTATGAACAATGGATATCTGTGTACATCCAATTTTGTGCACTTGTATCTTTTTGTAGCATGAATTCCTAGAAATTGAATTGCTAAATCAAAAGATTGAGCTCATAGTTTATTTTCTTACATATTACTGATTATCCTCCAAAAAGGTTGTACCAATTTAGAATTTTTCCAACAGCACAGAAGGGGACCCATTTCCCCACACTTTCACGGACACTGGGCATCACTAGTATTTTTTAATATCTGCCAATCAGATAGGCAAAAAGAAGGTATCTCATTGAGGTTTAAATTACATTTCTCTGATTATTATTGAGATTGTTTCATTCATTTCTTCAATAAGTATTTACTGGGTGCTTAATATTTATTTGTAAGGGACAGTTGTAGGAACTAGAAATTTCACAGTGAGGAAAAGTGACAAAGCCCCTGCTGTCATGGAGCTTATTCCAATGGGAGATGTCAGGTGCTCAGCTGATCTGGGAGAGAGAACTCTGAGCTATCAGGTGTCAGAGGAGCTGATTATAGCAGCAAGACAAAAATGAAAGAGTTCAGCTTTTCATCTCTTACTAGGATGGTATAACCAAGAGGCTAAAATAGGAAGAAGGGCGGACTCCCCCACTTCCATTTTCCCCCATGGAATGGTAACACCAGTAAGGCCGATCAGTGCAGATGTTGGGGGAGTTCAAAACAAAAGGCTCTGGCAGTTTTATGGATCCAGGGCTGGAGGGATCCAAGGGTAGGGAGAACCAGGGGAGAAAGGTGGGGGAGGTAGGGTGGGACTGGAAAAGTACTGGTACTGAGTCACAGTGGGACAAAGTGTCTTCAGGCTTTCCGCTCGTCCCCCTGATAAAGGAGGTTTCAGCAGAGGTTCCGGAGGCCCAGATAAAGAGACTTAGGGATGAAGGTATCTGGGCTGGGACTGCAAGTATGTCAGAGAGCACGACTGACCAGAGGGCTGAGACTTTGACTGCAACTCCCTTCAGAGACGGCCACTCATGCACCTAGCCTGGTGTGGGAAGGGCAGCTGCCACCATGAGAGTTGTCAGGGCAAGCCTCTGTAATTACCTATGCTCAGGCCTGAGAAATCACACATAGGTGTTTAACCAGGAGCCAGACTCCTCAGGAGAGACAGGTGATAACCAGACATACTACATCACATCATGTCACAGTAAGTGCCACAGTAAAAAATAAGTCAGCATAAGGGACAGAGAGTGACAAGGATGTTATCTCTTCAATGGGACAGTCATAGAAATCTCCCTGGGAGGTAGCACTTGATGAGAGACCTACATGAAGTAAAGGAGTAACCATGAGACTGTGTGAAGGAAGAAATTTCCAGACGGAACAATAAGAATTCTTGAGAGAATGTCTCTGGCCTTCTGGAAGCATGGCGAGGAAGCCAGTGTGGCTGGGGCAGAGCAAGTGAGGGAAAGAGGTTTCACAGGTACCTGGGACCAGATTACAGGAGGCCTTGCAAGCCATGGAAAGAATTTTGGATTTAGTTTTCAGTGGGGTGGGAAGTCATTGGTGGCTTTAGAACAGAGAATTAAGTGATCAAAGATATTTGTAAAGAATCATTTTGGCTTGAGAAACTAGATTTGGGGGCCAGGATGGAAGCAGGCATATCAGTTAGGAAGCAATTACAATTATCCAGTGAAGAGATAATGGGGGTTTGGCTTAAGGTAGGCTCTGCAGATGCGGTGACAATTGTTCTGATTTATAATCAATGAGGAGAGGTGGTGCAATTGATGGAGGGGTGGTAGTAATGTATGAAATGAAATGACAGGAGGTGAGATGCTTGAATTGAGACTTTTGAGGGGCTGCAGTGGTAAAAATATGGTCTGGGGTCTGGTTTAGGGAGGAGATGGCTGAGGTGGAGTAGATGACCAGACATTGGGGAGCCGAAGGACAAGAAAGTAAGAGGCCAGGGTGCTGTGCACATGAGGCTGGGTAATGACAGCAGCAGTGGAGAAGATGACAGCAGCAGCAGAGAAGATGACAGCAGCAGCCAGGAGCCCATATCTCCAGTGAATAAGGGGATATCTGGGGGGAAGATGGATAACGTCAGCAATGAGGAAAAGTGGGTGCTATAGTCCCATGGCTTGTGCTTCAAAGGAGCTGGGTTTTTAAACATACAATCTCGTGTTCTACATGTTATATTATACTTGCTATATTTCAGTAGATCATATTTCATGTAACATAGCATATGTTGTATATTTTCTAAAATACAGATATTATGTATCTGTATAAAATGTACAGAATTATACATATATTTATCTATATATAGGATGCATGGTGAGCGTGAAATGAATGCAAAGCTAATCTTAACAGAAATATCATCCAAGCCAGGAAAACTCCTAAAGAACCATCTGCTCTATGACAGAAAAGCTCTCTTTAGTAACCTAAAAGATAACATCCTGAAGGTCTCTGGATAAATACAAAATTCTTTTGCTCCCATTGCCCCTTTCTCGTTGTGCGATAACTGCCTCTGCCCACACCCTTTTCTTAACATATTAAAGTTCAGCTCTGGCTATAGTAATTCCAGATCTCCTCAGGCACACTTGCACAGAACCTCTCTTGGGCATTTTCTACAGATGATTTAGATGATCACAGACAGCAACAGGTGAGGGAATCATTTATTGAGATAGAGGAGAGGAGGGTGGAAGGGGAGGAAGAGAGTACCTGTTGCTGTCTAGATGGAGGCGTCCAGCAGGTATCTGGAACTCTCGTGAAAGTTATGGGCTGGCAATAAGCATCTGTGCATTATTAGCTCATTCCTGGCAGTTGAATTTGTAGGTGTAGAGGAGAAAAAACAGGAACAGTATGGAGAGTAAGGAAACCAAGAATAGGCACTCAAGGTCAGCAGCATTTAAGGAGTGATCAGAGAAAACTAGCCAGGAAAGCAGAGATTGGGGAAGAACAGAGCATTTCAAAAGGAGAGATACCAACAGTGTTGCATTCCACAGAGTGGTCACATGAGGCCTGAAAAGAGCCCGGGCTTGGCAGCGTTGGAGTCATGACAACCTTTGTCAGGGTAGTTTCAGAGAAGAGGCATGGGTGGGAGGATGGGAGTGAAGGCACCAGTTGCTGCTTACTCTTTCTGGGAGTTTGACTCCACGGGAAAGAGAAACTAAAAGCAGTAGCAAAGGGCATGTGTTTGAAGTAACTGCTGTGAGGAAGGGTCAGGGCAGCCAGCCCGGTGAGCGGCCCCAAGGCCTTGCTAAGTGAGATTGGACACTACAGATTTGTAATGTCACCAGTCTGCACAAATGGATAATTTCCTCCAGGAGTGCTCAGCCACTCAGTTGTAATGACAGATATGTAGATCGGAAGTAGAGTATGCTCAGGATGCACTCTACAGAAACAAAGAGGCATGTTTATTGAAGTCGTGGCAAGGAATAATTAAAATGGCATACTATTGCCGTGTTGTCCAATATTAAGCCACTAGCCATAGATGATTAAATTCCAACTAATTGAAATTAAATAAGACTTAAAATTCAGTTTCTCAGTCATACTAGATACATATCAAGTGCTCAATAGCTACAGTGGCTGGTGGCTGCCATATTGCTCAGCACAGCGAAAGAACATTTCCACAAGGAGTTACCTTGGAAAACACTGTGTAGACTAGATAAAGCTGAGGTCTCAATGAAGCTGAACAACAGATGTAGAGGTAGTAAGCACAAGCAAAACCTGAAGAAATAGCAGCAGGTGGTAGACAGAGATGAGCATATTGAGATTAAATTTCTGGGGGTTGGGCAAATCCAGTTGTTAGGTGGCCTGAGTTCTGGGGTCATAATAGGGGAGACCTGAAGCTACTGAGGGAAAACAGATCTTGAGCAAAATCTTCCCCAGATGGTCAGAGAGGGGATTAGCAGGATGCCCCATTGCCTAGCTCTGAGTGAGATCATGGAAGCCAGTGGTTGGTGAAGAGCTACAAAGGGTAAGTTGTGAAATACTTTCAGTTCCACTCAGAAGGGGTTTCAGAGTGATTTCCACCCCATGTTGAGTAGAAAAGGTGGTGGGAGGAACCAAGGGAAACGAATTTGTCCCGTCATTTGCTAACCACTCCGGAGACAGAAGCAGAGATTCTGTACAGCAGCTGCTCACATTGATGCTCTGCTCTGGTTGAAATGCAGATTCTGACTCGGTAGGTCTTGGGTGAGGCCAGAGATTCTGCATTTCAGACCAGCTCCCAGGGGATGCCAATGCCATTGGTCCATAGGTCACAGTTACAGTTGGTAGTTAGAGAGGGGAGCAGTTCGATGGGTGGAAGAGAGAGCCCTTGTAATCTGGGGAGAATGGGCCTGGTTCAGAGAAGTTGGTCTGTGAGTAAAGAGAGTAGTGGGAAGGAGGGAAGGTACTGTGAGGGTCTGCAGAGGAAAAAAAAAGTAAATCAAGAAGCCTGAAGGCAAAGGGCAAAGTGATTTCTAGGTCCAGAAGACACAACTGACAGCTGAGTAATAACTTAACATCGAACGTTAATTGGCAGAATTTTCAACTCTGTGTTTGGTTTCTCCATTAGGTCATTTGCCATGTATCATAAAGCAAATTAGAACTAAAACAGAATTTTTCCCAGAGACAGTGCTAGAAGCTTTTACAGTAGGTGGCACTCTTGCATTACATTAAGAGCTTAGCAAAGAGAAGTAGAAACCTGGAATTTGCCTTGTAAGGTAATTACAGACTATGGTAAATCTTCCTTAGGGCTCCCTTTCACTATCTGAGTACCTACATAGATTTTTTCCTTCTCCCTCCCACATAGGCGTGCATCCTGTGCAGATGGTGTGTTTTATTCTTCAAGGGCTTCCCGGGGTTCTAGTGAGTGTAATGCAATAAGCAGTGGTTCAAATTTATGCCAACTTTCACCGATGCCTGGAGTCTGCTTCCCTTAGAGTTCAAGACCACCACCAAACCCTTGATTATGTGTTCTGGAGTCAACTGAATTTCTCCCCCATCAAAACCACTTTGAGGCCCGGTGTGGTGGCACCCCTGTAATCCTAGCACTCTGGGAGGCTGAGGCGGGTAGATTGCTTGAGGTCAGGAGTTCGAAACCAGCCTGACCAAGAGCGAGACCCCGCTTCTACCATAAATAGAAAGAAATTAATTGGCCAACTAATATATATAGAAAAACTTAGCCGGGCATGCTGGCGCATGCCTGTTTGCCAGCTACTCGGGAGGCTGAGGCAGCAGGATTGCTTGAGCCCAGGAGTTTGAGGTTGCCGTGAGCTAGGCTGACGCCACAGCACTCACTCTAGCCTGGACAACAAAGCGAGACTCTGTCTCATAGGAAAAAAAACAACACTTTCAATGAAATTCCTCTCATCTCTCTTACCAACCCATCCCCTCCCTTATTGTTAACATCCCTTCACTGAAATCCTGAATGATGAAATTGTGTTTAGAACTGACTCTAACTTCCTCCCTAAGGTGGCAGCTACCTTGATGTTAACTAAGAAACAGCATTCCCACCACCCATGCCCTGTACTTCTTACCCACCACGACCTACTTTCTTTGCCAAGCCTCGAGTAACTGTATACATTTTCTGAGTTCAATCACATTTAAGGAGTTGGGAGGCCCAAATTCATCTCACAAACTGCAATATGCTCTCAGGAACCAAAGCCTTTCTCTGAACTCTTCCAGCATGTTCCCTGTAGGTTGTGAAAATTTCCAGGGGCAGCATATACTGGGAGCAGCAAGCTCGTAGTGCCTGGGTTTTCCCAATACTCCTAAAGCACATTGTCAACTTCCCACCTATGATTCACTTCCAGCATTTCATTCATGTGCCTTAAATGATCTCTGACAGCCACAATCCCAAAAGAACCATCATGTTTGCCCAGTTCTCTTTCTGACCCCTGCGAGAGCTCAGAGAGGTCACTGAGAATAGAGGCCTTGGTTCACTGTTTGAGGCATTTCCAAACCAGCTGACATCCTTAGAGGTGCTTGCCATGGGAGCAGCAGCTATGGGGGATGTTTGAATTTCAAAGATATTACTCAATGTGATCCCCAATTAATGAGGCATAATAGAGAAGAGCTATCAAATGTATTACTGCTGTCAGCAATCTTTTCAACACAGCAGGTGGTGAATGAGTTGTCTAACTCTGCTGCTTTTCCCAATTCTAGGATTTAAATTTATAGAACCCTAGTACTAGAAAGACCTTTAGAACATTTAATCTCCCCCTTCATTTAACAGATGAGGAAACTGAGACTTATAAAGGTTGCAGTTTACATAAGGTCATATGTTCAGTTAGCAGTGATGCAAGGACAGAAGTCCTGATCTCCAGGTGCCTAGCATATTTGCACAGTTCCAGAGCTTATTATCTAGTCCTTCAATATCATTACTGATAAGATAGCATCTAGGTATTGTGTAAAGATAAATGAAGTTATTTTTATTCTACCCTCTTGCTTCTCCTTCCCTGATCCCTACTTTTCCTTTTTTAGGTGCTTCTTCCCTGAAGATTAAGGCTTATTTCAATGAGACTGCAGACCTGCCATGCCCATTTACAAACTCTCAAAACCTAAGCATGAGTGAGCTGGTGGTGTTTTGGCAGAACCAGGAAGCATCAGTTCTGTATGAGCTATACTTAGGCAAAGAGAAACCTGACAATGTTAATCGCAAGTATATGGGCCGTACAAGTTTTGATCGGGAAAATTGGACCCTGCGACTTCACAACGTTCAGATCAAGGACCAGGGCTCATATCAATGCTTCATCCATCACAAAAAGCCCAAAGGAATGATTCTCATCTATCAGATGAATTCTGACTTGTCAGTGCTTGGTATGTGGTCAATGGTGTGTTCTGATTCTTGACTTTCTCAAATGAGACTGCAAATGAATAGGGAAACATTCAAGTTGGGGGAGAGGAGGTTTGAGGAGCCCAGGGGAGAAGGAGGCCTATACAGAGAAAGTTCTCTAACAGCCATTTCTGGGGAAGTCCATTTGAAGGGAGTTCAGAGTCTGGAAGTAGAGAACTGAAAGTCCTTTGTACTTTTCATAGTCTGCTTCTAAAGGATCAGTAAGAATCTGCTCTGGAGACAAAACAGAGCTAAGTAAACAAAGGTAATGTATATGGCTAAGGGAAAACCATGGGTAATTTGGCCATTACTAAGTTTATAGAACCATGTAGGCCTCAAATCTTTTACATTCATTTTCTCCTATGGTCCAAGATTTTTCACCTTCTAAATCTTTGCCTGGAACTCCTAGGAAGGGTGACAGCTGACTGATTTGGGTTTTCCCTGCAGCCTCCTATAGATTGCTTATGAGTTGTGTGCTGCTACAACCATTGGCCTGGTAGACAGAAGAGAAATAACCCAACAAACATAGTCCCACAAACTGACAAACCAGCTCCTCTGCTTCACCAGACTTTAAAAGGTCTAACTGTCACTACAGATTTTTTTAAACAGTAAAATTAATTTTTTGTTTTGGTATACAGTTCTATCAGTTTTATAGATTACATATAGATTTACGTAACTACCATTATTAACAGGATATAGAACATTCCGATCACCCTAAAAAATTGCTTCATGCTATTCCTTTATAGAGTCATACTCTCTCTGTATCCATAACCCTTGTTTTGCACCCTGTAGTTTTGTCTTTTTGAGAATGTCACAGGGAGCCATACAGTATATAACTTTTTAAGACTGGCTTCTTTTATTCAGTATGCCTTTGAGATGCATTCAAGTTGTTGCTTGTCTCAAAAGTTTGTTTCTTTTTATTGCTGAGTAGCCTTTTATTGTTTATCCATTCAACTCAACAAAAGACATTGGGTTGTTTCCAGTTTGGGTCCATTATGAATAGAGCTGCCGTGAACATTCATGTGCAAGTTTTTGTGTGAATTCAAGTTGCCATTTCTTTAGAGTAGATACCAGCATGGTATTACTGGATCCAAGTTAATTTCTGATGAAACTGGAAAATGCAAATCCATGTCTATTCTGAAACCACAGTGTAGAACACAAGCAAAAGTAGAAATGGAATGGAGAGCTGCTCCCTTGAACCCTATGTGATTCAAACCAGGCTGCAGGGCTTTTGAAACATTTAACTAACTGCCAAATCAGTGTTTTCAAAATGTGGCCAGGTACTATTGGAAGAACATAGTATATTTTAGGTGGGACACAGATAAACATTTTTAACAGTTTTATGATTGTTTTAATGTGTATTATAAAAACTATAACTACCTTATACCAACCTGTGATTTCACAAATATTGCTAATAAGGCTAAATAAGGTCTGAAAACCCAGCTTCTGTAGGCCACATGAAGTATAAGAAGAATGCTCAAATAGTATGTTGATAAAGGAAAACCTGTAAAGATGATATGCAATGATTGACATTTTAGAAACAACATACTAAATTATAAATGAGTATGTAGTACCTGTAAACTTCCTAGTTACTATAGAAGAGCAAGAGATTTAGTTGGCAGAAGGTACATGAGCCAGGTCTAGGGGCAAGGTGCCAATAATCCTCAACCACTAGAAAATATGAATGGCAAACGAGGGCAAGAGAAGCAGTGTGTTCATCAAGATCATGTATTTTTCCCTAAAATGACTGGATTTGGCCTTCATCTTATAGCATGTTATGAAGATGCCTTGACTGGTGAAAGACCAGTATTCTGAATTTCTAAACCCAAAATCCCCACCCACTCACCTACCACCATCCTGTGTGGGTTTCTGAAAGGTATGACCCAGAGCAAGCTAGCACCATGAATTTGGTTACTTTCTGGTGAGATTTTAGCTTGTCCCTTTCTGCTCTTAATCTGGTGAACTGGAATGTACCCAGTGGGAACCTAGACCCTAGAATCAGCCCACTTCTCCTTTCAAAGGCTCTACTCCCTGAAATAGTGTCTTCATTGTAAATCTTTGGTGACTTGGTTTCAGCCTTAGCTGTCACTCAGAGAGCACTCCCTTGATTTGGATAATCAGGAAGCAAGCATGGCTCAAAACTCTATTCTTTAAAAATAAATGTGAGGTCATTATGTGGCTCTCACATTGAAGTGAGGCCCACATTTTAGATTCCCTGGGGCTCCCAGGTGTTCCCCAGTGAGCCCCAGATCAAGTATCTAATTATTTTCTGTTCTCTTCTAGATATATCTAAACTTAGACTGATTGGTTTTTTTTTTTTTTGTATCTTTATTCTGTTTTCAGCTAACTTCAGTCAACCTGAAATAATAGAAATTTCTAATATAACAGAAAATTTGTACAGAAATTTGACCTGCTCATCTATACAAGGTTACCCAGAACCTAAGAAGATGAGTTTTTGGCTTAAAACTGAGAATTCAACTACTGTGGATGATGGTGTCATGCACAAATCTCAAGATAATGTCACGGAACTGTACAACGTTTCCATCAGCTTGTCTGTTTCACTCTCAGCTGTTACAAGCAATATGACCATCATCTGTGTCCTGCAAACTGAGCCAATGAAGACAGAGCTTTTCTCTTCACCTTTCTATATAGGTAAAGCCACTTCCCAAGACTATTTCTTTCATCAGATATTATACACAAATGCTGAATGCAGGTCATCCAGTGCACCCTGCTTGTTAGGAAACCTCCAATGGGGCCATTTTATGTTGCTGTTAGGAAAGACCCAGCTAGAGGGCTCCTGCTTCACCCAAGTAATGTAGAGACCTTGGTTAGGAAATGCAGGATCCTTCCAGGCTAGAATTCTTCTGTTAATTAAAACACACACACACAGGCATGCACGTGCACACACACACACACACACACACACTATATATGCATCACACACACACACCATACATGCATACATACAGTACTTGTTAAGAGTACAGAACCATTCTAGACATTATTGGTTGCAGGGGTGAAAAGTAAAAGGTGTAAAACATCCTCTCTGCCCTTGAGGACCTTCCTATAGAATCAGAACTCCATGATGGAAAACTGGATTTTAAAAAGGTTAAACTGGAATCTAAACTATATTCCATGGAAATATTTGACTAAATTTAAAAACAAAAGCAACTAAAAGTTTTATGGGCATTCAGAGGCAGGCAAGATCCTTGAGGGTCGGAGAAGGCTTCCTAAAGGAAGGGGGACCTTATAACACCACAAAAGAAATTGTTGGGATTGATAAGTGAGAAGACATTCTAGATGACGGGTTTCCCAAATTTCAGTGATTTCCTAAGCAGAAAAATGTTGAGACACTATCTGGGCTCTGCAGGTAAGAGGACCACAGTGGATAGCCATATCTGACATAAGTGCAGGAGGTGTGTCAAAGCAAGACTCTGAGGCAGAAATGCTTGTGACATGTTCATAATGTGCGGCGGGGACCAGTTCACTGGAGGAAAGGGTTGAAAATAACCAATGACCACTAATAGGAGCCTGACATTTTAAAGTCCTGGCTTTGCCCCAGAGGGCATATATCCAGATGTGAGACTTTCCTTTGGAGAAGCAATAACTGTAAGAATCCCTCCTGGAATAAAGGTCCTCTGCACCCACCCTGCCCTGTCACTGGTTGTGGTTGACCTTGACCCCTGCATCTGCCTTCCACTTGCCTTGGCCCCCTTTCCAGCCCTGACTGCTTGGCTTGCCCATTCCACTGACATCCATCCAATTTCTCACTCCATCTCCAGGTGTCTCATTGTTCAGACAAAACTTGGCCTATGGACATACTCTATGGACAGCCCCTGGGGCCAGTCCACATGAACAAACTTTAAGACTATGCTAGCCCCCTCTCCTGGAACTGATTTCCTTCCACTCAGACATCTCAGCCTATGGGAGTCCAGTAAATGGGAGAACCACCCAACCTATACCAGTTGCTTCTACTGTTGCCTCTCTTGGCCTGATAGAAGCCTCTCCAAGCTACACCTGAAGCTCAGTACCTTCTTATAGCCACTGATAATACCATATATAACTTGCCCCAGCACCCTCTGCTATGGCTCCCGCAGTCTACAAGTGAGCATGGGCTAGCCACGACTCTAGCCTCATCACAGTTCCCCTTTCTGCTGTTTCTCAACTCCTGTGCGGCCAGAACTCCCTGGGTACCACCAACTTCACAATATTTTAGCTCTAGCTGCCTCAGGAAAGGGCTTGCCTCTCTAGGTCCATATTGTATGGCTTGATAAGAGATAGGTTAGACTCTGAGTCAAGGAACCTTTTGGGGTGTCAAAAGGTAACAGTCTCCATGTTAACAGGTATAACCCCTTTACTGGGAATGCCAAACAGGCTCAAGTGGAAAAACTAGGACACACTCAAAGGGGACTGAACATGGCCTGCAATACCAACAACTCCTTTTCTTTATGTCCCAGGATCAGGGCACTTGTCCACAAATTGTAGCTAAGCTAACAGATTACCTGATTATATTTTTTCTATAATTTAGGATTAACTTCCAGAACTGTTCCCAAAAGTTTCTATAAAATGGGAGACTCAGTTCTAAGTTTTCTCTATAAAGTCTGTTTCTCAACTTCCAAGAAACTTAGGAGTTTCCATGCAAACAGGTCCATCCTGACCTCCAGGGAGCTGATTTTGACCTTGCTTCCTCAGGGCAGGAAGAAATATCAAAGGTTTTCTAGTAGGGCAGACACGCAGAAAGCCATGGGGAGGAAGTCTGCTGTGACCTCACTGGAAAAACAAACAAACAAGCAAAAACTGGACATAGGGGCCAGTGAGGAAGCTGTCCTATTTGTCTAAGTGAGAGGCGTGTGGAACCTGATCTGGAGATGGTAGTGGACACAGGACTTATCACAAGGGTAACTTCAGGACATGCAGACTGACTGCAGAGGGGCTGGATAGCAGACACTGCACAGATAGCTGTACATTCACAGCCTCAGCACAGACGCCTTACCCAGATTCCAGAATCATGGGGCCAGGCTGACCCTCTTCTTCCAGATAATGGTCAGTGTCATTCCCACCTCCAAGAAGGGAAGGCAACTCAGTCCTGGCATTTGGCCAGAAGCACAGGCCTAGATCTTAGTTAGCTGCTGAGGCCCTGAAACTGGAACTTTCTATGGCTTCATATTGTAGATTTTAGGGTCCTCTCGCCGTAGAGCACTGGGAAGATGCTGGCAGGTAATTAAAGAGAAAAGCAGCTAATATAAACTTTTTGTAAACAACTTTCCTGACTGGTTGAAAACTTGTGGTTATTTCTAGATCCTAAGGACCCCCAGCTCCAGCCCCCAGATTACACCGTCTGGATTGCAACAGCTATAGCTCCATTGGCAATTGGACTTCTGCTGATAACCTATCTTATTAGGCAGAAGAGGAAGAAGAAGAGGCAACCTGGTGTCTCCAATGAATGTGGTGAGTCAGTCTTTGTCCTCCTTGCAGGTTGCCACTTTGCAGCTACTTCCCAGTCAGCTGCCTTATAGAGCTGGTTGGCCGAGCCCAGACTGGCCAAAAGTCAGCAAGTTGTCAGAGGAAAAGGTTTTCCCTCAGGGTTCAGAGGCTATGTAGACTGGACTCAGCAGCTGATAATGTTTCTCTTGAACTTCAAAGAAAGGAAACATTTCTAACCTAAGTGCCACAAATGCACTTCTGGCCTCCAGGCAAAGCTGATTATTACATGCTTTCTCTACCTCACTTTATGAGGTTATTGTGACAAATCAGTAAGGTAAAATGATGAAAATATTAACACTTCTAAATGTTAGAGATTATGCACCTGGTGGTATTTGCTAGATGACTGTAAGATTCACCTTCTCATCTCTAGGTTTCCTGTAAAATACGTTAGCTGAATTGTTCCCAATTGACTTGTAAAAAATAGTGTTAACTTTTACTGATTACCAGGTAATACATATCCATTATCAAATAGACCAAAAATAAAAATCACCTACAATTCTACTAGTAAGAAAAAAATAATTATATACACAACATTTTGGTGCATATTTTCGAGATTTTTCTATGTATAAATCTGGTATTTTCCATAATTGGCATAATATTACAAGGGCTATTTTTCACAATTTTGATAATATCATATGTACTCTTTCCCAACTTTGTTGTATTAACTGTAGCAAGACAATTTTCAATGTCATAAATATTCTACAGTATCATTTTAAGTGGCTACAAGATATTCCATTATGTGGATATACCTTACTTTATTTCTTTAACCAACCCCAATTGTTGGACATTTGGGTTGTTCTGAAAGTTTTGCTATTATAAATAGCCTCCCCACTGACTTCTGTTGTAAAAGTGTTTAATGGGAACAAAGTGATTCCTGAATTCATAATAACCCCATGCCTATTTGTGGTTTGGGCAAGGTTCTAAGATAAGATTGGATCGAACTAGGGGACAGCTGGCCAGCAAGGAAATGAGATCTCAGTTTTACAACCATGAGGAACTGAATTTTTGCAATGGACAGATGTTGAAGCAATCATAATCCATCCACAGAGACACAAGCTTAGTGAAACTAGTAGGAATTTCTCCCCAAATGGAGCTTCCTCCTAATCCAACATTTATCTTTTTCTAAGAAGAGACAGCCCTCAAACTAACTAACCTGGCATCAAAGGTCCTGTCCACTGTTTGTTGATTAATTATAGTTTTTTATGCCCCAACTACACACATTTAACCTGCTCATGGTGTTTAAATGAATAAAAGGGAAATTTATGGTTTTTCTAGCTGGTTTCCAATCTCTCTTCTCCTTTTTTGTTTTGCCAAATGGGGTAGATAACACATGAGAATTTGTAACTATGAATTACTGTTTTCTCCAAATCAGAAGTCAACTATCAGTTTGCCCATTGGGGAGAAAGACAAAAATAGCTCCTCCTGAAATTTTACTTCCTCATTTGGGCCTTGTGTGACTGAAATGTGTATATAATAATGCCCTAGGAACCAACAGTTTGTACAACTTGCCTCTCTAGAACAAACCTAAAGGAGTCTCAACTCTTTCAGGAATGATTTTTCAAAGGTCGAGTATCTTTTCCAAAATAAATAATTTTTAACTAACATTTAAATGGAAACAACCCTTCATAGGGCTTAAAAACTGAAAGTTGGTGATATCATCACATTTGCCCTTCAGAATGCTAAATTTGTAATCAAATCCAAAAGTTTAGAAGCTGCTTTTTTATTGTCTGTTTTCATTTTTAAAAAGAGGGCTTTTAAAAAAAATATGATGATGCTTTTGTCACGGATGTGAAAGGATAATTTAATTATTCTGTGTTGGTCTACAGACATCTGAAATACTATGTTCAGCTCTAATCACCATTATTTTTAAGAGAAATATTGAATATATAACCTAACCAGATTTATAAAGTATCTAGGAGCTCAGCCAAATAAGAAATGGCTCAACTAACTGAGGCTGTTTCACTTGAAAGAAACCCTGGGGGGCACATAAGTGTTGCCTTCAAATATCTGAACAGCAATAGGGTGAAAAGCCAGAACTTGACCGTGTGGTTCCAAAGGGCATCTGAACGAATGAAAGTTATGAGAAGGTAAAAAGAAATAAGAGAAATTTTTCTAATAATTAAAGCTCTTTTAAAATTGTACAGAAGAAATAAATTTCTGCTGCCTCCCATAAAGGATTAACTGCTATAGGAATTTCCCTCCTTCCGTAAACAGATAAAATATATCAAACAACAGTTTTCAGATATTGGACGACAAGCAGGCAGTGGACAATTGTCGTCCCTGAAAGAAGGAAAAAGATGAGGTGAGCTCTCTGATTGCCCCGACTTACTGCCTGGAGTTGGTGTCCAGGCTTCTCTGAAGGTAGGGGAGCCTTGATACCAAAACTAGAAAAAGACACGACAAGAGAAGAAAACTACAAGCATCTCTTGTGAATATAGATGCCAAAATCCTTAACAAAATTAGCAACTAAAATCTAGCAATATATTAAAAGTATGATACATCATGACCAAGTGAGGTTTATTCCAGGAATGTAGGTTAAGCTCAACATTCAAAACTCAGGAAATTAATTTCACCATCTAAAAAGACTGAAAAGAAAAACAATATGATCATCTCAATTGGTACAGGAAAAGCTTTTGACAAAAGTAATACCCATTTATAATTTTAAAAAGAAAGAAAAACTCTTATAAAAATGGGAACACAAGGGGACTTCCTTAACCTGGCAAAGGACATCTACCAAAATCCTTCTGTTAATGACAAAAGACTGATTGCTTTCCCCCTACGATTGGGAATAAGGTGAGGACGTCCACTCTTCTTACATTTGTTCAACATTTTACTGGAGGTCATAGCCAATGCGACACAGCTAGAAAACAAAATAAAAGGCTTACAGAGTGGAAAGAAAGAATTAAAAGTGTCTTTTTTCACAGATAACATGATCATGTTTATAGAAAATCCTAGGAAATCTATTTTTTTAAAAGCTCTTAGAATTAATAAATGAATGTCCAAAGTCATACGATACAAGGTCAATACACAAAATCAATTATATTTCTGTATACTAACAAACAATCAGACACTGAAAAAAATTTAATTACATTAATAGCATGCTAACAGCAGCATCAAATAATAGTAAAGGCTTGGAAATACATTTAACAAAACAAGTTCAAGATCTGTATACTGAAAACTAAATAACATTACTACTGATAGAAATTAAAGTATACCAAAATAAATGGAGATATATGCCATGTTCATGAATCAGAAGACTTGATATTGTTAAGATATCAGTTCTCCCCAAATTGATTTATGGATCAAAGCAATTCCAATCAAAATCCTGGCAAGTTCTTTAGTAGAAATTAAAAAGCTGCCTCTAAAAGTTACATGGAAATGAAAAGAACCTACAATTGACAAAAGAATTCTGAAAAATAAGAACAAAGATACAAAGATGGATTTAAACTACGTAATGCTAAGATTTACTATGCTGTTATAGTTATTTACTATGCAGTTAGTAATCAATATAGCATGATATTGGTGAAATGACAGACATATCAATCAATGGGACAAAATAGAGAGTCAAAAAATAAACTAACATAATTAACTAATTTTGACAAAGGTACCAAGGTAATTCCATGCAGAAAGGATACTCTTTTCAACAAATGGTGTTGGAACAATTGATATGGAAAAATATGAACTTAGATACACACAAAATAACTTAATGTAGATCACAAACCTAAATATAAAAACTAAAATTAAAATAATTCAGAAAGAAAACATAAGAAAAAATCTTTGTGATCTTAGATTAGTCAAATATTCTTAGATAAGACACAGAAAGCACAAACCATATCATAAAAAGATAAAATTGATAAAATGGAATTCATCATTATCAAAAACATTTACCCTTTGACTTTGTTAAAAAAAAAAGAAAAGAAAAGTCAAGCCACAAACTGGGAGGAAATGTTTATAAAATATATATGATAAAGGACTTGTATACAGAATATATAATTATATATTACTGCTCTGTAATAAGAAAATCCATCCAACAAAAGGCAAGAAGTAAAAGACTTGAAAAGATACTTCCAAAAGAAGACATACAAATGGCCAATAAGTACAGTCACACAGTCACAACATCATTAGTAATCAGGGAAATGCAAATTAAAACTATAATGAGATACCACTATGTGCCCACTAGACCGAGTAAAATCAAAAGGGCTGATAAATATCAAGTGTTGGAGAGTATGTGAAGCAACTGAAACTCTGATGCACTGCAATACAATCAGCAATCCTAGACATTTACCCAAGGGAAAAAAATTGTAATGCCTAAATAAAGACTCACACACAAATGTCTATAACACCTGTCTTCATAATATCAAACCTGGTATCCTAAATTTTCATTAATTGGTGAATGGATAAACAAATGATGGTACATTCATACAATGAAATACTGCAATTCTATAGGAAGGAATGGACTACTGGAAATATGCAACAAGATAGATGAATTTCAAAAGCATTATGCTAAGTGAAAGAAGACAGGCACAAGAATACTACACATTTTATGATCCCATTTATATGAAATTTGAAAAAAACAAAACTATTGTGACATTAAGCAGATCAACAGTTACCATGGAAAGGAGTGGGGGCATTTAATTGCAAGGGAACATGGGAGGGGGGAGGAAAGGATGGGTAAATTCACACCTAAAGGGTACAATGCACACTATCTGGGTGATGGACACATTTATAACTTTGACTCAAACTGGACAAAAGGAATTCATGTAACCAAAATGTTTGTACTCCCATAATATTCTGAAATTAAAAAAAATTTTTAAATGTCATGGCAAAACCACCATAATCAATGTCAAAATTCAAATAATAAACTGGGAAAAATATTTTTTGAAAAAGACATTTTACTTCCTTTTCTAGTGGAAATAAATTCTTACTGGTACTTATATACTGCCACTAATCACTATTGAAAAACAAAATGGAACGGGAGGAAACTTTTTGAGCTTATGTAAATGTGCTCTATCTTGATTGTGTTGGTGGTTACATGGCTGTATACGTTTGTTAAACTCACCAAACTATGCTGAAAATAACCGAATTTTATTGTTTATTAATTATACATCCATAATGCGGATTGTTTTTAAATATACTCCTACATAAAAGAGAACTGCCAATGATAGGAAGTGTTCAAGATGACTCTATTTAGTAAAGACTGAATCACAAAACTATCAAGGGTGTTGTTGAGAGGATTTCTTTGGGCACCCAGTTTAACAACCCCTACTGTGAGTCTCTGAATGGGACAATAGCACCATCACAATAGTCAACCCACAGGAATTTACAGCCCAAGTTGCATCGGTAGTAAGTCCCTATCAGTAGCAACTCAGGCTTTGGGAGATATAGCTGGCTAGAAATTTCCCACTTGGGCCTATCCATGCAACATTGTGTAGTATTTTTAGCATCATCTGACTAGACATCAGCATCTTCCATATTTCTTTTCCTCCTCCTTCTAAACCTTGCTTTCAGAGGATTGGAAACTCTTTTCCAATCACTAAATGATTGCTAAAACAAAATGTATTACCCCTCCCAGAGGTATTTTTATTTTAGCAAGGATAGGGCTGTAAGTGAATAATCTGTTCCAACATTAGAATTTAAGGCACCATGAGCAAGGGAAGGCATTCACTTTTTGGATGAGAGGAACTCCTTCCCAATTCCCCTGAAATCACATCATTTAAGCAAATCTCTCTTCCATATATAAAGTCACAACAATTTCTCTCTGAGTCCCAGGACTTTGGAGCCTCTTCATACTTTCCCTCTTTTAGTATCTATGAGGAATACCTTTTCAGAGGTTGTTTTTGGTGTCTTTCAGAGATTCTCAAAATGGAGAGGGGAGAGAGTGAACAGACCCAGAAAAGGTGAGTCCTGACCCTGCAACATTGTTGAAAGAAGTATGATCCCTCTTTCAAGTTACAATGTCTCTACCTTGAACAGGCTTGAGCCTGAGGCATATTGAGACCTCAGCAAACACGAACGAATGAGGAGCGAGAGAAAAGTGAGACTAGTTAGGACCTTGAGAGAAATAACCTGTCTATAAATGGATGCCCAGAAAGCATGGCAGTCTCTGTCCTGTAAAAATCAATACTGAAGGGTTCTGATGTGGTGATCATGGACTGCATTTTATTCACCACAAGAACCCCAGTACCTAGCACAGTGCCTGGACTAGTGGGCATCCTACACGTGTGGAATGAATAAGTGAGGAGTGATGACATGTTCCCTTCAGCTTTAGCATCTTAGCACCTGCTGCGCCCTGTTTAAAACGAGCTTCTGCCAGTTCTCCGCCTCATTCTTCACTCTCACCTCAAGCAGCACTTTCTGTAAAACCCTTCCCCAAACTGGACCTTGTCCACCTATCACAGTGTCATGTGAATCAAGGGCTTTTTCTTCATAACACCAGATTGTACTTACATATTTGTTCAATTATCTTGTGAAACTCTATAAAATAGACTAAACTAAGCTTTATGGTGAGAAGAGACCGTATCAGTTAAGCTCATCTTCATGCTGCCAGCACCTAGCACAGTGCCTGGAATACAGTAGGTGCTCAATAAGTGTTTGTTGAAAGAATGAATAGTGCATGAAGTTTCAGGGTGATCAGTCCTTTCACAACTTGATATGGTCAGATCATCTGTACCTCCATTCCTTCTGAGGAATTGAGCTAACAAGAATATCAAGGCCACGTGGTCATGGGTCAAAGTAACCCTCATTCACAAGGCTGGTTGCAGAGACAGGTTCATGGCCCCAGGGTGCAGAGACCACGGAGTGCCCAGCACTTATCTGGATAAACCAGCGGCTGTGATTCTAGCAAGAGTAATTCCAAGCATCCTGAATGGCGAGCCTGGGTGCCGAGATCCTGCCTGCCCTAGCACACCCTATTCCAGAATTGGTCTGGAAGAGCCTGGGGAGGGCAGGCAGCAGGGAATCAGCATAGGGCGGGGCGGGGCCAGACGAAAATGAAAGGCAGTTGTTGAAGCATGGATGGCAGTGTAGACCCGGGAGGGTCCTTTTCTCCTGCCTTCTCCACCTCTCTCTTCAATAGTTTGTTTCTCCTCATTGCTGTTGCAATGGCCTCCTCTATTTTGCCATATCATTGAAATCTAGAAAAAGAAAGTGCTGTACTATGAAATCTCACTCAATCCTTTTTCCTATTTTTCCAGAGTAAACATCCATGTACCTAAAAGATCTGACGAAGAATTCCAGTGTGTTGTTAACAGTTTGGAGATAACCTCAGGCGACAAAAGTGCTACACATTTTTAATTAAAATGTAAAGTCTATACAAGTAGCCATTTTTTATACCTTTTCCTTTGCAAGTTTTTGGACAACCTTTTTGATTTCTCGGAAGGCAAGAAACTATTACTGTCAGTAATAGTGGGGGCTCCTGGACCCCCTCCAAGTGAAACAGCCTCCCTGTAACGCCGGCTCCGCGCCCTAAGCCGGGAACAGACTTTCATTCTCTCACTCTGTCTGTTCACTTCAGAGCACACTTGTGGGCCAAATCCACCTGGTTGTTCCTAGCCCGGGCATGATGTTCAGGACAAATACCTTCTGCTTCAGACCTGACTCTTCTCTTAATTCCATAAATTGTGTTTTTATATAGAACTCCCAGTTCCTGGCTTTTATCTGCCCGGAATTCTAAGGTGGAATACCTTCTGTACCTGTGACTGAACAACTACCTCTTCAGTCTGGATGGGAGTTATATATTTTATAATATATAGTGTTAATATTTTAAAATATAAAGCTTGCATAATAATGTAATTATTACATGCTAAAGAAAAGTCTGCTCCTGCTAAGGAACGCTTGTCCCTCTGCCGGGGTTGGGAAGGAAAACAGTGGGCTAAAGTACAGTCAACAGTGGGCAGACCAATGTAAATTTGGGGAAGTTAGGAGAGACGGAGATGCAACCAGCTCGGGATCCTGGAACCACTTCTATCTGGGCTGCTGCTAATATTGAGGGGGAATCTCCTGCCCAAAAATCCCTGGCTAGGCCGGGCGCGGTGTCTCACACCTGTAATCCTAGCACTCTGGGAGGCAAGGGGGTCGGATTGCTTGAGCTCAGAAGTTCAAAACCAGCCTGAGCAAGAGCGAGACCCCGTCTCTACTATAAATAGAAAGAAATCAATTGGCCAACTAATATATATAGAGAAAAAAATTAGCCAGGCATGGTGGCGCATGCCTATAGTTCCAGCTACTCAGGAGGCTGAAGCAGTAGGATTGCTTGAGCCCAGGAGTTTGAGGTTGCTGTGAGCGAGGCTGACACCACGGCACTCACTCTAGCCTGGGCAACAAAGCAAGACTCTGTCTCAAAAAAAAAAAAAAAAATCCCTGGCTGAAAGCACTGAATAAAAGGAAAGTGCTGGATCTTGTGAGTCCTATTTCTCTTCTAGAAAAGCTGACTGGGGTGATGGCTGGGGGCAGCTGTGAAAGAACCAGTAGAGAGATCACAGTACTCAAAAGAGAAAAAAGAAATGAGAGATCTCGACCCACAAAGAAACACATGGAATGTCGGGCCCGTCCAGTCCTTTGACGAGTCTTAGAACAAGCAACGGATGGACAGTCTGTCTAGGTGGTCTTAAGACAGACAACAATTTCCTTGGTGGTCGGGGAGGAGTTGTTGTGATGTCATCTGGCTGGGAGCTGAGCTGGGCAGGACAGCATCATCTGGATCCTGGGATGGATGGAAGGAGGCTTACGACTCTTCACGTCTGGCTGAGAGAGGAAGAGCTGGAGTAGAACTAGGAAAACCAGGACGCAGATCACCCAGATGCCTGCTTAGCCTGCAGATGTCCTAAGGCAATTTGGGCTGGCCCAGAGTAGGGTTAGCAAACTTGTGATTGAGGACTATTTATGCTCAAGGCAACCACAGGAAAACTGGGTACAGGAGAGGGATATGAGTTAGGAAACCTGCTCTAAGGTGGGAGCAGTAAGGGATGGAACAGCCTCAGTACAAACCTAGAGAGCTTTGGGAGGCCCAAGCCACAAAAACAGTTCTTTTTATTTTCCGTAAAGACCTAAAGGGCTGTAGACTGCTGTGCTAGTCACGCTCATCCTTGTAATTGTGCCATGTGTGCCCTGCCCCTGCCTTGTTAGACCTTAGCACCTGCTAGTTTCTAATGTTTTATGCAGAGCAGTTCTCAATAAATGTTTATTAAATGTATTTAAATGTCTATATTTTCTGCTTCCACTTCAACAATATTACTCAACCTTTGTCATGTGACTCTGCCCACTCTGTCCTCTGAATATACTTCCCTTCTCTTGACATCTTTATGGCTAGAAGCCTCTGACTCATCCCAAATCCTCTCCTCCCTTTCCCCAACCATTGTACAAGAATGGCGGCTTCTACATGTTTATCTCAGTGAGGAGACATAAAAATATCAAGTAAGAATGCTTGTGTCTGAGGACAATTAGGAAATTCAGAATAAGGAAGGTATACTTCCTTTTGAGTTTATAACGTCTTGTACTGTGTAATTTTTAAATTATGTGCTTATATGGACTTTAAACAAAAGCTTAATATTAAAATATTCCTTGAAGATACTGATTGTAAAATAAGTGGATACACACATATATACATACAGCATGTGGAAAGAGCCAGAAAAATTCTGGGGAACAGAAAACTATCTAGACCCTGTGAAGGCAGGCTACAGAGTGAGACTCTTGTCTCAAAAAAAAAAAAAAAAGATTTGCAACTTTTCTGCTGTATTTTTTAATTTCTGCTATTATGTTTTATTTCCAGAGCTCTCTCCTATCCTCTCAAAACATATTTGTTTAAAGACTGAATGAAATATTAACATGGCCTCTGGTGAAAACATCCCTCTTCTGTATATTAAATCTCTGACCTGCTGTGTTCCAAGTCTAAGGGAGAAAAAAAGCAAAACAAAAAAGTTGAAAGAAGTCATTAGGTATGAAAACAGTACTAGCTACCATTACTGTGTGGTTACCATGTGCCAGGTACTCATCTAGACCTTTAAACTCATTATCCTATCTAATCCTCACAATGACCCTGTGATGTAGGTAATGGGATATTATGCCCATTTTGCTGATGAGGAAATCTAAGCGCAGAGATGTGTCAAATAATTTACCCAATATTGTTAACTCTGTAAGTGGCAGAGTGGAAAGAATTTTGCAAGGCATCGTCCCCTCCACCCTTTTATTTCCCAGCCTTTCTTTTTCTGGCTATAAAAAAAGACAGCCTTTGGGTTGGCTGCGGGTTGAGCGCCTACCCCACATCGTGTGCTACATTCCCTTGGCCCCCCAAGGTGGTGCTTCCAGCAGACCCATCACTGAGCTTTGCATCAGCCTCTCCATCATCTTACAAGGCCAGACGCTGTGGATCATAAGACACCTGATAAGACCAGTGAAAACGAGACTTGAACCAGAGGGAAAGTGAACTGTGCATGCTGCCTCCAACTCCTTCCTCTCCACCCCTGCAACTTACTATTCTTTTACAATCCTCCCCACTCCCTCTGCCATTCCAAAGCCAGTTGCATTCACTCAGTGTCTTCACATTTGTTAACCCAGGCTTGAAGGCAAAGGGCCGTCTCTGACGGCTGCCCCTGCCTGACCTTTCCCTCAGCACCCACCGCCAGCCCCGCCCTCCTGCCATGTTTGGTCATCACTTGTCACCAGGCCAGGTAAGCATTCCTCCCACCTTAGTGCCCACTCCTTCTGTTCTCATTCAGGCCCTTACTTACTCATTCCTAGAACATGACAGTCATCACCCAATTGATCCCAGTCTCCTGTTTCTCTTACCCTGCATTCTACCCAAAACACCAGGAGAAGCAGGGAGGTAATAGTGAAAAGAAGATCTCCTTCACATTCCTTTTCCCTCACCACACAACTGTGACTCTGATCTCCAGCTTCCCACATATCCTTCCACAGATGCATTATGCCCATTTACACACACACACACACACACACACACACACACACACACACTTCCCATACTCAGGCAGATTTGGTTTAATTCTACCCCATGGTCTAAGGAAACCAGAATATTCTTGCTAGGATGATTGAGAGAAACACCAGTCTTCAGTGTAACCCTGCATATTAAAAATTCATGTCTTTATTGTATACATCCTCAGTCTCACCCATATGCTAGCATCATTGGGGATCTTATAATGAAAGCAAGGTTTCATTTGCTTTAATTGTGTCTATCTGTTCACTCCAGAAGAAAATTAACTTACAGTTATGGAGTGCTGCGCTGTCTTTAGACACAAATTTTCAAAATTGCTCCAATCTGGACAAGTAACACCCTAGGTCTAGCAAACTAGTCACCCTGATTGGGATCTACTATTTCCTGTGCTCCATATATTTGTCTTTCTTGAGTTACTCTCTTATTTTGGTGGTACATATCTTCCAGTAGCTTCCTCCAGTAGTTTTCTGAGAAAGGATAAATGAGGAATACATTTATTTATATTTTGTGTATCTGAAAATGTCTTTATCCTACTTTCCTGCTTAATAATTTGGCTTAGCATAGAAGTTTGGGTTGGAAATATAATGCTTCCATATAGCTTCCAGTGTTGCTGTTGAGAAATCTACAAATATTCTGACTCCTTATATTTTTATGTGAAAGTTTTCAGGATCTTCTCTTCAGTGTTCTGACATTTTTTCATGAAATGCCTGTTTGTCCACTGTGATTAACACTCAGGTGGCCTTTTCTATCTGGAAATTCATGTCTTTCCCTCCAGAGAAATTTTCTTGAATTATTTCATTGATTATTTTCTCCCTTCTATTTCTCTAGTCTTTCATTTTAGGATGTTGGATTCCTGAATGTTGGACCTCCTAGACTGATCCTCCTATTTTCTTATCTTTCTCTCCTGTTGTCCACCTTTTCATCTTTTATTCCATTTCTTAAAGATGTCCTCAGTTTTATCTTCCAGTCTCTCTTTTGTATTTTTTATTTCTGCTTTAATGTTTTATTTACAGAGCTTTTGTTTTTTGTTGTTTACTGAATGTTCTTTTAGCAATGAGTCTATTTTTAATGGCTACAATGCGATCTCTTAACTCCCTGAGGATGTTAATGATAGGTTGTTTATTTGTTTGTTTTCAAATTTTATCTTCCAAGTTCTTTCTTCCTGTTTGCTTTGGTCTATATCATCCGTGTTGCAGGATTTCTCAGATATCCAATGATCATTGATTGCCTGTTCATGAATAAGAGTGAGGAACTAAATATTTGTTTGAAGGAATCTGAGTTTATGGATAGGCTTGTCAACTTTAGCTTTACTGTAATGGCATCTGGAGCAGGACTTTTTTGGAAAATCATCTTTAGGTCTTTCTTCTTGAGCAGGTAGCTTTTCACTATCTTGCTTGGAAGGTAGAGGTGTGGCTGCCAGGATTTTGGAAGCCAAGTGAGAGAATAGAGGATCTCTGCATTCTTTATTCAATATGCATAAATTTACTTAAGCCATGTGTTTTCAGTAAGATAACTGAAATGTGTGAGATGTATCTCAATTCAAACTCTCTGCTTTATTGTCTCCAGAGAACAAGACTACAGACTTCTGCCAGGGTGGGAGAGGGAAGTGCCCAGTGGAGTGGGTGGGAAAGAGGAGCTGAGCTCTAACGGCTGCTCAAACAACTTTCACCCAGTCCTCCCTGTTTGGGCCTTCATTGTTTCCCCAACCTTCACCCTCCATTGGTTATCAGTCCTGCCAGTTCCTGAGGCTTCTGAGGATACTGGAACATAAGTTGTGTTGTTTCTTGGAGTTTTTCACTGACAGATAAGATTTGGCTGTCCTGGTTTGCCAGACTATTGTCACTGTTGTCTTCTTTCCTATTCTTGTACTTGTTAATTTTTGCCTTTAAAATTAAGAAATAATTTCTCTTTAGTTTTAGTGGAACTTCAGAAGGTAATAGAATTAGAAGTATGTATCTAGTTTTCCATCTTAATTGGAATTCCACTATTTAAAGTTGTTAAGGATTCTACCGTTGACTGCTTTTGACCTATAATCTGAAGTCATCAACAATGTAACTATAAACTTACTCAACTATTTACCAACTTAATGTTTTCCTCTTAGTGTTAATATACTGGAAAACCATGATCCTGCAAGATTTAACTACTAATTATTCCCTAAATATAGCTTATATTTATCTGGGTTATCTTCATTTATGTTACTCTGTATCTCTGGAATATTTCTCCCTATCTCACACTGTTGATTGGAATCTTGATCATCTTTAAAGCCCAGCTCAAATATGACTACCTGTATCGGGCCACATACCTCACTACTACCCAAACTGCATATAATTGACAATACACCCTTGGATCATAGAATCCCCCTTTCAACAATAATTAGTTTATGTCCCAACACTCTCCTATCCTGACTAGCACCATGACCCTGGCCATTGGCCAACATATGGAGGTCTCCAGGTTTCCTGGGGGAACTTGTAACCACTGAATAAGCAAGTATTCTTCTACTGTGCACAGACTTCATCCTAAGCCTCTTGGCCTGGTCAGTTTTGTATCAGACATGACAACATGACCCCAGCCATGCTGGCTGTGACCACGCTGTTACCTCCTGTCCTTGCACCCACCCCTGCCACACCACTTAGTCCTGGTACTAAGGGGCACTTCCTCCCTGGTCCAGACCTTGGTTTCCCACATTAAGTATGACTTAGATTTACTCCCTAAAAAAGCTGCCTGTAGCCACCCAGATAATCATCCCCCACCCAGCTCAGCCTCCAGGACCCATTATTTCAGAGCGTTCACACCAGACCAACTCTTCACAGCCAGCGGGAAGCAGGATCACAGGGTGCAGAGGAGGTAAAGGTGCGCAGTATACCTACCCTTCAATTTCAGTAGACATCCTTATTAACTAAAGCAAAACCTCTCGTTTCATGAAATCATATACTTTTAGAGCTTAAAAGAAGTCAACCAGTCCTTGGCCCTCTGGGGAAGTGGGGACCAGGGACCATAGTAATTGAGAAGCCGGGCGTGGAGAGATGGGAAACAAAACAAAGCCTCACTCAGAGACGGGCCTGCAGAGGGATGTGTGGAGTGCTGGCAAGGTCAAAGTAGAACAGAAAAAGAAAATGCCTGTTTACAGCAAAATTTCTGAAACTTGTTACACTTTCTGTTTGCCAGCATGTAACAAAACACTTCTCATTTCTGTAGGCATTCGTCTCTGTCTGTTCCTTATACATTTCTTAAGAAAATATTTTCCTGCCAAGAGTGTATCAACAAGCATTAAGGATAAAAGGCATGAATCATGAAGGAAACAGACAGAATCAGTAGTTTTCACATCTTCTGAGGAAGCACATAAGATTCCCCATTTCTCAAATTATTGCCTTCTATACACTTTCAATTATAGTGGTTAATGAATGGTCTTTAGTGGATGAAGAAAGGGGAACACATCTCAGCATTGGTAGGGCCCTACACATGTAGAGTCTAAATCGGAACCATAAGCTTGGGGGAACCGCAGACCCTGTGTCAACTAAAGATGTCTTCCTCCTCTTGGCAACACTTACGTTGTTCCCTATCCACATGTACACAAGCACAATTAAGTATTTTTTATAAGCCAGTGTAACCTGACAAAGATTAGAAATCTCAGGACTTTTTACATGATTTTACTGTGAAAAGGTGCCTTTCAAAAATACACAGGAACTTATTTCAGAAAGTGGCTCTCCACCCTTTCAGTAGTGCCAGCTCAACACTGTAGTCTGTGGCCAAGTGGTTTCTATTCCCACGATCTCATTGTATAATGTTGATTCCAAGTTCAAACACTGTGAACTCATGGGTTTCTTAAATGTACAGAGTAAAACATCACTAATTCGTTCTAATAGTCTATTAGAAATGGCAGACACGTAGAAAGCAGCCAGGAGAGCCCTCCCGTTTTACCTGTCCAGTGAGAGCAGAGAGGACAGTGGTTCACCAAACACCAAAGAAAGCCATGACCAGAACTCAAGTCCCTGATCTTTAGTCCAGGGCACTTCCCACCCCACCAGGCCCCTCCACTCTTCCTGCTAACTGGAAGAGTGGGGAATGGGCATCAACAGAGTGCAAGGCAGCAAGAGCACAGACTTTGGATCAGATAGACCTGACACCAGGACACTTGACTATGTGCGCTTGAGCAGATTACTTAATCTCTCTTATTCTCAGTTTCCTTATTTGTAAAATGGGGTTAATAATGCCTCTCTGCATTATGGGATCAAGGGGAATCCAAAAGATATGAGGATTATACAGTTAAATAAAAGAAAGGAAGGCTGGGCACAGTGGTTTATGCCTTTGATTCTAGCACTCTGGAAGGCTGAGGCACGAGGATCACTTGAGGCCAGGAGTTTGAGACTAGGCTGAGCAACACAGTAAGACTGTGTCTCTAAAATAAAGTTTTCTAAATTAGCCAGGCACCATAGCATGTGCCTGTAGTCCTAGCTGCTCAGGAAGCTGAGGAAAAAGGACCATTTGAGTCCAGGAGTTTGAGGCTGAAGGGAGCTGTGATCATACCAGAGCCTGGGCAACAGAGCCAGCAACCATCTCTTAAAATAAAATAAAATAAAAGATTGGAAAGAAAAAAAAAGAGCCCCCAGCAAACAAGTGGTTTGTTTAGGGGTGGTGAATGACCAGGAGCAGTGGGAGAATGACAATAGGAAACCACGTGGAGTCACAGGCGTGGGCATGGGTTCTTTCACATTACACTCAGCCCAGAAGTCCCCCCACACCCTGCTGAAAGCCAGAAACACTCCTATGACTCCTCCTGCATCAGCCTCATGTGAATTCCCACTCTCAGCATCTCAGCTTGGGAACTAGGATGATTCATGCCCTTACCTTATGCATGTGGGACTTTTCCATCCTTACCTTGTGAAGCCAGCGCTGTCTTCCTACAACCTCCTTTATCTTCCCTTTGTCAAGATTATTTCCAGATATTCGGTAATATCTACCTCTCTGATGAGGAAATTGTAAGCAGTTAGGCTGTGAAAACAATGGGTCTCTCAATGGTCTGGGTCTCCCAGCCAAGATTTCGGAAGGCCATTGTCTTGGCGGCAGCCATGCAGAGGATGGTTTGTGTGGGGGAGGGAAGTGCAAATTGGAGGCAGGAAAACCAGTTAGGAAATGGGCACAGTCTTTGATTTAGTCGCCAAGGTGAAAAGATCCTTTTCTCTCTCATAGACTCTGCACAGGGGTATGGCAGGGGTTAATTTCTGGCATGAGAAACCAGAGGCACAGAGCCCATAGCAGGAAGCAGGAGCTGATTGCTTCCAGAACACTGGCTGCCAAATAATTAAAACTCTTTCTTAAAATTCATATTTTGCAGCCCAGAGCATACACCTGAAGCTTATTATTAAAACATGTCAGGGTATAGTCACTGTGCTGACTGGTAACATAAACTGGTTACGTGCTGTTTCCACCAGCGCACCTGCCACTATTTAACTGCACACATCAAGTATTCGCCCGCAGGCTTCAGATCTCACAACCTCTGTAAGAACTGTTGGGCTGTGCCCGCTTGATAGGAAACATCAAGTTTTAAAAAAAAAGAAAAAGTCAACCCAAACAATCAAATCAGTTCTTTCATACATTTTTTGTTTTTACTGATTTACTAATTCTCCTCCAACTTTCAACGTATTTGTTGATTTCTCTTGGAGTCACAGTCTTAAAGTATATTTGAGACTCTTGTTATCAATTTTAAAAGAAAGGAAAAGGAAGGAATACCTTTTTAAATGTTAAAAATAAATCCTGTTCCTGTGTCCAAACCAGCCATGCATGTTAACATGTGTGAATGTTCTGAGGGTTTAAAGAGCCTTACCTGGAAAAATATATTGTAGAAGACTTAAAGAAACAAGATGGCACATCAAGGAGAATTTAAAGAGTTTTCATTCTCCATGAATAATTGCTTATATACAGAACTTACTAGAAATGGTTTATTTGTAGCAGGAAACATAGGTAAGACATAATGAAAATCTTGATCAGCAGGGTCTTAGGCACTGGAAACAATTGTTAAATGTTCCCAACCCTGAATAAGGTGCATCATTGTTATCCTCCTCCTCTTCCTCCTCCTCCTCACCACCATCATCATCATCTTCAACAGTGCTATTTGTTGAGTGCACCAGGTGCCAGGAACTGTGTTAAATAGCCTACATACATAACCTTGGGAAGAAGGAACAAATGCTGTATTATCTTGCAGAAGTTTAAAAAGTTTTAAGAAGAGGCTGGGCATGGTGGCTCAACCCTGTAATCCTAGCACTCTGGGAGACCAAGACGGAGTATTGCTTGAGCTCAGGAGTTTGAGATGAGCCTGATCAAGAGCAAGAACAAGTCTCTACTAAAAATAGAAAGTTAGCTGGGCATGGGGTGCACATGCCTGTAGTCCCAGCTACTTGAGGCAGGAGGATCCCTTAAACCCAGGAGTTTGAGATTACAGAGAGCTACAATGCCGCCACTGCACTCTAGACTGGGTGTCAGAGCCAGACTATCTCAAAAAAAAAAAAGTTTAAGAAGAGAAATGGGGAACCAAAAGAAAGCATAGTGAAATAAGATATTCTGAGAATTTAGAGAAGAAAAAATATTATGAAAGCATCAGAATAGTAAGCCAGTGTGTTGTTGTATCAAGGCAGGAAGGGGAAGTGCAATCTGAGCTCAAGTTGTCCTACATTAAGACTCAGATATAAGTGACCATGGGGAGAGAACCAGTGGGGAAAAGAAGAGTACTAGGGAATAGTTCATGGTAAGGAAAGAGAGAATGCAGGCATGGATGTTTGATTCAGGAATCATGGAACCTGTGAAAAGCGGGTACGTAGATTTTGAGGAAACTAGAGTATCTGTCACTCAGCTTATTGTCTGATTCATGTTTAAATTAAAGATGGAGCCAGTTCTAAGAAAGGAGACTCAAGAGATAGATCGTGGTGATGTCATGCAGAGCCTTTTCCCAGCCACACCTGAAACAAATCTACTCTGGGCTCTTCAGTGATGTGAGCCAATACGTTGTTTTCCTCTTGCTCTCCCTCTCCCTCTCTTTTCCTACCCCATTTTTATTCTTCAGGTTGTTTTTATTCCTTGTCAGGCTTTCTGTTCCATACAACAAAAATATTCCAATTGCTACATCATAGAATGGAAACCCGAGTCCAAAAGCACAACCAGTATTTCCAGGCCACTCTTCTTTCTTCCTCTAGCTTTGCTCTTGGCTCAGATTTCCTTTTCGTGTCAACGTCTTTCTTTCCTACGACAGGCAGGTCCTTCCAGCAGCTGGGAAAGACGGCTATGGATGGCACAACTTAAGTTGCCCAGAGCATCTTATCCGTTAGCTTGAGCAGAGATAGCCTTGACAGGATGCTGACTGGACTCACTTGGGTCACAAGTTCATCCCTGAAGCAATCACCATGGCCAGAGGTTTTTGACTTTATTAAAATTCCAAGTATTATTCTCTCCTGACCTCTCCTAGGGAAATGGAGTTACCCAAACTTAACTAGAATGGGTGAAAGGTAGTATAATGGATGTTATTTGCTCCCCATCTGGGTCCCCTTTACCTGGCCAACGTACCCATCCTCCAGATGCCGTGAGTGTTGACTGATAACAACCCAAACAGGTGCCCTCTCTCTGAGACTTGCCCTTGGCCAAAGAGGAACCTCCTCCCCTAATTCTGTCTTTATTTAAAATTTGATCTTGTTCATCATGAATTTTTGATTCATTTTGACTTATTTAATATATAACATTAAAATAGTATTCATCTTGATTATTGAGTTTTTTGGCACCCCCTCAAATCTTACTCCACCCACCTCTCCCTAGTCCTGGCCTTGGCTAAGAAGCTACACTCCAGCCCTCCATCCCCTTCTAGGGTCAGACCTCAGCCAATGATTAACTGATGCAGAGGTACAAAAGGTCACCCCTTTGCCTCGAGGTAGGGCTAATTCTGTGGAAGAATTCGTGTTCCAGAGCTCCCCACCAGATCAGGCTCTAAAGCTAGTCTCCAGCTAAGGCCACATTCTTGCTGGCTTGTATCCCTGCCCTATCCTCCCTTCCTCGTTCTCTTTTCCTGAGAGCATTCCACACACACCACTTGGATAAGATTCCCTGTCTTAGGCTTTGCTTCGAGAGAAGCCTACCTAAGAGAGTTGATGCCTGGAAGGGTCCTAAAATAAACACTAAGGATGGGATTTTGTAATTGTATTTTTCACCTGCTGGATGCCAATAGGGCTAGGTGTTGGTTCTGCCTGGATGCTGTGGGCAATGGTTTGAATGTATATGTCTCTCCAAAATTCAGATGTTGAAACATAATATTTAATGTTATAGTATTAAGAGGTGAGACCTTTTCAGAAGTGATTAAGTCATGAGCTCAAGAATGGGATTAGTGCTATTATGAAAGAGATTGAAGGGAGTGCCCTAGTCCCCTTTGCCCTCCCACCCTCTACCATGTGAGGATGCAGCAACAAGGCACCATCTTTGAAGCAGAGAGTGGGCCCTCACCAGACGCTGAATCTGCCAGCACCTTGATTTTGGATTTCCTGGCCTCCAAAACTGTGAAAAATAAATTTCTGTTGTTTATAATTTCCTAGTCTTCGGTATTTTGTTGTAGTTGCAGGGATGAACTAAGACACTGTGGTAATGGATTACTTACCTGTAGTGAGCCATCACTGGACACAGGTGCAAGGGGATGCACTAACTGGCACGATATCCTGGGCCAGTAGCTCCAGTGGGCTGCACATTAAAGTCCCCTGGGGAATCTCTTGAGCTTCCAAAGCTCCGACCTCACCCAAGACTAATTATATTATATCACAATCTCTTACAGTAAGACATAGGCACTAGTATTTTTAGAAACTAGGTTATTCCCCAGGTTATTCTTATGTACTGACAAGTTTAGAAATGACTGTCTCAGCCAGTTGAGGGTTAAGGGGACAATAATACCTATAAGGAAGGATTGTAGAATTGGATAGCTGCTGGTGATCATTACAGATTCATTGCAGAAAGAAAAATCACAGGCTCAGATCTATCAACAACTTTAAGCAAAGTGTGAAAGTCAGAGTGTCTCCTTGACAGCATTTAAAGACACTCATTTCCTGCAGCAGGAGAGCAGGCACAACTAAAGATCAGGCTGAGGATTTAATGAGAATTTTTAATTACCTGAACCTCTGGGTCTGCAGAAGTGACCAGTTCTCCCTTGTTGGAAGATAGAGCCCTTGCATTGCTTGAAGCATTTTATAAAGAGATGTCAAATGAGGCATTGCTTTGCAAATACAGTTTCCAGATATAATCTGAGATGCTCAGTTAAATTTTAATTTCAGATAAACAATGTATAGCTATTTAATACCCTAGTCTCCTATATCCTGTATTTTTATTTGCTAAATCTGGTAGCCCTATTTTTAAGGTAATGCTTACCCTATTCAGGCTCTGTCCCCACCTTCTATCTGGCCACAAGACATATTGTTAAGATCAAGTGTCAGCAAAACCTGATAGGGGAAGTATGAAGTTTGCTAAGGGGAAAGAGAGAAAATATACCAAAGGAAGCTGTAGAACCTAGTTCACATGTTCTGGCAGAAACTGGAAAAGTATGCCTGGAAAGTGACTCCTATGGGTGCTGGATCAAGGGAGGCAGAATAAAAATCTAAGGGATTTAATACTTAGGTGACAGTGCTAAATACATGCTGGAGTGGCTCTTGGAAGACTGAAAAAACTATAGCCCATAGTAAATCAATTGGAGATGCCAACACTGCTATGGTAAACGGTGGGGAAAAGCCCAAAAGGCTTACAGAAGTTGAAGTGCTAGAATGAGTCAACTATATAAAACTAGAAAATCCATCACTATGTTTCTTAGGAGGCCCTGGGAGATACTTCATTAACTAACGTGATCAGAAACATTCTGGTGAGAGAGGAACAAGCATTGTTGAAAATCCAGTAATATTTTTTATCTGTAGGCAGGATTGACAGTGTAAGATGCTTTTACAGAAATGAGCTTTACAGTATCAGTGGGATGACAAGTGTCTTGGTCTGTTTGGTGCTGCTATAACAGAATACCTGAGACTGGGTAATTTATAAAAAACAGAGATTTATTTCTTCCAGTTCTGGAGGCTGGGAAGTCCAAGTTAAGCAGCCCATCTCTGGCGAGGGCTTTCTTACTACATCATCCCACGATGGAAGCTGGGAGGACAAGGGAGCACACAGGCACAGGCATACCACAGAAAGAGGGGAGAATGGGAGGTGAGCTTGCTCTCATGATAATGAACCCACTCCTGCATTAACAATATTAATCCATTTATGAGGGCAGAGCCCTCAAGACCTAATCACCTCTTAAAGGCCCTACCTCTCAACACTGTTTCATTTAGGATTAAGTTTTCAACATATGAATTTTGGGGGACACATTCAAATCATAGTACCTGTTTATCAATTATTATTATATTTATTGTAACTACTGATACAATTCAGCTTAAATCTATCATTTAATTTGTACTTTTTATTCATCTCACCTCTTCCATCTCACCTGTTCCATCTATACCTGTTCCACCTGTGTATTTTTCTCTTTTTTTCTTGCCTTCTTTTAGATGGTTTTTAAACATTCTCATTTTTTCCTCCACTAGGAAATTAAACATTCTGCTTCTATTATTTTAAAGGCTGCTATAGAAATTGCAACATGCAAACATCAAATTCTACAGTTAATAACTATGTCTTGGACAATACAAGATCCACAGATCCTTTGATATCATTTAAACTCCTTCCAAATTATATATTATTTTTGTCACATAATTATCTTTTTAAATAATATGTCATTATTGTTTTATATAGTCAATTTTTCTTTTATATTTACCCACGTATTTACTATTTTCACCGCTGTTTATTTCTTCTTACATTGTAGAACTTCCCTGTAGGATTATTTTCTATCTAAAGTATACACATTAGAAATTCTTTCAGTGAGGATTTGCTGTTGGAAAACCCTCTTAGTTTTTATTTACCCTTCTTCCTAACAGATATAAAAGTCTGTTGGCAATTATTTTCTTAGTGCCTTGAAGATATTATTTCACTGCTTTTAGTTTTCCTTGTTACGTTGAGAAGTCAATTGACAAATTGTTATTTCTTTGAAAGCAATCTGTCTTTTTTTCTGTCTGGGTTCTTTTAAATTCTCCTCTTTGTTTTTGGAATTCTAAACTTTTATTGTGATATGTCTAGGTACAGATTTCTTTTCATTTATGTTTTTTGGGTTTCCTTAAGCTTCTTGAGTAAGTGTACTAGTATCTCTTTTTCATATTCAGTAAGTTATCACCCATTATCTCTTCCTATATTATTTCTCCTTCCCTTCCTCCTGCAATTCTAATTGATTTAGACCTTCCTATACTATTCTCCTTGTCTCAACTTTTCGTTTGTATTTCCCAGCTTTTTTCCCTAGGCATTTTTTCGGTCCTATCTTGTAATTTACTATCTTTACCTATGTCTAATCTTCTGTTGAACATTTCCACTGAATTTTTTTAGTTATTAATTTTTTTGTATAAGTTCTATCTATAAGAGTTTTCAAATATTTTTAGTTTCCTCTTCCCTATAGATGTGTCTTAGCACATTTGATATATTATAACAAAACACCACAAACTAGGGATTTATAAATAACATAAATTTATTTCTCACAGTTCTAAAGGCTAGAAAATTCAAGATCAAGGTACCAACAGATTTGGTATCTGGTAAGGGTCTGCTTCCTAGTTCAAAGACATCCATCTTCTTACTGTGTCCTCACATGGCAGCAGGATAAGGGAACTCTCTGGAGTCTCCTTTATAAGGGCACTAATCCAATTCATGAGAGCTCTGCCCTCATGACCTAATCGCCTCCCAAAAGCCCCACCTCTAAATACCAACACATTGGAGATTACATTTCCACATATGAATTTGGAGAAGAGGGTTACAAATATTCAATCTATAGAAGATGTTTTTAAGCATGTATTTTATTTTTTAAAACATAGTAAGCATAGTTATTTTATAGACTGTGACAGATAATGCAAATCTATAAAATATTTATGTATTTATTTCTATATACCTTGTTTCCTTTTTGTACATGGTTATCTTTGACTTTGTGCTGCTCATTTTTCTTGAATCTGTAGAAATATTTATGGCCTAAATGCCATAAGTAATGCCCTCACTGAGAATACCTTTAAGTTTATTGACAAAGGTTCCCTGGATGACCCAAGGGATATTAATTCAAGCTGCAAATCCACTTGAGATTGATTATTTCTGGTTCTCAAAATCTTCAACTACATGTTTTGAAGGTGTTATTAGTTGGCCTCTATTTATATCTCTTAGGATTTAAGTAACCTGGAAAAGCCACATATTCTTATCCAGCACTCCATTTATTTCTCAAAAAGTGAAGTTTCTGTGACAATTTTGAATAGGATATATAACATCTGAGGACATAAAATCCAGTATTATTTTCAGCCTCCACAGAAACTTCCTAAAAGTCTTAATTCATTTCTTCATGCATATAAGGAAAAATCTTTAGGACTTCTGGAGGAAAAATCAGCCTATGTTAGGGCAATGTTTTTATTTAAATCTGAAAAGTAAGTTTATCTGTTTAGTATATAGAAATGCCACATTTGCCAGATCACTGACGGTATTAGTGTCTTAAGGTTGCCATAACAAATTTCCACAAAATGGACAGCTTAAAACAATAGAAACTTAATTTTTCACAGTTCTGGAGGCCAAGTTGTCACTGAGGCTACATTCCCCTAGAAGACTCTAGGGGAGAGTCCTTCCTTGCCCCTTCCAACTTCTGGTGGCTCTAGGCTTTCCTTGGCTTGTGGCTGTATAACTATAATCTCTCCCTCCATCTTCATGAGGCTTTTCCTTTGTGTCTGTGTCTTCTCTTCTGTCACTTATAAAGACACTTGTCATTAGATTTAAGTCCCACCCAAAAAATCAAGAATGATCTCATCTCCTAATGATCTTGCTTATCTTTTAATTTAATTACATCTGTAAAGACTCTTTCACCAAATAAGGTCACATTCACAAGTTCTGGGGGTTAGGACTTGGACACATCTTTTTGGAAGCCACCATTCAACCTACTACACTTATCATTTTTCTTTTCTAGTCATTGGCCTCCTTTTTTCCTTAAAGCTTGTTTTTGAGGACGAGGAAGATCTACTGAATTTGGGCTATTTCCAATAGAAGCCAAGACCCATATATGTGGGCGAAGACAAAATTGTGTTATCTGTAAAATTTTACCATGTCAGTTTCTATTCACATTGTTCTTTTGTCTAACAGCAATGTGCCAATTTTCTAGATTATATTTAAGGCTCTAGTAGAAGAGACAGATTTTGTTTTAGTCATTTTTGTGCTTTTATTTATTTTTTAAAACACAAACGTTTTAAAGTAGCTTAACATGCATTTTTAAAATATTTTACAAAATCTCTTGCTATAAGTGAGGAAACTAGAATAAAAGGAAAATCAGCGGGGCGCGGGGGCTCACGCCTGTAATCCTAGCAATCTGGGAGGCCGAGGCGGGAGGATTGCTTGAGGTCAGGAGTTCGAAATCAGCCAGAGCAAGAGCGAGACCCCGTCTCTACTATAAATAGAAACAAATTAATCACCAACTGATATATATATAAAAAATTAGCCGGGCATGGTGGCACATGCCTGTAGTCCCAGCTACTCAGGAGGCTGAGGCAGCAGGATCGCTTGAGCCCAGGAGTTTGAGGTTGCTGTGAGCTAGGCTGACACCACGGCACTCACTCTAGCCTGGACAACAAATATAATACCATAAATAATGCATGACATTGTTCTTGAAAAAGTTGAAACATTGTAGAGAAATTAAAAGTCTCTGTTGACCATCGTCCTCATTCCTAGTCCTCTCCTCTTCAGACATGATCACAGTTAGCAATTTAGTGTATTCTTTCATTACTTCTTTTCATTTGCATGTATTTATGTATAGAAAATGTATAGTATATAGTATGTATATAGTATTGTTTTGTACCAGTTGCTCTTTACATACAAATTTTGCAGTGTTTCCATTTCCCCACTTCACAGTGTTTTTTTGAATTTCTAACCATGTCAGTACCTCTAAATCCACTTCATTCTATTTCTTTCCCCCACTGATGAACATGTAGGTTGTTTACTAATCCAAATATTGTTAATTACTCCCCTTGCATATGCCTCATTGGTGCAGGAGCAAGTGATTCTCTATTGTAGACTTTGAGAAGTGGAATTGCTAGATGGAACTTTTAATTTCTTAATGAGTACTGCCAAATTGCCCTCCAAAGTGATTGCACCAATTTACACTTCTCCAGGCAGTGGATGACAGGATCTATTTCCTTAGGCCCTTAGCAATGCTGGACATTATCAGTATTTTAACAATTTTTTAATCCAAAGGATGAAAATAGTATCTTGTTGCTTGAATTTGCAGTTCCCTGATTATTAATGAAGTGGACCTTTATTTCATTTTCAGTGACCATTGATGTTACCTCTCCCACCCATTTTTTAGTAAGCCATTTGTCTTTTATTTACTAACTTATAAGAATCATTTGTGTAAGAATTACTTTTTATGTATCTACAATATGAATCATTTGCCTGTTATACATGTTATAATTGCTTTCTTCAAATTTGTTGTATCTTTTAGCTGTGCTTATGGCACTGTATAATATACTAAGGTTTTTCATTTTGATGTAGTCAAATTTATCAATCTTTTCCTTTGCTTCCTTTTACTGTCTCATTGAAAAAGGCTTTCTCTACAGAATATAAATTTATTGCACAGAAATCAGAAGCCATGTGTAACTTCCTTTGCCTGTAAATTCCTTACTGATTCTCTCTCTCCTCCTGATCATTACCTGATCATCACTAACCATGTTACAGCATTTAGTGCATCTCCTGTGAGATGCGATCTTTGAGCCATCACAGGATGGAATGGTTGCCCTTCATTTATTTATTCAATTAATACTTACTGATTATTCACCATGTGCCAGGCACAGTGCTAGATCTTGGATATACAGCTGTGAATAAGCAGATAAGACTCTTGCCCTCATGGAGCTCACAGCAGCACAATTCACAATTGCAAAGCTGTGGAATCAACCCAAGTGCCCATCAATTCATGAGTGGATTAATGAAATGTGGTATATGTACACCATGGAGTACTACTCAGCTTTAAAAAACAATGGTGATATAGCACCTCTTGTATATTCCTGATAGAGCTGGAACCCTTTCTACTAAGTGAAGTATCTCAAGAATGGAGAAACCAGCACCACATGTACTCACCAGCAAATTGGTATTAACGGATCAACACCTAAGTGGACATACAGGAGTAACATGTATCGGGTGTCAGGCAGGTGGGAGGGGGGAGGAGGGGATGGGTATATACAACCACAACGAGTAAGATGTGCAACGTTTGGGGGATGGACACGCTTGAAGCTCTTACTCGAGGGGGGAGAGGGGACATGGGTAATATATGTAACCTTAACACTTGTACCCCCATAATACACTAAACAAACAAAACGAAATAAAACAAAAAAAATACAGTAAGAAATTAAACATGCATACTCATTGCATATTGTGGTAGGAAAGAAGAGAAGAACAGGTTGCTATGAGAGAGAATGGGTGCTGGAACTTCCCCTGTGCCTAGCGTCCCTTCATGACAGCACTCATTGTGCTGTATTCTAATTTTCTGATTTCTGTGGCTTTTATACCTTGGCCACCAACACATTTTCTGCTTGACACCATTCCTTCAAGAGCCATCGCTAACAGGGTTAGACTCCAGGTTTAACTACACTTCCGTCTTTCTGGGCTGCCCTGCTGACTTAGCATGGTATGAGTCACTCTTGCTCTGAGAAACAAAGTTCTGAGAAAACTGAGCCAACAAACAGGTGACAGAAAAATAAAACTCCTAGCGTAAGGGATTTAGAGCATGTAGGGGTGGAAAAATCTCTCTGGAGTTGTCAGATGAACCTGATCCAGATAAAATAGTCTATGCTTAGATGAACAAACAGATAGTGAAATAAATAAAAGTACATTTTGAGTACTTGTTTGAATCAGTGACATGTAAACACCTCCTATACGTGGAGAAAGGCCCTCACAATAATAATAGGAATCTTGTCACGAAACCAAACGTAAACCTTTGGACTATAAGAAAAATAGAAGACAGAACATGGAGTCAATGAATCCACATTTTCCCTATCACCATCATCTGAAAAATTAGCCATTATATACTCAAGATTTCAGGATCTTAGAAGAAGCTCTAAAATAGCCAGAAAGGCCTCCCACTGCCTTCCTTATACTCGGGGCCCTGTGTCTACAGCCAAATCTTTGCTTCACCTGCTATATCATCTTGGGGAGGTTGTTTACCTCTCTCTCTCTGCCTCAGTTTCCTCATGGGTAATACGCGAATAATAATGGACCTCCTACAGTCTTCCTGAATGCTTAATACACGATAGGCATTATACTTTTATAATTTATAGTTTATATCAGAACCTAGCTCAATGCTTAGCAAAAAAGTAGGTGTCCAAAAAATGTTTTATTGTTTATCAGTGCTTTTATTATAGGGCTCCCCCTCAAGTAATGAGGATGCAACTCCAAGAGAAATGAGTGAGAAATGGGGCCCCACACAGCTTCTCAGAGGCCTGGCAATATGTTCTACAAACAGCGATCAAGACCTGGAGAATTCTAAGATAGCAGAGCCTAGCTAAGACCTCTGAGCCCAGAAAGGGAAGGAGTTTCTCCATTTACCTGGCCCAAATTCCTTGCGGGACCTTGACTTCCACCTTCCCAGGTAGAGAGCAATTTGGATATTCTTTGTTTAAATAAAAAAAGTACTGGATAATGCTTAAGAGCATTTTCTTAGCCAAATTCAGCAAAAAGGAAAACATTATACATTATGAATGCTTTGGTGTATTAAGCATTCAAAACAACTCTGGGAGGCCCATTATTAATCACATTTAACTCATGAGGAAACCCAGGCAGACAGTGAGGTAAACAACCTGCCCGAGATCATGCAGCTAGTCACAGAGGCTTCACCAACCCACTGCTCAACACGTCAGGTTGCATGAAGTTAGCTTACCCAGCAGGCCATCAGTCTCGTGCCAAGCCCCCACCTGACTATGGAGCTCTCTTTCCTGGCCAGAGCTCTAGCTCATGCTCTGGCAGTCTTGAGTCAACTCGCATATCCCAATGGAGCAGCAGAAGCTATCTCTTCTATTCTGTCACCTGCTTTACCTCCCCCAGCTGCAAAATGCCAAATTATAAACTGTCAGATGATGGAGTGGGGCCTGCCTGCAGGGCCACCACCTCTGGCTACTTCCCTGAGCACTGAACGCTAACCTGAGCCCTGCTGGTGCACTCTGCTCATAGAGGCTGCACCTGGGGTGGAAGGAGGCTCACTCAGGACTGCACTCAGTGCCAGAATAGTCTCTAATTGGAATAAAAAGAGATTCTCGGGGAAGGAGAGAGAGATTTGGGGGTTTTCTACCTGAAAGGGTTAGCTTCATCCTAGAAAGGACTGGAAAATTTGAAGGACTCAATCAATAGATATCTAAAATCCAAGGAGATTCACTTTCTATCACAAAGAAAAATAAGAGCAGAATGTCTTTTCTCAAAAGTGCCCGAGCCTCTACTTGGAAAGGAAGTTTGATATTTTTAACTATGGCTGACTTAATAATCAGCTATCAACAATTTTAAAAATCAAGAACTGAGACAGAAATAGACACTCAAATGAGCTTGTTACATCACAGTTAAAGTCAATACTATGACAATAAAATGGTTAATCCTGGGTTCACAGCTGTGGGATAATTCAGAATAAAATAGTTTATTTCCTGAATACTAAAGAGTAGGCTCTCTAATCCCAGATCACATTATCCTGACAAATAAGGAAGTCATGCTGATTAGGAGGAGCTTAATAAGATTGAAGCCCCTTTAAATATCCTGAAGACACTGGCGGCTTTCCTCTCCAGCGGCAAACCGTGGTCGGCAGCTCAGGGTCATTTCCTGCCCTGTCCTTGAGTCCCAGCTGCCGCCCAGGGACATGGTTGACCAGGGCACGGAGCCTCAGGACTCATCTTTCTTCCAGCACATGGGCAGAAGGGCAGCACCGTTTCACAGGAAAGCACAATTGTGTTTTATTTTTGTCTAATGTGACGCTGAGACAGCACGTCTGTCCCTATTCTGGGGTTGCAGAATTTGATTTCCTTTCTTGCCTGTGGAAATGGGCTCAGCACGTAGCCCTGTTTCATCACAGAACTTTGACGCTAACCTGACTAAGATGGCTGGCGCGGGGCCTCCCCAGGCCAGGCAGACGGGGCGAACCCCTCTCCCTGGAACTGGGCCCGGCCTCGAGCACAGAGCTCTTGGCAGCCCCGCCAACTACAGCAGGCATGAGTGATTAAAACCAGCGTAGATTTCCTCAGGTCAAAGATGGGTGTGATTTTTTCACCAGGAGGGGAAGACACATTACTATTTTGACAGTTGGCACCAGAATCCCACTGAGGAAAGAAAACAGTGAGTTCTACCAACAGTAACGTGCGTTCGTTCTGGTGCTCTTTTCAGAGCTGTTTTCCACACATTCGCAACCATTATCCCTAAATGCTCAGTAAGAGTCTGGTTACAGCCACCACGTATTCCTGAAGATTGGGGAATGAAGGCAGAAGGGTGGTGCAGAGAGGAGAGCAGCTGCAGATGCTGAAAGAAATGGTAGAAGCCGGGAAACAGAAGAGGCAGGCTTCAGAGTGGGCAGACTCAGCTCCAGACACAGGAGAAACTGCTGACAGGAGCGGGGAATGGAGAAATAGACGAGGGCAGACAGCCTTGCTGCTGTTATAAGGAAGGGGCCTTCCAAGTGGTAGACATTTGAAGCTCAATGAGTATTTGCTCAACACGTCTGCAGTGATAATTCATGTATAATTTAATACACATTTTTGCAAAATATAATTTCAGAAGCACTTCCAATGTGAATAGTACATTATCTTCATAATTATCATTTCCTGTGGTGTCTTAATGGTCTATTGGGCAGATTTGTCATGGTTTATTTAACATTTCCCTGCCTCGGTCCTTTAAATGAATTCAAAATTTTAGCTATTAAGGATAATGATATTATGAACATCTTTGGGCAGAAAGCTTTTATCAAAGTTAGGATACTTTCCTCATAATAAGTTTCATGATAAGCAATGAAATTTGCTGGGTTAGATAGTATGAAATTTTTGAACTTTTGATAAATATTGATAAAGTGGCTTTCACTTCCATCAATATTGATGAGAGTCACAGTTTCTCTGCACAAGGAAATTTCTGTTAAGTTCCATTTGTTCTCTGGAAGGATAAGTTCTTAAGACTGACAGGTATGTTTAAAGGCTATATTCTTAGAGGTAAAATTGCTAAGTCAAAAAGTATGTATATTTGAACTTTTGGTAGATATTGTCAAATTACCATCCAAATAGGCTATATCATTTAAAGTCCCATCTACCGTGTATGAAACTCAGTCACCAACCATGGCTTTTGTCAAACTTAAAATAACTTTTTGGTCAATATGATGTCAAAAATATCTTATTATTATTTTAATTTATATTTCTGCAATTGCTAAAGTGAATGTCTTTTCGAATTATTAGCCACCTGTATCTTTCATCTGTGAATTTCCTTTTCATATACCTTGCCCTTTATTATCTTAGATTATTTGTATTTTACTTACTGATTTGTAGAAATCCTCTATTACCAAAATATGTCACCTGCTATTTATGTTGTGAATATTTCTTTCTTCTCTTCTCTGTTTATATTTATGCCTCTTATTGTACAGAAAATTTAAATTCGTATATATTTATACCTGTCTGTCCTTCCCTTTTGGTACCTGTGTTTTTTATCTAGCTTAGGAAATTCTTACCCATTCCAAGATTATGAGAAATATTCTCCAAAGTTTTCTTCTAATAGTTTTTATATTTAGCTATTTAATCCATATGAAATTTGGCTTTGTATATGTTGTGAAGAGTAATTTTTTTTTCCAAAAAAGATTCACAATTGTTCAATTGCTCACTTATCATTAAAAAGTTTATGATCTTCTTGGATCTAGTTTTACACTCTCTAATCATTAACTTCATAATAGGTTTTGTTCTGGTGAAGCAAGGCACTCCATAGTTTTCTTGTTTTAAAATTTTATTGGTTATTCTTGTGCATTTACTTCTCCAGATGAACTTTGTTTTTATTTATTTTTTTTTTAAGAGACAGGTTACCACTCTATTGCCCAGACTAGAGTGCAGTGGCATGATCAAAGCTCACTGCAGCCTCAGGCTCCTAGGCTCAAGCGTCCTCTCACCTCAGCCTCCCAAGTAGCTGTGACTATAGGCACATATCACCACATCCAGCTAATTTTTTTTTTTTTTTTTTTGAGAAATGGGGCAGGTCTCACTATGTTTCTCAGGCTGATCTCTAACTCCTGGCCTCAAGTGATCCTCCTGCCTTGGCCTCCCAAAGCACTGGGGTTACAGGCATGAACCACCACACCAAGATGAACTTTAGAATTATCTTGAAGAAGATTATTTTTTCAAACCAATTAATTTTCATTATCATTATACTGAATTTATCTATTAATTTGTGGTTAATTGATACCTTTGTGTTAATATTAAATCTTTCCATGCAAGAAATAGCATTACTCTCCGTTTATTTATTTACTGGACTACTTTTCTATTTATTCTGTTTCTATTGATATCTTTAAGTTTTTCACCTTATCTTGATAAAATTTTTAATAATAGCTTTATTGAGATGTAATTCACATACTATAAAGTTCACCTTTTTAACGTGTATACTTCAGTGGTGTTTTGTGTATTCACCAAGTTGTGCTATACCCATCAGCAGTCATTCTCCATTCCCTCTTGCACTAACCCCTGGCAACTACTAATATATTTTCTGTCTCTATGAAATTGCCTATCCTGGACATTTTACACAAATGAAGGTATATAATATGTGGCCATTTATATCTGGCTTCTTTCACTTAGCATAATGATTTCAATGTTCATCTATGTTGTAGAATGTTATTAGAACTTCACTCCTTTTTATGGCCAAATAATATTTTATTATATAAATATACCACATTTTGTTTATCTATTCTTCAGTTGATGGACATTTGAGTTGTTTCCACTTTTGGCGATTATGAATAATGCTGCTATGAATATTGGTGTACAAGTTTTTGGGAGGCAGATGTTCTTGATTCTCTTGAGTATATACCCAAGATATATGTATATCTATTTCTCTTTATATCTAGAATTACTGGGTCATATGATGACTCTATAAAATTTTGTGAACTGTCAAACTGTCCAACTGTCCAAAGTGGCTATATCATTTTATAGTCCTACCAGCAATTTATGAGGATCCCAATTTCTCCACATTTTCACCAAGATTTGTTATTTTTTTGATTATACTGTTTTAATGAGTATAAGGTTGTGTCTCATTGTGGTGTTAATTTTCATTTCCCAAATGACTAATGATTTAAGCATCTTTAGGTGCTGTTTGACCATTTACTCTCATGTTTCCTTTAAGAGCCTTATGGTTTAATTCTTATATTTATGTCTATGATCTATATTAATTTTGCATATGGTGTGAGGTAGGGATCCATCTTCATTCTTTTGTATGTGGCCATTCTGTTTTCCCAGCATCATTCATTGAAAAGACTATTCTTTCCTCCATTTAATGGTCTTGGCACCCATGTCAAAAATCAGTTGACCATAGATATATGGGTTTATTTCTAAACTTTCCATTCTATTGCATTGATCTATATGACTATCCTTGTGACAGTAGAACATAATCTTTTTGACTATAGCTTTGTGGTAAGTTTTGAAATTGAGAAGTATGAGTCTTCAACTTTGTATTCTTCTTTTTTAAGATTGTTTAAACTATTCTGAGTGCCTTGCAACTCCATATAAATTTTAGAATCAGCTCTTCAATTTCTATGATGAAGTCCACTGGGATTCTGATAGGGTTTGCATTGAATCTGTAGACCAATTTTGGCAAGCATTGCCCTATTAACAATGTTAATTCTTCTGACTCATGAACAGTAAATGCTTTTCCACTTATCTAAGTTTGCTTCAATTTATTTCAACTGTGTTTTGTCATTGTCAGGGTATAATTCTTATACTGTTTCATTAAATGTATTGCTAAGTAATTCGTTTTTGAAAATATTTTAAATGGAATTTGCTCTTGATTTCATTTTCAAATTGTTCATTATGTACAGAAATACACTTAAATTTTTTACATTGATTATGTTTTCTGAAACCTTCATGAACTTGTTTACTTGTTCTAATAATATTTTTGTGAATTTCTTGGGATTTTCTATATATAAGATCATGTCATGAAGATTGTTTTGCTTCTTTCTTTCTAACCTGGATAATTTTATTTATTTTTTCTTGCCTTATTGCCCTTGCTAGAACCTCCAGAATAATGTTGAATAGAGGCAATGAGAGCAGGAAGAAAGGGCTTCAAGATGAATAACTAGATGCATCTGGTACTTGCCTCTTCCATGAAGAGGAAGCAAAATAGTGAGTAGATAATCACACTTCAGATAGATCATCTTAGCAAGAACACTGAAATTTAACAGAGAAATGATAAGAAGCACTGAAAGCAAGGAAGGAGAGAGAAGTAAAGCACCCTTCTAGGCCTGGGCTGGCTAAGACTCTGGAGAGGCTCCCAAATCTGGGGAAGGGTCAGTGAGAGACCCCCCTACACTCCAGATTCCCACTATGGACTCCTACAATCCTAGCCACAGAAAAGCCCCTCAACCCTCATGGGCCCTGAGACTAACATAGCTTAGAGTGCTCACAATGGCATTGCTCCAGAGAGGGAGTTTATGCTGAGTCCTAAACAGCTGCAGCATGGCACCATGTTGAGAGGTCAGCCCCCACCAGACTGCTTCTTGCCCTGAGGCCCAACAGCCCCTTCATCTTCACGTCTCTAGAGCCCCATTGACATTCCCCACCTGCAGCCACTGCCACCAGAGCCAAGGCCCAGGAGCCACTAGCAGCAACCTTGCTCCCCAGCAGGGAGGTGGCCATGCATCTTCATGCACTCCAAGCACAAATTCCACTACCCACAAGTGCCACAGCTGCAAACTGCTGCGGGACCAAGGCACAAGCAAAGTGTGTACACACCCCCAACCACCTGCCTATAGCTGCTTTCACTAAAAGCAACCCCACCTTATCCGGTAGCAGGGCTGTATTATAGCCACTGCTACCCCACCTAAGCATTCCACAAGCTTAACAACCTGGTGAAAACCCCACCCCTGCCTACCATAGCCAGTGCCTGCATTCACCACCGGGGGTCCTGAGGGGACCAGCCCAGTCCACAACTCTTGCCACCTGAGCACTCCTCTTGGGGTCTGATGTCAGTCCCACCCCATCTGCTGCTGCCATCATAACTGATACCTAACCACAAGTGCTGCCTGCAGGCCTGGGGACTGGCCTGTCCAGCCTGCTGCAGCCACCTCCAACACCAGCATGGACTGCTTGAGTCCCAGAGGGTTGTCTCATCACTGCTACTTCCATCTTTCACACCACACCCAATGCCAGGGGCTTGAGAACCTACCCACACATCCAGCCCACTGTTACTATTCCTGGCACCCAAGCAAGCCACTTGGAGGCCCCAAAATCAGTCTGCCTGGACCTGATAACACCAGTGCCAGCATACACTACCCTATGGCCCAAAGACAAGCATGCTCTGTCTATTGTTGCCACTGCTGGGGTACAAAAAAGACATTTGACAAAATTCCTTCAGCATCCTTTTATGATAAGAACTCTTAACAAAATAGGCATAGTTGGGAAATACCTCAAAATTATTAAAGCTACATATGACAAACCCATAGCCAACATCATACTGAATGGGGGGGAAATGGAAGACATTACCTCTTAGAACTGGAACCAGACAATGTTGCCCACTATCTCCACTTCTATACAACAAAGTGTTGGAAGTCCTTGACAGAGCAATAAGACAAGAGAAGGAAATCAAGGGTATCCAAATGGAAGCAGAAGAGGTCAAACTGTCACTCTTTGCTGATGATATGGTAATAATACAAATAATACATCTAGGAAATGTGGTTTTTATGAGGTTAATTTTGGAGAATTTGTTGATATCTTCTTTGTGGTCTCATACATGGCCAATTTTTAAAATATATTATAGAAGTCATAAAAAGAATGAGTATTCTCTGTGGAACACAAAGTTTTATATGTATATGTGTAATCAGTCTTAATTATATTATTCATATACTCTATGTCCTTATTCATTTTTTAAATCTACTTGATCTCTTAATCTTTTAAAAAAGATGTCTTAATTCTCCCTCTATGAGTGTCAATTTGACAATTATCTTTGTACTTCCAGTGAATTTTCTTTTATGTGTTTCTGGGTAATTTTTAGGATATTAACTATGTACTTTTTGTTCTTGGTAATGTCTTTTTTCCTAGTTCTTCTTCCTCCATTCAAACTAGACCTTGGCTCACTCATGTCTCAAGGGAGGAAAACTGCTACAGAAAAACAAAAGAAAAGAAAATCCAATATCAGATAAAAGTTTTTAAGTTGCATTTGCCTGGGTTTCAAAGACCTAACTTAAGACATATTAGAGGTACACAGCTATATAATAGATTTGTAAGAATTTCTGGTGCTTTAATAGCTAGTTTTTACTATCTCGGGCTAAATACAGGCATGCCAGGGATATATTGTGGATTTGGTTCCTGACCACCTCAATAAAGTGAATATCTCAATAAGGTGAGCCACATAAATTTGTTGGTTTCCCAATGCATACAGAAATCATGCTTACACTACACTCTAATCTATTAAGTGTGTAATGCATAGTGTATAAAAAGCAATGCATATACCTTAATTTAAAAATAGTTTATTGCTAAAAGATGTTAACCATCTAATCTTTTTTCTGGTGGATGGTCCTGCCTGAGGTTAATGGCTATTGACTGATCAGGGTGTTAGTTGCTGAAGGTTGGGATGGCTGTGGCAATTTGTTAAAATAGGACAACAGTGAAATTTCCTGCATAGATTGACTCTCCCTTTCATGAAAGATTTCTCTTGTAGCACGTGATGCTGTTTGATAGCATTTTACCTACAATCGAACTTTCAAAATTGGAGTCAATTCTCTCAAATCCTACTGCTGCTTTATCAATTAAGTTTACATAATATTCTAAATCCTTTGTTGTCATTTCAACAATATCCACAGCATCTTCACCAGAAATAGCTTCCATCTCAAGAAACTACTTTGCTCATCCATAAAAAGCAACACCTCCTCTGTTCAACTTTCATCATGAGATGGCAGCAATTCAGTCACATCTTCAGGCTTCTCTTCCAATTCTAGGTTTCTTTCTATTTCCACCACATCTGCAGTTACTTTCCACTGAAGTCTCTTGAACCCCTCAAAGTCTTCCATGAGGATTAAAATCAATTTCTTCTAAATTCCTGTCAATCTTGATTATTTAACCTTCTCTCATGAATCATGAATGTTCTTAATAGCATCTAGAATGGTGAACTCTTTCCAGAAGATTTTCAGTAGAACTTGCCCAGAGGAATCATTATGTATGTGTAGCCTTACAAAATAGATTTCTTAAATAATGATACTTGAATGTCAAAATTACTCTATGATTCATGGGCTACAGAATGAATATTGTGTTAGAAGGCATGTAAACAATATTAATCTCCTAGAACATCTCCATCAGAGTTCTTGGGTAACCAAGTGCATTGTCATCAGCAGTAATATTTGGAATGCAATCTTTTCCTCTGAGCAGTAGGTCTCAATGGTAGGCTTTAAATATTCAGTAAACCATTCTATAAACAGATGTGCTGTCATATAGGCTTTGTTGTCCCATTTATAGAACATAAGCATAGTAATCCTTAAAAGCCCTTTTCAGAATGATAAATGAGCATTGGCTTCCACTTAACGTCACCAGCTGCATCAGCCCCTCACAAAAAAGTCAGCCTGTTCTTTGAAGTTTTGAAGCCAGGCATTGACTTCTCCTCTCTAGTTATGAAAGTCCTAGATGGCATCTTCCTCCAATAGAAATCTGTTTGATATATATTGAAAATACGTTGCTTAGTGTAGCCGCCTTCATCAATGACCTTAACTAAATCTTCTGGATAACTTGCTACAGCTTCTACCATGAGCATTTGCTGCTTCACTTTGCACTTTCATGTTATAAATATGGCTTCTTTCCTTAAACCTCATAAACCAATCTCTGCTAGCTTCAAACTTTTCTTCTACAACTTCCTCGCCTCTCTTAGCCTTCATAGAATTAAAAAGAGTTAGGGCCTTTCTCTGGATTAGTCTTTGGCTCAACACTGTGGCTGATTAGATCTTCTAACCAGACCATTCAAACTTTCTCCATATGAGCAATAAGTCTGTTTTGCTTTTTTAACATCCACGTGTTCACTGGAGTAGCACTTTTAATTTCCTTCAAGAACTTTTCTTTTGCATTCACAACTTGGCTAACTGGTACAAGAGGCCTAGCTTTCAGCCTATCTCAGCTTTCAACATGTTTTCCTCACTAAGCTTAATCATTTCTAAATGATTTAAAGTAACTGACGTGTGGGTTTTTCCGTTCCCTTGAACACTTGGAGGCCATAGTAGGGTTACTAATTGGCCTAATTTCAATATTCATGTGTCAAGGAATAGGGAAGTCCAAGGAAAGGGAGACAGACAGGGGAAGACCAGTTGGTAGAGCAGTCAGAGCACACACATTTATCAATTAAGTTTGCCCTCTTATATGACCATAGTTCATGGTGCCCCAAAATAATAACAATAATAACATTAAAGATCACTGATGATAGATCCCATAGCAGATATAATAATAATGAAAAAGTTTGAAATATTATGAGAATTACCAAAACATGACACAAAGTCATGAAGTGAGCACATGCTGTTGGGAAAATGGTGCCAATAGACTTGCTCAACACAGAGTTGCCACAAACCTTCAGTTTCTAAAAAAGCAGTATCTTGAAAGCACAATACAGCAAAGAACAATGATCAGATTCAAAATAATCTCAATGAACTGGATTGCTAGGTTAAAATTTAGCAGGGGCAAGTTGGATGCAGTAGCACACACCTGTGGTACCAGCTACTTGGGAGGCTGAAGCAGGAGGATCGCTTGAGCCCTGAAAATCACTTGAGCTCCAGAGTTTGAGGCTATAGTGCACCATGATCATGCCTGTGAATAGCCTCTGCACTCTAGCCTGGGAAAAATAGCAAGAACCTATCTCTAAAAAGAAACAAAACCAAAACAACCCACCAAAATTTAGCAGGGGCAGATTTAAGTTTTGTAAAGCTTAAAACCTGTGGAATTTGGAGTCCTCTCTTTAACCCAAAAAAAAAAAAAAAAAAAATGACACTATAAAAAACAAATTAAAAAAATCAAGTACAAGCTGAAATGTTATGAGAAAGAAATCACCACAGTCTTGGAATTAAGTCCCTTTATTCAGAGAAGCTTACTTTAAACCATTCCTTGATTATAATCTGGTTTTCGCTCCCCACCTGGGGCACTCCACAACTCCCAGCATCTCCCAGCATTCACAGGGGCCATACAAATGAAGGACTCTGAAGTTTAAGTTTTATTAGCGTCAGAGTTTAATTGTCTCTGGTGGAAGTTCTGCATTTATGTTAAAATAATTAAATTTTCTTTTTAAAATACAGAATGAAGAAAGGCTAGTTTTGAGAGACTTGTGTGGGGAGAAAAACAGGAATTTTTTCGACCACAGTCTTACCTAAATATTGTGACATAGCAAATAAAAGTGAGCCAGCTTAGGCAAGTAATATTCTAACTTTAACATTTGCATTGGTCAAGTCAGTCCTGATAGCCCAGATTGAAAGGAAATATTGGTAAACCAGAGTTACATCTAAGGGAAGCAGACAATATGATGAGAGAGATGTCCCTGCTTTACAAGGAAAAAACTGCGGAAAGAACTGGAGTATTTGGCTTTGGGAAGTGAATGCTGCCAGGAGAGACTGAAGAGCCATCGTGTGCAAGAAGACGACTTACTCTGTATTGTTCTAGAGGGAGGAAGCACAAGTTGTTACAAGAAGTAGATTTCAATTCAATGTAAGTCAATTCAACCCAATAAATATTGATGGCACCTACCATATGTCAGAAACTATTTGGGGCACTGGTGATAAAGCAGTAACCAAAATGTAGAAAGATCTATTCTCACTGAGTTTACATTCTTGCAAGAGAAATAGACAATAACATATAAATATGTAACATGTCAAGTGATGAGGTGACAAATATAGCAAGAAAAAAATACAGCACGGTACCAGCAAAAATCCAATTAAGAATAAAATTTTTAAGAAATACCAAGTACAATTGCATCAAAAGCGTCAAATACTAGGAAGAAATCTAGAAAATATGTGTAAGACACACATACAGGAAACTATAAATCATTAGTGAGAGAAATTAAAGTATACTTAAATAAATGGAAGGATAGGTCATGTTTGCAGATTGGAAATCTAAATATTATCAAGATTTCCATTTTCTCCAAAGCTGATCTATAGATTCAATGTAATTCCCTGAAAATTTAGTTGTGTGTATGTGTCTCTGTGTCTGTGTTGACAAGATGACTTTAAAATTATATATGAAAATAAATGCAAACAGCCAAGAGGAGCCAAGATAATCCTAAAGAAGAATAAGGTAAGATTACTTACTATACAAGATTTGAAGACTTGAAGATTTGAAGATTTAAAGCCACAAGAAAACAGACAGAGTGATATGTTGGCAAGAGAAGAGACAAATAGCCCCACAGGACACAATAAAGAGCACAGAAACAGATCCTCACATATATGAGTCCTTTATTTATAACAAAAGTGACATAGAACAGTAGGGAAAGGTAGATACTTTTCAATAAATGATGCTGAGTCAATTGTATATTCATTGGAAAACAACGAGACTTAACCCATACAAAAATAAATTCCAGGCGGATTGTAAATCTTAATGTAAAAGGCAAAACAAGAAGTCTTCTAGAAGATAACATCAGAGAACATAACCATGACTAGGTGTAGGCAAAGTTTCCTTAAGCAGGACCAAAACACACTAACCATAAAGGAAGAGATGAATAAATTGGACTACATTAAAAATAAACACTTCTGTTTATGAAAAGGCAAACCACAGAATTTTAAAAGGTATTTGTAATATGGATAACTGTTTTAACAATTTCAAATTCAAATGAGTATTTCAAATGCTCTCACCACAAAAAATGTTAAGTGTTTGAGGTGATGGATATATTAACTAGCTTGATTTAATTATTCCACATTGTATTAATAAATTATAACATCACTTTGTATCTCACAATATGTGCATAATCATAAATTATCAATTTACAATAAAATATCTATACTTGACAAAGAACCTACACCTAGGGTATAATAAGATTTACATATTGATAAGAAAAAGAGAGATAACCCAATTTTGTAAAGGAGGAGGAAAAAGACAAGCACTTCATTAAAGAGACTATCCAGCTGGGCACATCAACCCACGATTATAATCCTAGCACTTTGGGAGGCCAAGGTGGGAGGATTACTTGAGGCCTGGAGTTTGAGACCAGCCTGGGAAAAAAAGTGAGACCCCATCTCTACAAAATTTTTTTTTTACTTAGCCAGGCATGGTGGTGCGTGCCTGTAGTCCCAGCTACTCAGGAGGTTAAAGCAGGAGGATCACTTGAGCCCAGGGATTTAAGGTTACAGTAAACTATGATGACACCACTGCCCTCTAGCCCAGGCGACAGAGCAAGACTTTGTCTCAAAAAAAAAAAAAAAAAGAGAGAGAGAGAGAGAGAGAGAGAATATCCAAATAGTCAATAAACATATAAAAAGCTACTCACCTTCACTGGTCATCAGGGAAAAACAAATTAAAACTGCAGTGAGATACCACTTTATACTTGACAGAGTAAAAAATAATTGTTTTTAAAAAAATAAAATATTATACCAAATGTTGGTAAGGTGATGGATAAACAAGAACACTCATTTACTACTGGTGGAAATATAAATTGCTAAGACCACTTTGGAAAATTGTTTGGCAATATCTTCTAAAGCTAAACATACATACCTTTTGACCCACTAATTCTATGTCTATATATTGCCTAACAGAAACATAAGCACATTTACACCAAGAAACACATACAAGAATGTTCATAGCAGCATTAGCTCAAAACTAAAAGCAACTTGAATGTCCATCAATAACAAAATGAATCAATAAATTGTGCTGTAGTCATACAGTGGAATATTATACAGCAATGGAAAGGGAAAAACTGCACAATATGGTTGAATCTCACAAATCTTGTTGAAAGAAGCTAGACACAAAAGAGTATTTATTGAATGATTCCATTAATATAAGCATAAATAATCTATGGTGTTATAAATCAGGTTAGTGATTATTCTCTGCAAGTTTTACAGAATGGAAAGGACGTGAGGAGGGTTTCTACAGTGCTGTTCGAGTTGTACCAATTGCTAAATGTATTCTGTATTTCAAAAAATAAGTCAATTAAAACAAAAACAAACCAAAAAATAGGCCCCCACTTGAGGTTCTTAGGGTAATCTGAGAGGAGTTAGGGCTGTAGGTGAGAGGGTGAGAAAACCCTACCGTAACAAGACAGGAGACTGAAAACCCAGGAGCCACGAGAGCCACTGAGAAATTCATGGCAGCTGGATTTCCAGATGTTAGTATTTAATATTTGTTCTTAAGTTGTTTTCTGTGCTGCAATTTGCTCTAACCTCTCTGTGACCCCACCCTACCCCCCAAATTTATTGTTCATAAACCATCAGTAAAGTTTACAACACCCTAAAAAAGTGGCAAGGCAGGGTAAGGAAGTAGTGATGGAGTCAGGTGAAAGCGAGGCTGTATCACTACGGGATAGGAATCCCAAAGAAACGCCTCTCTGAACAGAGAGCAAAAGAAGGGAGGAAGGGGAGTGTTCCAGACGGAGAGGAGGAAACGCAAAGACTCCAAGGCAGGACGTGCTGGGCACATCCAGAGACCAGCAAGGAAGCCAGTGTGTGTGAAGCCAAGGAAGATTGTAGGGGATGAGATTAGAGGAATAGCCAGAGGCCTTAATAGGCTATGGATTTATTGGATTTCACTCTGAGTGCGACAGGAAGCCATTACATGGCTTTGAGCAGAGAAATGACCTAATTAGTGTTAACTTTTAAATAAGTCATCTCAGCTCCTTTGGGAAGGCAAGGTGAAAGCAGGAAGAATAGCTAGAAAGTTTTCTAAGAGAATGGTAGAGGTGAGGAGAAGAGGTTGAATCTGGATGTATTTTGAAAGTAGAGCCGGAAGGACTTGCAGATAGGTTGGCTATGGTGTGTGAGGGAAAGAGAAGCATCAAGGGTGCCTTAGGAAAGCACTTCCTTACCCAAAGAGCTGTCTAACAATTGAACGAGTTTCCCTATCATGTGGTTATTCCAGTGGAGTGGAAGCATTTAATCTGTCCATGGGGCTGTCTGAGCATTCTTCTCCTTCTAGCTTACCTGCCAAATAAGCACCTGGGGGGATTTCTGTTCTTAGCAGTCAGGGGCCCAGGTGATCTCAAAGTACCAAATATTTGTGAACCATAAGGCAATCTGACCACAGTTCAGTTCCGAACATTACAGATTTTCAGACTATATGGTTGCAAAATAAATTTCCTACACCAAAGGTATTTTTTATTTTCCTTTTATTTATTTTCCTTCAAAGGTACTTTTTAACTGCTAGAGACCTATGTACCTGTCTTTTTTTTTTTTTTTTTTTTTTACTACCCATGCATTTTTATACTGATCCAAAGGGTTTAAATGGACAATAGGGGCAGCTGTCTCGTGGGGAACAAATGCCATACAAAGTGGACCCCCGTGACAGGAGATGCAGACATATGAAAGGAAAGAGGAACAGCCTCATCCTCTTGGCCATCAGGGATGGTTAGGAAGAGAGTCTACACCTGAAGAAGGTATCAGTAGGGAGTAAATGATTTGGTTGTAAACAAACATCCTAACATTTTAAATCCCCCCAAATGGTGTCTCTTTCAGAACAGTTACCTTGGAGAGAATCTGCTAGTGCTCTTTCAGTTATACCACTGTCCCAGTGGTGCTGCTCTTGCTCAAAGCCTGCTCGGAACTCTCCTTTGGGATTTGTCCCCAAAAGGAGCTTATATAACTTACTCCAAAATCTGTCTTTTCAGAGGTCAGATCCCTGGGAGATCTGCTGTCAAGAATCCCAGATTCGGCCAGGCCAGGTGGCTCACACCTATAATCCTAGCACTTTGGAAGGCCAAGGTGGGTGGATCGTTTGAGCTCAGAAGTTAGAGACCAGCCTGAGCAAGATCAAGACCCCCATCTCTAATAAAAATAGAAAGAAATTGGCTAGACAACTAAAAATATATATATAAAAAAAAATTAAGCGGGCATGGTAGCGGATGCCTGTAGTCCCAGCTACTTGGGAGACTTGAGGCAGGAGGATCACTTGATCCCAGGAGTTTGAGGTTGCTGTGAGCTAGGCTGAGGCCACAGCACTCTAGCCCAGGCAACAGAGTGAGACTCTGTCTCAAAGAGAAAAAAAAAAAAAAACAACACAAAAAAACCCAGATTCTCTTGGTTGGCAGGAAGTTTAAAGCTTCTAGTCTATCTAGTGTGTGGGCTCCTATGGCGTCATTCCTAACAAATGGGCATCTAACAACCTGTGCCTCAATCCAATCCTCTTCAGACCTCTAAAAGCATGTGGTTAATGCTACCTGTCAGAGGGCAACCCTTCAGCATCCTCTCAGACAGCTCCGATTGTTAGAAAGGTCTTATTCATTTTGGACTAAAACTTCACCATACCTTCCAGCCACTGGTCATAATAGAGCATGGGACAGTATTTCCCAAATTTCAAATATCACCAGTCCTATTAGTTTTTTAATACCTTTCTTTGAAATTACTTATTTTTCTTACTTAAGAAAATTTCCCTTAAATGGAAACTACATTGCCTTGTAAGCAGAAAACTATATCAATTAGAGATTAACAGCAGGAGGAATAATAGACAGAAGAGAAAATGATGATATTAAATTCTACTTAGGAGCTGTTGCCTAGCAAAGGTTCTAAGGGAGAGGCAAGCTCTCTCTTTGTGAAAACAGGAGATTAGCAAGAGTTAGAGGGGTGTGAAGACAAATACTATTATACAAAATTATACTTCCCCCTTGACATATTCCACAGGAAAAAGAGAATTGAAAAAAGAGCTTAGCTTTTTGTCCTTGAGATCCACTGTTATTTACTGTTATTGTCTGTGTACCATGCAAAGCCATTCCTAGTAGAAGGTGCACACACAGGGACAAACTGGCGAAGTGACCAAGCACCTGGACTGAGGTCAAGCTTAACAGATTCAGGTCTTGGCTCTGCCAACTCCCAGTTGCCCAATCCTGGATACCTTACACTCTGTAAGCGTCAGTTTCTCTTAATACATCCTTAAAACTGGAGCAATAATAGCTTTGAGAGTGACACTTCCTCAAAAGCAGTGCCCAGATTTAAATATTATGCCCAGGTGTGAGCTGACCATTTGAAGAGGATTAGTTCATTCTAACATTATCGCCTTGTCCAGCTTTTGGACTAAATTAATTCAGCCTTTGGGTGCTGACAAGGCTGTGCTTATAGCCAACTGAAATCTCTAAGACAGAGCAAGGTACAGGGATGTAGACCTATAATCCCAGCTTCTTGGGAGGCTGAGGCAGGAGGATCCCTTGAGTCCAGGAGTTTGAGGCTAGCCTGAGGGAAAACAACAACAGCAGCAACAAAACTCTACTATACCTCAGTATGTACTGCTATTGAGCCAAATCCCCCATTGCCAACTTGTATTGCTGGGTGTTTGGGCAAGAGGGAGAGTTTGACATTTATTCTTATTGACTAGATTCTCCCCCTTCACTATACCCTGGTGCTTGAGCAAATGCTCAACTTCTTCTATCCTGCATTTGAGTGGCAGGAAGCCAAATGGGCAGAACGGGGGGCTATCATGGTGTATTTGACACATGTAAGTTCATGTTCCTTTGAAGAAAGCAAATGGAAACTTTTTGCTGAGTATCCACTATGTATCAGACACTTTTCTTGAACATCTCATTTAAGATTCCAAGGACCTCTTGAGGTAGGTGTTATGGCCATTTGCAAAGACGAAAGCTGCATTTTTATTTGAAATTATTAAGTGCGGTAACAATACAATTTTTTACACTTTTGCTCAATATTATTTTGTAAATGCTTCATCACGTTACTTCATATTTTTCTCTTTTTTGCTTTATAAATAAAGACATACTCCCTCCTTGTTCTAAAAAGAATTTGAAGCACTTCTGTCTTGATGGTTATCATTTTAACAGTTGTATAATATCCCATTAAGTCACTCTAATTTATTTAAGCAATTTCCTACTGCTGACAGTTTGGCTGTGTTTGCTTTTTGTGGTTTTTAAAATTATTTTCTGTAATAAATGACTCTGCTACAAACATCTGCACATAAATATTATTTTGTTCTGGAAATTTCCCCAAATGCAGAATACCGCATTAAAGAGGAGATAATATTAATATTTTGGGGGGTTCTTTATAGAGAGTGGCAAATTGCTCACCCAAAGGAGTATGCTTTCTTTGAGGGTAAACAGCAAAACACTTGTTTCCTGCAAAAGAAATTAATTTTCCCCTTATTCATAAAATATTCTAGTGCCATGATGGGTGGCAGGCACAGTGCCAGAGGCTGAGGACAGAGATGAGCAAGGCCGGATCCAGGAGCAGGGTCGGGTGGAGGAGACAGGGGCAACAGGCGGCGGCCGCCAGGGAGGACTGCGGAGGACCGCGTGCCCTTTCGCGCGGGACAGTGGAAGGCGGGGGCTGTTTGTCCGCACCGAAAGGGTCTTGCGCCATGGGCAACGCTCGACCTGAGTCTTGCATAATGAGTAAGAGTTTGGGCACGGGGTTTAAATTTATTTTATTGTGAATCTCTGGCCTTACATGAGAAAAAAATTGTCCCACCCTCGGCACAGAGAACGCTGGTGGCGTCGCAAGCCTCTTTCCACCTCCAAGGAATGGGAGTTGGGGGAAGCGGATCTCCCCGACAGCAGGAGCAGGATTTGGGAGCCGGGACCCCTGGCGCGCGCCGCGCGGGAGAGGACAGGAGGGGACCTGAGCGCTGGGCCCGCCGTCTCCGGCGACCAGACGGGGCGCGTGGCCCTCGGGGAAGGGAAGACGCGCCCTCGGCGCCCGGCTCCGGAGGAGTCGGCTCAGCTCAGTCTTGGCTAGGGAGACGGTGCGGCGCCGGGGCTGCCTGCGGCGGGGCGTAGAGAGCAGCCCGCGAGTGGGCTCCGAGGGGAGCGGGGCTCGGCAGTCGGGGACCCCGAGGGGGCAGGCGGGCGGGGAGCGGGAGAGGGGCGGAGCTCCGGGGCGGGGGCGCCGCGGCCGCCCAGAGGGTCCGCGGGGGCTGCTGTGGCCGGACCGGGAGCGGGCGCTGGCGCGCCAGGGAGCCGCGCGAGCCTCTGCAAGACCGTGACCTTGGCATTGAGAGCGGGGCCCGTGTGCCGTCCTGGGCTCAGACCCGAGCCCATCCAGGTGGCGACCCACAGCCGAGGGGCGGGAGCTGCCCCTGTGCGAAGGAGCCCGGGCAGGGGCGCAGGTAGGACCAGGGACTGGAGGAGGGCGGGGGGAAGCGCCCCCAGCGGGGAGGGGCTGTGGCGGGTCTGGGGGCCAAGGGCTCGGGGCCAGACGAGGGGCGCACGCCTGAGCAGCTCCGGCCTAGGAGCATTTCGTGAAGGTCGTGGGGGAAGTTAGTACCCAGGTTTACAGGATCAAGGGTTTCCTCGGCGCAGGACTGCACTGTTCAGCGACCCCCCAAGGGGAAGTGGGTCTCCCATGCAGAGAAGCGGGAGCGCACAGTAACACGCCGGCCGTGGGTGGTGTCCTGTGACTCCTAGTTTCTGCCTGTGTTACTATGTGAAAGAACTCTCTTTCCGTGTGTCCGCAAGGGGACAGGTAGCTTTCTAGAGTGTAAGTGTATGGAAGGGAGGGCCACAGCGTCCGCCAGGTCCTCCGGAGCCGTGAGTGCCCTCGCTGGATTTCTGGTCCAAGCCGCCAGCTGCCTTGGGGACCTAGCCTCAGTGGCACCAAACTAGGATGTCAGTCCCTGGTCCTGGTCACCAGCCTCCATATTCCTTGAGGAGAAAAGGCAAGAGTACCAGATTGATGAAATCTTTCATTATTATTAAGATTGTCGCTTTCAATAGATAATATATGCACATGGGTTTTTTTAAATCAAATGATACAAAAGCATTTGTCTTCTAGAGACAATGCCTATACTAGCGTCTGTGTCTATTTATCCCTCTCTTCTTTTTTACCCATATCCTTTCCTACTCTACTCGTTCTGTCCCCTCCTTTTAATTCTTTATCCACCTCCTACCTAATGAAGGTACCAGAAGATAATGATGTCACCGTCACTGCTCACATCCCTCAATCTTCGGTGTTCCCTTCTAGCAACACCTCTCTGGTCCTCAAATGTCTTTCACTGAGGTGGTCCTCAGGGTAGGGAGCCTGCTAAGGAGAATACATCCCATTTGCTTGCCTTGACTCTACCGGGAATTCGAAGAAAGGCGCATTGGGGAAGAGCACATGGCAAGTACTATACTTACCTGGTTTTTCCCCCCTTAAACTGGACTTTCCAAGTGCAGTCTAGGTAGAGCCTGGTACCGAGGGGACTTACTGAAGGATAGTTCCTGCAGTGCTGTAGATTTCCAGAACTTAACAGGGTACTTGTTCCTATTCCTTAAAACAGAACTTTGCCAGTTACACCTTTGCGTTGCCGTTCCTCTTTTACCCTAGGACCCCGGCATGGCATGCCTAGGATTTTTCCTCTGTAGGAACCTGGGAGAGTGGGTGTTTTATATGTTTTATACCTGCCTCCCAGCGGCCCTGTAAAGGGGCTCAGGGACACAGCTTTGTGGTAGACAAGGTGGGAGGGGAAGATGTGGGAAGTGGGAAGGAAGGAGCAGGCCAGGACCCCTGAGTGGAGAAGAATCCTGGAGCACAGACCCCTGTTATTTAGGAACAACCTCCTGATAATTCTGCTAAGAGACCACACATGTGGCTTACTTCCTGCCAGCTATCAGCACACTCAGTTCTTCTCCAAGACTTTCTGTGCTAGGCCCAAACATTGAGAAGTGAAAAAATTAGCAAATCAACCTGGTTTTATCTATATGATAAAACAGAGTGGTTGGAATTTTACTGAATTAACAGTTTCTTTAGGAGCTGCATAAATTGTTTAAAATAACCTAATAGCCACTCCAGTCTCCACATATTCCTTTATTTTGTTCATTTTTTCATGTTGCATAATCTTGAACTGGATCCCAACCGTGTCAAAAAGTTCAGGATGGTTAGAAGCTGCCGTTTCTAGGAAGATTGTTTGAATGGGGGTGGGGGGTGGGAGGGATTAGAGAGGAGAGGATTAGAAAATAAGGACTGATCTTTGTGATAGGGTACGGGGATAATTTAGCAGAATGAATTGACTACAAGTTTGAGATGGGTGAGGAGTTGTGTATAATCCTTAAGAGAACAAGGAAATGAGTAAGAGGGAAAAAAATTATCATTCATTCATTCAAAATATTTATATAGAGTGCCTGGCTATCTGACAGTCACTGGCCTCAAAATGGTGAATAAAACCAGGCAAGGTCCTGGAGCTTACAGATGCTTTGGAGAGGCAGCTGTTACTAAAATAACTAAGTATTGACTATGTAATTACAAACTAAGATAAGCTCTCTAAAGGAAACAAAGTTCTTTGAGGTTGTTTATAGTTTGTGAGACCTGGGAAGGCTTTTGCAAAGAGCTCTCCCTGGAGGCAAGAGGCAAGGATGGATGGGAGTGTTGAGGATATATTTGGTTTTGAGGTAGGCCCAGGTGTATCCTTTGGGAATTGCACTTGGCTGCTCGTCATCAGGAAGACTGCCTGCCATGTAGCATTTGCCATATGTGTGCACAGGTGCAGATTTGGCATTTCTAGCACTTGAGGAAAGAATGCATCATTTGCGTTGGGCATGGTCTTCATCATTTGAATTGGGCATGGTCTTCCATTGCTGTATTCTTGCTTTTAAATTAAATGTTCAGATTAACTTTATTCTTTTCAGTTTATTTTATTGTATATAATAAAATGTGTGCATTTCAGTTAAAATGTGAATTATCCATGCTCCCATTGATAAGGTAAATATGTATATAACCTTGATACCAAATTTGGTTTATCCAGTGACATTTCAGTGTTATCACTGAAAAGTGTCCCAGGTGAAAACTGGTGTGGCAGGTGGACTATAGTGCCTTACCTCCATCCCTATCCATAGCTCTAATTGGGAGGATGTCAAATTTTTTTAATTACCCTGTAGTACCTCTTCAAAGCTTCATATGTCCTAAGTAAAGAAAAAATATATTACCAATTATTGATGCTGTAGATAAATGAAATATAAATTTCACAATGTAGTGCATGGGATCCTCTATCTAACCAAGATAGGGTGAATGGACATTAAGGGTGAATGGACATTAGACTTTACCTATTTGTCATTGCCATAAAGTGGCACGTGTAACCTTCACTCATGCCTGGTAGTTTTGGTTCAACCCTTGCCTGACGCCAGCCTGATAGACTTGTTTCTCCTTTTCGCTCACATCCTTCCGGATCCAATAAGCACTTTGAACATGAATATTGAATGAACATGAACATGAATTGAATGAACATGAACATGAATATTTCATGTTCAAACAAATATTTTTTTTTCACTCAACAATGTTTACAGTAAACCTTCTGTGTGCCAAGAACTGTGCTGGATACTACGGATAAAATCAATTGCTAAGACACAGTCCCAACATTTAAGGAAGTCATAGACATCTAAGAGAGGGAGTCATACTCATTCATGTGCAGGCTGTAAAGTATTGTGTTTGTCGTAATGGAAGCATAAGCAGGAAACAGTAATACACAACTCGGGGAGGAGTCAGGGAAAGGTTCATGGACGAGGTGACACTTGAGTTGAATCTTGAAAGATGAGATGCTCCAGCAGATAGACAAAAGGGAGACGGCATAATAGGAGAGAGATTTGCGTGCAAAAACATCCACAAACCGAAGGCATGAAACAGCATGTCAAGTTCTAGGACTTGCAAGGGGTTCAAAGAGCTAAGGATCAAGAGGGGCTCATTGAGAGATGGAGCTGGAGAGATGGGCAGGCCAGCACGGAGGTTAAAGAATGCACTCTAGTCTTACAGACCCAGGTTTGAGTCATAGGTCTGCCACTTCCTAGCTGTGGGACCTCAGTCAAGTAATTTAGCTTCAATAATTAACGGTAATGAAGCCAGTACCTCCCTCATAGTATTGCTGCAAAATTGAGATAAGATATGCACAGAGTATGTACTCAGTAATTGTTGGCTATTATTTTTATTATTTATCCTAGGGCAAAGGGAGCTGCTGGAGAGTTTTACACAGAGGAGGGACTTGGTAGGCATTTTTGTTTACAGTGCCATCATTCTGGCTTCATGTGGATGCTGGGTTGAAGGGAGTTCGTTTGGACCAGACCACTTAAAGATATTATAATTATTCAGACGGTGGTGATGATGGCCTGAATCATGGTGGCTGTGGTAGTGGCCATGGAGAAAAACAGCTACATTCTTGAGATATCTCCGAGGTAGACGCCACCACGGAACTCAGTTACTCATTAGATGTGGGCGGTGAGGGAGAGCATATGGAGAGGTGAGGCTTGGGATTCTGGTCTGTCATCCTTTGGCTCCATCATCCAAGTGATCTTGGGCTAGACAAGAGGAAGCTGGACATCAACCAAGACTGGGGATCAGTAACCTCTGAAGTACTAAGTGTAGGAACTTCATGGTTGGTGACCAAAAAAAAGCTGTCTCTGATCCAGAAGACTCCTTGACAACTTTTGTAGCATAATATAAAATAGGATCGGGAAGGTCTAGTTGATCCATACCAAATATAATTTCTTTCTCTCTCTCTCTTCCTCTCTCTCTCTCTTTTTCTCATCTCTGGGAGCCTTTCAGTTAAGGGTGAATGGACATTAGACTTTACCTATTTGTCATTGCCATAAAGTGGCACATGTAACCTTCACTCATGCCTGGTAGTTTTGGTTCAACCCTTGCCTGATGCCAGCCTGATAGACTTTTTTCTCCTTTTTGCTCACGTCCTTCCAGATCCAATAAGCACTGATTGAGGTGCACACCTGAACTTTATTAAAGTCAGTGAGAATTAGAGGATTTAGGTGGTTCCTATTTCATAATGCAATGCACTCTTGGTAACCACATCACCTGTTCATCAGGCAGGAAACAATCCAGACATGTGTGATAGTGTTTGTTGGAAAGTTGCAGAGAACTTTAGTCCAATTTCCACCCCAGGTGGCTACTAGGAAATGCTGATTAAATGTGTACTCTTGGATTCAGTTGCTCAAACAACTGTATTATTACTTGAAGCCACAGAAATGAACAGACATTATAATTAGGCAGAGCCAAATGAGTGAGGTAGTCAAATGTGAAATGAGCAAACATAAGGTCAGCTTCTGCCATGGGCAGTTTGGTTAAAACTGGACTTTCCATCTCTGACTTTGGGCAAGACATTAGCATGTCTGAGCCTCAGGTTTTACTAGAGAACATTCCGTTTATATCTGTAAAACTAAGGTAATGTCTCCTTCACAGCATGGTGGTTAGGTTTCAATGAGCTGCATGTGGAAATGTTTAACACAGTGCCTGGTGCAGGGTAGGTGCCTAAGTGGCCCGTATCCTTTGGCTCAGCTAGTCTCTGAGGTCTTTCCTTACATTGAAAAAGCAGAAAGAGCGGAGATTTCTTAGGTTAAGTAACCTGAATTAATTTGCTTTTATGTGTTTCTCATCCACAATTGATTTTTCCTCCCTGGGAACCAGGGTGGAAACCTGTTTTCCTCCATCCTCAGTGAATGCTTATCAGTGATGATGGGGGCAAAGGTAATGTGATACCTGCAGAGAGGAAGCTAATTTTAGCTATCCTTCCTTCAACAAGTCTTTCTCTCTCCCTCCTTCCCTCCCTCCCTCTCTCTTACTTCCTCCCTCTCTCTCTCTCTCTCTCTCTCACACACACACACACACACACATAAGCAAAAGCACTAACAGATGGAAAAATAGAGGAATTTGAGTTCTTCCCATATTTTCTGTTGGGAGAGTTCCTAACAAGCATGTTTCTTGTTTATTTGTTGTTTTTCATGTAGCAAGAAAGAAGCAGGCTCAAAGAGATTGTGATTGTTCCCCTCAATAATTCTTTGTCCTTAGGAAAAATGTTTCATTTTTCTCCTCTTAGTAGAACTTGATGGTTGAAAAAATTATCATATCTATCGTAGAGTCTTTCTAAAAATTCTGTCATTTGACATAAGCCTCGGTGTAGTGTAGTTCACCCACTAGGCTCCAACCATGTGTCAGACGTTGGGTTGGACTGTGCACTCAGAGACGGCAGCGTGGTACCCAGATTTCCAATCTGGTAGCCCTTGTGGGAGAAGGTGAGTAGGAAGACAAAGAGGATCTCAGCCAGCTGATCTCAGACAGCCAGGATGGGGAGGGGAACCCTCAGGCCTCCAGTCCACCAGATCATGAGCCCCTCCAAGTCAGGATCTGGGTGGGATCATCCCTGCATCCACAGCCCCTGTGCTAAGTGTTTGTAGATTAACAACAGGTCAGGGGGGGGAGCGGCAGGAGGGGTTGGGTAAATTCAAACGAGTTCACTGCACACTATCTAGGTGATGGCCACACTTGTAACTGACTCAAACTATACCAAAAGCAATACATGTGACCAACATGTTTGTACCCCTGTAATATTCTGAAATTAAAAAAAAAAAGAGGTTGGGGGGAAAAGGTAACAAGGAGGCCAGGTGGGGTGGCCTTTTCTTTTTTACACTCTTAAAAATGAAAATATTCCAAATAAAGTTCATGCTCTTTGTAATTAGCCAATTTCCACCCTCATCTTTTGAAAAGCAGTGCAGTTGTATAGTGGTTAAAAGCCTGGGCTCTGGAGTTAGACGGCCCAGGCCTGTATCCCAGCTTGACAGCTTACTAGCTATGTGATCTTAGGCAGGTTGTTCAACCTCTCTGTGCCCCATTTCCCTTATCTATAAACTGGGGTTATTAACATTACCCACCTTGTTGATTGTTAAAAGATTTATATGCACTAATACACATTGTATGAGCCCATCAAGTGTGGGCAGCATGTCTTATGCAACGTTGAAACCCTGGAATCCAGCAAAGTGCCTGGTACTTGGAGGAGCTTAATGGATCAATCAGCGAATGAACAAGTAAATGAGTGACTTAATGAGTGAGCAAGTCTCAATATGTAGACTGGTACAGCAGCAGTCAGTGATCAACAAAAGCACCCTCCTATCATTAACTCTTTTGATCCTCAGACCATGTCAGGGGATAAATGAGGGAGATGGGCAGGGAAGGTATTATCTCCATCTTACAAATCAGGAAACCAGAGCACAGAAAGGCAGAGTGGCTTGTCAAAGAAAGTGACACTATACACAACACGCACGGTAGGCCTGGTCAAGGTTGCCCACTCCACTTACCTCTGGCTCTCTGCTCTTCCCACTGTCCAGCTGCCTCTCCAGCTTAGACAGGTTTCACAGCAAAAATAAACAAACAGCTTACTTCGCTTTCCAGAGAAATAACGTCTCACTATAAATATGCTCAATCAAGTTATAACTTGAAGTTTGGAAAGTTTTTTTTTTTTTGGAGTGGGGAGCAGTAGATATTTTATGAGAATGAGTAAGTATGAAAATAGCAGATATGGTGAAGGAAAATGTGATAGATTTGATTATATAAACATTTTAAATACTAAAAAGCATAATGAAATTAAAATGAAAACAAACTCCAAAAAATTTGCAACAAGCATGCCGAAGTTTCAAATTTCCATATATAAAGCACGCATAGAATTTAATAGGAATAACATCAAGACTATGGCTTCAAAAAAGCAGCCAAAGGATGTAATGGTTTTGAAATAAGGAAAAGCATATGGATGGTGAAAAATAAAAATATTTTAACTATACTTGAATAAAAGAAGCATTTTTTAAATGATATATTAATTTCCTTATCAAGAATACTTTAAAGATAATGCTGGTGGATTGAAAAACAGTGGTTCTCTCATAACACATTTTCCAGAAAACAACTGCCTTAAAACTATTCACAGACTTTGACCAAACAATTCTATTTCTGAGACTCTATCATAAAGAAATCATCAGAAATATGGGTTAAAGACTTATGCCCAAAGATGTTCTTCACAGTGTTTATTTTTTGAAACACTAGGGAAAACCTTATTGTGTCCAATAATAAGGGAGTGGTTCAGTATATTATGGTGGGTGTGAAGCGGTGCAGACTAGTGGCTAAAATAGCAGATTCTGGGGTCTCACCACCTGGATTCAAATCTTGGCTCTGCCATTTATTAGCCCTGTAACCTTGGAAACCTCTCTATGCCCTACTTTCCTCATCTGTACAATGGGGATGGTAAGAGTATCTACCACAGAGGGTTGTTATGTGGGTTAAATGGTCCATATTGATCCAGAATTCCAAAATCCTCAACTTACTAGCAGCAAAATAATAATTAAACTGACAAAAATCTACTTTATTCCATTTACCGTGACTAGAATTGTCAGCTATTATCAACCTTAATCCTTTCCCCTAGTTTTACTTTTCTTACAAAATCTCTAAGCTTTCTTTATAAATTAATAACCCTCTTGCACCTGTGAAAAGATCAATTTGAGGTCAGAGCTAACTGGAAAGCAAGTATGTCTATTTTGAACTCATCTCATGGCCAAGAAACTTTTCCAAATCCTCCAGCCCAGGACTTTGAAACTTCAAGGTGGGGATATTATTAACCTATGGATTGTTGAGCTCCACCCCCCAGAAATTCTAATTAAGGAGGCCTGGGGCGGGGCCAATGTCTAGTTCCTACAAGCTCCCAGGTGATGCTGATCTGTGGACCGTCTGGAAGTAGCCTGGCTCTAATCCACCTCTTCTTTAATTTTTATCACCCCTTGAATTGTGCCTTTTTTATTTGAACCCTTTCATTTTGGAAATCTTCAACTTGTTTTTTATATTATCATTTTCCTATCCCCTCATTTCTATGCTGTGCTTTTATTTCTAGGAGTAGTAATATAATAAAATTATCTATCACTTTCTGAGCACTATGTACCAGGAACTGTGTTAGTACAGTGCTTTTTTTTCTTTTCTTCTTCTTTTTTTTAAATCCTTTCCACAACTCTGAAAAGGGGGTATTATCCTCATTTAAGAGATGAGAAGACTGAGGCTCTAGGGCTACCTGTTTGTGAGTGGTGAAAACAAGTCATCTTGGCCCCAAAACCCAGGCTCTTTCCATTTGACCGTTCTTCCCATTTCATGTGGTGGTACGTGTCCCCAGTCTCCCTTCCTTCTCATTCCTGCCTCCTGCTTAGTTCCTGAAGATTCCCCCATCTAGAACCTCCTCTCTCCTTATCACCTGTCCAGACACCAACCCAGGTTTCCTACACCCGGAAGCTTTTCCAGCTATGCCTGCCCACAGCCCACACCCAACTGTATCTGTTGTTCCTTCTTGGCCATTTATTAGGTGTTTGTTTTTTCACACCAGGGGATTTCACCTTCCTAACTGGATTTGGAGCTCCTTGAAAGAAGGGTCATCTTATGCATCTCTGGGTCACCCTGGGAACAGCCATGGTGGGGACTGGTGGCCTCCTTCACCCCACACTTCTTACTCTTTTTCCTTCCTGTCCCACCCCCACCACTTGTCCCTTCCTACCTTGGTGAAATCAAGCCACACCGACAAGAAGGCAAAAATGAGACCAGGTTTAACTCTTCTTAATTTTCCTCTCTGCATTCTAGGTTTGTGGTTTTTGTGGTTCCACAATGTCATGAGAAGGAACTTTTCTCATGAGTGTCATGAGAAGGAACTTGTTCTGCACTTGACAGAGAAAGTCCCAGCAATGTCTTATAATCCTTAGTTCCTCTTGAGGGTTTCTAGAACACCCTTCCATCCTTCCATGTCTATTCAAATTCCATGTTCATTATTGTACTTCCCACTTTCACTCTAGATCCTTGTCATCATCCAGGTGATGATAAGTGATAATAAGTTATTGAGGAAACTATTGAGGAAATAGAACCGGATGTGTCTGTAGAAATGCTTGCTTTGTCATAAGCCAGGAGTTCTCACCTGCCCATTCCCAGCTTATACATCCATGGGGCTGCTCCCCCCTAGTGAGATCTATTGGGGCCAGCACGGTGGACACATGCATTTGGTCTGTATACTTTGGATATTTTCTCCCCTGCTTCTTCCCTTCCTCTTCCTCCTCCTTTCCTCTTCTTCCTTCTTCCTACTTTCCTCTTCTTCCTTCTTTATCCTCCTCCTTCTTCTCCCTCCCTCTCTTTCTCCCTTTCCCCCATCCCTCCGTTTCCTCTTCTTCTTGAGGTCATCACTCCTATTATTGCTTAGGTAGTGTTATCAACTCACTGTGACAGCACCCGGCTTATGCATCCCAGGGCTTGCAACCTTCCTTTTGTAATTTTTCCAAAACTTGTCGTTATTTGCTTGCAACAGGTCTACAGAGCAGCTGGGCCTCACAGCAAAAGAGTAAGATTTCCTGTGGTGCTTTCATTTCCTTCCATCCATTTAGCACGAAAGTGCTGGTTGTGTTTGTGTTACAGCCTCACATGGCTACACTGCTACACTCACACCACCACTATTGAATGATTTCGATTCAGTTAATTTTCTTGTTCGGAAGACTTTTTTCTGAGCCATATGTATGAACCAGCTTTCTGGTGCTCTCGATGCTTTCTTTTCATGGGTCCTGTGATCTGAATTCCTTTTCCTTGGTGCCTAATTCCACGTGCTGTTCTTGGTAAGTTTCACAGTAAAACCCTAGAGAAACAAATTATTCTGAGGAATACTATTACATTTTTAGTGTTTGCAATGTGTCAGGCATTGTGCTAAGCATTTTATACATTGCTTCATTTAATCCTATAAAAAAAACTTTAGGTAGTTGCTATCCCAATACGCATGAGGAAACAGGTTGAGTGAAGTTAAGTAACTTGTCTAAGGTCTCATGGCCAGTGAGTGGAATAGCTGAGACTCAAATTCAGTTTAGATAATTCCAAAGTCTATAGTTCAAAATGTAGTTTCTAGGATCTTTTTTCATCTCCTTTGAAAAATATAATGAGTTTTCCAATAGTTCTCTCTTCTCTGCTATGAGAGTATAAATGAACATACTCTTTCTGGAGGGCAATTTAGCAATACAAATGAAAAGCTTTTAAAATGTTCTTATTCTTTACTCTAACAATTCCCATGCCTGAGTTTATGCTAAGGAAGTAATCATTAATATGTGCAAAGATTTTACATTAAGGAAGTTCAGGGCAGCAATATTTATAATATGAAAAATTTGAAACAGGCATCATGTCCAGCATCAGAAAATTGGCTAAGTAAACTATCGTACATAATCAATACCAAGTAGTCCTTATAAATTATGTTGAAAAAGAATAGTGTTTATGACATAGAAAGTAACATTCCATAGGATTCAGATTACAACCATTTTTGTAAAAACAGATACTACAAAATAGATTCAAAGAGAGAGGATACCGAGCTAAAGACATAGATATGCAGTATATATTAAAAAATGAAGAGTTGTGAGATTAAGGGGTTGAAATTAAAAGTTATTTTTATTTTCTTTTATATTTTTTACTATGCAATAATCACTTTTTAATTGACATGTAGGTCTTTTTAAAAACTTTTTGGTTTGGGGGATTCTTTTAATTGAAAAAATGCCTGCATGTTGATTTTCTCTCTTCAGGTTTACTGAGGTATAATTGACAAATAAAATTGCATAAGTTTAAGCATATAATGTGATGATTTGATATATGTAAATATTTTGAAATAATTACTACAATCAAGTTATTTACCTGTCTGTCACCTCACCTTGGTTACCTTTTTTATGTGTGTGGTAAGAACATTTAAGATCTACTCTCAGCAAATCTCATGTACAAATACAGTATTGTTAACTGTAGTCACCAGGCTGTACATCACATCCTCAGAATTCATTCATCTTATAACTGAAAGTTTGCACCCTTTGACCAACATCTCCCCATTAAGATGTGACCTTTATAGACCTCCATCTTGGTCACTTCCTCTGTTGGTGTTTTTGTGCTAATGACTCCTCGGTTGGTCTTTTTGCCGTCCTGAGCTTGGGAGCGAATCATTTGTGCAGGAAATATTTGCACAAAGCCTGAGCTGTTATCTGGCATTGTGTATTCTTGGCTCGGGTGAGAAATTCATCAAAATCCTTTTCGTCATCTAAACTAAATGTCCTCGTCACCTCCCTCCACTACCTCGTTTTATGAACCCTAGTAGACCTTATTTTTTTCCTCCAGAGGAGTAGCCAGCTTTCCTTACCCTCACTCACACTGTGAAGGAAATTCTACACTTTTTTTTAATTACAAGGTCTTTGACCAATGTTCACATTTACCAGGGCTCTCATTTTATATTTATTATTTCCCTCATAACAAAGCAAAAGCATTTCTACAGATGGTTCTATCTCTTGAGTTTCTTCAATAACTTTTTCTTTTTAATTTAATGCAGGGTTACATTCATTGTTTTTCTGTTTGGACCCAGTGTGCTTTGGTTTCCTGACCGGGTCCCCTCCCAACTGCCTTGTGCTGCGGACTCATATCAATCTCTTGTACTCATCACGTTGATTCCCCTTCTTTCCAGTTTCACGATGTCTTTGAAAAGTGCCCTCATTCTTTCTTCAGCTTTTCTGTGTGCTCTCACCACTTTGATCTCATCTCCCTGCTGGCTTCCTCCATTGACCCCTTTTCATTCCCCATTTCTGTTTCTAGACAGTCCACCTGTCTGTCCCTCATCTATTTATATTCTTCATTGGCGGCTCCATTTGGTAATCCTGAGTCTAATCAATGAAGCCTTTGATTTGAGCCTTCCATGAAGCATTTTTCAGACCTTTTAAAAGTAAGCCTCACCACTCTGACTCCTGGGAGTTGTGTAGAGCTTTCTGACTCATGCCTTTCTCTGTAGGGCATGATCAGTTATAGAAGGGACAGTTTGATCCTAGAAGATAAAATACTGAAACAAAACATCTATTAGCATTCCTTCTATAAAAGAAACCCAAAATACTGTTTAAATAAAAAGAAATTATTTTTACAAAGAGCAACTTATCCCTGACCAAAAGAGTTCATGACATAGCATTTCCACTTCTCAGAATGAATCTTAAAGAAATAATCAGACAAATGTTAAAGAATTATTTGAAAATATGGTAAATGAAATGCTATTTGTAAGAGTTAAAAAATAAGGAATGTCTTCAGTGCCCAAAAGTAGCTTATTGGCAATGTAAATTTTGACTCATATATTCCATGAACCACTAGTAAGTCAAATGATTATTATATCATAAAGATAATAAATACATATTGTTGAATAAAAAAAAATAGGTTGTAGACCTGAATGTATAATATAATCCTATTTCTATAAAATTATACATACATACATGTATACTATAATATATATATATAATCACCAAAATAAGGTCTCTTGGTGATGGACTTTTGGGGGATTTTTAATTTTGTTTCTTCTTTCTACTTTTTTACAGCGCTTGCATATTTTACAGTTAGCAAATATTGTCTGTCTTTAAAATAAAAAAAATCCTAGTTTCTTTTCTTAGTAAATTACATAATTCACTTCAATTTTTGATTGTTCATTTTATATCTTCCTAACATTTTACTATGAAAATACTCAACCACTTGCTTTGACTTTTTATTATGAAATACATCACTTATACTAGAGATAATATGTAATACATATATATGGCTTAAAGAGTAGTAATAAAAGAGCTGCCTGTGTATCCATAATTCAGCTTAAGGAAATTAATTCTCTGGAACCCCTAATCAAGTCTTTCCTGCTCTTTCCTTCAAAGAGGCAACTGCTCTCAAATTTGATTTTCATATTCCCTTTCCTCATAGTTTCATGACATATATATGTTCAGTTCATTATGCTAAAACTTGTGTTACTGTCATGCACATTAGTTCATAAACAATTAGTAAATAAGGGAATTCTGTTAGAATACATGGAAGTTACATTGTCCATACAAAGTTTTTCCCAATACATAAATGTCCTGTACCACCGAGGAAGAACAGCTGACTGCAGGGTACATTAACACCGCTGAATGCAGCAAGCTGTGAATTTCTGTTCATGCAACTCACCCCCTGCAAGTTCTTCCTCTTGGCTCACTTTGGCTTTATGTTCTTGGAAGTGCATGTTACACAGCCCTTCCTGATCTTCGGGCATTTTGCCCTAAGGCAGCTTCCTCAACCCTTCCTTATGCCTTCTCCTAAGACATTATCTTCCATTTTTCTATAAGATGAATTCTTATATTTGCAGTAGTATTTACTTATTTTATTGTAAATTGACTACATAATAGTTATTTATTAAGAATGTAATTTGTCTCGTAATCATTCTAATGTTTTTAATTAGGATTTGTATTATTGTTTACAGAGTTATATAGGATTTTCTTTCTATTTTTTCCATAGAAAAATAATCCATAATCTCTGTTACTTTTAATGCATGGTTTTGCAGAATGTAAGGATTTTTTTAAAAATACACATAATACCCCCAAAAAAGTTTATCTCATGGAAGTAGAGAGTAGAATAGTGGTTATACTAGAATCTAAGAAAGGTGGTGGGGGGTGGTGATAGCCAGAGATTGGTTAACAGATACAAAATTACAACTAGAAAGGAGGAATAAGTTCTAGTGTTGTATAGTACTGTAGGGTGACTATCATTACAACAATTTATTGTATATTTTAAAATAGCTAGGAGAGCAGATCTTGAATGTTCTCAACACAAAGAAATGGTAAATGACTGAGGTGATAGATATACTAATTACCCTGATTTGATCATTACACATTGTATAAATGTATTGAAATACATTGTACCTCATAAATATGCATTATGTGTCAATTAGAAATGATAGGCCAGGCACAGTGGCTCACACCTATAATCCCAGCACTTTGGGAGGCTGAGGCAGGAGGATTTTTTGAAGCCAGGAGCTCAAGATCAGCCTGGATAACATAGCAAGGCCCCATCTCTACAAAAAGTTTTTAAAAATTAGCTGGTATGTTGGCCCAGTCTGCTGATTCCAGCTACTGAGGAGGCTGAGGGAGGAGAATCACTTGAGCCCAGGAGTTTGAGATTGCAGTGAGCTATGATCATAGCACTGCACTTTAGCCTTGGTGTCAAAGTGAGACCCTATCTCAAAAATAAATAAGTAAATATAAACATGTATTATAGCAAAAACACTTGTAACCCTAAATAGTACATTTCTTAATGTTGCAATGTTTTGAATTTTGTGCAAGTAGAGTCATGCTCTTTGCATTATTCTCAATGTGCTTTTTTTTTTTTTCTGTGTTTTTTTTTTTTTTTTGGCCATGTACTTTTTTTTTTTTTTTTTATTTCGGCATATTATGGGGGTACAGATTTTAAGGTTTCAATAAATGCCCATTTCCCCCCCTCCCCCCAAAAGTCTGAGTCTCCATCATGACCATCCCCCAGATGGTGCACATCTCACTCATTATGTATGTATATACCCGCCCCCCTCCCCCCTCCCACCTGCCCAATACCCTATTACTGTAGTACCTATGTGTCCACTTAGGTGCTACTCAGTTAATACCAGTTTGCTGGAGAATATATCTGGTGCTTGTTTTTCCATTCTTGGGATACTTCACTTAGTAGTATGGGTTCCAGCTCTAACCAGGAAAATATAAGATGTGCTATATCACCGTTCTTTCTTAGAGCTGAATAGTACTCCATGGTATACATATACCACATTTTATTAATCCATTCTTGGATTGATGGGCACTTGGGCTGTTTCCACAGCCTTGCAATTATGAATTGTGCTGCTATAAACATTCGAGTGCAGGTGTCTTTTTTGTAGAGTGTCATTGGATCATTTGGGTAGATGCCCAGCAAGTGAATCTACCATTTGATCCATCAATGTGCTTTTAAAATATATATATATATATATTTCTGAGAGTAATCCATGTCAATGACTATAGCTGTGGTTTATTTATTTTTTTACTGCTGTATATAATTTCATCACATTAGTATGCCAAATTTATTTATCTATTCCTCTGTCAATGGAGCAATTGGTATTTGTGGTTTCCTGTTGTGATAAAAAATGTTATGATTATTTTTGTACATGATTCCTTACCACATGTGCAAGAATCTCTAGGAAATTTTACTTAGGTGTAAAAGAAGAAAAATGGATTTCCAAAGTGATTTTGCCAATTTAAACTTCCTCCATTGATGTAAGAGGGTGCTCAGTTAAACACATCCTTGCCAATAGTTGAATTGTTATCAAATTGCTGTGGTTTTAATTTGATTACCAATGTGTATGTGCTTCTTTTCTTTGTTCATTTATTCTCTCTACAAAATGCCTGTTGATGTCCTTTGCCCATTGTTTTTCCAGTAAGAGGTTTCTATTTTTCTTTTAATCAGAATGCTATACATTCTGAATACTAATCTTTTTTATTTACATTGCCACAACTATACCCTTCCAGTCTGTGGCTTGTCTTTTCACTTTTAGGATTTTTTTAATGAACATTAGTTCTTAGTTTAATGTAATCGAATTTGTCATATTTTCTTTTTATTGTTTGTGGATTTTTTGATTTATTTAAGAAATTTTTCCATACCAGAGGTTATAAAGACATTCTCATATTATTTTCTTTTAAAGTTTTTAAAATTTTACCTATTGCAATCTTTAAGCCATTTGCAATTGATTTTCGTATACAATCTGAGTACAGTTCCAAATTAATTTCTTCCACATGAATAACTAATTGTCCCAATACTGTTATTGCATAGTCTACCCTACTCTTTCTTCCACCAATGTACAGTATCATCAGTCAATTATCAAGGTCCTGTGTACCCCTGAGTCTGTTTCTGGGCTCTCTCCTATATACTGCTTGTCTTCCCTGCCACTATCAACTGTCATAATTATTCCAGGAGAATATTAAGGTTTGGCAACAGGTACGGTGGCCCTCCCTTCTGTGTTCATTTTCTTTAGGAGTATCAGCTATTCTCAACCCTTTACTTATCCATCTAACTTGTAAGAAAGGATCAACTAGTCAAGTTGTACAACACGCACACACGCATATACATACGCCCTTGTTGAGATTCTCTGTTACAACTGCAGTGAATCATTGATGAATTTGGGGAGAACTGACATCCTATCAATGTTGAGTCTTCCTATCCATGAACACAGGAGAGCTCTCCATTTATAGTCATGTTCTACTTAATGCTGGGGATGCATTCTGAGAAATGCGTCGTTAGGTGATTTCGTCATCGTGCAAACATTATAGTGTATTTACACAAACCTATATGGTATGGCCTACTACACACCTCGGCTAGATGGTATAGCCTGTTGCTCCTGGACTTACAAACATGTACAGCAGGTTCCTCTACTGAATACTGTAGGCAGTTGTAGCATAATAAGTATTTGTATATCTAAACATAGAAAAGGTACAGTAAAGCTATGGTATAAAAGATAAAAAAATTGTACATTTGGATAGGGTACATACCACAGATGGAGCTTGTAGGACTGGAAGTTGCTCTGGGTGAGTCAGTGAGGGAAGGCCTAGGACATTACTGTGCACTACTACAGACTTTATAAACACTGTACACTTTGACCACACTAAATTTATTAAAAAATAAAGTAATTGCACTACAATGTTACGACGGCTATGGCGTCACTAGATTTTAGAAATTTTTCAGCTCCATCATAATGTTAAGACCACCATCATACAGGCAGTCCATTATTAACTGAAACATTGTTATGTGGCACGTGACTGTATTTAGATTTTTCTTTAATGCTTCTCAACAACATTTGAATTTTTCTCCATAAAGTTCTTGCATAGCTTTACTTCATTTTATTCTTGAAAAACTTACTTTTTGTAACTATTGTTAAGTAGTAGTTATTTACAAAGTACATATTTCTGTTATTGATGATTCATGGAAGTGCAAATGACTTTTCCATACTTTTTATCAGGCAACTTTGCTAAATTCTCTTAGCATTCTAATTCTAATTCTCTTAGATTCTAATTATTTGTAAGTAGATTCTAAAATGACCATGTCTGTAATTAATGATCTTCCTTTTTTTCCCAAACCTTACACGTTTGACACCTTTTTGTTATGTTACTAAGCTGGCTAAAACTGCTGGGAGAATGTTAGAGAGAAGTGATGATGGGACACCTTTGTCTTGTTCTTGATGTTAAAAAGAAGACTTTTAACATTTCATCATTAAGTTTGGTGTTTGGCATAGGTTTTTTTTTTTAGAGTTACTCTTTATTATTAATACATTAATGATATTCCCTTCAATTCCTGAGGTCTTCCCATGAAAGGATATTAAATTTTATCAAATACTTTTCTCCCTTGTGGCGGTAGGCATCTGAAACTACCAAGCTGGCCTCTGGAGGCCTAGAATGTACAGGAAGCATGTTTGGCTTCTTTATCTCCAGCACTGAGTGGCCATGTATGTGGGAGCACATCTTTCTCATGTTTGATTGGAAAGAGCAAACCTCAAGTTAGCCTTGGAGAAAGAGGCAGGATTTCCTGCCTGATCTGCAGATTACTTAGGCTAACCTAATAGAGAAAAAGGATCCTTACTGTGATCCCCTCTCTATCACTAGAGTTTGACATTGGGGTTTGGAGTCTCAGCTAATATTCTCAGTGCATTTTCCTCTGAACCCTTGAGGGCAAGGGTTCAAGGGCAACTACCCTTGGGTAGTTCTGAGGCCCCAACTGAAAACCACCTCCTAAGTCAGTAGCTCTCATGATAGAGTGTGTATCAGAATCACACATTGTTGGTCCCCGCCCCAAAGTTTGTATTACTCAACAGGTCTGAAAATTTGTATTTCTAAGAAGTTTCCAGGTGACACTGATGCTGCTGGTTCTGAGTCACACTCTGAAAAACACTGTTCTAATAATGCTGTCTCCTTAAAACACTGTCTCCTAACAGTGGACAGTTCAGAGACAAGGAAACAAAATGATTCGAGTGTCTGAGAAGGAAGGAGGAAGACTGCAAAGAGTGACCATGAGTACTGCCCCTGGAGGATGACAGGTGGCCTCCACAGACATAGCAGATTGGAAGGAGAGGGAGACACAGGAGAAAATGGGAGACTGGGAATAGAACAATGGAGGGAACACATGGGAAAGTAGGAAGAGGGCCAGAAATAAGCAAACACATCAGGTGGGGCTGACTGTTCAGTTTGCATCCCACAAGAACATAGAGGGGAAGGATGACAGGGCCACTTCTGAGAGGGAATGACAGAATGTGCATTCTAGAAACAGTTCCTTGTAAAGATTTTTTCCACATAGAGATGGGCCTCTGCGAGTGAGACAGTAAGTGCTGGACATGCAGAAGCCCCAGGAAGTAAGAGGCAATGCAAGTTTCCCATGAAGCAGAGAAACCGGAGATAATCTTTAAGTAGAAAAGGGAAGGTACTGTAAGTAGACAAGGCTTAAGGTCATTCACTCACTTCAAGAGCTGTGGTCCCCACCAGAGATGATTTGATGGGCTCAGGGCCAGCGAGGTGGCAGGGGTGGGGAGGGGAGAGTCATCCAAGGAAGAAGAAGTTGGGGCCATCACCCTGATGGATGGGAATCAATACCAATGAGCCAGGGAGACCCAAAGGCCAGGTCTGCACATGGGACCGGAATCATCTGATGCTTTTTTGGGTTTCCACTCATCAACAGGGTGACTAAATTAACACATTGGCTGCCACACACACACACACACACAAAATTTCCTTGGGGCCGCAGTGTTTTCTTACAAAAATAGAATAAAAACTTTGAGTGTAATTTAAAGGTAAATATAAATAGAAAAATGAAATGTATTCACTTCTATTCATTTAATCCATGTTTTTAGAATTAAACTGTCAATAATAATTGTGACAATAAGAACATCAACCAGTAAGATTTTATATGCTTCACGCAGCCCCAGGGTCAAAACAAGAGTGAGTTAAATACAACTCTCATGGCAGTTAACGTGTTAAAAATAGGAAGGCATAAGTTCTGCTTTCTGCTCCCGGACCTGCTGCCTGCCAGGGCTAGCTTGCTCTCTGGGACATCGTGTCTTAAAGCTGCCTCCGGCGTTGGTAGTGAGTGCACGACACATCCAAGCGGGAGGGAACCTCACAGGTCCGGCTGAGCCCATGCAGCAGGAGAGGGACTTGGCAGAGGTCAACCAGAGTAACTGCCTCCATTGACTTGATTTTGCCTATTTGTCATTAGGACCACTTGATTCAATGTATTGACTTAGATGAAAACATAAATCTGTGTCTTCGTATTTACTCTGTAAAACCTGAAAAGCTTACCTTGCATTTATATAATATCTTGCCTCTGGGTAAACTCAAGTAGCTTCATATGTATAAGTGTATAGAAACCAGTGAAAATTATATTCCTAGAAGGAGTTTTGACCCTGGATTTTCTACACATAATTTTTGAGTAAGTTAATTCACTGTTCTGTGATTCATTGACTCATGGGAGATTCGAGGTAAAATTACATTAAGCTCCAAGAAAGAAAGGTGCATTGGGATTTCAAGATAGTTCTTAGAATTCCAGATTCTTCTAGTGGGACATGCAAATCTCACGTCCATAAGTACCCAAGGCCAGATGCACTCTCAGCCTCCTTTACACCTGAGCATCCAGCCTCTTTTTGAATACTTTTACACCCTTACGTGTATATTCATTGTTGCATAGTCCTAATTGTTAAAACAGGGAAATTTTTCTTGTGCTGTGTTGGAAACCTAATGCATTGTTGTACAGTTCTGATGCTTAGAGAATTCTTCCTTACATCACACCAAAATCTGTCTCCCTGGAATTTGTCTGCCTGCCCAGTGTATACCCACCTAGAAAAAAAACAGGACCTCTCTCGGCATCCCAAAGATCCCAATCATTTTCTAACTAGAGTTCTTTTCTCCAGGCAAACTCTCAGAGTCAGTCCCCATAGTTGTTTCCTCATCATGGCTTCATAATCAAACTTTCATTGTTCCATTTTGCCTTCTCTGGACATAGGCCAGCTCCTCTGGGTTCCCCAAGACTGAAATATACCTACTTGGCACCGTACCCCATATGAAGTCTGGGCCAAGGCTGAGCGTGATATGGGTCTTGGTTCTCCTGGTCCTTGTTAACAGCCCACTTCTTTAGTCATCCCTTGACCCTGTGGCTCATATATTGCTTATAGAAAATCCATACCCTTCTATATTTTTTCTTACTATTTGTATACAATTGCTAAGCCAAGGTCAAAAACACCCTCAATTGCTGAAACCACCACTCATTTTTATCTGCCATTCCAGCAACCATAGCAAAGAGAAGTCAAGGGTAATCTGGGACAATTTGTGCAGGCTGGCTCCTATTTCAGTTGTGCCTTCTGAGAGATACAAGCCCACCACTTGAGAGTATCTTTCTCATTTCTTCCACATGGTTGTCCCCTGGCCAGGATCTACCCTTTGTTCTGGACTCGTATCAGTGTCTTGGTGCCCACACTTGCCTCCTTGACATTTGACTCTGTGCCATGCCCTCTTCTTGAAAACTCCAAGGTGACTTTTGGAAGTGTCTGGGATTTTGTTGCTGTTGTTGCTATTTCCCTATCCCTTTGTCCCTCTGATCTCTATGCCAGATCCTGACATTTGCTCTTTTAGGTTTTTTGATTCTACTTTATGGCCCTGTTTTCTTTTTCTAACTATAGTGTCCTTTTGAAGATTATTTAATGGAGGATTTCTATTTTTTCTCCCTAAAGACTTTGATTTGTGCTGTCTTCTAAAAGGAAAAAAAGCATTCTTCATAACTTCTTTAAAAAACATGCCACAGTGGCTTTATAGTATCTTAAGGGTGGGCATTGGAGTGCAGTATGGACAAGCAATTGCAGAGATAGTAGAGAACCCAATTCTTCTAACCCCCAGTCCAAATCCAGCATACTAATTGTGCAGTCTTTCACGTACATGGCTCAGACAGGAGGATGAAGACACAACATTGCTGTTCTCTCTAACTTTACAATGTTCATAAACCTCAGGGAGTGGATGAGGCAGGTGGGGGTAGGCAGATCATTAAGATTATCTAACACCCCATGCCAGACACACCTGAGTCCCAGTTCTGCTCTAATAGGGAGAGGTGTACTACTATTCAGGTAAACTCAGTTGTCATTCACTTTGTACCTGGACCAGATAGGAATGCTTTGTGGCCTAGACTCTGATGGCTAGAGTTTAGGCAAATAAAATCTCTCTTGGTTGCCAAGGAGTCCTTGGAATGCAAATGACTAAGAAAAGACCATGTCCCCTAAATGGACACATGGCAACAGGGTAGTAAGGCAAATTCCTTGTTTGAAAGCACCCACAGCACAATATTTTTTCATTGACTGGACTAAGGGTCACACAAAAGTCCATGATAAACGAATTGCTTTTCTCCAGAGTCATTTATTAACCTCAGGAGTGTGGAATGCATCACTGAGAGACTACTCTTTGCCACACACTCAAAGGTATAAACCAGAGTTTTCAGGATGCTAAGGAGGAAGGTGGAAGAAAAAAGGAAATAGGTTTATTCTTGCCCTTGCTGCTTTCCCAAACATGAAGCTCCTTGAAGGACAGATGGGTAAAGAGTCTTTGCAGACACATATGGTGAATCTGGGCCTACCGTGGCTACAGCCCTCTGCCTCCACGAGTGAGCCAAGGGTGCAACTCGTCAGTTGAGCTGTGCATGAGGCATAAAATAGCCTGATTTATTTTAAATCAGCATGCCAGTGTATGCACAGCCAAATGAGTGTGGTCCTCTTTTAAGCAAAGCCCCTTGAAAAGCTTTCCACATATCCCTTAATGTTTCCATGTTGCTCAAAGGATTCTTAGGGAATTGATGAAGGAAAGCACAAAAAAGAAAATGACAGCCATCTATATTCACAGCTCCTAATTAGTACTGTTAATATTTTGACATAGTCGTTTCTAGCATTTTTCTGTATTTAAGAAATCTCTTTCTGTTGTTTCTCATTAAAATGAAGCATGGCTAATTATAGAGATTTCAAATATTGCAAAAAAAATTAAAAGGTTTTTAAAATTATTTTTGGTTTTTTTTAAGCTGTTTAAAAATTTTTTTTTTAATTTCAGTAGATTTAGGGATACAGGTGGTTTTTGGTTTCATGGATGAATTGTATAGTAGTGATGTCTGGGCTTTTAGTGTATAAAAGGGTTTTCTTAAGAACCTAAAAATCTGTCATTAATATTTCGTGAACATTATTGAAAATGTTTTTCTATGCATCCATTGTTTTGAATATCATCAATTTTGGCAAAGTTTCCACCTTTGAGAAAGGATTTGATTTTTCAAAATAGGTCAGTGTTCCCAGGAGCCATTTAAGTCTAGTGAATAAAGTAATAATTAAGCTAGGTAACAAGCTTTTGGTGCCAAGTCAGGTATAATTGGTTTTCTTGGACAGCTCAGAAATTGCCATGGGGGGCACCCATGTCAGAAGTGGTCAACAAGAGCTGCCCCAAGAGAGGCTGTCTCTGAAGGACATGTGCGGGGTCGCAGAGCACTGGGGAACATGACCTCTGGCCTGAGCCAGGGCTGTGCCCTCTGAGGGCTGTGGACCTCGGTCAAGTCCTTGGCCTCATTGAGCCTCTGTTTGCTCATCTTTAATGGGATGTTCATAATGTCCACTTTTTACTAGCTGTTATGAGAATCAAATTAGTTCAGGGACATGAAAGCTCTTTTGCAAACTATCAAGCCCTATTCAAATGTTAGACACTATTTATTTAAGTATATTTGTCAAATTAATCTTGTTTCTTGACGAGCACATTTCCTACAGATACAGTCAGTCCACAGACAGCGGCATCATCGAATCCTAACTGGGTGGGGCTGTTCTCCCCACTTCTGCCCTCCTCGGGCTGCAGGTTTGTCCCTTCAAATCTTGGTTGTCCTTGACTTGATGGTCATTTTACCTATTTTTTCTGATACCTGAGAGTGGACAAGAGGGACAGAGGAGGCTGGCGGGACACAGTTTGAATCACCACCGTCTTGGTTTCTAGCTTCTGTAGCCTATGCAGTGAATGATTTCAGTCCAAGGTGTCTCTTTTGGAATTTTAGAAGGATCTGGTAAGTTTCCCTAGTTACCTCGAAGTTCTTTGACTTTCGAAACTCATCAGCTCATCTTTACTGAACAGGGGAATCTAAGATCTGGGAGGTTTTTCAGAAGTTCCCATATGCATAATAAAGGGAAGAAAGATTAAAAACTATAGTTACCTCATCTGTAAAAATGAGAGTAGGAACTGTGCCATTGTAATAGTGGTTGGAAGGACTAAATTCACAGCTTGGCATAAAAACTGATTAATAAATGTTACTTATTTTTCATGTATTATTAATACAAGGATTAGAACTTATAGACTCTGTAAGTGCATTAGTCCATTTGCATTGCTATAAAGAAAATACTTGAGGCTGGGTAATTTATAAAGAAAAGAGGTTTATTTGGCTCACAGTTCTGCAGACTATACAAGAAGTGTGGCACCAGCATCTGCTTGTGGTGAGGATTTCAGGGAGCTTCCAATCAAGGGGGAGAGCAGACTTATCACATGGCAAGAGAGGGAGGAGGAGGTGGCAGGCTCTTTTAAACAGCCAGCTCTCATGTGAACTAATAAGGTGAGAACACACTCATTATCTTGGGGAGGGCACCAGGCCTTTCATGAGGGATCCACCCCCATGACCCAAACACCTCCCACCAAGCCCCACACTCAACACCTGGGATCAAATTTCAACGTGAGATTTGGAGGGGCCAAACATCCAAACTATATCAGTAAGTTAAAAAGATTTCGGTATATATGCCAATAGTGACTTTGGACACATGAAATAGTAGTCATCACCAGGGAGCTGTTGTTACTCATGCATAATTTGCAGGTGTCATTTTGCTATTTGGAATGTCTGCTTTTTCATTTGTATTCATTCATTTGACATGTATTTATTGAGCACTTACTATATGCCAGGCAACGTGCCGTGCATGGGAGGTACAACCATGACCTCATCCCCATGGAGCTGGCTATCTCATGAAGGAGACAAGCAGTAAACAAAAAATTACAGGAATGAATATTCCATTGGAACTTGTTTTGAGTGCAGTGAAGGGAAAGTACAATCCTAGGAGGTCATTAGCTGAGGAGACCCAGGCTTGTGCGGATTTATGGCAAAGGGGCAAGGAGGATGCAGGGAAAGTTTCTGGAGCTAATTGAGATGTGACTGAAGATCCAAAGAATGAGTCAGACCAATGTAGCAAAGAGTGAGGAGAAGCAGATTTCCAGGAGAAGGAACAACATGTGCAAAGGCCTTGAGGCTGGGAGGAACAGGACATGGTCACATCTGAACCAGAGGGAGGGGCTGTGGAGCAGAAAATGAGATTGGGGGCATTAGGTGTCTAAACCTGGCAGGACCTTGAAGACCATGATAAGAATTGTGGTCTTGACCCTCACATGGAAGCCACTGAAGAGATTTAAACAAGATGACCATATTTCTGCATTCAAAGATCATGCCACTGCAAGGAGAAGCATGATCGGAGGGGGTCCAAGTGGTTGCAGGAGTAGTGGGCCTGGAAAGAAGTGCAAACAATCAAGCATTAATTAAGAGGCAAAATCTACAGGATCTGTGGATGAACTGGATGTAGGAGGTAAGAGAAGAAGGTAGAGAGAATCTGTTCATTCATTCAGCAAATATTTATTGAGTTCCTCCTAAATTCCAGATACTCTGCTAAGTGCATACTGAGGATTCAACTGTGATCAAGACAGATGAATCTCTGCCCTCAAATCAGGGAGAAGTAAACAGATATCAGATGCATTTTGTAGGTAAAACCAGCAGGCCTCCTGGAAGATCCAAATGACCCCTAAAGAAGTGGTGGCATGATTCAGTTGCAGAGTTAACAGCCTGGTGTAGCCTACTATAGACACAGAATCTATGATTCATCTCATGAGTCATAGGCTAGGCCAGGAATTAGGGACCATAACCCAGCACCAGGGTAACTGGGATCAGGGCCAGGGGTCACCAAGACTGGGGTCACCAAAGTCATATCGTGTCTGTAGCAGCCCACAGTGAAGGGAAGGGTCTGTTGAGCTGGGCTTCTACAAATGCCTGGGGCCACAAGTGGAAGCCAGTTCAAAACCTGGGTGGAGCGAGAGCTGGGCCAACAGTGGAGGTTAAAGTGGCAAAGCTGCCAGTTCAAAGTTAGAGGGGCAGAGATGTTGCCACCTATGACACCAGGTGGATGAGACATCTGGTGGACGATTCAGACATTTGAGATTTATTGGTAGAACAGCAAGCAGTGCAATCCCAGTGTTCTTCAGCTCCTTGTGATTTAGACAAGGGGGATCCTGTCTTGCAGACTTGGTTTGATCTAGAGCATGAGGCCTTGTGTTAGCCTCACCAGTAAAATACTTGCTTTTTTGACCTCATTCTCTGTTTCCCTACCATCCTGACATCATTTTGCATGTAAGGTGAAATAGGATTCTGTGGCAAGTTTCAGCTCATTTCTGCTATGTGGGTATGCCTGCATGCACTTCAGTATATACACGTGTTGTGTCTACCCTGGTGAGCATGTGTGACAGCTGGGTGTGAGTGATGGCTACGTCAAGGCATGTTATCCTGCAGGGCAACAAGCATCTCCATGCTATGAGTAACATATGTAGTTAAAGAATAAGCAAAATGAACCTAAAGTGATAGAAACAGAATAGCAGGCAGGGATGGAATTGTCAAGGGGTAGCATGAGGGAGCATTCTTGGGAAAAGTTGTGTCTTGATCGGGATAGTGGTTCCATGGCTGTTGTACACGTGTAAAAATTCATTGAGTTGTACTCTTAAAAATTGTGAATTTCATCATACATAAGTTATACCTCAAAAAATGTTTTTTAAAAAGAGAAAGAGAAGAGCCACCTGCTCCCAAAGACAAAGAAGGATGGTCATTCTGGTGTCAATCACAAAAAGCAGCAGTATGCCCCTCCTGGAATTGTTTGTGTCTGGCCACTCCTTCCTACCCATCCTCCAGTCTCAGTCCCCTGCCAATGCTCATTCCAACCTAGCAACATGTAGAAGAAGTTGGCAACTTATCCTGACAATAAGCCAAGAGCCAGTGGAGAATCTGGTAGTATTAATTATTTCCAAATACAGGGAATCCAATGTGACACAGACTGAAAATTTCTAGAGAAATACAAGATAACATCCCTGTTAGGCACCATTAGCTTCCCCGATGATAACAGTTAACTGCAAGTGAATTAAATTAAGTAAATCATAGAACACCAAGGATTTACAGCACTTTGAGCTTGAGATCCAGAAGAAGAGAAGAAAGAAGAACAAGAAAATTAGCAGAATGATATCACTTTTGTTTTCTTCTTAACCTTTGTTTGCAGGATCTTCTTTTTAGAGATTCTACAATGCACATTAGACCACTAAAGGCTCTGATAAATCCTGCAGTAAAGAGACATATTTAGTTTTATTTAGCCCAACATTTCCATATATATTTGACCAAGAACACTTTGGGAAATGCTACAATAAAACTGTCATTCATTTTCTTTCCCCCTCACTCCCTTCCTTGGAGAACCATCAACCCTCACTGTTACAGTTGCCATCTTGATGCTAAAGTCTCTCTTGTCTTAGCCCAGCCATCCCTACTACAGCTCTAGGACATCCCTGCCAATAGCAAACCTTCACCCAAATGGTTCACAGTGGGGCAGAGGGGAGATGTACAGAGGTTCTGAGGAAATTCTGAATTCATCAATTCTTCATTCAACAAATATGAAGAATGAACCTGATAGAATGGAAGAGGCTCTGTCTCTGTAGTTTTCATTAAGCTACCTTGAGACTGAACCCTAAACTCAATGAATCTTTGGTTATTAAAGATCTAGAACCTTTCATGATCTATGGCCACTAGAAAGACAATAAAAATAAAAATTAACAACACAAATCTCTAAGATGATACCAGTGAACAATGAAATCCCAGTACACCCGGGAACAATGCAGTCTAGTTTTAAATTCTTTCTTCATCATTTATTTCAGCATGATTTGGCCAAGTCACTTCACCTTCCTTAGTCTCACACAGTTCATCCTGTGAGTAAGGATAATATCTGTGTTGAGATGATTTAATGAAGAACTATGGCAAATATAAAATACCTTTTACCTGCTACTCACCTCCCTCTTATTTGTCCATTTAACTCTCATCTTCTCCCATTTCCTTTTTTTTTCCCCATTAAGCTAGCACAGTCTCCACATTAACACCTGGATCCACATCTATTCAAACCCCTTCTTCCTGCCCCAGCACATTAAGTAAGAACACTACCAGAGGGGATATCTAGCTGGCAGCTGTCTTCCAGGATTGCAGGAGGTTGATCTTTTCTGGAATAGCCTCTACAAAACAAAAACAATAGTATTACTTTGGAGTAGATTCTGCAAAATGAGGTGATGAAGCCTGGAAGAGGCCCTTTGCCCTTGGAAGGGTCCATTCCTAGCTGGAGGTAAAAACAATAGTCTCTGACCCTTGGTTTTATCATCTGCCAAATAATTCCTCATGCACCACCTGAGGAATATAAATTCCTATTTAATTCCTATTAAATTGCTAATAAATTCCTATTTAATTCCTCTGGTGGTACATGAGGAATTAAATAGCCTTCGTACACAGGCCGTGTGCATCTGTGCATAAAGTGCCTAGCAGCTTGCCTGTACCACTTTTCCCATGAAATATTCAAGAAGAGGGGGAGGTTGTCTGTTGAGCACACCACTGCATCATTTCTTAAAGAAAAAATCAACTGTTTTTCTGCAGAAATCTGAATGACTCTGTTGTCATGTCAATATGGCTACCTCAAAAAAAGCACATTTTGCCCAGTGCGGTGGCTCGCACCTGTAATCCCAGCACTTTGAGAGGCCAAGGCAAGGAAATCACTTGAGGCCAGGAGTATGAGACCAGCCTAGGGAAATAAGTGAGACTTCATCTCTATAAAAAATTAGCCAGTGTGGTGATCAGGCCACTGCACTCCAGCCTGGGTGACAGAGCGAGACCCTGTGTCTTAAAAAAGAATGCTTCCTGAGATGTATATGCCTATGAGGGACACTAGCAGGCTGAGGGGAAAGTGGACTAGATTGTCCAGTAGAAGAACATTGAACTGGGAATCTGAGAACTGGTTCCAGCTCAGGTTTTGCTAGTTACAAGCTGTATGATATTGGACATGTCACTTAAGTCTCCTGATTCTCAGGTAATTTTGTTGTTGCTGTTGTTGTTGAAGTATTATGGGATTCACATTAGTAATCTCTTCTCCGTCTGTCTCATAGGAGTGCCAATAATGCTTCATCTTTGCATCCTATGTCTAGTCATATTTTGAAAACAAATTGGTTTCACTGCACATGCTGTTTGTAAGTTTGTTTTCTCATTTATTTAACAGTGTATCATGAGCATTGTGTCATGTATTTACGTGGTTTTATGAAATGTTCTTAAAGACTGCATGGTATTCTGAGCCTATACCATCTCTGCCTGCCAATCCTCGCCTGTTGTACATGGAGTTCCATTATTTGCTGTTAGAAATAGTGTTGCCAAATGCAAAAAAAAAGAAGGAATCTGGGTTCCTCAAATTAAGATCACACCTCTTGTGTCCTGTTTACACAGATCCATCTGTCTCTGGCTGGAATTGGGATCCTAAAAAGAAGAGGGACCGAAAGACTGGTCACTTAGAAGAGAGGAAGGGGTGGAGTAGAACAGGGAAGGGTGTGCGTTTGTTTATTGGGGACTAACGCCACATGTGCTAGTACACCCCTGTGAGGTAAGGCTTATCTCCTGTCACGTTTGCTGCAAGAGCTGACTGAAGCCATGCTCACAGCTCCCATGTTGAAAGGGGAAACTGACTAAGGAGAACCCAGAACCACCACTGTGTCACCTCTCCTAAGCCTTCATCATCCTCTCCTCCCCACCATGACACCTGACCCTGCCCTTTGCCTGTCTGTGCCTCCATGCCCCATGCCCCACTCCTCTCGAATACATCCTCCAAATAAACCACTGATTTATCCTTTCTGGACTGCTCAACCACATATTTAGTATCTTATTATAAATGATCTAATTTTCAGATTCTTAGGGTTAAAACACTTGGTTTACATAGCCTTGCCTGTGTACAGTTAAGTCCCTTCAAGATTAAAAACTCCCTGTTTGAGTTTAAAATTTAATAATCCCACAACATGGACATTCTACACTAAATGTATATTTTATTGTAAACAGTCTGAAATTTAAAAAAATATATTTTTAAGCCTGCAAAACACTTTTTGCTATCCTCTGCACTCTTCCTGCCCTGCCCACCTCCTAACGCTCAAAATCAGGACAGACAAGTAGCGAAATTTCCTGCTTTCTTACTAGAGCGTGTGATGATTATTTACATTTCTGTTTAGGTGAGTTTCTTTATTTAACAACAGCTATGGCAGTGGGCAGAGCCCACAGTAGTCTATACTCCTCTCTGCTACTAAGCAGTTGCTAATTAGATGAAAGTGTGAGCTAGAAGACTTCTGACATTCTTTTCAAATTTAAAATTCTGTATCACTTTACCATATCTTAAAGTTCCGTGGGATGGATCTTTCCATTGTGGTTTACGTTCTTTGTAAAAGTTTGCGCACTAAAAATGAGAATTAAGAAGCCTCCCATTCCATACCAAGTAAACTGTGAAATGAGAGAGTGACATTTACATCCTACTCCTAACACTCCTAACGTCTGGAACCTTGCCAAGGTTCTTGCCAAGCCGCTTTCCCTCTTGGAGCCTCAGTTTACCCATTTGTAAAATGAGAAATTTATACTGAACTTGTCCCGAGATGCCTTCTGGCCCTGGCATTACAGTATTGGAATCTAATATATTCTCAGAAGTGTCTCTCTGGTCTTATCGATAACCCCTCGAGGAACCGACCGGCTGCTGCAAGCCCAGGCCGGGTGTGCCAGGGCGGCCGTCTGAGAGGTCGCCCGCGTGGACCAGTCAAGCGCCAAGGCAGCGTCCCCTCGCCGTGGGGGCTGGAGCCCAGGGCCAGAGAGAGCCACTGCTGCTATTAGCGCCACGCTCTACAAGTCAAAACAGCCTCTCATTGCTGACGCCACAGCCGGCTGGGCTGCAAATCAGCTGCGATCTTTCTGCTCCAGCACCGCCCGCGGCGCGGATGCGGGCGCGCAGGGCTGCAGGGCGGGTGGCCGGGCTGCTGACGCGGGGAAAGGAGCCTGCTTCCGAGGGCATCGTCTCCCCGCGCCGCCTCCCTGCCACCAGACAGTCTCTGCGCCCCCCTCTGAGGGTGGGCGGCGCGGTGGGAGGCAGAGGGAGACCCTCTCCCCTGAACAAGGCGAGGGGAGAGGACAGGGACAGAGGCCACTTCCAAGCCCAGCCTTCTACCGAGGCCCCACCTGCCTGGAAGGACTGCCCGCGACCCCCAGCCCCTGCTGCCACTCGGTCATCATCGGTCATCGGGCAGAAGCAGCAGCCAAAGCCCAGAGAGGGTCAGTAGTTGGTCCCAAGGAGGAGCGGCAGAGCTGGGACTAGAACTACTGTCCCCTCCTGACCCCTTCTAGTCCTGTGTCCCCTCCACCAGGCTTCGTCAGCAAAGGGCTCTCTCTTCTTTCTGTTTCTTCACAAACCTGCTTCCAGATTATTGCACCGACCTGTCGGAGTGATACTTAAAGAATGGAAGGTTTGCACATTTGACACCTGAAACCCACCCATCTCTCCCCATGTTATCTAGCACACGCCTTCCTTGCTTGTTCTGCTATACCGATTCTGCCTTTTTGCAGTTTTCTGAGTGTCTTCATCCTCCTGCAGTCACTTTAGAGACCTGGGAAAATGTCCCAACTGTGATGCCATTGTAGGGGTGTGTCACACAGCTAACCCCATCCGGGCGTGGACAGGATGCTAACTGCTCTCGGAGGGCACCTGTGCTCTGACCCAGCTGTGGGGTGGCTTGCCTGGCTTTCTGCCCCTGTCTTGACTCTCAGCATCATACACTTGCTGCTTAAAAGTGGCCATCGTGTGGGCGACTTAAACCAGTAGCATTCTAGGACCAGTTGGGAGGTGGCAAGTCACCATGCTGCTCTATTCAATTAGCAAAGGCACTGGTAGGGGAGAGAAAGGAGCATCACTATCATTGTCATATGAAGAACTAATGTTTATTGAACATCTAGTGTGTGCTAGGCTTCATGCTTAATTCTTACAAGTATTATCTTAATAAAATCCTTACAGCACCCCTACTATTGATATTCCTGTGTTACAGATGAAGAAACAGAGGCACAGAGATTATTTAATTTATTGCTTTATTATTATTATTACTTTATTATTACTATTACTTTATTATTATTATTAATTTATTAAATAATTTAAATTATTTAATTTGCCCCAAGTCACCAGCTAGTAATTGTCAAAGCAGAGATTTGAACAGTAGGCTCATGCAGAGCCTGTGCTGCCAACTGTCATGCCTGTTGCTTCTCACAGGGGGACAAACACTTTATTGTAAGGAAAGGATACTAAATGGGGAATAAGGAAACTTGACTTCCATTCTTGTTCCACCTCTGTGTGATCTTGGGGAAGTCACTGAACCTTGCTTTCCAGGTACATGAAACACCTGAATTGGATAAAACTATAGGCACTATTATGTGCATTTGTCTGGGAGCAGCAGCCACAGTTTTCATCAGCATCCCCGAGAGACCCATTACTCTCCCCCCCATGTGTGGGCACGCACACACACACACACACATACACTATCTATCTATCTATCTATATATCTATCTATATATATAGATATAGATATATAGATATACTCTTTGGACTATTTTTATATCCTTTTTCATGATAAAGAGTCTACCCTACATTCTCTTCTAACATTTTAATTACTAATGGGCTTGAGCAGTAGCAACTTCAAGCTGCTGCCACCTGTGAACCAGAGCCCGCTCTGTGGCTGAGGAGTGTGGAGGGCTGAGGGGTGTGGAGGGCTCCTGGTTGCACACTGGCCTGTCCAGCATACCCGCATGTCCAGATAGCCATCGCAGGAAGTACGACATTAGGATGGGATCATCAAATTCACCCTCTACCTACTTGCAACACCTCAGCATTTTTACTTTAGCCTGTTGTATTCTTTGTTTTGAAGCCCCAAGAAAAGATTCAGAATCCTTTTTTCTCTATGCTATAAAAAGAATTCTAGTGATAGAGCCTCTACTAGATGTGGGGTAAAGCGGCCGTTCATTCTTGAGCATGTCTGTGTCCTGAGCATACAGCAGTGAACAAGACAGACCAGCTCCCTGACTGCAGAAGGAACAAGAGGGACTGTGGCAGGGAAGTGCCAGGCCAATGCACAGGGCGCTACGGGAGGAAGGCTTCCTTGAGAAGTGGCGTTTGAGCCATCCCTAAAAGATGAGGAGGAATGAAGTAAGCAAGAGGTTCAGGTGGAGGAAGAGCATCCCAAGCAGAGTGGGAGGGGCCCAAGACTATAAAGGCCGTGGCCCAGTGGAGGAGCTAAGGGAGGGCAGGCAGGAGAGCAGAGCGAGGGAGAGTGGTGTGCGAGATGGCATGGGAAGGAGACAGGGCCAGTGTGTGCCGGGCTCCGGGAGTCACCAGCTGGGACACAACCTGGCTGGGTGACATTCGCAAAGAAGGTAACATCTCTGATCTCCCATTTCCTTAACTTGAGAGGCTTGAATTAGATAGCCTCGAAAGTCCTTTCTGATTCTACTATCCTGCGATTCTGTGACTTCAACCAGAGTGAAACGATGACTGAGAAAGAGAAAAGTGGCTCTTGGCCACCCAGATCTGGGTGCTCCTGGCAGCTAGGCCTTGATGTTCTCCAGCTGAACATAAACAACCTCGGAGAATATTACCATCAAGCAAGGCCACTCTGTGACTGTTTTAAAGACAAAAATAAGGCCACCCTACAATCGTGTCTACACACAGACAGAAAACCAAACATCTCGCTATCCTGGCTCAGATGGTTGACTGCTCCTACTTTACAATTAGTTTCAGTCTCACGTTCGTCTTCCTTCCTTTTAGACAAGATTTATTGAGATACCAAATTGTAGAACATACTCCTGCTTCTGGCAGAATGCAAAGCCCCGCTTCCTTAAACCCTCCCCTAAATCACCTAACACAAGCCTCAGTGCTGTAGGTCCTTTCTAGCACCTTCTCCGTGCGGCACCTCACAGCTCTCCTTCTCTGCTGCAGGTAACAAACCCAAATTCTCCGAGCACCCGGTGCAGGGCTGGCCGTGAGAAGCAGTGCCTCCCTGCGCTTTGCACCCGAGCCGCCCCTCCTGTCTCACTGGAGCCGCAGCCCCGTCCTGGTGCTCTGTGGCTGGAAGGCGTTGACATCAGCCCCCTCCTTTTCTCACTGCTCCCCTCTAACCTCTCCACCGGTGCCCTGCTCTGGGCCTCAGGGTGTTGGGGACTGGAGCCATGAAGTAGAAGAGGAAAATAAAATGAGGAAGAGAAACACCAGGGGATGAAACACAAGGGGACAACTTCATGGGGACTTTTCTCTCACTTACTGATGAAAGAGCAGAATAAAAACTATCTCCAGGGGAAACATTTCTTTCCTCCTTTTATGTCTACACCCCACCCAGATTATGCATGAGCTCCTTGACAGAGAGTGGTGTTTCTGTTTCCCAGCCAAACCACACCGGTTGTATTCCCCATAAAGTCATCCTCGCAGCTCCAGCATCTAATGTTGCTGCTGGTGATTCATCTTCACGGTTAGACTTCCCACCCTTGGCTAGAAGTTTCACACTGGGGGGGAGTCCCTACCACACGACCCACCCTGTCCTGTTCACGTGAGCACATGGTAAACAAAATCAGACTTCTGGTGCATCCTGAGTCAGATGACAACCAAGGGAAAGAAGTCACTTCTATCTTTGGCCACAAAACAGACTATTGGGCTCTTACTGCCCTGAATGAGAAAGCTAGTAAGGTCGGCTCCTTTTAACTTGCATAAACCATTGCTCACACCAGGCGCAGAACTGTTTTCCAAGGCTGTCAGTGTCCAGTTCATGGCAAAAGTAGGGTTTTCTTTGCATTCAGTTTCATTGCAAGGGTCAATCGACTTTTTCAGTGAAGGGCCAAAGAGTAAATATTTGAGGCTTTGTGGGCCCGTCTTTGTAATAACTACTCAAATCTACCCTTGCGGCACAAAAGCAACCATAGCTATTTTGCAAGTGATTAAGTATCCCTCTATTTCCACAAAACCGTATTAACAAACACAAGCAGGCCAGATTTGGCCCGTGGACTATAGTTGACTGATCTCTAGTCTGATGTCATCAACACGTGGGCACCGCTGAATAAGGAGGGGAATAATAACCTTTGCCCATGACTTTTAAAAGAGCTTACTTCTCACCAAAGAGATTTAGAGAAGACTTAAAAAAAAAATCAGTTTGGAAACTTCTGGAAGATGAAAGACAAAAGGGAGAAAAGAGAGAAGAAAGCAAAAGTGAGAGGATAGAATTTTATTTCAAAAGAGGAATGGGAGAATCCACGAGGAAAGAGCTCTTTTCCTCTGTGTAGTAGGGGTGTCTTCTTACCCTGACCAGTTTGTGAGGAGCCACCATCTGAGGCTCAGGAGCAAGCAGAGAGAACATGCTGGACATTGAAGAAGAATGTCTAGGGCTGTGCCAGCTCCTGAAGAAGAGCCTCTGCAGAACCCCCAGCCAGTGCTCCCAGGAGAGCGGGAGAGGACCAGGGAGTGTGGGACAGAAGGGATATTTGAAGGTGACTTCTAAGAGCCACAGGTACACAGCGTCCCAGACCTTCCCGTCTGGGGCTTGGTTGTGAAGAATATGTACTTACTTTGCAAATTTGAAAAATGTATTAATAATGAAAGATTTAAGTTTAAAGTAGAGCACCCAAGACTCTGCTGGGGAAGAGGTAGAGGCGAATGATAACCAGGCAGGTAAAACCCCTGCGTTTCTCTGGGAAAGAGGGTGAGAAGTGGCCTGTCTATGGTTAAAGGCCATCTTTTCTAGTTCACAGACCATGCATACTGATTGTAGATTCAGAAAGTTGTCCTAGCTGTAGATTTCTGAACTGTGTTTCCTGAAACACTAATTTCATAAAACATTAGCAATTATTGCATAAGAAAGATTTCAGGGAAAGTAAAGAATGAACTGACATTGACAGGAAACTGTTGTGTATCTGTTCAAAATACATTTTATGCTTGAAAAAAAGTTACAGTGTTAGAAGAATCAGGTTCCTTTTGAAGAATCATTCTTAGGAAACAGGTTTTTCAGAGCCAAGAACAGAATATGACCCTGAGCTAATGCAGATAAAAGATAGTCTAGCAGTGGTTCCCAAACTTGGATGTACATCAGATTTGCCCAGAGGCCTTGTTAAAATACAGGCTGCTGGGCCCTAGCCCCAGAGTTTCAGTATAGGACCCAGGAATTTACATTTCCCAAGTTCCCATGTGATGCTGCTGGCGATGCCCGGTGACCACATTTTTTTAAATTTCAAAAACAAAAGACAAAACAAGGAAGAAATCCAGAATTCCATCACTGAGATCAAATTGCCCTTAACATTTTGGTGTGCATCCTCCTGGTCTTTCTTATCATTTGCAAAGTTGTTTACAAGGCTGGGGAAGCAGGAACGATGAGCATGTGGTTCAGGATGTTGTCATCTTTGGTGGGAAGAGGCAGGAGAATGGGACGTAAGACACAACCTACAGGTCGGTTACTACTGATGTTCTTTGTTTTAGATGGTAGATTCATTATTTAAAATAACTTAATAAGGAATTCAAAGTGCACCAGGCCTGCACCCAGGATGAGGGGGTATCACAAACAGAGGATTATGATGAATACAATTTTGTACACCTGCAGTCCAATTAAAATTAAAGAACTCCAACAGTAAATGGATTTAATGTTGTAATTGAAAGTAAGTTTAGTCGTCTGAAGACCTAAACTGCTATTTTTAAGACACAGCATGCACTGACAAATCAGGAGAAAAAAATGACTTCACTTTTCACTAAAAAGAGAACACTTTCTCTTTGGTCACTAAACTTCATGCAGCTTTTTCAATGAGTTGTGAATGATAAAATTGGCCACCATGATTCAAATATTCATGTCAGAAGGTTTCAGTATAAACCAGATAAACTTCCCAGGTCACCTTATACCTCTAAAACTCTGTATTTTAGATTAATGACCTGATGTGCCAAGACAGTCTTTAATGAAACAAAAATGATTTTTCCAGACCCCTTCCTTCTAATTACACAGTTTCACCTGGGGACATTTCTTCTTGCCCACAGCAAAACTTCAGATTTGTATATTTGTTTGTTTTTGTGTTTATATCCCTACTATTGCTTATAAAAATGAAATATTTAATGATGAGGAAATTGGGACAAAATAAGAGCAGGAATTAAAAATAATGCCATGAGTAATACTAGAACACTAATGTATTTTTGGTTTCTATCACACCTTAGCTAGAGCTGGGCCAGAAGTTCAGCTTGCAGCTTCCTAACAGTCAAAGCAAAGAGGGAAACAGAAAGAGATAGAAGATTTAAAATGCCTATAAAATAATTTGGGACAGGTTTTCCAAAGTAAACTAGTATTTCTATGTGCTCAGAGACATGCCCCACTGATGAACTAGAGCTCTTGAGAGCCAATGGTTAAGTAGCCAGGATTTCTGGGGTTGTTAAACCATTGGTAGCTTGAAATTGGCCTTGGTGGGAATATTTAGCAAACACTACAAGTCAGGACTTTGTGTGTGTTACTCAGAGAGCCCATTCACCAGCATACCACTGCATGTCCCCACTGGTCCTCGTACAGGGACACTATGCGTGTTGGGAGTGGGGGCTGCACATGAGTGGGGAAAGGCTCAGTGTACAAGCTTGTCATGTACGGCAGAAGCATCCCTCAGGAGCAGAAGAGAGCAGGAATATATGCCTGAGACCAGAGAATGACTTTGAAGTTAGTTTCACAGTCAGCAGTCACCCACCACACCTCAGTCCTTCTTTCCAATACTACCCTTTGGAATTTCATACCCAGGATTATAAAAAATGCAGTGCTCATTGAAGGACAGACATATCTCCCCATTCAAACATGCATCCAGACAGACGTGAGAATCTCAGGTTAAGGCTTTTATGCTTCCCACTAGGTCAGCACTCCCAAGCCCATGTTTCACAGCATTGTAACTCGTGTCCTGCAGGGGAGGAAACAAGTGTTCCCTGCTGAAATGCACGGTACTCTTTACTGCAGGACTTCTCAGGGCCTTAGGAAGGCATATGTGCCCTTGTGACACAGAGTGCACATTAGCTTCTCAGAACTTGTGGTAGCACATCTTAGGACACCAGACTGAAAATTCTACCCTGGGTAGTCAGGGTTCCTTGCAATTTGGAAAAGCAATACCAGGATGTTATTGCACAGAAATATTCCTTGCATGTAGGACTTGAGGCTCTGGCTTTTTTAAACAAATAAAAAACATGACTTGCATATCTTTGCTTTTCAAATGAACCTGTTCATTGACCTTGTCCATACATCCATCAGCAGAGCTTACTTAAGGAATGAAGGGAAACATTTCAGGACAAGAAATGTCTTAACTGTGTCCCCAGCAACTCTCTCAGTCCTGTCAGGGAACACCGGGCATTGAAAATGTCGAAGCCCAAAGCCAGCATACATTTCAACTCACAAGATTCTGGAGCAGAGAATGAGCATTTCTCGTCACTTTTTAAGGTTGAATTTCCACCTACCCCCCACTAGCTCTTGTTTCTTTTTCTCCCTCCTCGAGCTAGCATCAGAGTTTGCCACGTGTCATGTCGTGGGAACTCCGCACATGTACGCATCCGCTCAGCAGTCACTATGGAGCCCCCGTCCCATACCACAGATGGGACAGACAAGGGCCTGTCATCAAGGAGCTCGGAGTGCAGCATGAATGAATGTCAGCCTTCCCATTTATCGCCTTCGATGGCTCTCCCTTCCCATTTATCGCCTTCTGGCTCTCCCTAGGCTTCTTTGTCCCTGCCTTGCTCAGTGTCCTGTGCTGCTCCTCACCACTCTCGTTCATCCTTTTTTTCTCCCTTCCCTGATAGCTTTTTTCCAATGACTAACAGGAACCAGCTCAGCTGGTTTTTATCACGCTCCTGTCCTTGCATTTTTCCAACTCAATTAAGCCATTACCAGGGCTAAATGAGGCATGGACTCTCCAAAAGTCACACCTGTTGTCAGGGAGCTGGGGTGTAAGACCGTGTGCAGCTGGCCGGCAGACAGCAAGCCAGGCTCGCAGGTGGCAGCTGAGTGTGACCCAGCAGTTTGTGTTCCCCCCAGCGCTGAAAGAGGGCCCTCATTTTAAAACAAGATGTGCCTTGCTTTGGCACAGAAGGAATGAAGTCTGACATCGAACCGGGGATGGTCACATAGGGGATGGCAGATAAGATGTCCCTCATTCTGTGGCAAATGTGCACCGGGTGTGTCTAGAAACCCATACCGTGGATGTGTCCTCAGCAAGAGGTAAAGAAAGCTGTAACCAGAGCCAGGTACACGGGTTTTGTGATTATTGGTTGAACTTTTTGAGTTTTTTTCCCTGTTCACCCTCATTAAAACACACACATTTCACCTTTCCGCAACAGTGGCTTCAACCCGACTGTTAATATTCTTTGTGATCAGTGTGAGGAAAGAGGGCAAAGATTACCGTAAATAATCCAGAGACACACCAGTGTACTCATCCTATGAAAACAAATGATCTCTACTGGAAATCAAATTAGATTTCATGAGCATCTTTTTTCTAGGCAACCTAGAATTTCCACTTTTGCGATCTAGCAATCGAGAAATTGTAGTTTTTGAGATTGCCATGCCTTTAGTTTACTGAGTGATTTGAAGTTCAGAAGGTCTGTGTCTTAGTCTTCTCGATTTGGAATGTGGGCAAAATCATTCTGCTCTAGGGTTGTACAATTTCCATAAGTATCAGAGCCAAAAGGTGAGAGTGGGGGTGGTTTATACTTTGATGAAAATTGAAATGTTGCAGTGTTGACTCCTAACCTTGCCTTGCTTTCCTCTGTTAGCTTGGCCGGACTACAGACTTGAATAAGACATGTACCTACTTTTTGGGCAAATGCAAGTTCAATACATATTTTTATAGCATCCACTCGATACCAGCTTCCTTGTTGAATGCTGGGAGGCACCTGTGATCGTGATGAAGCCCCTGCCCACGAACCTTCAGTTTCGTGGGGTGACCCCTCCCATGGTCTGTCCTGGAATTGCCCACCCAGCCTCTGGTCCTTACTGGTCATACTTCATTCATTTATTCAACAAATATCTGTGGAGCACCTACTAAGTTCCAAGTGCCGTGCTTCGAGCTAGGCTATGATGGTGAGGGAAAGAGACAGGCCCCCTCCTCACGAAGTTTCTGGTCCCCCACCTTGCCTTAATTCTCTCTTCTGGCAATCACCAGCCAGAGGACATCACTCTTCTCTCCGTGCTCCTTCACTTAGTTCGTGCCTTTTTATAGCATTTGCATCACTGTAGTTATGACACATTTTTATGTCCCCTTTTAAACCATGGGCACTTTGAAGGCAAGAATTTCAACTTTCTTTCCCTAGTGTCTTGCATTCCTAGTTTCTAGCACATGGAGAGCTCAATGAATGTTTTTGAATGAATAAATAATTGCACAAATTTAAAAGCTCATGAACCCAGGGGACCCAAAGATCAGGCTGCCCTCATCTCCCATCCTTCCACACTTCTTGGCTGAAGAACTCAATGAGCACTCATCTGCCAAAACTAAAACACTCCTCATAATGTCATGATGTCGAGGGCCTTCTAAACACAAACCAGCTGGCCCATGGGTCATTTCTTCTTCCCAGATGTATCTGCCATTGAGAGAAAGAACAAATATTAGCTTCAGCTTTTTTTGTAATACTTTTTTGCAGGAGGGCAAACATGATTATATATCATTTAAATGGTATTCCACTTAGCTTATATTAAGAAGAACAAATGAGTTTATTTGTGACTCTTAAATTGATGCTGTTAGAGACAGCTTCAGTAATATATATATATATATATATATATATATATATATATAACAACAGTGGCTCAAACCAGCCAGAAGTTTTTGTCCCTTTCATGTTAAAGTCCAGGAATAGTCCAATAGCGAGATTCTGCTCCATGAAATCTTTAGCTCATGGAACCATCATTCCCTAGGATGTGGGTCATGGTCAAGATGGGATCCAGCTGCCTCATCCTCCTCCACGCAGCAGAATGGAGGGAGGGGATGAGGGACCAAGTTGGCAAACACCAACTCTCTCTTAAGGAAGGCTCCTGGAAGCTGTCATGGGACTCATCAGCTCATAACACATTGGCCAGAATTTAGTCATGCAACCATACATAATCATCAGGGAAGATGGGGAAAATAGTCTTTATTTTGCACAGCCACTTGTCTAACTAAATACTATTTAGTTAGCTTTACATTTAGTTTACTGTATTTAGTTTACTGTTTAGTTTACTGTAGCATAAAAGGATACAAGGGGGGCAAGGAGAAGTCTACCACAGATACTAATACTGAAATGTCGGTCGTGATTATTCAAGAAAGTTTGTATTCTAATGACTGCAAGCTGAAGTCACAATGATGGGCTCCAGTTGTTAAGCCACTGTGCTAGGGTCACACTTGGTGTTGTCCTGCTGTCGATGTCTAGGGCATGGGAGGAGTGAGGTACAGAGGAAAGAAAGCTTTTGCAACAGGGAAGATGGGAGGCAATGGGAGCCTGGACTCGGGCACGGGCCACAGGAGCGTGAAGGAAGGCAGAGTGGAGCGTGACAACAGAATCACAGCACCAGGGGACGTTGGAGAAGAGGGAGACAGAAGATCTAGAATGCCTCTCAGCTTTGAAAGCAAATTAGACCCCGGTAATTGGACTAAAAAGGGTGGTTTGGAGACTACTTCACACTGGCGGAGTTAACTACTGCAAATTGACAGCAAGTCTCTCCTTCCTCAATTACTTCTTGCCATGAATTTTCTGTTGAATGGACTAATGAAGTTAATAAACTTCTCCAAATAGTTAATCTTTCACAGGAAAAATTTAACAGGTCCTAGTGACTTAACCCAGCTAGTTATAATGTTTCCTCTCCTGCCTAATTCAGTACATGGGACTCCTTAAAATTCTGAATTCTTGAGGCATTCTTAAGTGCCAGAATTTCTCACTTGAGTAAGCTGAATGTACAGAGACTCTATTTCTCCACCTAGAAAGTGGAGTTAGTATTACTCTTTACAAAATTGTTGTAAAGTTTAAAATACATTGGATGTTTAAAGGGCCTGGCACAATGCCTGTGTCAGTAAATGTTGATTTCTGTCTCTATCCAAATTACTTTCTTTTTATTGCATTCATTCAACAAACATTTATTCAGCATTTACTATTTCAGGCACTGTACTAAGTGCTGGAGGGCAAAGTTTAATTTAGTCAGAGAAAACAAAGTTATTTTTTTTTCACTTCTGAGTGTTGAGATAAATTCTAATCATCTACACACCTGCCCACTGGACTGGGAGCTCCTGAGGACAGAAACATGCGTGTGTTTGTCACCTTTATGTTCCTAGGCCTCAGCACATATACCTGTTAAATGTATGCATTGGAATAGGACCAAGGTCCAAGGAATGAAGCCAAAAATCTAAAAGCAGGACTGGAGTCAGAAAACAGGGATGGTCGTGGATACTCAGACATTGCTGGAGGCAACTCCATAGAAGCTGTGTCTGCTGGGTGCTCCTTCCATAATGGGCCAGTGCCCTGTGCTAGGATGGCTGCTGGAGGAGGAGGTGGGATTCCTAAGGGGCAAGAGGCAGCATATGACAATAGTTAAGAGCTTGAGCTCTGGAATCAGATATTTATGCAGGTAACTATAATAAAGTGTGATGAATCTTCCAAGACGGAAGCTCTCAGATTCAAGATGTAAGAGACTGTGTTCGTACAGGTGGACCTTCCTAGCCTGAAGGTTTGGGGGAGGCCTCCTTAAAGAGTCTTGTAAGTTGCCCACTGCACAACTGAGGGCTTAACATCAGCTGAAATCCAGCCCATGCTCCACTCAAGCGGTGCACCTCCACACAAGGCTGTGTCTGCCCCAGAGGAGCTCTTTTCTTTGTTCACACGAAGGCCTACAGTTTAGCAGGTCATGCCCTCACCATGATGGACATCTGAAAGATAAAAGATAAGTTGATGTTTTCCAGGCCTAGTTTAGTCAAGAGGGACCAAGAAAGGGGAACGGCTTGTGCAAGGTCTGGGCATTGAAAAAAGCCTGGTGTACTTGAAGAACTGAAAGAAGTTCAGTAAGGTGGAGTGTGAAGTTCAAAGGAAAACTAGCAAGAATGAGGCTGGAAAGGTATTTATTACAGCTAGCATGTTCTATGAATTTACTAGTTACACTGTGCTAATGGCCTTCCATGCATTATTTTATTAAGATTATAGAGGCTCAGTGACTTTTCCAAAGCCATGATAGGAAGTAGTGGAACTATGACACCGAGCCAGGTTTAACCCCAGAACCTGTGCTCCAAACCCCTTGTTCTGCGGCAAAGGGGCAACATTGGAGGCAGGAAGGCCATTAGGAAATAGTTGCAGAAATCCAGGTAAAAAATAAAAATGGACTTAAGATGGCTTTGGAAATGGCAAAGAGCACATGGATTCTGGGGAGATTTAGGAAATAGAATCTACAGGGCTTGGTGATTGTTTGAATACGGAGAGCAGTGACAAGAAGCAAGGAGGCAAGTATGATTCCTTATTGTGTGTCTTTGTGGACAGCACATAATCATCTTAGATAGAAAACAGTGAGGGAGGAGAAAGTTTGGGAGAGAGGTGAGTTTCAGGCCTGTTAAGTTGGAAGCAGCTGTGGGACATCCAGGTGGAGATGCCCAGTTGAAAGTCCAGTGCTTCGCCCTGAACCTCAGGCTGTATCTTTAGCCGACATCCACCTAACTGGTGATTGACCCACGGGGTAGGTGAGATAGGACTCAGAGTGAGAAGAACAGAGAGTTCCCACTAAGCTAATCATGCTAGAACAGAAAGCCTTTTCCCTAGATCCAGCTGTTAATCTTTGTAAAACATAATCATACCCATGATTTTTCTGAATCCTGTGCAAGAACTGTTCCTAAAAAGCTTATGGAGTGCCATATTACAAACCGGAATCAGAGACCCATACATAAAAGGAGGGCTATCATGATAAAGAAAGAATAAGTGACCTTTTCTGACACTTTTCTTTGGTTCACAGTCAGATTTAAACTTAAAAATGACTCATTCTGTGTTTCCTGTAACAACTTATGTGCTGAATAAAATATCATTATTATTATTATAATACAAGGAGCTGCTGCTACTAGACCAATTTTATGTCCCATTCACGCAGAAGAATGAATGGATCAAAATCCAGCAACATCAGCAGAGGCCTTAGCTTATCAGTGGCTGCTTGAAAATGTGGCTTGTCTCAGACAGATAATCTGTCCCAACAGCAACAATAAATATTTTTTTAATTTAAAAAATGTAGCCTCTCCTAACTGAACACAGTTCTTCTCCACTATGGGCAACTGAAGTTTCCTGTATCTTACGTGAAGTGCTATAAAAATGTGGCTCTAAGCCGTGCCTTCTCAATCTGCTCCTCCTAAACCTCTCTAGATGGAAATTCTGAGCCTCCTCTGTTTCAATCATCATAACAAGATGGGATTTAGGTTTAGCTGAATCCATTTTGTCTCTCTTTTCTTTTAGAAAGCATCACAGACAGTCTCTACATGATGTGGCTTCCAATGACTCAAGGACTGTCCTCCTTACAAATCTGCAGCAGAGAAGGCAGGAATGGAGATTCAAACAGCGCGGTTTCCATTCTGTTCTTAATCACGCTGTAGACATGTGTCCCCACTGCAGAGAGTGAACTGCGCCAAAGAGGAAAGCTCTCAGGGCCCCCAAACCACCTTGCCTCTCGCCCCGAGGAGAAGGCAGAATCATGGCGTTTTATAGCTGCTGTGGGATCCTCTTGGCTCTTGCCTGGCACACCTCTGCCTACGGGCCTGACCAGCGCGCCCAGAAGAAAGGGGACATTATCCTCGGGGGGCTCTTTCCTATTCATTTTGGAGTAGCAGCCAAAGATCAAGATCTAAAATCAAGGCCCGAGTCTGTGGAATGTATCAGGTAAGAGAAGGAGCTAAAAGTCTCAGAGTATCTTCTCTTCTGAGTGGTTGGAGAAGAGCTGCATCAAACCCAAGAGAATTCAGACTTGATTCTCTCTTTTCAAAAATAGCAATTGACAATCCTACTGAAGCTTATTGCCCCACCCTCCACTTTTTTTTCTAAAGAATGTTTTCCAAACATAAAATGTCAAGGAAATTGAGTAGAAAAACCCATGGCCTGTTACAGCATCTGCCTGGTCATTTGGTGACCAAGTCATCATTGTTACCTGGAAGCAGCATTGCTTCATGGAAGACTAAGTACCTAGAAGGAAATTGAAGTCTTGCAAACCTGAGTAGTAAAATCCCCCACTTCCCTTACATACCCAGTGGTCAGTAATACTTGAGTTCTACCTGCCTCACTTCTTTTTCAAGGAATTTAGAGTTGAAAGAAACCTCAGTATTCAGCATGACCCAGCCACCTTCAAAATTCAGTCCATAGCATTTTGGAGCTACACCCATTAGAAAGTCTTTCACTCATAGGAATCTGAACTCCACACCCGTCCCAGCCCACTAACACAGAATATACCATACTTTCTCGGTGTACTCTCTCTGCAGCCATTTGAAGACAGCTAATATGTCTCATTAAATCTTTCCTTCTTCAGGCCAAATAGTCTTGGTTTTCTCATCAATTCCTCCATGACATCCTTTCCAGAGCCCTCACTGTCCTGGTTGTTCTCCATCCAATGCTCCTTAATTCATCACAACCCTTTTACTATATGGCATCCAGGACTAGGCACAACTCTTTCAAATAGAATCTGATCTCTGCAGAGTACATTGGAACTGTGTATCATCTCCCCTAATCTAGACCTCAGAGCCCATGACTGCACTCCAAGTCTCAACCCATCTTCTCAGAGAGACTCGCAACTTCCCGAAGGGATCCAACACTTTTCCTCGATCTTCCTGATAGCTGGAAAATGAAAATGAAAACTAGGACTGTTCAAACAAAACTGGATTTCTGTTGATGCTGTAGTGAGAACTAATAACTTAGATAACATTTTCATTTTTTTTTTTTTTTTTAGGAATGCAGAAAAACTTAGTGCAGAATTTTGCTGATACTGGTTATATCATTCACATAACCCATGTGAACAAATCCTCTCTTTGTTATACCCTGCTGGACAGAGTTGTGTCTGTGTCATGCATAGATAGACCTAAGATCAGGCAAGAAGCTTACCCTGAAATAATATATATATTTTTAATTACATTAAAAAAGATAGTAAAATCAGTCTAGCAGCACGGATGTTTAACATAAAGAAAAATTCTTTAATAATTCTTAATAACTTTGCAGATTTAAAACAAATCTTTAAAACAGATTTAAAGCAGATTTAAAACAAATCTGCAAAATTTATTTATTTAAACAAATAAATGAAGGAAACATAAAGAAAATAGAGGGAAAATGGTACATTAAAAGTTAGACCAGGAACTTCAGGAACCTGAACAATACAACGGAGTATAACAGATCGTGTTTCTCACCTCCTGTCACTGAGTTCAAGTAATGAAACCCATAATATAAAAGGAAAATCTGCCAAATTTTTATGTTCTTTCCTTTGGACACAGAAACACTAATTCAGCATAATTTATTGAGCCCTCACTCTGAGCCAAGTGCTGGGGGAGTGAAAACTATGTCACTGCCCCTATTTCTCATATTAACTTGCTTGATTTTTATTTCTTATAATATTCTTGTTTGAAAAGCAATGCATGTTCATTTTTTTGTTTTGTTTTGTTTTTTTATGTTCCAAATTTATGTTCATTTTTTTAAAATACAAAGTATAAATAAGGCCAAAGCACACAATTTTAAAATAATCATTCCACCACCAGAACCACCGTCGCATACCCCAAAATAACCACTGTTTGTGTACAGCCTTCATATATTTGTTGTTTGTTTGTTTGTTAATAAAAATGAGATCATCCATCACCCTTTCCAGTTTGATCTCCAGGAATGTCATAGTCTAAATTTTAGACTCTGCAAATTTGAGGTTATTTTTAGGTACCCGCATATTAATAGCCTAATCTATTTATATTATCCCTGGTCCTCTTTCTTTTTAAATATATATATTTTATTAAAGTACCTCACATCAGCTACTCCGAATTTTTTCTAGAGGAGGCAGATACAAATTATTCAATGAATTACAAATAGCAATCTTTCTTATTATTGCTCTTATTGCTCGATGACTCTGTGTGAGGCACCATGCTGAGTATTTTGCATAATTATCTGATATCATCATTTTCACAGCCACCCTATGAGGCAAAAGTTATCTCCATTTTACAGAAAGGACTTTGTAAAGGGAACCCACAAAACCAAAAAAGTGACAGAGCAAAGATTCAAACCCAGCTTTACCCAGTTCTTACTCTAAAATAGTTGACCAGCAAGCCTCCCATTTTCTTCCACTTCTTCTTTCTTCCAGGTATAATTTCCGTGGGTTTCGCTGGCTACAAGCTATGATATTCGCCATAGAGGAGATAAACAGCAGCCCGGCCCTGCTTCCCAACATGACTCTGGGGTACAGGATATTCGACACTTGCAACACCGTTTCTAAGGCCTTGGAGGCCACCTTGAGTTTTGTTGCCCAGAACAAAATTGATTCTCTGAACCTCGATGAGTTCTGCAACTGCTCAGAGCACATCCCCTCTACTATTGCCGTGGTGGGAGCAACTGGCTCGGGTATCTCCACGGCGGTGGCAAACCTGCTGGGGCTCTTCTACATTCCCCAGGTACCCGCACCTTCTCAGATGGGGCACTGGGAGCAGAGTCAGGACAAGCAGACTTGGAGGGTGCCAGGCCCAGGGTCCATTTGCTATTTTTCTACCTCTGGTGCAGAAGACCTTTTATTTAGTTAGTGTGCCGGATCGTGACCATTGAGATTTCTGAGACCCCCAATGTCAACAATGTCAACGATCCCTTCACTAGCTTTCCAAAATTCTTTTAAACATAACTTGTTTAAAACTTGGTCTTTTAAAAAAAAAATTGTTATTTATTTCCCACTCCTTTCCTTTAGTAAATGGCCTTTCTTCTGCTTTTCTAAAAAGAATGAGACCATACGATATAAATCCCACCTTTCAAACCCAAAATATCTATCCCTAATTCCATTCCCTTAAAAGTCTCTGCTTCTCTACTGTCTGGTTGAAAATTCAGCTCAGAAGGAAACAGCATGTTTTCTCACAAAACAGGTACTTAACCATTGTCTTGCACATTCCAGAAGTGGAGAATATTCTATTTCATTTGACAAATATTTATAGAGTGTATATGAGTAAGCATTCACAACCCTGGAGGAACTCAGCCTAGGGGGGAGATGGTTTGCATTGAAACACTACTGTTTTCAAATAATACTGTTTCAAAAACAGTTCACTGAAACAAGTGCTTTAATAAACATTTATTCAAAGTTGCATTTTTTCCACCAAAAAAAAAAGACAGCAAACTCTAAGTGCCATTTTATTACCTGATTTTTTCCCTTAACACTATACAGCAAACCCTTTTCCAATTTAATATTTATAGATTAATGACATCATTTTATAATAGTGAAAAATTGGAAACAACCTAAAATGTCCGTGGATGGGCGAATCAGCTCCATTGTGATGCATCCCTTATGTCAAGTTTTCAATTAAATTATAAATCATACTTTAAATTTATTTTTCAACGTTTAATATATAAAATTAATAAGAGTACCTTTGATAAATTTCCATTTCTCTATTGGGAGGGCTCCATTCCCTTGGTAATAGTCATTATCCCTTTAAATACGTATGATAACAGAAAGTCTGTCATCATTTACCGAATCCTCACTTCAGGGAATTAAAGGTGTTTCCCATGGGGAAGCCCTGGCTTTGTAACTTCTGTGCCACAGTGCCGTGGCAAAGCCCATATCAGTAAATGTATTGGGCATATTTAAATTTGGCATATTGCGGAGTATTATTTTAGATACAGAGTTAAAGTAAGTTGTTGTTATCCCAAGGCCACAGGCATAAGATGGAATTACCATCAAGTAAAGAAACAATATGAAAGGGAAGGTTTTAATGCTTTGTGGTTTGCATGAAAGATAAGGTTAAGTCGAATTTTAATTATAAAAGTGCTGAGAAGACCATAATGATCATCGATCAAACCAATATAAGTTTATCTACAGCAGTGGTTCTCTGCCAGGGCTGCATGACAAAATCACTTGGGGAGCTTTAAGAATACTGATGCCTCTAGGTCCCACCACCCCCAAAGATGGAGGCTCAGTTGAGCTGAGATGCAGTCTGGGCCGCCTCAGGACAGGCAGTTCTGATGTGCAGCAGGGTTGGGAATCACTGCTCTGCAGGATTAGGTCAGGGACCCAGTGCTATTTCTTATATCAGCCACGCCACCAAGTGGATGGAACAAGCAGACCAGCTAGAGCAAATTGTGGTTAGCACAGTTTTCTGATTCATTCGTCAGATTCTCCCTTCTTAATAAACAAGTTTTATGTGTTTTTAAGGGGTTTTTTTTGGGGGGGGGGATGCAAAGTGGTATTTGTCTCACTTTATAGTTTGATTTTCAAAAAATGGACTAATATTATAAACACATTCCTTAAGAACATAGCCATGAGGGATATTTTTGTTTCTAATGTTTATCCCTTTAAACCCGGTTTTTGGGCTACTTTTCAAAAGAAAATCAAGCAGCAAGCAATAATGGATGGATTTACAAAATGGTAGGTTTTGCATTTGCAAAAACCTGATTTAAAGCATATTGTTTGAGTCTACAAACTTCCATGGTAGTACAAGAGTGGCTTATTCTCATAAAAGAAAAAAATTATTGATTTCATATTATAGCTTCTAAAATAAAAGCTTTTATCAGAAAAATATTTACTTGTCCTTTAGCAAAGTTGGCTTGGTTTTTTTCACAGACCTGTGCCTTGTATGTTTTTAACGAAGGAACTATTCATTAGCAAGAAGGAACATGTTGGAAAACTTCATTTAAAAACATTGAACATAGAAACTAATTGTTTCAAATGGTGAGAAATATTTAAAAGGAATTTCCCCAAATTTCTCCAAATTGTTTGTTTTCTTAAGTTAAAATCTCTCTACAAAACTAGAGAACATGAGATATTAAACACTACTTCATTTCCTAGATTCTAATAAGTATACTTCCACTAAGTACAAAAATGTCTTGTTTTTTAGAAGAAATGGTCCAGTAACTTGGAACTTCCTAACTGGTAAGCCACAGGGACACACAAAAGGCAGCAAATGGGCCAAAGCCTGCCCAAAGATACTGATGCCCTCAGGCTCTGGGGTGGCGAGGTGTGCCTAGTGGTCAGAGCACTCCCCACCACGTTTCATCAGCCTCCTCCACTTACCCCATCTTCTGTGTTTCTGTAATGTGGGAAAAAAGTTGGGAAGCTTTACACTGGCGAGTGCTTTACATGGTATTTGGCTACTTCTTCAGGCAGTGATCTCTTAACATCGAAGGCAAGGCTTTCTTCCCTTGGTGGTCCAGACCCATGCTCAGATACAGAAGCATGTCTTAGAGAGTGGGAACATATCGAGGCAGCTTCTCCAGGGTTCCTTTTCAGCCCCTCTAAGGTTTTGGAGACCCGCATCAGAAGCCTGCCAAATGGATGGGCTGAGGCATCACCTGCAACTGCACAAAAGGGCTCAGAGCCAGGTGCAGTGGCTCGCTCCTGTAGTCCCAGCTACTTGGGAGGCTGAGGTGAGAGGATAGAAGGAGGCCAGGAATTCAGAAAGAACTCCTTAAAGAGAACTCTCTTAAAAAAGAAAAGAAGAAAGAAAAAGGAAAAGACTCTGGATGGTGGCTGAACCACTGAAAAGTCAGGAGTGGAAAGGACGTTTTTCTGATAAGATGTAACAATATACATCATTGTTATTGTGGTGCAGGGGAATTGAGCCTAATGAGCCTAAATGGCTAATTGAGCCTAAAAGATAAACAGTTCTCAAAAATGACTGCAACTGAGGTTTTGAGCTTACTTTTATCTACAGCACTGGGAGTGGGGGAGAGTAGGCAAGGGAGCATGGGAAAAGGGAAATCAGACAGAACAGGAAAAAAAGAACTCTCTGGGACTCCTCTGAATAACCTTAAGTTTATAATCAGTAGACAACCTGACTCCTTCCACAGGTGGGTTATGGACAAAGTGTTCACACAGTAAAGGGAAGTTAAGCTGTTCAGATCAGAAATCACGCCCAAGAGACAGAAAATACGTACATGGATCATTATAACCAATGAGGCAGCACAGGGAAGGTTAGAAGAAACATGAGACAGTGCACAAAGACTCTTCTTGAAAGGATAAGTACATCCCCCTGTTGCTGGGTTGCTTTTATGGCCATTTTTGAAGGTAGCATCGTGAAGAATCACCCATTGGGAATTAAGATGCTCCGTCACAGACTGACAGTGGCTTGGGCACACTGGGAGGGAACAGCACCTCGCTCACTCATTCATTCGGTGTCCCTGGTTCTTTCCAGGTCAGCTACGCCTCCTCCAGCAGACTCCTCAGCAACAAGAATCAGTTCAAGTCCTTCCTCCGTACCATCCCCAATGATGAACACCAGGCCACCGCTATGGCAGACATCATTGAGTATTTCCGCTGGAACTGGGTGGGCACAATCGCAGCTGATGATGACTATGGGCGGCCAGGGATTGAGAAGTTCCGAGAGGAAGCCGAGGAGAGGGACATCTGCATTGACTTCAGCGAGCTCATCTCCCAGTACTCTGACGAGGAAGAGATCCAGCAGGTTGTAGAGGTGATCCAGAATTCCACCGCCAAAGTCATTGTCGTTTTCTCCAGCGGCCCAGACCTTGAGCCCCTCATCAAGGAGATCGTCCGGCGCAACATCACGGGCAGGATCTGGCTGGCCAGTGAGGCCTGGGCCAGCTCCTCCTTGATCGCCATGCCTGAGTACTTCCATGTGGTTGGAGGCACCATCGGATTTGCCCTGAAGGCCGGGCAGATCCCAGGGTTCCGGGAATTCCTGGAGAAAGTCCATCCCAGGAAGTCCGTCCACAATGGTTTTGCCAAGGAGTTTTGGGAAGAAACCTTTAACTGCCACCTCCAAGAAGGTGCTAAAGGACCTTTACCCACAGACACCTTCCTGAGAGGTCAGGAAGACAGTGGCGGCAGGTTTAGCAACAGCTCCACTGCCTTCCGACCGCTCTGTACAGGGGACGAGAACATCAGCAGTGTCGAGACTCCTTACATGGATTACACACATTTGCGGATATCCTACAACGTGTACTTAGCGGTCTACTCCATTGCTCACGCCCTGCAAGATATATACACCTGCCTCCCTGGGAGAGGGCTCTTCACCAACGGTTCCTGCGCAGACATCAAGAAGGTTGAGGCTTGGCAGGTACGTCCTTCACATGGATAGCAGTTTGCTATACAATAAAGCAGAGTTGAGCTGATTCAGGCAAGAAAAATAGTGGTTACTTGGAAAGGGCAATATCTAAAGGAGGCCACTAAATAGAAGTTTGGATTCAAATTTCCCTTTTAAACATCATGAGCAACTGACTTCCGCAAAATTTAGTAATTTGATTTGATTATCTATTTAAAGCCTTGACTCAACGGTCTTTACCAGTGTTTCAGAATACCCAAAGTATGGTCCTGAAAAGTTTTCAAATATGGTAGAATTGAGTATTTTTCTAATATGTAAACTAAAGACATTGTTCCCTTGTGAGTGACAAGTATTTGTTGGGTACCTATTACATTCCATACATGAAGGGGCATAAAACCAAAGTTCTTGTGTTCAGCCACCACTTTTGCCATTCTATTACTCACAGCCTGTGCTGAGCCACCTGGCAGGCCAACTAAGCACAAGCTTAGGACACAAGCAAATCAAAGGCACAGAAAAATCTCTTCTTAAAAGGATTTGGTATTGAATGGCTCAAAAAGAAGCACTAAAGTTGTTACCATAGAAAAAAATTCTGAACTTCAGTGGAGTTTCTACACTCATAGTTTAATCTTGTTTCATATTTCTTAATTACACATAGGAGAGACATCATACTCTTTTTCATTTGTAGACTGATCTCCTAAAAAGCTGTTCATGTCTTGCACATGTGCCTTATTTTTTAATCAGACCATATTTTACACTCCTTTTGTATTTCCTTCAGTTCCAAACAGACCTATCAGATAGAGTACATGATAGTGGGAGGGAAATCCCTGAATTTGAATTGAATGACCCAACCCTTCAACTGCCCCATTTCCCAGCTATGTGGTCTTAGACAAGCCACTGTTCTAAGTCACAGTGTCTTCATCTGTAAGATGGACCTAATGTCTAGTCTACTTTCCACCCAATGTTCTTTTGACAATGAAATGAGATGACATATGTGAAAGCAATTTATAAACACAGATGTGTGATTATTATGGTAGGATTTCAGTTCACATCTAATTAATTAATTAGGCAAAAATATGATACCTAGGGCAGCTTTGTATACAGAACCCAACCACCACAACCCTTAGGAAGGATACTAAGAGGCAAAGAGTGGACAACTCATCTCAGTCATTGCAGAGATCCTCATGAGAGGGAAGGAGTGACTGTCTAGGCTGGGAGAGTGAGTTAGGACCTGCAAGTTCTCAGCCATTCTGGTGTGGGAAAATCTCACTAAACCATGATTGATTGGTAAAATTTGTAACCTCCGTGGGTGCTCACAGCTTCTTTCCTCACACTGAACCTCCACCCTGGCAAAGATAGAAGAGCTCTCTAATGAGGGTCAAAGACTTCAACGACTTCAGAAACCATGATGCTAAGGTGTGAGGTTTTAAGTAGGAGGAATAAAGGGACAATCATTACATGGTAAACACTACTGTTTTTCCTCTCTTCCCACCTGCGTCCCCTGCAAAAAGGACCCCAGCTCTTGAAAAGCCTGCGAGACCAGGGTGGGGTTGAAGGGAAATGAGGGTTTCAGTGGCACATTTGGCAGTTCTACTCTTTAATGACTTCTCTCCCATACATGGAGGTAAGATCCAGATGATCAGGACGAGAGCTCGGGCCTATGAGAAGAAAGCCATGTGTTAGGCTGTAGTCATGTTTGGGACTTTTAGTTGTATAATAGAAAACCCAAACCAAATTGGCATGAACAAAAAAAAAAAAAAAAGGAAATTTAGTGGTTCATGTTACTGAAAATCTCAGATGCATTCTGGGTACAAAACTAAATACATTCATCTCTATCTCTTTGTTCTTTATTCCCCAGGGTTAGTGGTTTTCATCTTCTGCAGTAGCATCAAGCTCAAAAAATCCTTGCTTCTGGGATCTCCTTACTTCCCAGAATTTTCTGTAAAAGTCCCAGAAATCATGTGTGTTGACCAGTCCGAAGTCACGGATCCATCCCTGAGGCTAGGAGTCTGCCCAAGCGACACAGACTGAGAGTAAGGGGAGAGTATATCCCCATGAGAAATCAGGATGCTATTCCCAAAAAGGAGGAGGAAATAGAAACAAAGCAGCCAAAAATTTAAAATGCCCACTACACAGACAGCTCACCTGTCCCTAGTCCAGGTACAGATGTGTCCTCCCGACGCAACTCATGCAGAAGAGGGCACCTTAGGAAAATGGGATCAGACTCTAGGGAGGAAGAGTGTGTAAATGTTAGCCAAAACGTCCTGCGCACTTACTATAGGTCTCCTTTTGGGCCTTAGGAATCCAAGCTGCTGGGAGGGTGTTCCAGAATTTAAGATCTTTGCCATTTCTCTAGCAAGAGATGAACCAGCCATTATTCTCTGTCATTCCACCTATATGGAAACCTGTCCTTATACAATCTAATCCAAGTATCTCAGCCTGGAATTCTACGCCTGCCTTCTCTCAATCCTTCCCTGTAAGCCAACCTGCCTGACACCTCCCACAAATCACTTATTAGTTCTTGGCACAGCACCCTTGCTAAGGCCCCACGGCAGGAGGGCCATAATTTTCGTCTTCACTATCACTGTCTACCAACAACTTTTAAATCTTTTTCAAAATGCACTTTCTCCTGGAAGTCTTTTCAAATCATACTTCCACAAATGTTCATTTTCTGAATATTCTTTCTTCCTCATTTTTGCTGTTTAAGTTTTCACAGCTCTTCAACTGACTAAAATAGATTCTTATTAGTTAAACTTCTGGTTAAATAAGGGTCAATCACAATTTTTTTTTCTTTTGTGGATCTCCCCACACACACACCAAAAAAATATATATATCAATCAACTCATATGCCTTAAAAGTAGCCCTACTAGGGTAATTTATGAGCATACAACCCGCAATTGCCTCTTGACCTCCACAGAGACCCCAAGCCCTCCTCACACCCCTCCTCAGCTCTCTCTTCACTGTAGTCCTCTGCTGTGCTCTAAGCTTCCTAAGAGCAGGAACCATGCCTATATTGTTCAGAATGTGTCCAGAATGCCTAACACCAGAATATTTGTAGAGATTTGACACTACCTAGAGTCCTTTGCAAGGAACTGTTTAACCCAACAACTCATTCTTGAATCAATCACTGTGGCCAAGGTATTCTAGGCTCTGATTGGACAAGCTTGGGTCATGTGCCCACCATCAAGTTTGAACGGAACATCACGTAAGTATGTACGGAACCACCTTCCTTTTCTTTCAGGATGACTGTACACAAGGCATGCTTCCTTCTTCCCTGCCCCTCACACCAACCACTCACTAATCAAAAAACAGGCATGCATGGTGACAGAACTGTGGTGATGACAGAGGTCAATGGAGTTGATCTTTCCAGGAATTGCTGGTATTCTTAGGTGTTGGAGAAGGGGAAGATAAATTAGGGTGAGAGAAGAGAAGATGGAGGGGAGATAATAAAATATGGTGGAGGCTAGAGAAGGGAATAGGGCCTGGCTCTTCCTTACATTCTTAGCACAGGAAGTGGGCAAGAAGCAAGATGCTCATTAACTGTGTGAACTCTCCCTCATTCTGTGTGTGAGAGCTGGAAGGCCTTGACCACAGTGGGAGATTTCTAGTCGTTGGCTTAATTCAGTTGACGCTAAGAATGTGGCAAGAGGTGATTCCCATTTATGCTTGTAATGAGCAACAGTTTGACTTTAAAATCCTTTAGGGGAAACACCCTAAAAGGCCACAAGATGGGAATATTATTGCGTAAAAGAATATGTGAACTTCTAAATGTGTGCATGTCCTACGTATTTGCCCCTCTTTTAGATCTAGGTCTTTCTCAGTGTTTAGTTTTCTTTGTGAGGACTGTTAGTCTCTTTGTGTCTGTAAATTATTTTCTATGTTTAGGTCTTTCTAGTAGCTTTTTCTTGTTTCTCTTCTCCTTCCTTTATTCTTTCTTTTTCCTCATATTACTCCCCAAAGAAAATAATTTGGAAGCATGTTATATTGAATTATAATCTCAAGTAAAATTTTACATTTTCTTTTTTAATGGAACTATCAGTTCCTTCTTTTAAAATTCTAAAAGCAGAAGAGTATTCTCTCTGGAGAAAATATCTAAATTATTTTTTGACTTACGTCAACATTGCTGGGTCAATGATTATCAACTTAAAGATTCCTGGCCAGGCTGGACATGGTGGCTCATGCCTATAATCTTAGCAATTAGGGGGGCCAAGGTAAAAGGAGTACTTGAGGCCAGGAGTTCAAGACCAGCCTGGCCACATGGTGAGACCCCCTCTCTACAAAATATTAATATAAAAAAATAGCTAGGTATGGTGGAAGATACCTGCAGTCCCAGCTACTGGGGAGGGTGAGGCAGGAGGATCACCTGAGCCTAGGCATTCAAGTTTGCAGTGAGATATGATTGAGCCACTGCACTCCAGCCTGGACAACAGAGCAAGACCCTGTCTCCAAAATATATATATATATGTGTGTGTGTGTGTGTGTGTGTGTATGTGTGTATATATATATATATATATTCCCTATCATTGATTACTCTTAAGGGTGAAATGGTTTTCTATCTCCATCTTCCTTGTTATGTGAATTTAAGGCAAGAAGGTATTTTGCAGAAAATAAAATATTCAACTATAAAACTTAGATAGCAAAAGAAATATTAAAGATGTTTAAGGAGAAGATTTAGAGATATGACTTAGTAAACAAATAATTGCTTAGAAAAGGATAAGGTACAAATTTGGAGTAGAAAATATTCCACACTCATGTTATTTTATTTACATACCTGTTGTGAGAATAAAGTGCTACAATACTCTTCAGGTTAGGATTTGAAGTATAGAAAAAATAAAGCATATCATTTGAGATGGGCCTTGAAGGATAGATAGGATTTGTGCATATGGAGAAGGATCTGTTCCTTGGAGGAAATGTCAAATGCAAAAGCAAATACATACAACAACATAGATAAATCACAGAAATATCATGCTGAATGAAAGAATATAGACTAAAAATAAAGAATACATGCAGTATGATTCCATTTATGTGATATTCTGTCTCTAGTGACAGAAAAGAGACCAATGGTGGCCTAAGGCTATGAGCAGAGTGGGGAGTGACTTGGAGGGGCACCAAGGAACCGTTCAGGGTGGAGGCAGTGGTAGTTATATGGGCGTATACATTTGTCAAAACTCAGAACTTAAAATGGGTGCACTTTATCTATGTAAATTATACCTTAATAAGGTAGATTAAAAATAAAAAATAATGGAAAGTCCCTGGGGTATGAAAGTACAGGCCATGCATGGAGATCACGATGTCACTCAGCTTAGACCACATTTCCAATTACGGCCTCCTGTGTTGCCACAAGCATTACACGTGTCTCCACCATTCCATTGTTAAAATATGTCCATCTTCTCAGCCTAAATTTTACACTAGTTAACCTGCTGTGACTAGAGAAAGACAACCTAATAGACTGTCTAATACAACACCTGCATCCAACACAAGTTAGCACAATGGTTAAGAGTTTGGATTCTCAAGCCAGAATGAGTTGGTTTAAATTTCACTTGCCTCCTAATTGCTTTATGACCTTGGGAAGTCACTTAATGTCCCTGTGCCTCACTTTCCTCACATGAAAAATGGAAATAATAAAACTTACCTTATAACTTTATTATAATGATAACATTTATGTATAGAGTGCTTAGGATAGCATTGTATGCCTATACATAATGTGTTCAGTAAATATTAGTCTTGAGTATTATTATTTTGTAGGTAAGGAAAGTAAGACCCAGAGAGGCCAAAATGGTTTTCCCAAAGTCATATATCTAGCCAATAAGAAAGCCCATAATCAGCTCCAGGTGATCTGTCCCCTGATGAGACCAAGGTAACTGCAAAGGAACCATGTGGCCAGTTTGTCCCTCTGGGCACATGCCTTATAGCTCCTGAGAGGCCCCCAGGTCAGCTGATGTTTCCTAGTGAAGACACCGGTCCACAGCCTTGCACCCTGGGTTTTCACCAAAGGAAACCAACTATCCTGACAGACTGGTCCTTACACAAACAGAAAGTATAGTGTGCAAATAATTGAGCATGACCACAACTGACCAAGCTGGAGCATATTAAACGTCTCTTTGTCCACCTTAAATATTATTGTATTTCCTGTTCCTAAAACAGTGTCTGCTTGGCCCATAGTGGTTTCTCAATAAATATTTGTTGAATAAACAAATAAATAAAGGAAGAGAATGGAACAAAGGCAAATACCAAGCAAGGACAGTAGATGACAGTAAAACAGTACATGGATTCAGGCATAGTTCAAAATGCCTTGTAACTTTCCTTTTTGTTTCTTCTTTTATTCTTAGGCTTGGAAGTGTGTTATTTGGTTTCCAAGTTTCTGATTTTTCCAAACATCTTTCTGTTATTGATTTTCAGTTCAGTTCCATAGGAGTCAAAGAACATACTTTGATTTGTATAGTTTTAAACTTATTGAAACTTGCTTTATGACCCAGAATATGGTTTATCTTGGTAAGTATTCTGTGTGCTCTTGAGAAGAATGTATATTCTGTTGTTGTTGGAATGAGTGTAGTAGAAATGTCAATTAGGTCAAGTTGGTTGATCATGTTGTCCAAATCTTTTATATATTCATTGATTTTTTTTGTCTACTTGTTCTTTCAACTAATACCTATACCATGTTGACCTTATTTTTCTCATTTATCCTCAGACTAACAAAAACCCCATCATGGACACCATTTGTCCACCTGGTAGTGCTGGACGCCTACAGTTTTAATGTCTATTCTATTAACTGAGCACTCAACAAACATAGTATGTGTAGCCACAGAAATCCAGGCTCTCTACAAACCACTAGGGATACATAACAAAATAAAACAGGGCCTTCTTTAGAGACCTTTGGCCTAATAAAGTGTGGGCATAAAATTTCTAGCCACAGAGATTCAAGGATGCTTCCTTTGCTGGATAGGATATTTGCATCGCCACCTCTTCCCTTCCGCTCATCCTTTATCTCCCTGCCGCATCTAAAGCTGGATTTGCCGTGTCTGCTTAGTCAACTGTCTGCACCAGGTATCCTAGAGATTCCCTGCCCACTGCTGAATGTCAGCTCCACCGGTGAAGTCATGTTTGGATTTTTTAAGCCCTTTCTATACCTTCTTTTTTTTTGTAACAGCTTTATTGAGATTTAATCCACATACCATAGAACTCACTCATTTAAAGTGTGCAATTCACTTTAAATATACTAATGTGGATTTTAGCATAGACACAGTTGTGCAGTCATAAATACAATCAGTTTTAGAACATTTTCACCACATCAGAAAGAAACCCTAAACCCTTTAACTATCACTCCCTAGGCCTCCCAACCCTCAGCCTTGGACAACCAATAATTTACTTTCTGCCTCTATATATTTGGACATTTCATAAAACATATTGTCTTTTGTGACTGGCTTCTTCTACTTAGCATAATATGTTTAAGGTTCAGCCGTGTTGTAGCATGTATCAGTAGTTCATTCTTTTTATGGCCAAATAGTATTCCATTATGTAAATATACCACATTTTATTCATCTATTTACTCACTTGATGAACATTTGGGTTGTTTCCACTTTGGGTTATTATGAATAATGTTGCTCTGAACATTTGTATACAAGTTTTTTGTGTGGACCTACATTTTCCTTTCTCTTGGGTATCTTATATGCGTATACATGAGTGGCATTGTTGGGTCAAATGGGACTTCTATGTTTAACTTTTAGAGGAACTGCCAGACTTGTTTCCAAAGTGACTGTACCATTTCACATCCCCAGCAGCAGTATATGGAGGACTCTGAGTTCTCCACATTCCTATCAATACTTTTCATTATCTGATCCACACCATTATAGTGTGATATCTAGCCTCTCTTTGCCTTGGCTTCTCCTTACTTATCTACTGCATCTCCCCTTGTTCTCTATCACGTACACAGTTTTGGAGAAATTGGTCTTTTTGCTGCCCCCATCACAGACTGTGTTTATTCCTGACATACTGTCTTTGCCCATGCAGTTCCCACTGTCTTTAACACCTCTTTCCCTCTGTCTTTGCCAGTCCAAATCTCTACCATGCTTCAAGCCTACATTGACCATTTTGACCCTTTTGACTCTTTTAATCTCTATTTCCTCTTAATTTCTCTGTACTTAGAGTTGATACCCCATAAATTAGCCCTTCGCTATATTTGATCTTGCACTGCTTACTATTTCACTGAATATTTTTATGTCTTGTATTTCACCCCCAAATCCAGATGTAAACTCCATGAGGTCTGGATGACCCTGTCTGGTATTTCTGGAGCCCAGTGCAGAACACACAGTAGATATTCTCTAAATATTTTCTGCTTGATTGATTCTAATAGTATAAAAATCCAGTCTTGTTAGGATTATGGTGGAAGTCTTCAGCCCATGCCAACAACAATGCAGAAGACTTATATCCAGGAATGATCTTTGAGTCATTGTCCAGTCTGACCAGTGTGAAAAATACCCATCTAATTATGAAAGGGTCTTGTCCAGCTTCCCTCCCTGAATCTACTCTGGTGCCTAGAGAGGTGCCACTGCAGAAAACTAGAGGAAAGGGAAAAGGAGAGAAGCAGCTTGTTGCCTGGCATGTTGGGAACCAAGGAATTGAAACCTGAATAGGAGGAAGGACATTTATGCTAACTACTCTTTACTGCTATATATGCATTTTAAAGTATTCTTCAAATAAGAGTGATGCTTTTAAAAATATATTTAATGAGGAAATATTATGACTGCTGACAAATATGGACACTCTAAGCAATTCATATTAGAGGCAGGATGGTGTAGCAGAAAGGCTATGTTTAACTCCTAGCTCCAGTACTCACTAGCGATGTGACTTTGCAAGTTTCTTGACCTCTCTATGCCTCAGTTTCACTGTCTATAAAGTCAAGACAATATTAGTTCTTATCCATAGAGTTGTTTTGGGGATTACATGAGATAGCGTGAGTCAAGTATAGGAAGTACAAATGTACATAGGAAGAACAAATAGGAGGTAGTTACAACAGAACGTAACAGTTAAGAGCACAGGATTGTGACTCTAAACAAAATACTTGGTTTTTCTGCCTCAGTTTCCCCATCAATAAAATGAAGGTGATCATATTATTTGTTGTGAGGGTTAGATTAGATAAGGAATATAGAGTACTTATGATTATGCCTCAAAGTTAGTGAAAATGACTAGTATCTAAAATTTTTAAATAACTAGCATATGTTAGTAATTATTATAATTTGTGTGTGTGTGCATAAAGCCTTTGTAACCCATAAAACCTATAAAAATCCAAGAATTTGCCATGACTATGACAATAGTGATGGCCATGCCTCCCCCCACAGCCTCATTTCTTTCTTCTTTCCATTCCACTCTGTGATTTTTGGCAGCAAAGCACTTCCACAAAAACAGAACCATAGGGGAAAGAAGGTGGGAGAGGCAGAGCACTTAGCCATCCCTCCTCTCCCCCCCCATGCCCATCTCAGACGACTCCAGGAATGGGTTCTGGCTTACAAGCCCTGCCCTTCCTGAGATGCCACAAGGTGAAGGTGAACCTGCAGCTTTCACTTGGCCAGTAGCCAGGTGACATGTATCCTTTTTCCCTTTCCCATTTTCAAGGCAGTGTTTCCTTCCCCACTTACAATTTGAGTAGTAAGTAAAGCCCATGGCTTATCAGGGCTATATTAAAGTATGTTGGTGTAAATTAGAAAGAGGTGCCTCTTCCCCAAGTCACCTTCCTCCCACTGGTTTGGAACAAGATAGTTTGCTGTCCTTGTGCAGTGCATAACCTACATAACTGGTTATATGTGGCAGCCCTGTGGCTTTTACTCATTCATCTCTGTTCCTCTTTAGGTCCTGAAGCACCTACGGCACCTAAATTTTACCAACAATATGGGGGAGCAGGTGACTTTTGATGAGTGTGGTGACCTGGTGGGGAACTATTCCATCATCAACTGGCACCTCTCCCCAGAGGACGGCTCCATCGTGTTTAAGGAAGTCGGGTATTACAATGTCTACGCAAAGAAGGGAGAAAGACTTTTCATCAACGAGGAGAAAATCCTGTGGAGTGGGTTCTCCAGGGAGGTACGTGGCATCCATCAGAACACCAGACGCCTCCACCATGGGCAGGAGGCTGTGCTGGGCTTTGGGAGGGCCTTTGTCTTCACCACTGGACTTCCAAAATCAGTGGATGTGCACTTCAGGAAAAGACACCTGATTGCTAAAATGATGTGACCTAGAGTTAGTAGCCTGCTCAGGACCCATATCCTCTGTAGGAACACACTCTGGACCGGGCACCCTCTTTAACTCTCCCAGAAGCCTGAATTAGACCCACCACATTTTTCTTTGCATTTGCCTTTTTATTATCACCTTTGAGCAACTTGGACCACTTTTTATAACATGACCAAAGATTCAACTTCATCTTTTTACCAAATGCTTCTTAGGTTGATCGGTTTCTAATGAGATGCTAACAATATGTAGGATGGGTTATCCATGTGAGTGTCTCCTATACATAGTGATCTCATCCACAGCAGCAAGTCTTTATAAGCTTCTACTTCAGAGAGTAGATTCTCAATTACAAACATGTCATGACATCTTTTCCAGATGGAGATTCTGAGGTTCCAGAGGTTATGCTCCTCTGTCCACTAATTATACCCTTGTCTAAATTATCACACATGTCAACTACCTGAAGTCTAAATTGATCAGCTATACTATCACCTGTTCATCTCTGTTGGATCATCCAGGTTATCTTTCACCCCTATTAATGCACATCTTTGTCTCTAGTGGGTGCATGTCCCATGCCCCTTCCTGCATGGAAATTATTTTCTGTACAGTTCTCTATAATCCTATTGTCCTCTACCAGACTATGTTCATCATGGGTTTAAACATTGGTAAATGAGTAACACAGGGAATTCTCATAAATTCAGTCATTTATGTTCCTGGAGTAGTTAACAGAGTTATAAATTAAATAGAATTTTTCAATAGAAATGCTACCTCCAACCTAGCACACAGTTGGCTCTCAACAAATCTTAGGGTCTAGTCTACTCTTTTCTGTACTTTTTGTAGAAATGACCACAAAGATACCATCTACATTTAACTATAAATTACATATTAATAACTTCCCTACATATCCCAAAAAGTTGTTATTAAAATCATATGAGAGGCTGGGGGTGGTGGCTCATGCCTGTAATCCTAGCACTCTGGGAGTCTGAGGTGGGAGGATTGCTAGAAGTCAGGAGTTCAAAACCAGCCTGAGCAATAGTGAGACCCCATCTCTACTAAAAATAGAAAGAAATTAATTGGCCGACTAATATATATAGAAAAAATTAGCCGGGTATGGGTGGCACATGCCTGTAGTCCCAGCTACTCGGGAGGCTGAGGCAGCAGGATTGCTTGAGCCCAGGAGTTTGAGGTTGCTGTGAGCTAGGCTGATGCCACGGCACTCACTCTAGCCTGGGCAAGAAAGTGAGACTCTGTCTCAAAAAAAAAAAAAAAAAAGATCATATGAGATCAAGGATATAAAAGCATATTATAAACTGAATTATACTACATAATTGCATAGTGTTACTAATACAGCATTATATCTTAATCAGTGTTCTCAATTTACTTACAAATGCAGCACTTTAGAGCTAGATGGGTCTTTAAAGATCCTTGTATCCAGCCCTCCAATTTGAAGTTGATGACATTGAGATCTAGGTATACAAAGGTGACTTCCCAGGCCAGACAGATGGACAGTGTAAAAGCTGAGACTAGACACCCAGGGCCCTAAGTCCGACCTCAGTGCTCCATCCTTTACTGCTAATAATTCTTTCCTTGTTTTGCTACAACTAATATGAAGTCAAAGAGACATATTAATTAGGGGCTTGTAATTCAGATGAGCTTCCTTGGCCAGAATTACATAGGCATCTTTAATAAGGTTGTTGGGGAGACTTGGAGCTACCTGACAGCTTTTTGCAAAACAGATCTTTCTGGCGGCTACCTCAGCCCACTCCCATGATGATAGGATTTCTCTTTAGCTGATGAACGCTGAAGAATGCAGTAAGAGAACTCAGAGGGTGACAGTCTCCTAAGCCTTGACTAGTTTAAAGCAGAATGTGCTACAGTGAAAAGTGCAGACTTTGTAGATCGACCTGAGTGTGAATCTCAGCTCTCCATCCAGGCCATTGTGTGCCCTTGAGTCTGTTCCTTAACCATTATGAAGATGAGAACAAGAGGCAAGGCAGAGACTCCTAAAGGCCCCCAGTATTTGTACTCTACTTTTTCGTTTAATAATAGAACTCTATTTTAGCTGGACACATGACCAGCCAGAATAAAGATGATATTTCCCAGCCTCCTTTTCTGCTAAGTGTGGCCCCATGACTAAATCCTGAAGAATGGGTTGTAAATGACAGTGTTGTGTGATGGTTTCTGGGAACCTTCTGTAAGAAAGTGCATGCAAGTGTACTTTGCCCTCTTCTTCATCTCCTCCTCTATCTTGCCTCCTGGAAACCAGATGCCACCACTGAGGACTAAGAGGCAAAAACAAAACATGTTAGAACCACAAGGTAGAAAGAGTCTAGGTCTCCAACACTGTGGGGTGCTGTATCACCATGGGCCACATCCCCAGAAATTTATATGAGAGAGAAATACTTTTAAGTCTTGTTGAAATCATTCTTATACTGAGATTTTTGGCATTCGCAACCTAACAGAAGCCAATAAGGAAAGCTACTAAGATCACTCTATGAGGCTAATATCATCCTGATACCAAGAACAGAACAGTACAAGCAAACGATCATTATAGGCCAATGTTTTTTATATACATAAATGTTCAAATCCTAAATAAAATATCAGCAAATCTAGACCAGCAATGTATAAAATATATAATGCATCATGACCCAGTAAAGTTATCAGTGAATTTACAGGAATGTCATGCTAGCCAAACACTACAAAGTTCATAAACGTAGCTTATCACATTTATAGAATAAAAGATTAAAATTCTACTACAATGTCAATAGATACAGAGAAAGTATTCAGTGACATTCAACACCCTTTCAGATTTAAAACAAAAATTTCATAGACCTAGGAATAGATGGGATCTTTACTTTACCTTCCCTTGATAAAGGATATGGCAGCCATTCTTTAATAGGGAAAATGGAAACATTCCTAGTATGGATTTGGGAAAAATAGGGCCCATCACTTTCACTCCATGAGTGAATGGGTTGATACCTCAAGAAGGATTGCAAGAATGTCTCTGAAGATGCCTTGTCACCATAGTTGAACATGCTAATATGAACTGTCCTTCACTCTTCCCTTCCCATCTTTCCCCTTCTAAGTTCAAGAGTCTTAGCAATCATCAGGGCCAATACTGCCATTCTACTCCTACACCTCTTTCATGAGAAGATAATGTTAATCATCTTCTGTTCAAGTTTTTTCAACTTTGTCAAGTCGGCTATTTCTTTTCTGCTAGAAGCAATGACAATTCTTTTATTGCTTTCCATGTTTTTAACTTTATAAGGTATCTTACAAAGTAGGTAGGTAGAAGGCCAAATTATTAAAGAAACCTTGTGGAAATACTGTGAGCCATACTTTGTATTAAGTATTATTCAAAGCTTTGTAACTGGGGTTACAAAGATGAGTGAGAATTGCTCCCTGTCTTTAAGAAACATATGCTGTTCCAAGATAGACTTCATTCTTATGACATATTCATTGTCTCTGAAACATGGACTGTTAGGTGATAAGTAACTAATTAAATTTTTAGAGTACATATGCAATGGCCTGGCATGATCAAAGAATGAGATAGAAGCAGGACTTCTGAAACAGTGGCGCAATGATAAAATTGGACAGAACTGTGGAAAACAGCCATTTAAGGACCTGGAAATCAACCAAAAGCAAATAACAAAAGGCAGAGTTTTTTTTCTAGAAAAACTAATGGAACTCTAATTAGAATAGTGACAGTCTGATATTTTAGCCTGGAGCTTCTCTCCAATTATTTCTAATAATTTAGTTGTTCTTTTGGATTTTCTGTACAACAGTCATATCTTCTGCAAATAGTAACTGTTTTATTTAGATATTTCTGATATTTATGCCTTCATTTTTCTTTTGTTATTCCACTAGCTAGGACCTCCAATGCATTGTTAAATATTAGAAGTGATAGTGGGCATTCTTGTTTTACATGAAATATTTTTAATATTTTCTCATATAGAATGATGTCCACTGTAAGTTTTTTTTTATGTTACCCTCTTTCAATCTAAAGATATTTCCTCCGACCCCTTTCTCACTAAGTTTTTATCACCAGTTGGTGCTAAATTTCATCAACATGTTTTCTTCATCTATTGATGATTATAGGATTTCTCTGCATCAATTTATTGATGCAGTGAATGATACTTAAAGATTTTCTAATATTAAACTTCTTTGCACTCCTGGCATAAACCCAACATGGTCATGGTGTATTTTCTTTCTCTTGTTCTTTGAGTTTGTTTGCTAGTTGTTTTAGTATTTTTCATCTGTTTTCAAGTAGTGGAAAGTAGTGGTGTTCTTCCAAAATCGTCACAGAATCCCATGGATATGTGTGTATGTGTGTAAGTGTACATGCACGCACGTGTGCACACTCGCCCATAGGTATCTGTCCCTTTCACAGATAACAGGACCAAGGACCTCTGGAACTCCCCTGCCTGGAATGGGCCCAGAGTCTGCCACACTGGTTCTTGTGCCCAAGCTCCTCCCTCTTGCATGTGTCAAAGGAGCTGTAGGACTGGCCCCTGACCCCACGGCTGTAGCCTCTCACCTCTGTGCTGTCTGTCCTCCAGGTTCCCTTCTCCAACTGCAGCCGAGACTGCCTCGCAGGGACCAGGAAAGGGATCATTGAGGGGGAGCCCACCTGCTGCTTTGAGTGTGTGGAGTGTCCTGATGGAGAGTACAGTGACGAGACAGGTAAAGTGACAGCTCCTCTTGGGCACTGTGCACAGCTCAGTCCACTTCTGGGGCCTGGGGTCAGTGAAGCCCATGGAAGGGCTGGGCTGAGATGGTGCTTAGCACAGTTCCTCATTAACACAGTTCCTCATCAGCAGGGTATATCTGAGCATTGCACCTCCGTGCCCATGTTGGGCACGGAGGGGGAACAGAAAAGCAATGTTAGATGTCATTTTAATACCACAAAAGCTAACAAACACACTCACTACACACCTTCCTCTTATTATGCTTCTTGCAATATTGTTTTCCTTTTCTTAGAGCTCAGTGAGCCTGAGTTGACAAAGTGCTATCCACTCCAAGCCTCAAAGTTAATAGGCCATGATAGATTTTGCGCTGGGTGCCTGGCACTTACTGAATTTGAAGTCTTACTTGTGTTTTTCCTGTGCTTCATGTTCTTTTAAAGTGAGAATAATAATTAAGCCTGTCTCATAGAGTTTTGAAAATTAAATTAACATTGGTAATGCATATGGTAAGTTCTAGACAAATGTTTATTAAAACTTTGGCATATTGGAGGCACTCTATAAATATTAACTATAGTTATTATTGTGGTTTCATCCTCACCACAATAAGGAGGGTTATTGCTGCTTCCATTTTAAAAAAGAGGAAACTGAGGCTCAGAGAGATTAAGGAGCCTGACTAATCGCATGGCCAGGATCCCATCGGGATGTCTAACTGCAAAACCCATGCTCCTTTCACTGCTCCCAACTGCACCCTGCCTGGCACATGCAGAGACTTAGCAAACATGTGTTGATGGAATTGAGTCTACAGCCTCCCGCGTTGAAAAGCCGTGGATGTGGAGTGAAGAAAGCACAGGTCATATGCGTGGGATACTCTGCTTTGATCTAAAGGCAGCACCACTGGTGTGCAGGGAAGCCACCTGTCCAGCAAGGTTGCACATTCTCTGCTATAAACCATCAGCAGGGACTGTTAAAGGAAACAGGTGTCCCCCACTTGTGCATAAAGGAAAAACAAACAGTAGAACCATCAAAAGTATATGAAATTACGTGTTATTAAATATATTTTTGATATATTGAAAAATCTATTCAATATATTTTTAATAGCATAAAAATCACAATTTCATCAATAAAGAAAATATAAAGTGACCAGATCCAATAACCCATGCACCCCCACCACCACATGCACGCTCACAAATTTTAGTCTGTGCCATACAGTGACTAACTCTTCCCTGGGACATTTTACAGATGCAAGTGCCTGTGACAAGTGCCCAGATGACTTCTGGTCGAATGAGAACCACACTTCCTGCATTGCCAAGGAGATTGAGTTTCTGTCGTGGACAGAGCCCTTTGGGATCGCACTCACGCTCTTCGCCGTGCTGGGCATTTTGCTGACAGCCTTCGTGCTAGGGGTGTTCATCAAGTTCCGCAACACGCCCATCGTCAAGGCCACCAACCGCGAGCTGTCCTACCTCCTCCTCTTCTCCCTGCTCTGCTGCTTCTCCAGCTCCCTGTTCTTCATCGGGGAGCCCCAGGACTGGACGTGCCGCCTGCGCCAGCCGGCCTTTGGCATCAGCTTCGTGCTCTGCATCTCGTGCATCCTGGTGAAAACCAACCGCGTCCTCCTGGTGTTCGAGGCCAAGATCCCCACCAGCTTCCACCGCAAGTGGTGGGGGCTCAACCTGCAGTTCCTGCTGGTTTTCCTCTGCACCTTCATGCAGATCGTCATCTGTGTGATCTGGCTCTACACCGCGCCCCCCTCGAGCTACCGCAACCACGAGCTGGAGGACGAGATCATCTTCATCACGTGCCACGAGGGCTCGCTCATGGCCCTGGGCTTCCTGATCGGCTACACCTGCCTGCTGGCTGCCATCTGCTTCTTCTTCGCCTTCAAGTCCCGGAAGCTGCCCGAGAACTTCAACGAAGCCAAGTTCATCACCTTCAGCATGCTCATCTTCTTCATCGTCTGGATCTCCTTCATCCCCGCCTACGCCAGCACCTACGGCAAGTTCGTCTCTGCCGTGGAGGTGATCGCCATCCTGGCGGCCAGCTTTGGCTTGCTGGCCTGCATCTTCTTCAACAAGATCTACATCATCCTCTTCAAGCCGTCCCGCAACACCATCGAGGAGGTGCGCTGCAGCACCGCGGCCCACGCGTTCAAGGTGGCGGCCCGGGCCACGCTGCGCCGCAGCAACGTGTCCCGCAAGCGGTCCAGCAGCGTCGGGGGCTCCACGGGCTCCACCCCGTCCTCGTCCATCAGCAGCAAGAGCAACAGCGAAGACCCTTTCCCGCAGCCCGACAGGCAGAAGCCGCAGCCGCCGCCGGCGCTGACCCAGCAGGAGCAGCAGCAGCAGCCCTTGGCCCTGCAGCAGCCGCAGCCGCAGCCCCGGTGCAAGCAGAAGGTCATCTTCGGCAGCGGCACCGTCACCTTCTCGCTGAGCTTCGACGAGCCGCAGAAGAACGCCACGGCTCACAGGAATTCTACGCCCCGGAACTCCCTGGAGGCCCAGAAGAGCAGCGACACCCTGAGCAGACACCAGGCGCTGCTCCCTCTGCAGTGCGGGGAGACGGACCCGGATCCGACGGCCCAGGACGCAGGCCTGCAAGGGCCTGGCGGGGGGGACCTCCCGCCAGAGATGGAGGGCCCTGAGGAGATGTCGCCAGCGCTTGTAGTGTCCAGTTCACGGAGCTTCGTCATCAGCGGCGGAGGCAGCACGGTCACAGAAAACGTACTGCATCTGTAAAGCAGGAGAGGCCGGTCCAGGGGGACACAGACAGGTTTCTCGGGCTCACGGGGAAGTGGAGTCCCCGGCCTCCTTTCCTGTGAGGAAAGAGGGACACAGCAAATGCCCCGAACTTAGTTGCCCCATCTTCAGTGACAGTGAATTGACTGATATGCCTTTTAAAATTAAAAAAAGAAGTGTCATGTGTTTCTGTGGTCGTATTTGTTTTCCGTGGTCGTATCTGCCAAAGCGTTGAGATGGCCAGCTCGCTGTTCACCCACATCCAACGTCTCTTATCTGTTCTCTGCCACCCAGCAGCTCAGAGAGGAAATCACAGCTTTAAGACACCCACCTACTCCCTCCTTCTTTTTTTTTTTTTAATATTGAAATGCCCTGAAAATGTGGACAGCCTACTCCAGAGACAGAAGTGTGCAGACTGACAGGACATCGGATTTGCCAGCACTAGAGTTAAGAGTCTGAAAGACAGAATGTCACCAGTGCTGCCCGACGCCTTGGCAGGGGAGAGAACTTCCAATGTTCAAAACGTAAGGGGAACGTGTCCCCTCCTATTTATGAAAACCCTGAGATATTTGGTCTCCTACCTGCTGCTGCTATTGTCTGACATCAGAAGGTTTGCGTCCCTCCTATACTGTCTCCTTTTGTCCAGGATGTGATAGCGATGCCATATTTAGATTCCAGGATCACAAGAATCACCTCAAATTGTCGGGAAGGGACTGCATGCACCAATGAGTTGTATCTGTAATTAATATTGCTATATGTAGCTTCATCTTTAAGAAAATGCTTCTGTTGTAATAGTCCATGGACAATATAAACTGAAAAAAATGTCACAGTCTGGTTTATATAAGGCAGTATTATTGAGCTCCATTTCCTTCCCATCCCGCCACCCTCTCCTCCATAAGCTGAGCCTCGTGTGAGCCCTTTCAGGGTCTGAAGGGTCTGGAAGCTCCTTCTACTCCTGGCCCAAAGAATTTCTGAAGCCAGATCTATGCCTGTCCCTGTGGAGAATGAGTTCCCACTTGGTGGCCCCCTCACAGTTGCTGGGGTAAGGCAGTGTGGTTCCAAGAGAGCGTCACCCCCCCAAATGCCAGAGCTATGTTTCCTCCAGCAGTGGTTTTAAGTGCATATTCCTGGGCAATCAGACTGTGGCGCTAGAGAGAGTGGGGTCCAAGCCCTGGCTTGATCACCTGCAAACTGGCTTTGTCACCTGCAAGCCCTTACTTGGTCACCTGTAAGCTGAGTCAACTGCAAGCTGAGGGAACTTTGGTCTCCCTAAGCTCCAGCTTCTTTGTCTCTAAAATGGGGGTCATATTCATTCTTTTCCCTCAGAGCTCTTATGTGGATTAATGAGATAATGCATGTAAAGTGCTTTAGCGCAGTGCCCAGCACATAATAAGCACTCAATAAATATTAGTTAATATTATTACGTATATGATATCACCATGATTGTTTTTTCACTTGCGTAGAATACAAAATAAAACTTATTTATTAACCATTTAGATTTTAATGCCTAGCCCACTGATCACAATAGCTCTCTCTGTAATAAGCCCAGTACAAGGGTCAGCCCTGGTAATACTGGCTCACAGTGAGGAAGCCAGAAAGTCAGTTGGCCCCCCAGGGGCCGGATGTCCCACCTTTGCAGTGCCAGGGCCCAGACCTCCGGTGTGGAGGGAAGACCACCATCAGTCTGGCAGGAGTGTCTCAGGTCCCTCTAAATGCTGCTCTACACTGAGGCCAGACCACAACAATTAAATCTGTCTGAGGCCTCAAACTGCACAGCTTTGGTGACTTCTCCCCCTGGCCACTTTCTCCCAGAAGGCTGCCTTTCAATGATTTTTAGGGCGACATGTTGACATGATAGTTGTTAAGATTATGATAAAAAACCAACAGAGTGTACCATGTGGGAACAAGACTGTGAGACAGTGGGTGGCCACACAGGATGACCCTGGTGAGGGGCCGCCCCCCTCAAAAGGACACCAGCCCTCAGCAACACCTGCTGCCCCCCGCCACTGGGCACATCTCTGAGCAAGGCACAGGGCTGAGAGGGTTTATATTGAACATTTTACTGGTCTTGGAAAAACAAAAAGCTGAAAGTGTGATGGCTTCAAAATAGCTATGGGGAAACAGCCTCAACAAAAGTCACCTCCTCATCCTTCCAGTGCGTGACGTCAATGTACACATCACCCAAGCAGCTGATGTGAAGGAGGGTGAGCCTTGGCCAGGACGGCAGGAAGACATGCAGCATTTACACTGAGCTTTCATCTCGCCGAGGTGCTTACAAATAAAGTATCTCTCCAATGTTCTCGTCAGAAAGGTGGATGGGTGCGACACCATTGTCCCCATTTATATGCAGCAGGCGCAGCGCCCAGCACAAAATCAGACGTGTAAAATACGAACTATCATCTTTCTACAAGAACCTAATGTCTATCTCAAATTCCCATTTGGAAACTTCATCTTGGTCTAATTGGGGTTTTCTCAGTAACTTCAGATTTTTCTGAGCCACCGAGATGTTTGGGAATCAGCTGTGAGGTTTTGTCCCTCCCCCTTCCAGGAGGGTGTCGTGTCGTGGAGCAAGTGGGCCTCCTCCGTCATCAGCAGCTGACATGACCTTGCTGAGAGTGACCTTGTCTGGCCCTCGGCCACTGCGCCTCTGCGCGGGGGTGCTCCGAGGCATCCTATCTTCATCGGGTCCCCAGTCCTGGGGTCTGCAGTGGTCTCCATGGATGCATCAGCGTCCCAACCGCTCGGCCACTCCCTGGCCTGCCAGCTCTCACAGCCGCCTCCACGCCCTTCCCTGAGGCCCGGGAACTACTGGCAGGTCTCACAGCCCCGTCCGCTCCACTGCCATCTCCCCAGGACAGGACAGAGAATGCACAGAGGCTGACAAGTTTCCAGGGCACTGGAGAAGACACAGTGTGCAATCTCCAACCCTGTACAGACTTCTCTGGTGAACAGAATAATAGTCACCCAAAGATGTCCACGTCCTAATCTCTAGAACCTATGGCTATGTTGTCACATGGCGAGGGTGAATTAAAGTGGCAAATGGAGTTACGATTACCAATCATCTGACCTTGAGATAGGAGGAGTAGCCTGAATTATCCAGGCAGGCCCCATGTAATCACAGCGTCGTCCTGCCATGTGGAAGAGGGACGCAGAAGAGTCTGTCAGAGTGACAGTGTGAGAAGACTCTACCACCCACTGCTGCCTTTCGTAAGGAAGGGGGTTGGGAGCCGAGGACTGCAGGCAGCTTCTAGAAGCTAGAAAAAGCAAGAAAGCCTGTTCTCCCCTAAAACTTCCAGAAGTGGAAGTCAACACTTTGAGTTTAGCCCAGTGAGACCCTTTTTGAACGTTGACCTCCGTAACTGTAAGGTAATAAATTTGGATTGTTTGAAGCCACTAAGTTTGTGGTAATTTGTTTCAGCAGCAACAGGAAATGAATACATTTTTATTGTCATCTCCTTCCCGAGCTCTGGCAGCTCAAGCCACAGGCCAGGACGTCACTCCCGCTCTCACTGTGGTGCTCTGCCCTCTGCCTAGCTCACTCGTTCTCTGCCCAAAAGAAAGTTCTGACCAATGCTCTCTTCCTCCACAGCTGCTGGGGAAAGTGTGAGCCTCATGTTCTGTCTTTCCCGACTTTGGCTCATAGAAAATTATCAGCCATGTTGTCCCAATCTATTATCTGCTAGTAACAGAAACCTGAAAAACAGTAGCTTCAACAAACTAGTGTTTGCTTTTCTCTTGTATTAATATAAAGGAAGTCGGGAGGTAAACATATAATCACCTTTTACTTGCTTTTTTAAAAAGATTCCTTAGAGTTCATTGACAGTGGGAAATTGCTTATATTTCTTTTGAAAGTAAAAGTGAGTCACATAGTTAAAAGAATTTTCATTTAAATGAAAGTTTCCTAGAAGATTTTAAGAATTTATGTTGGAACTTCAGTGGTGACAATCAGCATATAACATTATCATCATGAAAGTCCCTACGGTTGTCACAAGTTGTATAATTGCATTAGTTTAGATTTTGGGGAAGTTGGGGCTGTTCTACCTCTGTCTCCAAAAGTCACACTTCAGGTCGATGTTGTCTGTCCTTTTGATCTGGCTAAAGTCACATAGCTTTGGGAGGCAGAAAGTCACATAGCTTTGGGAGGCAGAAAGTCACATAGCTTTGGGAGGCAGAAAGTCACATAGCTTTGGGAGGCAGGGTTTCCGTTTACTCATCTCCTGCATTTGAAATCATTAGTGCTAGAAAAACAATGAAACATCACTAAGGGGTGCTGGTTAATCCCTGGACGAGTTGCCCCTCATTGGTCTGAGCCAATTTAAGAGTCCATTGGAGACAAGGGCACACCCCACAAAGGTGGGTGGAATTGGGGTGGGTGGGAGGAAGTTGTTGTGAGATCACAGGTCTCTGGGAGACCCTGGATTCCCTGGCCCAGATCAGGGAAAAATGCTAAGGGTTGCATGAGAGCTCTGAATGATCCTTGCTATTTTGCAAGGAGAGAGTTAAGGATCAGGGATATCCGCACAGGCCAGGACCAGTCACAGGAACAAAGGTGCTTTCCAAGGATCAGAAGAGTTTAGCCTTGAGGGGAACTGCTCAGCAAGTGGTAAGAGAAATGGAGAACTACCCATGGAGGCCAAGACGGGCAGGAAACCGGGCAGAACCAGCACGAAGGTGCATCTGGGACCTGGAGAGACAACTGTGACTCACCAAGTGGGGCCAGGGGACCTTCTCCTCTGTTGGGGTGACCACGACATCCCTCCCCTCCCCTGAACCCTGCCCGAGAGTGCAGGACACGTGGAGAGGAGGCAAACAGAGGTTCCTGTTTATATCAAGAGCTGGGTTGGAGGATGCGGGTGAGGGAGTCGCCAAGATGCATCGCAGGCTGCCTGCCTCTGAGACCTGAGCGCAGGCACTGGATAACTGACAGAGAACTCTGGGAATGAAGTCCCAGCGCATGGAGGGCAAACACATTCGAATTTAGTGAAAATCGGTAAAAGATCAAAGCTCAAGAATAACCCTTGGCGTCAGGATTTAACCCTGACAAAAGCATCAGGAAGTGTTTTTGGAAGAACGTGGTTGTCTTTCTTTCTTTTTTTTTTTTTTTTTATTTCGGCATATTATGGGGGTACAGATTTTAAGGTTTCAATAAATGCTCATTTCCCCTTGTCTTTCTTGACATCAACCCAAAGATGTGGCTATCACTCAAAACATCCAGATTTTCTTTACATATTTTGTTTCTATCTGACCGCAGACAGCACTCACATTATAAGCAGAAATTGCTGCTTGGTGGTGGATGATCTTTTCTGCTTCTTTATAATTTTCTAAATTCTTCACTAATTTTGTACATTAAGCACAAAATTATGTCAGGAAAATAAAGAATGGAATTTAAAATAAGCATGTAATCAAATTTTAAACAGATAAGCATACCCTATTAGATGAGAATCACCATATTAGGTCAGTTGCCTCTCCTGAGTTTTTCTAGTTAGCCCCCAGACTTATGGAACTTTTTAAATTTCTTTTGTTTATTCATAAACATATTGAGTATATAGAATAGTGAAAAACCAGGAGCAGAATTCTAAGCAGGATAGAAGATAAGTTATAATATATGTCCTTGGATGATGCACTTAATCTTTCTTTGTCTCAGTTTCCTATGTAAAATAGATACACTGTTACCTGCCACAATTGCCAACTGGTAACTTTGTTATTTGCCAAATGAAATAATTGAGGTAAAAGTATCATCTTCAGGAATATGGGCAAAATATAACTAATCATTAAAACCACAGGTGACTACGTTTAGATGGTTTGCTTTTGGATACTCAAGAACCATGGGAATTCAAAGACTTCACATGTCTTAGCTGGAGACCATAGAATCCACTCTCACTAGTTGAGAAAAAAGGGATTTGTTATAGGGTGTGAGGAAGCTTAGAAAATGTGGGAAGCCCAGTGATACAAATTTGGGTGCTGCACAATCAGGAACAATCACTTCGTCAGGGAGAAATGCTTCATCCCTCCATTGGGTTGTTTAGCAAAAGCCCCCTACCTACCTACCCTGCCTTCTACTTAGCACCAAGACACAGAGAACCAGACACTAGAACCTGCATTGCTGCTGGAAGAACCCAACCCCTGGCATGTGCTTGGCCCCACTCACAACCACTTTCCAAGTCTCACATCAGCCACCTGCCGAGCGCTCGCTGCCAGGGAGTCTGGAAATGTCGCTTTTGCTTTCCCATGCTGGAGGAAGGCCACAGCAGCTGATGAATGAGCCAGTCTGCAGTGTCCACCACCCAAAAACACAAAATGACAAACACACTCTCCTGAGAAATCCCAAGCAAAATGATTGCTTTTCATCTTAACAGCCGTGACAGATCCATAAGATACTGTCCTGAAGACGCAGTTGCAGCTGGCACTTTGCCATGAGGGACAGCCTGCTGGCAGCGAAGACAGAGAGCAAGCTGGGGAGGGCACCACAGAGGGTGGAAGGGTGGGACTGGCATGTTTTGTTACAAGGCCTTTAGTATTATTTGACTTTTCCAATAATATGCATTAGTTTGTGTGTGTATGTCCCTTTGCATGTGTGTTTTTCAATATCTATTTAATAGCCTGGAGAAAATATGTAATTGTTTAATAGTGATTATGTCTGGGTATTAGAATTATGACTGATTTTTATTTTCTTTTTGATATTTTTCTGGATTTTTTTCCCTTAATTTCATTTCATGAGCATGATTTATAGTAAAACAAGAAAAAAATTCTGTCACTTAGGTTCTCAGAGGTGATGGTATTATGGTCATAATTTTTGTTTGTTCTTTTTTTCTTTTTTAGTTTTTATTTGGGAATAATTTCAGACTTACAGAAAATTCATCAAGATAAAAATAGTACAAGAAACATGGGAATCCCTCTCTACCCAGATTCACTCACCCTTAACACTTGCCTTTGTGCCATGATCATTTAACAAAATATGAAGCACACTGAAGTACTTACGGGTGAAATCACATAATTGTTATTGAAATGCAAGGAAAGGGCTTTGGCCTAGGTCTAGTTACTCATCACACAAAGATTTAATTATTCAATTATTGAGACAAGGATTGACAAGGAAGAAGGGAATTTTTAATAGGAAAGATTTTGTCAGGGTATGGGAACAGGGAGAAGCTGTCTCAGGTCGTCTCTCCTACTAACTGAGATCCTGAGCTTTTTAAGAATGGGCCACGTGCTCTGGGGCAGGTCCAGAGGGCTAGTGAGTCCTGGCCAGGACACCTGCCCTGAGGCCATCAGAATCTCAATTCCTCTGTCTTGCAGAAAATACACCATTTCTGGGAAACAACTCTAAAGTTCAGTTGTTAGTTAAGGGAGAGGATAATAAAAAAATACAGGAGTCACTGAAATTTGTTTATGGAGCTGGTTACATACCGTCTGGGATTTGCCTTAAAATACTACAATGGAGAAGAAAGTAAGTGTGCAAGGGAAAAGATAAGAACGATAGAAACTCCTGGTTGTTGAAGCTGGGTGACAGGTACAGGAAGCTTCATTTGCCCGTATCCGCTACTTTTATGAGTTTTAATATTTTTCCATGGTAAACAATTAATATTATATCAACAGACAAGAACTCAAACTCTGTAAAATAATTTTAAATGATTTATTCTGAGCTGATATGTGTTAACATGGCCAGGAGAGCCACACCCAAGAAGCCTTGAACAAGTAGTCTCACCGTATTGGGTTATAATTTGTATTATACATTTTAGGGAAGCAGGAATTATATGGAAAGTCATAAATCAATATGTGGAAGAAATGCATTGGTCTGGCCCAAAATGGTAGGACATCTCAGAGCAGAGGATTACAAGTTATAGGTGGGTTTAAAGATTCTTTGATTTACAATCAGCTAAAGAAATGAAGCTTTGCCTAAACGTTTGGGACATTTTAAGTGAACATAAGGAAGTCTGTTAATCAGAGACAAGCCACCAGACATGTACCCAGACTTAAGTGTTCTGTTAAGTAAATTGTTTAACCTTTGTCTTACACGGTCTTAGGCTTGTTAATGATTTTTTTTATCTTCTTGTTACCAAAGGGACAGGGCATAACTAGGCATGTCTGACTTCCCTTCTCAGGCCAGCAACTCCATTAAGGGATTTTCGTTAGCGGGAAGGGGAAGGGAGGGACCCCCTTGGCCAAGAGAGGGTCCATTCAATCGGCTGGGAGGTACTTAAGATTTTATGTTAGTTCATAGTTTAAAAGCAGCCAAAGGGTAAAAACAAATACCAGTCAAAAAAAAAAAATCACACAAAATAATTTTGCTGATTAGACTGGTTCTGATCAGTCACAAGGGAAGTCAATCAAACACTCATAAAAAAAAAAAAAGTCTGGAAGTCTGCCAAGGAGCTAAAATTTTAGTTGAAAAGTAAGAAAATTCAAAATAAAATTAAAATCTTTACAAGAAGGTTCAAAAGGTGAATCTTTGGAACGTGTCAGAAAGGCCTTCTTGAAGCTTGTTGAAAGACAAGTCTCCCTGGACCTTCCGACCTTCGATCGATCCAATTATGATCTCATCCTCAGATAAACCAACTGCTGGCAGGTTCCATTTTTCTGATCATCCTCTGGCAAAATGTTAAAAAGTTCTTAACAGATCCCTCTTAGCCTTTATGTTTTATGTACATATAAGCTCAAGGAAATAATCCACTAGGCAGCAAAATGAATTACTACCAACGAGTTCAGGCTAAAAGAGAACCTGCCTGGGCCGTGCTGTGGGGCGGTCTGCACCCAGGGAGCATTGCCAACCGCGGAGATCCCGTGAGAAAAGCAGGACACAACCCAGATGCCCAACACCCGGGCAGCAGCTAAGGAAACTGTGCTGTAATCTCATTGCGGGAGCGCCTGCAGACGTTAATGCGCAAATGTGTGGACTATGTCAAAATATGTAATCAAGTTTTAGAACTAACATTAACCCTTGGCACTCGCTTGCTGTTTTCTCGATCCCTTTATTCTACTCGGGATTTAATTTTTTAAATGCCCCAGATTTTACAAAGCGCGGAGGTAGAATAAAAAACTGGAGTTTCTTTTCATACAAACTTATTTATTTGGATTTTTTTATATTTCAAATTATTGATACATTCAAAGAGTAATTTTAATCTCTATAATTTTTGCTAACCGTGTCGAGTCACACTTGACATCCAAGTGCAAAGGGTTAAGGAAGAGGGCCAGACACAGAATAGGATGGCCACACAGGATAACATGGATGAAATTTCACTGAAAAGGAAGAAGAGGGAATATGAGAGAGGAAAATAGAGCTTACTGCTCATTTGTTTCTTTTTTTTTTTTTTTAAGTTAACTTCACTGAAAAAAAGAAGGAGAAAAGAAGGGAAGAAGGGAGGGAAGAAGGGAGTGAGGAAGAAACATACCCTCATTGGAGGTGTTTTAACTGCGACTTAAGGACTAACAAAGCCAAGATTCTACTGGACAGGAGATTAGATGAAGTCAGTTGCAGTCTTCTGAGCTAAATCCAGCAGAATTCCTCATTGGACAAGCTATGGAGAGTGCTAATCCATTTCCCACATCCTAACCAATATTGAGTGACCTGTGATAAAGCTGGAAGGTAAAACACTCAAAGAATAATTTTTCAAATCACCCTCTTTGTTATGCAGATGTGGTGAGTAAACTTTAAACCAAATATAAAACAGACAAGACTCGATTAGCATTGTTTAATGTCTCCTTTTCCCTGGTCTCACCACCCCCCTCCTCTCTCCCACCATGTTAACGACAGGTGCCAGACATCCCCAACCTGGACAGTCAAAACTGGAACAATCATATTGAGCAAGCAAAGCACCTTCCTTTCTTTCTCTCACTCTCCAACTAGTTCTGCTTCATGAAGCTGATTTTCCTGCTGCTAAAGGAAAAGCTTGAGTTCGTTTCTGTTCTGGTAACTCTTAGGTGGTGCAAGTTCCTAATCAGTAATTAAAATGCAGAGTTTCATGTGATAGTCAGAACTTTGACCATGGTTTCACTGGGGCCTCCTCCCCTTGCTCAGCTCAGGCCTCCTGCAGAGGGACAAGCCTGTAGTCAGGGAAGTGGGTGTGGTCAGCTAAATGCTCCAAGGTTGGGGCACAGGGAGGAAGAGACATAAGTTGGGCAAGAAAGTCGCCACCATGATGACTGGAGCCCAGCAGTGGTTAGAACTGACTGTTTTGCCTGTGGGTTTTCTCGTGTGTTCTTTGGAGACCCCTCCATTTTTGGAGAACGCTCTCCTGCAGGTTCCTTGATGGGGGTGATGGACTCTCCTCACTTCTAAGCATCCCTCAATATGTCTAGCTTCTGCTTACCCCTCCAGGCAGCCCTCTTTTTGTTTTTGAAACAGATTCTGGCTCTGTTGCCTGGGCCAGAGTGCCGTGGTATCAACCTAGCCCATAGCAACCTCAAACTCCTGGGCTCAAGCCATCCTCCTGCCTCAGCCTCCCAAGTAGCTGGGACTACAGGCACATGCCACCATGCCCGGCTAATATATATATATATATATATATATATATATATATATATATATATATTTTTTTTTTTTTTTTAGTTGTCTAGATAATTTCTTTCACTCTTGCTCAGGCTGGTCTCGAACTCCTGACCTTGAGTGATCCACCCACCTTGGCCTCCCAGAGGCAGCCCTCTTGAACAGAATCTAAGAACATTCAGAGAAATAAGCTCTAAATTCCCATTGCCCAGGGATTCTTTCCCAGGTAGCAGTGGCCACTGGTGGAATCAGTGACGCAGTGCAGACACACAAAGACACTCGGTTTAGTGGGAGATCAACACAGCCGAAGAGCCAAGATGCTCTTGAGCTCATATGCTTATTCAATTAATCACTGGGACAAAAACTCTCCTTTGACCAAAATTTTAGTCAGGCTCCTCTGAGTCCCTGGCTCAACTAGGCCAAACCTTGGGCTTCCCTCTCTGTTCTTGTTAAATCTAGTTTGAGCAAGAGTCCTGTTAAGTCATTTTAGGGAAAACCCCTCACCCTAGGTGTCTGACCACCCAAAATATCTTACCACCCTGGCCTGCCTGCAGCAATAATCCTGGCAAGTCAGTTGGCCAGAAACCCCTCATCTCGGATGTTTCCTCTCAGTAATTTTGCACCTACTGCCCCCTCCCTGTCCTTAGGTAATAAATTCCCACTTGTCCTTGTCTGAGTCAGAGTTGCGTCTGATTGGCAAGACCCCGTGGCAGTGGTCCCTACACCTGTTGCTATGGCACCCCTTGAATAAAGTCTGCCTGATTGTCTTAACTAGTGTTTGGATAAGGTTTTTCTTCAATAACTATTATTTCTAATTCAAGACTATGCTCTCAAGATCACGTCCTTGGTCCGCTGCCCAAGCCTCTCCCAAACTCCTTCCAGACCTTCCCCCAGGATGAGGGCTGTGACCTTTCCCACGATAATATCCTTCCAGAGCAGGCCTCATTATCAGGGCACCCAAGAGTATACATTTCAGAGCTTCAGGGTTGAACCGAACCCTCTGATACATGCGGTGAAACTTTTGCTATTTTCTTGGCTCAACTTCCTGTTGTGTGTTCAAGACTCTGTAATTTCTTCCTTCTTACCTTGTCTGATACCCCAATAAGTCATCTAACATCACTAATGTAAAACATTTCACTTCTAGTAAGTAAAACCTCCTGATTTGCCCTTCCCCAAAAAAGTGGATTTCCCCACCTGATCAGTGATATCCAACAGTTTTCATTTGCCACTTTAGAAAAACACCACCAACATGAGTGGGACAAATTATATTACATTTAATGAGATGTCAATGAGTGTGATCTAGGAAAAATACTAATTTGTGCCAAAACCAAAAAGTTCTATGTAACATTGGTGGTTACAGGAATCATCATAACAAAAGGTCAGCACCCAGAGGGCCTTGTGGGCTTTGAATGGGTCCAAGACCACAGAGAGATTTACCCCTTAGTAAAGTGTTAAGTCTTGACACCCAACAAGTCTGGGCGCCGATGGCATGATTCATCTCGGGTCTGATTTGAACAGATAACCCACGAGGAAGTATGTGTGACTTTTCTACATTCTTGGATCCTTTTACTGCACCTTAAAGTGATGGAAGAAGACAGTAGAATTTAAGATGTTGAGTAGAAGTGAATTATAAGATTAAAGTTATTTGGATTTTCTAATTATAGTCAAAGAAAACACTCAACTTCCTTAGCAAAATGAGCAAGTAAAACAATTTGACTTCAGATATATGAGATACACGAATTGGCATTATCTTCCAGAACCAAATTGTGGATCTGCTTATAAGAAGGTGATTTTTGTAATAAAATTCTTTTAATGCCTTTTTTTAAAAATTATTATTAAACCCTCTTTAACCGTGTTCAATATAGGATCACCTTTTACTGAACTCCACTGGGAAACAAACAAACATATTAATATGAGGTTGCAGTGTCTTACAGGATGCTTGGGAGTCATTTGCAGAACAGTCTTTGCCAGGTCACCTACTGCAGAAGGCAGAATAATGGCCTCCAAAGAGGTCTGCATCCCTATCCCTGGAACCTGTAAACATGATATATTACATGGCAAGAGGGAATTAGTTGCATATGGAACTAAGATCGATAATTAGCTGACCTTGAGATAGGGAGAACATCCTGGATTTCTCAGGCAGCCCCTAATAACTGAAGGGTCCTTAAAGGTGGAAGAGGGAGGCAGGAGAGTCAGGGTTAGCATCAGAGAGAGATTTGAAGATGCTACGCTGCTGGCTTTGAAGATGGAGGAAGTGACCATAAATAAGCCAGTGAACACAGGTGGCCTCTAAAAAGCTAGAAAAAGCAAGGAACAAATTTTCCCTTAGAGTTTCCAGAAAGAAATGTGGCCCTGCCAATACCTTGAATTTAACCCAGTGAGACTCGTTTTGGACTTCTGACCTCCAGAACTGTAAGACTACAAATTTGTGTTATTTTAAGCTGCTAAGTTTGTGGTAAATTTTTACAGCAGCAAAGAGAGAGACGCCATTACACTTACCCTTTCTGGGTCTCAGTTCTCTAATGTGTCAGGGGGTGTGGGGTGGTTCTGCACTGACATTGTACGGTTGCAAGTCTTCCTGAACCATGAGAGAGTCAGGTCCTTTTCAGACCACAGAGATTTTATGGGTTCAAACCACTGTAGCTTCTGAAAACTTTCACATGGTAATAGGAATTGGTTGTCATGAAATTAACTTGACAATGTGCTCTTAGGACTAAATGACACTACAAAGAAAATCAGGCAAATCCAAATACTGACCTTCTGTAGGACAACTGTCCTGGTCTCTTCAAAAAGTCAGTATCATCATTTATATTTTTTTAAAAGGCCTTTCTAGATTCTAAGAGTCTAAAGAACCATAACAACCAAGTGGAATGTGTGAAATTTGAGTAGGGGCAAAATTTGGGAAATGTGAATATGGATTGGTTTTTAGATGAAATGAAAGAAGTATTTTTAGTTTTCTTAGGGGTGATAGTGTAGTTATGTAGGGGAACGTCCTTTTTTTTTTAGGGGATGCATGCTGAACAGTTTTGTGTGATAATGGTCACAATATCTACAATTCACTTTTTAAATGTTTTACACAAAACAATATAGATACAAATTTATATTCAAATATATGGCAAAATGTTAATAATTGTTTAACCTGAGTGGTATACAGGGGTCTTTGTCACACTATGTTTCTGAATGTTTAGAAATTTGGTAACAAAAAGTTGGGGACATTTTCTTTTAAAAGCTGTTTATAAATGTTTATTAAACTTTTGCTCAGAAGCTTTATATTTTGGGACTGGGTGCAGTGGCTCATACCTATAATCCCAGCACTTTGGGAGGCTAAGGCAAGAGCCCAACACCAGCTTGGGCAACATAGTGAGACCTTGTCTCTACCAAAAAATTTTAAAAATTAAAAAAGTTAGTTCGGCGTGTTCATGCATGCCTGTAGTCCCAGCTTCTTGAGAGGCTGAGGCAGGAGGATCACTTGAGCCCAGGAGTTTGAGGTTGCTGTGAGCTATAATTGCACACTGCTGCCTGCACTCCAGCATGGATGACAGAGGAAGATTGTCTCTAAAAAAAAAAAAAAAAAAAATTTACATTTTGGCTTTAAAATGCTCTCTATGCATAGAACTTACTAAAGCTATTTGTAGCAACTCAGATTTATGACAAGATAATTACCATCTTATGGAAAATAGGTTAAATAAATTTCCAGTTAGAAAGCTCGCAGGGAAAAAAGTGATGTTCTTCTATGAATCAGTGGGAAATTACTGCCCTCTAATTGAAGAAAGCTTAAGTTGGTGGAATGGGGATTTTTGTTCTCAGCAAGTCAGATTTTCATTTCTTGATTTTGCAAACAGAAAGGATAAAAGTGAAACTCTGAATATAATAAATAGAAACTTATGGATAAGTAAAAGAAGGCAGGCATAAAAATTTTTCCCTAAACCCCACCCCCCACATCCTATGACCAGTAGCAGAAGGAAACTTCAAGAAATGTGTGTTATCAAGTTTGACTGAAGTTGCAAATCTACAGCAGCCATTTCATATTGGCATACAAGAGAACGTCAGAGAGAATTAAGGAGTAGCATTCTAGTCAGTCCAGAGGCAAGAACAGGATTAGCCAGCCGTAGAATAAAAAATATTGTTATATAATTTGCCTTTCAGAAATTTTTAAAAATATGATTACTCAATACCTATTTCTATTTGTGTTAAAATAATACTTAATAATTTAAAGTTTTTATGAAAATACCAAAGAATGTTTTTTAATTTTTACTTGGAAAATATACAGTTAAAATCTACAATGGAATTTATATAGAAAATTATAATTTGAGCGCATTGTGGATGTCAGCCAAGATATCTGCTACCACCTAGTGGACCATAACTGAATTGCAGAAACAGCCTGAGTGGGGCGAGTGGTTTGTCAACATCTAGCTCACAGAAATTCCGTCTAAATTTTCTATTCCAGGATCTCTATTTATTGTACTGATGTATAAAAATTTAACTTCTCCCATTATGGTTACCAAATATATATCCAGTTTATTGCACATTATGAACTACAAACTCAAATGATTTTAGCTTTCTCCTGTGACTGCCTTTGACAAGGCTTTGTTGAATCTCTCTTCCCATTCCTTACCAACATTTTGGGTAGAATGTATGTCTTTCCAGTAACTGTCACATATTAAAAAGTCTGGTTTAAAACTTGAATTTCAATTCCAGCTTAAGGCTCACACTCTCTCCTTCCCCTCGTCCTCTTCTGGGTCTGGAAAATGGAAGTGAACACGTGTCCCTAATTTATCTGGCCCCTTTTATAGTCCTCTCTTGGCTGCCTTCGCTTCTCTGGCTAAGATCACAGGTGTTGATGCCAAATGGGTGATAAATATCAAGTAGCATACACAGCTGCTGGCCATCCACAGAGACAGGTCATTGCCTCTACCCTGCCTATGTAGGCAAAGAGTCAGAAACATAAAGAAAGACCCACTTACTTACTCAAGTTCACATCAGCTGCAGAGTGAGCCTGAGTCCTCAGGTCTCCTGATTTGTTGGCCCCAATGCCCTTTCTGAATAGTTTTTGTGGTAAATATGTATAGCTCACATTAGTAAAGCTAATAGGAAAAATAGAATAATGTTACTTGAAACCACCACAGATTATTATTTAGCTCTTATATAAAAAAGACATAACTAAACACTACTAGCCTAGACAATTGATATAAAAAGCATTATCCCAATAATGTATGTTATTAGTGTATATTATTAGTAACTGAACCAATATATATAATTCTAGAAAGATTTTTTTAAAAAATAACTCGTAATTCTATATGGCATTCCCTCCTAAAAAGAACCAGAAAAATGATTGATTGCAGAGCCATGGTAGGAAATACATGAGCTGAATCTATGACATCTTGTTATGCCAAAAAACAAAGAAGTATCAAAGTCTACTGTAATTATATCAAAAAGATAAAGATCCAACTTAAAGGGGCTTCCATAAGCCTAAAATGGACAATATGAGCATCAATAAAAGAACAGTGACTGTAATTGATTGAAACATTGTAAATATATAAAAATCCATGAGTTAATAATACCACCTTTCCAAAGCCCCACCAAAAAAAAAAAAAAAAAAGAATTAATAAAACCCCTGAATTATCACCACTGGATATTTCCAGGGCACTACCTCATTAGCCATTAATTGATAAATTAAGAGAAAGAGTTAAACATTTATCTTGCCTTTTCCTGTATGAATTGTATTTGGGATAATCAGTTGATGATAGAAAATTCTTCTTTATAGATGAATTCAGTTATTAATATATAATATTTAGTAGTGTAAAATAATAATATATGGTTATATAAATATGTCAAAACTAAATTGTGCACTTAAATGTGTGCATTTTATTGTATGTTAAGAATACCTCAAAAAAACTGTTAAAATATAAATAAACGAACTAAATAACAACAACCACAAATAGCAAAAGTAATGCCAGGATTAGAAACATCACCATGTTGCTACACCAAATAAAATAATGGGTGAAGGCTATAACATTGATGCTAAAACCATTATATAAAAGGGTGATGGTGAACTTTGTGAACTTTATAATGGAGGATCGGGCTGAATAAACCTACTGAATAATATCCACTCACTCGAGATATTAATTATGGTGGGACAAGACATTAAATGTTTCGTGTTGTATTGCAATGGAAGTATATAACATCCCCATGAAGTATTATTGCCTAAAACATTAAACATGAATTAAATCAAGCCTCTAAGTACAAATAGCAATTTACAGAAACATGGAATATTGTTAATAAAAAGAAAGGAAAAGAACAAGTTAAATGACATCATGAAGATGCAAGCAGCCAAATCCAGGATATGGAATATCATTTGAATTAAATAACTTGGTTTTTCTAGTAAATCAATGAGGGAAAGAGGAAAGGTTGTGGATACTATTATAAGAGATCTAAGATAATCATGATGCAATAAAAATTAGTCATTAATGGCTAAATCAAAAAATAAAAAGGCCATTCCACCTTGAAAGTAAGAAATCTTCTACTAAATAATCTTGAATGAAAGGGAAAATATAAACTATTTTCCCTGAGATTATTATTAAATTCACAAAAAACAAGACCGCAAACCTATATATTTGAATCAATAGGATTCATTTAAAAGTGATCTGAGGAAAATTCATAGTCTTAAACACAGCAATAAAAATTAAAAAATGAAAGTAAGTGCATTAAATTCTCAGCTCAGCAAGCTAGAAAAATAAATAGAAAGTAACCAAAAGAAAAGGAAATAATAAAAATCTTTATTCTCTGAAAAACTAAAAAAAAGATAAATCAAATAAAATAATAAATGACAAAGGAAATAACCATTGAAACAGAGAAAATAGTTTTTAAAACCCTTAGTGACTACTTCGTACATCAGTATGCAAATATATTTGAAACATTAGATGAAATGGATAATTTTCTACTAAAATACAGTTTGTCAAAATTGACTCCAGTAAAGATAAAAAACTTAAATAGAACATACCCGAGTAAGAAATAAAGTTATCAAAGAACTACCCACAAAAAAGCACCAGGTTCAGTTTCAAAGAAAAAATCTATCATATCTTCCAAGACCAGATAGTCCTAATACAACATAAATTGTCCTAGAGAAGAGAAAACACCTAAAGTTATAAGTTTGATCCCTAAATTCAACAAAGATGTTGCAAAGAAAATGACAGAACAGTATCACATGCATTGCACAAAAATGCTAAAACAAAATATTAGTAAACAGGATCCAATACCACTTTAAGAATACACTGGATCCAATGAGATTTATTCTAGGAATGCAAAGGTGGTTCACTATTAGAAAATCAATTACTAGAATGCACCATAATAATAGATCTAAGTGGAAAAACCATATGATGATCTCTGTGAATGCTGAAAAACATATGACAAAACCCAAAACTTATTTCTGATGTCAAAAAAAGCACTCAAGAATATAGGAATAATAAACATTCTTAAAGCAATAAAATATATGCATTTAGTCCTAAAGCTAGCATTTTATAAATGACATAATAATATATCTTCAAAATCTTGGCGAAACAAAGTAAAACTAACAAAGCAATAAAAAAATCTGAAGTTAGCAAGATATAAAACATACAAAAATCAATTGCCTTTAGATACACTCACAGGAACCAGTTAAAGTAGAGGAGAAAGTCCTATTTATAACAGCAACCAAAAATAGATAAATTCTAAGAAATAAACTTAACAAGCAATGTGCAAAATCAATATAAGGAAGATTTTTTAAAGATTTTTAAAGATTCCTAAAATGCCAAAAAATAGACTTGAACAAATGGAAAGACAGTTTATGTTCTTGAATAGGATCACTCACATTTAAAAGGTGTCTGTTCTTCCCAAGTTAATTTGTAAATTAAATAAGATTATCCACAAATATACGAATAAGCTTTTTTGGAACCAGATAAGTTGATACTAAAATTATATGAAAAAATAAATGTGCAAGAATAGCTTTTTTAAGAATCTGAAAAAGAAAAGCTATTAGAAAAGAATACCTTACCAGCTATTGAAATATATCAAAATCTCATATCATATATCATAAAGTAATAAAATTTTAGTATTGGCACATGAACAGACAGATCTGGGTGAAAGAATACAAAGTCCAGATTAAGCCTAAGCATATATGGAAATTTAGAATATAATACAAAAAAATTCTTATGACATCTAAAAAAAAATCACTGGTACAAATAGGACCAGTTCATATATGGAATGAAAACAACTTGATAGCCATTTTGAAAAAGGTAAAATTGGATCCATACCTCAAACTACACACAAGAATAAACTCCCAATGGATCAGAGATCTAAATATTTTTTTTAAATGAGCTCTTTTGCTACGACAAGGGGCCTGGTCGTCATCTGTGGCATATGTACCTTGCTCTGTAAACCTATATATATCTTGTTCTTGCTCTGTAATCCTACCTTGCTCCCCCTTAATAAATTTCACCTCGTGCTTGCCTTAAAAAAAAAGAAACTAAACCATATAAATACTAGAAGTGATGGTGAATGTATTTATAACCTGAGGAAAGACTTTCTAACTAAGACTCCACGTCTAGATTCAATAAAAGAAAAACTAATACATTTAACTACATAAAAATAAAAAATCATCATATCACACACACACACACACACACAAACCACCCAAAGCAAAGCCAATGTCAAATCACTGAGAGAAAAATATTTGCAACGTGTATCACAGATCATGAGCAATATCCCTAATATATAAATTATTTCTAGAAATCAAAGGAAACAAAGACCAAAAACCCAACATAAAAATGAGTGCAAGACTTGCACACACCAGTACATGAGATAAGAACAAAGCTGTGAAGATGACAGGCTCTGTCCTGACAGTTACAAGCAGAGTTTCAGAGACCACCACCTCTCTTTCAATAAAAAGTTAAATAAGAGCAAGCAGCAAATGTAAAACACATTCTTAGCTCGAGAGCTATTTAAAAGAAAAAACAGGCATCGAGGCTAGATTTGGCTACAGGGCTGTAGTCTGCTGACCTCTGGGCTAGATGTGTTCTCTAAACTCCCTTCCAGATCCCTGTCTCTGTGTGTTGAATAAACTGCTGTTGATTCCCTATGGAGCTAACAGTAGGACTAGGGTTATACTCCACTTTCACTTTCTGGCCCCTTCTTCTAAAGCCTAAAGCAATTTCTCAAGCTTTATTTACTTACATCCCCGTTAGATAAGAATTAAAAATATTTCACATCTTCTAAACAGCTTTGTTCTTCCAAATATATATGTGAGTTTTCAAATTTTACCACAGCCTTCTCTCCCCACTCCCTTCACCGCAAAGAGATTTGCAGAATTGTCCTCTTGTGTCTGAGAATCACTCACTGCCCTCAGTTGCTTAAACTTGAAAATTCCTGTGTAGGAATTTTCCTGTCTAGCCTCCAAAATTCCTGTCTTTGGAAAGCCCCCAAAAACCTCACTTCTCTTTTCTGCTGTAAAAGAACATCAGTTTTCCACTAACTCTGCCCTATGAGGATAGCTAACTTACTCATGCAACAGCGACTTCCGGATACTCCCTCTCCTTGTCTTTCTCTTAGTCCTTTCTTCCACGGGGTCAGAATCCAGAGTCCCAGCCACAACATGGATCTGTGCATTTGTCCTCCCCAACCACCCTTGATCACCTAAGACCACGAGACACCAATCAGCTTGATGACCATATAGCTGGTTCTAGCAGCTATGAGACTAAAACGTTGGGAATTCACACTTACGATCAGTCCGTGCAAAATGTCTGTAAATTGTACAGAAGGACAGAAAGAAGCTGGCTGCTTTTAGACCCATACTTGGTGATGAGCATCTTAAAACTATGCCTAGAAGCAGATGCCCGTCTCCATAAAGAAGTCGTTCACTGTTAGGGAGCCCTCTGGGCAGGCACATTGGGTGCCCACAGTGGGCCAGGGCCCTGCTGCATTTGGCCACATCATCTCTCCCCTGAGCCTGTCCAGCGTGTGAAGTCAGCGGAGGAACCCAGGATCCCACATGCCTGGACGTAGCTTGAGGCTACTTCCTCTTCAGGACTTTGCTACCACCCTCCTTTGCTCCAGGCCTCAGAGATCTATGCCCCTTCCATCACTTCCCTTCCCCTTAGCGTGACAATATTTTCAAGTCTCACTTTGATTTCAGGCAGACGCCTTGTGTACACTCTCCTCATTCTAGAATTTCATCTCTTAAAAACAGAAATCAGAAAGCCTTGCAGACTTCCACTTTCTGACATTTAACGTCCCTCTCTTGAGACAGACTGACCACTAGCTTGAATGGGGGAAATGTATATGTGTTATTTTCATAATCAGAGAAATGACGTTATTTAAAAACTTGGAAGCATTTATTGAAGTTTTAATTCGTATACTAGGTATATTCTATATTTCGGTAGAGTGGTTTTCAAAAAAACAAGACCAGGGAATCTTCAACAATGAAAATAATAAAGAAAAGAAACATCTCCTGAGATCATCTCAGTCTCTGGTTGGGCTTCGTTGCTCACCAAAGAAATCCTTTGTACTAATTAAATTTGGCATCTGTCCCATGGAAAATGTATTATCTTTTTTTTTAATTCTCAGATATTAATGTGCTTAATAAAAGTATTTTGCAAACCACGTGTATACTAATTACGGATTCAAAGAAGAGGCAGTATTATAATTGCACTTTCTCCCCACAACTGGCCACAGAACCAGGAAGTAACCTGGCTATGGCGGACAGGTGATGAATGTCCTGGTTCACAGACTGAGTCATCAAGAACCACTTGAGTAAAAATCTGGTCTGACTGTTTGTCTGGACTTGATCATTTCTGACTCCATCCTCTGTCTCTAGGCTCTGCTCTGTCTCTTTTTTTTTCCATGGGAAATCTAATAGCCCCAACTTCTCGCATAGGTTTGCAGGCCAGATGAGGCGCTCAGAAGGAGGAAGGGTACCGGTCCCAGCCATATATAGGGAAGAATTATGGATGTGAAGGGTAAGAGAGCCACTGTCATTGCTGAATCTGGGCCTCGCTTCACTTATAACCACTTGATTTTCTTATGTCTGAATCAGTAATTTTTACCTCCATTTGGAGTTATATAGTGGTTTATCTCGATCAGCAATGCCGTGCCTCTCCCGTCCCCTGTTTTGTTTAGGGGTTGCTGCATAAGCAGAGCAGCAGCAGATAGATGCTTCTATGATTTGTGCTGAGAACTGTAACCTGTTTAATATTCTTTTAAACCTGATCTCTAGTACTCAATATGCAGGGAAAGCCTCAAAATTACACCCTGGGTCTCTAAGGTCTAGCTGACTTTTGGATAATAGTAGTTTAACCTCCAGGATTTTAATTCTCCCCAATCTGTTCATTCATTCATTCAACTATTTATTTATTGAATGCCTGGAATGTGTAAGAAAGACATTATGCTAGGCACTGGGGATGAAATGGTGAGTAAAACAGACAGTCCCCTACCAATAAAGCTTAGATAGTTTAGATAGGGGGTGCAGGCCAAAAGCAAAAATGAACAACCAAAAAAAAAACCCAAACAGGCCCGGTGCAGTGGCTTAAGCCTGTAATCCCAGCACTTTGGGAAGCCAAGACTGGAGGATCTCTTGAGGCCAGAAGTTCGAGACTAGCCTGGGCAATATAGTGAGACCCTATCTACAAAAAATTTTAATAAAATTAGCCAGGTGTGCATGGTGGCAATTCCAATAGACAGTAAGAGCTCTGATAGAGTAAGTGCAATTACAAAGTGCCACAGGAGGACACAGCAGGAGCTCACAGACATTGAAGGTGTGGGGATGTGCCCAGGGGAAGTGACATCTCAGCTTAGGCTTTGTATTAGTTTGCTAGGGTTGCCATAACAAAGTACCATAGACTGGGTAGCTTAAACAACAGAAATTTATTTTCTCACAATTCTAGAGGCCAGAGTCTGAGATCAAGGTGTGGCAGTGGTTCCTGCCAAAGCCTCTGCCCCTGGCTCGTCATCCCATCTACTTTCTGTCTTCACGTGGTCTTTCCTCGGTGTTTTTGTCCCCTAATTTCCTCTTCTTATGAGAACACTAGCCATATTAAATAACAGTCCTCCCTGATGACCTCATTTTAACTTAATTGTCTCTTTAATGACCCTATGTCCAAATGCAGTCACATTCTGAGGTACTGGGGGTTAGAACTCCAACATATGAATTTGCAGGGGCGCAATTCAGTCCACAACAGGCCTGAAGGATCAAGAGGAACCAGCCAGGCAGATGGACACACAGGGAGGGGCTTCCCACATAAGCAAGGAAGCAAGAGAAAAAGGCACCCCAGGAGAACCCGACAGGAGCCAAGTCAGAGAGGGCTTGTGAGCCGTGTTAAAGAGTGAGAAACTGGCCGGGCGCGGTGGCTCACGCCATAATCCTAGCACTCTGGGAGGCAGAGGCGGGTGGATTGCTCGAGGTCAGGAGTTCAAAACCAGCCTGAGCAAGAGCGAGACCCCATCTCTACTATAAAGAGAAAGAAGTTAATTGGCCAACTAATATATATAGAAAAAATTAGCCAGGCATGGCGGTGCACGCCTGTGGTCCCAGCTACTCGGGAGGCTGAGGCAGGAGGATCGTTTGAGCCCAGGAGTTTGAGGTTGCTGTGAGCTAGGCTGACGCCACGGCACTCACTCTAGCCTGGGCAACAAAGCGAGACTCTGTCTCAAAAAAAAAAAAAAAAAAAAAAGAGTGAGAACCATGTTCTAAGGATAATGGAAAGCTACTGAAGGGTTCTAATTAAGGAAACAGCATAATCAGATTTGCCTTTGAGAAGAAACATGTGGCTGTTATGTGACTAATGCCACATGGTGGGAGGAGGAAGCAGGGAAAGCTATTGCTGTTATTCAGGGGAAGATGACCGTGACCCGAGCCGGGGGTGCAGGCCCGGCAGGCGGAGGCGGGGGAGGCAGTGCAACTGACTAGAGCTGGGGATTGCTGGACAAAGGGCCTGGGCGGGAGGGAGTCTTTCTGACTTAGGAAATGACAAGACCAAGGCACGGAACATGCAAAGAGGACAATCGCATGTGCAGGAGAAGATGAAGGGCTCAGTCAGAAGTAGACTATGCAACGGAGAGACCGGCTAGCATCACCCGCCAACATGTCCACCGAGGACCACGTTTTACATTAGGAAAGGAAAGAAGAAAAAAGTACCCAAGTACCCAACCTGGCTGGGTTATAATGATGAGAGTTTTCGTCTCAACTATTTCAAATATTGCCAACGAATCTGATTATGCTGTATCCAGATGTATCCTTTTATCCTGTTTGACTTTTTTCATCTCTCTTTGCATGTCTAGATCTTTCACAATGCAGGTGAAGACACAAGATGTAAGGATGGTTGCTAGAGTCGCTAAGACATCTGGAAATGAAAACATGACTAGTTTCCATTTATGGAATACTAACTTCATATACCCCAGGCACTGAGCTAAATACTCCACATACATGTTCCATTTAGTTCTCACAAGCCTAGGAGGTAATCATTATCTCCATTCTACAGACAAGGAAACTGATGCTCAGAGAGGTGAATTAACTTGCCCAGGGTCACACAGCTGGACAGACTCTGGAACTCCACTGTCTCACTCCAAAGCCCAGGCTATTAACCACTATGCCTCCCCTATCTCCAGCAAGTCCTCCTTTGAGAAGTGGGATGAATTAAAACCCATTCCCTAAAAGCCTTATCATCCTTTTCATGCATTTTTACTGAAAAATAGTTAAGTATTCTTAGTAAAAACATTCCACAAACTTGAGCTCCATTTTAGAAGGCAGTGTGAATAATGCTCCTGGAACTGCAACCTAGAGACCCGTGACTGTGCTGGCTTGACTCAAACTGCCAGGCCGTAGGCTTAAGTTCCGGCTCATCTCCATAAAGAGTAAGATCACTCCAAGAAGGGGGTGATGAAATTTTGGGTGGAGCAGTACCTGTTAAAACAGCAAGGAAGGGCAAATTTCAATGATCTTCTGAAATCGTAACTGCCAGTATGTTTGAGTAATTCCTGGCAATATTGCCCCTGGGTTTCTGTGCAATGAGTTTTTAAGTTGGAGCTTTCTTGCATCTCAGAAGTATTATGCCGAGACCTCATTTGTTGAGTCTAATGTAAAATTTAAGTTGCTAATTGTACGTTTTGTGGTGGCAGAAGAAGAGTAATGAGGCCAAATAGATGCTAAGAAACAGCTGTAGCGTTTATTGAGAGCGCGCCTGGGTGAGGTTCAAGGGTCCCAGAACAGGGGCCCCAGAAGTTCTGCCGCCCAGGACTGCAAGTTAGCTTTTATACTGCGGGGCTAGCTGTTGCTGTTGTCTGTCTCCGGGGGTCAGGGCAGGATGTTTGGCACCCCAGGTATCTTCCTGCTTTGCCTTGGTGGTGGTTCCGGGCTGAGATGTTCCGTTGGTAACAGGATGCAGTTAGGGCAGCTGTTGTGCAAGGTCTGCAGGCTTTGCAAAGCTGTGAGGATGGGGGATGAGGGGAGGGGAGACCCGGCCACCAGCCTTACACTAATACTCTATTCAGTCTTTAGAAGTCCCCCTGCAAGAATGTAGTTTCTAAGTATACAGACTGCCGAGCAACTCATTTATAAGGACAGATTAGATAAGTGACTGATCAAATTGTCAAAGTATCTGGACCATCCTTTGTCCAGCGGTGCAGAGATATTGGAGCACAGCTAGTCATCAGAGAATATAATCTCAAACCCTTGGATGCCCCTTTGTGTTTCCTATATTTTGGATTCTTAAGACCATTTAAACTGATAGCTAAGTCTAGTCTCAGTCCTCTGATTAATAAGCACTGTGAACCCAAATTGATCCTCGGCTTCCTCAACTGCAAAATGGAAAAATTTGGCCAAGACATGCTTACCCAATGACTTGCAAGGCCCCCAGAAGTCTATGTTGGCCAGTTGCCCCCTTCTCTCGATGACAAAGTCATGAGATCTACGAAATCGCTCACATATTTGCAGGGCAGCTGCTGTGTTTGATAACCTAGGAGATGCGATGGGTAATGGCCAAGATAACAGTCTCTGCCATGGAAGAGATTTCAATCAGATCATAAAGAAGATAAACAGAGTATATGCATATAATAAATAAGGTACCAGGAATATGTAGTGCAAACCAAGAGCTAGGGAGACTCACAGACAGCTCTGGGTGGTGTGGGTTTTGAAAGCAGTGCTGAATGTAGATTGACGGAAATGGAAGGGGTGACATTCCCTTCAAGGGGCACTGCATGAGCTCCAGGGAGATGGGGGTGAGAAGGAGAATGAAGAAGAGCTGCAAGGGACGCTAAGAAGACCCATCTAGAGAGGAACGCAGAGAGAAGCTGATTCAAGAAGATATTTGAGTGTTCGAATGCCAGTCTTAAAATTTTAGAATGGATTTGATAGGTGACAGGAAGTATCCAAGTTATGGAGAAATATTTTTTTAAGTGCATGAGAGAGAGTTTGGATTTGAGGAGAAACTAAAAGAGTGGAACCCAGCCAGGAAGTGCCAGTAATAAGCCAATAAGGGGGCGACGAAATTTTGGGTGGAGCAGTACCTGTTAAAACAGCAAGGAAGGGCAAATTTCAACGATCTTCTGAAATCATAACTGCCAGTATGTTTGAGTAATTCCTGGCAATATTGCCCCTGGGTTTCTGTGCAATGAGCTTTTAAGTTGAAACTTTCTTACATCTCACAAGTATTATACTAAGACCTCATTTGTTGAATCTAATGTAAAATTTAAGTTGTTAATACTCTATTTTAGTCTTTAGAAGTCCCTCTGCAAGAATGCAGTTTCTAAATATCAATGGATATAAAATAAGAGAAGTTTTAAAGTTTAATGCTGCCTTCCCTTCTCTCCCCAGCGGCTGTGTTGGTGCAAGGGAGAAGAAACACTAGAATAATTCAGATGGGAATGACACAGAAGGTATCAGCACTCCACAGGTTGTGGACAAATACTGATCAGCTGGACTTTGGATTGGTGACGTGGTGGTGCCGCCGTAACCATCATCTGCCCTGTTTAAGGAGCTCCACCAACTTAGGCACAGAATCCTCAGCCAGGACTGGGGGCAGGGCATCCGGCTAAGACAAACATTTTTAAGGACTGACATACAGGCTCCCATGTAGTATATGCTAAATGCAAACCCAAAATCCACTTGCATCGATAATACCTCAATATCAATAGGCCATGTTGCCAACATCTGCTTTAGCTCTTTCCTTGGGCTGTTCTTATGTGTTATCTCTTTGCAAAAAATGCCTTTCACCTAGCAATGGGTTACTTCTCCAGATTTCCACCTTTTCACCTCCTTACTGCCTCTATAAAGTTAGGACACCAACATTGTAAGTTACTGAGCTTCTACATTGAATGCATATAAGAATCACCTAGGGAGCTTTTTTTGAAATGCATATTCTAGGGCCCACCCTCAAGAGATTGCAATTTAATGAATCTGGGATGGAGCTCAGGAGTCCGTACTAAGCAAGCATCCCAGGTGATTCTGGTATAGGTGGTCCCCAGTCCACCTTACCGGACCACTACTAAGTTGAACCTAGCAACATAATTAATCCATGCCAAAGCCAAAACTCATAAATTGACATTTATCAAGAAGCCTTTGAGATCATGGCCCTATGTTTATGTATGAGTCTTTGGGCCCATTTTTCCCAGGCATAAGCTGATGCAATGTCATGCTAGGAGAGCCTATGACTGTAGTGTGTGTTTCTGGCAGGGACAGAATTTCTGCACAGGGACAGGGGCAGCAACATTGATTGCATAATATTACTCCATCCTCACATTTATTATTAGTCATAAAAACTGAGTCAACTCCAGTATTGCCAGGTACTTGGATGAATATCCAGGGTGGGGTAGACCCCTACAACTCCTTCCTCCTACCCCGGAGAGGCAAAAAAACCCAATTGAACTCACAGAGCAGGCTGTTCAGCAAAGGTTCAAATGACCCCCAAGCCTATAGAAGCATCTCCACATTGTCGTGAGAGTACCCCAAAGCCACTGGGATTGTAGAGCCCACTTGTTCCTTTGTCTTATGGAAAAGGGGAAGGAGATGATTACTGCTACACTCACTGTGGAGTGAGAAAAGCTGTGGGTTGCTGAAAAAATTTACTCTGGAAACATGTTTGACACCTTGTTAGTTCTACAACCCTGCAAACTATGCTCCAACCCCTGACCCTCGATATCTTGGCACCCAGAGGGGTGCCCTGGACAGGCACAGTCCCCAGACTTGCTGGCTTTAGCTATTTTAGTCCCACCTTCGGTCTCAGCACATTTGCATAAACCTCATCGAAGTCAACCAAGTCCGGGACCATAGCAGCAGGTGTGGGATAAACAGACCCTTACGTGCCGGTCCCAGCCTTCCTTTCCCCTGATGCTTCTGCATCCCTACCTCACTGCAAGGCACTACCCTCTAACTCATGAAAGCTCAGAACTCACCTTTTTCGGGTCTCCTCAGGGCCTCACCTTCTGCCCATTACTAGCAACCATCCCAATGAGAAGCCAGAGCCCTCTGTGGCCAGAATTTTTATTTTTCTTTGCTTTGTCTTGGCTAGCATTTTTGTTATTTTTTGCTATACACAAGTTTCTCTTGCAGCTTTAGGAATTTTCCATGGCCAGAGAAGTCAGAAATGTCCAGAAAACTTCAAGGGTCTAGAATGCCAGGATCCCAATAATTAGGATGTGATTAGTTAAGGATATAAATTAATAAGTATATTATACTTTTTAAAAAATAACTATCAGCTCAGTTAAGGATACCCATTAAAGAAGATTTAATGCAGATATGTACCTAACTCTAAACTGTCTATTTAAATAGTTTATTACAAATATAGGGAAAATTTAAGTAAATATGAAATACCTGAGGATATTTAGAGAGATTTTTCTTAAGTTTTCAACTCTTCTCTAGAATTATTTAATCCAACATTGTTTTCCCCATATTTTAAAACTACCTCCTTTCTTGTGCACCAACTTCTGAACACTCACCCTTGGAAACTTTGGTCTGTTGAAATGGGTAGAGGCGGATTCCTAGATAAGTATGGAGGTAGAGTAGACACTTGTGGTTTCACAAAGTCAGAACAAGTTTTTGAATTATAGAAACACCAGCTTTACATGCAAAAAAGGTGAGGTGATTACCTGATGTGATTCACAGATGCTGTAAAAAACCTTACTTCACAAAATGTATTTGCTCACCTCTTGCATAAAATGGAAGCATTACATTTCTTCATCTCAAAACACTTACTCCAATAAAAATGCAAATACTCATGAGATTTTATATTTGCACCATTTTGTGAAAGATTTACAGATTCTATCTTAAGAGTCAGTTTTAACAGATGAGATAGGGAGAGTGAGTATGGTAACACCTAAGAGATTGGGAAGGGATAGAACCTTGAGCACCTCACGATGTTGGCTTCAGCAATCTCTAATCCCATACAACCCGTTTACAAGCCTGGAATTTAATGCCTTTAGCAATAGAAGAATTATATACAGATAGTCCATGATTTACAATGCTTCAAGTTGGATTTAACAATTTTACAATAAGTTTGTCAGCATATTCAATGTGTTTTTGACTTATAGTATTTTCAACTTACAATGGATTTATCAGGACATAATCCCATCATAAATTCATTTGCATCTGGACTTATGATGGTTCAACTTAAGATTTTTCAACTTTATAATGGGTTTATTGGGGTATTAAGTGCATATTCAATTTATCATATTTTTGACTTATGATGGGTTTTTCAGGACATAAGTAAGTCGAGGAGCATCTGTACACAATAGGAATATTGTTCTTGGGGGCAAGAAAAGACAAATGTAACAACCATTTACCATTTCCTTCCACATGCCTTACTCAGGATCTAGACTTCCTTGGCAATATACCTGAAATTAGCTGCCTATTTCCCCTTTCTCCTGTCTTATTGGGCCTTGGCGGGGAAAAAGCACTTAATACTAAATGCATAGACTCATACTTACATACTCAATTTATCTTCAACAAAGGCATTGATAAAATTCAATATAAAATGTTAGTGGCACCATGGAATTAAAAAAAAAAATTCAATATAAAATAAAGGGTTTTGGTTGGTTTTTTTTCCCCAGTAGTAATGTTGAAGCAACCAGCTATCTGTAAGTAAAGACATAAGAAACTTGAATCGCCTTATACATACCACACAGAAACAAATTTGAGATGGGTCATACATTTGAATGTAGAAACTAAAACTATAAAGCATCTAAAAGAAAATATGGGAATATATGTTCCTGAACCCTAGGGTAAATATTTTTAAAACACGTTATAGGCAACAAACATGAAAGGAAAAAAAAAAAAAACTTCATCAAAACTAGAAATTTCTGCTCATCAGAAAACACCCTTTAGGAGAGTAAAAAGGCAAGCTAAAAACTGACAGAAAATATTATATTTATATACATACATATACCATGTACATATATACATGTTACATAATCTGACAGAGAACTAAGGTCAAGAATTTATAAAGAACTTTTCCAATATGGAGGAAAAGTAGAGCAGGGCTTGGGGGGAAGACTTGAATAGGAGCTTGATAAAAGAAAATATCCAAATGGTCAATAAACGCTTGAAAAGGTGCTAAAAATTCTTATTCATCAGGGAAATGCAAATCAAAACCATAGTGAGCTATACTATATACTCAAAAGAATGGATAAAATTAAAAAGACTGATAATACCAAGTGTTGGAGACAATGGAGCAACCAGAACTCCTATGAATTGCTGATGGAGTTTAAAACAGTACAATTTATGGTCACAAAGTAGTGTAAAGGACATTGGGAACTAAGAAGTGGGGGAAGATAAAAGCTTACCTATCAGATATAATGTACACCATTCTGGTTCTGGGCATACTAAAAGCTCTGACTTCGGCATTATACAATTCATCCAGGTAACAAAAACACTTGTATCCCCTTAGTATTTGAAATAAAAATTAATTTTTAAAAAAAGAAGTCATAAAACTGTGTAAAAAAGTATATTTATTCAAAAATAAATAAATAAAATAAAATGATACATTCACATTGGAAATTATTTGATAGTTTCTACTAAAGTTCAACATACACCTTCCCTATATCCCAGGATTTCCACTCCTAGGTATATGTCCAAGAAAAGTGATTCACTCATACCAGATTTATTCAAAATAGCCAAAAACTAGAAACAATCCAAATGCTCATCAGCAGGAGACTGAATAAACAAACAAGATATATGCATACTTGGGACTACTACACAGCAATTGAAAAGACTATTGATAAATCTAACAACAGGGATCAATCTCAAAAACATTATGCTAAGAAATGAAGCACAAGAGCACCTACAGTATGATTCCACTTGTATGAAGTAGAACAAACAGGCAAGACTAATGGTTGAGCACATCAGAGTGACTGGAAAGAGTATGAGAGAACTTTCTGAGATGTAAACAACTATAAATCAGGTACACACTATTGAGCTATGCACTTAAAATTTGTGCATTTTACTACATATAAATTATGCTTCAATTTTAAAAAGGAAAAAAATCCCACCTCTGATCCCAAAATATGTGTAACCCTCATGGGAACTAGACCACTCCCCATCCAAAGAGATCTAGGTAGAATTGTTACTGAAAATTTGGTACTTGTCCCCAAGGCCAAAGAATGAGGACAACTGATTTGAGGAAAGAAAGAGAAATGTATTAATTTGCCAGCAAATTTAGATCCTGGGCGGGAATGTAGATCTTAATTCCCAAAAAGGGTGAGGGGTTTTAAAGAGACAGCTCATAAAACATTTTCCCTTTTTCAGAACTTTCCCTCTGTTACATATTCCCCACTGTCCATTCTACCTTCCATATCTATTGGGGGTTGGAAAATGTAGTCGTCGAACCACTTCCTGCTGACATGGGACAATGTTTTAGGTGGAAGGTTTGTACTGATTTATGCCGTTGCAAAGCTTTGGCAGTATATTCACACAAATAAAGAATGCAGCAGATTACAGGTGAGAAGAGGGCATGAGCAACAACTACAACCATGTGGATTGATAAGATAAAATGGAGGATACCTGAGAAAAAAGATTTTACCCACTTGGTATCTAAGGCACCAGTATCACTGTGGGTCCTTAATGTCACCTTGTACATAATGTCTGATATAGGGCTGGTGAGAAAGAAACACGGGACCTCTGAGTATGGAGCCATTAGTCACAATAGCAAACCCAGCAGTGAGACAGACCAGCAGAAGAGGCTATAGAATGAGAAATCCTCATTAAGGGGTTGTCTCTCCATCTTCACAGGGTCCCTCCCATTTCTCTACCAGTTGTTGTTTGGGTATTTGTTGTTTCCAAGCTTTAAGCAACACCTGGTCTCCTGGTTTAAAGGAGTGGAGGGGTGCTTCCAACTGGGGCAGGACCTGAAGGAGGCAAACTCATGCATAGTGATTAGTATTTGATTTATTTGTTTGATATATTGCTGTATTCTGCTTTCCTTACTCATTATTACATTACCATACTTATCCTGGGGTGCTAGAAAGTGTCTCTCAAAAATTATCTCACAGGGCCTTAACTTAAGCCTGCTTCTAGGGACTACCCTTATCCAGAGGAGGGCAAGCGGCAACACCTTATTCCACTTTAGGTGGGTTTCACAATGTAAAATATCATTCATGGCACATAGATACCATATGAATCTATACTCATTATCATGGGCCTTCTGGACAGGCAGTATTAGTGTATTGTAAAGGGACCAGTAAGGACGAACTAGTCCATGAATTCCTTCCAACTCTTCCTTTTTAAGGGGGTATTATTTCTTATGAGAGTGTAAGGTCACTTCTTTTAACAAAACGGTAATGGTGTGGCTGTTCCGGCATGTCCCAGGGGCCCATCGGTCCACGTAGCCTTACTCCCTTTTTGGGTAGACCTCTGGAGGAATGGAATTTGCTGCTTCTTGCAAATGTTGCAGTTGCAGTAAAAGATGTGCAAGTCTGCTGAGGCCCAAGCTTCAAATGCTCCACAGCATTATGTGTGCTTCACCAGGCACCCGTACTTTCCCTGCTCTCTTCTCCCACTTCCTCTCTCTCTCTCTCTCTCTCTCTCTCTCATTCTCTCTGTCCTTCTAAAGGATAAAACAAACTTTTTAGTTATATCTTCATATCTGCGAGAGAAATCTTTCTCCACTTGCGCCATGAGCACCCCCTAGTCTTTCCAGCCTGACACCCAGGAGTGGGCACGGAGGGGGGGATGGTGCGCGAGCTTATCCACACCTCACCCCGGCAATGAGCATCTGGGAAAGTCCAGAGTCACAGACTGTAACAAAAGCTAGAGACAAGCCCAAATTCTCAGTATCTTCATGGTCCAAGAGCTCTAAGTCAACAGTGAAATAAGAGGCAACCAACCCATAGGGAAGCCCCATAACTCAGCCCATGAAAGAGAAAACTGCTGCAACAGGTAACTCCTGTGGAAGGTGAGCTCGCAGGAAATATGAAACCAAAGAGGATGTCTAGCTACATAAAAATACCCTGAATAATTCATACAAAAAAAATCCAAAAAGAAATCTTAATGGTACATTAAAAACAAATGTTTATTTAATCCATTGTATGTTTGATTTAATTCATAATTAACACAGATATTAATTGGTGTGCTTTTCTTTTCTGCACTTTCTCATGTGTCATTCTTCCCCTATGAGTGGCAGGCATCCATCCTACCTTGAGAAGATTTAGGATTATTATAGAAGGAATACAAAAGGCAAAGGCAATATTTGCCTTGGGGAAGTTTTTACTTCTAAAATAAACGACTGAGGATCAAGAAGGAAGAGCTGAGAGTATCAGAGAACAGACCCGGAACGGAGAACAGAGGACTTGCTGCTCCCTGTGTCCCCTGCCACTGGGGAGGCGGGATCAGGATGGCCTGGACTAAGCAGAGAGATAGAAATGGACTGTGACTGTGAAAAACACTGGGGACCTAGATATGAGAAGCTCTGACTTGAGGACACATGAAGATGATAGAACAGCATGTGGAGGCTGTCAGGATTATCTGTAGCCAGAGACAGTGGCCTCGGAAAGCTGAGCCTAAGTCTTCAGGTGACTTGTGGTCTCCTGACTTTGTCATCCCCATTTGCTGTTCTCAGTTCTTGGGGTAAAGGCAATCAGTGGAGACAAACGTGTACAATGCCCATTAGAGTAGCCCGTAAGACACTCACTCGCCCATCTCCAAGAATTTGCCGAGCACCTGCCAAACATAGTTATAAGGAAAGAAGCACTTCTCTATATAATGATATAGAACAATCTCCAAAATATATTATCAGGGGTAAAGCAAAGAGTATGATAGCTTCTTTAGTAGGGTTCCATTTATATAAAAGAAAAACAGACTCTGGGAGGCCAAGGTGGGAGGATCGCTCAATGTCAGAAGTTCAAGACCATCCTGAGCAAGAGTGAGACCCTGTCTCTACTAAAAATAGAAAAAATTAGCTTGCCAACTAAAAATATATAGAAAAAAAATTAACCAGGCATGGTGGCACATGGCTGTAGTCCTAGATACTCAGGAGGCTGAGGCAGAAGGATTGCTTGACCCCAGGAGTTTGGGGTTGCTGTGAGCTAGGCTGAGGCCACAGCACTCTAGCCCAGGCAACAGAGCAAGACTCTGTCTCAAAAAGAAGAAAATAAAAAGAATAGAAAAACATATACACATGTTTATGTGCATATATGTGCATGTAGTTATTTACAATTGTATGTGTAAAAAACCTCTCCAAACAGTCCACAGAAGCTGGTGCCAGTAGTTGTCTCTAGAGAGTAGAAGGTGCCTACGGAATTGAGTGAGTGAAGAAGTTCTTATATTATTATTTCTCTGGTTCCTTTGAACATTTTTATTATGCATATGTATTACATATTCCCAAAATTGAAAAAAATCTCAATAAATATTCACACAACACACCAATTTTGTTTGTAGATCGGTTGCCTGCTGAAGCCCTCACACATGTATGTACAAGAGGGAAAAAATACAACATTGTTTATAACAGTGAAACACTAGAAACAACCAAAATCTTCATCAATAGGGGAGTGGGTATGTAAAATATGGACTAGCATATAACATGCAGCAGGACAGAATAACATATAGACCTAGCAAAGAATAGCATAGATCAGTTAAAGGAAATGAACTGGATTAACTTCCCATCTGTGAATCAAGACTCAAAAACACATGGAGCAGAAAAGGAACATAACATAGGGTATATGTTTATCATATAATTTGAGTGAAAATTTTAAGAACGCACTAAGTAAAGGTACAAAAATGGACTAGAAGGATACCAAACTCACAATGTAATTTACCTCTGTGGAGAGCAGTTGCGGTGGGGTGGAGAGTTTACTCCATGCTTGTAATATTTTATTTCTTAAAAACAAATACCGGGAAAAAAATAAATAAAAAGCCGGGCATGGTGGCTGACAACTGTAATCCCCACACTTTGAGAGGCTGAGGCAGGGGAATCTCTTGAGACCAGGAGTTAGAGACCAGCCTGGACAACATAGTAAGACCCCTCTCTACCAAAAAAAAGAAAGAAAGAAGAATTAGCCAAGCTTGGTGCACCTGCCTGTAGTCCCAGCTATTTGGGAGGCTGAGGTGGAAGAATCCCTTGAGCCCAGGACTTTGAGGCTACAATGAGCTATGATCATGCCACCCAACATACTCCAGCCTGGGTGACAGAGTGAAATCCTGCCTCAAAAAGAAAAAAGTAAATATGAGAAAATGTTAAAAGTTTTAATTCTGAGTGACAGGAAAATAGATGTTTGTTATTTTATTCTTTGTGTTTTTCTCTATATTAAACATTTCTCTAAATTTCCATAAAAGTACATATAACCAGCCAAGGTCCTCCAGATAGATCCCTTTATTTTCTTTTTAAAGTCAAATAAATTCTACATAATCAGCATTAATATTATTGGTAAGAATTTCTCTAAAAAATTTTGTGTTAGAAGTTTTGAAACATTAAGAAATTCTGATTGTGATTCAGGTTTCATACTGCAGATGATGAAACAGGATGGAGCCATCGTCAAGGAGAATGCAGGGTCTTTTAGGCTTGTTGCAGCATGACTCCTGTACACACCCATCTGTTCCTCCCCCAGCCTCTCTTTCTTCCAGATTCCACTTAGCATATCTGTGGAGAAAGCAAGACTTGCTTTGGGGCATATTCATTTTCCTCTTGCCTCTTTGCTCTTTTTGGAACATGAAACATTCTATAGGCAGAGCTCTATAAAAACCCATGTCTCCACTCTCCCTGATCACTTTGGTTCCAGCATCCTGCCCAGCAAAGAACCCTTCTGCCAAAATGATAGTTGGAGGATTAAGTGATGCCAAGCCTGCCACTGCAGAAATCCAGGAGATTGCTGATAAGGTGAGTTGACTCAGGGAAGAGCTAGATCCAAAAATCTTCCTTCATGTGTTGTCCTCATGGTGAGAGTGTAGGTGAAAGTGAGAACCAGAACATTGGGAAGTGTGTGGTCTTGTGCAGCCTTCCTTACAACTAAAGTGGAATACTGAGCTTTTCAGATGAAACCTCAAATATTCCCAACACTGTGAGAGTGGCCTTGAGCATTTGCCTTCTCTGAGCTTCATTTTCCCTATTTGCAAAATACGAATTGATATTGGGTCATTTCTAAAGCTCTTACAAAGCATGATTCTAGGATTACTAATTCAGTTTATAATGAAATTTTTCTAATCTTACCAAGTGGAGCCAACATGTAATTAAAGTCTCAGGTTGTTAACAATTTGATGAAGTAGATTTGGAATACGTTTCAGGGAGTTTTTTTATAAAAAGTTGAATGAAGAACAATATTGTAAAGGCACTTACCAACTTCCTATACATTTACCTAAATAGTGTTTTAGTCTTTTCGTAGTCAGAGGGTGATTAAACCAGTAGAAAAGAGAAGTGGGATAGTTGATGGTGATTCTAAAATGTTATAAGCACCCGAATTATTTATCCCAATGAAAAATAGAACTCAATATTTTCAGCAAGTTAATACATTTTCTAAGTACTGTTTCATTAGCTGTCTCCTATATAGTAAAAATTTATTTACATCTTTTATGAAAGGAAAATGCATACAAATGACTACTTTAGGTTTGTAATTTGTTGCCTTATTGTTTTCTATCATTCCTTCTTGTTTTTCTCTCTGAAATGTCATTCTATGGCACTATTTGACAAGCAAGATCAGCTATTTGTATGATTTAAGAGATGGGATCCTTTATGTTCAGGAAACTCTCTAAGGAGCCAGATGTCTGGAATTCTACCAACATTGTTTGGGACTATTTCTCATTCAAAAAATCTTTAAAAAAAATACCTTGGAGCTCTCTTTTCTTGCAGAAGATGATATTAAGTCATTACTGCCTTTATTTGAAACTCCTAATCAAGTCAGCATTCTCAATTTGAATGTGCACATGAATCACCTAGGGGTCTTGGTGAACTGCAGATTCTGATTCAGGAGGTCTGAGATTCTCCACTTTGTCAATAGAAAAGAACCCAGACTCTGTAAAATAATTTAAAGAGGTATATTCTGAGCCAATATGTGTGATCATGGCATGGAGAGCCACACCCAAGAAGTCTGTTCACGTGGTATTGCCATAGTTGGGTTATAGTTTGGTTTTACACATTTCAGGGAGACAGGAATTATACTTAAAGTCATAAATCAATGCATGGAAGGCATATATTGGTTTGACCCGAAAAATCAGGACATCTCGAAGCAAGGGATTACAGGTTACAGGTAGTTTTAAAGATTCTTTGATTTGTGATTGGTTCAAGAAATGAAGTTTTGTCTAAAGGCTTGGAATGTTGTAAGTTAAGATATGGAAGTCTGTTAATCATAGACAAGCCACTGGACAAATAGCCAGACTCAAGTGATCTGTTAAGTAGACTGATGTCCTGAAGGGGTTATTTAAGCTTTGTCTTGCATAGCCTTAGGCCTGCTAATGAGTTGTGGGGGAGAGTATTCGAGGCAGGCCCACAAGGAGATTAGCTACTTCTCCCCATGGAGCCAAGTCCCTAAAATAGGTGTCACCACAGAGGATAAGGAAATTGATGGACAACAGAGAGAAATAAAAGAATACACAGACTAAGGTATAGTTTATAGTTTTATATATATATAAAGATCAGATATAACACAGCAGGGAGTACCCAGGAGACTGGTGTATCTCCATAAACGCCAGTAATATGGTTAGATTCATACAGGTTTTTATAATTACAGACATCAATTACCAGTGTCAGGGTAACATATTTTCATATCAGGGAATGCAGTTGCTAGGGGATACAGGTAGGGGGGTTACATATTTTCATATCAGGGAATGCAGTTGCTAGGGGATACAGGTAGGGGGGGTTAGGGTCAAAAGTACTCTCAAGGGGCTGCTAATCTGTCTAGGTGAACGAACAGGTACAAAGTCTTTCAGGGGCTAGCTTCTAAGTTCTAAGACATAGTTGGCAATTAACAGAGGTAAAACAAAAGAGGTATAGTGACTCAATATTTCTTTGAATAGTTATGGTGGACTTAAAGAAAGATAAACAAAGAGAGCAGTAAGCCCATCTCTATAAAACAGGTTGTTTATAACCACCGGGGTGCATCTCTGGGCAAAGTGCACTCATTGTCTCCGGCTCCCATCCTGTGGGCCATATTTGCCTTGTCTTGTCTTTCAAGACACAGGGAAGCTCACAGATTTTGAGATACCAGGAAGCCGTCCTGGAAAACATCCCTACTGGAGACTTGAGAGCTCTCCCATGATAGCAGCCTCTAATAAGTGAACCACTGAGTCCACACATTCCTTCAGGGCAAAACCCTGCAAATTCCTCTTTCTGTCTTTAATATAGTAATATTGGGTTATACAATAAAATAATGATCTTATGAGCCACATTTCATTAATTCCTCAATCATATTTTCCCAACAATGACTTACAAAGGATCTCTCCAAGAAGGGAAGGGGGCATGACGAGGCATGTCTGACCTCCCTTCCCATGGCCAGCAACTCAAATTCAGAGTTCTTCAGGGGTCCCCTGGCCAAGAGGAGTTCCATTCAGTCTTCTGTGATGCTTGGTATTTTATTTCAGTTCACAATTTTTACCAGGCTCACAGGCCATGCTGCTGTGGTATAGGACTCACTTGCCTATCTGTAAGCCACATCTTACATTATAAAATTAATTTGAAAGTGTGTTTCTGGCTGCTTCCCTCAGGCTCCACCTCTGCCAGAGAAGGAGCACCAGAGACAGTATCAACAACAGCCACTTTACCCCAGGAACGTGTTTTGCAGTTTTGAAAGCCTGCCCTCCAATCCAAACTCACATTCCATCTTCATAACCTCTGGGGCAGGCAGGGAAACCATCGTGTCCATTGGTCAGATGATGAAACCAAAATTCAAAGAGGTTAAGAGTCACCTGCTCAAGAAGTGAGCTTACCCTAGATCTTTCACACACGGTGGCAGAACATGGAGAAGGTCTGTGAGGTGAGAGAAACACGCTGAGGGGAGAGGGTACAGGAAACGTGTCTTCTCTGTGCACACACCAGCCTCACATCTCAATCAATATGGAAGTGAATACCAATGAGTCATTTCATGGTAGGTGCATTTCCTGGATATTCTGTTAGGTGTCTAGTCCTGTTCTGAATACTATAGAGACTACATAAGGGCTGTGAGATATAGCCCCTGCCCTCAAGGAGTTTACAATGTAGGGGAAGACAAGATGTTGGAAATGTTGGAAGGTAGAGGAATAGTCAGGAGACTCTTTATAGTTTAGGAAGCACTTTCCCATTTATTATATCATTTATTCTCCTACAAACAAGCCCAAGAGGCAGGTATCTTTATAGCCACCTTATTGGTGAGGAACTTGAATCAACTCCAAGATGATAGAATTAGTTAGGTCTCCATGCAGTGGTAGGCAAATGGGCAGGTGCTGGGAACCACATCTCAAGTATGATTTGGAGAGGTTCAGGGAAGATCGCTACTATCCATGATTTACTTTGTAGTTTTGTTCCTTTGATTTTTGAATATATTTCTATTTTTTAAAATCATCTATTAAAATGCAGTGTTCTTAAAAGAGCTAAAGTTAATCAACTTTCTCTTTATCTAAGAGCTCTTTATCTAAGAGCTTCTTAGCGGAATGCCGGCTGAAGGAAGAACCCCATTGGGGAGGGGGGAAGTATCAAAGAAAAGTCAAGCAGGTGTTCAAAGAATTTGACCTCAAAGAAAAGAGGGAGGTTGGATGAGGTCAGAAAGAAAGGAAAGGCAAACAAAGGGTTTGAGGATTGAGAAAACTTGACCATTTTTTAATGAAGAGGAAAAGAGCTTTCTCATTCTGAGGATAGCAGAGATTGAACGGGTCATTGTAGTGTCGTGTATTAAAGGACGCCAGAGATACTTGGGTCCACAGTACACTTGGAAGTAGCCTAATCTCCCAAGATTCTTTATATTAGATAAGGGTAATTGCTATACCCATCTTTTCTGTTGTGGGAGACAAGTTGTCAGGATGGAAAACGTTAATTATGTGGACAGTACTGTGGGAAGGGTGGAGGGGGATGTGAAATGGTTCCTGCCCTCAGGGAAACTTGCACAATAGACAGGAGGTAAGGGAGACACATAAAAAATACAGAGCCATGTGCAGCCTTCCCTGGAAACTGTAACATGTGCAATGGAGACCCAAATAAATGAATTGCCCCCACAGCAAAAGCCTCTGGATCATTATTACTGATCTATTATCTTACGTCATATGAAAATAAATATTAGATGAGAATTCTAAGTATGTTTATATGATGGAAAGAAATGTTATTTAATAATTATTTTTAGAAATAAATGCCGTAATCACACATGCAATATACACACAGAGCCCTTAATCATAAACCTGATTGCTGAAACCATTCCTGACAAACACAGAACACACTTTTTGTCAGCCAGGACACCAGGCAAATACCTCATTGCATACCATCTGGGCACGCCCTGCAGTTCAGCATGTCATGGCTCTCACTCACCCCCATCCACACATTCCTGTTCCCCTCTCTGTCCACAGCGTCCTCCTCGGTCACTCTCCTGCTGCCCCACACCCAGAGAACCTGCCATTCAGCCACACCAGGGTCCTCCAGGCACTCGCCTCCCCCTTCATCAGATCATGCCCGGCCCACTCAGTCTCTCATGCAGCCTGGACCCCAGGCTGGGGTTTCATACACTCCTCCACCCCTATTTCCATGACCTGGGAGTTCCTGGCATGCCAGGCCTGAGGTCACTCCCACTGTACCACTTCCTGCTTGGCATCTGCTCCAGGATCAAAGCACTTGCTCAAGGAAGGGCAGAACCCCAGAAACCTCACCCAGTTCAAATCTAGGAATTCACGCCCAACAACCGCAGCAGGACCCTGGTGCCAGGACACCCTTTCAGTCACATTTGCTGGTCATTGCCTAGAAACCCCATGGAGGCTGCTCAGTCCCTCCATCCCCATGGTCCCTCCAGCAGGTGTCTCAGCTTCTGCCCTTCTTAGAGGATTGCAGGCAGCTGGTGAGAAATGCCCCAGTGTCCCTCTCCCCCACTGGCTCTCCATCCTCCCTCCAGTCTTAGGTTCTGTCTCCTTTCTTCAGCCAGCCCTTCCTCTCTGAGCCAGGTGACTTCATTTCTTGCATCCTGGGTGCCTTGCCCCATACTTCCTCCTCCCTTCAAAACATAGATGAGAAATGTCCACAAGTCACATCTTACCAGTCCTGTTGTCCTTTCATGCTACTACCCAAACTCTCCTTCCTTACTCTGTAAAATAGCCCCAGATATAATCTATCCATTTGCCACTACTATCTTCTATCCATTCTCTCCTATATGATGCACAGTCCAACTGCTTCTGTAGAATGATCACACATTAGGGGAAACGCCTGGGTGTTGGGTGCCTCCTGGCTCAAATGCTTAGATCTCAGAGAACTAACAACTCACCAAGATGTGTGCTCCTAGCAATCTGGAAAGCTCGAATGACCTTAGGGCTCGGCTAAATGTATTTACCAGGTGCTCCTCCCTGGTAGCCTCCTCTCCTGGCTGGGGATCTATCAACAAACCCCCTCTGTTCCTTCCACCACCATTGGCCACCACCAAACAAGACAGGCTGACAGAGCCAGAGGCCAACTGCACTGACCAGCTCCCCTACTCAGCCCCTGCTCCCCAGCTCAAATCTCATCACCCAGGTCCAAAATGTCCAACACTAAACCACACAAATCTGTTTTACTGGAAAGGAGGAGGGAGGCTGCAGGTTGCAAGGCAGTGAGCCAGAAATCAAGGTACACAATCACACAGGTGCCAGGGTATTTCAGGAGACAAACCAGATATTTGAAATCAACTGTCTCATGGAGAATTCTGGATTTGTGGACTGCACAGATACAATGGAAAGGTTACAGATCTGGATCCATTTATAGAACATATAGAAATAAAGGCCGGGCGCTGTGGCTCACGCCTGTAATCCTAGCTCTTGGGAGGCCGAGGCAGGCGGATTGCTCAAGGTCAGGAGTTCAAAACCAGCCTGAGCAAGAGCGAGACCCCGTCTCTACTATAAATAGAAAGAAATTAATTGGCCAACTGATATATATATAAAAAATTAGCCGGGCATGGTGGCGCATGCCTGTAGTCCCAGCTACTCGGGAGGCTGAGGCAGGAGGATTGCTTGAGCCCAGGAGTTTGAGGTTGCTGTGAGCTAGGCTGACGCCACGGCACTCACTCTAGCCTGGACAACAAAGCGAGACTCTGTCTCAAAAAAAAAAAAAAAAAAAGAAATAAAAATTTATGATACATGCTAAAAAATGAAACATGACCAAATGACTGTAGAGCAGAAGGAACACAGATCAGATTCTTATGCTACTAGGCAAGAACTTTAAAATAACTATGATTAATAATTTTTCACCCTTAAGCCGTCATGCTCTATTTATAGCCTCAGGTCTCGCATTTGTAAAATGAGGTTTAAATGTATACATTTGCCGGGAAGTGGTGGCTCACACCAGTAATCCCACCACTCTAGTAGGCCAAGTCAGGGGGTAGGGTGTGCGGATATCACTTGAGCTCAGGAGTTCAAGACCAGCCAGAGCAAGAGGGAGACTCTGTCTCTAGTAGCTTGCACCTGTAGTCCCAGCAACTAAGGAGGCTGAGGCAGGAGGATCACTTGAGACCAGAAGTTTGAGGTCGCTGTGAGCTCTGATGAAGCCACTGGACTCCACCCTGCAACAGAGCAAAACAGCTAAAAAAAATAAAAAAAAAAAAAGAATATTTGTGGGGTTGGGGTTAGTGTAGAGATTAACCCTTTCCAACTCAGCTCCCAACTTGACTGGCAGCCAGTGCTGGCAAGCCTTCATTTGGAAGTGCAAAAGGCTGAGGACTGGGAACCCTAAGACAGTAAGCCCTTTCCTTATCTTCTTTCTGCACCCTTGTCCACCTTCTACTCTCTCCTGCACCCTGCCTCTTCCCATTCCTGTTTTTTGTCACTATTAGTCATCTCCCTTTCTACACTTTGGAGCTTCATTTTCCATCTCAACAAAGCAATCACATTTCCCCCATCTATTCTGAAGGTTATAGGAGAAATTGATGGTGTCCACAGTGTCTGGCCCCTCAAAATAAGTCTGAGAAATCATAGTTTGCAAATGTCTACATCTTTAAAAACAGTTCTGGTACCCAAACTAAGGCACCAACAGAAAAGGATTCAAATTTCTGCCCTCTGATGGAAGGACCAGGTGGCCCCAGGAGGCCTGACTGGCACTGTGTGTGCAGAGTGCTTTAGTGAACGCAATGGAGGCAAATTCCCTGTAAACAAGTTATATTTAACACACAGAGTTATTTCCTTTCCCAACCAAGACTGAAGGTGGGGCACAAACCCACAGATAAAAGACAACAGGAGATAGGCAGACAACACCACAGAGATACCAACAATATTTTGGAAGATGGAAAACAGGTGAACAATGGAAAATGACTGAGCAGTCTAGACAGAACCTAAGCCCATAAAGGGGAAAGTCCAAGCCAGAAGCAGGCAGATTTGTGATGCAGAACCTCACAATGGCTCAGACATTAGCAACACCAGAAACTTAAAGAGTGAGGCATGAGGCTAAACCGAAAGGTTTCATGGGAGACCCGTATAAGAGACAACCGGATTTTCCCCTCCCTGTCCTCCACCCTAGAAGACAGGCTACTACATTGGTAGAAGACTGGAGCTTCAGTCTTACAGAAACTGAGGCCAAAGGATTATAGGAGACTCTAGCATCTCAGGCCCAGCTGAGGGTAGCAATGAAGGACCAATACTGAAAACCAGTGGATTCAGTAAAAGTTTGCACACTGAATTTGGGACCCTCTAGCTCCTTTCTCATGCTTGGTTCAGGAAAGCTGGCATCTAAGCATGTATCTCCCTGTGGTAGACAAAATGATGGCCCACCAAAGATGTTCACATCCTAATCCCTGGAACCTGTGACTATGCTACCTTCCATGGTAAAAGGGACTTTGCAGGTGTGATTAGGTTAAGGATTTTGAGATAGGGAGGTTATCTTGGATTAACCAGGGTGCCCAGTGTAATCACAGGCTCCTTTTGAGAACTGTACACAAATATTGTACTCTAGTTAGTAAATTTCCTTTGCATAGGGGTATGGGTTAGCAATTCTGAAGCTGTTTTATGCATATGCTAGAACTGAACAAATAAGTAAATACGTTGAGAATAATGAGAATCAGACTTCTTTCTCAGTGTTTGAGAAAGGAGTTAAAGATAACGAAAGAGGCAAAGCTAAATGAATCCTATTGGATTATACACATACACATATATGTATGATGTTTATACATAATGTATTATGTGTACACACACAAATGTGTGCACTTATATACATTTATATATATACAGATCAATAAAGATGTGTGTGTGAGAGTATACATACATATATTTTGTAGCACTTTGTACTGAGTGGGCCCAAAAGCAATGACATCTAGTAACAATGAGAATATAGTGATTCAAAATCTTGGATCTTAAATACCACTCTCCAATAAAAGGAGCCAGGGCCATTTTTCTTTGGAGATGTGATTGGTTACAGCAGGAAGGCAGGGAAAATTGGAGATAAGCCTGGAATATGTTGTAGTTGCTCATAAAATGCTGGAGGCATGTTGAAAGGACACAGGCATCAGTGAAGACTCTCCCAATGGCCAAATCTAGAACAATTTGAGCAACAAGATAAGTAGTAATGAATTCTAATCCATAGAATAAAAGAAATACGCATTATTCATATTAGTAGAAAATAAGTAATTGAATAAATAAATAGGAGAGAGAGAGAACTGCTCTTCCTTACAGTAGAATTCCAGTTAATAAATGTACAAGGAATGGTAGAAATGGAAAAGTCACCACTTGGCAACCCCCACAGTGATAATTGTTGTGGACAAGAAACATCAATGGATGCTGAAATTGGTGGATGAAGGTACGAAGAGAAACAGGACAGCTGCATAGTCAGAAAGTGTCTCCTCATAAGACATTTATTATTATAATTACAAAGGGGAAAAATATTAACTTTACAGTGGAAAAACCTGGCAGACATCCTAACTAAGTGATCAAAATTAACATTACTAGTAATGAAACAGGAAAGGTAGTTCCTGATGAGATGCACTAGAGCATGTTACTCTTGTTCTGTCCTTACAAAAATGTAAAATATTGACATAAGAGAAGATCGATCCCCAAGTTGAGGAACAGCGTAGAAATTAAAAGGTAAGTATGTTCCAATATTGTCAAAGTAGTGAATGACAAAGACAGACCTAGAAATTAATCCAGATTGGAGGAGACTAAGAAGAGAGAACAACTAAATGCGATGTAGGATCCTATATGACATCCAGAAGCAAAAAAGGGACATTCTAGGGCGATTGGCAAAATTCTAATAATATTATATCACTTAATAATATAATATCATGTTAATTTCCTGGTTTGGTTATTGTTATGTAAAATGGAAACATTAGAGGAAACTGTGAATGATATAAGAGAATTTAGTGTACTATTTTTGCAACTTTTAAGTCTAAAATTATTTCTAAATAATTTTTAAAAAATCGAATAGTAACAATTGCTCCTTTTTTATCAATGAAAGACACAGATAACTATTAGCTTTACAAATCAATACCATATTTCATCACCACACCAAGATAATGTATAATAAATTCAGCCTAGAGCAACAAAATTGTACATTTTAACCCATGTAATCTTACTCAAGATAGGTGCTTTCTGTTGAAATACTAAAAACACTCACAGATCTCATTACCATCTTTGAGGACTTTTAGGAGCACAAGGTTCCCAGATTGGTAAATCACATAAATGGAGTCCAATATAGCTTTGATAATTTGTTTTTTCTTTTCTTTTCTTAAGGTTAAACCACAGCTTGAAGAAAAAACAAATGAGACTTACGAAGAATTTGAAGCTATAGAGTATAAAAGTCAAGTAGTTGCTGGAACAAATTTCTACATTAAGGTTAGAGTTCAACATCCACCTTAGCACTAAACAATATTATATTTCTCAATTTACATAAATGTTTCCTGTTTCCCCACCATATGATTCGTTTTTCTGGTTGTCCTAAATTAAGATGCCCAGCATGATACCTTCCAAGCAGTAGGCTTTCAAGTGTGACAGATGATGTTATACCACTTTTCCTTGTGAATTGTGAACACTCTTTACTATTGATTCTAAATTTCCAGGGATTGTATGGGGAAAAGATTTTATAACAGTTCAGGGAGTGCTTGTTTTGTGGCCATGGCTATAAAGAGGTAGGATAATATTTCATCTGCCTGAAGGGATAGGGTGAGACCACCTCATATCTCGAAGCATATTCCACCTCAAAGCTGAATGATTCGGCATGGCGCGGTGGCTCACACCTGTAATCCTAGCACTCTGAGAGGCCAAGGCACACGGATCACTCAAGGTCAGGAGTTCGAAACCAGCCTGAGCAAGAGTGAGGCCCTCATCTCTACAAAAAATAGAAAGTAATTAGCCAACTTAAAATATACAGAAAAAATTACTCGGGCATGGTGGCACATGTCTGTAGTCCAAGCTACTCGGGAGGCTGAGGCAGAAGGATTACTTGAGCCCACGAGTTTGAGGTTCCTGGGAGCTAGACTGACGCCAAGGCACTCTAGCCTGGACAACTGAGTGAGACTCTGTCTCACAAAAAAAAAAAAAAAAAAAAAAGTTGAATGATTCCATATTTCTAAATTAAGTAGATTTAAGAAATGACTTGAATCATTAGCTGGGAAAAAATGTAAACTATTATTGCCCTTTAAATAACCATTTTGATTTATATAATTTAAAGGATTATTTTTGCAACTCGAATTAGCAGCTTGAACTTGTGTCACTCTAGATATAGGTTAAAGCAGTGGAAAATTTAAAATATTTTAAAAGTTAATTTGATAGCTATGTGAGAAAAAATTAAAGATGAGTAATCCACTTCTAATTGAAATTATTGAGAGGGAACCAGTTCAAGTCAATCGTGGATATTTGGAAGCCATTTACATCCTTATGTATTAAGACACCAGCAAACTGGTATTAAATGAGCAGCACCTAAGTGGACACATAGGTACTATAGTAATAGGGTATTGGGCAGGGGGGCAGGGGGGGATATATACATACATAATGAGTGAGATGTACAACATCTGGGGAATGGTCATGCTGGAGACTCAGACTTGTGGGGGGAGGGGGGAAAGGGCATTTATTTATTTTTTTGGTATAATGTTCTTTTTTTTTAATTTCGGCATATTATGGGGGTACAAATTTTAAGGTTTCAAAAAGTGCCTTTTCCCCCTTCCCCCCACAAGTCTGAGTTTCCAGCGTGACCATCTCCCAGATGGTGCACATCTCACTCATTATGTATGTATATGCCCGTCCCCCTCCCCCCTGCCCAATACCCTATTACTGTAGCACCTATGTGTCCACTTAGGTGCTGCTCAGTTAATACCAGTTTGCTGGTGAGTATATGTGGTGCTTGTTTTTCCATTCTTGGGAAACTTCACTTAATAGTATAGGTTCCAGCTCTAACCAGGAAAATATAAGATGTGCTATATCACCATTGTTTCTTAGAGCTGAATAGTACTCCATGGTATACATATACCACATTTTATTAATCCATTCTTGGATTGATGGGCACTTGGGCTGTTTCCACAGCCTTGCAATTATGAATTGTGCTGCTATAAACATTTGAGTGCAGGTGTCTTTTTTTAGAGTGTCATTGGATCTTTTGGGTAGATGCCCAGCAATGGGATTGCTGGATCAAATGGTAGATCCACTTGTATCGCTTTAAGGTATCTCCATATTGCTTTCCACAGAGGTTGAACTAGTTTGCAGTCCCACTAGCAGTGTAGGAGTGTTCCTCTCTCTCCGCATCCATGCCAGCATTTATTGTTTGGAGACTTTTTTTTTTCCGGCATATTATGGGGGTACAGATTTTAAGGTTTCAATAAAGAAAGGGCATTTATTAAAACCTTAAAATCTGTACCCCCATCATATGCCAAAATAAAAAAAAAAAAAAAGATGATGATGATTCTGATTTTAAAAATAACAAATATTTAAGTACATTTACTTAATCATTTGGCCAGGGCCCAGTATGGTTTATTTCTCTTTAACAAACAGTTTACTAAAAATGTATACTTTTTTAAAAAATGTTTAAAGCAGAAAAATAAAATAAGCGGATCTAGCCAGCTCAGCATAGGAAGGTCACAATACTGGGCTGTGTGGGTGGAGCTGCCCAGTCCTGCCAAATCGGAGCCCTTGGTGTGTAGGCCAGGCCTGGGCAGACACGTGAATGAGATCCTGCTGGATCCTTAGAAAGCAACGGCATTGCTTCCTCCGTTCTCAACCTGCTTTCCTCAGGGGCAGAAAAGAAAGATTTCTAGTAAAAAATGGCTTTGTTCAAAGATAGGAAATAGTCCATCAAAATTGGGATCATCATTATGGTAATTTATGGTTAATCCAAGCACATATTGACCAGCTCACACATTTCTTTAAAAGCTTTTCAGAAAACTGTCTCAAAAATTTCTTCTTGAAAATTTCGTCCCTTGCCCACACTTCTGCCCTCTCTTAACCTCAGTTCTGTCTTTCTCTTTTCTCTCAATCTTTCCATCCTTCTGCTATGGAATTTCTCCTACTGGACTACAGCCACTGACCCCAGGTCCCTCCTTCAGTCTGGGTGTGGATCCCTTTGCGCTGGGCCCCTCTCTTGATGTAAGGTCTTGCTGGCAGTGTGACCGTCTCTGTGTATGTCAGGTACCTCGCAAGAAGCAGGATGGTAGAAGGGAAGGACTGGAGGCTTCCATGTCAGACCAGCCTGGGTTCAAACCCTCGTTGGACTTGTTCTCCCAGTCAGAACCTGTGTGACTGAAGCTCCCTCCTCATCCTCTCTGAGCCTTCATTTCCTCCTCTGCACAGTGGGGCTAATAACTTACTTTGCAGGGTATTGTGAGGTTTACATACACAAGCTAGAAATTTCCTGAGGATTTACAATGTGCCAGGCACTATTCGAACAGTTGAATATTATCTGACGTAATCCTCACAACAAATATATAAATAGAATCACTTCTCTTGTGTGACTGATGAGAAAATTGAGCCCCGACTGGTGAAGTAACTAACAAAGGTCACAAAACTATAAGAGCAGAGCCAGGATTGGAACCCAGGTAGTCTGATGCTTACCTACTGGCCGTGCTGCCTCTAGTAATGTTGGCAGAGATTGATGCCCTGTTCCAAGGACAAAGAAAGTGCTTTTAAAATGTTACGCTGTAGAGTGAAAAGAGCATAGATGTTGGAGCCCAACACATCTGGGTTTAAATATTGGCTCTTCCACTTACTAGCTGAGAGATTTATGGAAAACTACTTAATCTCTCTTAACATTCTTCTACGTCTGTAATATGGACATGGTTCTGCCTTTCTTCAGGCCTAAAATAATAAGTAAATATAATCATGTATATGAGATACTCATCATAGTGTCTGGCTCATAGTGAACATTTGACAAATGGCAATTGTAAGGATAGGAAGTGACATCAGAACATAATAAATATTATTATAAGACAAAACTTTCATTGTTTCAACCAAGAAGAAAAGTAAAAATTCTTACCATGAGTTTACTGGTCCCAGATTCATGTCCAAATGACTATTTCAAACTTCATACCAATGACTTCCTAGCAAGACCCCTGTCATTTAGAAGGGAACTGTCAGCCCCCTGGGCCCTGCTCAGTCCTACCAGCTGGCATTTATAAAATGGGTTCTAATATAGGTGTGGGAACCATGCATACCAAATTTCCTAGGGCAATTCTGATCTTCTCCAATGTCAAACTGCATGGGAAACAAGGTGTCACCCTTCGGGAGTCAGAAATATAGGCCAAAAATATAGATTGCCACTTGTTTTCTTGCTCTGTGCAACTTTAAAAACAAAATGCAATTCTGGACATCAGATTATAACAAAATATAGGTATGAACATAACAGATATAAAAAAAACCAAAATAAACCTAGGACCTATGCCCATTGCCATGCTATTAGCCTGCCCTTTCTCTCATAAAATAAGGTGGTCGGTTTATGGAAGCAAGGAGTCTAAGAGTGGTGGGTGGTCCAGCAATGCTGGTTCCCAAGGGAGTACTGCACCTTCTTTATGGGATTGAAGATCTTTCACTTGATGGAGGCCCTTCTGAGTGAATCTTTTTCTTTATCTTTTTTTTAATACCCTTCAGGTACACGTAGGTGGAGATCATTATGTTCACTTGAAAGTATTCGAAGGTCTTTTTAGAGAAAATGAGGATGTCGAACTTTCTGGTTACCAGACCAACAAATGCAAGGAGGATGAGCTGACCGGCTTTTAGCAGCATGTTCCCAAAGTGTTCTGGTTCCTTCCACCAGCTACTGAGAAATGATCCTTTCTAATAAATATAACCAAGAATAAAGCATTCTTTTTCAAATGAATTATTTCTTCCATTATTTCTCACTTATTGTATTAAATAGAAATTACCTTTTCTTTCTCAAACTCAGTGTTATTGCTTTGCAGTATAAATTCTAAATAAATCAATGTCAATTGGAAATCGGGTAAAAATTAGTCAGGCCTAATGCAACTGGCTAAAGGATACGACCACCTCCACCATAGGCAGGCTGGATCATGGACTATCAGTTTACCAATCTCCTTGTTCCCTGTGGTTGCTGAGACCCACACCATTCCATCTCTACCCTCACAATGTAAAATTAAATCAAGTATTTTACAAAATATATTTTTATTTTGAAACAATTTTAAACTTATAGAAAAGTTGCCCAAAAGACCCACTTTTTTCCCTATACATTTGAGAGTAATTTACCTACCATGATGCCCCATCACTAACTAATACTTTAGTGTGCATTTCCTACAAACCAGGGTACTCCCCTGCATAACCGAAATACAGCCATCAAAATCAGAAAATTAACATTAATACATTTCTAGCCTCTGATCTTCAGAGTCCATTGACATTTCCCTAGTTGTATCAATAATGTTTATTACAAAAAGTCCAAGCCAGGTGAGGTGACATGCAGCTACCAACTAGGGAAGCAGAGGTGGGGGAGTCTCCTGAGGCTAGGAGTTCGAGGCTACAGTGAGTTATGATCTCACCTGTGAATGCCACTGCACTTCAGCCTGGGAAAGATAGCAAGACCCTGTATCTTACAAAAAAAGATCCAGTCCAAAACCATGTGCTGTATTCAATTGCCATTTTCCTCTTATTTAACACCTTTACTGAGATATAAATTACATACCATACAATTCACAAATTTCAAGTGTACAATTAGCTTTTAATGTATTCACGAATGTGTCCAAACACTACCACAGTCAATTCTAGAACATTTTCATCACCTCAAAAAGAAACCCATACCCTTTAGCTATTGCTTCTCCATCTTCCTCCATACCCCAGCACCAAGCAAAGACTACTTTACCTTTGTCTAGATTTGCCTAGTCTAGACATTTCACATATATGGAATTATATAATGTGTAGTTATTTGTAACTGGCTTCTTTCACTTGGCCAAATGTTTTCAAGGTTCATCCATGTTGTAGCATGTATCAGTATTTTATTCTAATTTATGGCCAAATATTCCATTGTATGCACTTTGTTTATTCATTCGTTAGTTGATGGGTATTTGAGTTGCCTTCACCTTTTGATTATTATGAACACTGCTACTGTAAACATTTTTGTACAAGTTTTTGTGTGGACATATATTTTCATTTCTCTTGGGTATACACCTAGGAGTGAAATTCTGGTTCATATGGCAACTAACTCTATGTATAATTGTTTGAGCAATTTACAGACTGTTTTCCAAAGTAGCCTTGTTGTTTTACATTCCCACCAACAGTGTATGGTGGTTCTGATTTCTCCACATTGTCACCAATACCTGTTATTATCTGATTTTTTTGAGGCTAGCCATCCTGGTGAGTGTGAAATAACATCTCATGTGGTTTTTATTTGTATTTCCCACAGGCCTAATGATGTTGAGCATCTATGTATGACATGACAAAACATTTCTATAACTTCCATGAAGAAATGCCTATTCAGATCATTTGCTTTTTCTAATTTTGTTATTTGTCTTGTTACTATTCAGTTCTAAGAGTTCTTTGCATATTGTCTTGATCTGCTTTCTGTTGCTTACAACAGAAGACCAAAAATTGGATAATTTATAAAGAAAAGGAATTTATTTCTTACAGTTATGGAGGCTGAGAAGTCCAAGGCCAAGGGGCCACATCTGGTGGGAGCCTTCTTGCTGGTGGGGGCTCTCTCAGAGCCCTGAGGCAGCACAAGGCACCACAGGGTGAAGGGGCTGAGCCTGCCCACTCAGGTCTCTCTTCCCCTTCTTGTAAAGCCACCAGTCCCACTTCCACAATTACCCAGTAATTCATGAATGGATTAATCCATGCCCTCACGAGCCAACCACCTCTTAAAGGCCCCACCTCTCAATATTGTCACGTTGGGGATTAAATTTCAATAAGAGTTTTGGAGGGGTCAAATATTCAAACTATAGCATATATTCTAGATATAAGTCCCTTATCAGATATATGGTTTATAAATATTTTCTCCCATTTTGTGGTTGTCTTTTCACTTTCTTCATGGTGTCCTTTGAAGCACAGAAGTTTTAATTTTAATAATTTCCACATTATTTTTTCTTTTGTTGCTCATGCTTTTGATATCATAAGTAAGGATCCTTTGCCAAATCCAAGCTCATAATTATTTACTTCTCTGTCGTCTTCTAAGACTTGTATAGTTTTAGCTCTCACATTTAGATCTTTGATCCCCTTTGAGTTAATTTTTGTATATGATGTCAGGTAAGGATGCAGCTTTATTGTTTTGAATCTGCTATTGAATTGTCCCAGCACCATTTGTTGAAAAGATTCTTTTTCCCCCTGTTGAATGGTCTTGATGACCCATACTGAAAATCAGTTGATTATAGGTACATAAGGCACCCCATCTTCCTCACCCCACCACCTGCACTCCCCAATTCACACTTACCCCATTCTGGTGCTCAGGCTGACACCCTCCCCTGGGCCACTGCCACCATCTCTCTACCCAAGTGCCTGCTCTCTCCCTTCCAGCTGGGCTCTACCAGCCTGGCTGGGCACCTACTGAAGGGAAGCCAACTCCAACATCTAGTTTCGGACCATCCCAAACCAATGTCTGCTTTCCTTGGCCCTGCTTAATGGATTTTGGACTGAATTTTAGGGGAAGGAGAGGGCAAGAAGAAGTGGAAGGGGGGTTAAGGGAAAAGGAGAGAAAGGGAGCAGGGAAAGAGAACAGAAAACCTGTTTCAAAGATGCTCTAAAGTCTCCCTCTGGGCTCTGCTCTCTGCCTATCACCCTGCTAGTGCCACTTGCCAACCCCCCATCCCAAATAATAAAAATAGTTAATATATGGTAAGTGCTTACTATACTCCAGGTGGTATGCCAAATACTTAACAAATATAACTCATTTAATTTTCTTAACAACCTCATGAGATAAATATCCCCTCTTTATAGAAGACTGAGTGTAGAAAGAAATGTTGTTACTTGTGCAAAGACACCTGACTAGTTAGTAGAGAAGGGAGGATAGGATCCCAGGCTGTTTGCCTCCTGGGTCAATGCTCCTAACCTGCAAGTGCTACTGACACATGCTCAGAATTCATTCTCTCAGCTATTCTGACCCCTGAAGCAGATAAGGAAGTGAGAGTGGAAACAGTGGTTGTTTTTTATAACCACTGCCAACTCTCAATGCTTCATAATGGAGAGACTGTCCTATTCATCTGTCTTCAGCTCCCAGCACATTAACAGTCAGTAACTGAAAAGCGTCTCCCCTGGCTAACCCGCATTAATGCTGTAGAGCTCTTACGTACCAGGAACAACCACAGACAATCCCACTGGCCTGATATAATAACTGGCTTTGTGAATACATTTCAGTGACCCCTATGTGGTTTTTTTATAATCTTGCCCTTAACTAGCTACTTGAACTTTTTGAGTTGTTTCCCAGAAATGGCAGGATTTTTGCAAGGCAAAGGAGTGGAGACTCCAAAGGACCCTGGGCAGACTTCCTGACCCAAGACTCACCATCCCCACAACCTTCCCCAGTGCGGATCTCCTGTATTCTGAAGAAGAGGGATTTGAGGCTGCTTCTCCCATTCTACTGACAGATGTCTATTGTCCTTTGTAGTAAAATATTCCTTTCATCCTTGGTGATCCTCAGTGTCTCAATAATTGACCATCTGTGTAGCAAGTAAACAGACCTAGGCCAGATGCCTTCTGCATTTGGTAACCAGAAGGACCCTTTTCTGAGCCATGCAAACAAACACACACATCTACAGCTATATACACAGAGCTGCTGATCAAAGATACATGAAATTCTGGAGATTAATCAAGATGGCGGACGAGAAACACTGCCAGACAGAGTGTCTGCAGAAAAGACAGATTCTAGGAGAAATTAGAAGAGAGAAGCAAGAAGACGAGCATACATCAGAGGAGGGACAGAAGGAGGGGTACCTGAGACCATGGAGACTCCACGGGAGGAGGTTGCGGAGAACTAGAAGCAAAGACCTCCGGAGCAGCCTGGAGACCAGAGGCAACGGTAGGTGGAATGGTTAACTCTCCCCTCTATTGCATCTAGGACTGCTGGTGGGCTCCCCAGCGGGTGGAGAGACCTGCGGACACCAGTCCAGAGATGGCTACCGCCAGTGAGCGGTAAGCCTGTAAAGGACTTGGGACCAGGCTCCCAACTCCCTTGGGGCACCTTCCTGCGCATAGACCCAAGCCAGGAGGCAGGCTCCTTATTGCCTCATTCTGCCCGCCCCGACCCCATCTGTGGCTGCCCATAGAGACAATATGGCCACCAGCAGGAGGCACCTCCAGGGAACGGGACCTTCCCTTTTGGGACCCTACAGCTGACTGAGGGGAACTCAGACTGTGAGCTTCCTACCTGCCAGCCCTCTCAGGTGCTGCTGGCATGGTGATCCCAGAAGAACGGTGCAGACCCTGAGGCTGAGAGACATAGACCCAGCTTGGGCTCCCCGTGTGTGAATTGGGATTGGCACTCCTCTCCCTGGTGGGGTTTGGGATTGAACTCTGGGGCCCAGAGGTCAGATCAGATTCCGTGCACTGAGGTCTCGCATTGCCCAGGGCACAGAAGGGATATACTGAACACCTTACTGAGGTGTGTGTGCCTTCAGGGGAAGATTAGCATCCTGGAGGGCAACGCTCCTCCCAAAGGCAGGCCGTGCACCCAGCCCAGGTGGCGTTCCTGTGCAGGGAAACTCTTGGCGGGCATCACAGCCAGAGGAGGCCTGGTGGTGTCAGGTCTGGCCTGCTGGCAGAGGCCCAGGAGTACCCATGGAGTCAGGGAGGGTGGAAAGGAGTGAGACCTGCTCCAAACTGCGGGTCTCAGACAGCCCCACCCCACATGTAGACTTTCTGACTGAGCAGGGCCATTACAGCCCCTCCCTGACAGCATTTCCCAGAAGCAGAGAACAGAACTTTGACCCCTGCTAATGGCATTTGTGGTGCTGAGGGCAGGCTTACCCAACCCAGCTCCGCCCAGACTCACTGCAAGACCAGCCCTCACTGAGGGGGAGAAAAGGACACACCTGGAAATCCCAGGGCCCCACCCACCACCTGAGGCACTAGAGTGCCTCTCTAGAGGAACAACAACTGGTCACAGGACCCAAAAACAGCAGCGTAGCCTGTCCCTCCAAGCAAGAGTCACCTACTGACCGGGAGGACATTCTGCACACCCTTTTCACGGCACATACTGACTCATCATACAAGGTATGGTCGAATCTCACCCACAAACACCATCTACTGGCTCACAGACTGAACAAGGCGTGTCAATACCCAAATGAAAACCTAAAGGAAAGAAGCAACAACTGACCGAATGAGAAGAAATCAGCAAAGGAACTCCGGAAATATGAAGAACCAAACAGAAACCACACCCCCAAAGAGGAACACCAGCCACTTAGAAACGGACACCAATCAAAATGACAGAAGAGGAATTTCGAATATGGATCATAAGAAAATTCAACGACCTGCAAGAACAACTCAATAACCAACACAAAGTAAACACAAAATGACTCCAGGACTTGGAAAAAAATTCACTAAAGAAATAGATACAATGAAGAAAAGTTTAACTGAACTCCTGGAAATGAAGAATCAATTCAGGGAACTACAAAATACAGTGGAAAGCTACAGGAATGGGGTAGATAAAACAGAAGAAAGAATCTCAGAGATTGAAGATAACACCTTCCAATTAAATAAATCATCCACAGAGATAGAGCAGAGAAATAAGAGAAAAGAGCAAAGCCTACAAGAGATGTGGGATATGTGAAGAAACCTAATGTGAGGGTCATAGGGTTACCAGAAGGGGAAGAAGACAACACTAAAAGGTTGGACAAGCTATTTGAAGATATAATAGAGGAAAATTTCCCAGGCCTTGCTATAAATCTCGATATACAAGTTCAAGAAGCTCAGAGGACCCCTGGGAGATTCAATGCAAACAGGAAGACATCACGACATGCAGTCATCAGACTGACCAAAATATCAACTAAAGAGGCCCTTCTAAGAGCTGTAAGACAAAAGAAGCAAGTAACATACATAGGAAAGCCAATCCAAATTACACCAGACTTCTCTACTGAGACTTTACAAGCAAGGAGAGACTGGGGCCCCATTCCCACTCTTCTGAAACAGAACAATGAGCAGCCTAGAATATTATTCCCTGCAAAATTGAGTTTTGTGTACGAAGGAGAAATCAAGACATTCTCAGATAAGCAAAGACTGAGAGAATTCACCACACAAGACCAGCCCTTCAAGAAGTACTCAAAACAGCTGTTACCCATGGATCAGCATAATAAACACTCACGAATGTAAATATACTCGAAGCTAAAGACCAAAGCCCAGATACCACAATGGCTCAAGAGAGAAAACAAAGCAACAAAGTTCAACCCAACATAATGAACAGAAATCTGCCCCACCTATCAGATATCTCAATAATTGTGAATGGCTTGAACTCCCCACTCAAGAGACATAGGCTGGCCGAATGGATAACAAAACACAGGCCAAATATATGCTGCCTTCAGGAAACACATCTGACCTGCAAGGATGCATATAGACTAAAGGTAAAGGGGTAGAGAACAATATTTCAAGCAAATGGAAGCCAAAAGAAATCTGGCGTGGCAGTGCTAATCACAGATAACTTAGTTATTAAATCAACAAAAGTAATAAAAGACAAAGAAGGTCACTATATAATGGTGAAGGGTACAGTTCAACAAGAAGACATAACAATTCTAAATAGATATGCACCCAAACTTGGTACACCCAGATTCATTAATCAAATTCTACTGGATCTAAACAAATGGATAAACAACAACACCATAATAGTTGGAGACATTAAAACCCCACGACAGCACAGGACAGATCCTTCAAACAGAAAATCAAAAAAGAAAAAATGGACTTAAACAGAACCCTAGAATAAATGGGTCTGACTGACATTTACAGGACATTCTACTCCAAAACCATTGAATATACATTCTTCTCATCAGCCCATGGGTCATTGTCTAAGATTGACCATATCCTAGGAAACAAAGCATGTCTCAAACAATTAAAAAAAAATAGAAATTATACCATGTATCTTTTCAGACCACAATGGAATAAATGTAGAAATCAATCCTAACAGGAATTCTCATTTCTACACAAAGTCATGGAAACTAAACAACCTTCTGCTGAATGACCACTTCATAAATGAAGAAATCAAAAGATTCTTTGAACTAAACTACAAAGGTGACACAAGTTACCAAAACCTTTGGGACACAGCTAAAGCAGTCTGGAGAGGAAAGTTTATCTTCATAAATGCCTATATCCAAAAGTTGAAAAGATCACAAATAAACAACCTAATGAATCATCTCAAAGAGCTGGACAAAGAAGAACAGACCAACCCCAAACCCAGCAGAAGAAGTGAAATCATTAAGATCAAATCAGAACTAAACGAAATTGACAACAGGGAAACTATACGGAAGATTAATAAAACAAAAAGTTGGTTCTTTGAAAAAATAAACAAAATTGACACACCATTGGCTAGACTAATGAAAAGCAGAAAAGAAACATCTCTGAGAAGCTCCATCAGGAACAATAAAGGAGAAATTACAACGGATGCCACAGAGATACAAGATATAATTTATGAATACTACAAAAACATCTATGCACACAAACTGGAAAATGGGAAGGAAATGGACAATTTCTTAGAAACACAAAGCCTCCCTAGGGTCAACCAGGAAGAAATAGAATTCCTGAATAGACCAATATCAAGTACTGAAATTGAAACAGCAATAAAAAACCTTTGTAAAAAGAAAAGTCCTGGACCAGATGGTTTTACACCCAAATTTTACCACACCTACAAAGAAGAACTGGTGCCTATCCTGCAGAAATTATTCCACAACATTGAGAAGGATGGAATCCTCCCCAACACATTTTATGAAGCAAACATAACCCTGATACCCAAAGCAGGAAAGGATGCAACAAAAAAAGAAAACTATAGACCAATATCCCTTATGAATACAGATGCAAAAATTCTCAACAAAATCCTAGCCAATCGAATCCAGGTCCTTGTCAAGAAAATAATCCATCACAACCAAGTGGGCTTCATCCAAGGGATGCAGGATGGTTCAACATATGCAAATCTATAAACGTAATTCACCATATAAACAGAAGCAAAAACAAAGACCGTATGATCCTCTTAATAGACACAGAGAAAGCATTTGTCAAAATTCAACACCCTTTTATGATAAGAATGCTCAACAAAATAGACATAGATGGGACTTACCTAAAAATGATACAAGTCATATATGACAAACCCACAGCCAATATCATACTGTAAGGGGAAAGATTAAAAGCATTCCCACTTAGAACTGGAACAAGACAAGGTTGCCCACTATCTCCACTTCTGTTCAACATGGTGCTAGAAGTCCTTGCTACAGCAATCAGACAAGAGAGAGGAATTAAAGGCATCCAAATGGGAGCAGAAGAGATCAAACTCTCACTGTTCACTGATGACATGATATTATACCTAGAAAACCACAAGGATTCAACCAAAAGACTTCTTGATCTGATAAATAAATTTAGTAAAGTCTCAAGATACAAAATCCATACACAGAAATCAGAGACATTCATATATGCCAACAACAGTAAAAGTGAGACCCAAATCAAAGACTCAATTCCCTTCAAAATAGCAACAAAGAAAATAAAGTACCTTGGAATATATTTAACTAAGGAGGTAAAAGACCTCTACAGGGAGAACTATGAAACACTGAAGAAGGAAATAGCAGAGGACATAAACAGATGGAAGAATATACCATGCTCATGGATCGGCAGAGTCAACATTGTTAAAATGTCTAGACTACCCAAAGTGACCTACAGAGTCAATGCAGTCCCTATCAAAATACCATCATCATTTTTCACAGATATAGAAAAAAATAATTTTATGCTTGGTATGGAACAAGAGAAGACCCCGTATAGCAAATTAGTCCTAGGCAATACAAACAAAATAGGAGGTATCAATATGCCAGACTTCCAACTATACTACAAGGCTGTAGTCATTAAAACAGCTTGGGACTGGCACAAGAACAGGGACATTGACCAGTGGAACAGAACAGAGAACCCAGATATAAAACCATCCTAATATAGCCAACTAATCTTTGACAAAGCAGACAAAAACATACACTGGGGAAAAGAATCCTTATTCAATAAATTGTGCTGGGAAAACTGTATAGCCACATGTAGAAGACTGAAAAAAGACCCATGCCTTTCACCTCTCACAAAGATCAACTCACACTGGGTAACAGACTTGAACCTTAGGTGTGAAACTATTAAAATTCTAGAGGAAAATGTTGGAAATACTCTTCTAGACATGGGCCTAGGCAAAGAATTTATGAAGAAGACCCCAAAGGCAATCACAACAGCAACAAAAATAAACAAATGGACCTGATCAATTTAAAAAGCTTCTGCACAGCCAAAGAAACTGTCAAGAGAGCAAACAGACAACCCACAGAATGGGAGAAAATTTTTGCAAGCTACACATCTGATAAAGGGCTGATAACTAGAATCTATTTAGAACTCAGGAAAATCAGCATGAAAAACTCAAACAACCCTATCAAAAAATGGGCAAAGGACATGAACAGAAACTTCTCAAAAGAAGACAGAATAATGGCCAACAAACATATGAAAAAATGTTCAACATCTCTAATCATCAGGGAAATGCAAATCAAAACCACAATGAGATATCACTTAACTCCAGTGAGAATGGCCTTTATCAAAAAGTCCCCAAACAACAAATGCTGTCATGGATTCAGAGAGAGAGGAACACTCCTACATTGCTGGTGAGACTGCAAACTAGTTCAACCTCTGTGGAAAGCAATATGGAGATACCTCAAAGCGATACAAGTAGATCTACTATTTGAGCCAGCAATTCCACTACTGGGCATCTACCCAAAAGATCAAAAGTCACTTTATGGAAAAGACACCTGCATTCGAATGTTTATAGCAGCACAATTCACAATTGCAAAGCTGTGGAAACAACCCAAGTGCCCATCAATTCATGAGTGGATTAATAAAATATGGTATATGTATACCATGGAGTACTACTCAGCTTTAAGAAACAATGGTGATATAGCGCCTCTTGTATATTCCTGGATAAAGCCGGAACCCATTCTACTAAGTGAAGTATCTCAAGAATGGAAAAACCAGCACCACATGTACTCACCAGCAAATTGGTATTAACGGATCAACACCTAAGTGGACATATAGGAGTAACATTTATCGTGTGTCGGGCGGGTGGGAGGGGGAGAAGGGGAGGGGTATATACAACCACAACGAGTAAGATGTGCAACGTTTGGGGAATGGACATGCTGAAGCTCTTACTCGAAGGGGGAGGAGGGCATGGACAATATATGTAACCTAACACTTGTACCCTCATAATACGCTAAAAAAAAAAAATTTAAAAATTTAAAAAAAAAGATACATGAAAATCCAAAATCAAGATGATTAGATTTACTTTTTCCTGATTTTGGTGTGGAAAGCCTGGATATCACACGTCTAAGAATTAATCTATGCCTGGCCCGGTGGCTCACATCTGTAAGCCTAGCAATCTGGGAGGCTGAAGCAGTCGGATCGCTCAATGTCAGGAGCTCGAAACCAGCCTGAACAAGAGGGAGACCCTGTCTCAACTAAAAATAGAAAGAAGTTAATTAGCCAACTAAAAATATATATAAAAAAAAATTAGCTGGGCATAGTGGTGCATGCCTGTAGTCCCAGCTACTCCAGAGGCTAAGGCAGGAGGATCCCTTGAGCCCAGGAGTTTGAGGTTGCTGTGAGCTAGGCTGACACCAGGGCACTGTAGCCCAAGCAACAGAGTGAGACTTTGCCTCAAAAGGAGAAAAAAAAAGAATTAATCTAAAAAGGGACAGATAGAACCTATGCAAAGAAAGTCATGCACTGCATAACAGCATTTTAGTCAAAGATAGGTCACATATACAACAGTGCTCTCATAAGATTATAATGAGCTGAAAATTCCTATCACCTAGTCACATCATAGCTGTTGTAATGTCTTAGTGTAACACATCAGTCACGTTTGTAGTGATCCTGGTGTAAACAAACCCACTGCACTGAAGCCGTATAAAAGTATAGCATATACAATTATGTACAGTACATAATAAATGACTATGTTACCAGTTTATGTATTTACTATACTTTTTATTTTAGAGTATACTCCTTACTTATTAAAAAAAGTTAACTGTAAAACAGCCTCAGGCAGATCCTCCAAGAGGTATCCAGAATGCATTGTCATGGCAGATGACAGCTCCATGTGTGTTGCTGCCCCTGAAGACCTTCCAGTGGGACAAGACGTGGAGGTGGAAGACGGTGTTATTGATGACCCTGCCCCTGTGTAGGCCTAGGCTCATGTGCGTGTTTGTGTCTTCATTTGTAACAAAAAAGTTTTAAAAAATAAAAAAATGGAGCTGGGTGTGGTGTCTCATACCTGTAATCCTAGCACTCTGGGAGGCCGGGGTGGGAGGATTGCTTGAGCTCAGGAGATGGAGACCAGCCTGAGCAAGAGCGAGACCCCGTCTCTACTATAAATGGAAATAAGTTAGCTGGACAAATAAAATTATATAGAGTAAAAATTAGCCAGGCATGGTGGCACGTGCCTGTAGTCCCAGCTACTTAGGAGGCTGAGGCAGGAGGATTGCTTGAGCCCAGGAGTTTGAGGTTGCTGTGAACTAGGCTGATGCCATGGCACTCTAGCCCAGGCAACAGAGTGAGACTCGCTCTCAAAAAAAAAAAAAAAAAGTAAATAAAATGTTTTAAAAATACAGAAAAGCTTATAAAATAAGTACATGAAGAAAGAAAAATATTTTATACAGCTTTGCAATGTGTTTGTGTTTTAAGCTAAGTACTATTACAAGAGTCAAAATGTTTTTAAAAAATTTAAAAGTTTATAAAGTTAAAAAGTTACTGTAAGCTAAGATTATTATTGAAGAAAGAAAAAAAATTTTAAATTTTCATGTAGCCTAAGTGCATGGTGTTTATAACGTCTATAACAGTGTAGAGTAATGTCCTAGGCCTTCACATTCACTCACCTCTCACTCACTGACTCACTCATACCAGCTTCCAGTCCATTCATGGTAAGTGCCCTATTGAGATGTACTCTTTTTTATCTTTTATCTGTATCTTTACTGTATCTTTTCTATGTTTAGACACACAAATACTTATCATGGTGTCACAACTGCCTACAGTACTCAGTATAGTCACATGCTGCACAAGTTGGCAGCCTAGGAGCAATAGGCGATGGCAGATAGCCTAGGTGTGTAGCAGACTGTGGCATCTACGCTTGTGTTAGTACACTCTGTGATGCTCACACAATGATGACATTGCCTACAACACATTTCTTAGAACATCCCTGTCATGCGACACATTGTCCATACAACACTTCACCATCCAAAATAAAAGACTTAAATAAATGCATAAACATAGTCTGTTGCTTGTTAAGTATACTTCATGTTAAAAGAGCATAACAATAGATAAAAGTAGGAAAAAACATCAAGGCCATGTAGGAAATGCACACTAAAGTATTAGTTGGGGATGGGGCATCATGGTAGGTAACTTACTCTCAAATGTCCAGGAAAAAAGTGGGGTTTTTTCTGCACCTTTTCTGTAAGTTTAAAATTGTTTCAAAATAAAAATATATTTTGTAAAATACTTGATTTAATTTTAAATTGGGAGGGTAGAGAGGGAATGCTGGGGGTCTCAGCAACCACAGGGAACAAGGAGATTGGTAAACTGATAGTCCATGATCCAGCCTGCCTGTGGTGGAGGTGGTCGTATCCTTTAGCCAGTTGCATTAGGCCTGACTAATTTTTACCCGATTTCCAATTGACATTGATTTATTTAGAATTTATACTGCAAAGCAATGACACTGAGTTTGAGAAAGAAAAGGTAATTTCTATTTAATAGAATAAGCGAGAAATAATGGAAGAAATAATTTATTTTAAAAGAAATGCTTTATTTTTGGTTATATTTATTAGAAAGGATCATTTCTCAGTAGCTGGTGGAAGGAACCAGAACACTTTGGGAACATGCTGCTATAAGCCGGTCAGCTCATCCTCCTTGCATTTGTCAGTCTGGTAACCAGAAAGTTTGAAATCCTCATTTTCTCTAGAAAGACCTTCGAATACTTTCAAGTGAACATAACGATTTCCACCTACGTGTACCTGAAGGGTATTAAAAAAAAGAAAAAGAAATGGATTCACTCAGAGGAGCCTCCATCAAGTGAAAGATCTTCAATCCCATAAAGACGGTGCAGTTCTCCCTTGGGAACCAGCATTGCTGGGCCACCCACCACTCTTAGACTCGTTGCTTCCATAAATCCACCACCTTATTTTATGAGAGAAAGGGCAGGCTAATAGCATGGCAATGGGCATAGGTCCCAGGTTTATTTTGTTATATTTTAAGTTACAATCTGGGCACAAATGACGTCCAGAATTGCAAAATATCAAGCTTAATCAGTTTTTTTTGGAGACAGAGTCTCACCCTATTGCCCGGACTAAAGTGCCATTGGTCAGTGCCATAGCCTCTTCAAACTCCTGGGCTCAAGCAATCCTTCAGCCTCAGCCTCCCAAGTAGCTGGGACTACAGACATGTGCCACCATGCCCGGCTAATTTTTTCTGTATATTTCAAATTGGCCAATTAATTTCTTTCTATTTTTAGTACAGACGAGGTCTCACTCTTGCTCAGGCTAGTTTCAAACTCCTGACCTTGAGTGATTCACCAACCTTGGCCTCCCAGAGTGCTAGGTATACCGGCCTGGGCCACAGCGCCATGCCGAATCATTCAGCTTTGAGGTGGAATATGCTTCAAGATATGAGCTGGTCTCACCCTCTGCCTTCAAGCAGATGAAATATTATCCTACCTCTTTATAGCCATGGCCACAAAACAAGCACTCCTTGAACTGTTATGAAATGTTTTCCCCATACAATCTCTGGAACTTGAGAATCAATAGTAAAGAGTGTTCACAATTCACAAGGAAAAGTGGTATAACATCATCTGCCAAATTTGAAAGCCTACCATTTGGAAGGTATCATTTGGGTATCTTAATTTAGGACAACCAGAAAAACAAATTATATGGTGGGGAAACAGGAAACATTTATGTAAATTGAGAAATATAATATTGTTAAGAGCTAAGGTGGATGTTGAGCTCTAACCTTAATGTAGAAATTTGTTCCAGCAACTACTTGACTTTTATACTTTACGGCTTCAAATTCTTCATAAGTCTCATTTGTTTTTTCTTCAAGCTGTGGTTTAACCTTAAGAAAAGAAAAGAAAAAACAGATTACCAAAGCTATATTAGACTCCATTTATGTGATTTACCAATCTGGGAACCTCGTGCTCCTAAAAGTCCTCAAAGATGGGGACGAAATCTGTAAGCTGTTTTTAGTATTTCAACAGAAAGCACCTATGTTGAGTAAGATTACATGGGTTAAATTGTCCAATTTTGTTGCTCTAGGCTGAATTTATTATACATTAACTTGGTGTGGTGATGAAATATGGTAATGATTTGTAAAGCTAATAGTTATCTTTATCTTTCATTGATAAAAACAGGAGATTTGATCAAACTATTTGATTTTTTTAAACTATTTAGAAATAATTTTAGACCTAAGTTGCAAAAATAGTACACTAAATTCTGTTATATTATTCACAGTTTCCCCTAATGTTGCCATCTTACAAAACCATAACCAAACCAGTAAATTAACATGGTATAATATTATTAAGTGATACAATTATTAGAATTTTGCCAATGGTCGCTAGAATGTCCCTTCTCAGCTCCTGGATGTGATACAGGATCCTACATCGCATTTAGTTGCTATCTCTGATCTTTCTCCTTACTCTCTGGCAATCTGGGTTAATTTCTAGGTGTGTCTTTGTCATTCACGACCTTGACAATTTTGAATACTGATCTTATAATTCATAGGCTGTTCCTCAACTTGGGATTGTTTGATCTTCTCTTATGTCAATAGTTTACATTTTTGTAAGGACAGAACAAGAATAACATGCTCTAGTGCATCCCATCAGGAACTGCCATCCCTGTTTCATTACTAGTGATACTAATTTTGATCACTTAGTTAGGATGTCTGCCAGGTTTCTCCACTGTAAAGTTAATATTTTTCCCCTTTGTAATTATAATAATAAATGTCTTGTGAGGAGACACTGTCTGACTATGCAGCTGTCCTGTTTCTCTTCGTACCTTCATCCACCAATTTCAGCATCCATTGATGTTTCTTGTCCACAACAATTATTACTGTGGGGGTTGCCAAGTGGTGACTTTTCCATTTCTATCATTCTTTGTATGTTTATTAACTGGAATTCTACTGTAAGGAAGAGCTGTTCTCTGTCTCCTATTTATTTATTTAATTACTTATTTTCTATTAATATGAATAATGCATATTTCTTTTATTCTATGGATTAGAATTCATTACTACTTATCTCGTTGCTCAATTGTTCTAGATTTGGCCATTGGGAGAGTCTTCACTGATGCCTGTGTCCTTTCAACATGCCTCCAGCATTTTATGAGCAACTACAACATATTGAAGGCTTTTCTTGAATTTTCCCTGCTGCCCCCTGGAACCAATCACATCTCCAAAGAAAAATGGCCCTGGCTCCTTTTACTGGAGAATGGTATTGAAGATCCAAGAGGTTTTTGTTGTTGTTGTTGTTGTTGTTTGAAACAGAGTCTCACTTTGTTGCCCAGGCTAGAGTGCCATGGCGTCAGCCTAGCTCACAGCAACCACAAACTCCTGGGCTCAGGCAATCCTCCTGCCTCAGGCTCCCAAGTAGCTGGGACTACAGGCATGTGCCATCATGCATGGCTAATTATTTCTATATTTTTAGTTGGCCAATTAATTTGTTTCTATTTTTAGTAGAGATGGGGTCTCGCTCTTGCTCAGGCTGGTTTCGAACTCTAGGCCTTGAGCGATCCACCCGCCTCGGCCTCCCAGAGTGCTAGGATTATGGATGTGAGCCACCACGCCCGGCCTAAGATCCAAGATTTTGAATCACTATATTTTCATTGTTACTAGATGTCATTGCTTCTGGGCCCACTCAATGCAAAGAGCTACAAATATTTTTATGTATACTCTCACACACACATCTTTATTGATCTGTATATGTATAAAGAGATATAAATGCACACATTTGTGTGTGTACACATAATATACTATGTATATACATTGTGTGTGTGTGTGTGTGAGTATAATCCAACACTATAGTATTCATTCAGCTTTTCCTCTTTCCTTATATTTAACTCCTTTCTCAGACACTGAGAAAGAAGTCTGGTTCTCATTATTCTCAATGTATTTACTTATTTGTTCAGTTCTAGCATATGCATAAAACAGCTTTAGAATTGCTAACCCATACCCCTATGCAAAGGAAATTTACCAACAAGAGTACAGTATTTGTGTACAGTTCTTAAAATGAGCCTGTGATTACACTGGGCACCCTGGCTAATCCAAGATAACCTCCCCATCTAAAATCCTTAGCCCAATCCCACCTGCAAAGTCCCTTTTGCCATGGAAGGTAACATAGTCATAGGTTCCAGGGATTAGGATGTGGACATCTTTGGTGGGCCATCATTCTGTCTACCACAGGGAGATAGATGCTTAGATGCCAGCTTTCCTGAACCAAGCATGAGAAAGGAGCTAGAGGGTCCCAAATTCAGTGTGCAAACTTTTACTGAATCCACTGGTTTTCAGTATTGGTCCTTCATTCCTACCCTCAGCTGGGCCTGAGATGCTAGAGTCTCCTATGATTCCTCTGCCTCAATTTCTGCTAAGAGTAAAGCTCCAGTCTTCTACCAAGGTAACAGCTTGTCTTCTAGGGTGGAGGAGAGGGAGAAGAAGATCCAATTGTTCCTCATATGGATCTCCCGTGCTTGTCAAACATCCTTACTTTCAAGTGCATAATTACTGTGTAGTTTGTCTCCTAAAATACCCTGGCACCTGTGTGATTGTGTACCTTGATTTCTGGCTCACTGCCTTTGCAACCTGCAGCCTCCCTCCCCCTTTCCAGGAAAACAGATTTGTGTGGTTTAGTGTGGGATACTTTGGACCTGAGTGATGAGGTTGGAGCTGGGGAGTAGGGGCAGAGTACGGGAGCTGGTCAGTGAAGGCAGCTTGGTTTCAGAAGGTGCTTGGTGCTAAAGACCCCTCACCAGGGTAGGCAGCAGGAGGATGAAGGCTAGCTGGGAGTGGTGGACGGGAGCCCAGGGGTAGACAGACAGACCTCTCACTGAATGCAGTTGGCCTCTGGCTCTGTCAGCCTGTCTTGTATGGTGGTGGCTGATTGTGGTGGAAGGAACAGAGGGGGTTTGTTGATAGATCCCCAGCCAGGAGAGGAGGCTACCAGGGAGAAGCACCTGGTAAATACATTTAGCCTAGGGTCATTCAAGCTTTTCTGATTGCTAGGAGCAAAATGTTGGTGAGTCGGTAGTTCTCTGAGATCTGAGCATTTGAGCCACGAGGCACCCAACACCCAAGCGTTTCCCCTACATGCGATCATTCTACAGAAGCAGTTGGACTGTGCATAATGTAGGAGAGAATGGATGGAAGGATACTAGTGGCAACATGGATAGATTGTATCTGGGGCCATTTTACAGAGTACAGAAGGAGAGTCTGGGTAGTAGCATGAAAGGACAACAGACTGGTAAGAGGTGACTTGTGGACATTTCTCATCTATGTTTTGAAGGGAGGAGGAAATATGGGACAAGGCACCCAGGATGCAAGAAATGAAGTCACCTGGCTCAGAGAAGAAGGGCTGGCTGAAGAAAGGAGACAGAGCCTAAGACTGGAGGGAGGATGGAGAGCCAGTGGGGGACAGGGTCACTGGGGCATTTCTCACCAGCTGCCTGCAGTCCTCTAAGAAGGGCAGAAGCTGAGACACCTGCTGGAGGGACCACGGGGATGGAGGGACTGAGCAGCCTCCATGGGGTTTCTAGGCAATGACCAGCAAATGTGACTGAAAGGATGTCCTGGCACCAGGGTCCTGCTGCGGTTGTTGGGCGTGAATTCCTAGATTTGAACTGGGTGAGGTTTCTGGGGTTCTGCCCTTCCTTGAGCAAGTGCTTTGATCCTGGAGCAGATGCCAAGCAGGAAGTGGTGCAGTGGGAGTGACCTCAGGCCTGGCATGCCAGGAACTCCCAGGTCATGGAAATAGAGGTGGAGGAGTGTAGGAAACCCCAGCCTGGGGTCCAGGCTTCATGAGAGACTGAGTGGGCCGGGCATGTTCTGATGAAGGGGGGAGGCGAGTGCCTGGAGGACCCTGGTGTGGCTGAATGGCAGGTTCTCTGGGTGTGTGGCAGCAGGAGAGTGACCGAGGAGGACGCTGTGGACAGAGAGGGGAACAGGAATGTGTGGATGGGGGTGAGTGAGAGCCATGACATGCTGAACTGCAGGGCGTGCCCAGGATGGCATGCGATGAGGTATTTGCCTGGTGTCCTGGCTGACAAAAAGTGTGTTCTGTGTTTGTCAGGAATGGTATTCAGCAATCAGGATTATTATTAAGGGGTCTGTGTGCACATTGCATGTGTAATCGTAGCCCTTATTTCTAAAAATAATTATTAAACAACATTTCTTTCCATCATATAAACATACTTAGAATTTCATCTAATGTTCATTTACATATGACATAAGATAATACATCAGTAATAATGATCCGGAGGATTTTGCTGTTAGGGCCATGCATTTATTTGAGTCTCCATTGCACATGTTACAGGTTCCAGGGAGGCTGCGCATGGCTTTGTATTTCTTTATGTGTCTCCCTTACCTCCTGTCTGTTGTGCAAGTTTCCCTGAGGGCAGGAACCATTTCACATCCCCCTCCACCCTTTCCACAGTGCTGTCCACATAATTGATGTTTTCCATCTGACAACTTGTGTCCCACAACAGAAAAGATGGGTATAGTTGTGACCCTTAACTAATACAAAGAATCTTGGAAGCGGAGGCTACTTCCAAGTGTACTCTGGACCCAAGCATCTTTGGCATCCTTTAATACACGACACCACAATGACCCATTCAATCTCTGCCATCCTCAGGATGGGAAAGCCCTATTCCTCTGCCTTCAAAAATATTCAAGCTTTCTTAATCCCCAAACCCTTTGTTTGGCGTTCCTTTCTTTCTGATCTCATCCAACCTCCCTCTTTACTTTGATGTCACATTCCTTGGAAACCTGCTTGACTTTTCTTTGATACTTCCCCCCTCCCCAATGGGGTTCTTCCTTCAGCCGGCATTTCACTAAGAAGCTCTTGGATAAGGACTGAGAAGGCTGATTACCTTTAGCTCCTTTATGAATACTACATTTTAACAGATGATTTTAAAAAATAGAAATATATTCAAAAATCAAAGGAATAAAACTATGAAGTAAATGACGGGTAGTAGAGATCTTCCCTGAACCTCCCCAAATCACACTTGAGATGTGGTTCCCAGCACCTGCCCATTTGCCTACCACTGCATGGAGACTTAACTAATTCTATCATCTTGGAGTTGATACAAGTTCCTCACCAATAAGATGGTTATAAGAATACCTGCCTCTTGGGCTTGTTTGTAGGAGAATAAATGATATAATTAATGGGAAAGTGCTTCCTAAACTATAGTCTCCTGACTATTCCTCTACCTTCCAACACTTGCTTAGGATTTGTTCCCTAAGGCTCTCTCTTGCAAGAGAGGGCAGATAAGATATAATTGTTGGGAGCTGTCCCTAACACGGGAGAGTTAAAGTGCGGTTGCTGCCCGGAACACTGGGGTCCTTGAGACACAGCACCTGGCGCCTTAACTCAGAGCTCTGACATTCTTGGCCTTTCTTCTAGCTCACAGAGGGTGCTGGAGATAACAGTAGCAGTTATAGAAGGTCACTGAAGTAATCCTGTGCACACAGCCCTCGTAGCTTATAGCCTCCCCACCCCCAGGCCCTGCACACTCCTTTCTCAGAATTGTTAATTACGCTTGGGTGCTCTTTCCTTGAACTGTCTGAGTGATCATAGTTGAGTATTTGTAGCTTTTTTGATATCAGAAAAAAGTTAAGTTGTAGATTAGAAAACTTCTTAAGCAAGGAAAGGGGCTATCAAAGTGACGTAAGGTTAAAAGAAACAAGAACTGTTTTGTTTTCTGGTTTAATGAAGACATGCACCACCTGTTCCTTTGCATTTTTCTTCTCCTTTGTTCTTATCTGTATAAATACAGCAACTGAAATAAACGAGGCACGGCAGTCAGCAAGGACTCCGTCCTCCCGTCCCCATCTTTTTGTTGTCTCTTCATTTCTCAGCCTCGCCCCCAACTCCAGGTGCCGCACCTCGCCGGCTGGCTCCGGCATATAATGAGGAGTTCAACACCTGAGGAACTAAACTACACAGTAATTATGCACTTGAAAGTAAGGATGTTTGACAAGCACTCTCTAATGTCTTTTATGGTCTAAAACCTGTGACTGGGCCTGGTGCAGTGGCTCAATCCTGTAATCCTAGCACTCTGGGAGGCCGAGGCGGGTGGATTGCTCAAGGTTAGGAGTTTGAAATCAGCCCAAGCAAGAGTGAGACCCCGTCTCTACTATGAATAGAAAGAAATTAATTGGCCAACTAATATATATAGAAAAAAAATTAGCCAGGCATGGTTGCACATGCCTGTAGTCCCAGCTACTCAAGAGGCTGAGGTAGGAGGATCGCCTGAGCCCAGGAGTTTGAGGTTGCTGTGAGCTAGGCTGATGCCACGGCACTCACTCTAGCCTGGGCAACAAAGCAAGACTCTGTCTCAAAAAATAAAATAAAATAAAATAAAAAATAAAAAAAAATAAAACCTATGACTGTGTAAAAGTAGTTAATCAGATATTCCAGCTATCTTGAGTTCCTCTACACTGCAAACTCCTTCAGGGCAGCAACCGTATCTCACAGCCCTTATGCAGCTTCTACAATATTTATTACAAGGCTAGACACCTAAAGAATATCCACAAAATGTACCTACCATGAAATGACTCATTGGTATTCACTTCCATATTGATAGAAATGTGAGGCTGGTGTGTGCACAGAGAAGACACGTTTCCTGTACCCTCTCCCCTCAGCGTGTTTCTCCCACCTCACTGAGCTTCTCCATGTTCTGCCACCATGTGTGAAAAAGCTAGGGTAAGCTCACTTCTTGAGCAGGTGACTCTTAACCTCTTTGAATTTTGGTTTCATCATCTGACCAATGGACACGATGGTTTCCCTGCCTGACCCAGAGGTTTTGAAGATCGAATACGAGGTTGAATTGAAGGGCAGGCTTTTAAAACTGCAAAACACCTTCCTGGGGTGAGGTAGCTGTTGTTGATACTGTCTCTGGTGCTCCTTCTCTGGCAGAGGTGGAGCCTGAGGGAAGCAGCCAGAAACACACTTTCAAATTAATTTTCTAATCTAAGATGTGGCTTACAGATAGGTGTTGTTAACAATGCGAGGCCTTCCAGCACCTTCTTATTTTAAAAAATTATTATTATTGCTAACCAGGCGGTAGGCTTTTTAAAAAGTCATTAAAATTTTCTGTACCCTTTCTGTTCCAAATCTCTGCTGTTCCCTATCCCCCTACAGCTCTCTTCTCATAAAGGGCCAGGAATGATTTCAGTCAAAAGTTTGAAGGAAACAACTGTGATGCCTCACCTGCCTATTTCTTTTTCATTTTCGAATCATTTTATTGCACATTATCCTACCTAGGCCTTACAGCTCTGAGATTGGCAGGACAAGAGGTGTTATCTTCATTTTACAAATGAAATTGAGAAGTTTTATTTTGGCACCCTGAGTTTTACAGCCCCATCTCCCATAGGCTTTGTAGGATGCCATATATCCCTGGTCCTATGGGCAAGTGAGTCCTGTACAACAGCAGCATCGCCTGTGAGCCTGGTAGAAATTGTGAACTACAATAAAATATTAAGCACCCCAGAAGACTGAATGGAAGTCCTCTTGGACAGGGGACCCCAGAAATACCCTAAAGCTGAGTTGCTGGCCATGAGAAGGAAGGTCAGACACACCTCACCATGCCCTCTTCTCTTCCTGGAGTTGCCCTTTGAAACTCATTAACAGGTCTAAGGCTATGCAAGACAAAGCTTAAATCACTCCTTCAGGTCATCAGTTTACTTAACAGATCACTGGATCTGGTGATATGTCAAGTGGCTTTTCTCTGATTAATAGATTTCCTTAACTTAAAACATTCCAAGACTTTAAACAAAGCTTCCTTTCTTTAACCAATCACAAATGAAAGAATCTTTAAAACTACCTGTAACATGTAATACCTTGCTTTGAAATGCCCTGCTTTTTTGGGCCAAACCAATGTATGCCTTCTATGTGTTGATTTATGACTTTAAGTGTAATTCCTGTCTCTCAGAAATGTGTAAAACCAAACTGTAACCCAACTATGGCCAGACCACATGAACAGGCTTCTTGGGTGTGGCTCTCCAGGCCATGATTATACAGATTTGGCTCAGAATAAAACTCTTTAAATTATTTTACCGGGTTTGGGTTCTTCTCTGTTGACAAAGTGGAGAATCTCAGGCCCACCCTATACCTCCTGAATCAGAATCTGCAGTTCACCATGACCTGTAGATAATTCATGTGCACATTCAAGTTCGAGAATGTTGACTTGATTAGGACATTCAAATAAAGTCAGTAATGACTTAATATCATCTTCTGAAGGAGAAAAGCTCCAAGGTATATTTTTTTAAAGATCTCTTGAATGAGAAATATTTAGTCAATCAGTGGTAGAATTCCAGACGTCTGGCTCCTTAGAGGGTTTCCTGAACATAGATGATCCTATCTCTTAAATCACACAAATAGCTGATCTTGTTTGCCAAACAGTGACATTTAATGACTTTTCAGAGAGAAAAAACAAGAAGGAATGATACAAAACAATAAGGCAACAAATTACAAACCTAAAGGTGTAATTTGTATGCATTTTCCTTTCATAAACTATGCAAATAAATTTTTAATATATAGGAGATAGTTAATGAAACAGTACTTAGAAAATGTATCAACTTGCTAAAAACATTGAGTTCTATTTTTCCCTGAGATAAATAATTTTGGTGCCTATAACATTTTAGAATCACCATCAACTATCCCACTTCTCTTTTCTACTAGTTTAATCACCCTCTGACTACAAAAAGACTAAAACACCATTTAGGCGAATATATAGGAAGTTTGTAAGTGCCTTTACAATATTGTTCTTCATTCAACTTATTTTTAAAAACTCCCTGCAACTCATTCCAAATCTACTTCATCAAATTGTTAACAACCTGAGACTTTAGTTACATGTTGGCCTCACTTGGTGAGAATAGAAAAATTTCATCATAAACTGAATTAGTAATCCTAAAATCATACCCTGTAAGAACTTTACAAATGATCCGATATAAATTCATCTTTTGCAAAGGGGGAAAATGAAGCTCGGAGAAGACAAATGCTCAAGGCCACTCTCACAGTGTTGGGAATATTTGAGGTTTCATCTGAAAAGCTCAGTATTCCACTTTAGTTGTCAGGAAGGCTGCACAAGACCACACATTCCCAATGTTCTGGTTCTCACTTTCACCCACACCCTCACCATGAGGACAACACATGAAGGAAGATTTTTGGATCTAACTTTTCCCTGAGTCAACTCACCTTATCAGCAATCTCCTGGATTTCTGCAGTGGCGGGCCTGGCCTCGCTTAAGCCTCCACGTATCATTTTGGCGGAAGGGTTCTTTGCTGGGCAGGATGCTGGAACCGAAGTGATCAGGGAGAGTGGAGACATGGGTTTTTATAGAGCTCCGCCTATAGAATATTTCATGTTCCAAAAAGAGCAAAGAGGCAAGAGGAAAATGAATATGTCCCAAAGCAAGTCTTGCTTTCTCCACAGATATGCTAAGTGGAATCGGAAGAAGGAGAGGCTGGGGGAGGAACAGATGGGTGTGTACAGGAGTCATGCTGCAACAAGCCTAAAAGACCCTGCATTCTCCTTGACGATGGCTCCATCCTGTTTCATCATCTGCAGTATGAAACCTGACTCACAATCAGAATTTCTCAATGTTTTGAAACTTGTAACACAAAATTTTTTTGAGAAATTCTTACTAATGATATTAATGCTGATTATCTAGAATTTATTTGTCTTTAAAGAAAGTAAAGGGATCTATCTGGAGGACCTTGGCTGGATATATGTACTTTTATGGAAATTTGTAGAAATGTTTAAAATACAGAAATACTCAAAGAATAAAATAACAAACATCTATATCCTGTCACTCAGAATTAAAAACTTTAACATTTTGTCATATTTGCTTCCTCTTTTTTTTCTTTTCTTTTTTTTTTTTTGAGACAGGATGTCACCCTGTCAGCCAGGCTGGAGTGCAATAGAATGATCACAGCTCACAGTAGCCTCAAACTTCTGGGCTCAAGGGATTCTCCCACCATAGCCTCTCATGTAGATGGGACTACAGGCATGCGTACCAAACCTTGCTAATTTTTCTTTCTTTCTTTTTTTTGTAGAGAGGGGTCTTACTATATAGTCCAGTCTGGTCCCTTAATCCTGGCCTCAAGCAATCCTCCTGCCTAAGCCTCCCAAAGTGCTGGGATTACAGTTGTGACCCACCATGCATGGCTTGTTTACTTATTTATTGATTGATTGATAGTTATTTTTAAAAAATAAAATATTGCAAGTATAGGGGAAACTCTCCACCACACCCCAACCTTGCTCTCCACAGAGGTAAATTACATTGTGAGTTTGGTATCCTTCTAGTCCATTTTTTGTACTGACTTAGTATATTCTTAAAATTTTTTCTCAAATTATATGTTGAACATAACCTATGTTATGTTCTTTTTCTGCTCCATGTGTTTTTGAGTCTTAATACACAGAAGGGAAGTTAATCCAGTTCATTTCCTTTAACTGCTCTGTGCTATTCTCTGCTAGGTCTATATGTTATTCTGTTCTGCTGTATGTTATATGCTAGTCCATATTTTACATACTCACTCCCCTATTGAAGAAGATTTTGGTTGTTTCTAGTATTTCACCCTTATAAACAATGTTGCATTTTCCCCTCTTGTACATACATGTACAAGGTGTGAGGGCTTCAGCAGGCAACTTATCTACAAACAAAATTGCTGTGTTGTATGATTATGTATTGATATTTTTTCAATTTGGGGAATATGTAATACATATGCATAATAAAGATGTTCAAAGGAACCAAAGAATTTATAATATAAGAACTTCTTCACTCACTCAATTACTCAGGCACCTTCTACTCTCTAGAAACGACCCCTGGCACCAGCTTCTGTGAATCGTTTGGAGATATTCTTTACACATACGAATATAAATAACCACATGCACATATATGCACATATACATGTGTATATGTTTTTCTTTTATAGAAATGGAACTCTACTACATAAATTATCATAGTCTTTGCTTTTATCTCATTATATGGAGAATTGCTTCTTTCCTTGTAACTGTTTGGCAGGTGCTGGGCAACTTCTTGGAGATGGGCCAGTGAGTGTCTTACTGGCTGCTCTAAGGGGCATTGTACAGGTTTGTCTCCACTGACTGCTCTCACCCTGTGAATTGAGAAGAACAGCAAACGGGGATGACAAGGTGCTCACTCAGGAGGCCACAAGTCACCTGAAGACGTAGGCTCAGCTTTCCGAGGCCACTGTCTCTGGCTACAGAGAATCCTGACAGCCTCCACGTGCTGTTCTATCATCTTCATGTGTCCTCAAGTCAGAGCTTCTCATATCCAGGCCCCCAGCTTTTTTCACGGCCACAGCCCATTTCTATCTCTCCGGTCAGTCCAGGCCATCCTGATCCCGCCTCCCCAGTGGTGGGGGACATGGGGAGCAGCAAGTCCTCTGTTCTCCCGTCTCGGGTCTGTTCTCTGACACTCTCGGCTCTTCCCTCTTGATTCTCAGTCATTTATTTTAGAAGTAAAAACGTCCCCAAGGCAAATATTGCTTTTGTCTTTTGTATTTCTACTCTAATAATCCTAAATTTTCTCAAGGTAGGATGGATGCCTGCCACTCACGGGGGAAGAGTCACACAAGAGGAAGTGCAGAAAAGAAAAGCACACCAATTAATATGTATGTTAATTATTTAATTAAATTAAACATACAATTGATTAAATAAACATTTGTTTTTAAAGTACCTTTAAGATTTCTTATTGGATTTTTTTTTTTGGTATGAACTATTCAGGGCATTTTTTTGGAGCTAGACATCCTCATTGGTTTCGTACTTCTCTGTGAGCTCACCTGACACAGGAGTTACCTGTTACAGCAGTTTTCTCTTTCATGGGCTGAGTTATGGGGCTTCCCTATGGGTTGGTTGCCTCTTATTTCAACGTGGACTTAGAGCTCTTGAACCAAAAAGATACTGAGAATTTGGGCTTGTCTCTAGCTTTTGTTACAGTCTGTGACTCTGGACTTTCCCAGATGATCATTGCGGGGGTGAGGAGTGGATCCGCTCGCACACCATCCCCCCTCCGTGCCCACTCCTGGGTGTCAGGCTGGAAAGACTAGGGGGTGCTCACGGCGCGGGTGGAGAAAGATTTCTCTCACAGATATGAAGATATAACTAAAAAGTTAATTTTATCCTTTAGAAGGACAGAAAGCATAACAGACAGACAGGCAGACAGACAGAGAGGGAGAGGAGGGATGTGGGGAAGAGAGCAGGGAGAATACAGGGCCCCTGGTGAAGCACGCATAATGCTGTGGAGCATTCGAAGTTTGGGCCTCAGTGGACTTGCACATCTTTTACTGCAACTGCAACATTTGCAATAAACATCAAATTCTATTCCTCCGAGGTCTGCCTAAAAAGTGAGTAAGGCCATGTGTACCTATGGGACCCTGAGAAGTACCATAACAGCCACACCAATTACCTTTCTGTTAAAAGAAGGGACCTCAATCTCATAAGAAACAACACCCCCTTAAAAAGGGGGTGTTAGAAAGAATTCATGTACTAATTGGTTCTTAATGGTCCCCTTATAATACACCAGTCTTACCTGTCCAGAAGGCCATGATAATGAGTATAGATTCGTATAGGATCTATGACCCATGAATGATATCATAGGGTGTCAAACCCACCTAAAGTGGAATAAGGTGTTGCCGCTTGCCCTCCTCTGGATAAGGGTAGTCCCTAGAAGCAGGCTTAAGTTAAGGCCCTGTGAGATAATTTTTGAGAGACCCTTTCTAGCACCCCAGGATAAGTATGGTAATGTAATAATGAGTAAGGAAAGCAGAATACAGCAATATATCAAACAAATAAATCAAATACTAATCACTATGCATGAGTTTGCCTCCTTCAGGTCCTGCCCCAGTTGGAAGCACCCCTCCACTCCTTTAAACCAAGAGACCAGGTGTTGTTTAAAGCTTGGAAACAACAAATACCCAAACAACAACTGGTAGAGAAATGAGAGAAATCCAAGTTGAAGCATTGTAAATCAGTGACTGTTTGTATATAATTCTTCTATTGGTAAAGGCATTAAATTCCAGGCTTGTTAACATCTTATATGTATTTAGGGATTGCTGAAGCCAACATTGTGAGGCGCTCAAGATTCTATCCCTTCTCCATCTCTTAGGTGTTACCGTACTCACTCTCCCTATCTCATCTGTTAAAATTGACTCTTAGGATAGAATCTGTAAATCTTTCACAAAATGGTGCAAATATAAAATCTCACAGGTATTTGCATTTTTACTGGAGTAAGTGCTTTGAGATGAAGAAATATAATGTTTACATTTTATGCAAGAGGTGAGCAAATACATTTTGTGAAGTAAGGATTTTTACAGCATCTATGAATCACATCAGTTACATAATCACCTCACCTTTTTGCATGTAAAGCTGGTGTTTCTGTGATTCAAAAACTTGTTCTGACTTTGTTGAACCACAAGTGTCTACTCTACCTCCATACTTCCCTAGGAATCCACCTCTACCCATTTCAACAGACCAAAGTTTCCAAGGGTGAGTGTTCAGAAGTTGGTGCACAAGGGAAGAGGTAGTTTTAAAATATGGGAAAAGCAATATTGGATTTAATGTTTCGAGAGAAGAGTTGAAAACTTAACAAAAAATCCATCTAAATATACTCAGGTATTTATATTTATTTAAATTTTCCCTATATTTATAATAAACTGTTTGAATAGACATTTTAGAGTTAGGTACATATCTGCATTAAATCTTATTTAATGAGTATCCTTAATTGAGCTCATAGTTATTTTTTTTAAGTATAATATATTCATGAATTTATACCCTTAACCAACCACATCCTAATTATTGGGCTCCTGGCATTCTAGACCCTTGAAGTTTTCTGGACATTTCTGACTTCTGTGGCCATGGAAAATTCCTAAAGCTTCAAGAGAAACTTTTGTATAGCCAAAAGTAACAAAACTCCTAGCCAAAACAAGGCAAAGAAAAATAAAAATTCTGGCCACAGAGGGCTCTGGCTTTTCATTGGGGGTGGTTGCTAGTAATGGGCAAGGGTGAGGCCTCAGGGAAATCCAGAAAGGTGGAGTCCAGTGGCTGATCATAGCTTGCTGCAGCTCCAACTTCTGGGCTCAAGCAATCCTCCCACCTACAGCCCCACCATGCTTTTTTTAAGTTTTTTGTAGAGATGAGATCTTGGTATGTTGCCCATGCTCGTTTTGAACCCCTGGCCTCAAGTGATCCTCTGTGGCTCCATTTTAAATTAAGAAAAATGAACATTCTACCTAGAGTTAGATGATCTAATCAAGTGTATTGGAGATTACTTCAATTACTTACAATTTCTGTGTGTACTTACCTTTGTAGAATACCCTTCATTGACTTGATTGACCCTTAAAAACTTCTTATTATTGAGCATAAACATTGAAGAATAAAGAAAACAGAAAGTGATTACTCCTGACGGGGTAGCATTTCCACAGCATTTTATCCCACAGCATTACGTTGGGAGGAAAATTCAAAATGTTACTGAAAGGTTTAAGCAAAGGTAACTCCCAGCTTCTGAATGCAGTGGCCATCTGAGGCCACCTCTGTTAAAGGGGAGAGCACTTGGCCTCGGTGAATCTGTGGGTCTCCTGGTACATTGAGAAGGGATAGCTAATTCATTGACATGTAAAGACAATTGCTGTATGCTAAATAATTCTTACACTCCAGTTCTTAAGAATAGCAAGCAAAATCTCTCCTGCTTAAAATCCTCCAGTGGCTCTTCACTGCCTTGGCAAGTACAGATTCTAAAAAGGCTTAGGAAGTCTGCGCTCAGGCTCCTGCTTACCTCTGACCTCACTGCTCTTTGTGGTACAGTCTGTTCTCCAGCAACACCGAATTGCTTTCTATTCCCAGAAAATACCCAGTCTTACCGTCCGACCTTCTGTGTGTCCTGTCTTCCCTAGCCAACTCCTACTCACACTTCAGGTCTCAGCTATCAAGTCTTTCAGCAAGATAACACCTCTATCATGATCTTGATCATACAATTATGGTAAATTGCTGGTTTATCTCTTTCCTCCACCTATTTGTGAGGGCTGGCACTGTGGCTCTCAGCGCCTGGGATGCATGAGACATGGCTGTTTTCCTATTCTATATCCATTCTCATCTTCCTCACCAATGAAATCGTGGTTTTGTTCAGGGTAGCAGTCAGCCCAGCTTCCCTTGCAGCTCCCGGTAGAGTGAGACAGTTCTGGCCAGTGAGATAAAAGCAGAAGACTGCTGGACATTAGGACATTTTCTCCTTATGCAGTTCTTCTCATACTGCGGTTTAGACCAGCAGTGCTTGGGTAGCTCCTTGGGAGAGACTCGCCACTGCGTCTGAACTTCCCGTACAGCAAGGGAAGCCTCCGGAGCCTCCAGGGGCCCAGGATGAGTTGTTGGCCCTCTCCTGAGTGAGAACTAGACAGAAAGTAATTGAGTTTCTCCCTCAGGTAGGGGAAGAAATCTGCTTCCCAGAAAAAACAGTTATTGCCCACAACCCTGGGAACAGTCATACACTCTGAGTCTTCACTTGGCCCAATACCAGTCATTTAAAATGCTGCCTGTGGCAGAAAATTCTGGAAGTGCCTGTCACGGCTGGGACTGAGTCCCTCACCCCTGCAGGGCAAGAGTACATTCCCTCAGTCTCTCTTTTTGGGGTCAGGCAAAATAATTTTTGCCATTGAATACAAATTTTTGCTCCCAGATCCCACTTCAAATATAGCGGGGGAAATATTTCAGAAATGTCATTTTTCCTTTGGTTGCAATGGTACTGCTAAGGGAAGACAGGTTTTTTTGGTGGTGGGGAGGGAAACTTGCTACTTTAAGTGCTAAATGGCCAAAACACTTTCAACCACTTTCCATCAGCAATTTATCCAATCGTAGGTCTATTTTCTTTTCCCAAGTAATTACTCTGGGAATACCAACAATTCTTGTTCAAACATCACTACCTAATCCTTTAAAATAAGATACTTCCTTTCAAAAAGTCATCTTCTAGGTGAAAGTTGTTTTAACACTATTCTAGTTTGTCATTTTTTAACCAATTTGTAATTTATTATGGTATATATGAAATAGGGATCCAAATGATGATCTTCCAAATATAATTTTTCAATGGCATTTAGTAAATAAAAAAATATTGTCATATTGCTTTCATATCACCTGGCTTGTTCAGATTTCACTCATATTTTCTGACATTTTTTTTTCTGTTCCCAGTATATATTCTGTTTCTAACCTACTGCCAGACAGTGAAACATTTTGTAGTAAATTTTAAACTCTAAAATTTTCATTTTTTTTCCATTTTTTTTTAATTTTAGTGTATTATGGGGGTACAAGTGTTAAGGTTACATATATTGCCCATGCCCCCCTCCTCCCTCGAGTAAGAGCTTCAAGCATGTTCATCCCCCAAACGTTGCACATCTTACTCGTTGTAGTTGTATACACCCATCCCCTCTTGCTCCCTCCCACCCTCCCGACACCCGATAAATGTTACTCCTATATGTCCACTTAGGTGTTGATCCATTAATACCAATTTGCTGGTGAGTACATGTGGTGCTGGTTTTTCCATTCTTGAGATACTTCACTTAGTAGAATGGGTTCCAGCTCTATCCAGGAATATACAAGAGGTGCTATATCACCATTGTTTCTTAAAGCTGAGTAGTATTCCATGGTATATATATACCACATTTTATTAATCCACTTATGAATTGATGGGCACTTGGGTTGTTTCCACAGCTTTGGAATTGTGAATTGTGCTGCTATATACATTCGAGTGCAGGTGTCTTTTTCATAAAGTGACTTTTGATCTTTTGGGTAGATGCCCAGTAGTGGAATTGCTGGATCAAATGGTAGATCTACTTGTATCACTTTGAGGTATCTCCATATTGCTTTCCACAGAGGTTGAACTAGTTTGTAGTCCCATCAGCAGTGTAGGAGTGTTCCTCTCTCTCCGTATCCATGCCAGCATTTGTTGTTTGGGGACTTTTTGATAAAGGCCATTCTCACTGGAGTTAAGTGATATCTCATTGTGGTTTTGATTTGCATTTCCCTGATGATTAGAGATGTTGAACATTTTTTCATATTTTTGTTAGCCATTATTCTGTCTTCTTTGAGAAGTTTCTTCTTCTGTATTCTGTCTTCTTTGAGAAGTTTCTGTTCATATCCCTTGGCCATTTTTTGATAGGGTTGTTTGATTTTTTCTTGCTGATTTTCCTGAGTTCTAAATAGATTCTAGTTATCAGCCCTTTATCAGATGTGTAGCTTGCAAAAATTTTCTCCCATTCTGTGGGTTGTCTGTTTGCTCTCTTGACAGTTTCTTTGGCTGTATAGAAGCTTTTTAATTTGATCAGGTCCCATTTGTTTATTTTTGTTGCTGTTGTGATTGCCTTTGGGGTCTTCTTCATAAATTCTTTGCCTAGGCCCATGTCTAGAAGAGTATTTCCAACATTTTCCTCTAGAATTCTAATAGTTTCACACCTAAGGTTCAAGTCTGTTACCAAGAGTGAGTTGATTTTTGTGAGAGGTGAAAGGGGTGGGTCTTGTTTCAGTCTTCCACATGTGGCTATCCAGTTTTCACAGCACAATTTTTATTGAATAAGGATTCTTTTCCCCAGTATATGTTTTTGTCTGCTTTGTCAAAGATTAGTTGGCTATATGAGGATGGTTTTATATCTGGGTTCTCTGTTCTGTTCCACTGGTCAATGTCCCTGTTCTTGTGCCAGTCCCAAGCTGTTTAATGACTATAGACTTGTAGTATACTTTGACGTCTGGTAAATGGATATCTCCTATTTTGTTTGTATTGCCTAAGATTGATTTTGCTATACTGGGTCTTCTCTGGTTCCATGCGAAGCTTAAAAATATTTTTTCTATATCTGTGAAAAATGATGATGGTATTTTGATAGGGACTGCGTTGACTCAGTAGCTCACTTTGGGTAGTCTAGACATTTTAACAATGTTGACTCTGCTGACCCATGAACGTGGTATATTCTTCCATCTGTTTATGTCCTCTGCTATTTCCTTCTTCAGTGTTTCATAGTTCTCCCTGTAGAGGTCTTTTACCTCCTTAGTTAAATAAATTCCAAGGTACTTCATTTTCTTTGTTGCTATTTTGAAGGGAATTGAGTCTTTGATTTGGTTCTCACTTTTACTGTTGTTGGCGTATATGAATGCCTCTGATTTCTGTGTATTGATTTTGTGTCCTGAGACTTTACCAAATTCATTTATCAATTCAAGGAGTCTCTTGGTTGAATCCTTGCAGTTTTCTAGGTATATGTCATCATCAAAGAGTGAGAGTTTGATCTCTTCGGGTCCCATTTGGATGCCCTTAATTCCTCTTTCTTATCTGATTGCTGTAGCAAGGACTTCCAGTACTATGTTGAACAAAAGTGGAGATAGTGGGCAACCTTGTCTTTTTCCAATTCTAAGTGGGAATGCTTTCAATTTTTCCCCATACAGTATGATATTGACTGTTGGTTTGTCATAGATGGCCTGTATCATTTTTAGGTAAGCCCCATCTATGCCTATTTTGCTGAGCATTCTTATCATAAAAGGGTGTTGAATTTTATCAAATGCTTTCTCTGCATCTATTAAGAGGATCATATGGTCTTTGTTTTTGCTTCTGTTTAATATGGTGAATTACATTTATAGATTTGTGTATGTTGAACCATCCCTGCATCCCTGGGATGAAGCCCACTTGGTTGTGATGGATTATTTTCTTGACAAGCACCTGGATTTGATTGGCTAGGATTTTGTTGAGAATTTTTGCATCTATATTCACAAGGGATATTGGTCTATAGTTTTCTTTTTTTGTTGCACCCTTTCCTGCTTTGGGTATCAGGGTTATGTTCACTTCATAAAATGTGTTGGGGAGGATTCCATCCTTCTCGATGTTGTGGAATAATTTCTGCAGGATAGGCACTAATTCTTCTTTGTAGGTGTGGTAAAATTTGGGTGTGAAACCATCTGGTCTAGGACTTTTCTTCTAGGAACGTTTTTTATTGCTGTTTCAATTTCAGTACTTGATATTGGTCTGTTCCGGAATTCTATTTCTTCCTGGTGGAGCCTATAGAGGCTTTGTGTTTCTAGGAAATTGTCCATTTCCTCCCCATTTTCCAGTTTGTGTGCATAGAGGTTTTTGTGGTATTCATAAATTATATCTTGTATCTCTGTGGCATCCGTTGTAATTTCTCCTTTATTTTCCTGATGGAGCTTATCAGAGATTTTTCTTTTCTGCTTTTCATTAGTCTAGCCAATGGTGTGTCAATTTTGTTTATTTTTTTCAAAGAACCAACTTTTTGTTTTATTAATCTTCCGTATAGTTTCCCTGTTGTCAATTTCGTTTAGTTCTGATTTGATCTTAATGATTTCACTTCTTCTGCTGTGTTTGGGGTTGGTCTGTTCTTCTTTTTCAAGCTCTTTGAGATGATTCATTAGGTTGTTTATTTGTGACCTCTTCGACTTTTGGATATAGGCATTTATGAAGATAAACTTTCCTCTCTGGACTGCTTTAGCTGTGTCCCAAAGGTTTTGGTAACTTGTGTCACCTTTGTAGTTTAGTTCAAAGAATCTTTTGATTTCCATCTTGATTTCCTCATTGATGAAGTGGTCACTCAGCAGAAGGTTGTTTAGTTTCCATGACTTTGTGTAGAAATGAGAATTCCTGTTAGGATCGATTTCTACATTTATTCCATTGTGGTCTGAAAAGATACATGGTATAATTTCTATTTTTTTATAATTGTATGAGACATGCTTTGTGTCCTAGGATATGGTCAATCTTAGACAATGACCCATGGGCTGATGAGAAGAATGTATATTCTATGTTTTTGGAGTAGAATGTCCTGTAAATGTCAGCCAGACCCATTTATTCTAGGGTTCTGTTTAAGTCCATTGTTTCTTTTTTGATTTTCTGTTTGAAGGATCTGTCCTATGCTGTCAGTGGGGTTTTAAAGTCTCGAACTATTATGGTGCTGTTGTTTATCTATATGGTGGTGTTGTTTATCTATTTGTTTAGATCTAGTTGAGTCTGATTTATGAATCTGGGTGCACCAAGGTTGGGCGCATATCTATTTAGAATTGTTATGTTTTCATGTTGAACTGTACCCTTCACCATTATATACTGACCTTCTTTGTCTTTTATTACTTTTGTTGATTTAATAACTAAGTTATCTGTGATCAGCACTGCCACGCCAGATTTCTTTTGGCTCCCAGTTGCTTGAAATATTGTTCTCTACCCTTTTACCTTTAGTCTATATGCATCCTTGCAGGTTAGATGTGTTTCCTGAAGGCAGCAGATACTTGGCCTGTGTTTTGTTATCCATTCGGCCAGCCTATGTCTCTTGAGTGGGGAGTTCAAGCCATTGACATTTATTGAGATATCTGATAGGTGGGGCAGATTTCTGTTCATTATGTTGGGTTGAACTTTGTTGCTTTGTTTTCTCTCTTGAGCCATTGTAGTATCTGGGCTTTGATCTTTAGCTTTGAGTAGATTTACATTCATGAATGTTTATTGTGCTGATCCATGGGTAACAGCTGTTTTGAGTACTTCTTGAAGGGCTGGTCTTGTGTGGTGAATTCTCTCAGTCTTTGCTTATCTGAGAATGTCTTGATTTGTCCTTCGTATACAAAACTTAGTTTTGCAGGGAATAAGATTCTAGGCTGCTCATTGTTCTGTTTCAGAAGAGTGGGAATGGGGCCCCAGTCTCCTTGCTTGTAAAGTCTCAGTAGAGAAGTCTGGTGTAATTCGGATTGGCTTTCCTATGTATGTTACTTGCTTCTCTTGTTTTACAGCTCTTAGAAGGGCCTCTTTAGTTGATATTTTGGTCAGTCTGATGACTGCATGTCATGATGTCTTCCTGTTTGCATTGCATCCCAGGGGTCCTCTGAGCTTCTTGAACTTGTATATCGAGATTTTGAGCAAGGCCTGGGAAATTTTCCTTTATTATATCTTCAAATAGCTTGTCCAACCCTTGAGTGTTGTCTTCTTCCCCTTCTGGTAACCCTATGACCCTCACATTAGGTTTCTTCACATAATCCCACATCTCTTGTAGGCTTTGCTCTTTTCTCTTATTTCTCTGCTCTATCTCTGTGACTGATTTATTTAATTGGAAGGTATTATCTTCAATCTCTGAGATTTCTTTCTTCTGTTTGATCTACCCTGTTCTTGAGGCTTTCCTCTCTATTTTATCGTTCCCTCAATTGATTCTTCATTTCCTAGGAGTTCTGTTAAACTTTTCTTCATTGTATCTATTTCTTTAGTAATTTTTTTCCAGGTCCCGGAGACTTTTTGTGGTTTGTTTGTGTTGGTTATGGAGTTGTTCTTGCAGGTTGTTGAATTTTCTTATGATCCACATTCGAAAATCCTCTTCTGTCATTTTGGTTGCCTGATTTTGGTTGGTGTCTGTTTCTAAGGGGCTGGTGCTCCTCTTTGGGTGTGTGGTTTCCATTTGGTTCTTTATATTTCTGGAGTCCCTTCGCTGATTTCTTCCCATGTCGATCTGTTGTTGCTTCTTTCCTTTAGGTTTTTGTATGGGTATTCACATGCCTTGTTTAGTTTCTGAGCCGGTAGGTGGTGTTTGTGGGTGACATTCGACCACACCTTATACTATGAGTCAGTAGGTGCCGTGAAAAGGGTGTGCAGAATGTCCTCCCTGCCAGTAGGTGGTGCTTACTTGGTGGAGCAGGCTACACTGTTGTTTTTGTGACCTGTAACCAGCTCTTGTTCCTCTAGAGAGGCACACTAGTGCCTCAGGTGGTCGCTTGGGCCCTAGGACTTCCAGGTGTGTCCTTTTCTCCCCCTCAGTGAGGGCTGGTCTGGGAGAGAGTCTGGGCAGAGCTGGGTTGGGTAAGCCTGCCCTCAGGCACCACCAATGCTGTTAGCAGGGGTCAAAGTTCTGTTCTCTGCTTCTGGGAAAAGCTGTCAGGGAGGGGCTGGAATGGCCCCAGTCAGTCAGAGAGTCTACCTGTGGGGGTTGGGCTGTCTGAGACGTGCAGTCTGGAGCGGGCCTCACTCCTTTCCACCCTCCCCAACTCTAGGCTACTCCTGGGCCTCTGCCAGCAGGCCAGACCTCACACCATCAGGCCTCCCCTGGCTGTGATGCCCGCAGGGAGTTTCTTTGCACAGGAACGCCACCTGGGCTGGGCATGCGGACTGCCTTTGGGAGGAGGGTTGCCCTCTGGGACGCTGATCTGCCCCTGAAGGCACACACACCTCAGTAGGCTATTCACGTATATCCCTTCTGTACCCTAGGGAATGCAAGACCTACGTGCTCGGGATCTGGTCTACAGGTCTGACCTCTGGGCCCCAGAGTTCAACCTGTATCCCCCCAGGGAGAGGAGTGCCAGTCCTAATTCACCCATGGGGAGCCCAAGCTGGGTCTATGCATTTCAGCCTCAGGGTCTGCCCTGTTCTCCTGGGATCACCATGCCAGCAGCACCTGGGAAGGCTGGTGGGTACGGAGTTCACCGTCTGAGTTCACCTCAGTCAGCTGTAGGGCCCCAAAAGAGAAGGTCCCATTCGCTGGAGATGCCTCTGGCTGGTGGCTATATTGTCTCTCTCCGCAGCCTCGGATAAGGACTCGGGAAGGGATAATAAGGCAATATGGTGCCTGTCGTGCAGCTGGGGTCTGTGCACAGGGAAGTGCCCAGTGGGAGTTGGGAGCCTGGTCCAAGAGTCCGTTACAGGCTTACCACTCACTGGCAGTGGCTGTCTCTGGTCTGGTGTCCGCAGGTCTCTCCACCCACTGGGGAGCCCACCAGCAGTCCAAGATGCAAGGAAGGGGAAAGTTAATGGCTTCACCTACCCTTGCCTCTTGTCTCCATGCTGCTCCGGAGGTCTCTGCTTCCAGTTCTCCTCTGCAACCTCCTCCCGTGGAGTCTCCCATGGTCTCAGGTACCCCTCCTTGTGTCCCTCCTCTGATATATGCTCGTCTTCTTGCTTCTTTCTTCTAATTTCTCCTAGAATCTGCCTTTTCTACAGAGACACTCTGTCTGGCGGTGTTTCTCGTCCACCATCTTGATCCTTCAATCTAAACTTTAAAATGTTCAATTCTATTAGGGCAAGTATTTTCATTAAACCTTTTCCCTTTATGGCACAGTAGAATGCACCAATAGCATCTATTAGAATTGCCTAGATGATTTCCGAGAGATTCTTATTTAATTGATCTGTGGTGGTACTCCAACCTGTACTTGTTGTTATTAATTTGTAAATTAAGTGATTCTAATACGCAGGCAAAATTGAAAATTACTGCACACATTACTTGATGTTTTTTCCTATTTTTATTTATTGTTATTCTTAGGGCTTAGGGACCATAGGTAGCAAATAACCCGCCATTAGCTTCTGTGTTATGCTTGCTTGTTTAGGAGAGTGGAAAATTTTCAGCTGACTCTTATCTGACTCTAGACCTGCTATCCTGCCTCTGCTAGTGGGATTAAGTTTAGAAACTAAGGAGAAGGGCGGTGATATACGGCACACAAATGACCCACAAGATATAGCCACTAGTCCAGGGTTGAAACGCCCTGGACCCCTGGGGTGCCTGACATGCTTCATGTACCTAGTGAAATGCGCTCGGGCTTAGATCACAGAATGCAGAATGTATTTCAACTAAGATTAATGTTGTCCATAATTAGCATACTTCAGAGGCTTCCTCTTGGCTGAATCTTAGCTGTAGCTGGTGACTCCTACAAAACCCGTCTCAAGGCTCCAACGCCCCCTCCCCGATTGTGCTAAGATAGAGATGTAAGATTAATGCTTTCTCTCACGTGTGTAAAAGTGCTTGCTTATTAGATTTTTAGAGTGTGGTTTTTGCTTTTAAAAGGGGGCCGTTTTTCCTAGATCATCAGTACTTTCTGTGCCTGCCACTCTGCAGGACAGGAGTAGTCCTGGCCAATAGATAAAGACTCACAATTTGACCCAATTCAGTTTCTAACGTGGTCTTTTCTCAGAGTCCAGACCATAACAGTTATGTTCTTTTAACATGAAGTATACCTAACCAGCAATAGAATATGTTTATCCATTTATTTAAGTCTTTTATTTTGGATGGTGAAGTGTTATACAGTCAATGTGTCGCATGACAGGGATGTTCTAAGAAATGTGTTGTAGGCAATGTCATCATTGTGTGAGCGTCACAGAGTGTACTCACACAAGCGTAGATGCCACAGTCTGCTATACACCTAGGCTATCTGCCATCGCCTATTGCTCCTAGGCTGCCAACTTGTGCAGCATGTGACTATACTGAGTACTGTAGGCAGTTGTGACACCATGATAAGTATTTGTGTGTCTAAACATACCTAAACATAGAAAAGGTACAGTAAAGATACAGTATAAAAGGTAAAAAAGAGTATACCTCAATAGGGCACTTAGCATGAATGGACTGGAAGTTGGTATGAGTGAGTCAGTGAGTGAGAGGTGAGTGAATGTGAAGGCCTAGGACATTACGCTACTATAGACTTTATAAACACTGCACACTTAGGCTACATGAAATTTATAAACAATTTTTGTCTGTCTTCAATAATAATCCTAGGTTACTGTGACTTTTTTACTTTATAAACTTTTTAATTTCTGTAAACATTTTGACTCCTGTAATAGCGCTTAGCTTAAAACACAAACACATTGTAAAGCTGTATAAAAATATTTTTTCTTTCTTTATATACATATTCTATACGTTTCTCTATATTATTTAAATTTTTTTTTAATTTTTTATTTTGAGACAGAGTCTCACTTTGTTGCCCAGGCTAGAGTGAGTGCCATGGTGTCAGCCTAGCTCAGAGCAACCTCAATCTCCTGGGCGCAAGTGATCCTACTGCCTCAGCCTCCTGAATAGCTGGGACTACAGGCATGTGCCACCATGCCCAGCTAATTTTTTGTATATATATATTTTAGTTGGTCAATTAATTTCTTTCTATTTTCAGTAGAGACGAGGTCTCGCTCAGGGTGGTTTCGATCTCCTGACCTCGAGCAATCCGCCTGCCTGGGCCTCCCAGAGTGCTAGGATTATAGGCGTGAGCCACCATGCCCGGCCTATATTTTTTAAATTATTTATTTTTTTTTTATTTACTTTTTTTTATTTTTATTTTGAGACAGAGTCTCACTCTGTTGCCTGGGCTACAGTGCCTTGGCACCAGCTTAACTCACAGCAACCTCAAACTCCTGGGCTCAAGTGATCCTCTTCCCTCAGCCTCCTGGTTGGCTGGGACTACAGGCATGCACCACCATGCCTGGCAAATTTTTTCTATATATTTTTAGTTGTCCAGCTAATTTATTTCTATTTATAGTAGAGATGGGGTCTCACTCTTGCTCAGGCTGGTCTCGAACTCCTGAGCTCAAGCAATCCTGCCACCTCGGCCTCCCAGAGTGCTAGGATTACAGGTGTGAGCCACCATGCCAAAACCTATTTCTTTATTTTTTAAACTTTTTTGTTATAAGTGAAGACACAAACACGCACATGAGGCTAGGCCTACACAGGGGCAGGGTCATCAATAACACCGTCTTCCACCTCCACGTCTTGTCCCACTGGAAGGCCTTCAGGGGCAGCAACACACATGGAGCTGTCATCTGCCATGGCAGTGCCTTGTTCTAGAATACCTCTTGGAGGATCTGCCTGAGGCTGTTTTACAGTTAACTTTTTTAATAAGTAAGGAGTATACTCTAAAATAAAAAGCATAGTAAATACATAAACTAGTAACATAGTCATTTATTATGTACTGTACATAATTGTATGTGCTATACTTTTATACGGCTTCAGTGCAGTGGGTTTGTTTACACCAGGATCACCACAAACGTGACTGATGTGTTACACTAAGAGATTACAACAGCTATGATGTGACTAGGTGATAGGAACTTTCAGCTCATTATAATCTTATGAGAGCACTGTTGTATATGTGATTCATATTTGACTAAAATGCTGTTATGCAGTGCATGACTTTCTTTGCATAGGTTCTATCTGTCCCTTATTAGATTAATTCTTAAACATGTGATATCCAGATTTTCCACACCAAAATAAGGATAAGTAAATCTAATCATATTAATCTTGGTATTTCATGTATCTTTAATCAGCAGCTCTGTGTATATAGCTATAGATGTGAGTGTCTGTTTGCATGGCTCAGAAAAGGATCCTTATAGTTACCAAACCCAGAAGTCGTCTGGCCTAGGTCTGTTTACTCCCTAAACAGAGAGCCAATTACTGAGACACTGATGATCGCCAAGGATGAAAGGAATTTTTTAATACAAAAGACAGAAGATGTCTGTCAGGAGAATAGGAGAAGCAGCCTCAAATCCATCTCCTGGAGCCTACAGGACACGTGCACTGGGGAAGGTTGTGGGGATGGTGAGTCTTGGGTCAGGAAGCCTGCCCAGGGCCCTTTGGAATCTCCACTCCTTTGTTTTGCAGAAATTCTGCCATTTTGGGGAAACAACTCAAAAAATTCAAGTAGCTAGTTAAGGGCAGGATTATAAAAAACCACACAGAGGTCACTGAAATGTGCTCACAGAGCTGGTTATTGTATCAGGCCAGTGGGATTGTCTGTGGTTGTTCCTGGTACATAAGAGCTCTACAGCATTAACACGGGTTAGCCAGGGGAGACGCTTTTCAATTACTGACTGTTACTGTGCTGGGAGCTGAAGACAGATGAACAGGACATTTCCTCCATTATGAAGCATTAAGAGTTGGCGGTGGTCATAAAAAACAACCACTGTTTCAATTCTCACTTCCTTATCTGCTTCAGGGGTCAGAATAGCTGAGAGAATGAATTCTGAGCATGTGTCAGTAGCACTTGCAGGTTAGGAGCATTGACCCAGGAGGCAAACAGCCTGGGATCCTATCCTCCCTTCTCTACTAACTAGTCAGGTGTCTTTGCACAAGTAACAACATTTCTTTCTACACTCAGTCTTCTATAAAGAGGGGATATTTATCTCATGAGGTTGTTAAGAAAATTAAATGAGTTATATTTGTTAAGTATTTGGCATACCACCTGGAGTATAGTAAGCACTTACCATATATTAACTATTTTTATTATTTGGGATGGGGGGTTGGCAAGTGGCACTAGCAGGGTGATAGGCAGAGAGCAGAGCCCAGAGGGAGACTTTAGAGCATCTTTGAAACAGGTTTTCTGTTCTCTTTCCCTGCTCCCTTTCTCTCCTCTTCACTGACCCTCCTTTTCACTACTTCTTGCCCTCTCCTTCCCCAACAATTCAGTCCAAAATCCATTAAGTAGGGCCAAGGAAAGCAGACATTGGTTTGGGATGGTCCCAAACTAGATGTTGGAGTTGGCTTCCCTTCAGTAGGTGTCCAGCCAGGCTGGTAGAGCACAGCTGGAGGGGAGAGGACAGGCACTTGGGTAGAGGGATGGTGGCGGTGGCCCTGGGGAGGGTGTCAGCCTGAGCACCAGAATGGGGTAGGTGTGGATGGGTTAGTGCAGGTGGTGGGGTGAGGAAGATGGCAGTCCCTTGTGCACCTGTGATCAACTGATTTTCAATAAGGGTGTCAATACCATTTCACACAGGGAAAATGAGCCGTTTCAACAAATGGTGCAGGGGCAATTCGATAGCACATTCAAAAGAATGAAGTCTCATCCTTACCTCACACCATATACAAAAATTAAAGGGGATCAAAGATCTCACTATAAAAGCTAAAACTATACAACTAGAAGAAAACATAGGAGTAAATCATCATGAGCTTGGGTGTGGCAAAGGATCCTTAGTTATGATACCAAAAGCATGAGCAACAACAACAACAAAAAAATTAGGACTTCATTAAAATTAAAAACTTTTGTGCTTCAAAGGACACCATCAAGAAGGTGAAAAGACAACTGCAAGATGGGAGGAAATATTTACAAACCATAAGTCTGATAAGGGACTTATATCTAGAATATATTCTATAGTTTGAATCTTTGTCCCTCCAAAACTCTTATTGAAATTTAATCCCCAACATGACAATATTGAGAGGTGGGGCCTTTAAAAGGTGGTTGGCTCATGAGGGCATGGATTAATCCATTCATGGATTACTGGGTAATTGTGGAAGTGGGACTGCTGGCTTTACAAGAAGGGGAAGAGAGACCTGAGTGGGCAGGCTCAGCCCCTTCACCCTGTGGTGCCTTGTGCTGCCTCAGGGCTCTGCAGAGAGCCCCCACCAGCAAGAAGGCTCCCACCAGATGTGGCCCCTTGGCCTTGGACTTCTCAGCCTCCATAACTGTAAGAAATAAATTCCTTTTCTTTACAAATTACCTAGTTTTGGGTATTCTGTTGTAAGCAACAGAAAGCAGATCAAGACAATATGCAAAGAACTCTTAGAACTGAATAATATAAAGACAAATAATGAAATTAAAAACAGGCAAAGGATCTGAATAGACACTTCTCCATGGAAGATACAGAAATGTCTTGTCATGTCATGAAAAGATGCTCAACATCATTAGTTAGGCCTGTGGGAAATACAAATCAAAACCACAATGAGATATCACTTATCTCCAGTGAGAATGGCCTTTATCAAAAAGTCTCCAAACAATAAATGCTGGCATGGATGCAGAGAGAGAGGAACACTCCTACACTGCTGGTGGGACTGCAAACTAGTTCAACCTCTGTGGAAAGCAATATGGAGATACCTTAAAGCGATACAAGTGAATCTACCATTTGATCCAGCAATCTCATTGCTGGGCATCTACCCAAAAGATCCAATGACACTCTACAAAAAAGACACCTGCACTTGAATGTTTATAGCAGCACAATTCATAATTGCAAGGCTGTGGAAACAGCCCAAGTGCCCATCAATCCAAGAATGGATTAATAAAATGTGGTATATGTATACCATGGAGTACTATTCAGCTCTAAGAAACAATGGTGATATAGCACATCTTATATTTTTCTGGTTAGAGCTGGAACCCATATTATTAAGTGAAGTTTCCCAAGAATGGAAAAACAAGCACCACATATACTCACCAGCAAACTGGTATTAACTGAGCAGCACCTAAGTGGACACATAGGTACTACAGTAATAGGGTATTGGGCAGGTGGGAGGGGGAGGGGGCGGGTATATATATACATAATGAGAGAGATGTGCACCATCTGGGGGATGGTCATGCTGGAGACTCAGACTTGTGGGGGTAGGGGGAGAATGGGCATTTATTGAAACCTTAAAATCTGTACCCCCATAATATGCCCAAAAAAAAAAAGCCACAATGAGATATTATTTCACACCCACCAGGACGGCTAGCCTCAAAAAATCAAATAATACATGTGAATTCCTATCATGGCCTTCTTTACCGGTAATATTGGTATATTATAAGGGGACCATTAAGAACCAATTAGTCCATGAATTCCTTCTAACACTTCCTTTTTAAGGGGGTATTGTTTCTTATGAGAGTGTGAGTTCCCTCCTTTTAACAGAATGGTAATTGGTGTAGCTATTATAGCATGTCCCAGGGTCCCATCGTCCACATGGCCTTACTCATTTTGGGGTAGAGCTCGAGAGGAATGGAATTTGCTGCTTCTTGCAAATGTTGCAGTTGCAGTAAAAGATGTGAGAGTCTGCTGAGGCCCAAGCTTCAAATGCTCCACAGCATTCCTGCCTGCTTCACCAGGCACCGGTAGTCTCCCTCCTCTCTTCCCCCACTTCCTCCCTCTCCTTCTCTCTGTCTCTCTGTCCTTCTAAAGAATAAAATTAACTTTTCGTTATATCTTCATATCTGTGAGAGAAATCTTTCTCCACTCGTGCCATGAGCACCCCCTAGTCTTTCCAGCCTAACACCCAGGAGTGGGCACGGAGGGGGGGATGGTGCGCGAGCGGATCCACTCCTCACCCCGGCAATGATCATCTGGGAAAGTCCAGAGTCACAGACTGTAACAAAAGCTAGAGACAAGCCCAAATTCTCAGTATCTTCATGGTCCAAGAGCTCTAAGTCAACAGTGAAATAAGAGGCAACCAACCCATAGGGAAGCCCCATAACTCAGCCCATCAAAGAGAAAACTGCTGTAACAGGTAACTCCTGTGGAAGATGAGCTCATAGAGAAGTACGAAACAAATCCGGATGTCTAGATCCATAAAAATACCCTGAATAATGCATTCTAAAAAGAAATGTTAAAGGTACATTAAAAACAAATGTTTATTTAATCAATTATGTGTTTAATTTAATTAATAATTAACACAGATATTAATTGGTGTGCTTTTCTTTTCTGCACTTCTTCTTGTGTGATTCTTCCCCCATGAGTGGCAGGCATCCATCCTACCTTGAGAAGATTTAGGATTATTAGAGTAGAAATACAAAAGACAAAAGCAGTATTTGCCTTAGGGAAGTTTTTACCTCTAAAATAAATGACTGAGAATCAAGAGGGAAGAGTCGAGAGTATCAGAGAACAGACCCGAGACGGAGAACAGAGGACTTGCTGCTCCCCATGTCCCCCGCCACTGGGGAGGTGGCATCAGGATGGCCTGGACTGACCGGAGAGATAGAAATGGGCTGTAGCTGTGAAAAAAGCTGGGGGCCTGGATATGAGAAGCTCTGACTTGAGGACACATGAAGATGATAGAACAGCACGTGGAGGCTGTCAGGATTCTCTGTAGCCAGAGACAGTGGCCTCGGAAAGCTGAGCCTACATCTTCAGGTGACTTGTGGCCTCCTGAGTGAGCACCTTGTCATCCCCGTTTGCTGTTGTTCTCAATTCACAGGGTGAGAGCAGTCAGTGGAGACAAACCTGTACAATGCCCCTTAGAGCAGCCAGTAAGGCACTCGCCCGCCTACAAGAATTTGCCGAGCACCTGCCAAACATAGTTACAAGGAAAGAAGCACCTCTCTATATAATGAGATAGAACAATCTCCAAAATATATTATTAGATATAAAGCAAAGAGTGTGATAGTTTATGTAGTAGAGTTCCATTTCTATAAAAGAAAAACATATACACATGTATATGTGCATATATGTGCATGTGGTTATTTATATTCATTTGTGTATAGAATATCTCCAAACGATACACAGAAGCTGGTGCCAGTGGTTGTTTCTAGAGAGTAGAAGGTGGCTGAGGAATTCAGTGAGTGAAGAAGTTCTTACATTATAAATTCTTTGGTTCCTTTGAACATCTTTATTATGCATATGTATTACATATTCCCCAAATTGAAAAAATCTCAATAAATATTCACACAACACAGCAATTTTGTTTGTAGATAAGTTGCCTGCTGAAGCCCTCACACATGTATGTACAAGAGGGAAAAAATACAACATTGTTTATAAGGGTGAAAAGGTAGAAACAACCAAAATCTTCATCAATAGGGGGGTGAGTGCGTAAAATATGGACTAGCATATAACATGCAGCAGAACAGAATAACATATAGACCTAGCAGAGAATAGCACAGAGCAGTTAAAGGAAATGAATCAAATTATCTTCCCATCTGTGTATCAAGACTCAAAACACATGCAGCAGAAAAAGAACATAACATCGAATATATGTTTTTTGGTGTTTTTTTTTTATATGTATTTCACTCGTGGTTCTTATTTTCATAATCACAACAGTCCTTTAAGGAAAGGGCAGTTCCTTCATTTTACTAATACAAACAACGAGGCCCTAGGTGGCCTATCTAAGGGTCACACAATTTTCTGGGTCTCATTTGAAACATGAGGACAATAACCCCTGACAAGACTGAAATCCAGGCCAGATGATCCCTGCAGGCCTCCATTAGCTCTGCTGTCCATGGGTATGTTGTCTATAAATTCCGCAAGCCTGTGTCACCCACCTCCCTCACTGCAGCCATGTGCTAGGGGCTAGTGACACTGAGACTGAAAAGATACAGCCCTGGCCCAGCGTGGTGGCTCATGCCTGTAATCCTAGCACTCTGGGAGGCCAAGGCAGGAGGATTGCTCAAGGCCAGGAGTTCAAGACCATCCTGAGCAAGAGTGAGACCCTGTCTCTACTAAGAAAAAAAACAATCAAAATTAGCTGGATAAATAAAAATACATATAGAAAAAATTAGCCAGGCATGGTAGTGCATACCTATAGTCCCAGCTACTCAGGAGGCTGAGGCAGGAGGATTACTTGAGCCCAGGAGTTTGAAGTTGCTGTAAGCTAGGCTGACACAATGGTACTCTAGCCCAGGCAACAGAGAGACTCTGTCTCAAAAAAAAAAAAAAGATACTGTAAGATACTGGGCTATAAGGACAATGGACACCTTCCAGCTTCTGTTTACTGCTTGTTTGCTAACTGCAAGGCATTATGAGTACATTATGGGATGCAGAGGAAAAAGACAAAGAACGCAGAAACCGGAATCTCTCAGCTAGGACCCGGAACAGGTTAGAGCCTATCAGGGGCAGGATGAAGTAAGAATCGCTGTGGGGATGAATGCATGACCAGTGTGTAAACAACTGAGTTATAAAAAGGGGGCTAGCACACAAAGGAGGGTCCCTGCCCGGAGAAGAGGCCACTGCGCTGGCACTCCGGGGGCTCGGACCCTAGCTTGAGCTAGACAATAAAACTCCTTTTGATAATTACAGCCTCGGTGACTCTGTCTCTCTGTCCTGCGGCCTTGTGAATCTTGATTATAACAATACAGCCCTGTCTTCAAGGAGCCTACACCATGTGACGGTAAACACATGTGGGCAGATAAACGTTTAACATATAATTAGAGTAAAAATTTTAAGAACACATTAAGTGAAGGTACACAAATGGACTAGAAGGACACCAAACTCACAATGTAATTTAATTCTGTGGATATATGTACTTTAACCGAAATTTAACCTGTAATTTAACCTGAAACCAGCCTGGACAACATAGAACGACCCCTCTCTACAAAAAAAGAAAGAAAGAAAAATTAGCAAGGTTTCATATGCATGCCTGTAATCCCAGCTACTTGGGAGGCTGAGGTGGGAGAATCCCTTGAGCCCAGGACTTTGAGGCTGCAGTGAGCTATGATCATGCCACCGCACTCCAACCGGGGTGACAGAGTGAAATCCTGTCTCACACACAAAAAAGGAAGAAGCAAATTTGACAAAAGGTTAAAAGTTTTAATTCTGAGTGACAGGAATACAGATGTTTGTTATTTTATTCTTTGTGTTTTTCTGTATTTTAAACATTTCTAAGAATTTACATAAAAGTACATATATCCAGCCAAGGTCCTCCAGATAGATCCTTTTACTTTCTTTTTAAAGTCAAATAAATTCTAGATAATCAGCATTAATATCTTTTGTAAGAATTTCTCTAAAAAATTCTGTGTTAGAAGTTTTGAAACATTAAGAAATTCTGGTTGTGATTCAGGTTTCATACTGCAGATGATGAAGCAGGATGGAGCCATCGTCAAGGAGAATGCAGGGACGTTTGAGGCTTGTTGCAGCATGACTCCTGTACACACCCATCTGTTCCTCCCCCAGCCTCTCTTTCTTCCAGATTCCACTTAGCATATCTGTTGAGAAAGCAAGACTTGCTTTGGGACATATTCATTTTCCTCCTGCCTCTTTGATCTTTAATAACCCAAGTCTCCGCCCTACCTGATCACTTCGGTTCCCGGCATCCTGCCGAGCAAAGAAGCCTTTGGCAAAATGATACCTGGAGGCTTAAGTGATGCCAAGCCTGCCACTGCAGAAATCCAGAAGATTGCTGATAAGGTGAGTTGACTCAGAGAAGAGTTAGGTCCAAAAATTTTAGTTCATAGGGTGTCCTGATAGTTAGAGTGTGAGTGAACATGAGAACAAAAACATTGGGAAGTGTGTGGTCTTGTGCAGCCTTCCTTACAATTAAAATGGAATATTGAGCTTTTCAGATGAAACCTCAAATAATCCCAACACTGTGAGAGTGGCCTTCAGCATTTGCCTTCTCTGAGCTTCATTTTCTCCACTTGCAAATGACAAATTTATCTTGAGTCATTTCTTAAACTCTTACAGGGTATGATTCTGGGATTCCTAATTTAGTAACAAAAGTAACAAAAACACTCGTATCCCCTTAGTATTTTCAAATAAAAATTATTTTTAAAAAATAAGCCATAAAACTGTATAAAATAAAGGTATATTTATTCAAAAATAAATAAATAATATAAAATGGTATGATCACATTGGAAATTATTTGATAGTTTCTACTAAAATTCAACATACACCCTCCCTATATCCCAGGATTTTCACTCCTAGGTATATGCTCAAGAAAAATGATTCATTCATACCACATTTATTCAAAATAGCCAAAAACTAGAAACAATTCAAATGCCCATAAGCAGGAGACTGAATAAACAAACAGGATATATGCATACACAGGACTACTAAACAGCAATTGAAAAGACTATTGATAAATCTAACAACATGGATCAATCTCAAAAACATTATACTAAGAAATGAAGCACAAGAGCACCTACAGTATGATTCCACTTGTATGAAGTAGAACAAACACACAAAACTAGTGGTTGAGCACATCATAGTGACTGAAAAGAATGTGAGAGAACTTTCTGGGATGACACAAATATTCTACAACTTATTCCAAGTATGTAAACAATGATAAAAATTAAGGTACATATTATTGAGCTGTGCACTTCAAATTTGTGCATTTTACTGCACATAAATTATGCTTTCAAAAAGGAAAAAAATCTCATCTAGAATCCCAAAGTATGTGTAACCCTCATGGGAACTAGAACATTCCCCATCCAAAGAGATCTAGGTAGACTTGTTACTGAAAATTTGGTGCTTGTCCCCAAGGCCAAAGAATGAGCACAAGTAGTTTGAGGAAAGAAAGAGAAGTTTATTAATTTGACAGCAAATTTACATCCTGGGCAGGAATAGAGATCTTAATTCCCAAAAAGGGTGAGGGGTTTTAAAGAGACAGCTCATAAAACATTTTCCGTTTTTCAGAACCTTCCCTCTGTTACATATTCCCCACTGTCCATTCTACCTTCGTATCTATTGGGGGTTGGGCAACATAGTCATGTAGCTACTTCCTGCTGAATTGGGACAATGTTTCATATGGAAGGTTTGTCCTTATTTATGCCATTGCAAAGCTTTGGCAGTAGATTCACACAAATAAAGAATGCGGCAGATTACAGGTGAGAAGAGGGCATAAGCAACAACTACAACCATGAGGATTGTCAAGGTGAAATGAAGGACACCTGAGAAAAGAGATTTTACACCATTTGGTATCTAAGACACCAGTAGCACAGAGGGTCCTTAATGTCACCTTGTACATAATGTCTGATACAGGGCTGGTGACAAAGAAACATGAGACCCCTAAGTATGGAGCTAAGTATTGGTGACAATAGCAAACCTAGTAGTGAGACAGATCAGATGAAGAGGCTAGAGACTGGGAAATCCTCATTAAGAGGTTGTCTCTCTGTCTTCATAGGGTCCGTCCCATTTCTCTACCAGTTGTTGTTTGGGTATTTGTTGTTCCCAAGCTTTAAGCAACACCTGGTCTCCTGGTTTAAAGGAGTAGAGGGGTGCTTTCAACTGGGGAAGGACCTGAATGGGCCAAAATAATGCATAGTGATTAGTATTTGATTCATTTGTTTGACATATTGCTTTATTCTGCTTTCCTTACTCATTATTATGTTACCATACTTAACTTGGGGTGCTAGAAAGTGTCTCTCAAAAATTATTTCATGGGGACCTAACTTAAGCCTGCTTCTCGGGACTACCCTTATCCAGAGGAGGGCAAGCGGCAACACCTTATTCCACTTTAGATGTGTTTGACACCGTACAATATCATTCATGGCACATAGATCCTATACGAATCTGTATTCATTATCATGGCCTTCTTGACAGGTAATACTGGTGTATTACAAGGGGACCAATATGGATGAACTAGTCCTTCTAACATTTCCTTTTTAAGGGGATACTGTCTCTTATGAGGGCGTGAGGTCACTTCTTTTAATAGAACGATAATTGTGTGGCTGTTACTGTACATCTCAGGGTCCCATCAGTCCACATCACTCACATTTTTGGTAGACCTCAAAGGAATAGAATTTGCTGCTTCTTGCAAATGATGCACTTGCAATAAAAGATGTGTGAGTCTGCTGAGGCCCAAGCTTCAAATGCTCCACAGTATTCCTGCGTGCTTTACCAGGGCCTGGTATTCTCCCTGCTCTCTTTCTTCACTTTCTCTCTCTCCCTCTCTCTCTCTCTCTTTCTCTCTCATTCTCTCTGTCCTTCTAAAGGATAAAATTAACTTTTCGTTATATCTTCATATCTGTGAGAGAAATCTTTCTCCACCCACGCCGTGAGCACCCCCTAGTCTTTCCAGCCTGACACCAGGAGTGGGCACGGAGGGGGGGATGGTGCGCAAGCGGATCCACTCCTCACCCCGGCAATGAGCATCTGGGAAAGTCCAGAGTCACAGACTGTAACAAAAGCTAGAGACAAGCCCAAATGCTCAGTATCTTCACGGTCCAAGAGCTCTAAGTCAACAGTGAAATAAGAGGCAACCAACCCATAGGGAAGCCCCATAACTCAGCCCATGAAAGAGAAAACTGCTGTAACAAGTAACTCCTGTGGAAATTGAGCTCACAGATAAGAAATACGAAACCAATGAGGATGTGTAGCTCCATAATAATACCCTGAATACTTCATACCAAAAAAAAAAAAATCCAAAAAGAAATCTTAAAGGTACATTAAAAACAAATGTGCATTTAATCAATTGTATGTTTAATTTAATTAATAATTAACACATATTAATTGGTGTGCTTTTCTTTTCTGCACTTCCTCGTGTGTGATTCTTCCCCCGTGAGTAGAAAGCATCCATCCTACCTGAGAAGAATTAGGATTATTATAGTAGGAATACAAAAGACAAAAGTAATATTTGCTTTGGGGAAGTTTTTACTTCTAAAATAAATGACTTAGAATCAAGAGGGAAGAGCCGAGAGTATCAGAGAACAGACCCTAGACCAGGGGTCCTCAAACTTTTTAAACAGGGGGCCAGTTCATTGTCCCTCAGACCGTTGGAAGGCCATACTATAGTTTTAAAAAAATTATGAACAAATTCCTATGCACACGGCACATATCTTATTTTGAAGTAAAAAAACAAAGGGGCAAAAACACCTGCATGTGGCCCTCGGGCCGTAGTTTGAGGACACTTGCCCGAGACGGAGAACAGAGGACTTGCTGCTCCCTGTGTCCCCTGCCACTGGGGAGTGGGATCAGGACGGCCTGGACTAACCAGAGAGATAGAAAGGGGCTGTGACCATGACAAAAACAGAGGGCTTGGAAATGAGAAGCTCTGACTTGAGGACACATGAAGATGATGGAACATCTGGAGGCTGTCAGGATTATCTGTAGCCAGGACAGTGGCCTCGGAAAGCTGAGCCTAAGTCTTCAGGAGACCTGTGGCCTCCTGAGTAAGCACCTTGTCATCCCCATTTGCTGTTCTTCTCAATTCTTGGGGTGAAAGCAGTCAGTGGAGACAAACCCGTACAGTGCCCCTTAATGTAGTCAGTACGACACTCGCCCATTTCCACTAATTTGCTGAGGACCTGCAAAACATAGTTACAAAGAAAGAAGCGCCCTTCTATATAATGATATAGAGCAATGTCCAAAATATATTATCAAGGGTAAAGCAAAGAGTATGATATCTTATGTACTAGGGTTCCATTTATATATATATTAAAAAAAAAAAAAAAAAAAAAAACACCATTCTGGGAGGCCGAGGCAGGAGGATCACTCAATGTCAGGAGTTTGAGACCAACCTGAGCAACAGTGAGACCCCGTCTGTACTAAAAATAGAATGAAATTAGCTGGGAAACTTAAAATATATAGAAAAAAAATTAGCCGGGCATGGTGGCACATGCCTGTAGTCCCAGCTACTTGGGAGGCTGAGGCAGGAGGATTGCTTGAACCCAGGAGTTGGAGGTTGCTGTGAGCTAGGCTGACCCCACAGCACTCTAGCCCAAACAACAGAACAAGACTCTATCTAAAAAAAAAATAAAAAGAAAAGAAAACCATATACACATGTATATGTGCATATATGTGCATGTAGTTACTTATATTCATATGTGTAAAAAACGTCTCCAAACAATACACAGAAGCTACAGCCTGCGGTTGTCTCTAGAGAGTAGAAGGTGGCTGAGGAATTCACTGAGTGAAGAAGTTCTTATATTATAAATTCTTTGGTTCCTTTGAACATTTTTATTATGCATATGTATAACATATTCCCCAAATTGAAAAAATATCAATAAATATGCACACAACATGGCAATTTTACTTGTAGATAAGTTGCCTGCTGAAGCCCTCACACATGTATGTACAAGAGGGAAAAAATACAACATTGTTTATAAGGGTGAAACACTAGAAACAACCAAACTCTTCATCAATAGGGGAATGGATACGTAAAATATGGAATAGCATATAACATGCAGCAGTTAGGCAGAATAATATATAGATCTAGCAGAGGATAGCACAGAGCAGTTAAAGGAAATAAAATGAATTAACTTCCCATCTGTGTATCAAGACTCAAAAACACATGTAGCAGAAAAAGAACATAACATAGGGTATATGTTTATCATATAATATGAGTGAAAATTTTAAGAACACAGTAAGTAAAGGTACAAAAACAGACTAGAAGGATACCAAACTCACAATGTAATTTACCTCTGTGGAGAGCAAGGTTGCGGTGGGGTGGAGAGTTTCCTCCATGCTTGTAATATTTTATTTCTTAAAAACAAATACCGGGAAAAAAATAAATAATAAGCCAGGCATGGTGGCTGACAACTGTAATCCCCACACTTTGAGAGGCTGAGGCAGCAGAATCCCTTGAGGCCAGGAGTTAGAGACCAGCCTGGACAAGATGTTAAGACTCCTCTCTACAAACAAAAGAAAGAAAGAAGAAGAATTAGCCAAGCTTGGTTCACATGCCTATACTCCCAGCTAGTTGGGAGGCTGAGGTGGGAGAATCCATTGAGCTCAGGAATTTGAGGCTGCAGTGAGCTATGATCATGCCGCTGAACTTCAGCCAGGGTGAGAGAGTGAAATCTTGTCTCAAAAAGAAAAGAAAAAGAAGAAAGTAAAACTGACAAAATGTTAAAAGTTTTAATTCTGAGTGACAGGAACATAGATTTTTATTGTTTTATTCTTTGTGTTTTTCTGTATTTTAAATATTTCTACAAATTTCCATAAAAGTACATATATCCAGCCAAGGTCCTCCAGATAGATCCTTTTACTTTCTTTAAAGACAAATAAATTCTAGATAATCAGCATTAATATCATTAGTAAGAATTTCTCAAAAAAAATTTTGTGTTACAAGTTTCGAAACATTGAGAAATTCTGGTTGTGATTCAGGTTTCATACTGCAGATGATGAAACAGGATGGAGCCATCGTCAAGGAGAATGCAGGGTCTTTTAGGCTTGTTGCAGCATGACTCCTGTACACACCCATCTGTTCCTCTCCCAGCCTCTCCTTCTTCCAGATTCCACTTAGCATATCTGTGGAGAAAGCAAGACTTGCTTTGGGGCATATTCATTTTCCTCTTGCCTCTTTGCTCTTTTTGGAACATGAAACATTCTACAGGCAGAGCTCTATAAAAACCCATGTCTCCACTCTCCCTGATCACTTCGGTTCCAGCATCCTGCCCAGCAAAGAACCCTTCCGCCAAAATGAAGCTTGGAGGATTAAGTGATGCCAAGCCTGCCACTGCAGAAATCCAGGAGATTGCTGATAAGGTGAGTTGACTCAGGGAAGAGTTAGATCCAAAAATCTTCCTTCATGTGTTGTCCTCATGGTGAGAGTGTAGGTGAAAGTGAGAACCAGAACATTGGGAAGTGTGTGGTCTTGTGCAGCCTTCCTTACAACTAAAGTGGAATACTGAGCTTTTCAGATGAAACCTCAAATAATCCCAACACTGTGAGAGTGGCCTTGAGCATTTGCCTTCTCTGAGCTTCATTTTCCCTATTTGCAAAATACGAATTGATATTGGGTCATTTCTAAAGCTCTTTAAAAGTATGATTCTAGGATTACTAATTCAGTTTATAATGAAATTTTTCTAATCTCACCAAGTGGAGCCAACATGTAATTAAAGTCTCAGGTTGTTAACAATTTGATGAAGTAGATTTGAAATGAGTTGCAGGGAGTTTTTTAAAATAAGTTGAATGAAGAACAATATTGTAAAGGAACTTACAAACTTCCTATATATTTGCCTAAATAGTGTTTTAGTCTTTTCGTAGAGGGTGATTAAACTAGTAGAAAAGAGAAGTGGGATAGTTGATAGTGAATCTAACATGTTATAAGCACCCAAATCATTTATCCCAGGGAAAAATAGAACTCAATGTTTTTAGCAAGTTGATACATTTTCTAAGTACTGTTTCATTAGCTATCTCCTATATAGTAAAAATTTATTTACATATTTTATGAAAGGAAAATGTATACAAATTACTCCTTTAGGTTTGTAATTTGTTGCCTTATTGTTTTGTATCATTCCTTCTTTTTTCTCTCTGAAATGCCATTCCATGGCACTGTTTGACAAGGAAGATCATTTCTTTGTGTGATTTAAGAGATGGGATCCTTTATGTTCAGGAAACTCTCTAAGGAGCCAGATGCCTGGAATTCTACCACTCATTCTTTTGGGACTAAATATTTCTCATTAAGAGATCTTTTTTAAAAAATACCTTGGAGCTTTTCTCTTGCAGAAGATGATATTAAGTCATCGCTGCCTTTATTTGAATCTCCTAATCAAGTCAGCATTCTCAAACTTGAATGTGCACATGAATCACCTAGGGGTTTTGATGAACTGCAGATTCTGATTCAGGAGGTCTGGGGTGGGCCTGAGATTCTCCACTTTGTCAACAGAGAAGAACCCAACCCCTGTAAAATAGTTTAAAGAGATATATTCTGATCTGAATATGTGTGATCATGGTCCAGAGAGCCACACTCAAGAAGCCTGTTTGAGTGGTCTTGCCCTGGTTGGGTTACAGTTTGGTCTCACACATTTCAGGGAGACAGGAATTACACTTAAAGTCATAAATCAATGCATGGAAGGCATATATTGGTTTGGCCCGAAAAATCAGGACATCCCGAAGCAAGGGATTACAGGTTATAGGTAGTTTTAAAGATTCTTTGATTTGTGATTGGTTAAAGAAATGAAGCTTTGTCTAAAGGCTTTGAATGTTGTAAGCTAAGATACCGAAGTATGTTAATCAGAGACAAGCCACTGGACAAATAGCCAGACTCAACTGATCTGTTAAGTAAACTGATGACCTGAAGGGGTGATTTAAGCTTTGTCTTGCATAGCCTTAGGCCTGCTAATGAGTTGTGGGGGAGTAGTATTTGAGGCAGGCTTGCGAGGAGATTAGCTACTTCTCTCCATGGAGCTAAGTCCCTAAAATAGGGGTTACCACAGAAAATAAGGAAATTGATAGGCAATAGAGAGAAATAAAAGAATACACAGAGACTAAGGTATAGTTCATAGTTTTATATATATAAAAAGTTGAGATATAACACAGCAGGGAGTACCCAGGAGACTGGCATATCTCCATAAACGCCAGCAATATGATTAGATTCATACAGGTTTTTATAATCACACTCATCAATTACCAGTATTCAGGGTAACTTATTTGCATAACATGGAATGCTGTTGCTACGGGATACAGGTAGTGGGTTAGGGTGGAAGGTCCTATCAAGGGGCTTCTAATCTGTCTAGGTGAACAAACACCTACAAAGTCTTTCAGGGACTAACTTCTAAGTTCTAAGAAGGTAAAACAAAGGAGGTATAGTGACTTAATATTTCTTTGATTAGTTATGGTGGACTTAAAGAAAGACGGACAGGAGAGAGCATGAAGCCCTTCTCTATAAAACAGGTTGTTTATAACGACTGAGGCGCATCTCTGGGCAAAGTGCACTCATTGTCTCCGGCTCCCATCCTGTGGGCCATATTTGCCTTGTCTTGTCTTTCAAGACACAGGGAAGCTCACAGATTTTGAGATACTGGGAAGCCTTCCTGGAAAACATCCCTACTGGAGATTTGAGAGCTCTCCTATGATAGCAGCCTCTAATAAGTGAACCATTGAGTCCACACATTCCTTCTGGGGAAAACCCTGCAAACTCCTCTTTCTGTCTTTAATATAATAATATTGGGTTATACAATAAAATAATGATCTTATGAGCCAGATTTCATTAATTCCTCAATCATATTTTCCCAACAATGACTTACAAAGGATCTCTCCAAGAATGGAAAGGGGCAGAATGAGGCAGGTCTGACCTCCCTTCCCATGGCCAGAAACTCAGATTTAGGGTATTCCGGGGTCCCCTGGCCAAGAGGAGTTCCATTCAGTCTTCTGGAATGCTTAATATTTTATTTCAGTTCACAAGTTTAACCAGTCTCACAGGCAATACTGCTGTTGTATAGGACTCACTTGCCTATCTGTAAGCCACATCTTACATTATAAAATTAATTTGAAAGTGTGTTTCTGGCTGCTTCCCTCAGGCTCCACCTCTGCCAGAGAAGGAGCATGAGAGACAGTATCAACAACAGCTACCTCACCCCAGGAAGGTGTTTTGCAGTTTTAAAAGTCTTCCCTTCAATTCAACCTCCTATTCGATTTCCATAAACTCTGGGGCAGGCAGGGAAACCATCGTGTCCATTGGTCAGATGATGAAACCAAAATTCAAAGAGGTTAAGAGTCACCTGCTCAAGAAGTGAGCTTACCCTAGATCTTTCACACACGGTGGCAGAACATGGAGAAGGTCTGTGAGGTGAGAGAAACACGCTGAGGGGAGAGGGTACAGGAAACGTGTCTTCTCTGTGCACACACCAGCCTCACTTTTCAATCAATATGGAAGTGAATACCAATGAGTCATTTCACAGTAGGTGCATTTCGTGGATATTCTGTTAGGTGTCTAGCCTTGTAATAAATATTGTAGAAACTGAATAAGGGCTGTGAGATACAGCCCCTGCCCTAAAGGAGTTTACAGTGTAGGGGAACTCAATATAGCTAGAATATCCTATTAACTACTTTTACACAGTCATAGGTTTTAGACCAGAAAGACATTAGAAAGTGCTTGTCAAACCTCCTTACTTTCAGGTGAATAATTACTGTAGTAGTTTAGTTCCTCACTGTTGAACTCCTCATTATATCTTATCTGCCCTCTATTGAAAGAGGGAGCCTTAGGGAACAATTACCAGGCAAGTGTTGGAAGGTGGAGAAATAGTCAGGAGACTCTTTAGAGTTTAGGAAGCACTTTCCCACTAATTATATCATTTATTTTCCTACAAAGAAGCCCAAGAGGCAGGTATTCTTATAATCACCTTATTGTTGAGGAACTTGAATCAACTCCAAGATTATAGAGTTAGTTAGGTCTCCATGCAGGGGTAGGCAAATGGGAAGGTGCTGGGAACCACATCTCAAATATGATTTGAAGAGGTTCAGGGAACATCTCTCCTACCTGTCATTTACTTTGTAGTTTTATTCCTTTGATTTTAGAATATATTTCTATTTTTTAAAATCATCTGTTAAAATGCAGGATTTTTAAGGGAACTAAAGTTAATCTGCCTTCTCAGTCCTTATCCAAGAGCTTCTTGGTGCAATGCCAGCTGAAGGAAGAACCCCATTGGGAAGGGGGGAACTATCAAAGAAAAGTCATAACAGGTGTCTATGGAATTTGACATCAAAGTAAGAGGGAGTTTGGATGAGATCAGAAAGAAAGGAAAAGCAAACAAAGGATGTGAGGATTGAGAAAACTTGAACATTTTTGAAGACAGAGGAAAAAGCTTTCCCATCCTGAGGATAGCAGAGATTGAATGGGTCATTGTGGTATCGTGAATTAAAGGATGCCAGAGATACTTGGGTCCAGAGTATGCTTGGAAGTAGCCTAATCTCCCAAGATTCTTTGTATTAGTTAAGGGTCACAACTATACCCATCTTTTCTGTTGTGGGACACAAGTTGTCAGGATGGAAAACATCGATTATGTGGACAGCACTGTGGGAAGGGTGGAGGGGGATGTGAAATGGTTCCTGCCCTCAGGGAAACTTGCACAACAGACAGGAGGTAAGGGAGACACATAAAGAAATACAGAGCCATGTGCAGCCTCCCTGGAAACTGTAACATGTGCAATGGGGACCCAAATAAATGCATGGCCCCCACAGCAAAAGCCTCCGGATCATTATGACTGATGTATTATCTTATGTGATATGTAAATAAACATTAGATGAAATTCTAAGTATGTTTATATGATGGAAAGCAATGTTGTTTAATAATTATTTTTAGAAATAAGGGCCATAATCACACATGCAATGTGCACATACACTCATTAATCATAAACCTGATTGCTGAAACCATTCCTGACAAACACAGAACACACTTTTTGTCAGCCAGGACACCAGGCAAATACCTCATCGCATGCCATCCTGGGCACGCCCTGCAGTTCAGCATGTCATGGCTCTCACTCACCCCCATCCACACATTCCTGTTCCCCTCTCTGTCCACAGCGTCCTCCTCGGTCACTCTCCTGCTGCCCCACACCCAAAGAACCTTCCATTCAGCCACACCAGGGTCCTCCAGGCACTCGCCTCCCCCCTTCATCAGAACGTGCCCGGCCCACTCAGTCTCTCATGCAGCCTGGACCCCAGGCTGGGCGGTTTCCTACACTCCTCCACCCCTATTTCCATGACCTGGGAGTTCCTGGCATGCCAGGCCTGAGGTCACTCCCACTGCACCACTTCCTGCTTGGCATCTGCTCCAGGATCAAAGCACTTGCTCAAGGAAGGGCAGAACCCCAGAAACCTCACCCAGTTCAAATCTAGGAATTCACGCCCAACAACCGCAGCAGGACCCTGGTGCCAGGACATCCTTTCAGTCACATTTGCTGGTCATTGCCTAGAAACCCCATGGAGGCTGCTCAGTCCCTCCATCCCTGTGGTCCCTCCAGCAGGTGTCTCAGCTCCTGCGCTTCTTAGAGGATTGCAGGCAGCTGGTGAGAAATGCCCCAGTGACCCTGTCCCCCACTGGCTCTCCATCCTCCCTCCAGTCTTAGGCTCTGTCTCCTTTCTTCAGCCAGCCCTTCCTCTCTGAGCCAGGTGACTTCATTTCTTGCATCCTGGGTGCCTTGCCCCATATTTCCTCCTCCCTTCAAAACATAGATGACAAATGTCCACAAGTCACATCTTACCAGTCCTGTTGTCCTTTCATGCTACTACCCAGACTCTCCTTCCTTACTCTGTAAAATATCCCCAGATACAATCTATCCATTTGCCACTATTATCTTCTATCCATTCTCTCCTACATTATGCACAGTCCAACTGGTTCTGTAGAATGATCACACATTAGGGGAAACGCCTGGGTGTTGGGTGCCTCGTGGCTCAAATGCTCAGGTCTCAGAGAACTACCGACTCACCAACATTTGTGCTCCTAGCAATCAGAAAAGCTTGAAAGCCCCTAGGCTAAATGTGTTTACCAGGTGTTCCTCCCTGGTAGCCTCCTCTCCTGGCTGGGGACCTATCAAGAAACCGCCTCTGTTCCTTCTATCACCACTGCCACCACCATGCACGGCAGGCTGACAGAGGCAGAGCCCAACTGCATTCAGTGAGAGGTCTGTCTGTCTACCCCCGGGCTCCCATCCACTACTCCCAGCTAGCCTTCGTCCTCCTGCTGCCTACCCTGGTGGGGGGTCTTTAGCACCAAGCACCTTCTGAAACCAAGTTGCCTTCACTGACCAGCTCCCCTACTCGGCCCCTGCTCCCCAGCTCCAACCTCATCACCCAGGTCCAAAGTATCCGACACTAAACCACACAAATCTATTTTCCTGGAAAGGGGGAGGGAGGCTGCAGGTTGCAAAGGCAGTGAGCCAGAAATCAACGTACACAATCAGACCGGTGCCAGGGTCTTTCAGGAGACAATCCAGACATTTGAAATCAACTGTCTCATGGAGAATTCTGGATTTGTGGACTGCACAGATACAATGGAAATGTTACAGATCTGGATCTATTTCTAGAACGGATAGAAATAAAAACTTATGATAGATGATAAAAAATGAAACATGACTAAAAGACTGAAAACAGAAGGAACATAGATCAGATTCTTATGTTACTAGGCAAGAACTTTAAAATAACTATGATTAATAATTTTTCACCTTTAAGCAGTCATGCTCTACCTATTGCCTCACATCCCTCATTTGTAAAATGAGGGTTAAATGTATACTTTTGATCAGGAGTAGTGGCTCACACCTATAATCCCAGGATGCTAGGAGACTGAGACAAGAGTATTAATTGAGCTCAGGAGTTCGAGACCAGCCTGAGCAAGAAGGTGACCCTGTCTCTACTAGCTTGCACCTGTATTCCCAGCTACTTGTGAGGCTGAGGCAGTAGGATCACTTGAGTCCAGGAGTTTGAGGTTGCTGTGAGCTATGATGATGCCACTGCACTCTACCCTGCAACAGAGCAAGACTCTGTTTAAAAAAAAAAAAAAAAGAATACTTTTGGGAATACTGTAGAGATTAACCCTTTCCAAGTCATCTCTCAACTTGGCTGGTAGCCAGTGCTGGCAACCCCTCATTTGGAAGAGAAAAAGGCTTAGGACAGGGACCCCTAAGACAATAGGGGTCTTGTCCCTTGTCCACCTTCTACTCTCTCCTGTGCCCTGCCTCTTCCCATTTCTGTTTTTTTTTCTCACTATTTGTCTCCTCCCTTTCTCTACTTTGGAGTTTCATTTTCCATCTCAACAAAGCAATCACATTTTCCCATCTATTCTGAAGGTTATAGGAAAAATTGATGGTGTCCACAGTGTCTGGCCCCTCAAAAGTGGTCTGAGAACTCCTTGTTTGCAAATGTCTATGTCTTTAAAAACAATTCTGGTATCCAAACTAAGGCACCAACAGAAAAGGCTTCAAACTTCTACCCTCTGATGGGAAGGACTAGGTGGCCCCAGGAGGCCTGACTGACGCTGTGTGTGCACATAGAGTTCTTTAGTGAAGGCCACGGAGGCGACTGCCCAGTAAACAACGTATATTTACCACACAGAGTTATTTCTTTTTCCAACGAAGACTAAAGGTGGGGCACAAACCCACAGATAAAAGATAACAGGAGATAGGCAGATAACACCACAGAGATACCAACAATATTTTGGAAGATGGAAAATAGGTGAACAATGGAAAATGACTGAGCAGTCCAGACAGAATCTAAGCCCATAGAGGGGAAAGTCTAAGCCAGAAGCAGGCAGATTCATGTTGCAGAACCTCACAATGGCTTGTGCATTCGAAACACCAGAAACTTGAAGAGTCAGCATGGGGCCAAAACCGAGAGGTTTGACAGGAGATCCATATGAGAAACAACTGGACCTTCCCCTCCCTCTCCTCCGCCCTAGAAGACAAGCTATTATCCTGGTAGAAGACAGGAGCTTCACTCTTAGCAGAAATTGAGGCAGAGGGATCATAGGATACTCTAGCATCTAAGGCCCAGCTGAGGGTAGAAATGAAGGACCAATACTGAAAACCAGTGGATTCAGTAAAAGTTTACTCAGTGCATTTGGGATCTTCTAGCTCCTTTCTCATGCTTGGTTCAGGAAAGCTGGCATCTAAGCATTTATCCACTTGTAGACAGAATGATAACCCACCAAAGATGTCCACATCCTAATCCCTGGAACCTGTGACTATGCTACCTTCCATGGCAAAAGCGACTTTGCAGGTGTGATTAGGTTAAGGATTTTGAGATGGGGCAGTTATCTTGGATTATCCAAGTGTGCCCAATGCAATCACAGGCTCATTTTAAGAACTGTACACAAATACCGTACTCTAGTTAGTAAATTTGCTTGCATAGCGGTATGGGTTAACAATTCTGAAACTGTTTTATGCATATGCTAGAACTGAACAAATAAGTAAATACATTGAGAATAATGAGAACCAGACTTCTTTCTCAGTGTTGGAGAAATAAGTTACAGAAAAGGAAAGAGGCAAAGCTAAATAAATCCTATGGTGTTGGATTATACACACACACACATATAATTTATATACATAATTTATTATGTGTACATACACAAATGTGTGCACACCAATGTGTGTACTTATATATATGTGTGTGTGCACTACATATACAGATCAATAAAGATATGTGTGTGTGTGTGAGTATACTTATGTATATTTTGTAGCTCTTTGTACTGAGTGGGCCCAGAAGCAATGACATCTAGTAACAATGAGAATATACAGTGTCAAAATCTTGGGTCTTAAATACCATTCTCCAATAAAAGGAGCCAGGGCCATTTTCCTTTGAGAAATGATTGGTTCCGGGGGGCATCAGGGAAAAGTCAAGATAAGCCTGGAATACTTTTTAGTTGCTCAAAAAGTGGTGTAGGGATGTTGAAAGGACACAAGTATCAGTGAAGAGACTCCCAATGGCCAAATCTAGAACAATTTGAGAAACAAAATAAGTAGTAATGAATTATAATCCATAGAATAAAAGAAATATATATGAGTCATATTAATAGAAAATTAGTAATTGAATAGTACTCCATGGTGTACATATAACAAAATTTATTAATCCACTCATGTATTGATGAGCACTTGGGTTGTTTCCGCATCTTTGCAATGCTAAGTTGTGCTGCTATAAACATTCAAGTGCAGATGTCTTTTTTCTACAGTGATTTTTGGTTCTTTCGGGTAGATGCCCAGTAATGGGATTGCTGGATCAAATGGTAGATCTACTTGTATCTCTTTAAGGTATCTCCATATTGCTTTCCACCGATGTTGCATTAGTTTGCAGTCCCACCAGCAGTGGAGTATTCCTATCTCTCTGCATCCATGCCAACATTTCTTGTTTTGGGACTTTCTCATAAAGGCCATTCTCACTGGAGATAAGTGATGTCCCATTGTGGTTTTGATTTGCAGTTCCCTGATGATTAGAGATATTGAGCATCTTTTCATATGTTTGTTGGCCATTATTCTGTCTTCTTTTGAAAAATTTCTGTTCATGTCCTTAGCCCACTTTTTTTTTTTTTTTTTTTTTTTTTTGAGACAGAGTCTCGCTTTTGTTGCCCAGGCTAGAGTGAGTGCCGTGGCGTCAGCCTAGCTCACAGCAACCTCAAACTCCTGGGCTCGAGTGATCCTTCTGCCTCAGCCTCCCGGGTAGCTGGGACTACAGGCATGTGCCACCATGCCCGGCTAATTTTTTATATATATCAGTTGGCCAATTAATTTCTTTCTATTTATAGTAGAGACGGGGTCTCGCTCTTGCTCAGGCTGGTTTTGAACTCCTGACCTTGAGCAATCCGCCCGCCTCGGCCTCCCAAGAGCTAGGATTACAGGCGTGAGCCACAGCGCCCGGCCTCTTAGCCCACTTTTTGATAGGGTTGTTATTTTTTTTCTTGCTGATTTTCCTGCGTTCTAAATAGATTCTAGTTATCAGCCCCTTATCAGATGTGTGGCATGCGAAAATTTTCTCCCTTATTTCCATGACTAGAGCTGGAACTCATTCTACTAAGTGTAGTATCCCAAGAATGGAAAAATAAGCACCACATGTACTCATCAGCAAATTGGTTTCACTGATCAACAACTAAGTGGACATATAGGAATAGCATTTATTGGGCATCGGGCAGGTGGGAGGGGGTAGAGGGTATGGGTATATACATACATAATGAGCGCGATGCCCACCGTCTGGGGGATGGACAGGCTTGAAGCTCTGAGTTGAGGTAGGAGGCGGGGCGAGGGCAAAATAGGTAAGCTTAACATTTATACCCACATAATATGCTGAAATAAAAAAAGAAAGAAAATAAGTAATTGAATAAATAAATAGGAGAGAGAGAGAACTGTTCTTGCTAACAGTAGAATTCCAGTTAATAAATGTACAAGGAATGGTAGAAATGGAAAAGTCACCACTTGGCAACCCCCACAGTAATAATTGTTGTGGACAAGAAACATGAATGAATGCTGAAATTGGTGGATGAAGGTATGAAGAGAAACAGGACAGCTGCATAGTCAGACAGTGTCTCCTCACAAGACATTTATTATTATAATTACAAAGGGGAAAAATATTAACTTTACAGTGGAGAAACCTGGCAGACATCCTAACTAAGTGATCAAAATTAACATCACTAGTAATGAAACAGGGATGGCAGTTCCTGATGGGATGCACTGGAGCATGTTATTCTTGTTCTGTCCTTACAAAAATGTAAACTATTGACATAAGAGAAGATCAAACAATCCCAAGTTGAGGAACATCCTATGAATTATAAGGTCAGTATTCTTCAAAATTGTCAAGGTCTTGAATGACAAACACAGATCTAGAAATTAACCCAGATTGGAGGAGACAAAGAAGAGAGAGCAGAGAGATCAACTAAATGTAATGTAGGATCCTGGATGACATACAGGAGCAGAAAAGGGACATTCTAGGGACGATTGGCAAAATTCTAATACTATTGTATCACTTAATGGTATTATACCATGTTAATTTCCTGGTTGGTTATGGTTATGTAAGATGGCAACATTAGGGGAAACTATGAATGATATGAGAGAATTTTGTGTACAATTTTTGCAACTTTTAAGTCTAAAATTATTTCTAAATACTTTTTTAAATCAAATAGTAATTATTGCTCTCCTGTTTTTATCAATGAAAGACACAGATAACTATTAGCTTTACAAATCAATACCATATTTCATTACCACACCAAGTTAATGTATAATAAATTCAGCCTAGAGCAACAAAATTAGACATTTTAACCCATGTAATCTTATTCAAGATAGGTGCTTTCTGTTGAAATACTAAAAACTGCTCACAGATTTCATTCCCATCTTTGAGGACTTTTAGGAGCACGAGCTTCCCAGATAGGTAAATCACATAAGTGGAGTCCAATATAGCTTTGATAATTTGTTTTCTCCTTTCTTTACTGAAGGTTAAACCACAGCTTGAAGAAAAAACAAATGAGACTTATGAAGAATTTGAAGCCATAGAGTATAAAAGTCAAGTCGTTTCTGGAATAAAATACTACATTAAGGTTAGAGCTCAACATCCACCTTAGCTCTCAACAATATTATATTTCTCAGTTTACATAAAATTTTTCCTGTTTCCCCACAATATAATTTGTTCTTTCTGGTTGTCCTAAATTAAGATGCTCAACATGATAGCTGCCAAGTGGTAGACTTTCAAATTTGACAGATAATGTTATGCCATTTTTTCCTTGTGAATTGAGAACATTTTTTACTATTCATTCTTAATTTCCAGAGATTGGAGCAGCCCAGCCCTGCCAAATCTGAGCCCTTAGTGTATAGGCCACGCCTGGGCAGACACACGTGAATGAGACCCTGCTGGATCCTTAGAAAGCAATGGCATTGCTTCCACTATTCTCAACCTGCTTTCCTCAATGCCAGAAAAGGGAAATTCTGATCTTCTCCCATGTCAAACTGCATGGCAAACAAGGTGTCACACTTTGGGAGTAAGAATATAGGCCAAAAATATAGGCTGTCATTGTTTTCTTGCTCTATGCAACTTTGAAAATAAAATGCAATTCTGGACCTCATTTGTGCCCAGATTATAACAAAATATAAATATAAACATAATAGATATAAAAAATAACAAAATAAACCTAGGACCTATGCCCATTGCCATGCTATTAGCCTGCCCTTTCATAAAATAAGGTGGTCGGTTTATGGAAGCAACGAGTCTAAGAGTGGTGGGTGGCCCAGCAATGCTGGTTCCCAAGGGAGAACTGCACCTTCTTTATGGGCTTGAAGATCTTTCACTTGATGGAGGCCCCTCTGAGTGAATCCTTTTCTTTTTCTTTTTTTTAATACCCTCAGGTACACGTAGGCAAAGGTCGTTATATTCACATGCAAGTAATCGACGGTGTTTCTAGACATAATCAGGATTTGGAACTTTCTGGTTACCAGACTGACAAATGCAAGGAGGATGAGCTGACCGGCTTATAGCAGCATGTTCCCAAAGTGTTCTGCTTCCTTCCACCAGCTACTGAGAAATGATCCTTTCTAATAAATATAACCAAAAATAAAGCATTCCTTTTAAAATAAATTATTTCTTCAATTATTTCTCACTTATTCTATTAAATATAAATTACCCCTTCTTTCTCAAACTCAGTGTCATTGCTTTGCAGTGTAAATTCTGTATAAATCAATGTCAATTGGAAATCAGGTAAAAATTAGTCAGGCCTAATGCAACTGGCTAAAGGATACGACCACCTCCACCATAGGCAGGCTGGATCATGGACTATCAGTTTACCAATCTCCTTGTTCCCTGTGGTTGCTGAGACCCCCAGCATTCCCTCTCTACCCTCACAATGTAAAATTAAATCAAGTAGTTTACAAAATGTATTTTTATTTTGAAACAATTTTAAACTTACAGAAAAGTTACCAAAAAACCCCACTTTTTTTCCTATACTTTTGAGAGTAATTTACCTACCATGATGCCCCATCACCAACTAATACTTTAGTGTGCATTTCCTACAAACCAGGATACTACCTGCATAACTGAAATACAGCCATCAAAATCAGAAAATTAACATTAATACATTTCTAGCCTCTGATCTTCAGAGTCCATTGACATTTCCCTAGTTGTAACAATAATGTTTATTACAAAAAGATCCAAGCCAGGTGAGGTTGCATGCAGCTACCAACTAGGGAAGCAGAGGTGGGGGAGTCTCCTGAGGCCAGGAGTTCGAGGCCACAGTGAGCTATGATCTCGCCTGTGAATGCCACTGAACTTCAGTCTGGGCAAGATAGCAAGACCCCGTACATTAAAAAAAAAAAGATTCAGTCCAAAACCATGTGCTATATTTAATTGCCATATTCCTCTTTTTTAACACTTTTATTGAGATATAAATTACATACCATACAATTCACCCATTTAAAGTGTACAATCAGCTTTTAATGTATTCAGAAAAGTGTCCAAACACTACCACAGTTAATTCTAGAACATTTTCATCACCTCAAAAAGAAACTCCATACCTTTAGTTATTGCTTCCCCATCTTCCTCCATACCCTCCATAAAAGCAAAGACTACTTTACCTTTGTCTAGATTTGCCTAGTCTAGACATTTCACATATATGGAATTATATAATGTGTGTTTTTGTAACTAGCTTCTTTCACTTAGCCAAATATCTTCAAGGTTTATTCGTGTTGTAGCATGTATCAGTATTTCATTCCTATTTATGGCCAAATATTCCATTTTATGTACTTTGTTTATCCATTCATCAGTTGATGGGTATTTGAGTTGCCTTCACCTTTTGATTATTATGAACACTGCTACTGTAAACATTTGTGTACTAGTTTTTGTGTGTACATATTTTGCATTTGTCTTGGGTATACACCTAGGAGTGAAATTGCTGGTTCATATGCTGGTTCATTGCTGGTTCATGCTAACTCTATGTTTAATTGTTTGAGCAATTTACAGACTGTTTTCCAAAGTATTCTTGTTGTTTTACATTCCCACCAAGAGTGTATGAGGGTTTCGATTTCTCCACATGCTCACTAATACTTGTTATTATCTGATGTTTTGAGGATAGCCATCCTTCTGGGTGTGAAATAATATCTCATTGTGGTTTTTATTTGTATTTCCCACAGGCCTAATGATGTTGAGCATCTTTTCATGACATGACATTTCTATATCTTCCATGGAGAAGTGTCTATTCAGATCCTTTGCCCATTTTTTAATTTCATTATATGTCTTTTTATTATTAAGTTCTGAGAATTCTTTGCATATTGTCTTGATCTGCTTTCTGTTGCTTACAACACAATACCCCAAACTGGGCAATTTATAAAGAAAAGGAATTTATTCCTTACAGTTATGAAGACTGAGAGGTCCAAGGCCAAGGGGCCACATCTGGTGGGAGCCTTCTTGCTGGTGGGGATTACATGGTGAAGGGGCTGAGCCTGCCCACTCAGGTCTCCCGTCCCCTTTGTATAAAGCCTCCAGTCCCATTTCCACAATTACCCATTAATCCATGCATGAATTAATCCATCCCCTCATGACCCAACCACCTCTAAAGGCCCCACCTCTCAATATTGCCACATTGGGGATTAAATTTCAATGAGAGTTTTGAAGGGGACAAATATTCAAACTATAGCATATATTCTAGATACAAGTCCCTTATCTGATATATGATTTGTAAATATTTTTTCTCATTTTGTGGTTGTCCTTTCACTTTCTTGATTATATCTTTTGAAGAACAAAAGTTTTTAATTTTAATAAAGTCCTTATTATTTTTTCTTTTGTTGCTCATGCTTTTAGTATCATAACTAAGGATCTTATGCCAAATCCAAGCACATAATGGTTTGCTCTTATGTTGTCTTCTAAGAATTGTATAGTTTTAAATCTTACATTTAGATCTTTAATCCCCTTTGACTTAATTTTTCTATATGGTGTGAGGTAAGGATGCAGCTACATTCTTTTGATTATGCTATTGAACTGTCCTATCACCATTTGTTGAATATATTCTTCTTCCCCATGTTGAATGGTCTTGACACTCTTATTAAAAATCAGTTGATCACAGGTGCACGAGGTACCCCCATCTTCCTCATCCACCAGCTACACTCTGCAATTCACACCTACCCCATTCTGGTGCTCAGGCTGACACTCTCCCCTGGGCCACCACCACCATCCCTCTACCCAAGTGCCTGCCCTCTCCACTCCAGCTGGGCTCTACCAGCTTGGCTGGGCACCTACTGAAGGGAAGCCAACTCCAACATCTAGTTTGAGACCATCCCAAACCAATGTCTGGTTTCTTTTGCCCTACTTAATGGATTTTGGACTGCATTGTTGGGGAAGGAGAGGGGAAGAAGAAGTGGAAGGGAGGTTAAGGGAAAAGGAGAGAAAGGGAGCAGGGAAAGAGAACAGAAAACCTGTTTCAAAGATACTCTAAAGTCTCCCTCTGGGCTCTGCACTCTGCCCACCACCCTGCTAGTGCCACTTGCCTATTCCCCTGTCCCAAATATTAATAATAGTTAATATATGGTAAGTGCTTACCATACTCCAGGTAGTATGCCAAATACTTAACAGATATAACTCATTTAATTTTCATAACAACCTCATGAGATAAATATCCCCTCTTTATAGAAGACTGAGTGTATAAAAGTTACTTGTGCAAAGACACATGACTAGTTAGTAGAGAAGGGAGGATAGGATTCCAGGCTGTTTGCCTCCAGGGTCAATGCTCCTAACCTGCAAGTGCTATTGACACATGTTCAGAATTCATTCTCTCAGCTATTCTGACCCCTGAAGCAGATAAGGAAGTGAGAGTCGTAACAGAGGTTGTTTTTTATGACCACCGCCAACTCTTAATGCTTCATAATGGAGGAACTGTCCTATTCATCTGTCTTCAGCTCCCAGCACAGTAACAGTCAGTAACTGAAAAATGTCTCCCCTGGCTAACCTGTATTAACCTTTTGCATTTGCTTGCTTTTTTCTTGATTCTTTTATTCTACTCGGGATTTAATTTTTTAAATGCCCCAGATTTTACAAATCGCGGCAGTAGAATAAAAAACTGGAGTTGCTTTTCATAAAACTTATTTATTTGGATTTTTTTATATTTCAAATTATTGATACATTCAAAGAGTAATTTTAATCTCTATAATTTTTGCTGACTATAGGGGACTGACATATATTTTCCTAGTTTAAGAATTAAAGTTAGTGAGTAATGTACGTGTTCTGCCCAGAGCATTTGAAAGTAATGTGCTCTGGATAGGCTCCCTGTGATAAACAAAGCTGTTGCCTAGAGGCATAACAAAGGACCTGAGTTGCAAATAAGCAAGAGCTGCTCCACCCCATGGCATTGGGGGTCTGGAGGCCACACAATAAACACCTCATAAGATGGCTGGTTAGTCAATGACGGGTAAGACCCCTCAAGGGAGGGGCAACCTAAACCAAGCACAGCTGCCAGGGTTCAGCCGAAGATCTTAGGGGGTCACCCTAAGAGAAGCTGGAGATGAGAAATGCCCCCTGTGGCTCCCTTTGCCTATCCTTCCTAATCTCCGTCTGTGATCTATGCCTAGCACCTAGAGCAACCACCTTGAAATTCTGAGTCAGGGGATATCTGCTTCCCTAAGGCTATTCTGGAATTTATGGCCATTGCTGCAATGCATGGGCAGTTATGTACAAGGAACTAACTTTAAATTTTTTAAGTATAAAAATAAAATGGACCCGGTGTATTAGTACTCGAGTCAACCATCTGTATGTGTGTCTGCATTTTTCTTTGTGTTCTGCATTTGTGTTTTGTGTTCTGTGTTCATCCTCCGTCCTGTAAATGGGCCACAACAGCTAACCATGTCAAGTCTACACTGGACATCCGAGTGCAAAGGGTTATTGCTGTAGAGCTCTTAAGCAGCAAGAACAACCACAGACAACCCCACTGGTAATAATAACCAGCTCTGTGAACAAATTTCAGTGACCCCTATGTGGTTTTTTATACTCCCGCCCTTAACTAGCTACTTGAACTTTTTGAGTTGTTTCCCAGAAATGGCAGAACTTCTGGAAAACAAGGGAGCAGAGACTCCAAAGGGCCCTGGGCAGACTTCCTGACCCAAGACTCACCATCCCCCACAACCTTCCCCAGTGCACACGTCCTGTAGGCTCCAGGAGATGGATTTGAGGCTGTTTCTCCTGTTCTCCTGACAGACGTCTTTTGTCTTTTGTATTAAAAAATTCCTTTCATCCTTGGGGATCCTCAGTGTCTCAATAATTGACTGTCTGTGTAGGGAGTAAACAGAACTAGGCCAGTCGCCTTCTGGGTTTGGTAACCATAAGGATCCTTTTCTGAGCCATGCAAACAGACACACACATCTATAGCTATATACACAGAGCCGCTGATTAAAGATACCTGAAATTCCAAGATTAATATGATTAGATTTACCTTATGTTGATTTTGGTGTGGAAAGTCTGGATATCACATGTTTAAGAATTAATCTAGGCCGGACGCGGTGGCTCACGCCTGTAATCCTAACACTCTGGGAGGCTGAGGCGGGAGGATCGCTCAAGGTCAGCAGTTTGAAACCAGCCTGAGCAAGAGTGAGACCCTGTCTCTACCATAAATAGAAAGAAATTAATTGGCCAACTGAAATATCTAGAAAAAATTAGCCAGGCATGGTGGCGCATGCCTGTAGTCCCAGCTACTCGGGAGGCTGAGGCAGAAGGATCACTTGAGCCCAGGAGTTTGAGGTTGATGTGAACTAGGCTGATACCACGGCACTCTAGCCCAGGCAACAGAGTGAGACTCTGTTTCAAAAAAAAAAAAAAAGAATTACTCTAATAAGGGACAGATAGAACCTATGCAAAGAAAGTCATGCACTGCATAACAGCATTTTAGTCAAAGATGGATCACATATACAACAGTGCTCTCATAAGATTATAATGAGCTGAAAATTCCTATCACCTAGTCACATCATAGCTATTGCAATGTCTTAGTGTAACACATCAGTCACATTTGTGGTGATCCTGGTATAAATGAACCTACTGCACTGCAAGCCATATAAAAGTATAGCACATACAATTATGTACAGTACATAATACTTGATAAATGACTATGTTACCAGTTTATGTATTTACTATACTTTTTATTTTAGAGTATATGCCTTACTTATTAATAAAGTTAACTGTAAAACCTTCACATGCAGATCCTCCAAGAGGTATCCAGAATGCATTGTCATGGCAGATGACAGCTCCATGTGTGTTGCTGACCCTGAAGACCTTCCAGTGGGGCAAGATGTGGAGGTGGAAGATGGTGTTATTTATGGTCCTGACCCTGTGTAGGCCTAGGCTCATGTGCGTGTTTGTGTCTTCATTTGTAACAAATTTTAAGGAATAAAACAATAGGTCTGGGCACGGTGGCTCATGCCTGTAATCCTAGGATTCTGGGAGGCTTTGGTGGGAGGATTGCTTGAGCTCAGGAGTTTGAGACCAGCCTGAGCAAGAACGAGACCCCGTCTCTACTATAAATAGAAAGAAATTAGCCAAACAACTAAATATAGAAAATATTAGCCAGGTGTGGTGGTGCATGCCTGTAGTCCCAGCCACTAGGGAGGCTGAGGCAGGAGGATCACTTGAGCCCAGGAGTTTGAGGTTGCTGTGAGCTAGGCTGACGCCACGGCACTCTAGCCTAGGCAACAGAGTAAGACTATCTCAAAAAAAAAAAAAATTAAAATTTTTAAAAATAGAGAAAACCTTATAGAATAAGTATATAAAGAAAGAAAAATACTTTTATACAGCTTTACAATCTGTATGTTTTAAGCTAAGCACTATTAGAAGAGTCAAAATGTTTATAAAAATTTAAAAGTGTATAAAGTAAAAGAGTCACAGTAAGCTAAGATTTTTATTAAAGAAAAAACATTTTTTATATATTTCATGTAGCCTAAGTGCATGGCGTTTATAAAGCCTATAGCAGTGTACAGTAATGTCCTAGGCCTTCACATTCACTCACCGCTCACTCTCTGACTCACTCATACCAACTTCCAGTCCATTCATGCTAAGTGCCCTATTGAGGTGTACGCTTTATCTTTTATACTATATCTTTACTGTACCTTTTCTATGTTTAGGTATGTTTAGACACATAAATACTTATCATGGTGTCACAATTGCCTACAGTATTCAGTAGGCACATGCTGCGCAAGCCTAGGAGCAATAGGCAATGCCAGATAGCCTAGGTGTGTAGCAGACTGTAGCATATAGATTTGTGTGAGTACACTCTGTGATGCTCACACAATGATGAAATTACCAGCAACACATTTCTTAGAACAAATCCCTGTCATGCGACACACTGACCATACACTTCACCATCCAAAATAAAAGATTTAAATAAATGGATAAACATATTCTGTTGCTGGTTAGGTATACTTCATGTTAAAAGAACATAACAATAATAAAAATAGGAAAAAACATCAATTAATGTGTGCAGGAATTCTCAATCTTGCCTGTGTATTAGAATCACTTAATTTACAAATTAATAACAACAAATCCAGGTTGGAGTACCACCGCAGATCAATTAAATAAAAATCCCTAGGAAATCGTATAGGCATTTCTAACAGCAGCTAGCGTTGCATTCTACTGTGCCATAAAGAGAGAAGGTTTAATGAAAATACTTGCCGTAATAGAATTGAAAATTTTAAAGTTTAAAATTTATTATAAAACGTTTCACTGTCTGGCATTAGGTTAGAAACAGAATATATACTGGGAACAGAAAAAAAGAGTGAAAGAAAATATGAGCCAAATCTGTTCAAGCCAGGTGATATAAAAGCAATATGACAATATGTTTTTATTTACTAAATGCTATTGAAAAATTTTGGAAGATAATCATTTGTATCCATATTTCATATTGTAAAGTTTTTCAGCAGTGACGAGAAGAAAAGACAGACAGAAATAAAGAGTGGGGGCCAAACCATGTGGCTTTATTTAATGCTCTCTGGAGGAGGTTCTGGAGTCCCTAGAGAGGGGGCCCCAGAAGGCACCACCATTTGAAGGGTCTGAGGCCTTTTATACCCTTTGGGCGGGGCTAGGGACTTGTGGCAGGAATTGCTGGGGATTCTCTATTGTGACCTTGGGTGGTGGTTGAGAAATAGGAGGGGCTGGAGGTATTTGTGGAATCCAAGAGCAGAAACTTTCTTATCAAGGTGCAAATCTGGGGGTGGTTCCTCTCCATGGGGCCTGGCAGTTTTGTCCTTGGTGGGTCTGGTGAGCCTTTTCTCTTTTTTTTTTATCTAGGGAAGGGAGGGGCCCACCACCAGCCTTACACATATATGCCATAATAAATTACAAATTGGTTAAAAAGTGACAAACTAGAATGGTTTAAAAACAACTTTCACCTAAATGACTTTTTTAAAGGGAGTATCTTATTTTAAAGATTAGGAAGTTGTGTTTGAATAACAATTGTTGGGATTCCCAGAGTAATGCAAAGAAAAGAGACCTACAGTTGGATAAATTGCTGATGGAAATTGGTTGAAACTTTTTTGGCCATTCAGCACTTAAAAAAAAAAAAAAAACTGTCTTCCCTTAGTATTTTTAAACGACTAGTATTGGGCCAAGTGAAGACTAAGAGTGTATGACTGTTCCCAGGGTTGTGCGCAATGAATGTTTTCTCTGGGAAGCAGATTTCTTCCCCTAACTGAGAGAGAAACTCAATTGTTTTCTGTCTATTTCCTCATTCAGGAGAAGGGGAGCGACTCATCTGGACCCCTGGAGGCTCCTGAGGCTTTCCTCCCTGTACGGGAAGTTCACAGTCGTGAGTCCTGTAATCCCAGCACTCTGGAAGGCCAAGGCGGGAGGATCCATCCAAGTCAGGAGTTCAAACCAGCCTGAGCAGAGCAAGACCTCTTCTCTACTAAAAATAGAAAGAAATTAATTGGCCAACTAAAAACGTATATAGAAAAAATTGGCCGGGCATGGTGGCGCATGCCTGTAGTCCCAGCTACTCGGGAGGCTGAGGCAGAAAGTTTGCTTGAGCCCAGGAGTTTGAGGTTGCTGTGAGCTAGGCTGACGCCACGGCACTCTAGCCTGAGCAACAGAGTGAGACTCTATCTCAAAAAACCAATTTTTTAAAAAAAGCTAAACCTAAAAAAAAACCGGAGTGTAAGAATTATTTAGCATACAGCAATTATCTTTACGTGTCAATGAATTAGCTATCCCTTCTCAATGCACCAGGAGACCCACAGATTCACCGAGGCCAAGTGCTCTCCCCTTTAACAGAGGTGCCCTCAGATGGCCACTGCATTCAGAAGCTGGGAGTTACCTTTGCTTAAACCTTTCAGTAACATTTTGAATTTTCCTCCCAACATGAGGCTGTAGGATAAAATGCTGTGGAAATGCTACCCTGTCAGGAGTAATCACTTTCTGTTTTCTTTATTCTTCAATGTTTATGCTCAATAATAAGAAGTTTTTAAGGGTCAATCAAGTCAATGAAGGGTATTCTCCAAAGGTAAATACACACAGAAATTGTGAGTAATTGAAGTAATCTCTAACACCTTTGATTAGATCATCTAACTCTAGGTAGAATATTCATTTTTCTTAATTTAAAATGGAACCACAGAGGATCACTTGAGACCAGGAGTTCAAAACAAGCATGGGCAACATAGGAAGACCCCATCTTTACAAAAAACTTTTAAAAAGCCTGGTGGGGCACACCTGTAGTCTCAGCTACTCAGGAGGCTGAGGTGGGAGGATTGCTTGAGCCCAGAAGTTGGAGCTGCAGCAAGCTATGATCAGCCACTGCACTCCACCTTTCTGGATTTCCCAGGGGCCTCACCCTCTGCCCATTACTAGCAACCACCCCCAATGAAAAGCCAGAGCCCTCTGTGGCCAGAATTTTTATTTTTCTTTGCCTTGTCTTTGCTAGGATTTTTGTTGCTTTTTGCTTCTTGCAGCTTTAGGAATTTTCCATGGCCACAGAAGTCAGAGATGTCCAGAAAACTTCAAGGGTCTAGAATGCCAGGAGCCCAATAATTAAGATGTGGTTGGTTATGGATATAAATTAATAAGTATATTATTCTTTAAAAAAATAACTATCAGCTCAATTAAGGATACTCATTAAAGAAGATTTAATGCAGATATGTACCTAACTCTAAACTGTATATTTAAATATTTTATTATAAATATGGAAAAATTAAATAAATATAAATACCTAAGGATATTTAGATAGATTTTTTGTTCAGTTTTCAACTCTTCTCTAGAAACGTTAAATCCAATATTGCTTTACCCATATTTTAAAACTACCTCCTCCCTTGTGCACCAACTTCTGAACACTCACTCTTGGCAACTTTGGTCTGTTGAAATGGGTAGAGGCGGATTCCTAGAGAAGTATGGAGGTACAGTAGACACTTGTGGTTTCAAAAAGTCAGAACAAATTTTTGAATCACAGAAACGCCAGCTTTACATGCAAAAAGGTGAGGTGATTATGCAACTGATGTGATTCATAGATGCTGTAAAAATCCTTACTTCACAACATGTATTTGCTCACCTCTTGCTTAAAATGTAAGCATTACATTTCTTCATCTCAAAACACTTACTCCAGTAAAAATGCAAATACCCGTGAGATTTTATATTTGCACCATTTTGTGAAAGATTTACAGATTCTATCCTAAGAGTCAATTTTAACAGATGAGATAGGGAGAGTGAGTACGGTAACACCTAAGAGATGGAGAAGGGATAGAATCTCACAATGTTGGCTTCAGCAATCCCTAAATGCATATAAGATGTTAACAAGCCTGGAATTTAATGCCTTTACCAATAGAAGAATTATATACAGGCCGGGCGCTGTGGCTCACGCCTGTAATCCTAGCTCTTGGGAGGCCGAGGCGGGCGGATTGCTCAAGGTCAGGAGTTCAAAACCAGCCTGAGCAAGAGCGAGACCCCGTCTCTACTATAAAAATAGAAAGAAATTAATTGGCCAACTGATATATATATAAAAAATTAGCCGGGCATGGTGGCACATGCCTGTAGTCCCAGCTACCCGGGAGGCTGAGGCAGAAGGATCACTCGAGCCCAGGAGTTTGAGGTTGCTGTGAGCTAGGCTGACGCCACGGCACTCACTCTAGCCTGGGCAACAAAGCGAGACTCTGTCTCAAAAAAAAAAAAAAAAAAAAAATACAAAAAAAAAAAAAAAAAAAAAAAAAAAAAAAAAAAAAAGAATTATATACAAACAGTCACTGATTTACAATGCTTCAACTTGGATTTTTCAATTTTACAATGAGTTTGTCAGCATATTCAATGCATTTTTGACTTACAATCTTTTCAATTTACCATCAATTTATCAGGACATAGTCCCATCATAAGTTCATTTGCATCTGGACTTATGATGGTTCAACTTAAGATTTTTCAACTTTACAATGGGTTTATTGGGGTATTAAGTGCATATTCAATTTATCATATTTTTTACTTATGATGGGTTTATTGGGACATAAACCCATCGTAAGCTGAGGAGCATCTGTATGCGATAGGAATATTGTTCTTGGGGGCAAGAAAAGGCAAATGTAACAACCATTTACCATTTCCTTCCACATGTCTTGCTCAGGATCTAGACTTCTGTGGCAAGATACTTGAAATTAGCTGCCATTTCCCCTTTCTCCTGTCTTATTGGGCCTTGACAGGGAAAAAGCACTTAATACTAAATGCATAGACTCATACTTACATACTCAATTTATCTTTAACAAAGACATTGATAAAATATAAAATAAAGGTTTTTTTCATTGTTTTTTTCCCCAATGGGTAATGTCGAAACAACCAGCTATCTGGAAGGAAAGACAAAAGGAACTTGAATCTCCCAGCCTCCACCTCATACATACCATACAGAAACAAATTTGAGATGGGTCATACATTTGAATGTAGAAGCTAAAAGTATAAAACATCTAACAGAAAATATGGGACTATATGTTCCTGAACTCTATTTTTAGGGAAATATTTTTAAAACGTGTTATACGCAATAAACATGAAAGGAATAAAAAAGAACTTCATCAAAATTAGAAACTTCTGCTCATCAGAAAACTATTATTTAGGAAAACTAATTTTTAAAACTAATATTTAAAACCATTATTTATTATCATCAGAAGACTATTATTTAGGAGAATAAAAAGGCAAGCTAAAAACTGAGAGAAAATATTATATATATGCACATACATATACCATGTACATATATACATATTACATTATCTGACAGAGAACTAAGATCAAGAATTTATAAAGAACTTTTCCAATATGGAGAAAAAGTCCAGCAGGGGTGATGGGGAAGACTTGAATAGGAACTTCACAAAAGAAAATATCCAAAAGGTCAATAAATGCTTGAAAAGGTGCTAAAAATTCTTATTCATCAGGTAAATGCAAACAGAAAACACAGTGAGCTATACTATATACCCAAAAGAATGGCTAAAATTAAAAAGACTGACAATACCAAGTGTTGGAGAGAATGGAGGAAACAGAACTCCTATGAATTGCTGATGAAGTAAAAATAGTACAACCAAGGTCATAAAGTAGGGTAAAGGACATTGGAAACTAAGAAGGGAGGAAAGATAAAAGCTTACCTATCAGGTACAATGCACACCATTCTGGTTATGGGCACACTAAAAGCTCTGACTTAAGCATTATACAATTCATCCAAGTAACAAAAACACTTGTATCTCCTTAGTATTTTCCAATAAAAATTATTTTTAAAAAATAAGCCATAAAACTGTATAAATAAAGGTATATTTATTCAAAAATAAATAAATAATATAAAATGGTAGGATCACATTGGAAATTATTTGATAGTTTCTACTGCAGTTCAACATACACCTTCTCTATATCCCAGGATTTCCACTCTTAGGTATATGCCCAAGAAAAGTGATTCACTCATACCAGATTTATTCAAAATAGCCAAAAACTAGAAACAATCCAAATGCCTAACAGCAAGAGACTGAATGAATATACAAACAGGATATATGAATACACGGGACTACTACACAGCAATTAAAATGACTATTGATAAATCTAACAACAGGGATCAATCTCAAAAACATTATGCTAAGAAATGAAGCACAAGAGCACCTACAATATGATTCCACTTATGTGAAGTAGAACAAACACACAAGACTAGTGGTTGAGCACATCATAGTGACAGAAAAGAATGTGAGAGAACTTTCTGGGATGAACCAAATAAATATTCTACAACTTATTCCAAGTATGTAAACAATGATAAAAATTAAGGTACATATTATTGAGCTGTGCACTTAAAATTTGTACATTTTGCTGCACATAAATTATGCTTTCAAAAAGGAAAAAAATACCACCTAGAATCCCAAAATATGTGTAAATCCTCATGGGAACTAGAACATTCCCCATCCAAAGAGATCTAGGTAGAATTGTTACTGAAAATTTGGTACTTGTCCCCAAGCCAAAGAATGAGGACAAATGGTTTGAGGAAGAGAAAAAGACGTTTATTAATTTGACAGCAAATTTACATCCTGGCCAGGAATGCAGATCTTAATTCCCAAAAAGGGTGAGGGGTTTTAAAGAGACAGCTCATAAAACATTTTCCCTTTTTCAGAACCTTCCCTCTGTTACATATTCCCCACTGTCCATTGTACCTTCCATATCTATGGGATGTTGGACAGCATAGTCATGTAGCTACTTCCTGCTGACGTGGGGCAATGTTTTAGGTGGAAGGTTTGTACTTATTTATGCCATTGCAAAGCTTTGGCAGTAGATTCACACAAATAAAGAATGCAGCAGATTACAGGTGAGAAGAGGGCATGAGCAACAACTACAACCATGAGGATTAACAAGCTGAAATGGAGAATACCTGATAAAAGAGATTTTACCCCACTTGATATCTAAGGCACTGGTAGTACTGTGGGTCCTTTATGTCACCTTGTACCTAATGTCTGATACAGGGCTGGTGACAAAGAAACACGAGACCCCTAAGTATGGAGATATTAGTCACAATAGCAAACCTAATAGTGAGACAGATCCGATGAAGAGGCTAGAGATTGGGAAATCCTCATTAAAGGGTTGTCTCTCTGTCTTCATAGGGTCCGTCCCATTTCTCTACCAGTTGTTATTTGGGTATTTGTTGTTCCCAAGCTTTAAGCAACACCTGGTCTCCTGGTTTAAAGGAGTGGAGGGGTGTTTCCCACTGGGGCAGGACCTGAAGGAGGCAAACCCATGAATAGTGATTATTATTTGATGTATTTGTTTGATATATGGCTGTACTCTGCTTTCTTACTCATTATTATATTACCATACTTACCTTGGGGTGCTAGAAAGGGTCTCTCAAAAACTATTTCATGGGGCCTTAACTTAAGCCTGCTTCTCGGGACTACCCTTATCCAGAGGAGGGCAAGCGGCAACACCTTATTCCACTTTAGGTGGGTTTGACACCCTATGATATCATTCATGGGTCATAGATCCTATACGAATCTATACTCATTATCATGGCCTTCTTGACAGGTAAGACTGGTGTATTATAAGGGGACCATTAAGAACCAATTAGTACATGAATTCTTTCTAACACTTTCTTTTTAAGGGGGTGTTGTTTCTTATGAGATTGAGGTCCCTTCGTTTAACAGAAAGGTAATTGGTGTGGCTGTTATGGTCCTTCTCAGGGTCCCATAGGTACACATGGCCTTACTCACTTTTTAGGCAGAACTCGGAGGAATAGAATTTGATGTTTATTGCAAATGTTGCAGTTGCAGTAAAAGATGTGCAAGTCCACTGAGGCCCAAACTTCGAATGCTCCACAGCATCATGCGTGCTTCACCAGGGCCCCTGTATTCTCCCTGCTCTCTTCCCCACTTCCCTCCTCTCCCTCTCTGTCTGTCTGTCTGTCTGTCTGTTATGCTCTCTGTCCTCCTAAAGGATAATATTAACTTTTTAGTTATAACTTCATATCTGTGAGAGAAATCTTTCCCCACCCGCGCCATGAGCACCCCCTAGTCTTTCCAGCCTGACACCCAGGAGTGGGCACGGAGGGGGGGATGGTGCGCGAGCGGATCCACTCCTCACCCCGGCAATGATCATCTGGGAAAGTCCAGAGTCACAGACTGTAACAAAAGCTAGAGACAAGCCCAAATTCTCAGTATCTTTTTGGTTCAAGAGCTCTAAGTCCACGTTGAAATAAGAGGCAACCAACCCATAGGGAAGCCCCATAACTCAGCCCATGAAAGAGAAAACTGCTGTAACAGGTACCTCTGTGGAAGTGGAGCTCATAGATAAGAAGTACGAAACCAATGAGGATGTCTAGCTCCAAAAAAATGCCCTGAATAGCTCATAACAAAAAAAAAAATCCAATAAGAAATCTTAAAGGTACTTTAAAAACAAATGCTTATTTAATCAATTGTATGTTTAATTTAATTAAATAATTAACATACATATTAATTGGTGTGCTTTTCTTTTCTGCACTTTCTCATGTGTGATTCTTCCCTCGTGAGTGGCAGGCATCCATCCTACCTTGAGAAAATTTAGGATTATTAGAGTAGAAATACAAAAGACAAAAGCAGTATTTGCCTTAGGGAAGTTTTTACTTCTAAAATAAATGACTGAGAATCAAGAGGGAAGAGCCGAGAGTGTCAGAGAATAGACCTGAGATGGAGAACAGAAGACTTGTTGCTCCCCATGTCCCCTGCCACTGGGGAGGCGGGATCAGGACAGCCTGGACTAAGTGGAGAGATAGAAATGGGCTGTGGCCGTGAAAAAAGCTGGGGGCCTGGATATGAGAAGCTCTGACTTGAGGACACATGAAGATGATAGAACAGCATGTGGAGGCTGTCAGGATTCTCTGTAGCCAGAGACAGTGGCCTCAGAAAGCTGAGCCTACGTCTTCAGGTGACTTGTGGCCTCCTGAGTGAGCACCTTGTCATCCCCGTTTGCTGTTCTTCTCAATTCACAGGGTGAGAGCAGTCAGTGGAGACAAACCTGTACAATGCCCCTTAGAGCAGCCAGTAAGACACTCACTGGCCCATCTCCAAGAATTTGCCGAGCACCTGCCAAACAGTTACAAGGAAAGAAGCAATTCTCCATATAATGAGATAAAAGCAAAGACTGTGATAATTCATGTAGTAGAGTTCCATTTCTATAAAAGAAAAACATATACACATGTATATGTGCATATATGTGCATGTAGTTGTTTATATTCGTATGTGTAAAGAATATCTCCAAACGATTCACAGAAGCTGGTGCCAGGGGTCGTTTCTAGAGAGTAGAAGGTGCCTGAGTAATTGAGTGAGTGAAGAAGTTCTTATATTATAAATTCTTTGGTTCCTTTGAACATCTTTATTATGCATATGTATTACATATTCCCCAAATTGAAAAAATATCAATACATAATCATACAACACAGCAATTTTGTTTGTAGATAAGTTGCCTGCTGAAGCCCTCACACCTTGTACATGTATGTACAAGAGGGGAAAATGCAACATTGTTTATAAGGGTAAAATACTAGAAACAACCAAAATCTTCTTCAATAGGGGAGTGAGTATGTAAAATATGGACTAGCATATAACATACAGCAGAACAGAATAACATATAGACCTAGCAGAGAATAGCACAGAGCAGTTAAAGGAAATGAACTGGATTAACTTCCCTTCTGTGTATCAAGACTCAAAAACACATGGAGCAGAAAAAGAATATAACATAGGTTATGTTCAACATATAATTTGAGAAAAAATTTTAAGAATATACTAAGTCAGTACAAAAAATGGACTAGAAGGATACCAAACTCACAATGTAATTTACCTCTGTGGAGAGCAAGGTTGGGGTGTGGTGGAGAGTTTCCCCTATACCTGTAATATTTTATTTCTTAAAAATAACTATCAATCAATAAATAAGTAAACAAGCCATGCATGGTGGGTCACAACTGTAATCCCAGCACTTTGGGAGGCTGAGGCAGGAGGATTGCTTGAGGCCAGGATTAAGGGACCAGACTGGACAATATAGTAAGACCCCTCTCTACAAAAAAAAAGAAAGAAAGAAAAATTAGCAAGGTTTGGTACGCATGCCTGTGGTCCCAGCTACATGAGAGGCTATGGTGGGAGAATCCCTTGAGCCCAGAAGTTTGAGGCTACTGTGAGCTGTGATCATTCTGTTGCACTCCAGCCTGGCTGACAGAGTGACATCCTGTCTCAAAAAGAAAAGAAAAAAAAGAGGAAGCAAATATGACAAAATGTTAACATTTTCAATTCTGAGTGACAGGAAAATAGATGTTTGTTATTTTATTCTTTGAGTATTTCTGTATTTTAAACATTTCTACAAATTTCCATAAAAGTACATATATCCAGCCAAGGTCCTCCAGATAGATCCTTTTAGTTTCTTTTTAAAGTCAAATAAATTCTAGATAATCAGCATTAATATCATTGGTAAGAATTTCTCTAAAAAATTTTGTGTTAGAAATTTTGAAACATTGAGAAATTCTGGTTGTGATTCAGGTTTCATACTGCAGATGATGAAACAGGATGGAGCCATCGTCAAGGAGAATGCTGGGACGTTTGAGGCTTGTTGCAGCATGACTCCTGTAACACCTTATTCCACTTTAGGTGGGTTTGACACCGTACGATATCATTTATGGCTCATAGATCCTATATGAATCTATACTCATTTTCATGGCCTTCTTGACAGGTAATACTGGGTTCTTATAAGGGGACCAATAAGGTCAAATTAATCCATGAATTCCTTCTAAAACTTCCTTTTTAAGGGGGTATCGTTTCTTATGAGAGTGTGAGGTACCTTCTTTTAACAGAACGGTAATGGTGTGGCTGTTCGGCATGTCCCAGGGTCCCATCGGTCCACATGGCCTTACTCACACTTTAGGCAGACCTCGGGAGGAATGGAATTTGCTGCTTCTTGCAAATGTTGCAGTTGCAGTAAAAGATGTGCAAGTCTGCTGAGGCCCAAGCTTCAAATGCTCCATACCATTCCTGAATGCTTCACCAGGCACCGGTATTCTCCCTGCTCTCTTACCCTAATTCCTCACTCTCCTCTCTGTCTCTCTCCCTCTCTCTCTCATTCTCTCTGTCCTTCTAAAGGATAAAATTAACTTTTTAGTTATATCTTCATATCTGTGTGAGAAATCTTTCCCCACCCGCGCCATGAGCACCCCCCAGCCTTTCCAGCCTGACACCCAGGAGTGGGCACGGAGGGGGGGATGGTGCGCGAGCGGATCCACTCCTCACCCCCGCAATGAGCATCTGGGAAAGTCCAGAGTCACAGACTGTAACAAAAGCTAGAGACAAGCCCAAATTCTCAGTATCTTCACGGTCCAAGAGCTCTAAGTCCACGGTGAAATAAGAGGCAACCAACCCATAGGGAAGCCCCATAACTCAGCCCATGAAAGAGAAAACTGCTGTAACAGGTACCTCTGTGGAAGTGGAGCTCATAGATAAGAAGTACGAAACCAATGAGGATGTCTAGCTTCATAAAAATACCCTGAATAATTCATACCCAAAAAAATCCCATAAGAAATCTTGAAAGTACTTTACAAATAAATGTTTATTTAATCAATTGTATGTTTAGTTTAATTAATAATTAACACAGATATTAATTGGTGTGCTTTTCTTTTCTGCACTTTCTCATGTGTGATTCTTCCCCCATGAGTGGCAGGCATCCATCCTACCTTGAGAAGATTTAGGATTATTATAGTTGGAATACAAAAGACAAAAGCAATATTTGTCTTGGGGAAGTTTTTACTTCTAAAATAAATGACTGAGAATCAAGAGGGAAGAGCTGAGAGTATCAGAGAACAGACCCGAGACGGAGAACAGAGGACTTGCGGCTCCCCATGTCCCCTGCCACTGGGGAGGTGGCATCAGGATGGCCTGGACTGACCGGAGAGATAGAAATGGGCTGTGGCTGTGAAAAAAGCTGGGGGTCGGGATATGAGAAGCTCTGACTTGAGGACACATGAAGATGATAGAACAGCACGTGGAGGCTGTCAGGATTCTCTGTAGCCAGAGACAGTGTCCTCAGAAAGCTGAGCCTACGTCTTCAGGTGACTTGTGGCCTCCTGAGTGAGCACCTTGTCATCCCCGTTTGCTGTTCTTCTCAATTCACAGGGTGAGAGCAGTCAGTGGAGACAAACCTGTACAATGCCCCTTAGAGCAGCTAGATAGGCACTCGCCCGCCTACAAGAATTTGCCGAGCACCTGCCAAACAGTTACAAGGAAAGAAACACCTCTCTATATAGTGAGATAGAACAATCTCCAAATTATATTATTAGGGGTAAAGCAAAGAGTATGATAATTTATGTAGTAGAGTTCCATTTTTATAAAAGAAAAACATATGCACATGTATATGTGCATATATGTGCATGTGGTTATTTATATTCCAATGTGTATAGAATATCTCCAAACGATACACAGAAGCTGGTGCCAGTGGTTGTCTCTAGAGAGTAGAAGGTGGCTGAGGAATTCAGTGAGTGAAGAAGTTCTTATATTATAAATTCTTTGGTTCCTTTGAACATTGTTATTATGCATATGTATTACATATTCCCAAAAAATGAAAAAATCTCCATAAATATTCACACAACATAGCAATTTTATTTGTAGATAAGTTGCCTGCTGAAGCCCTCACACATGTATGTACAAGAGGGAAAAAAATACAACATTGTTTATAAGGGTGAAAAGGTAGAAACAACCAAAATCGTCATCAATAGGGGAGTGAGTATGTAAAATATGGACTAGCATATAACATGCCACAGTTAGACAGAAAAACATGTAGACCTAGCAGAGAATAGCACAGACCAGTTAAAGGAAATGAACTGGATTAACTTCCCATCTGTGTATCACGACTCAAAAACACATGGAGCAGAAAAAGAACATAACATAGGATGTATGTTTAACATATAATTTGAGTAAAAAATTTAAGGACACACTAAGTAAAGGTATAAAAATGGACTAGAAGGATACCAAACTCACAGTGTAATTTACCTCTGTGGAGAGCAAGGTTGGGGTGGGGTGGAGAGTTTCACCCATAGCTGTAATATTTTATTTCTTAAAAATAATGACAAATAAATAAAAAAGCCAGGCATGGTGGCTAACTACTGTAATCCCAGCACATTGGGAGGCTGAGGCAGGAGAATTTCTTGAGGCCAGGAGTTAGAGACCAGCCTGGACAACATAGTAAGACCCCTCTCTCCAGACCCCTCTCTAGAGACCCCTTCTCTAAAAAAAGAAAGAAAGAAAAATTAGCCAGGCTTGATGCACATGCCTGTAGTCCCAGCTACTTGGGAGGCTGAGGTGGAAGAATCCCTAGAGCCCAGGAGTTCAAGGCTGCAATGAGCTATGATGTTGCCACCCTACTCCAGCCTGAGTGACAGAGTGAAATACCATCTCAGAAAAAAAAAGAGGAAGTAAATATGACAAAATATTAAATGTTTGAATTCGGAGTGATAGGAATACAGATGTTTGTGATTTTATTCTTTGTGGTTTTTTCTGTACTTTAAATATTTCTACAAATTTCCATAAAACTACATATATTCAGCCAAGGTCCTCCAGATAGATCCTTTACTTTCTTTAAAGACAAATTCTAGATAATCAGCATTAATATTATTGGTAAGAATTTCTCTAAAGAATTTTGTGTTAGAAGTTTTGAAACATTAAGAAATTCTGGTTGTGATTCAGGTTTCATACTGCAGATGATGAAACAGGATGGAGCCATCGTCAGGGAGAATGCTGGGACGTTTGAGGCTTGTTGCAGCATGACTCCTGTACACACCCATCTGTTCCTCCCCCAGCCTCTCTTTCTTCCAGATTCCACTTAGCATATCTATTGAGAAAGCAAGACTTGCTTTGGGCATAGTCATTTTCCTCGTGCCTCTTTGCTCTTTATGGAACATGAAACATTCTATAGGCGGAGCTCTATAAAAACCCATGTCTCCACCCTACATGATCACTTCGGTTCCGGCATCCTGCCCAGCAAAGAAGCCTTCTGCCAAAATGATACCTGGAGGCTTAAGTGATGCCAAGCCTGCCACTGCAGAAATCCAGGAGATTGCTGATAAGGTGAGTTGACTCAGGGAAGAGTTTGATACAAAAATCTTGATTCATGCGTTGTCCTCAGGGTGAGAGTGTGAGTGAACATGAGAACCAGAACATTGGGAAGTGTGTGGTCTTGTGCAGCCTTCATTACAACTAAAATGGAATGTTGAGCTTTTCAGATGAAACTTCAAATAATCCCAACACTCTGAGAGTGGTGTTGAGCATTTGCCTTCTCTGGGCTTCATTTTCTCCATGTGCAAAAGACAAATTTCTATTGAGTCATTTTTTAAGCTCTTACAGGGTATGAATCTAGGATTATTAAATCAGTTTATGATGAAATTATTCTAATCTCACCAAGTGAAGCCAACATGTAATTAAAGTCTCAGGTTGTTAACAATTTGATGAAGTAGATTTGGAATGAGTTGCAGGGAGTTTTTTAAAATAAGTTGAATGAAGAACAATATTGTAAAGGAACTTACAAACTTCCTATATATTTGTGTAAATAGTGTTGTAGTATTTTCGTAGTCAGAGGGTGATTAAACTAGTAGAAAAGAAAAGTTGGATACTTTATGGTGATTCTAAAATGTTATAGACACCCAAATTATTTATCCCAGGGAAAAACAGAACTCAATGTTTTTAGCAAGTTGATACATTTCCTAAGTACTGTTTGATTAGCTATCTCCTATATAGTAAAACTTTATTTGCATATTTTATGAAAGGAAAATGCATACCAATTACTGCTTTAGGTTTGTAATTTGTTGCCTTATTGTTTTGTACCATTTCTCCTTGTTTTTTCTCTCTGAAATGTCATTCTATCTCACTGTTTGGCAAGCAAGATCAGATATTTGTGTGGTTTAAGAGATGGGATCATCTATGTCCAGGAAACTCTCTAAGGAGCCAGAGGCCTGGAATTCTACCACTCATTCTTTGGGACTAAATATTTCTCATTCAAGAGATCTTTAAAAATAAATACCATAGAGCTTTTTTTCCTTCAAGAAAATGATATTAAGTAATTAATGCCTTTATTTGAATCTCCTAATCAAATCAGCATTCTCAAACTTGAATGTGAACATGAATCACCTGCAGGTCTTGGTGAACTGCAGATTCTGATTCAGGAGGTCTGGGGTGGGCCTGATATTCTCCACTTTGTCAACAGAAAAGAACCCAAACCCTGTAAAATAATTTAAAGAAGTATATTCTGATCCGAATATGTGTGATCATGGTCCAGAGAGCCACACTCAAGAAGCCTGTTCAACTGGTCTTGCCATGGTTGGGTTACAGTTTGGTTTTACACATTTCAGGGAAACAGGAATTACATTTAAACTCAGGAATGAATACATGGAAGGCATACATTGGTTTTGCCCAAAAAAGAAGGATATCTCAAAGCAAGGGATTACAAGTTACAGTAGTTTTAAAGATTCTTTGATTTGTGATTAGTTAAAGAAATTAAGCTTTGTCTCAAGGTTTGGAATGTTTTCAGTTAAGTTAAGGAAGTCTGTTAATCAGAGACAAGCCACTGGACATATAACCAAACTGAAGTGATCTGTTAATTAAAATGATGACCTGAGGGGGTGATTTAAGCTTTGTCTTGCATAGCCTTAAGCCTGCTAATGAGTTACAAATTATCTCTCCAGGAAGGGAAGGGGGCATGATGAGGCATATCTGACCTCTCTTCTCATGGCCAGCAACTCAGCTTTAGGGGATCTGGGGTCCCCTTGGCCTATAAGACTTCCATTCAGTCTTCTGGAGTGCTTAGTATTTTATTGTAGTTCACAATTTCTACCAGGCTCACAGGCGACGCTGCTGTTGTACAAGACTCACTTGCCAACAGGACCAGGGATATATGGCATCCTACACAGCCTATGGGAGATGGGGCTCTAAAACTCAGGGTGCCCAAATAAAACTTCTCAATTTCATTTGTAAAATGAAGACAACACCTCTAGCCCTGCCAATCTCAGATCTGTAAGGCCTAGGTAGGATAATGTGCAATAAAAATGATATGAAAATGAAAAAGAAATATGCAGTTGAGGCATCACTGTTGTTTACTTCAAACTTTTGACTGAAATCATTTCTGGCCCTTTACAGGAACAGAGCTGTAGGAGGATAGGGAACAGCAGAGATTTGGAACAGAAAGGGTACAGAAAATTTTAATGACTTTCTAAAAAGCCTGGTTAGCAAGAATAATAATTTTTTTAAATAGGAAGGTGCTGGAAGTCCTTGCATTGTTAACAACACCTGTCTGTAAGCCACATAAAATTAATTTGAAAGTGTGTTTCTAGCTGCTTCCCTCAGGCTCCACCTCTGCCAGAGAAGGAGCATGAGAGACAGTATCAACAACAGCTACCTCACCCCAGGAAGGTGTTTTGCAGTTTTAAAAGCCTGCCCTCCAATCCAAACTCACATTCCATCTTCATAACCTCTGGGGAGGGCAGGGAAACCATCATGTCCATTGGTCAGATGATGAAACTAAAATTCAAAGAGGTTAAGAGTCACCTGCTCAAGAAGTGAGCTCACCCTAGATCTTTTCCACACGGTGGCAGAACATGGAGAAGCTCTGTGAGGTGAGAGAAACACGCTGAGGGGAGAGGGTACAGGAAACGTGTCTTCTCTGTGCACACACCAGCCTCACATTTCAATCAATATGGAAGTGAATACCAATGAGTCATTTCATGGTAGGTGCATTTCCTAGATATTCTGTTAGGTGTCTAGCCTAAATATTGTAGAAGCTGCATAAGGGCTGTGAGATACAGCCCCTGCCCTCAAGGAGTTTGCAGTGTAGGGGAAGTCAAGATAGCTGGAATATCCTATTAACTACTTTTGCACAGTCATAGGTTTTAGACCATAAAAGACATTAGAGAATGCTTGTCAAACATCCTACTTTCAGGTGAATAATTAGTGTAGTAGTTTTGTTCCTCAGGTGTTGAACTCTTCATTATATCTTATCTGCCCTCTCTTGCAAGAGAGAGCCTTAGGGGACAATTCCCAGGCAAGTAATGGAAGGTACAGGAATAGTCAGGAGACTCTTTATAGTTTAGGAAGCACTTTCCCATTTATTGTATTCCCATTTATTTTCCTACAAAGAAGCCCAAGAGGCAGGTATCCTTATAACCACCCTATTGGTGGGGAACTTGAATCAACTCCAAGATTATAGAATTAGTTAGGTCTCCATGCAGTGGTAGGCAAATGGGCAGGTGCTGGGAAACACAACCCAAGTGCAATTTGGGGAGGTTCAGGGAAGATCTCTACTACCCGTCATTTACTTCATAGTTTTATTCCTTTGATTTTTGAATATATTTCTATTTTTTAAAATCATCTGTTAAAATGCAGTATTCTTAAAGGAGCTAAAGTTAATCAACTTTCTCTGTCCTTATCCAAGAGCTTCTTAGCGAAATGCCAGGTGAAGGAAGAATCCCATTGGGGAAAGGGGAAAGTGTCAAAGAAAAGTCATAGCTGGTGTCCAAGGAATTTGACATCAAAGTAAAGAGGGAAGTTAGATGAGCTCAGAAAGAAAAGAATGGGAAACAAAGGGTTTGGGGATCAAGAAAATTTGAACATTTTTGAAGACAGAGGAAAAGAGCTTTCCCATCCTGAGGATAGCAGAGATTGAATGGGTCATTGTGGTGTCGTGTATTAAAGGATGCCAAGGATGCTTGGGTCCAGAGTACACGTGTATGTTGCCTCCTCTTCCAAGATTCTTTGTATTAGTTAAGGGTCATCGCTATACCCATCTTTTCTGTTGTGGGAGACAAGTTGTCAGGATGGAAAACATCGATTATGTGGACAGCACTGTGGGAAGGGTGGAGGGGATGTGAAATGGTTCCTGCCCTCAGGGAAACTTGCACAACAGACAGGAGGTAAGGGAGAGGCATAAAGAAATACAGAGCCATGCGCAGCCTCCCTGGAACCTGTAACATGTGCAATGGAGACTCAGATAAATGCATGGCCCCCACAGCAAAAGCCTCTGGATCATTATGACTGATGTTTTATCTTATGTCATATGTAAATAAACATTAGATGACAATTCTAAGTATGTTTATATGATGGAAAGTAATGTTATTTAATAATTATTTTTAGGCTGAGCATGGTGGCTCACACCTGAAATTCTAACACTCTGGTAGGCCAAGGTGGGCAGATAGCTGGAGGTCAGGAGTTCGAAACCAGCCTGAGCAAGAGCAAGAAAATAGAAAGAAATTAATTGGCCAACTAAAAATATACAGAGAAAATTAGCCAGGCATGGTGGTGCATGCCTGTGGTCCCATCTCTACTAGAAAATAGAAAGAAATTAATTGGCCAACTAAATATATACAGAGAAAATTAGCCGGGCATGGTGGTGCATGCCTGTGGTCCCAGCCACTTGGGAGGCTGAGGCAGAAGGATCACTTGAACCCAGGAGATAGAGGTTGCCATAAGCTAGGCTGACTCCACGGCACTCTAGCCTGGGCAAGAGAGTGACACTCCAACTCAATAATAATAATTATTATTATTATTATTTTTTAGAAATAAGGGCCATAATCATACATGCAGTGTGCACACACACCACTTAATCATAAACCTGATTGCTGAAACCATTCCTGACAAACACAGAACACACTTTTTGTCAGCCAGGACACCAGGCGAATACCTCATTGCATGCCATCCTGGGCACGCCCTGCAGTTCAGCATGTCATGGCTCTCATTCATCCCATCCACAAATTCCTGTTCCCCTCTCTGTCCACAGCGTCCTCCTTGGTCACTCTCCTGCTGCCACACACCCAGAGAACCTTCCATTCAGCCACACCAGGGTCCTCCAGGCACTCGCCTCCCCCCTTCATCAGAACATGCCCGGCCCACTCGGTGTCTCATGCAGCCTGGACCCCAGGCTGGGCGGTTTCCTACACTCCTCCACCCCTATTTCCATGACCTGGGAGTTCCTGGCATGCCAGGCCTGAGGTCACTCCCACTGCACCACTTCCTGCTTGGCATCTGCTCCAGAATCAAAGCACTTGCTCAAGGAAGGGCAGAACCCCAGAAACCTCACCCAGTTCAAATCTAGGAATTCATGCCCAACAACTGCAGCAGGACCCTGGTGCCAGGACATCCTTTCAGTCACATTTGCTGGTCATTGCCTAGAAACCCCATGGAGGCTGCTCAGTCCCTCCATCCCCGTGGTCCCTCCAGCAGGTGTCTCAGCTCCTGCCCTACTTAGAGGACTGCAGGCAGCTGGTGAGAAATGCCCCAGTGTCCCTCTCCCCCACTGGCTCTCCATCCTCCCTCCAGTCTTAGGCTCTGTCTCCTTTCTTCAGCCAGCCCTTCCTCTCTGAGCCAGGTGACTTCATTTCTTGCATCCTGGGTGCCTTGCCCCATATTTCCTCCTCCCTTCAAAACATAGATGACAAATTTCCACAAGTCACATCTTACCAGTCCTGTTGTCCTTTCATGCTACTACCCAGACTCTCCTTCTGTACTCTGTAAAATGGCCCCAGATATAATCTATCCATGTTGCCACTAGTATCCTTCCATCCATTCTCTCCTAAATTATGCACTGTCCAATGGGTTCTGTAGAATGATCACACATTAGGGGAAACGCCTGGGTGTTGAGTGCCTCGTGGCTCCAATGCTCAGATCTCAGAGAACTACCGACTCACCAACATTTGTGCTCCTAGCAATCAGAAAAGCTTGAAAGGCTAAATGTATTTACCAGGTGTTCCTCCCTGGTAGCCTCCTCTCCTGGCTGGGGACCTATCAGGAAACCACCTCTGTTCCTTCCATCACCACTGCCACCACCATGCACGGCAGGCTGACAGAGGCAGAGTCCAACTGCATTCAGTGCAAGGTCTGTCTGTCTACCCCCTGGGCTCCTGACTGTGACTCCCAGCTGAACTTCATCCTCCTGGTACCCATCCTGGGAGGTCTTTCAGCACCAAGCACCTTCTGAAACCAAGCTGCCTTCACTGACCAGCTCCCCTACTCGGCCCCTGCTCCCCAGCTCCAACCTCATCACCCAGGTCCAAAGTATCCAACACTAAACCACACAAATCTGCTTTCCTGGAAAGGGGGAGGGAGGCTGCAGGTTGCAAGGCAGTGAGCCAGAAATCAAGGTACACAATCACACAGGTGCCAGGGTATTTCAGAAGACAAACCAGATATTTGAAATCAACTGTCTCATGGAGAATTCTGGATTTGTGGACTGCACAGATACAGTGGAAAGGTTACAGATCTGGGTCTATTTCTAGAACGGATAGAAATAAAAACTTATGATACATGATAAAAAATGAAACTTGACCAAAAGACTGAAAACACAAGGAACACAGATCATATTCTTATGTTACTAGGCAAGAACTTTAAAATAACTATGATTAATAATTTTTCACCCTTGAGCAGTCATGTTCTTATAGCCTCAGTTTTCTGATTTGTAAAATGAGGTTTACATAGATACTTTTGTCAGGTGGTGGTGGCTCACACCTGTAATCCCAGCACTCTGGGAGTCCGAGGGAGGAGGAAAGGGGGGGATCGGTTCAGCTCAAGAGTTCAAGACCAGTCTGAGCAAGAGGGAGACCCCGTCTCTACTATCGTGTGCCTGTAGTCCCAGATACTGAGGAGGCTGAGGCAGAAGGATCCCTTGAGTCCAGGAGTTTGAGGTTGTTGTGAGCTATGATGACACCACTACACGCCACCCTACAACAGGGCAAGACTCTGTCTCAACAACGACATAACAGAATACTTTTGGGCTTAGTGTAGAGATTAACTCTTTGCAACTCAGCTCCCAATTTGACTAGTAGCCAGTGCTGGCAACTCCTCATTTGGAAGCACAAAAGACTTAGGACAGGGGACCCTAAGACAGTAAGCCCTTTCCTCGTCTTCTCTCTGTACCCTTGTCCACCTTCTACTCTCTCCTGCGCCCTGCCTCTTCCCATTTCTGTTTTTTTCTCAGTATTTGTCTCCTCACTGTCTCCACTTTGGAGCTTCATTTTCCTTCTCAACAAATGAATCACATTTCCCCCATCTGTTCTGAAGGTTATAGGAGAAATTGATGGTGTCTGCAGTGTCTGGCCCCTCAAAAGTAATCTGAGGACTCCTAGTTTGCAAATGTCTATTTCTTTAAAAACAGTTTTGGTATCCAAACTAAGGCATCAACCAAAAAGGATTCAAACTTCTGCCCTCTGATGGGAAGGACCAGGTGGCCCCAGGAGGCCTGACTGACGTTGTGTGTGCACAGAGTGCTTTAGTGAAGGCCACGGAGGCAAATTCCCTGTAAACAAGTTATATTCAACACACAGAGTTATTTCCTTTTCCAACCAAGACTGAAGGTGGGCCACAAACCCACAGATAAAAGACAACAGGAGATAGGCAGACAACACCACAGAGATACCAACAATATTTTGGAAGATGGAAAACAGGTGAACAATGGAAAATGACTGAGCGGTCTAGACAGAATCTAAGCCCCTAGAGGGAGGGGAAAGTCCAAGCCAGAAGCAGGCAGATTCATGTTGCAGAACCTCACAATGGCTCGGGCATTAGCAACATAAGAAACTTGAAGAGTCAGCATGGGGCCAAAACCGAGAGGTTTGACGGGAGATCCATATGAGAAACAACCGGACCTTCCCCTCCCTCTCCTCCAACCTAGAAGACAAGCTATTACCCTGGTAGAAGACAGGAGCTTTACTCTTAGCAGAAATTGAGGCAGAGGGATCATAGGAGACTCTAGCATCCGAGGCCCAGCTGAGGGTAGCAATGAAGGACCAATACTGAAAACCAGCGGATTCAGTAAAAGTTTACTCAGTGCATTTGGGACCCTCTAGCTCCTTTCTCATGCTTGGTTCAGGAAAGCTGGCATCTAAGCATGTATCTCCCTGTGGTAGACAGAATGATGGCCCACCAAAGATGTCCACATCCTAATCCCTGGAACCTGTGACTATGTGACCTTCCATGGCAAAAGGGACTTTGCGGGTGTGATTAGGTTAAGGATTTTGAGATGGGGAGGTTATCTTAGATTAGCCAGGGTGCCCAGTGCAATCACAGGCTCATTATAAGAACTGTACACAAATACTGTACTCTTGTTGGTAAATTACTTTGCATAGGAGTCTGGGTTTACAATTCTGAAATTGTTTTATGCATATGCTAGAATTGAACAAATATGTAAATACATTGAGAATAATGAGAACCAGACTTCTTTCTCAGTGTTTGAGAAAGGAGTTACAGATAAGGAAAGGGGCAAAGCTAAATGAATCCTATGGTGTTGGATTATACACACATACACACACATATAATGTATATACATAATATATTATTTGTACACACACAAATGTGTGCACACAAATGTTTGCACTTATATATATGCGTGTGTGCACTACATATACAGATCAATAAAGATATGTGTGTGAGTGAGTATACTTATGTACATTTTATAGCTCATTGTACTGAGTGGGCCCAGAGGCAATGACATCTAGTAACAATGAGAATATACAGTGTCAAAATCTTGGGTCTTAAATACCATTCTCCAATAAAAGGAGCCAGGGCCATTTTCTTTGAGAAATGATTGGTTCCAGGGGGAGGCAGGGAAAAGTCAAGATAAGCCTGCAATATCTTTTAGTTGCTCAAAAAATGGTGGAAGCATGTTGAAAGGACACAGGTATCAGTGAAGAGACTCCCAATGGCCAAATCTAGAACAACTTGAGCAACAAAATAAGTAGTAATGAATTATAATCCATAGAATAAAAGAAATATACATGAGTCATATTAATAGAAAATAAGTAATTGAATAGGACTCCATGGTGTACATATACAACAATTTATTAATCCACTCATGTATTGACAGGCACTTGGGTTGCTTCCACATCTTTGCAATGGTGAATTGTGTTGCTATAAACATTTGAGTGCAGATGTCTTTTTTATATAGTGACTTTTGTTCTTTTGGGTAGATGCCCAGTAATGAGATTGCTGGATCAAATGGTAGGTTTATCTGTATCTCTTTACAGTATCTCCATATTGCTTTCCACGGAGGTTGTACTAGTTGGCAGTCTCACCAGCAATGTAGGAGTGTTCCTACCTTTCTGCATCCATGCCAACTTTATAAAGAAGCTTTGGGACTTTTTGATAAAGGCCATTCTCACTGGAGATAAGTGATGTCCCATGGTGGTTTTGATTTGCAGTTCCCTGATGATTAGAGATATTGAGCATCTTTTCATATGTTTATTGGCCATTATTCTGTCTTCTTTTGAAAAGTTTCTGTTCATGTCCTTAGCCCACTTTTTGATAGGGTTGTTTGATTTTTTCTTGCTGATTTTCCTGTGTTCTAAATAGATTCTAGTTATCAGCCCCTTAGCAGATGTGTGGCATGGGAAAATTTTCTCCTGTATTTTCATGGATAGAGCTGGAACCCATTCTACTAAGTGAAGTATCCCAAGAATGGAAAAATAAGCACCGCATATACTCACCAGCAAATTGGTTCACTGATCAACAACTAAGTGGACATATAGGAATAACATTTATTGGGCATTGGGCAGGTCGGGGGGTGGGAGGAGAGTATAGGTATATATATACATAATGAGTTCAATGTGCAGCATCTGGGGGATGGACAGGCTTGAAGCTCTGACTTGAGGGGTGAGCAAGGGCAATGTACATAACCTTAACATTTGTACCCCCACAATATGCTGAAATTAAAAAAAAGAAAGAAAATAAGTAATTGAATAAATAAATAGGAGGGAGAGAGAATTGCTCATCCTTACAGTAGAATTCCAGTTAATAAATGTACAAGGAATGATAGAAATGGAAAAGTCACCACTTGGCAATCCCCACAGTAATAATTGTTGTCGACAAGAAACATGAATGGATGCTGAAATTGGTGGATGAAAGTACGAAGAGAAACAGGACAGCTGCATAGTCAGACAGTGTCTCCTCACAAGATATTTATTATTATAATTGCAAAGAGGAAAACTAGTAACTTTATAGTGGAGAAACTTGGCAGACATCCTAACTAAGTGATTGACATCACTAGTAAAGAAACAGGGAAGGTAGCTCCTGATGGGATGCACTAGAGCATGTTATTCTTGTTCTGTCCTTACAAAAATGTAAACTATTGACATAAGAGAAGATCAAACAATCCCAAGTTGAGTAACAGCCTACAACTTATAAGATTAGTATTTTTCAAAATTATCAAGGTGGTGAATGACAAAGACAGACCTACAAATTAACCCAGATTGGAGGAGACTAAGGAGAGAGAGCAACTAAGTGCAATGTAGAATTCTGGATGACATCCAGGAGCAGAATTCTAGGGACGATTGGCAGAATTCTAATAAGGTCAATCAACCACTTAATATTATACCATGTTAATTTCCTGGTTTGGTTACAGTTATGTAAGATGGCAACATTAGGGGGAACTGTGAATTATATGAGAGAATTTAGTGTACTATTTTTGCAACTTTTAAGTCTAAAATTATTTCTAAATAATTTTTTAAAAAATCAAATAGTAATTATTGCTCTCCTGTTTTTATCAATGAAAGACACAGATAACTATTAGCTTTACAACTCAATACCATATTTCATTACCATACCAAGTTAATGTATAATAAATTCAGCCTAGAGCAACAAAATTGAACATTTTAACCCCTGTAATCTTACTCAAGATAGGTGCTTCCTGTTGCAATACTAAAAACAACTCACAGATTTAATTCCCATCTTTGAGGACTTTTAGGAGCATGAGGTTCCCAGATTGGTAAATCACATATATGGAGTCCAATATGGCTTTGATAATTTGTTTTCTCTTTTCTTTTCTGAAGGTTAAACCACAACTTGAAGAAAAAACAAATGAGACTTATGAAGAATTTGAAGCTGTAGAGTATAAAACTCAAGTAGTTGCTGGAATAAATTACTACATTAAGGTTAGAGTTCAACATCCACCTTAGCACTAAATAATATTATATTTCTCAATTTACATAAATGCTTACTATTTCCCCTACCATATAATTTGTTTTTCTGGTTGTCCTAAATTAAGATGCTCAGATGATACCTTCCAAGTGGTAGACTTTCAAATTTGGCACATGATGTTATACCATTTTTTCCTTGTGAATTGAGAACACTTTTTACTATTGATTCTTAATTTCCAGGGATTGTATGGGGAAAGATTTCATAACAGTTCAGGGCATGCTTCGTTTGTGGCCATGGCTATAAAGAGGTAGGATAATATTTCATCTGCCTGAAGGCAGAGGGTGAGACCAGCTGGTATCTTGAAGTATAGTCCACCTCAAAGCTGAATGATTCTATAAGTCTAAATTAAGTGGTTTTAAGAAATGACTTGAATCATAAGCTGGGAAAATAATGTAAACTATTTTTGCCCTTTAAATAAACATTTTGATTAATATAATTTAAAGGATTATTTTTGCAACGTGAATTAGTAGCTTCAATTTGTGGCACTCTCGACATAGTTTAAAGCAGTGGAAAACTTAAAATATTTTAAAAGTTAATTTGATAGCTATGTGAAAAAAATTAAATGATGCACTGATCCACTTCTAACTGAAATTATTGAGAGAGAACCAGTTAAAGGCAACTGTGGATATTTGGGAGCCATTTGCATCCTTCTGTATTAAGAAGATGATAATTCTGATTTTAAAAATAACAAATATTCAAGTACATTTACTTAATCTTTACTTAATCATTTGGCCAGGGCCCAGTGTGGTTTATTTCTCTTTAATAAATAGTTTACTAAAAATGTATACTTTTAAAAATATGTTTAAAGCAGAAAAATAAAATAAGCGAATCTAGCCAGCTCAGCATAGGAAGGTCACAATACTGGGCTGTGTGGGTGGAGCTGCCCAGCCCTGCCAAATCGGAGCCCTTAGTGTGTAGGCCAGGCCTGGGCAGACACGTGAATGAGACCCTGCTGGATCCTTAGACAGCAACGGCATTGCTTCCTCCGTTCTCAACCTGCTTTCCTCAGGGGCAGAAAAGAAAGATTTCTAGTAAAAAATGGCTTTGTTCAAAGATAGGAAATAGTCCATCAAAATTGGGATCATCATTATGGTAATTTATGGTTAATCCAAGCACATATTGACCAGCTCACACATTTCTTTAAAAGCTTTTCAGAAAACTGTCTCAAAAATTTCTTCTTGAAAATTTCTTCCCTTGCCCACACTTTTGCCCTCTCTTAACCTCAGTTCTGTCTTTCTCTTTTGTCTCAATCTTTCCATCTTTCTGCTATGGAATTTCTCCTACTGGCCTACAGCCACTGACCCCAGTTCCCTCCTTCAGTCTGGGTGTGGATCCCTTTGCGCTGGGCCCCTCTCTTGATGTAAGGTCTTGCTGGCAGTGTGACCGTCTCTGTGTATGTCAGGTACCTCGCAAGAAGCAGGATGGTAGAAGGGAAGGACTGGAGGCTTCCATGTCAGACCAGCCTGGGTTCAAACCCTCGTTGGACTTGTTCTCCCAGTCAGAACCTGTGTGACTGAAGCTCCCTCCTCATCCTCTCTGAGCCTTCATTTCCTCCTCTGCACAGTGGGGCTAATAACCTACTTTGTAGAGTACTGTGAGGTTTACATACACAAGCTAGAAATTTCCTGAGGATTTACAATGTGCCAGTCACTATTCGAACAGCTGGACATTATCTGACGTAATCCTCACAACAAATATATGAAGTAAGTACAATCACTTCTCTTGTGTGACTGATGAGAAAATTGAGCCCCGACTGGTAAAGTAACTAACAAAGGTCACAAAACTATAAGAGCAGAGCCAGGATTGGAACCCAGGTAGTCTGATGCTTACCTACTGGCCATGCTGCCTCTAGTAATGTTGGCAGAGATTGATGCCCTGTTCCAAGGACAAAGAAAGTGCTTTTAAAATGTTACGCTGTAGAGTGAAAAGAGCATAGATGTTGGAGCCCAACACATCTGGGTTTAAGTATTGGCTCTGCCACTTACTAGCTGAGAGATTTGTGGAAAACTACTTAATCTCTCTTAACATTCTTCCACATCTGTAAAATGGACATGGTTCTGCCTTTTTTCAGGCCTAAAATAATAAGTAAATATAATCATGTATATGAGATACTCATCATAGTGTCTGGCTCATAGTGAACATTTGACAAATGGCAATTGTAAGGATAGGAAGTGACATCAGAACACAATAAACATTATTATATAAGACAAAGCTTTTATTGCTTTAACCAAGAAGAAAAGTAAAAATTCTTACCATGAGTTTACTGGTCCCAGATTCCTGTCCAAACTACTTTTTCAAACTTCATACCACTTAGCAAGACTTCTTAGCAAGACCCTGTAATTTAGAAGAGGAGCTGTCTGTTCCCTGGGCCTTGCTCAGTCCTATCAGTGGGCATTTATAAAATGGGTTCTAATAAATGTGTGGGCATCATGCATCCCAAATTTCCTAGGGCAATTCTGATCTTCTCCCATGTCAAACTGCATGGCAAATAAGGTGCCATACTTTGGGAGTAGAAATATAGGCTAAAAATATAGGCTGTCACTTGTTTTGTTGCTCTGTGAAACTTTGAAAATAAAATACAATTCTGGACTTCATTTCTGACTTCAAGATTATAACTTAAAGAATAAGAAAATAAAACTAGAGCCTATGCTCATTGCCATGCTATTGGCCCGCCCTTTCTCTCATAAAATAAGGTGGTGGGTTTATGGAAGCAAAGAGTATAAGAACGGTGGGTGGTCTAGCAATGCTGGTTCCCAAGGGAGTACTGCACTGTCTTTATGGGCTTGAATGTCTTTCACTTGATGGAGGACCCTCTGAGTGAATCTTTTTCTTTTTCTTTTTTTAAATACCCTTTAGGTACGAGTATGTGAAAATTGTTATATGCACTTGAAAGTATTCAAAAGTCTTCCTGGACAAGGTCAGGGTTTGGAACTTTCTGGTTACCAGACTGACAAAACCAAGGAGGATGAGCTGACCGGCTTTTAGCAGCATGTTCCCAAAGTGTTCTGCTTCCTTCCACCAGCTACTGAACAATGAGCCTTTCTAGTAAATATAACCAAAAATAAAGAAGCACTCCTTTTCAAATAAATTATTTCTCATTTATTGTATTAAATAGAACTTACCCTTTTTTTCCTCAAAGTCAGTGTTATTGCTTTGCATTATAAATTCTAAATAAATCAATGTCAACTGGAAAATGGATTAAAATTAGGCCTAATGCAACTGGCTAAAAGATACTGCCACCTCCACCACAGGCAGGCTGAATCATGGACTATCAGTTAACCAATCTCCTTGTTCCCTGTGGTTGCTGAGACCCCCACCATTCCATCTCTACCCTCACAATTTAAAATTAAATCAAGTAGTTTACAAAATATATTTTTATTTTGAAATAATTTTAAACTTACAGAAAAGTTGCAATAAAACCCCACTTTTTTTTCTTGGAAATGTGAGAGTAAGTTACCTACTATGATGCCCCATCACCAACTAATACTTTAGTGTGCGTTTCCTACAAACCAGGATACTCCGCTGCATAACTGAAATATAGCCATTAAAATAAGAAAATTAACATTAATACACTTCTAGCCTCTCATCCCCAGATATCACTCAAATTTCCCTAGTTGTCCCAATAATGTTTATTCCAAATGATCTAAGCCAGGTGAGGGGGCATGCACCTAGCTACTAGGGAAGCAGAGGTGGGGGAATATCCTGAGGCCAAGAGTTCGAGGCTGCAGTGAGCTATGATCTCACCTGTGAATGCCACTGCACTCCAGCCTGGGCAAGATAGCAAGATCCCATATTCTTAAAAAAAAAAAAAAAAGATCCAGTCCAAAACTGTGTGCTGTATTTAATTGCCATTTTCCTCTTGTTTAACACCTTTACTGAGATATAAATACATACCATACAATTTGTTCATTTAAAGTGTATAATTAGTTTTTAATGTATTCACAAATGTGTCCAAACACTACCACAGTCAATTCTAGAACATTTTCATCACCTTGAAAAGAAACCCATACCTTTTAGCTATTGCTTCCCCATCTTCCTCCATACCCCCAGTCCCAAGCAAAGACTAATTTACCTTCTGTCTAGATTTGCCTAGTCTAGACATTTCACATATATGGAATTATATAATGTGTGTTTTTTTGTAACTGGCTTCTTTCACTTAGCCAAATGTTTTTAAGGTTTATCCGTATTGAAGCATGTATCAGTATTTTATTCTAATTTATGACCAAATATACCATTTTACGTACTTTGTTTATCCATTCATCCGTTGATAGGTATTTGAGTTGCCTTCACCTATTGATTATTATAAATACTGCTTACTGTAAACATTTATGTACAAGTTTTTGTGTGCACATATATTTTCATTTCTCTTGGGTATACACCTAGGAGTGAAATTCTGGTTCATATGGTAACTAACTTTATGTATAAATTGAGCAATTTACAGACTGTTTTCCTAAGTAGCCTTGTTGTTTTACATTCCCACCAACAGTGTATAAGGGTTCTGATTTCTCCACATCATCACCAATACCTGTTATTATCTGATTTTTAGAGGCTAGCCATCCTGGTGGGTGTGAAATAATAACTCATGTGGTTTTTATTTGTATTTCCCACAGGCCTAATGATGTTGAGCATCTTTGTATGACATGACAAGCCATTTCTATACCTTCCATGGAGAAATGTCTATTCAGATCATTTGCCCATTTTTAAATTTTGTTATTTGTCTTCTTACTATTCAGTTCTAAGAGTTCTTTGCATATTGTCTTGATCTGCTCTCTGTTGCTTACAACAGAATACCAAAAACTGGGTAATTTATAAAGAAAAGGAATTTATTTCTTACAGTTATGGAGGCTGAGAAGTCCAAGGCCAAGGGGCCACATCTGGTGGGGGCCTTCTTGCTGGTGGGGGCTCTCTGCAGAGTCCTGAGGCAGCACAAGGCACCACAGGGTGAAGGGGCTTAGCCTGCCCACTCAGGTCTGGTCTCTCTTCCCCTTCTTATAAAGTCACCAGTCCCACGTCCACAATTTCCCATTAATCCATCAATCTATGAGGGATTAATCCCTGCCCTCATGAGCCAACCACCTCTTAAAGGCCCCACCTCTCAATATTGTCACAATGGGGACTCAATAAGAGTCCAAAACTCAATTAGAGTTTTGGAGGGGACAAATATTCAAACTATAGCATATATTCTAGATACAAGTCCCTTATCAGTTATATGGCTTGTAAATATTTTCTCTCATTTTGTGGTTATCTTTTCACTTTCTTGATGGTATCCTTTGAAGCACAAAAGTTTTTAATTTTAATGAAGTCCGTATTATTTTTTCGTTTGTTGCTCATGCTTTTGGTATCATAACTAAAGATCCTTTGCCTAATCCAAGCTCATAATGATTTATTTCTATGTTGTCTTCTAAGAGTTGTATAGTTTAAGTTCTTACATTTAGATCTTTGATCCCCTTTGAGTTAATTTTTGTATACGGTGTGAGGTAAGGATGCAGTTTCATTCTTTTGAAAGTCCTATCAAATTGTCCTAGCACCATTTTTTGAAAAATTCTTCTTCCACCTGTTGGTCTTGACACCCTTATTGAAAATCAGTTGATCACAGGTGCACAAGGCACCCCCATCTTCCTCACCCCGCCACCACCTGCACTCCTCAATCCACTCCTACCCCATTCTGGTGCTCAGGCTGACACCCTCCCCTGGGCCACTGCCACCATCACTCTACCCAAGTGCCTGCCCTCTCCCCTCCAGCTGTGCTCTACCAGCCTGGCTGGACACCTACTGAAGGGAAGCCAACTCCAACATCTAGTCTGAGACCATCCCAAACCAATGTCTGCTTTCCTTGGCCCTACTTAATGGATTTTGGACTGAATTGCTGGGGAAGGAGAGGGCAAGAAGAAATGGAAAGGAGGGTCAGTGAAGAGGAGAGAAGGGAGCAGGGAAAGAGAACAGAAAACCTATTTCAAAGATACTCTAAAGTCCCCCTCTGGGCTCTGCACTCTGCCTATCACCCTGCTAGTGCTACTTGCCAATCCTGCATCCCAAATAATAATAGTTAATATATGGTGAGTGCTTACTATACTCCAGGTAGTATGCCAAAGACTTGAGATGGGGGTGCCTTGTGCACCTGTGATCAACTGATTTTCATAAGGGTGTCAAGACCAACAGGTGGAAGAAGAATTTTTCAAAAAATGGTGCTAGGACAATTTGATAGGACTTTCAAAAGAATGAAACTGCATCCTTACCTCACACTGTATACAAAAATTAACTCATTTAATTTTCATAACAACCTCATGAGATAAATATCCCCTTTTTATAGAAGACTGAATGTAGAAATGTTAAGTTTACTTTTGCAAGGCCACGTGACTAGTTAGTAGAGAAGGGAGGATAGGATTCCAGGTTGTTTGCCTCCTGGGTCAATGCTCCTAACCTCCAAGTGCTACTGACACATGCTCAGAATTCATTCTCTCAGCTATTCTGACCCCGGAAGCAGATAAAGAAGTGAGAGTTGAAACAGTGATTGTTTTTTATCACCACCGCCAACTCTTAATGCTTCATAATGGAGGAACTGTCCTGTTCATCTGTCTTCAGCTCCCAGCACAGTAACAGTAACTGAAAAGCGTCTCCCCTGGCTAACCCGTGTTAATGCTGTAGAGCTCTTACGTACCAGGAACAACCACAGACAACCCCACTGGCCTGATACAATAACCAGCTCTGTGAACACATTTCAGTGACCCCTGTGTGATTTTTTTATAATCCCACCCTTAACTAGCTACTTGAACTTTTTGAGTTATTTCCCAGAAATGGCAGAATTTCTGCAAAACAAAGGAGTTGAGATTCCAAAGGGTCCTGGGCAGGCTTCCTGACCCAAGACTCACCATCCCCACAACCTTCCCCAGTGCACGTCTCTTGTATTCTCCAGAAGAGGAATTTAAGGTTGCTTCTCCTATCCTCCTGAGGATAACCAAGGATGACATCTGTCTTTTGTCTTTTGTATTAAAAAATTCCTTTCATCCTTGGCAATCCTCAGTATCTCAATAATTAGTTCTCTGTGTAGCAAGTTTCATATATACCATAATAAATTACAAATTGGTTAAAAAGTGACAAACTAGAATAGTTTAAAAACAACTTTCACCTAGATGAATTTTTTTAAAGGGAGTATCTTACTTTAAAGGATTAGGAAGGGTGTTTGAACAACAATTATTGGCATTCCCAGAGTAATGAAAAGAAGATAGACCTACAATTTCATAAATTACTGATGGAATGTGGTTGAAAGTTTTTTGGCCATTTAGCACTTTTAAAGGAGCAAGTTTCCCCCCACCAAAAAAACTGTCTTCCCTTAGCAGTACTATTGCAAACAAAGGAAAAATGACATTTCTGAAATATTTCCGCACCAAATTTGAAGTGAGTGGGATCTGGGAGCAAACATTTGTAATGGATGGCAAAAATTATTTTGCCTGACCCCAAAAAGAGAAACTGAGGGAATGTACTCTTGCCCTGCAGGGGTGAGGGACTCAGTCCCAGCTGTGACAGGCACTCCCAGAATTTTCTGCCACAGACAGCATTTTAAATGACTGGTATTGGGCCAAGTGAAGACTCAGAGTGTATGACTGTTCCCAGGGTTGTGGGCAATGACTGTTTTCTCTGGGAAGCAGATTTCTTCCCCTTCCTGAGGGAGAAATTCAATTATTTTCTGTCTAGTTCTCACTCAGGAGAGGGCCAACAAATCATCCTGGGCCCCTGAGGCTTCCCTTGCTGTACGGGAAGTTCAGACGCAGTGGCGAGTCTCTCCCAAGGAGCTACCCAAGCACTGCTGGTCTAAACCGCAGTATGAGAAGAACTGCATAAGGAGAAAATGTCCTAATGTCCAGCAGTCTTCTGCTTTTATCTCACTGGCCAGAACTGTCTCACTCTACCAGGAGCTGCAAGGGAAGCTGGGTTGACTGCTACCCTGAACAAAACCACGATTTCATTGGTGAGGAAGATGAGAATGGATATAGAATAGGAAAACAGCCGTGTCTCATGCATCCCAGGCACTGAGAACCACAGTGCCAGCCCTCACAAATAGGTGGAGGAAAGAGATAAACCAGCAATTACCATAACGGTATGATGGAGATCATGATAGAGGTGTTATCTTGCTGAAAGACTTGATAGCTGAGACCTGAAGTGTGAGTAGGAGTTGGCCAGGGAAGACAGGACACACAGAAGTTCAGAGGTTAAGACTGGGTCTTGGCCGGGAGCGGTGGCTCAAGCCTATGATCCTAATGTGAGGCCTCTGAGAGGCCAAAGCAGGAGGATGGCTCAAGGTCAGAAGTTGGAAACCTGAGCAAGAGCGAGACCCTGTCTCTATTAAAAATAGAAAGAAATTAAATGGCCAACTAAAAATATATAGAAAAAATTAGCCGGGCATGGTGGCGCATGCCTGTAGTCCCAGCTACTTGGAAGGCTGAGACAGAAGGATCGCTTGAGTCCAGGAGTTTAAGGTTGCTATGAGCTAGGCTGACGCCATGGAACTCTAGCCTGAGCAGCACAGTGAGAGTGTGTCTCAAAACAGAAACAAATAAACAAAAAAAACAAAAGCAAAAAATAGTTTGGGGCCGGGCGCTGTGGCTCACGCCTGTAATCCTAGCTCTTGGGAGGCCGAGGCGGGCGGATTGCTCAAGGTCAGGAGTTCGAAACCAGCCTGAGCAAGAGCGAGACCCCGTCTCTACTATAAATAGAAAGAAATTAATTGGCCAACTGATATATATATAAAAAATTAGCCGGGCATGGTGGCACATGCCTGTAGTCCCAGCTACCCGGGAGGCTGAGGCAGAAGGATCACTCGAGCCCAGGAGTTTGAGGTTGCTGTGAGCTAGGCTGACGCCACGGCACTCACTCTAGCCTGGGCAACAAAGCGAGACTCTGTCTCAAAAAAAAAAAAAAAAAAAAAATAGTTTGGGCAATATAGCAAGACCCCATCTCTACAAAAAAACTAAAAAAAGCATGGTGGGGCAACCTGTAGTCTCAGCCACTCAGGAGGCTGAGGTGGGAGGATTGCTTGAGCCCAGAAGTTCGAGGCTGCAGCAAGCTATGATCAGCCACTGGACTCCAGCCTGGGTGATGAGACCCTGTCTCTAAAGCTAAACAAATAAAATTAAATAGGGACCACGTTTCATTAACCTGCCAGTTTACAAGATTAGAAATGTATCATTCCTGGAAATGTGGCACATCAGCAGGGTCTACTGCAGTAGCACTGAGTATATTATTACTCTGTTTCCCAAATTGCTATTCCTGGAACACAACTTATAAAAGAGAACACAACTTATAAAACTTTTAGAAAACTCTTTTTTTTTGCTACTGCACCTATTTTGTACATTCTAATCTCAAATTGGCTTTTCAAAGGGCCAATTAAAATATAATATTCTCCAATCAAAATAGTTTACAACCCACTCTTCACCCACATTCCTAATTTTGTTTTTGCATTGAACTTTATCACATTTCAGTATACTATATAATTTATTTCTTTAGTATTATCTCTCCTCACTAAATGTAAGCTCTTTGAGAGCAGCTATTTTTGTTTTGTTCAGCAATGTAATGATAGTGGCTAAGCTAGAATATGTAAGGTATTCAACTATTTGTTAAAAAGAATTTGCAGGCCCGGTGCAGTGGCTCACGCCTGTAATCCTAGCACTCGGGGAGGCCAAAGCAAGCGGATTGCTCAAGGTCAGGAGTTCAAAACCAGCCTGAGCGAGACCCCGTCTCTACCAAAAATAGAAAGAAATTAATTGACCAACTAAAAACATATATAGAGAAAATTAGCCGGGCATAGTGGCACATGCCTGTAGTCCCAGCTACTCGGGAGACTGAGGCAGAAGGATTGCTTGAGCCCAGGAGTTTGAGGTTGCTGTGAGCTAGGCTGACGCCATAGCATTCACTCTAGCCTGGGCAACAAAGTGAGACTCTGTTTCAAAAAAAACCCAAAAAAACAAAAAGAACTTGCAAATGTATTATCATAGGTGTTTCTTCACATGGCTGCCTTCTGTCCTGGTGAGGAAGGGCCAAACTCATCTCTGAAGATTCTCCTTCTCCTCTTTTTGTGTGTGGGTCACCGAATCCTACCTGTCCTTCAAGCGACAGTCAACGAATTGTTCTAAGGTAGTAATTACACACAAGACATATGTTTCAGCAAACAAATCAACTTCCAAAAAAAGCAATGTGTCACCCATCTTCATATATGAGGCTTTCGTTGCCATTCATCAAAAATTAAACCTATTCATTCATACTAAATCACTCCACACTGTCATAATTGCACATTTTTCATAATATCTGTTACAATGGAATGATTCAGTAATCTTACTAGCATAATTGGCTTAGCTAGACGCATTTTGGCAGACCTGAAATTCTGGAAAGGCTGTTATGAATCCTTTCCAAGGATGTGAATTTCCTCCTGAGCAGTAGCATCAGGAAGATCTTCACTGTCTTTTCATTTTTGCGTCCATCCTTTCAACTCATTCATCCATTCAAAAATGATTATACATCAACTTTGCAGAAAATCTTTTTCACTGCCCGACGCCTAAGAAATTTTTCTTATTCAGAAGACTAGATTATCTCCACAAATGTAGGTCTTGTTCTACCAATATACCCAGCAAACTAAAACCATGACCTACAATAAGAGCTCAAAAAAGTTCTGTTCTCTTATTGCTTATTTCCAAATGCATAATCTGATGAAAGTCAATGTACACAGGCCTATCAGAGACCTCTTTGGTCAATCTAACTGGGCCAGAGCCAGGTGGCTTGTTTAGATCACTGTGGTAGGCAGAATCCTAAATTGGCTCTCCAGGATGTCCCACTCCCAGAAAGGGAATGGGGACCTCAGTACAACAATGCAAAGATTTGAATTCTGCCAACAAACTCAATGAGCTTAGAAGTAGATTCTTGCCCTAGAGACTCCAAATAATAGCCCAGCCTGGCTCTCAGCTTGATTTCAGCTATGTGAGACCCTAAGCAAAGAATTCGTCAAGTCTGCCCAGATTTTTGCTGCAGAACTGTGAGGTAACAAATAGATGTGATAATCATTCTGTTCTAGAAAGTGTTTCTTTGCAAAGACCAAATCCTACAATTACAGTAGGTTTTTTACTAATTCATTTACTATCATGTAAGCCCTCCCTGCTTTTCCATTTCCTGAATTTCTGCTTTCCATGGAATACTGTCCAGGAAAGGATTCCACCTCAAATTAGTTTTTACATTTGAAAACAAGTTAACGTACATAAAAAAAAATCTTCTTTGGACAGTGTCTAGCTCATGCTACTACCCTTTTATAATCAACCCACATCCTGAATCAAGGACAAGAGATGAAACAAAAAATAAAAAAATTATTATAATCAACCCAAAGATAAGTCAAGGGATAAACTCACCAATAACCAAAAGGTCCACATCCATGCAAATAAATTTGTAAAACTAAAAAAAGTACAACTGAAATAAAATTAGATATTGAAAGTGCAAATCTCTTATGAGAACTTACTGTCTTAACATAGAAAACAATCAAGTAATTATGTACACTGAGTCAGAAAATTATTTTAATAGTTACAAAACTTTTTTTTTATAGAATCAGTATAAAATAGCAGTTGATTTCTTCATAATTATCAGAATTATTTGTACTGAGGTCTTGGCTAAGTGGGGCTGAAATCAACAAAAGGTCTTGGACTGTTGGCTCAGAAATCATCCTAGGAAGCCCACCCTGTTGATATCTGTCATGCTTAGCTCTTATGAGATGACCCGGTCCTTTAAATAAAAAGTATCTTTCTTTCTTTATTCACTCTTTGGAGGCTTGAAGTGAATTCGGCAGCGTTCATTAAACACCTAAAATATTTAAACAGAAACAAAAGTCACTAAGTCACTCTGTATAAAGCAGGCCTGGAACTAAATTCAATGTGGCGTGCATCAGAAGGACATTATGTCTGTCCCAGGTCAACAGATCCAGGAAACAGAAGAGTTTCCTCATCAGTTATCAGGTGCTGAGTACGTAAGAGGCCTTGATTTACGTTTATAAGATAATTTAATATTTTAATAAAATTAAGTTATTCAAGGAAAAATCATCAAGAGCTAGTTAATTTAGTAACTAATAAACATCAGTTCCATATTCTGGACATATCTTGGACAATTAGATAAAAATACCTAAAATACACTAAAGATAAACCTTTTCCTTCTTTTTTAAGAATAGATTTTGTTATTTAAATATTTGTTGTCCTTTTCTAAATTGTGTCAGATCCTTTTCACAAGTAGGTATACTTGCCAGGTAGATCAATTTTTTGCGAAACTGTATGAATTTATTAATTTTTTGTTCTACTTACCTTGCTTCTAAAAATCTAAACAAATAATAAAACGTAAATGCTTAAAATTCTTTTTAAAGCCTCATTTTCTGTTAAGTGGATAAATCATATTTTCTTTAAAACTAATATCAAATCTGAAACAGTTCGCTCTTCCCACTACATTTTTCATATATAACCTCTACCCTTGGTTTTCAAGCCAGATGTTCATTTGTACCCCTCCCTCACTCAATCCCAAGAATAACTCAATAACTAAATGTTTTTCAATATGTGACTGTGTTAAAGAAAAATTTGGTACAGCTATTCAATGAAATACCTATGCAAGCTTAAAAAAGAATAAGGAAGCTTTTATGTTTTGATTTGAAAAGATCTCCAGCATATATTAAAGGAAAAAAACAAAGTGTGCACAGCATAGTTCCATTTGTGTAATAAAGGCAGAAAAATACATACACACATAAAACTAGAAAAGTTACAAATATCTGAAAGCATATACCACCCTTTCAGAGAAAAAAGTGAAAAGGACAGGAGACAGCTGAAGGAAAGGGGTGGGAGGCAGAATTTTTACTGTATATCCTTTAATATTTAAAAAATTTTTGAATCATATATCTAAAAATTTTTAGTGTCCAATTTAAAATATTCTAAAATCGAAAAGAATTTCTTCACAGAATTTACCCCCATACAGACTACCTTGATGTAAAGAATAAATCATTTTTAAATTACTTATGTTGGCTGTTGTTAACTATCATAAAAATAAAAGAAAAATCTACACAGGGAGCTTCTAAGGTACTGGCATTATTCAATTTCTTAAGCTGGGGGTCAGATACATGTATGTTCATTTTAATAATATTCTTTAAATTCTACATGTTACATACTCTTTGGTGTATGTGCCTCACAATTAAAAGAAAACATGTTAGAAATTATGTAGACTCTTTCTGGCCTTTCATCTTATAGCTCATCTCACTCCAGTTTCCAGTCCTGATATTTCCCTGAAATTCCCAATGTTCAGACCAGACGAGGCCTCAGATTAGTGGCTTTGAAACACTAGAGTTGGGATGATATATACAACCTGGCTGAGCCTCTCCAAATCTTTATCCTAAATGATTTCCTATCCGATCCACTTCTACTGGCCTACTACACCACAGCTGCATTTTCTTCTTTTTAAAACAGGCAAGGAGCCTCATTTTCTGTTGAGTGGATAAAGCATATTTTCTTTAAAACTAATATCAAATCTGAAACAGTTCACTCTCCCCACTACATTTTTCATATATCATAACCTATACCCTTGGTTTTCAAGCCAGATGTTCATTTGTACCTCTCCTTCACCCAAT